>NC_091500.1:4610000-6028125 GCF_947461875.1 Haliaeetus albicilla | reverse complement strand
AACGCAGAGGGCCAGAGAGGTGACTGAACCCTGGCTCCCAGCTGCATCAATCCCTATTTTAATCACCCTCCTGACAACACTTCTCTTTCAGCTCTCAAGCTGCTTGGCTTCCAAGGATGGGAACACCGTGATAGTAAAAGGCATGGGGAAAAAGCTTAAACAAATTTGTAGTAGTGAGGGGAATAAAACTGCCTGTGAAGGTGCCTTTTGCCTAGCACTCAAATCCGTCTCCAAAAAAGTTTGTTTGAACTTAAAATAAAAAACCACGCAGCGGACCGCTCATCCCTGAGCCCCGTCCCAGTGAATGGCGAAGAACTCGACAAGGCGCAAGCTCCCCGCCACGCCATTTCTTGAGGCAGCTTCAAATAAGAGAGTGCGTGTTTTGTACAGAAGGAGGGAAAGATTTCTGTGCAGGAGCAGAGATCTCCAGTATAACTCGCGACACTGCCTGCTTCTGATCAGCTCCTCCAATTTACGAACCTGTTAAAACAACTCTTGCCGCTGGTTTTAAATGGGCCCAACACCTTCAGCAGCTCCGAGTCACGTAAAAGAAGAGAGGGTAAAATCAAGTAAGTGTTTTTTCACTGGCTGACATCAGAGTACCCAAAACACCACAGACCGTGCTTCTGGATGCACCTACCACCCGGCTTATTTTTGCAGAAGGACTCGTCGTTTGCCCTGGATTTTACACAGCTCCGCACCCTCCCCCGGAGGCTCTGGGCAGCCCAAAGTACCTTTCTCCACGTCCACCGACTCCACCTGGACCTCGGCACCCAGAACTGGGTCCGGATTTTGCCCACCCCGAGGTTCGGACGGTGCCTGGACCCAGGTTGTGGCTGCCCCTCACCGGACCTCGAGGGGGCTCAGCAGGGCAGAGCCCACCCCGGGAGCTGCTCAGGGCAGAGTCTGGGGCGAGGGGGGCTTCAACGCTCATCTCCTGCGGCTGTTGTTCCTCAACACAAGGGGGTTTTGCCTAAACCCAGTCCTTTTCCAGAAGCACCGTTGCCCACGCTGGCTCCCTCAGGCCTCCCTGGACCACGTCGGAGGAGTCCCGGTCCACGGCCCAAACCTCTCTTGGCTCGCAGGCCGCGCGTGTGTGTTACAGCCTGCAAGGCCGCGCCAATTCGGTCGAAGCGTACGCACACCAAATTACCCCTCTGAAGAGGCTAAGGGTGGGGAAGGAGAGTCCTGCCAAACACCGGCGCCCGGAGGCAGGCCGCTTTCTAACCTGCAGCGCCTCTGGAGGCCCTGCGGGCTGCGGTGGCCCTCGTTTCATCTTTTACAAAGGTGGTCGCCTTCTCCAACGCGTCCCCGAGACACACCGGGCTCTCCTGCGCCGCTGGAGATGGCGCCTCGCTCGTGGCCCGTCGGCCACCAGCCAAAGACCCGACCCCATGAAGCCAACGCCGGAGCTGCTGCAGCCCGCCAGGAGACCCTGCCAACCGCCGAGTTAATTCTCTACGCAGGATTTCCACCGAACCTAATGGATTATTACTGCGTGCAAATTAATACCACGGCAGATTAAATATGTCAGAGGTGGGCTGGTAGGACTGCCTATCGTTAAAGTTGCCAATGTTTCCCATTATAGGGCCCAATTTTCAGTCGCTTGCAGCTTTACTGAACATTGACTGCTCGCGTTCCATTTTTTTCCTGCATGAGTAAGGAACACATTTCTTCAATTTCAACCAAAATGGCTCAGACGTTCCTGGAAATGAGTTAGCTCAGGGAAAACATAGCGCCTCGAAAAACATTTTTGGCAATCTTTTCTTGAAGGAGCTTTTTTGTTGCTGTATTTTGGATTGGAGATTTGAAACTTGGCACAGCAGGTTGGGTCTTTTTTTTTTTTTTTTTCAGAATCTCCATGGTAATCATCCAGATTCGGTAAAATTCTAAAAGTTTGAAAAATAAAATTTCACAGAATGGAAATTCCTTAGATTTTATCAGCTAAAAGCTTTGATTACAGCTTGGCAAAGGTAGCTGATTGCTGGCCCACAGATTTTATGCTCCTGCCACATGATTTTTTGTTGTGACAATAGTTAAGTTGCTTAAAACAAAAAGTGCTCACAGAATATATTCACAGTGTGTTCATAGTTTTCCCAGTGCCTGGTATGAGACCTTCAGATTTATTCTTCAGAAGCACTGACCATTCACCACTAACTCAACCTGACAGCAGCATTTTAAACATATAAAGCACTATATATTGTTAGATCTCTAAAAAGTAAGAGTAAGTGGGTGTGCTCCATCCCACAGGACATTGCTGTCCTATGGATAAACCAGCACATGCTCTTACAGTGAAGGACTGTTTTGTCACACACACATCACAGGCATGAATTAAAGCTGCACTGATAACTGTAATCTTGGCATGTCACAATTCTGAGTGCTCAGACATGGACTTTTCCTACTGTAATTTTTGTCTGTAGCGTATGCATAAAGTAAGACTTAGAGCTAGAGGTTTCTGCCCTTTAATAAAAAAAATCTATTTCCTTTATGTCAACAAGTTACTATTTATTTGATGTGTAAGTATCGTCTTGTTACATACCTTAAATCTACTGTTTATTCCCTTTTACACCAAGTCACCAGAGAAAAACAGTTCTCATTTTAATTCCTATTATTGCATGGCATGTATAGTTAGCGAGGTGTTTACTTTGCATCCCACACAGAAGTAAACACTCTTCCCTGAGAGCTTCCTTCATCCTCGAGCTGGGTCTAAAGAACAGTCACTGTTATCTGGGTTTTGTGAGCACCAAGTCCTTACTACTCTCTCCTACCCGTCTATAATAAAGATGATCTCTACAAGCCTGCTGCTATCAGTTTTCTCTTTTGCTGCCATCTTTCAGAAATTGCAAAGATCAAGACGACTGAAACTAATAACATAGATCAGTATGTCTGTATACATGCAAAGCAGAAACCCTACCTAAATACTGCGTCTGAGCATCCTTCATGTGCTGTAATTCTGCTGTCCTAATTCTCAGGGATGCTTATGACTGTGTGTCATACCGCAGGCAACGAATACTGCTGCGTGAGACCTCTTCACACCACTAATAGGCATACCCTGGGCTCGTTCTTCCAAAGCAAAAGATAAAGGCTAATTAAACTGTCTGACTTTTTGCTGTGAAGTTGATGAGGATCATATATAAAAGCCAAGCTACTGCTGAGCTGTAGGGGCTACGCCTTTGGGAGAGGAACAGTAACAAGCACATCAGCATGGGGAAGGATATTTTAAATGAGGATGGACATTTCTGCACCGAGTGGCTGAGAGTTTCAACCAAGCAGGCACGGAAGAGGAAAACATAAAAGATCACACACTGGCTATTTATGTCTAACGAGGAGGGGTTCACCAACATCCTAAGTTGTAACAAACTTCAGAGAGCAGCCCTTCAATGCAGCTTTTGAAAAAGCAGGCACTAAAGCGCCCTTTTAAAAGGTTTAACGAACGATAAAAAGGAGCATAAAGAAGCATTTCAAAGCTGTGTGCTGCTGCAGTTTCAGGTAAGCCAGGTAGCTTGTTTCAAGCCGATGCAGGTATCTGCGTGGCACCGAGCGCCAGCCCCGTGGTCCACGCTGCTCTGCGTTCCCTCTGCAGCCAGGGCTCACAGCTTCTCACCTCCAGAGATCTGCACACCGACACTTGTACATCCTTGGGGTGGGATAAACCAGCTTCTAACACATACGTACATCTCTCTCTTGACCGCAGCGGGCACAGGACGACTCGCTGAGACACCATATCCTAGCTTTTAGGCAACTACAGTTAAGGAGAGTCAATTCACCCTGCATCTCTGAAAATTTTACCCATATGTCCCTTTACAAAAAGGATTATCATTTTGACTGCTTAGCTGATGAATTAAAACACTGAATAATTTACAGTCACAGCTCTGTCGCTGAGCCCTATTTTGTAGTCAACACTTCTGTCTACAGAGGTGGTAATTTTATTATAGCACTGGTTTTACAAACAATTGTTCAAAGACAGACATCAAAAAAGACCAAAAGTGGGAGTGGACCCATAGCCCAGATCATCAAAGCCAAAGAGTGTCCAGTGCGAAAGTGTCGTGGTTTAAGCCCAGCCAGTAACAAAGCACCACGCAGCCACAGAAAGCAAGAAGTGTGTTCCACAAATCTAAATTTTATGGTGATAAGAGACCCAAGGAATGAAAAATTAAATTATTCTTAATTTAATTGGTATACTAGAAACCTGGAACCAACTCTATTGCACTTCATGAGTCTACAGTGCTTGATAAATTCACTAGATAAATGGAATTAATTGAAGTATATTGTTGTCTAAGAATCTGAATCTGGGTCCTTGATTACATAGGTATACATGCCAGAAAAAAAAAAAAAAAAAAAAGTATTGCATGTATAATACCCTCTGTACTCCTAACCAGTGGTTTGTACCACACAGCAACTGTGTACTGTATTTCCAGGTCTCTATTGTCTTCTAGCTTCTATACTACTGAGAAACACAGGTCTCAGTTTTCAAAATACAACAAATAATTGTGAGTACCATCCCTTTTTGATGGGCAATCTCTGGATTTCTGATCCCTTTTAATACAACCAGTTAAAATTGGGCTGCTTTTGCAAATCTAATCTAGGATTCACCATACGTAAACAAACACATTCCTGGTACTACATCAGTGCCTGCAAGCGCCTACTCCTTTCCAAGAAGATGCTGCACCAATGTAAAAATGCTGTACGTAATTGTCTACCTGCCTCATGACATGTGAAGTGATACTCTGGAATATAATGAGCTAGAATCCTGTTTCTAGCAAATTAATCTACAAATGCAAGAGCTGGACTCATGCATTTCTTCCACAGCGCACTTCGGTGGTGCTTGTGGAGGTGATGATTTTCCTGTTGAGCTGTAAGAGCAATGAAACGAAACACCATCAAGTGCCTCTGACTGCACGTGACATTTAAGACCGTGTCTACTACTGCAGGAATGCAAGAATGAGAAAGTGTATGAAGATTTAAGGAAGCAGACAACTAATTAGCGTTACTCACATGGATTACAGACAGGCAGGAAGCAGATTCTACACTTGTAAGCACCCTGATTAATACCTGTTTGGCATCCTGAATTTAAATTAGCAGGGCTACTAAAGAAGCAGGGTATTATGAAGTGGGAGTAAAGTTCACAAAATGCAGGTACGAGAGTTTGAAGAGTGATGGAAGCAACAAACGTTTATGCCGACAATAATCAGGTAAAAGGGTTTGCCTTCCCACGCTGTGGGAAAGATTACATCTCAGAACCAAAGGTGCATGGGCAGCATGTTAAGTTTGGATGAGGAAGGCACAATTAATATTTTCTGATGTGAAGCAGGAACATTGGAAACATGGAGTATTTCCCAGTGCTAGGAAAATCTTTAAATGTGTTCCCCAATATTCTTCACCTTTAGGTAACACCTATAAAGTGTATTAGCACCTTTATATTGTTTCTTATGCAGCTGCAATATTGTAGTTAGTGTGGGAATCTTATTGAATACTACGCCTACAGCTAAATAACCTGAGTTTTAATCTCAGCAGTTCACACAAGCCAAGCTGAGTAGGACCTGAAGAGTACTTGACTACTGAAATCCTGCAAAAGGTGATAATGATGCCTTAGTAGATAGCATCATTTTTTAAGGTATGTGTGTATTGCACTCATTATGGCAGCTGTACAGACACTTCAAAGTCAGCTTTAAACAATTCCTTGCATTGTCAGAAATGCAGCGTGGACTGCTCACAGTTCAACCGAAGACAAAGCATCCACCCAAAAAGCTGGGCAAACAGTTGGTTAACCAGTGCTGAGCTCCATGTTATCTGTGACTGTACTGCTATCACTACCTGAGCTACCTGCTTCAAAGCTAACTCAGGTTGCCTGAATTTCACAGCAGTCATTAGGTACGCTTTAGGACTAGAATATCTCGTAATCTCATCTGAATTCAGCCATCTCAAAAACAGGGTGCCTAGTCTAGGCTAGTCATCTAGCCTCCATTTATAACCAATGGGTAGGGACGGATAGCTCTAAAGGGCAGTTCATTGCATTCTAAGATTTTATAATCAATGGTAAGGGACAGATAGCTCTAAAGGGCAGTTCATTGCATTCTAAGACAGACATTAAGATAGGTGGGATGAATCACTCTGTGCAAGTGCCTGTGTCTCTTCATTCACTTCAGAGGAAACCTACCCTCCATGTCTAATTTTTGGAGAGCTGAAAGCCACCCTCAGTCCACAGTGAGCCACTACTGTGCTGAGTAAGCTGGTCTACTGTAGATGAGATATGTAACAGGGGATCTGAGTAGACACATGCATTAAGGAGCCCAGTTCTTCATAAAAGTAAGGTTTCCGGTGTCCCAAACACGCTGCAGCATGAGATCATTACTAAGTTTCTTCCCCTGAAGTTTCAATTAAGTATGAGATTCTTCCTCATTTCCTCTTCTGCATTCCTTGTCTGGTTAAATCAGCATCTGTGTTTCACGTCTGGGATGACCATGTTTCAGTGGAGAATGAAGTTTATATGGAGAATAAAAATAAATTTTATAGAAACCTTATAAAGAAATTTGGGATTGCCAGCAAGGAAGAACTACATAAGTACTCTACTCACACTACTACTCTGATGCAGCATCTCCCAAACATATTTGCCCTGTTCCCTACTTCCCAACCCACTTTGGAAAGTGGAGGGAGAGGTATAAGAGGTGCTACACTGACATGTGAGAAAAAAATGTTGCCATTTGTAGCAACAAGCTAAATGCATTTCAAAAGTGAAGATGTACCAGAGTTCTCTGGGGAGGAGAGTATGGAACAAAATGGTCTGGGAAAAGCTGCTCTAATGCCTTTTTTAATACCATCTTCCTCCACAGTACCTACATGGAGTAGAGGCACAGACTTATAAAAATGTCTTTCACTTTTCCTTTCCTCGTAGTCGTGCTGTACGGAGATACAGAATGAACTCACTTCCACCGTTGACTTCATTTGTTTAGTTGTAACCCCTTTTCCCATCTGTATTTTTAATGGAGATTGTAAGCTATTCAGGGCAAAACTCTCTTACCATACGACTATGCAGCACAGCTCTGCAGAGGGGCCACGATTTCATTTGTGGCTTGGAGAGACATTTTGAATACAAACAGCAATAGCTGCAATATCAGAAAAATACCATGATGGTCCTCTTACATGCCAAATGTACTAGAATAGAGTGTTTGGAAGCGGTGTTCCCTCTACAATGGGATGGAAATGATCTGCTTTGTTGACAAATACAAACCAAGACTGTGTTACTATTGATGAGGATATCTTAGGGAGTGGTTTTACGCTCAGACTTGCCCATTTGTTTTACATAATCTTCTCAAGGCCTTTTCCCTCTCACCGTAACAGTGAAAAAAATACACGGTCATTCCATCACCTCCCTGGGCAGCAATCTCCTCCTATGGAGAGAGCCAGCCGGTGTCACCATAGATCACTGACATTTCAGAACAGCCGTGTATGAATTCAAGCCGCGAGTGAACTAAGTAGGTTTCGCTTTCATCTTACCCTATGCTCTGCATCAGCAGATAAGAGTTAGGATCACTGGAAAAGAAATTATTTTTTACTCTCATAGTCCCTCATCCCTCAGACGATGAGTTTTTAGGCATCAGCCCCTCTCCAGCCGCAGCAGTACAAACAAGAACGGACGGGTCCTTGGCATGCAGCGACCAGCCCCGACAGCCTCCTGGTCCCCTTGTTCCAGAGGCAGGCACCGTGGTCGGGGTAACTGTAAGAAGAAGCCCTGCTCTGTGGGTTACACACCCAGCTCAAACGTAAGCCTAAACCACTGGTGTATATATAATGTCTGCCACCTTTGACGAGGAACACTTGAATCGTTCCACCAGTTTCTTACAGCCTCTGGGAACGCTGAGGAGCTCCAGTCCCCAACTGGTACGGTTTGGTGAAATGGCACGTTCGCAAAAAATCAACCAGAAGCAAATGATAGTGAGTGAGACTATGATGTCTCGCGTTTTACAACTGCAAAAAGGACCTGGTGATGTACCGCTGAAATCAGAAACACCTCAACTCTTTACTGGGGACCTCGGCACAGGAGGTCAGGTCCCAGCCTGTAAGTGGACCGTGGTCATGCTCCAGTATGCTAACAACAGTCACAGAAAAGAACCTAAACTCCATAGCATAGCCACGCTGAACATTTCTTTGGCTGTATAATCACATTTTGCCTCACTTCTTACAAAGGGGCATTATAATGCAAACGTTAAAGCTTTACAAAGTCATTTAGAGCAACTTGCAAACCGCCAGACCGCCCACTCTGCCTTCCTCTGCTCCCACTTACGCCGGGAGAAATCCGGAATAACCCAGCCACTCTCAGTAGAGATTCGTCACTCTGAACGGCACCAGGGCGAGTCACAGATTTTCTGACTTTGGTTTGGATGAAAACCCAGGACTCGTTCATCGTACCTCAGGGTATTTAGCATTGACTTTAATTAAAAACCTCCTCGCCGGGCCAAAATGCATGCAGATGCAAACTTCCGTGTTCAGTGTCTGCAACGCATTGCTTGAAAAAAACTGCGATGCCACATTTACGGCCTGAGGTAGATGCACAACGTAGGACCTGCCTGTAAAATTTCCTCTTGTTCTGCAAACTCTCTCTCTCTGCACTGCCCCAATTTACCACAGTGCAAAAAACCCACAGCCAAATCAATATATTCTTGGGAAGGAAGGGGGGCTGGCAGAGTGGTTTTTGAAGGCAAGCCAGAGAATATTCTAAACGGGGGACACACAGCGTGTTTTAACTGCTGTGATAATTCTGCATAAAGAGATGTTAAGGATCTAGCTCCTTGCTGTAGCATGCCATGTGTCCCTGAATAAAATTACTGCCATGCAGGCTGTTAGCAGAGGAATGCGTAAACAGACAATGTATCCTTGCATCAGTTCCACAAAATGTTGCACAACACAAATGCCTCTCGATGTGTCATTTCCTGCTTGGCCACCAGCCCAGCTCCTGACAGGCAGTCAACAAAAAAAAAAAAAAAAAAAAAAAAAAAGGAAGAAAAAAAAATTAAAAAAAAAAACCCACCCAAACCCTGAAAGATTTAAAGCTGTTCTACTCCAAAGCACATTCCACTAGCCCCAGACTTATCCCTCCACCCTCTGCCTTTGAAAGAAAAGAGGGATAACTTCCTAAAAACTGTTATGGTTTTAAGTCGAGGAATCTCAAAAATCTCAATCACTTATCTGCGTTTTATAAGCTGGGTCGGCCAAACAGTTAATACAAAGGCTGAGCAGAACCTCTCTCTGGCTTTCGCTGGCTTCTGCAGTGTGCACAGACAAAAAGGCGATGTTTGCTCATACCTTTCGTCACGTGCGCACCTTGCAAGCTGCACCAGCAGAGAAATATTCGGGAGCTGAATGAAATAGAGCAGTTTTCTCCTACTGAAACGCTTCAGTTCAAAGCTCAGAACTACTTTGCCACTCATGCTGATAAAGAAAATCGTGGTCAGTGACTTTGGAGACCACCTTTAACTAGAGATGAACTGAAGTCTTTGGAAGTCAGGCAAAATATAAAAATACATAGAATTCTCCACCCTCCTTCCTCATGATTTCCCTCCTGACTGGGTTTCTACCAAAAGCAGCCAGAAAGGAGTACATGTCTCCTATTCAAAAGGTACCACCATTGAAGGGTAAATCATTATTTCTGTATTTGTAATGAGGTAAGGCAAAGGTATTAAAGAGGGGCTTAGGTAAAGGTTTGGGGGTTTTTTGTTCTGTTTTTTTCTTCTTTTAATTCCTTTACAGTGGCCTTTTGCTATCTGTTGGTCAGTTATGACCTCACGACAACTTACTTCTCTGGAAAACTTCTTTCAGCCCTCCCAACTGGAAGGCAGCTCTGCGGGCTAAGACATGCATATGGCAGAGGTTTTATCTTGGATATGAGGAGAGAAAAATATCTGCAGGATTTCCCAATGATTCCCAAAGATCTTATACAACCCTGTCTCCAGACTCCATCACTCAGAGTCCAGTGCGCTCTCTCAATCCCGCACACAGACTGTGCAACACAGTAGATGTCCCTGGATGGTAATTAGACAGACTGAAATAGATAATTAAAAATAAATAAATCTTTTCAAAGGAAAAATCACTAGAAGACCTTTTCTCATATAGAAATGGGCAGGTTTTCCTAATAGAGCAACCTGACATCACTGCCTCTATTAAAATATTTTAAAATAATAACAGAGAGGCAAGGCAGCAAGCTTCTACAAGCATATGTTTAATACGACTAAATGGCACTTACATTTCAGAACCTGACTTTCTGAAGTGCTGAGCATCCAAAACACCAACTGGAGTCACTGCATGCCATGACTGTTCAGCACTCTTAAAGTCAGGCTCTAAATGACTGTGATATCTGTCATGGTATTGCTGCTGCTCCTACTGCTCCTGGAAAGCACACAGCATTCATTCGCTTGAGTCAACTTGCCAACAGAAGGTCAGAGTGCCTTGCCTATAAACAAGCCTTACAAATTCACGATCTAAAGCATGATGTCATGTCTTAAAATGATAAGCTGGCAACAAAGTAAATGACATTTTGTAAAGATGTGCATAATTTTATGTTTACGCTACTTAGAACGAAGGTTCTAATAAGTCATCGGTTGTGTTCCTTTAAAGGGAAGTTTTATAACTGAGATGAATCACAACTGCAAAAGATCAAAGTTAAAAAACATCAATGATGCCATGGGGTACTTTTTAATCTTGTAATGAATGATGATCATGTGCTCTTATGAAGTTGGTCCAACTGCCAACGCCAGATGTGTATATTAAGAAAAAAGTTGTTTGTGATGTGACAGCTCTGGTTGAGCTGCCAGAGAAGAAAACTAGGATAACATGCTTGAGATGTCGAGGTGAAATACAGATCCTGGCAGAGAGGGGCACTATTTGTCGATACATAATTTGTTAAGAAAAACACATTTGCTATCAGAGCCGCTCCTTGACTTGAATTCCTTATTGCCCCCAATCACCTAATTTTCCTTATGCAACGTCAATGCCAGATTCACTTCTTGAATGATTACTACCAAACAGTCATAAATCTACACGAGTGCAGAGGCTCTCCGAAGGAAGCAGAACTTCAGTGAAACTCCGACAGCTCACTGGAGCTACTCTGTCCCTGAAAATTCAGGTTTAATAACTAGTCATTCTGGAGGTGTCATAGCTTTGAAAGTATCAGACTGCAATAACAAAACTTGCAGAACAAAACCGACCTCAGAGTAGAGCTTCACTAAGTATTTAGCCAAAATATTAAAATTCAGATGGACATTCAAGCTCAAATTTGGCTTTCTTTAAAAAAAAAAAAAAAAAAAAAAGATGAAGAAAGACACAGTAACTCCATCTAGGCTATAAGAACTAAGTTACCGAGCATTCCTAGGTTCAGCTATTCAATGAGAATAGCAGACAGGTATCACACACAAAGGCCTTTCAGGTCTAAACTAAAAAACTCCAGCAGAACTTGGAAATCTTACTGAGTTATATGAACACAGCCTCCTTTTTATCCACTGATCACCAAAATGGTTAGTCCGAACACAAAGAGGTTCCCTTTCTGTGCTACACAGCGTCGTCTACACTATCGTCTGCATCGTTTTCAAACCGCTCTGCTCTTTCACAGCGGTTGTGTCCTCTGCTGGGACATTTCCCCTTTTGCAGATGCCTCAATACATACATGGAAGCAGCCTCCAAATGGGGATGGCTAAATGATATATCACTTATTCCCTGGGTTTTACTCCATGAATGCAGTTTGCCCAGTGTCTCCAAGTAAGCTACACGGAGCACCAGCTGCAGGTGAAAATTATAAATGGGAACTGATTCAGCTCGGGAGAGAAGACAGAACAAAAATCCCCTCGCTGTGACAGATGGACACTTCAGCTCTGAGCAGGTAGCAACGCAACTATCTACGTAATGAAATTTATCCATAGCTACTTGCTTTTTCTTATCTGTTACTCGAGGTGAAACTCTGCAGCCCGGACAGTTCTTAGAGAAGGCATTTCAGTTCCCGTCTCTCAGTATAAGAGGTGACACTGCAGCGTGTATTAGCACGAGAAACACTTAACTGCATGAATTCTGTCTACATCTTTCTACTTATTCTGCCTTTGTGGTATTTTAAACAAAACTCCATGAAAGCTCCTTAAAGATCTCATTTGTATGTGCAGATCAAAGGCAAAATAATTATTTGAGATGCTTCCATTATAGGGATTTTTTTTAATGTGGTTATTCATCAAATAATTCTTAATCTCTAAATGTAATTTAAGTACAGCTATACCTGGTTAATCCAATCAATTTAGAAAGAGTTGTTCTAGTTAGATTAAGAAAAAAACTCCAGAACTGGCTCATCAGTAATACCCATACGATGTGAGACGGGTTACCAGCTAAATGTGCTAGACAGAGAGACAGCCGGATAAATCATGATGGATTAACCAGACTTCACTGTATCTAAAAATAAGTGCTACCCATAAAACTGCTAGAACATGACAAACCACAATTGTCATAAAAATATAGCCAGCAATCATTGCAAATAGATTCTTAGTTAGGAAGTTAGGAAGGTGCACTGCTATGAGATAAACGTGCCGAGTGAAAATCTGCTGGACTACGTTTAAATAAAATGTACTTTCTGTGCACAAATAAGAAACAAAGACCATGCTGTTGATATGCTGGTTTTTATCTTTCTTTGGCCCCCAGGGGTCTATGATGAGTCCATAGCTGAAAACCAATTTCAGGTATGATGAGATTAACCAGGTGCATTAATTATCTGATGGCAAAAGAATTTAAGGGCAAACAAAAAGGCACTATATTATATATTTTCTCTCTGCACTAGGACTGATCCTGAAAGATCCCTCTCCTATTTTGTTCTAAACGTCTTCAGTTGGAAGCTTACACGAGTTCAGGGAATTCAGCATGTTGCAGGATTGTGTCTATTATGCCTAAATCAGATTATATATAAATACAGTGGGTTTAGTTCTCATTTACGCTGGCAGATAATGTATCAAGACCTTGATGTGAATGAGAATCAGGTTTGTGATTGCCCAAATTCAGCCAAGCACTTAAGTGTGTGTTTAATGCAAGTACGTGTGTGGTCCAATAGACTCCGAATTAAGCATGCGCTTACATATTTTGCTGAGCAAGAACCAATGTTTGACAAAGATATATATTTCATTTATGGGTCTCTGTTAAACGAAATTAAGCAGACATAAGTGCAAAAATAAGAATATAATACTCACTTCTTGGCTCCCTTGGCCCATCCACTGTAACCTTTATAGCTCTGTGGTATGTAGCGACTTGGGGGGGATTTGTCAGGACAGTTATTGTCAAAGTAAAGCTCTTCCCTACAAAGGGAAAAAAACAACAAGGAATGAGTGATTACAACATGAAAACAGTCACATGCATGTTCAGTAAAGAATCAGAGACGTTTAAAATTATTCCCTGTCGTTACCACAATCGTGAAAATTAAAAACATAACTGACCATAGGAGTTTTCCTCCCCTTCAGTTTTACTCTATGTCAAGAATATGTCCATGTGTTGACAATCTAAATGTTTCTTATTTAATAATGGGTCATCATACAATGACAGAACAAAAGTGATTCACTGCTGAAGACAAGCCAAATTCTTTGCTGTATTGAAAGTGGTGTAAATCCAAAGCTAGTCAGATAATTTAAAAATTTACTCCAGTTTTGCAGCTGTGTGACAGAGAGCAGAATGTGGCCACATGTTATTTACTTCACACAGTTTTATCATTTCATTTGTTTGACTTGACTACAATAAGATGAGGAAAGAATATATTTTCCTCCTGGGAGTCATTTTAACAGGGAATCAGTGTCTCCTGTCCTTCATATGCCAGGGGTAATACGATGATATCATTATTACTGGAACACACTTTTTTCCCCTACATATATTCCATCTATGAAATACTAAGAAAGCCCCCAGCTTTCCCATGAGGGTGAGAAACTGCTGTGTGCATGCACATTGCTATCGTAAGTCTGCATTTTTTTTTTTATTTTCCAAAGTTCCGAGTTCATGCAGAGATTGCACAAGATCTTCCACAGCCTTTAGCTGAATGAAAACGTTAAAAAGAAATAAATAAAGGGAGCTGCCTGTGTCTGAGCGCACATTCTCACAAGGCGCTGGCCCCCGTTCGGGAGACTCACTGACAGTTGTAATCTGTTAGATATGCAACGGTTAGTCATGTCAGATAGTCAAAACTGAAAACTGTTTCAAGACAGGAAAAGGTGGGCGTACAACAGTGACTCAATAAAACAGTCAGCAATCTTCGGCCTTCGTGCTCATTTAAGCTGCTACTTTACCAGACACTTAAAACTCCTTTCCCCCCCCCCCCACCCTGTGTGTATACATGCATTTTTGTTGCTAGGGCTTTTCCTCTTGCTGAACTCTGAAGGAATCCAATCAAGACACAAATCTTAAACAATATGTAACAGCACAAACTTAATGCAGTTTTTCCGAGCCTAATATAGAACAGCTTATATATAAGGCATAATACAGAACAGGGCTTTGGCTGTCAAACCTAGTAATTGGTCTTTCTCTCTGGTCCAAGTCGTATATCCCCCAAACCTGCCTGAGACACGCATCATTTATTATCAGGAGTGCAACTTCAAACTGTCTTGGCTATATTTTTCACGAACTAGAAAGTGACATGGATTTTCTTTTAAGGAAATATAACTGTCATCTAGAGTAAAATGAATTTCCAGGTGTAGTGGCGCTCCAGCTGTGCCCAGCTCTCTGAGAGATGCCGGTTAGAGGGAAGGTCAGGACCCGGCCAAGGTGCCAAAATCTCAGGAGGCTGAACTCCATCTCAGTGGAAATGCGTGGCTGAAGGTGGCCTTCCCCCGTTTCACTGGGAAATGGATCATTTCTCAGATCTTTCAAGAGTGATCGTCGCAGGAGGAGAGTTTGCTGTACGCAGGACGCCCAGCCTTTGAATTCAGCCTATTGCTTGGAGATACAGAATTCACCAGGGACAGGTTTAAGGCCTCCTTCGGCTTATCATGTCAAAAAGTTCTGACTGTTAAATTGCAGGATGATGACATTCAGCTACCCATGTAAAATCAGTGGAATATTATTGGTAACAAAGATACGAAAGGGATTTCCCATATACCTTCGAATGAAGAATTTGGCCTGCCAATGCTACCGTTCTATTTATACGCCAAATCAGTATAAAAGTCTATCACGACTAAAACTTAACAAAATATACTATTGGTAAGACCCTGTAAAATCATTCTATAGAAAAGCACTGCAAGATTTTCTACACTACCTCAACAGGATACAGTGGCCAGAAAAAATGCATTCCTCAATATCAAGAGCTACGTTTTGACCTCGCCTGTGAGCATTTCTAAACTGTCACCTCTTGGCCAGCCCAAGCTGAGCAGGTAAGCAACTAATTTGAAAGGGAAACTGTTTTTGTTCCCTAACTGGTACTCTACCAAACCGAAGCACTGATGAAGTAACACTGATGAAGCCCCCTCGCGCTCAGTAAACAATACATCGCTTCATCGCAGGGAGCTGCGCGGCCCTGCCAGTGCACTCAGGTTCCAGAGCTTTCAAGAGATGATTTACATATTACAGGATTGAGAACAAAATAAATTTTTAAGGTCCCCTGTTTCGGTGATGCTTATGCCTGCCACAGATATTTCACAGATATCCCTCCTCAGTTACGAAATCCTTTAATGCACTTTTTATCACCTTTTTTTATTGCCCTTAGTCATTTCAACTATCCACTTTTAGAGGCTAAAGACTAATTGTAGTTCTCTTTTATTAAATTCCCCAGCCAAGCAGTCATCTGGCACTATTGCTTCAGTGTGTCTAAACTGTGCATTCTTTGTTATTCACACATGTGAGCCCAGCTGACACAGGAGGACGAGATGGACATATGCTGAAGCACAAGGCAAACCCCAGAAATTAGCTTGAAAGGAGACTCGGCAGCTTGTGCGTGTTGCATATTTTTTCAGTTAGATGCTAATGTGATTAAAGTATCAGGACACAACAAAATTAAGGTTATGATCCTTTGCTTATTGAAGACAGGAATTCTTTCTTCTCTGCGCTGTGGATCGGGCTTGTAAAAGTGAACTACTGCCTGAAAACCACATACAAACAACTTCTGCATTCACATAAAGCACCCCGGTTACTTATTCTTATGAATCCAGAAAAGGTGTTTGAGAGAAATTATACAAACAAAAACGTGAAGCTTCTGTCAGGCAAGCAACATTAATATGTATAAAAATCAAGTTTCTCCATTGAGCCATGGGAAGCAAGAAAGAACGTGGGAGAGGAGGTGAAGTGGTAAGTTGATGATTCAGACTTCACAATCAAATTTAGAGATACAGAGATCAAAGAGCGAGCTGTTTAGAAAGATGTAAATCTAAAGTCAGGAACAGGTGTGGATTAGTTTCTCGCCACCGAAAAATGATTTCTTTATTACTTTTTTTTTCCTGTTCTACTTCAAGACCTGTATCTACCGATATTTGTCTACGTAAGGAGCTTTCTCACTTCTGTTTGCAACTACTGCTTTCTTTTCCTGCTATTTTAAGCAGAGTTCTAAAAATCTATCATTAATGATAACTCTTTCTCCTTCTCTCCCTCTCTCTCTCTCCCCCTCTCTGTTCTAAGTCTGGAAGACAAGTCTGGACCAATTTCTCCATCCTGCCTCTGGCAGCAGAATGCAGCATTTCAGATCCTCCACCGAGTCCCGGCTGCTTCAAAGGAAAAGCCCTACTTTCTTCCGTTAAGATCATAAGAAATATAGGGGGAGGGGGTCAGCTCTGTTTGGACATAATTACACTTCATCAAAAGAAGCTTTCTTCATCTTCCATGCGTGAAAAGTCTGCAAGCAGTTAAGTCTGTCTTTTTTCTTCCCCCTTTTTTTTTTTTTAAATATAAAAATTGCTATTTGGGAAACTAGCCAAAACTCAGAAAGCCAATATAGTAAAACAGTGCACACCCTTTGTTTTTCTTTGAAGTCTCTTAAATAAATATGTTGAGGGTTTGAAAAGTACACTATCGCTTTTCCATAGATTCTACTCAGATTGATCAGAGAAAAAGTCTATTCCAAGTCTGCTAGATACAAATATAAATTAAACTACTGGAATCAAATTTTAGGAGGTTTGTGTTTGTATGTGTCTGTAGCCGTATCTACTGAGGCTTTATGCCCTCTATTTCATTTCCTACGCTTTAATAAAAAGTATGTATTATGGGTTTCAAATGAAATTCACAGATCAGAGGTAGTACATCACATTTCAGTTCTTTTTCAGCACTACTGAAAGACTGATACACTACTGAACTTTTACTGTAAGGCAGCAGTAGTGATGGAGCCAGAGAACTTTCAAACCTAATCCATCAGCAGAATAACAAAGCAGACTGGTTTTTTTAAAGAAAGCAAGACAAATGGAAGACATAGGTAACACCTTATCCGAAAGGGCAATGAACTCCATATTTATATTGCATTACTGTTGCAATAGTTACTCTGTCTTTCAAGTTATTCTTTATTATTAATACTTTTAAAGCTGTAAAATGATAAAGAGAATTGTTAGCCACGTCACCAAAATAAAAAATAGCCACTGTAAGCCACGCTTATGGACTCACTTTCATGAAGCACTTGTAAAAGTGTGCCAAGTGATTTAGACTATCTAGGCCTCTGTCATGTGTTTAACTTTTTTGTTGGACAAATATTCTTTCCTTCCTTAAGATGAATTACAACTGCTTCCTAAAGAATATTACTGTAAAATTAGCTTTATTGCTAATTTCCCAACACAGTTGTTCAGCTTCTATTGCTTTGTTTTGCCCTATGCAGAGCTAGTTAAAAAAATTAATAATTACTTCAAATACATGAAGGAAAAAAAATGTAGGTTGAATCAATGACTGATATAACAAACCTGCAGTAAAAACTGAAGTGCCAGCTTCCTTCAAGCTATCCTTTCAATCATTACCTGAAATTTGAAAGCAGCTACAAGAATCTTAAAGAGGAATTCTGGCAAACTTGCAATGATTACAAAGGCTTTCTATGAGTGCAGTGCAGTTTCCAGATTATAGGAAGCTCCTAAACAGCTGGAAGACAATGACAGCACTCTACATCTTCAAAAAAAAACCCCAACCTGAAAGTTACCCTGTCATTTAAAGTAAAGGTTAAATTTTGTTCAAGCCCAATTCATAAAAAGTCAACCAGTTTACTAAAAAGAAAAGTACAGCTTATTTCTGCAGGTCATATGCAGTTTGATCGTAAAGGGCAGGGAAGTCACTAGAAAGCTTTCCACCAATAGCTGTAAGCCTTTAAAGATGTAAGCCCTTAAAGAATATAACCCATAGCACATGTAATATGCAAAATCCCCTTAATTACAGGTCTTCTACAACAACTTCAGAAGCAGCTCTACTGCTAAAGGGAATTCTCCACCTCTCATTGCAGTGGCCTGAGATACACTCTCTGACTCCACGTAACCCAGATCACAAATACCCCCATCTCCTTCCACCTTTGCTGTGGGATTAAAATAGGGAAGCAGGTATTCTGTGAACCATTTTTCACAACTGGCGTCTCCTAAAAATGTACAGACGTGAGGAGTCAGGAAAACTTAAGAGAAACTCTTAACTTGGCTTGCACAAGTGCTGACGTTTGCAAATAAAACATGCATTCATCCCTCCAAGTGAAAGGCCGACAGCGACGTATTTACAGATTGATCAGTATTTCATTGCAAAGTAAGTTTGACGTCTAGACATTGTTTTTACTTCATTATGGACACGTAAAATGCAGCGGCCTACCTCTTCCACTTCTGCCCACAAATCGTAAGTCATTAAATCTGGCCACCTGGTTCTTCATCACGGCAGAAGCGTTTCGCAGCTCTGCAGAGTAGTTCTCATCGTTTCCAGCCATGACGGTGACCACGGTCCCATCAGGCACTTCTCCTAAGGCCACCACCTGTTAAAATGGGAAGACAACCACAACTCATGAGGCAACACTTTGGAAACGCGTGTCTCCATCCCAGCTTTGCAGCCTGCCGTGCTCATTACGAAGCTCTGCGGCAGCTTCTCCAGCCCGCTGTGGTGAAGAGTCATGTATTAGCTGAACACAGAACAAAGTGCCACATCAAACAAAGAAACATCTTGTATTGTCTCCCTTTCTCAAAGCCTAATAGGGAGTTTCTTCTTTGTTACAGTTCTTCAGAAACATTCAACATCCTTATGTAGAGTGTATGGTTTAATGCTTCCTGAAGGCCAACTTTGTTCTTAGCAACCAGTGAGCAGCGAGAAAACACGAGGCATGGCTCATATCCATAAATTATGTGCAGGAACACATTTGAAATGGAAAGTTAGAAATTACTATTAGCAGCCTTATCACCCAGGTTCGGCTCTACTTCTCCGCTGGTTCCACCCATCACCCTGACCCCAGAGCTCCCCAGACTTCGAGCTAGAGAGAACCCCCCCGCCGTCTACCCATCCCAGGAGTGGCACCGGGGGCATGAGGAGAGAAAGCTCTCCACCCAACACGCTGCTGCCACGGAGCGCTTTATGGCTCCAATTCAAACCCTTCGGATGCAATACAAAACAAAGGCTGTATTTCCTTGCAGGCATGTAAATTTTCGCAGCGCTCGCAAGAGTCGCATGTGGTTAGCGCTGATACCTCCCTCAAATTCCAGGATGGGTGAACAGAAGATATCAAAGTGTTTCTCCTTACATTTCAGCTGGCTGATAGTCTCGCTTTCATGCTTCAGTGGTTGTGTAGCGCTCCAACATCTGATTAGATAAATGCCACAGAGCAGACAGCTACTGTCTTCTAATTCAAAAACACCAGGGATACCTACAGTGTTACTGCACTGTGACTTTTTGAAGTAAAACCAGACAGGAATACTAGTTACCAGGAAGAAAATACACGTTTCTTCACATGGCGTAAAAAAAGCCCACAAAAGTATCAAGAAAATAAATTCCTCCTGCCCAGTTAGCTAATACTGATGCTGGAAATAAATTTAAAACAAAAAGAGATTCAGAAATCTTGCATGGCTGAGCTCAAACTTGAAAAAAACCCGTACTTGAGATACAAAGCCCATCCCCTTGCAGTTTCTACCAGTTTACATGGTCAGATAGGACTTTTTATATTCTTCATATAAAGAAGAAGAATAATTTATTCTGTCTCCTGAAATACATATTACATTTTGTCATAAGCCCTGCCTGAAATGTCTTTCCCATAAATGATCCTAGCTGAAACTAACAATTGCAGGTTGCACTGTAATATTAATTAAGTGGAAAGAATGAGGAGTTCTGAATATATAGGGAGAACATTATGTGGCCCAGTGCACTGTGCAATGTCTCCCCAAAACAATAAAAATTAATGACAAAGGTATAAAAAATCTGAAAATATTTAAAATAGACTGTGTTCCTGAAAATTATAGCTCATCTTATTTAAAAGAAATATTGAAGAGAAAGAAGAAACCAAGGCTGAAACGCTGTACAAAAAGGTTCTACTGGTGCTTTTCTGTTTTTCCATAAAACACCAGGTAACACCACCCAAAACTGCAAACTGAGTTTTGCCACAAACTACTGTGAGGTCTCGTCTATCAAGCAAATATTTTACTTTAAAGTGAGATGAACGTCCCTGAACATAAAAACACAGGAACCGCCGTTGTGGATAAGATCTGAGGTCCCACTAGCTCAGTGCCTTGGGTCTGACAGCAACCAGGTCTGACGCCTTCAAAGCCAAGTGTAAGGAATGATAAATAATAATCAAATATCAAGTAATAATCTGCTGAACAGATTATAGAGCTGACTCTAACCCTTAACAAATGGATATTGGCTTAAACTCTAAAGCGTGGGGCTTGAGACTACCTACGAAACACTCCCTTCCCAGTTAGCGATAGACCATGTTATCTCTGGACGGTCTTGCCACGCACATTAGCGTCCAGGGGAGTTGCAAGCTACGCTTCTTATATCTCACAAAAAACCAAAAAAAAATCACATTAACTCCAGAAACGTGAAGAAGCCGAGAGCACAGGAGGAATTGTGAGTCTGCCAGGGGCCTCTGTCTCAACCCGGTCTCCTGAGCACGCGTTCAGCTTCCAACACCTGGGCAGGAGGGAGCAAAACCTCTTCAAAGGGCCCCCCCGACCCTCCCTTGCTTTTCAGAGGTTTCCTCTCTAGCCTTTCCACTCGATGATGTCAGTTCAATTTGTCAGCTCAGATATCAGCCCAAGACTGCACGTGCCGCTGCCGGAGTCACCGGGCTGATCACACCTAATCAAGAACCGCATCGTTACTGAAACGCACCGGCTTTTTGATGCAGTGTGATGCAATATCGCT
This sequence comes from Haliaeetus albicilla, assembly GCF_947461875.1. Classification (NCBI taxonomy): domain Eukaryota; kingdom Metazoa; phylum Chordata; class Aves; order Accipitriformes; family Accipitridae; genus Haliaeetus; species Haliaeetus albicilla. The sequence goes on along the minus strand of NC_091500.1, from coordinate 6,006,855 downwards.
ATTCGTCTCATTAGGAGAAGACTGAAGGAAGAGACAAACCGAAATCAGAGGCCAAAATAAAAACTTTGGCTAATAAGAGAAAGTCCCATTACATAGGAAGCTCCCCTGCTATGCAACAGGAGGAAAATACTTGTTCTCTTCGTGATTTCATACTTTTTTGCCGTGAAACACCAGAAGACTATTGCACACATCCATAATAGCACTGGTTAGAAAAAAGCTTGGCAAAACAGGCTTGAAACCTGGAGAAATACACATAATTTTGAGAATTTTAGAAAGTAACTTTGCATACTGAAAGACTGTTGGCATAAACCTTGATTTGGTGATTTTATGCCATGTATCAATCCAAAGTTATTTACATATTCTTAGAAAGAGGATTGTAAGTGCACTGTGAAATGAATAAGGACTGAGTAAAAAATTAAAGATTAAAAGTGGCCACAGCGCACATTCCTTACCTATTCTTGAAACATAAATATCTCTACTATTTCAAAATCTTTATTTTCCACATTAAACTACCTACACACTTTAGTGATTAAAGGTAGATTTTGCTTCTGCTTTTTTTATAACTAAAGCTCAAGAAGGTACATGAAGTCAGATGAAGCCACAAAATAAAACCAAACCAATTCATACAAGTTGAAAATAACTATGTATTTTTTGCATAACACAACTCTCGTCTGGTTAGGCAACCTGTTTGCCCAGTTTCGGTCCAGTGGGATTTGAACTGGCCAAAGTATGTACCCTAAAGACGGAAGTTATAAGCACGAAGCAAAACTGCTGTACAACAGCAGGTACTAAGACTTTCTGCAGAGTAAAATGCTTGTTTCGAAAAAAAGCTAGCGCACATGCTAAATAGTTCCTCACAAACATTGATATCTACCACCTCTTGCGAAACACTGAATTCAAACAGCCTCTGTGTGTAAAATCTTCCGTACTGAGAACGCGTTTTCCTGAGATTGCCAAAAGTGCATCTGATACTATTAAAAATATTTTAATGTTCTGTAACTTAAAACAGAGTAAAACTGAATTGCACTACTTTTTGTTTCAAAATATACATCTGGGCTGACAATTTATACAGCAGGTTTCAGCTTGAAGCTATTTAAAACAGCTGAGTTATAAACTCTGAAAATTGGGGTTTGGAGGAGAAATGCTGACAGACCCTTAACTACTGTGGTGCTACTGAGGAGAGGTCTTAGACTTCACGTCCCTTTTTTTTCCCCTGCCTTTAGGTCCACGAAGGCTCTTTGCTACTATCAGCATCATACAGAAGCCACTTGTAACAGCTAACGTGGCATTTCGGGTCTTTATGACTTTCAGTAAAAACTCCCAGGCAGACACATAAGCAGAAGGCCAAATTCTGATGACTCTACTCAAATAAAAGACCGCTGGGTATTAACAATAAGAAGTGAATGTGATTTGGACCCAGCTGCACAATATCTATTTCTTTTATGCAGAATATCACTAGATAGGTAGAACTATATTAATAGGTAGATGTCTAATACTCTTCCCCCCAAAACCAGTTTGCATTAACAGTCTTATTAGTTCGTACACTCAGCAGGGACTCCCTCCCCAGTGCGTGTAAATATTAATACTTAAAATTCAAATCTAATACTAAGCCAACATTATTTCAAAAACTTACAATCAAGCCCAGCACTGTTTATAACATACTTCCTCTCCTGCATATGATTAATATCTGTTTTTTTTAAATTAAAACAGTGCTATACCCAGAGTACTTTTTAACTAGAGATCTCTGCGAGAGAATTATGACACACTTAACACACCACTCAAAACATTATCATCAACATATTATTTATTGCCAATAAAACTTCAAAAAGTGTGTTGTCTGTGAGCTATTTTACTTTCAAGTTACTGTTTAGCCAATAGAGCCCAAATCTGTCTTTTTTTCCTTTTCAGAGATAATTCCCACTCTGTTATATCACAGTCAAGTGTTTCACTGTATGATACATGCAGCTTCTTTAGTCTCAAAGTACTGGACAGCTGCATGCAAGTTACCTTTGAAAAATGAAATTTTTTTTTTTAAATTCTCAAGATTATTTCAATGGAGTTTCAAATTAATTTACCAGTAAATTAGGGCATATCTATCTTCGGCATATTTTAAAAAGTACGCATTGCATACTGCATATGAAAACAGATGCACCCAGAGTGGAACGGTGCAAGGGGCGATGCCTACTCCTGATGCATCAGAAAAATTGGTCATATCTATACCTCCTCCCCGTTAGCAGTCAAATATAGGACCCAAATATAAGACATGTATAAATATATATATGAACACAAGAAGACTGGGAAATGCTCTAAACCTTTTTCTATCCTTTTATCACACGTAAGCATTCTCACTGTAATAATATTCTAAATACTTTAGTATCTAGTTTAGATCTTTCCCTTATTCTAATGAACTGCGACCGCATCCTTTGAATTGCTGTAAGGTCGAAGGCTCAGACGTTTCTAACGAAAACTGCCATGCGAGTACGATAATGTAAGCGGTCTCATGTCCCTTCTATAAAGAGTAACTATAATACCAACTTAATCCAACGCTCAATTAAATTATAATCACGATTTTCCGAAAGGTCCTCCTCCTTACCCCGAAGCCCCTGTGAATCAGAATCACCGGGATCCACACCTAGAGAGCCTTTGAGCGCTAACGCCAGGTCACGAAAACAGAAGACACCCCATTTTTCTGCCATTTCTACTCAGCCCGACCACCGTGACCTGCACGAGCGGGCCCCAGCTCCCTCACGCAAAAGCTCTTTACTCAGCTCTCATCTGCACCCCCGTAACATTTGCGAAGCGGAGCTTCATCTTTATCACCCCTCGCTTTAACGCCAGCTCATTTAACCGCTTCTACTAATTTTTTCCTGGATGAACGGCCGTGATAACACGGCTAGCAATTGGGAAACGCGAGCACAAGGCGACGTTCTGGAAACGCGCTGGGCGAGACCGTTTCCAAACTCTTCTACCTTTTGAGCGATTATTTTTCACCTAGCGGGTCTGGGACATCCCCCCCCCCAGCTCCAACCCCACACCCCACCCGGTCAGGTGCCGTGGGACACCCCAGCCACCGCCTTCTCCCAAACGAAGCCCACGGGAGAGAAAACTCCAGGGGGAACGCTTTTCCAATATTGCTAGGGGAGGAAAAGGGTTTGCTTTATAGCGCAATTCTTGTTGTTATTATTACAGTTTAAAAAAAAAAAAGAAAATCTTTTCCCCTCATTAGCGCGCCGTGGGGATGTAGACAGAAAATTAAAAGCAGCATCCCCGGTGCAGATCGGGGTGGTATTTATTACTGAAACGGGCGAGCCCTGCCAAGGGGACCGTCTTCTGGCCAGACACTTCCTCGCTTGTCCACCAGGAGAAGTGAAGGGGCCCCGTCCCGTGTGTGCGTCCCCCCCAGGAGCCCCGTCCCCCCCTTCCCAGCCCCATCTCGACTCGGGCTGCCTCTGGGGTAGGGGGGGCAAAGCTCCGGCGCCCCCCCCCCACCAGCACCTTCAGCCTGACTCTCGGATCCCAGAGCCCCCCCCCCAGGACACTTCACAGCCACCCCAAAACCCCCAGTCCCACCCCCGGGAGCAGGGAGGGAGGTAGGGGCACCCCCCTAGGTGAGGTACTGGTTTTCTCAGTGGGGGGGCACCCACGTTGCACCCCCACACTGAGCTCCGGCAGATGGGTGAAACCCCCCATTCCTGGGGTGGGTTTGTTTTTTTTTTTAAAGGAAAGCCCAGGAGAAGGGTCTGTGGGGAGGAAGGGGTGTCTCTGGGGGTTCTAATGGGGAGGGGGGGGGCACAGGACGAGTGGGGGGGGCACACACGCCGGTACTGCCCCGCGGGGATGGAGATAACGGGATGGCTGCCGGGGGGGGGACACACGCACTGTGTGGGAGAGGGCAAGGGGTGCATGGGGGGGGACGGGGACACACAACACACTGAGCAGACACTGCAAGAGCAAGACATTACGGGGGGGGGGCACAGGAAGCATAGCGGGGGGGTAGGGAGGCACTGCGGGGGGCGCACAGGAGGCACTGGAGTTAGGTGGGGGGGCGAGGAGGACGTTTGGCGGGGGGGGCACAGGAGACACCGCAGGACTTGGGGGGGGGGGCAGAGAAGCCCCTGCGGGGCCGGGGGGGGCACACAGAAGCGTCTCTGAGGGAGGAAGCACAGCGGGGGGGGGGGGCGTTAAAGGCATCCCCGGGCGGCTGCGGGAGAAGGGGAGGCGGGCGGTGTGTGATGGGGGGGGGGGGGGGGGCTGTGTGATGGTGGTGGTTGGGGGGGGGGGTGTCTCACCTTGAATGCCACCGGGAGGGTCTTGTTGCAGCGCCAGTGCGAGGGCAGGACGGAGCAGAGGAAGTTGGGGCTGTCGGTGCGGACCAGCTCGGCGGGGTGGTCGGCGATGATCTCCACCATGGTGCGGTTATCGTGGGGGCGCAGCCGGGGCACGGCGGCGGCCGCCGCTTCTTGCTGCTGCTGCTGCTGCTGCTGCTGCTGCTGCTGCTGTTGTTGTTGTTGGGCTACTACGACCGGGCTGACTTCGCTCATCTTGCCGGGCTGCAGGCTGCTGGAGGGGGGGCTGAACCTCCGGCTGGTGCTGGGATCTACGGGAATACGCATCACAACAGCCACAAGTTAGCGAATTGGGGGGCGGGGGGGGGGGTTAAAGGGGGGGGAGCGGTAAGGGGGATCGCTGGAGGAGGCGTGTAGTGGGGGGTGGGGGTTGTAAAAAAAAAAATAGAGCGAAAAAAGGGGTGAATGAAAAAGTGGAGGGGTGAGGATAAGGGGCGAAAAAGCGAATCGGGAAAAAAAAATCAAAACAGGAGCGGATTAAACGCACGAGAAAAAAAAAATAAAAATCTCAGTCTGTTTTTGTTTTGCTTTGGGTTTTTTTTTTTTTTTTTAAAGAAAGATGGACGGGGCGGGGGGCGATGCCGGTCTGGGGGGCGCCTGCAGCCCGGAGCAGCGAGGAGACAGAGTCTGGCTGTGGGGTCCGGGGCTGCCCCTCTTAGCAAAGCCCGGCTGGAAACTGCATGGTCCCGGCTTCTGCCCAGCTGCAAAACGCTGCTGCTTCTCCTCCTCCTTCCTTCCTTCCTTCTTGCACAGTCTCTCTGCTCTTTTCCCTCCTTCTAGCCACCGCTTCTTCCCTCAAGTGCTTGAATTTTTTTCCTTTTTTTCTTCCCCTCCCTGCCCCGTCCTCTTTTCCTTTTCGGATTTTTCAAAAGGTTGTCTCGGGAGAAGTAAAACTCGCGGCTGGTTCAGCTTCCTGGGCTGCTGCTGTTGGCGGCCGCCAGAAGAGGAGCGGAGCTCTTCAGAGCCGGAGAGGGGGTGTTCAGGGGAATGTCCCGATTTCCTCCGAAGAAATCTTCCTCCTCCGGACCAAAAAAAAAAAAAAAAAAGGGAGAAAAGGAGCAAACAAAAAAGCCTCGCTGGGACAGAGGCGAGGAGCCGCTGGGCTCCCCCGCTTATTGCCTTTGGCTTCAGGAAGCGGGAGCTCGGGAAGGGGCTTGGGAAAAGTGGTCCTCCCCCCCCCCCCCAAAAAAAAAGAAAAAAAGGCGCTCCCGAAGTGATTTCGGCGTGGAAAGAAAGTTACGGGGGTTGCTGGGGTGAGGAGGAAAGTCACAGGACTAATAATTAATAGAGAGACTTTAGCCGGTTCCTTTGGGAGGATCAGGACTTAAGAAAAGTTGAACTTTCGGATTCCCAGGGAAAAAAAAGCGGGGAGCGTAGTTGGAAAAAAAAGAAAAAACACAAAACCAAAAAACCCCAAACACAAACCACCCCAAAACAGCCCTCCTTAGGCTGATTTCTAAAATATGACCAAGTAAATTCTGGGAAAAGGCAGCCTCGGTGCAGTCCGGTCCTTTTAATTAAGTCGCTGCTGGATCCAAGTCCGTTGAGTTGAATAGGCTAACAAAAATCTTTCTTTTTTTTCCGCCCTTGATGAACAACAGCAGCAAAAAAATCATTAAAATGTCGGTTTGTTTGAGTTATTTTTCTTTCTGAAAAATCGGGTTAAAAAAAAAAAAAGGCAACCAAAATCAACAAACTTCTTTTGGGTCCCAAGAAGTTGAGGTCGGGGAAGATGAAGGAGCCGGGGAAAAAAAAAAAAAAAAAGCCACAGTTTTTTTGTCCTGAATGTGGTTTTTGGAGGCTGGGATTTCTAATGATTAGGTTTTTGTGGTTTATATATACAGGACTCTCTGGCTAAGGCGATCATTATGCTGATGAGAGTCAGCAGCACGTGGTGCTTCAGTCCTCAGACTTCTGCAGCCTTCAAAATAAATAAAACAATGTGCATCCCCCACAGGAGGAGAAACTTTGCTTTAAGTCGCTCTCACCCACGGGGAGGGGGACGGGAACGGGGAAGGGGGGGAGCAGGAGACGGTCTCCGATCTCCACTTCTCTCCGGGTTTTTTCCATTAACACTTTTGGGCTTGTTTGTTTAAAAAAAAAAAAAAAGGCATGAAAAATCTTGTTTGCAAAAAAAATAATAGTAAGAATAATCTGGTGCCAAAGGGTTTTTTTTGCTAAGACTCCGGTAGTCTAAAGCCTAAACCATTTCCTTGAATGAATGAAAGCTATAAAACCCCCTTCAGACTATTAAGGTAAAAGGAGTCTGGTTTGTTTTCTCCCTTAAAAAAAAAAAAAAAAAAAAAAAAAAAAAGGGCAGATCTTATTAAAAACAATTTACATACCCAATAGTAAAAAAGTGTAAACGCCTCCCAGCGCAGATAACAACCTATCACAACCCTCCCTCTAATTTCTAAGGCTTTACTTCGACTTGCTACTTCCACCTTCTTGTAAAAAGTCGGCGCTGCGTGTGTGCTCCTTGCTCGCCGCCTGTGTGTGACTCGGGGCGGTGTGTGTCTGTCTGTCTGTCTGTCTGTCGGGGGGAGATATGTCCTTTTTACGCAGCCGTTGCAAACCCTAAATCCGGCTCCCTGACCCAGCAAGGGAAGCCGGCTCTGTCCTGCCAGCCCCTCCGCAAAAAAGCACGGCGGAGCAGCGCGGCCGCCCCACGAACACGGGACACGGGGGAGCGGGGGGGGGTGCGTGGGGGGGGGGGGCACGAAGAGACACCTCCGGGGCTCTTTCCGCGCCCTCCGCCGGCCGGGCCCCCAGCGCTGCCCACCGCCCCCGCCCCCCCCAAATTTCTGCTCCCCCAAATTTCTGCTCCCCCACCCCACCTTGAGGGCAACACCCCCCCCGGGCTCTGCACGGGGGGAAGGTGCGTGCAAAGGCGGGCTGCAGCGCTGCTCCTTCCGTATTTGATTTTAAAAAATAATAATAGGAAAAGATGTGAAGTTCGGTCACAGGGGAGAGCTCTCGCTCCGCGCACCGCGGCTGCCGCCTCCGCCCCGCTCCGCGCCCCGCACCCGCGGTGCCGCTACTGCTCCGCTCCGCCGTCGTTCCCACGGCTAAAACGGGGAGCGGCAGCCCCTGACCCACCGCCTCGCAGGCATCTATAGCCTCTTCTTCCCCCCCTCCTTTTTTCCCCCCTTTTTTCTTTTTTCCCCCTTTTTTCCCTTCCCCCCCTTTTTTTCTTTTTCCCCCCTTTTTTCTCCTTTTTTCTCTCTCCTTTTTTTTTTTTTTTTCCTCCTTGTCCAGCGTTGGAGGGGCTGTGGAAGTTTTCTATCGCGCGGTCGCTGTGGGTAACACCACAAACCCCTCCTGAGCTCGCCCCGCTTCTCCGACAACCATAGGGATCTGCTTTTTTCCCCAGAGCGGCCACAGGCATTTCCAAAGGACAGTTACTTGCCACCTATAAGGACTAGCATATTCAGAAGCTCTGGTTTGCTATAGTTGCAATACAGAAAACGTATTTTTTCATAATTATTTTGGTAAAATGTTTATGACCGTAGGTTCTTTTGCCCCCCCCCCCCCCCCCCCGCCTTTTGCTGGAGGGGAAATACATTCCATTAGAGCCATTCCAAAGGTGCTAGAAAGAAGGCAAGAGGTTGTCTTATATCCAAATACTATATAAGCCTGACAATCATGATTTATTTTATTTCAAACAAGAAGATACATTTCCACTTTTAATTAGTCACACTAAAAGTTTTACAGTCACCTCTCTTCCTACTAAAATAAAATAAAAAGTTAATTAGGATAAACTAAAATAAGTTATTGGAAGCTACCAGTGTAAGGTCACTTAAAATAGTCCATGGTTATTTATAATGTCGAAATAAAATTTTCCACTGAACGCCCTAACAAAGTTTCAGGTATCTGGCACAGCTGATTTTCAGTCTCCGTGCAAAAATATCTTTCTGCTGAACATTCACACATTTAACAGCAACCTACTACAGCCTGGAACAGATCACAGCTCGCAGCACTAGAATTTTATTTAAATGGTAATGGACAAATTAATAAAAGTACCAGTAATGTTTATGGACCTGCATAAAAGCTGGATGGGACTTTTCAGAAAAAGTAATTTATGTTATGATATATATAATCTGGAACGTTGGCTTGGATTTGGCTGAAATGGAGAGCAACCCCGCTGCTCGGCTTTCCTCAGATTTTATTTCAGAACTTCTCGGAATTTTAGCACTGGTTGCAAAATGGGTCATATTTTAAGATGTTAGAGAATTGTAGGAGGTTAGTGAAAAAATGTGCTTGCATGGCAAATTATGTCTCAACAAACACCTTCGGATCCACTTTATAAAATAGGATTTTTGTTAGTACGGCTACGTTTGCTGCTATTTCAATTGTCTTTTAGCTTTTTCACTTTTAACTATGTTATGAATACAGCCATAATTACATTGCTTTTGGACAAAACGGTAATGTTTTAAAGAGCACTGAGTTTGTTTACTGTTACATTTATAAAACATGGGCCCAGCACACTCCTGCTGTAAGCATTCTATGCTCAAGATGAAAAATAATTGTCAGATTTGAAAGATTCTAACCTGGATGATGTTCCCTAAATAAACAGGTTTGATGCCAGTTTGTTGGGCTGGAATGTGCTGTAAATACGACGAATACAGAACTTATTTTGAGCTTCTCTATATATGTAAATAGTCCTCGTGAAACGGGAATAAATGAATGGGTTCACTGGGTTTGTTATTGTATTGGATATTTTTAGTCAGAGCGACTACAGCAATGTCAGCAATTATTACTATAGTTAAGGACTTGCCAATATTCTCTTTCCAACATCTACCTTCTCAAAGTTTTCTAGTCACTCGTGAAAATGTGCATTGAACCAAAATGTGTGAACTTAAGCAAGCTTAATGCTAGAGAAGGTTTTTGCCCAAATTTCCATTCATTTCAGTAGGGGCAAGATAAACTCCAGTGTCTCTTGGCAGCGCTTTACTTTCGCTTTGGTTGCAAATTGACTGTTTGCCCAGCTATTCTTTGCTTTTTCTTAAGTATGACAAATAGTAACTCTAGATTTGCACGTTATTTGGCCTGTTAAGTAGGCATGTGGTAATGAGTTCTGTAACTACAGCATTCATGGTCAGACTATGGACTACTATGGTTTGTTTAACTACTGTGTCCCTGCCCCATTGATTTATGGCCCAGATAAAAGAAGATTCTTTGTGTCCTGAAATTAGTCGAAAGCATTTAATATTTCAGCGCCATGCACTGTTTTTTAGCATTTATAGTCCCTGATACAAACAGAAGCATAAAGGTTTGAAAGACAGGCTAGAAAATGATTACATTAAAAAAAAAAAATCATTCTTGAAAGTTTTACTTTTCCTCAACAGTATTTTCAGTAGGAACTGAGGACCGAGAGCTGAGACTCTTGCGTTCTGTCTCAGGATTTAGTGCTGACTTGCTCTGTCACCTCGGACAAACCTTTCAGCCAGTTTTCCTTCACTATAAAATGGGGTACTAACTATTACCATATACCTTTTGAGATATAAAAATCTGTGTTAAATTCTCAGAAGTCCAAAGATTAGCAGGGCTCTGCATCTGTAAAGCATACCGGTAATACCAGGAGAAAAATTCTAAAAGCTGGTGAGAAACCTGCCGTGTCACTACTGAAAAATTGTCGGCTTTTCCATGGCACGCAGTGAAACGCACGTTATACAAACAACAAAGTAAATAGTTACTGCTTCTGATTTTTTTTCCTAGGTGATGTATTTTTCTGCTTCTCTAATAAGCATGGACTGCAAGCCTAGGTCTCGGTCCTACCGTAGGGTTCTCCCATTTCCCTCCCTGTCTGCAACCTCTTATGCCCCATTGGAATTGCACGTATTTCAACGAGGTTTAAAGCAGCAAATGACCATGTCATCATTGCAAAGGAAAGAAACGCGGGTCTACCTGTCATCTTATAAGGGCATTTGAAAGAGAAAGTATGGACTGTGCTTTCTGGCAGTAAAAACCTGAATGTGTAGTACGATTAGAAAAATGTATGGCCTGTCATTTTCAAGTAAATTTTTTTTTTTTTGCTTGCAACATGCAGACTAAAAATTAACTGTAGAAAGTTGTTAGTGTCCTCACAGCTAGGGACAAACTGTTTTTTGCATGGCAAGACTGACTTTGTCCCTTTCCACTAATCCTCCTCTCAACTTAGTGTAACTAATTTCAGAATGAGGAAAAAGTTGTGTTTTTTTTCTTGAATGAATTCAGATAAAATCAGCACGTTGTTTTAGAGATATAAAGGCTAAAAAAGGAGAGCTTACATTTTCTTTTCTTTTTTTTCCCCCCTTCTTTCAGCATATATAAAACCAGCATGAGCCAGAAACTTCACGGTTATTTTTTCTGTTGACCTCAATGAAAACTGGTTGCCTTGACTAACTGTGGGGAAAGTGGGTGGTATAACTGTTTGTAATTAAAAAGGGTTTATACATTTGGAACCTTGCAGAGTCCCTAAATTTTGCACGCTGGTTTTTAAGAGACTAATGAAGTGCACTCTGGCCAGATACAAGCTCCATAAAGCTCACACAGAAGATACTACAAGATGTAAGTCAGTCCCAAGTGGGAGAGGTTGTTTTTAATGCTCCCAACCGCAAGCACACCACCAGATCCTTGCATTTACTCTCTCAGTGTTGCAATGGTGAGGATTCCCATTGTAAATCTATTCTCAATAGCATGAATGGCAGAAAAAAAATTCAGGCAGATTCTTTGTTAATAACATAAGTGTTGAAGCAGAAGCAATAGAAAAACACCAAATAGTGATAGACTTGTTCTAAAAAGGATGAAAACATACAACATGGAAAGAGGTGGTGCAGTCTACAGGAGTGAAATAGAAGAGGAAAGCACATGGTAATAGCAAAGGTAGGGTAAACGTAACGGCCACAGCAAACCAACTCTTTGAGGAACTATAAAAATTAGTCTATTTTTGCCCTTTCTTTCCTGAAAATTCACTCAAATGATGAACTAAGCATAGTCAGCCCAGACCAGAGGATCAAGAACATAATCATATTTATGGTATGACATAATGTAATCCTGAAAATGCTGAGCATAATATACGTGTGCCCCACATTAGGTGTGGCCTTAACACCTTGGGCATGTGGAGCATAACACGGGATCAATCCCTTAGTCGACTGCCGTGGAACTGGCGGCCAAGTGACAGGAGACAACACCATCAGTCCAAAACCAAGCCATAAGAGCAGATGACAAAACATTAGACATCACAGGAATGATTCTCTCTAGTAATAAAAGACAAAGATCTGGCAGAAAAAATATTATAGGTGAAGCTGCCAGCAGTATCTGCAGTTAAGCTTGTCTACCACTTTCCAGTATAAGACCTTGTTTTCACTCACATAACGTTGCCAATTTTTAACTGTTCAGGATGAGCTTTTCAATCCTGAGTCTGCCTCAAGCTGAATTTTTTGGAAACTTCCAGCAGAAATACTTCTGCTGCTTCTAAGATCGGCATTAAGAGAAAACACATTGTTTCACAACAGTTTAAAATTTCTTAGAATCATCCCAATATCTATTTCAGAGCTGGGATGAGAAGTTTTACTAAGTAGGAGAGGAATAAAGAGGCAAAATCAGATAAATCCCTTTTGTTGCCCTTGACCAAAAGGATCCACCCGAACTTGGCCGAGTTAGAAGTTGCTGAAAATTGTTGAGGTTTTTCTTGCGCGTGCTCAGTACAGATGGAGTAGCTGGCAGCTAAATTTTGCAAAGCCTCCATAGCAGCGCTGGGCTTGCTAGACTGGATTGGATCTGTACTCAGCCTAGTCTGACCAATATTCTCCCTGACAGTAGGCTGCACTGTTTTAGAGGAAAGGATAATAAACCCTAGAGTCAGCAGATAGATACAGGATCTATTCCTCCTTTCAGGTCTCATCCTAGTTAGTAGTAGCTTATAAAATATGATCAGAATGACTGTCAGCAGTTCAGTTTTAAATTGTGTCTATTAGAAGTCTATATTTCAACCATAAAAATTCCTTACAGGCTGAAATCTGGCTTATACTCTCAGTTCAGAAGTCTAAATTCTCTACAGATTTTTTTAAATAGTCTGTTTCAAAGTGATAGAAAAGGAAAAATAGTCATGTACAAATTCTGGACATTTCTTTCACAATGCAATTCATAATTCAGTTATGGTAAGTGTGATCAGTTTTAAACTATTTGATTCAAATGCTGCTCAGGCCCTAGAAGGAGCGTAAGCAATTAAAACCTTCACCATTAACACTAGACATTCAAATGTGAATAAGATTCTCTGACCTCGGGGTATTAGGAGTATTATGATATAGGAGCTTATGTGATGTAATACTAAAACCTGTTATTCTAGTTTATCTTACAAATATGTAGATAATTTATTAAATGCATACATATCGAAAAGCAAGGGAGGAATCCTTCTGTCCTTTCATGGCAAAACTCATCATGAAGACAGTCAGTCAAATGTTTTCCCAATTTAAGCATAAGAAAAAAGACATAACCTGGAAGTATCCAGGAGGAACAACTAAGAGGTCCTCAGAGGGGGCAAAGCAGATGCAAAACCTTTCTTGGAAGACCACAGCAGCTCTCATTACTACCAAGCTTCCCTTTGTAGTGGAGAAGATAGAGCAGCTCTTCCCATCCTTGGAATGCTTTCAAACATACTGTGCTTGGCACCCTGAGGTTAGCGTGATTTTTGAGCAGATAAAAGTCCGTTACATGAAAAGGCAGATCCCACCCTCTTGCTTTTTTTCTTCCCTTGGTAAGAAAGAAAGAAAAGCCTTATGCTGTCTGCAGTTCCACTGATTTCAATGGGAGCCTTCATGGAATAAGGTGCTGCTTCACCTAAGAGAAGCAGAGGCAAGCCTTTAGGTAACTTGCTACTGCGGGTTACTCTCCTTATCCTTTCACATTTCCATGTCTACACGCCCATCTTGCTGAAGAATACGTAAAGTCTTTCAGCTCCTCATTTCCACTCCATTTTAAAGAGCTAGAATAATTAGTATTTTTAGGCATGAGAAAACCATCTTCCACTGTTTTTGACAATTGAAGAACATGGACTGAGGGAATCAGAGGAAAGCTCTATTTACTAAACACCACATGTAGATTACCACTGATAGTTTTTCTAAGGAAATTTATGACCTGTGTGGAGTAAATAAACTCCCTTTTTGGTAAAGAATCTGCAAGCCAATCATTCATGCTTGCTTAGAGACGTTACTGTTCATGTTGCTTTTATGTGGAAGGCTATAGTAAAGGGTGATGTTATGTCTAACATAGACAGTTGGCAGCTCCGGAAAGAAAAAAAAAAGCCATTTTTGACATTACTTATCAGGAGATTCTTGCTAGATTATGGCACATTCACTCTGATTCAGGAAAGAAAGAAAAGATAATGATAGGACAATTATAATTCTTGTAACTAATATGTTATCTTCATGCACGCACTTGCATGCCTAGCTACATTTACTGGCAAGTTATTGTATTTTACACATCTGAAATAAACAGAGAGCTCTCACCATGTTCCAAAAGTTTAGTAATTCTGAAAGCTGTTTGCTCTGTATCTCAGTGTAAAAGAGAATGGGACAGACATTTTTCTTCTCCTGGCTGCCCATCCTGTACTCCTACCATTACGGTCCTTCCCTGCTCTCTTTCCTCTCCCCATTTTATGAGACATAACTGTTTAAGGCAATCATGAAAATTAAGTGAGAAGAAGAAACTTTATTAAGTGTCTGTATATCATGTTTTCAGAAATATTAGTGTTTTTCATGCAGAAGTAACTCTGTGGCTTTCAGTGGTACCCCTCTTGATTTACACTGCTGTGAGAGGAGAACTGGGCTGTTATTATCTATTAAGTTTACCTAATTTAACAGATGCACGCAATATGTGTGCTTAATTTCTTTAGACTATCATATGTGAAATTATCAATACAACCTTTAGTAAATACTATTCTGCCTATGAAAGTATTCTGAATTTAAAACAAGCAAGAGCCTTTCTCAGTGATGACCCCATGTCCTTAACTCACCCCACTGCTCTTCAGCACATAGCCTATGTAATGTCACTGGGGCTTTGCCTTCTCAAGAAAAATGATCTGGTTTTGACAAGGGGTGTCAAAAATAGTTTTCCACCCTCAGACCCATTCTAATAGTAGTAGAAATGGTTGCCTCACTGGTGTGGACAAGGTCAGGCAAGTTCATTGCTTACCGTAGCAAATCATGCCTGTCGAGGGCTCCAGGGACAGCTTGCCTGCATAGGATTTGCCTCAGAGTGTATAGAAGAATTTGTTACAATAGGTGTTGGACTCGACTGACATTGTCCGAACTGGAGAAGCAGCTGTTTCCAACACTACTCCAAGATGTGCAGTGAGTAGGCGGGCATTTTGACAGCAGTTGTCAAAAACACGTCATTTGTCTGGGGTAGGTTCATACCTACTGAAATATCGGTGCTATAAAAAGCCCAGTTCAGTAAACCTAGGATAGTGCAAAGTCTGCAATGTCAGCATGGACTGTGACTTTCTATGCTGACGTACACTTTCAGGATGTCAGATGATGAACAGGTTTTTTAATACATTGTCACTTATGATCTACATAACCACGGGATTCAAGGCCACAAGCCAGTCGTCAAAAATGGATGATTTTTAAGATTATGCAGTCTAATTTAAAGAAAAGTTGACTGTGGCAGAACAGTTAGTGGAAGAAAATATCTATGTTATAAGCAAGTGATCAATACTCTCATCACATGAAGCTGATGACATAATACATAATGCCAAATCTTGCAGCCCTTTCATACGCTCTGTGCTCTTCTGTGCTCTTATGTGAAAAAGCGTAAGAAACTATTTTGACAAACCAGACTGGACCAGGTACCTCTGCTTCTTAGATGCTGGTTAATAATTGACCAGCTCCATGGAAGCATCATGAAAGAAGTGGATTGTAATATAAGTTTTCTTTTTCTAAGCTATTTATTTTTGCAATTGCACAAAGAATAAACTAGCATATGAGGAAGGAAACTGAAGCAGAAGTTATTTTCAAACTGATAAAAGAAGATGCTATTTTGTATGGAACAACTTCTAGTTGACCTTTGCAATGAATGCCATAAACCCCTATTTTGGCCACAAATGGAACAACATTTTTAGAAGGATTAATGTTTAATCTGTCTGTCTGTCTGTCTATCTTTCTATCTATCTGTGCCGTATTTTAAAAAGACTAAAGGAAGCTAGCAGCTCACTCTCACTTACAATTGCATCTGTAGAACTTTAAAACTGTACAAGATCTTTCTCTACTGTGCTGGATGCCATTAGCATTAGCATATTACCACAGAAAAGAATCTAAAATAGACAGCGAGCTTCATAAGAAACTTGCAAAAGACTTCCAATCCTCAAAAACTTTAATCCCCAACACAAACCTGACTTTCACAAAACCCACTAAAATATATGAACTGTTCAGTACGCTCACAGAGTTGATAACAGTCAGAGGATTTTTTGATAATGATAAAATCCAGAGCTATATTAGATGGGAGAAAGTAATATTTGAGGAATTTTGAAACCCTGGAGAAATTTCAGAGTGGTCAATCATTGCACTTATACTTGGGGGATTTTTTTTTTTCTTTTTTGGCATTGGTACAGGTTTCTATCAGACTGCATGTCCTATGGCATTCACACAATATTGCACAAGTACCACATGCATTCTTTGTCCTTTCTGGCCCTGGATGTTAGGTGAATGTGAGCCTTATAAATAAAATGGACACTCAAGAATCTAGATACTGTACAAATACTTTGTAACAGAGGGATAAAGATAGCAAGAAGAGGGAAAGAATCTCTCCAGATTCAAGAGTTCTGTATTGGCGATCTGTAGCAATTCCCAGTAAAAGTGCTTTAGCTGATCCCAGTTGTAATGTTGGTTCATTGGAAAGGGTGACTGGATATGTCCTTTCGCTGATCTGAACACATTGCCTATAGTTTAAAATCAACATCTTAACTTTTTCATAATTTAAAAAATGTATCATTTCATTCATTAGTCTAAGAGTATTTTAAAATGCTTCTGTATTTTCCATCATGATGCTAAGTTGAAACTGGCAGAGTGGAAACTGGAGACAAGTAGCAATGAAATAAAAAAGTATCCTACTCTGCTTCCCAGCTCCAGAAATGACCAAAGCTGCCAGAGAAGCACCTTATACAAAAGGAAGACTGTGTAGAGAAGAGGTAAGAATATTCTCAGGAGCTCTGCTGAAGGCAGTGCTTCTTATCCAAAAGAAAGACAGAAACATGTAATTGTACGCTTCCTTTAAAACTAGGTCTTAACTGCTTTCCTGTGTGTTACAGATCACATGTTATTTCACATTGGAAGCTTAGTGCTAAAATGTAAAACGTAAAGGCCAAGTTCAGCTCTTAGATACACATGCCCAACTCCAATGAACTCAAAGAGAGCTGTGTTCATATGTTTAGCAATGGAATTTGGCCCTAAATATTTAAACATTTATTCAGAGAAAAAAAAGGTTCTCTGATACATTTGTATCTCATATCTAATGTACACAGATTACCACCACTGGGCACCCACATTAGGGGATAAAAAGTTTTGGGGAACCATAAACTCAGCATTCTACCTGCTCTGCATGGTCAAATAACATGAATTTCTTTCAGATCTCTGAGGAAATTAAATTCTTAGCAACCTGTGGCTGATGTTATTTATTCTGCAGTCCAGGAGTAGTTTGATGCAAATTCCTGGCACTGTTCCTATATTTCAAGAAATTACTGTTTTGAATGGACTGATTCTGGAAACTTTCATTATTTTAATATGCAATCCAGAAAGAACTAATGTCCTCTGCTTAGATTTCCTCTGCAGAGGAAAGCTCAGTGTTCTGGCTAATTCTCACTTATCTTTCAAAGGCTTATGACAGGAGTCCATCATAACCTAAACATGCCATTTGGAAATGGTTAACCTGAGGATCCCACTGTATTTCTGTTAAGGATACAAAGGATTCAGAAACCTCCAAATTTTCTTCAAGCAACATAATACTCCAATTTGTGTACCTAAGTAAACAATAACTATATATATGTGTTATTTTCCTTGGACAAATGACAGCGAGAGGAGAGCTGAATTCCAGGTTCAATTTGGTTGTCTACAATGTAAATGTTTACATTTAAGCTAGCTGTTTAAGCTCCCATTATAGTCAACAGTGATCTAAGTCTCAATTCACTTGCCTCAAATTAAGTCTCTAGTGCCATTACAGATGCCTTGGGCTACCTGAGAAATCGCCATGGGGCTGACACACAGGAGTCAGGACCTGCGTGAGGCCCTTTACTCTTTGGAAAGGCAGACGGAGGCCAGACAACATAGCCCAGAGTACTTGACATAGATAACTAAACTCAGCCCTAGTAAATGCAGTCAGTGGCTTCTAGAGAGCAAGTCCAATGACCAAACATAGGTGTCTACTTTCGGATGAACTGGTCTCTTGCCTGCACTGACCATGTTGACTGGGTTTCCACTGACTATAGTCGGAACCTAAACACAGCCCACATGTAGACACTTAATTTTAGATGACTGCACCTGAAATTGAAATTTACTCCTGATATTGTAGTTGACAGAATACATACTGTTATTAATCACTATGCTTTTGGTTCAACCAGGGTTAAGCTACTTTGGTTGTGCACTTTGTGCAGTACGGTGGTTTCAGTTAAATGGTGGCAGGCAGGAGAACAAGCGTAATGGGCAGGTGTGATGACATGGGTGATGAATCTCTCTTGATGTTGTTTTGCTTCAGTGAGTTCCTTGAGATCCATATGGACAACGTTTAACTAAAGCTGCTACTTGCTCCCTTGCTAGAGGAGTCTCTGGCTGCTAGTGTTGGCTCTTCCCCTTGCTTGGGAGAATTGGGGCATTGCCTCCTCTTTACTGCTCTCGTTTTTAGGTGACCAGAACATGTAGCACACTGCCAGGGTGCTCTTTTCAGAGCTGCATGGCTTTTGGGCACAGTCGGCTTTGTAAGAAAGACTCTGCACCAAGACTTAATTTCTGTTGTTAGAGCCTTTTGGCTGGAGCTCTCTCATCACGGAGGTCACCCTTGAGTATCTCTGGCTATAGAGGCGCAATGCAGGATGCTGCCAAAATGCTGTGACCATTGTAGGAAGTAGGTAGGAACAAAAGCATGTGCGGACTTTTAAGTTCATTAATAATCATGGCCAGTTGGGCCTTCTATCCAGGTCTTGCATCAGTGCTAACAAGGTAAGTTAAGAATGATCCAGGACCAAGAAATTCTTTGCTGGTACAAATCATGATTGTGGTTTGCTCTGGTGGTTATCTTGGTTGAGATCAAACCTCAAGTGTTACTTCAGATAATATATATAATTATTAGCATAAGTTTCCTTGATTGTGTGTGGAAACTCCCAACCTCATTTGTGGAAGCCATGGTTTTGAATAGCGTTCAACAAACTAGCGTTATTTAAGCTATAGTCTCAGTTAGGGCAGTTGGTTGGAGAGGCTGGAGGAGCCGGTGGCTGGGAAAAGGACCCCTTTAAGTAGTTTTTCTTCAGGTGAATTGACTCAGATCTGTCAGGAACAAAGCTCTGCTTTTGTCATATTTTCTGTTTCATTTGTATGCTGCTTACTTAAGGGTGTGCCTATGGTGCTGGCTTCTGAAAGGAGTGTTAATACCTGTGCAAAATGACTATTACAGATTGAAGCTTTTGGTCACAACTGGATTACACAACACAAACTTTTATCTTCAAGATCACGGTGCTACCTAATTCTGCTTCTCCAGGTGGAATTGCCTTAAATCCATTTTGGCACAGAATACATCATTATTTTCATATTGTGCTAGTCTACTCTCCTGCTTTCATCCATATGAGCCAGGAGTGGATAAGAGTTGGCAACTTCATACTCGACTATTATATTGCAGAGTACGCTTTAATCAGCACCCTAATAAATAGCACGCCCAATTAATTGGGACATCTGCCAGCAAACCAATTCACTTCCCTACACTTCAGTGGCTGTAAATGATAGATAAATAGCACGCTTGCTGTTGTCTGCGAGTGTATTAGGTGTAATTAAAATTTGGTGGATTTGGTGTTTGCTGGCATGTATTTCCTCAGTAGCACTCTGCTCACTTTTGAGTAGGATCCCTGTTCCAGTGCAGTTGCTAAATATCAATAAAGGACAGATTTCCCTTTCAGTGTTTGCTTAAATCAATGTAGTGCTTTTGTATTAAAAAAATAATGAATGTAATTTATGTATTTCTATGTATTACATTCCTACATGGTTTTGACAATAAAGGTGATAATTTAATTAGCACATTTCTGTTTTAATTAGTATAGCAAACAGGCCTTTGCCATACCATGGAATAATTTATAATAAAGGGAGGATTTCTGCTGCAGCTTTCTAATGCTACATTTTTTTACCAGGGGTTGCATGGTGGTTTGCTTTAAAGTGGCATTTCCTTGAGGGAGATCCACAGAAGTACAATCTATTTTCTGAAACTGGTATATGTGATGACTTACTGTATGCATGTGACACTTTCTCTTATTTGGACACACTTTGCCAAAGTAAAATTGAACACAGCAAACCTTTCTAATCCCTGCATTCCTCACAGATTGCTTTAAGGGAGACAAAAAAAATTATTGGAAGTAAATGAATATGAAAAGAGAAATGGTACTGGGGAAATCTCAACAAGGGATTTTAAAAACCAGGATGGCTATGGATCAGCAAATGGTAGAAACACTCATGTAATTAAAGGAGAACATCATTTGTGGGTTATCGGAAAAGAATTGTCCGTGTTGGCATTTACTTTGACTCGTTGGCAGGAGGAAAAGAAACCGCCCTGTACCACTGCATACGGTTCCTTATTAGTTGTGGCTTCTGCAGAGGCTCCGTCTCTTCTTTGGAGCATGGAGGTTTTCTTTCATTACATAATCTGGATACTTTTTTTTTTTTTAAGATTAATTTTTTTTTTCTCTTGTGTGTGCAAATTCTCTTTGCACCAATGCTTCTACACTGAGGTTATTATGCCAAAGGAATGCAAGCATCTAGAGTAACAATGGTTCATTTTCCTTTAATGACTTTGTCGACAGGATGGAGACATTTTTGTGGTGTGATGAATTCACTCGGTCTCCCGTTGTGTTTTCTCCACATGCTTTGGAAACTCTCTCTCTCTCTTTCTCAGAGAATTGTGGCCATCCACTCCAGCAAGAGCTTCATTACTTTATATTCATTGTATTTAAATGACACCCCAGTGGTACTGACCTCCTGGGATGATTGATGTAAATTATATGCTATGTAGGGGAAAATAAAATCTTTTTCTGACTTTTTATGTTCTGCAGAGAAATAAAAAGTGAAAACAAATGACAGAGAAAATCAGGCCTATTCAACGTGAAACTTTGTAAGCATTATGGTTTGAGCAGACTCCAGTTTGTAAAAGTGCTGAGACAGTTCATAATGACCTTAGGGTCTGAAAGGTGACCTGAAAAGGGAAAATAATTTTGTATGTGCCCTTTTTTGGTTCTGTATAATGCAAAACAAAAACTTGATCAGGTTTTTTTCCTCTCTGTGAAGTGTAGTAAGAATTCAGACTTGAGGAGGGAGCAGCCACTGCACTTCTACCAGCTACACAAAGGCACAGTACTAGAAGGGACATTGTGTTCCTCGGTCCTCTTTCCTCCTGTCCTCTAGTAATTTTTTTTGCATTGATTTAAGGTTTCATAGCCAGTAGGTACGTCTTGCTCAGTTATTCTGCCAGGAGTTATCACCTCAGAAGTGGCAACAGGGGGAATGTTCTTTCATCGGCCCAGCTCATCATCGGGCAGTAACTTCAATCACTTCTGAACTGGTAACCTCTCAGCGCGGGCAAAAGGGTTTTGCACAGCAACAAAATTTGTCAGAAAAATGTTCTGTCAGTGCTTTTTCAAGCACCTCACCAAGTCACAGTGCCTCTATCAAAGCTCCTACAAGTTATGTAGTTCACACTGGACATGCTCAACCATATTATCCCAGTAATTTCCTTATTAAAACTACCATATGGAATTGGCATAGTCATTTCTCTATTCTCTATGTTCTCATATATAGTCTGTCCTACTAATTCTGGTATATGTAAAGATATGCATGGTACACATCATAGAAATGCCAGCAATATGCTGCCTTGCCTTCCTCAGTTTAATGTAAGGTTTTGGCAAATTACAGAATTCAGCTAAAACTTGAGTTGCCTCAAGGAAGACTGCAGTACATTTCATAACTTGACAGAACGCTTTGATTCTCCTTTTGGCCAGGAAAATGCTTATCAATAATCTTGCTTTGGCTGGGGTTGCCCAGGTGTTTTAAAATGTATACTAGGAAGGAAGAGTTGAGGCCACCCCCCTCGCAGCAATAACTAGACTTTGCTGTGCATGCAAGAATCAGCACCACGAGGCCTCTTATTCTCTAGGATATTATCTTAGCTGCTTAGCGTTTTGCCCTGTTGCTGTCAGTCCTTGGGCTGGTATCGGCTTTACTTTCATAATCGTAAGCAACAGCAGAAGGGAGAGAGGCTGGCAGCACTCAGCAGCGAGCAGCAGAATTGCCTCGTCTTTCTGAAGCTGAGGTGGGAGGTGGGAACGGGAAGGAAGCAATGCAAAGAGAACTGATAGGGTGTTTATATGAAGTAGTAAGAAGAACAGGGAGTGAATGGTAGCCCAGAAAGAAAAAAAGGAAGTAAGGGCAGCAGAAGGAAGCTAAGGGAAAAAGGCGGAAAATAAGATGACTTTCTAATAAGCTGGAATTCTGATGGCCCCTAGAGCGTTAAGATCACTGCAGTGGTTGCCTCCTTCCTCGTCTTATCCCTCAAAAAAGAGAGAAGTAAAATGCTAAGATGTACATAAAATTACGATGTCTCTAAGCTGTCAGTTTCTTAGAATGAATCATAGTAGAAATAATATGGTCCCTGTTCAGTGTGCAGGCAGGAATTTGAAATTAAAGATGGACTGAGAAGGGCAAAGCAAAAGACAGATCACTGTAACTTTGGAAGTTATACACCCTGCAAACCTTCAAAAAAAGCAAGATTTTTGGTGGTGAAGAAAGCACTAACAGTTACTTCATTTACCTGTGTTGGTCACATTTATTAATTCCAGTTTATACCATGGTACAAATCAGCCTGTCTCCTAACAAACCTGCTTGTGTACTTGCAGATGAGTGGAATGACTGACCTGAACTCACAAAAACCTACAATTAGGAGGTGCTGAAGAAAGAAAAGGTGGAAAGAAGAAAGGAAGGATTAAAAGAAGAAAGGAAGGATTAGAAGAAAGATAGGTTTCTCCAGCTCCCCTAGTCATGCCCTTCCCCATCAACCCGTTGAGCTGACAGGACGGAGGAAGAGGAAAGCCGCCATTGCCAGGAACCAGAGAGAAAACATAGGCCCTGCGCATAGGTGGAAGGTATTTAACCACCCCGATGCGTTTAACCACCCCAGTATAGACCAGACTGTTTCAGTCAGAAGGGACGTACAATGACCATCCAGTCCAACTGCCTGACCACGTCGGGGCTGACCAAGTCAAAGCATGTTGTTACAGGTATTTTCCAAATGTCTCTTAAACACTGACAGACTTGGGGCACCGGCCACCTCTCTAGGAAGCCTGTTGTGGCGTCTGACCACCCTCTCGGTAAAGAAACGCTTCCTAACGTCCAGCCTGAACCTCCCCTGGCGCAGCTTTGAACCATTCACGGTAGGGTTGAGGTGGTACACCTTGCTAGGTTGTAGCAAGGACCCACCGGTATTTCCAAGGCTAAAACTGTACGCAGGCAGCCGTTTTATGCAGCGGGGGGGGAACGCTGTACCGTTTTCAGACACCTCCACAGTGCCGTAGCGGCAGAGACGAGGCCGCGCCGCCACCCGCACGGAGCCCAGACACCTGTGTAACCGCACACACACCTCCCCTCCGCGGCCGGGCATCCAGCCTCTCCTCCCCAAACCCTTCCCGCCTTTTCGCACCCGCAGCAGCCCCGGAGCCCTCTTATCGCCCACCCTGCGGCGACGCCCCGGCGCTGAGGGGGAAGGCGGACGGCCATGGCCGCCGCTCTCTCCCCTCAGCCGCCGGGCGAAACCACCGGCGGTAAGAGCGGGCCGGCGGCGCGCGAGCCGGCGGCGGGCTGACGGGGAGGAAGCCCCGCCCCGCCCCGCCCCGGCTCCACCCCTCGCCCTGGGAGGCCGCGCGGCCGCCACACAGCAGATGGAGGCGGCGGCGGGCCGCGGCCGCTGTGTGGCGGAACCGGCCCCTCCCCTCCGCGGGCGGCGCCATTTTACCCCCCCTCTCGCAGCGTGTGCGCTTCAGCTGCTGTGGCGGCTGAGGGGAGGGGGGGGGGGGAGACCAGAGAGAGGCCGCCGCTTTTCGCCCCCCTCCCTCGTTTCTTGCCTCGGCCCGGGCAGCGTGTGGAGGGGAAGGGACGAGGTTCAGTTCCTGCCCCTCGCTTTCCCCTTCGGGATAGCCGCACACGGGGTGGGGGGAACCGGGCACCACCAAGCCAGGCTGCTCCTACCCTCCCTCCTTCCTTCCTTCCTTCCTCCCCTGCACATCTCAGCCTCCTCCTCCTCCTCCATCCATCCATCCCCGGGGGTGAGCCTTTGAGTGAGTCACCAGCGAGGGCACGCAATTAGATAATGTGTTGCTGTTAACTAAGTTAAGCGAGGCTGCTCGTTTTTTGTTTGTTTTTTTTGGGGGGGGGGCCTTCAGAAATATTAACCTGGCGGGTTTCCAGTCAGCGATACCTGCGAGGCGCTGCTTGGCGGGGGGGGGGGGGAGGGGGGGGTTGTGCGTGTGTGAGGGGGCGCGTGCGTGTGTGCCTGAGGGGGCTTCTGCTAACTCCATCCGTGTCCGCGGTTTTTGCGTTCCGTGGGTCGCGCTGGCCAGATGCGAGCAGCCGCGGTGCGAAGCGTCACCCCGCCGTGGGGGTCTGCGGCCGGCAGCCTTGGGAGGGGGCTTCTCCGCATAAAGCCATCCGCCCCCGGCATCGAAGCCGAGGCGCTGGGAAGCGGCCCTGCCTTCAAGCCCGGCAGCGATGCTGCCCTGGTACCCGGCTGCCCGGCTCCGCAGCCTCCTAACCGTGCGATTTTGGGTGGAAACGCTAGAGCTGGGCTCGCTTGCTTGCTGGGAGGTCGCAGCCAGCAGCTGTTCCCGGGTTTCCCCGTGGCCTGCGGTGTTGTGACAGGCGTTGACCCTGCCCCGTTCTCGTTCTGTTGTCTTGCAGCTAATCCCGGAGGTGTTTCTAGAACTTTTTTTATTTAATGGCAGGCTTAAAATGGTGTGACGGAGGCCAGGCTTTGGCCTGCAGTATGTCACGTACTGTTGGGTGTTATTAATTTCTTCTTGTCGCTCTGATGCAGTGAAATGTCAGTAGTTTGAATTTTTTCTCTGGGAGAAGTGGATTTTATTTATTTTGCACAAACAGGTGTGGTGGTTTATTAATAGGAATCCTTTAATATTCCTTACAGAAATTATTAGTCCTCACAGAAATGACTGGTAAATGCTAAAAACCTAGGAATAACAGCTAGTCCAGAAGAATACTTCGCTGTGTAGGCTTTAAGTGGTTTTGCCACTTACTAACTATATTTTTATATGTCCTATGTACAGATCAACTGCTTATAAGTTCCTAGAAATTATACAAATGAATGATTTGCAATCTATGAATGCAAAGCGCAATATACATGCAAAATATTTATTACTGTGTATGTGAAGGGGAGGTAAGAACCTGATGTTGCGGACAACCAAGTTTGCTGTATGGCATTAGTATTAGTGATTTATTGTGAGACATTTGATTTCCTAAGAGTGAATCTGTTTCAAGGTTTGCAGTGGTGTTGGTGATAGGCTTAAATTTTCTTTCGAAGTCTTTGATCTAACTCCCACATCATTCTGTTTTCTTGGTACAGGCCTCTCTTTCCCATTGGCTTAAGGCACTGCACCCTGTGTAGTGCTGAGTTACTTGGCAGGCTGCAGTGCACCCTCCCTTTCTCCCTCTTTGCATATCTTTCTTCATTGTTGGCCAGATCCAAGTGGCATGGAAGGCAGTGTCAGTCTTTCTGTTAACTTTGGAGGACTTTGCACAGGCTCACATTTGCATGTTAATAACATGCAAATCAGATTTTATTTTATGTTGGTTCCTTTTTCTCCTGTGTATTGTTGCTGTGTAGATGGGAATGCTGATATTAAAAGTAGCATTTCCAATTGTAACAATATTTATTTATGGTTTTCTGAAAGCTCCATCTCTGTGATTCTTCTGAAAGTGTGAAAATGTTAGTTTTCATTTAGATGAAGAAATTCTTAGCCATGATGATTCTGAAGAAAAGCTTGAGGTCTAACCAGAATATGCTAAAAAGGCAGGAGGAAAAAGTCAAAGTCACATCTCTGAGGAGTAAACAAGAAATCCTTCTATGCTTTACTGGCGTTTTACTCGTGATTTTCAAATATATGGACTTGGAAACGTTGCTTAAGGTTTAACAGGATTCAGTAGCCTTTAGATTATTTGCTAAGCCTCTGAGTGTCATAACCAACTGAATTACTCTCATGGGCTCAATTCTGAATAGCTAGAATGGAGCTGTCTGAAATTTGATTAGTCAATTAGTAACTTGTCAGCATAAGCAAGCTGTAATTTACTAAGCTGCAAGTGTTTTAAGAATTACTTACATATAATAGTCTAGAGCAACACTCAACATTGTTCGTGTTGTTATTGCTGTTCTTATGTGATGCCCTCAAGCAATGAGACCAGCTAGACAGTGTCTTTCTAGGTCTGTATTGCAAGGGTGTTCGAAGGCATGAGGCCAAACCCAAGTAGTGTAATTATACCATAGAAACTAATCGAGTTGCAGTTGTGAAATAGCCAAATGTGTAGATACACGAAGCATGTAAAGAAAAGGAAACTACTTAGGCCTATGTTCTCATGGAACCAGGCAGTAGTCACTCACTTATGACCTTATCTGGAGCTGATCAGAAAACTGCATGTCAAAGGTACTGGAAATGATATTGATTAGATCTGTAGTCTGTGTTTCAGATACTTGACATTCGTAGTGCTACATGTAATCATTATTAATTTGAAGTAGTCTTAATATGTGTTCATTTGCAAGCTAACGCAGAATAAATTTCTATTTATAAATAATCTTTGGCTTTCCTCTACCCCTGTATTTTGCATATATTTGAAGTATTACGTTTGATTACAATCACATGTTCACAGTGTCAACTACAAAGTTTCTGGTTCACACAGCTTCTTAAACTATCATAGAAGGAGTAACAGTAATGGTAAAAAGAGGCTGGGAGCTTGTATGAAAGAGGTGATTTGAAGCACCTAGGTATTGGCCTAATTCTTACTATTGTCTCTGGGATAAATCATAAGAATTATCAATACAGCTCTCCATTGTTAAGTGCTTTTAAAAATCATGTGCTTAAGTAATGAAGAAAAGATGTGTATTTTCAAGTAAACAAGAATACATTTATAGCAGAAACCTGTTGGACATCATCTGCAACCGTGAGAGCTCTGAAGGCGGTTGGTGTCCTGAATGTTACTGACTTACTGTTAGACCTACCTCTTAAGAGCTAATTTTCATTGTTGTAATTTATATTAAAGCCATGGCTGTTTTTCCTGTAGTTTTCCTAGTGTTAGGTGTTGTGCAAATAAGCAACAAAGGAGGTAGGCATTTTCTGCTCTAGAGAATTTAGACTTATGATGGCAAGCAGTGATTTCAGAAAGGAGAGGAACAGTTCAACAATAAAAATTGGAGAAAATTCTTATCATGTCAGCTATGTATTTGGCTAGTCATTCTTGATTAGGAATTTTTGATACATACATTGATGCCCTAAGTTGGGGGCAGCAATGGGGTGAAGTATGAAATTCCTGATATGTCAGAATGTTCAGTTAAGGTCGGGGTGGAACTGTATTATGAAATTATTTTAGTTGTATTTCAAACAGTGAACTAAACACAGCTTGAGGTGATGTGAAAGGAGGAGGATTGATGTAATCAGTGTGATAGGTTGGGAAGATAATGCTATCTTGAAAGGAGTTGAACAGATGAAGACAGGTGAAGGCCTAGAGAGAGAAATTGTACCCAGGAAAGTATAGTTTAAAGCTAATAGTAAGAAGGGGGTAAACTTGGTTGTGCTTTACAGAGAATCCAGCTGCATTAGCAAAACCTTAAATTTTAAGTTACTTTAGGTGGAACTAAAGGTGGATGGGAACTATGATGACTAATGGATTTGCTTGTTGGCAAATGAGCAGTAAAGCATACTGGCAGAACTAACTTGACATCTGCATATTCGTATAGGAATGGTTTACTCTTCAGAAAAAGCAAAATGCTAAGTTATAGTTTGGGGTCTCTTCATCTTTGCATGCTGGAGTCAAGTATGTAAGTTCCTAATGAGTTGAAGCTGTTTTTTATCACAAGACTTGCAAGCACACCTTATATTTGCTTCACTGAAAATTGTCAGTGGTTACTGCAGGAAGGTCATGGTCACTAAATTGCATGTCTATACATTTCTTAAATAATTGGTATGGAAGATTCAGAATGCTACTAAAATAATGCATTTTGAGAAAATAATTGCTAGTTCAAACAAAGTTATGGTTACAAGAGCCAGATTCTGGAAGCTATGGAAACTTTGCTGTTAGTTACAGGTTGTCTGGTCTTTACGCTGTTAAAGCATTTTTAGGAAGGAAGAAAAAAGTCATTGGTGCTTATTTTGCAGTGCCATTAACTGCCAAATGTGTCATGGAGTTTGCAAAAAAGTGCTGCATGTTCAGATCAGAGGGAGGTGGGCATATACATTAGATTAATTTTCCCTGCTTTCTTGGTTAAAAATAAATAAATCACTTCTGGGCAAGGACAGAGCTCTGATTAGACTCGAGTTAGAAACTCTGAGAGAAGTGTTTGTAAACATCTCCAGATGTGGAGGCATACCTCTCATGTAAGATTATGCTGTATGTTTCTCAGTCTCAAATAAAGTAGTCACATCTGTGTATTAATATTCTTTCAGTAGTCCAGACCATTTTGTGGTCTGTTTCAGAAAAGTCTTAAATAACTGTCATGTCTAACTCATGGGTGGACAAATAATAGCTTAAAATATGAGGACATGCAGAGTCATTTCAAGTAAAGTACAGTGGTTGTTAAGCAGAATAGAGTCAGAAGGTTATGCTTTAGTCTGTAGTTAGTAACTTTTCTTTCCCTGCAAAGTCAGTGAGAGAGAGTTGTTCTTGTTTACTGCTTTCATTTAAGGTCTTTAGTAAAATTAATGCGCAAAGATACTTTATTACGAGATGTAGAAATGGAACATTAAGGATTATTTTATCTCCAGGGATGTCAAACAGGACAGTTTTAAAGATAAAATCAATAAGATGCATTTTATTCTTTGGACCAAAATCTATGCCTGTATGTATTTGAAAATTTGTTTTACCCTTTGTTATCAGACATGCGTATTTCTACTGTAACTTCTAAATGGGAATGAATGACTGAGTTGCCTTACAAATGGAAAGGGGGAAATGATGTTCAGTTGTATTCCAAGCCTGTTTCATTCCAAGAAAGAGTGTCACAGTTAAAGATGAGATGCTTATTTGTCTGGGTGGTGAAAGCTGGGCTGTGCATTGACAGCTTTAAGATGAATATTTCTTTCTGGTATTCACTTTAAAATAAAACTATCATAAGCATATAGTCTATCAGTAATAAATGGAAGCAGCAGTAGCAGATGTAATGTGTTATCCTTAGCATGAATAGCGCATGCATGCCACTTTGCGATACTTTGTTAGTTAATTAAAAAATGAAAGAAAGCTGAGATTGCATCCCTAGCTTTGAACAATATTATTGTGTGCAGACCTGATGCAGATGTGTCACTGCCTGCCCACAGATTGCTTCTAATCCTGGATTCGGTCTGGCTGTTCCTTGAAAGTTTGTGCCTTTGCTTTATCTGTTTGGCTTTTAAGAGGCTGTGTTCAGGGAGTATAGAAGTTACTCATCTTATAGCGTATAAGCAAATCCATTTCTTAATTGTTACACAAAAGCTGTTTTTTTGTAGAATCTTGGTCATCTGTGCATTGTGCTGATCTGAGACCCTTTAGAGTGTTTCTAGTTCCAGCCTGCTTGAACAGCTCAGGAGAGCTTAAGGACTTAATACTTAGTGTTTTAATTTTCAGTTATTCCACACCACTGGGAGAGTGGGTGATCAGCAAAACAATGTATGTACTTCAGTATTTGGTTATGGGTTATTGGGTTTTTAACTTTTTTTTTAATATAACTTTGAGCATACACTTAGTCAATCTTGCATGTGTTCAACAGGGTTTACAGTTGTTTGTTTTTTTTTTTTTTTTAAGAAGTACACTAACAAAAATCTGTATTTCCTGTAGTTAATTAAGTTCTTGCATCTCCAGTCCTAGAAGACTGTTATCTTACACTCTTATCTGCTGGTGAGGTCATGCATGCAGTAAAATACTCAGTGGTAACAGACTAGTTAATCTAATTACTCTGAAGTAGAGGGTGTGAAAACAAAAGCATTAATTTTAATTTTGTGTTGATTCATAGTCATCTTGGCTTTTATTTCCTTCCTGTTTTGTTTGGGTTTATATAAATGAAAATATGTCACTCTTCAAATTTTTGCGTGATTTCAGGTTGTATGCAAAATGTATTTATGAAAGGCAGGAAAAGAGGACTGATGCAGTAACCACATTAGAGATATGTTTGATGAATTAAGTCATCATAACAGTAAGTTCTACTGTGATGTGTTATTTAATGAAAAATTTATGCAGCGACACTTTTTTTTTAGTAATTCCACAACTTCTTTAGCCTATAACAGAGACATTGGATAAAATCTGTGAGAATCCTTTTTTGTTTTAAACTGACCCAGTTTAGACTTTGGTGTGTTGTGGTTGTTTTTGGCTTGTTTTTTTTGTGAAGTGAAAGTTGTAGGTAATAGTAGTGTTTGCTCTTCCTAATGGAGTTTAGATCAACTTTTGAACAGATATATTGGAGGGCTGTTCTGTAGTGACTGTTTGGATGCACCTTTCTCTTAGATCCTTATGTGACATCTTGTCAGTGGTGGTTGGTGAAAGTATTTTAGTAGTATTTCAAAAGATGGAGTTGGTGACTGTGTGTGTACACATATTTTAAGACTGCTTATATATGTCCCAAATGATATGAAATGGCTTAGAGATTTAGTGCGCTACAGTTATAGGATAAATGTATAGCCTGTATATGAAATTCAAGTTTTAGGAGCAGTAGAATTTAAATTCTTATACTCTCTCAACTGGATCTTGAGTAGATGGGTTATACAGATTGCTTGTTGATTGTACAAACATCAGTGTGAGTTAGTATTGCTTGGTAATTTCAGAGTGGATATGGATATGAAGGATGGCTATGAAATGAAAAGTCTGCCCAGGTATCTTACCTCGTGAGAAGGATGGGCCTAAACTTGACGAGAAATTACTTAGAATTTGTTTCCCTCAACTGAGAACTCTCTTGTTCTGCTGATTCGTATGGAACAAGTACTATTTTCTGTTGGGACTCTTTAGTGTAAAAGGCATTGAGGTTACTTTTAGTGTAAAGGGCATTGAGTAGATGCTTTTAAATATATTATGAACAATATATGTAATTTATATTTATATATAATATATATAATGTTCTATATAATACATATTTACACTGTATATATTTTTTTATATATATATTTGTTTATATGATGATCAGAGGGCTGGAGCACCTCCCCTATGAGGATAGGCTGAGAGAGTTGGGGTTGTTCAGCCTGGAGAAGAGAAGGCTCCAGTACCTAAAGGGGGCCTACAAGAAAGCTGGCGAGGGACTTTTTACAAGGGCATGTAGTGATAGGACAAGGGGTAATGGCTTTAATCTGAAAGGGGGTAGATTTAGATTAGATGTAAGGAAGAAATTCTTCATTGTCAGAGTGGTGAGACACTGGAACAGGTTGCCCAGAGAAGTTGTGGCTGCCCCATCCCTGGCAGTGTCCAAGGCCAGGTTGGATGGGGCTTTGAGCAACCTGGTCTAGTGGAAGGTGTCCCTGCCCATGGCAGGGGGGTTGGAACTAGATGATCTTTAAGGTCCCTTCCAACCCAAACCATTCTATGATTATATATATATATATAGCTTTTAATGTATATTTTTTTTATTAAAGATTTGATTGCAATATTTTACTTATGGGAAAAGAATTTGTAAAAGCTGGACCTATTTGGATGGGAACTCATAATTACTAGTCCAAACAGTGTTAATCAGAAGTTATCTTCTCCTTGCTAGAGTTCATGATTAAAATACGGCATGTTGAAATAATCGGTGACCTAATCCAAACATCTGAATTCATTTTGTAGAATATGGTAAACAGCTGCATTTCAGTTTGGAGCTGAAACAAATACAGTATATTGACCCATTGAAAATTACAGTAGGCTTTTCAGTTCCATGTTAGCTGTACTTATTGAAGAAAATTGATTTGAGAGTGCTTCTGCTTTTGAATGATTTTTTTTTTTTTTTTTTAATGTCCGGAAGAAAGGAAATAGAACATACGGATGATGGGACTTTGATGTGTAAAGAAGTTAATTATCTAAACCATCAAACAAAATGTGGGCTGTGGAAGTAATTATTGTAAAGGGTCTGACAAAGCCTGACAAGCTGCTGTTTTTTTAGGTCAAGAAAATGCTGTACACCTGCTTGATTTGAAAGTTAAATCATTTGGTTGCAATAGGAAGACCAAGTTTTTAGTGAAGCAGTAGCTGATAAGCTTTCAGCTCTCAAACCTACTCATACTTATACAGATGTACAGCCCTTCAAGTTTTTTTAATTAAACTATTCTTGTCCACATGGAGGGCAGGAACCATAAAAAGTATTTACTCCAAAATAGGACATGCATGAATCACAAGTGTTATGCTGTGAGGAGGCCACTGTGGAAGTGTCCCATGTTTTGGGGGAATTGTGGGATTATACTTCATAAATTAGCAGAATAGAACCTCATGGATAAAACAAAATGTCTGCCATGGATGTTCAAAGAAAATAGCCATATGCTTTAAATTACGTAGTTAGTTTAAAAAAAATTAAACTTAAAACCCCCTTAAGTCTTTATGTTATTCGGTTTTTAAGGCACATATGATTGGTATGTTTCAGGATTTTTTCTACAGCTGTTTTAGAAAGTATTAATGGAGGTGTTCCCTTAACTACTTTTTCTAGGGTCTGGGTAAAATATAGAATATACAGTATATTAATTTATATTTAGGAGTATTGGTACTGTGGTATCAGATATAAATATGTAGCTACTAAAATGAATCATGATCAGTCCCAATCAAATGATGAACAGTAAAATACATATAAATTTCCAAATCTTTGGGCTGTTCCTGGTACATGGGTACCATTGCAGCTTCCTCTTCAGTCCCTTCCATACTGTCTATAGAGCTTTCCTAGAAATACTGTCACCTTCCTTCATGTTAATAGATGTTTTCTACCTTTTTTCTTTTTTAACTGACTAATTTGACTGTTTAGATTATATGACTCTTTGGTAACTGCTGATAATGACAGGATCCTGCCAATACTTAAGCCTGGTGTGTAACTACTCGTGATTAAAATCAGACTTTAGTGGGAATAAACTTGTGTTTAAAGTTACACATGTGCATAAGTGCTTGTAGGATGGGGACCTAAATTACAATCTGCTTGAAGATGAACAGAAGTCTGTGAAAATCTACTTGAAAGCATTAAAAAAAATTAAACTTATATCTAAATGCATAAACATCTTATTTCTGTTGTTCATCCATATGCTGTTATGTCATTAGCCTTTCAAAGCACTAATTCTTTTGTTATTTTTTGAAAATATCTTATGCTTTGTATTTAGAGTATTACAAGTTTTCTTAAACCAAAGCATAATTGTGATTGATTGCAATGCTTTTAGTGGCATTTAATATAAATCTGGTCATGTACGTTAAGTTTGTTTTTAAGAAAAGAAGTGTCTCAACTTTAGAATTTAAAAGTGGAGAAAGGTAGGGTCTCTTTAGAGGTCTTACAGCAAAGCAAACTGTATTAACATGGATTTCATTGTCATTACCACTGCTACTACTAATAGTAAAAGAAATAAGCAGTACAACTCAACTGTTAATAGTGTGCAGCAAACTAGATAGAGGAGGAAATGTAGTGGCAATATACCCTGTTTATCAAGAGACTTACATAGTGTGTGCAGTTCTTTGTTAAAAAGTTATGTGAAGGGAAAAATGAAATTCCCATTATATATTTATGGAGTTTTCCATAATTAGATTAATTTTGGTGTGTCAGTCTTTTAGTAAATTAAGTTATTTTAAAAATGAAATTGTTTTTAAAGGCATTTGACTTGCCTGTTGTTAAAAAGGAAAATGTAGTGTGTTAATTACCTCATACAATAAGACTAGAATTGTCCTGGGTTTGGTCTGGAGTTTTTTAATGAGAAATTTGTATAGAAAAGCTGTAAAACATTTTGTATAAAGATGATACCTTCAGTCATATAAGTATTATGATGATGTTCAGGTCCCACTCTTTCTAATGCATTTCTGTTTTAAAGACTTAAGTAGTATGTGTACGTAAAGCTGGTGTTTTAGAAAGGAAGCTTGTGATCTTAGTGCTCATCAGATTTTATCTGGCTTTTTCTGAGATTCTATTTTACTTCTCTTAGTCTCAGTGGAGATGGGATGGATGTGATTTACTAGTGCTTAGGTTACTGCAGGAATATAAGAGGATGTTTTGGGTAGTAAGATACCAGTGCCTAGGAATACCATGTATTCCAGAATAACAGTGTTTGTATCTTAACACCTTTCCATTGGTGCTCCTAGGGTACCTATAAATGTTCTTGCAAAAATAGTAGATGCTTCTAATACTTCGGTTACAGTAAACATCAACTCTCTTATGTTTCTGCAATGTCTCAGGGTTCTTTTTGCATGCAGTGCCTTTATGTTCAAGTCCACCCCAAATAGCTTTTCTTCCGTTTTGAATATCTAGTGTGAAACATGCATGTGCTCTCTTTAAAATAAAAGTATTGTAAGTGCTGTTATTTCTTTGTTTACTCAGATGAGCAGCACTGTGGCTAGCCCGATGTCAACAGTTGCCTCTTCAAGCAGTGGAAGGAAATCAACAAGCTTTACACCTGAATTGCAAAGTATGATGTAAGTAATCGGTCAAAGTATCTGGCAATATCTGCATTTTGTATGCATCTTTTAGCTGGTTTCTTAGAATGTGTATATAAGGGTGATGGGGGAAAGAAGAGCAGGTATTAGTGATGCAACTGTTAGTGTTTTACTTCTGATGTGTAAAACATTCAGAGGTGACTTGGATAAATAAAGAACATATCCTGTATTGAAAGGAGAGAAAATCCTGCTGAGTAAAGAAAAGCATTTTAGTATTACTTTAGAAGTCTTTAGAGACCTATATTTCTCTATAGGTCCTTCATCAAAAAAAGCTAAGCTTCTTGTTTTCATATATACTTATTTAAATAAATATTTTGTATTAACATCTTGCAGCACTAATACAGAGCAGTAGACGGCTGAAATCATAATGTTGCTGATGAAATTAAGATATGGAACGCTTGTAAATAACAGGGTTTTGGCAGATAGGAAGTAAAGTTGTTAAAAAGATAAGTTATTTGTTGTTGTAAATTAACAGTGGATTCTTAGAAACCCAGTTCCAAGCTGTGATATTACATGATTTTGTAGTTTACAACTTATAAAACCTTGGATGTTATTTGAACAGGTGGGTTTTGTCAGTCTTAAAGATACTTCCATAATCAGAAGGATTCCTTCTGTAGAAGTCTTTATCTTGACTGGTAACCTACTACACTGGTCTGACTGCAAATCTTCATTTTGTAGGAAAGCAACACATTCATCAAAAAGTTTGACCTGCCACTACACAGCCCCCCCCACGTGTATCCAAGTCACTGTACTGTCAGGATGGGGGTGGGGGGGAAGTAATGAGCTTGTTTCCCTGTGGATTTGTGCTCCTGATTTATCAAACATTTTAAAGAGTATTTCAACCTAGAGCTAAGAGAAATCTAACCTTTAAGGCGGTAGATAGAGAGCTAGGCTGTAGAGGCTCATGTCTAAATTGTACATTTTTTAAAAATATATGATTGTGAATGTTACTTATGGAGCGGAGGGAGAGGATGCACATTTGCCAGTTGCTGAGGTCAGCTGCACATAAAAGGGAGCTTTGCTTTATGAAATCTTGCAAAAGTGTCTTAAAGGATTTTTCTCTGTGTTCATTTGTCAGAGTTGAAAATGAAATGGAGAAAGCTAGTCCCAGAGTACTGAGACATAAATCCATGGTTTCAAAAGATAGTGGTAATCATTGGCTCTTTTCACTTGGCTCTGGAAGACTGTCCAGGATATTGTTTAAGATAGGATGAGGTAAAGAAGGATGGACTGAACCAGGGATTTTGGGCTACTGATCTTTACTTTGGCAAGATCATTGAAAACACTTAGTATTTGAAAGCTTCTTTTTTTTTTAATTAATTTTTAATCAGCTATATATAAATCAAAATAGTTACAGCATCCACCTTCTGACCCATAGATGGAGAACTACATTTTAATGACAGGGAAATTTTATTTATTAAAATTATGGATGCGTCCTGACTGTTAGCATGATACTATCCTTTCGATCATTCTACTTTAGGTCATTAATCATTGAATATCTATTAATTTGTGTGAGTTAATTTTTAGTCTTATCTGAAATGTTCCACTCTCCTCCTTCCCCTTTCCATTGTGTTAGAGCTGAAGATTAGGATAGGAAGAATGTTAAAGCTTTATTTTTATTTATAAATACATATAAATATTTTTTTTTCTGCCAGTTGCCTTCCATAACCATAAAGAAGTTAAAGTATTTCAAGCCTCCACAGATGATAATTATTTACCTGCATAAAAACTGCATTTGGCCCTTTAACGTAGTGGAATATTTAACATTTTAGTATTGCTGTGTCATATTATATATGCTCTTTGTTTTTACTTCTTTGCACTTGTGAAGGAGTTCATTTAGGAGCAAAAAGGTGTTTTAGGTCACTTCAGACTAAATTTGAACTGCCTTTTTTTTTTGTTTTGTTTCATCTTGGTCAGTTATGGACATGACAATGTTATATAAGAAAAATGGTGTATCTTTTGAATGTCCTGTGCCAAGTCCCCCACCTTCCCTGCTCTCACACACTCAGCCTGTTCCTAACGGTCCCCTCTGGCTCCTTGCTGCTCCTTTTAGGAGATACAGGATTTTGTGCAGATTAAATGGTGGTGAGAACAATGCTGTCTTGCTTGTTCTGTCATGTGTTGTAGATCCATCTTCATTGTCATGTAACAATTCCTGATGTGAACTGCTGTATGGGCAGTAGATGTGAAAGGAATTGCTTGCCTCTGTTAAATTCTACAGAGTTCCCTGTCCAAAAGTAGAAGATAACAGTTTGTTTTCAGTGAAATGTCCTTAAGAGACTACTAGATTGTTGTGAAGTGGAGCATGGGATACATTCCACTGGAGTATTTTTCAGTAAAATGTGAATGGGATAATGAACTGTTTCCTGTGCACTGACTCTTCTGAAGTAGATGAGTACTTTGTTACAAACCCAGTGGTTTGGTCTATTGAGTTCTTTTCAGATAGAAAAATATTAGTTCTCTCCTTCAACAGAATTCTGTTCAGTTATTGTTCACATCTATTATAGTCATCTACACTGGAAAATATGAGTTGTTTTTGGTGGAGAAAATAACTGTAACTGTGTTTAAAAAACAAAAGAGCAGCTGTGAAGTTTGGAGTCAAAGAAGCCTGTGCATCAATTTGGATCAGTATCTGGGGAGCCTGCATTTTATTTAATTGTGGACTTCCTGATAAAGTATTTTGAAACGACCCTCCCCGCCAGTATACACATGATTCTGTCAGAATGTAGAAGTTATTGTTGGCCATATAAATGGAAGAAATAGACATTTTCCTTTTGCTTCAGAACCGGTGCAGTTACACTTTGAGAGCTATGCAAACAGATCTTCTGTGCTTTAGAGTAACAGTTTTCACAGTTTCATTAAACTAGTAGGAACTGAAGAAATTCCTTGAATGTAATGAGCACATTGAAAGTTACATTTTTATTGTCTGCTGGGAAAAAAAGGAGACTTTTGGAATGATAAAGTGCCAGGGATGAACCACGTGGAGAAAAAATGACAGCTGTTTCTTTTGGCCAGGACCACAAAATGAAGTTACCCCTTTAAAAGAACTTTCCAGGCTCTGACAGAAGCTGACATTTTTTATAAACTACATAATTTAGAAAGTTACAGATTCTCCTGTTTAGGCAATTTGTAACAAATCCATGCTGACCTCTTAAGATCCTGGGAAACAGTAAAGGCTGGAGCATTACAGTGCAAAAGAGGTAACAACTTTCTTAAAAGAAAATAGGTTCTCTCTTCATAGTTTGTTATTGTGAAGTTGAGTAGGATCACCTATTTCCTATGGATTGTCATCCATATGGAGTAATACGAAGAGTAACTTGTTCTGCCTTTCCTAACAAAAAAATGGGTGCCCCAAGAAGATGAGCTTGTGAAAACTAAGTCATATAGGGACATTGGGTGCTAATCCAGAATGGTGTTTGGTAGTTTGTGCTGATGTTAAAAAATGGGCTGTTGGATTCTGGGGACTTAAAAGGCAGAAGGAATGCAGAGAAACTGTCTTTTTGAAGTAGGATATCAAATCCTGTTATAACCCAGTAGTGAGATCTGGAAGTCTGTGGATAGCAGTGCCTTACAGTCTGAAGGTGGTATCTTTGATTAGTTTATAATTTACAGCACTGAAGTGTTGAGTCAGGGTTTGACTCCCTGGAATGCTTAAATTTATATGTAACATTAAGCTTGTGAGTAATCCCATTTAAGGTGAGGAGGTTATTCATATGCTACATCTGTTACATACGCTATACCTATTTTTTAAGCACAGCATTAGGGAATGAGCTGAATCCTTTTGTAGAATTGTGTTTTTATGATAAGGTCACAAATATTTTTCTGATTTATTTGAGAAGGCAGGAAATGTATAGGAGTCTTGAAATTGTAAAATACTGCAGAAAAGCTGTCTTGAAATGTGTAAAGGTTTTTCATGGTGTACGTATATATTTTTTTACCTAATAAAATGATTCTGTTTTTCCATTAAGAATATTTAAAATATTTACTTGGATTTGAAGAAATTTTTGTGTTTTGTCAGAAAAAAATCTGTTCTGTATTCTGTCTAATGCCTGTGTAAATAATATTAAGTAAAACTGGTGATAGTACTTAGTATACTGATTACCTTGAGAGGAATACAGAGTTAAATAAAAGTATTAGACTGTCACAGATCACCCAAACACATGTCAATTTACAGTGCACTGTATACATGTATATGTTTGGCTTTTAATTGTTATGACCTTGGGATTATTTGATATTTATCTTATAATCATTTAAAAGAGCATAATGCTATGTAGATCTTGCTTTGACTCCCGCATCCCTTATTTGTGTTTGGATATTTTATTATGTTACCATAGAACTTGCAGCAGTAGGTGTTAATAATTTAAAAAAGTTTTCAGCATGTCTAGTGCATTTTGCTGAGGTTTGTTTTACATAGCTTCACTTGACTGATCTACAACCTGTTTCCAAACTAACTGCTAACATTAGGTCAGTTGCACTTAAATTATAGTTCTGCCCATTCACAACTGTGATGATTTCACAGTAGCCATTAAAATTCATAATTTGGTTGAGATAATCTATTTTTTTAATATAAGCAGTAGTTGTAGAGTGAATTTCTGGAAACCGTGACATTCTAAACACTTACGTTGAACAATTTGCAGATGAAGAGGTATTCCCCCCCCCAGTAAAATATCTTTATTTTTTTCTAAGCTGTTTTAACTATTTATAAAAATACTAACTACAGTGATCTGAAGTTGAGAAGTTGTTTTTATTGATTCAGTGTGGTTTTTTCCCCTGAAAACTCATATACAGACGGAACAGAAGCCATACTCAAGATTAAAGTTATCAATAGAATACTTTTAAAAATCATGTGAGTAAAATTTTCCAGTGGGGAAACGTGTATTTAAAACTAACATGAATCAAACACTTCAGTTTCCTACACCCTACAACTTGATCCTGCAGGTGACCCAGTTTAGCTTTGTATGTTTCAGTAATTTTATGAGAGCTAAACATTTGTAGCATTGGGCTCCAATTTGATAATAAATCTTTGAATTCTATTGTATAAAGTGCTAGTTAGTTAAACTTCTGTATTGAAGAGTGTGTTTTTTGTCTACTGCATTTTTTGTGCCTCAAACATGCAGCATCATTGGTAATGGTAGGCTATATTACCACACTAATGCAAGCTGGTTGAAAATGCTGTTAGCTTTAAATCAGAGCAAAATGCAAATATGTGAGGAACTGATTTATTTTTGTTGTTCCTGTGGGCTGAAGCCTGTACCTTGAAGACCATCAGTGTGGATGCAGGAATGGGCCACGTACAGCATTCCTGAAGTTACTGGAATTCATCTGATGTGCAGGGAAGTAGCTGTGAGGACACAGTTGTAGGAAGAAAACCTTAAATATCTGCCTAAACTGGATGCTTTTCTGATATCAGAATTTTGTAAAAATACATAGTTCAAGTAAATGGGTGGCCATATTTATCTTTCAGGCTTGTGGCAACATGAATCATCAGCTTGATAATACATTACTTAAACTGAATTAAGAGGCTGAACTATGTTCAGCCGTAATGCCCATATTGTATCTGGTAACATTCTGAATTAAGTGCATTAAAAGCTACCTTTTCCCTCCCCTTTGTGTGTAACTTGAATATATATAGTATAAATTAAACCAAGTTTCTTAATTAGCTCATAAGGTAGGCTTCATATAAAAAATCAAAATTTGATGTTTCAAGGTTATAAAGATAAATTTAATGATGGAGGTAATGGAGAAAATGTTTTTATAGGGTTTATGTAAGGCTTTCTGGTTATTCAATATATTTGCCATAGTTAGTATTAAAACAATAGTATCCATTAATATAATATCCAATTTAGTATTGCTGCTAATTGATTGATTATTTCTTTCCAGACAGTGAAAGTCAGTTCAGTTATTTCAAGTGCAGTTCTTATTTCAACTTTCTCCAGCTTGTAGCTTATACCCATCTCTATATACTCCAACGTTGTCTTAGTGTGCAGTAGAGGTCTTAATAAAATCTTCATATTCTCTTTTTATTTATAAATATATTATTTATGATCTGTTTTTTTTTCTTTTTTAACATACAGCAAAGTGTGGGAGAGACTTGGTAAGAATTTGGGCTAGTTCTTAAACCTTTATTTCATTAAGAGTTCTTGGACATGTCTGTGCAGCTCTTGGGATATTTACGTGATCCCTGTTACTAAAGTATCTGAATGCTTTCTCAATATTCATAATTTTTCTCCTGTCCTTCTCTATTTTCATGGACTGGTATGCATGTGCATTTTGTGTCATTGTTCATCTACATATCACAAGGATCAAGTAAAGAAAAACTAAGCTACGGACTTCAGTTTTGTTAACACAGTGGTTATTTTGTTCTGTTGAATTAACGTATTTCATTAAGATAAAGATTATATATGATCCATAACCAATCTACTGACAGTTCTGTTTGTTCAGTGTCTCTTTCTCCAGCAAACAGCGGTAGAATAAGCAATTAATACTGAGCACAGGCTTGCTGAGTGTAGGACGAGAAGTTTGGTAATAAGAACCCAAACTTTGAGTGTTCAGTTTGGGAAAGTGATGAAGAATCATTTCAGAGATTAAATTCCTGTGTGAATACCTTTAGTATCTAAAAAAAACTGCAGAGAAGGTCCTTCCTAAATTTAATGAAGGCTATATCAGGTGGAGAAATCACGATTCAGTCCTGTTTTTATATATATATATACACACGTATGTGTATGTTTGGAGATACATTTATAGCCATGAGGATAGTGGATGCTAGCAACATCTTAAACATTTTATGTAGAAGGGTATGGCTAGGCAATACATTTGAGTTGCATTCCATTTTTTTAAAGCTTCTTTTTCAGATGCTTATAACTCTGTAAGGTAATTCTGGTGATGAAAAAGTTTCAGTAGTTTATGCTAAAAGGCAAATTTGAACAAGTTCTTTGCAGTTCAAAGTTATCACAGCATGGAAAAACACTTGTATTTGCTTATGTTCTTTTATAAATGCCTACTGCAACAGTTGAAAAATAAAGTTAGAAGCTTGTTTTGACTGACTTTGTGAATCTGTGGCATTGCTGTTAGTGGAGAAGTTGCAGTGCTCGAAGGAAAACTCAATCATATTTCTATTCTTGGCTTTGTTAATTTTCAGCTTACAAGCATCACAATTACAGGTAGTTATTCAGAAGCAATAGAGGATACAAAGCTCATATTGTCTATCTCTGTATTTTTCCCCTTTTTTTTCATTTTCTCTCTTACCATTTGTTAAAACAGATTAATAAACTGTGTAAACTAACATAAAATACCTTTAGAAGTTTGTAAAGCTGATAACTAGTGACTGCCAGTTCTGCTGGGGCATGGTGTGTATTTCATTGTACTTAAGAAAAATGGGGGAAAGTGAGTTAGGTTTTGTCTCTGTATTGCTAGTGTTATTTCATCTTACTAAGAGTAACCTGGTATTTTTGATCTTTCTAATGCTACTGACTGTGCTGCACAAATTGCCCACAGGAAAGGAATAGAAAATACTCTGTGTGTATATGCAAAGCATAAGAAACTAAAACAAATGGAAGACTTCCCTGTTGAGCTTAATACAATGATATGTGTCTTCTGTTCCTTTCATTTCCTTTTTTACTTTTGCATCAAAATACTTCTGGGAATATAAAATGGAATGTTACGGAAAATAACATCTATATATGTTGCTGAACATGAAGGCTTTCTGCTGGAGTACTCTTTCAGTACTAACTTCTGATGCACTGGGGCTTCACTGTGTAATGGAGCCAACTTTCATGATCCCACTGTAGTACTTTCAATAATATTTGCCAGTTCAAACAGGCTAGTAGAGAGTGGTTCTAGACCTCTGGTCACCTGTGGAGTGTCTAGGTTGAGCATACTTTTCTTCTTGACTCACAGACATTGCATGGTATATTTTCTTTCCTGTATACAATGTGATCTTATAAAATCTGCTCTTTTTATTGTCTTTTGCAACCTTGTCAATCAAATAAATTATTTGTAGGAGTGGTTCTACTTATTTAGGATTTCTCATCCCTTCAGAGATGACAACATCTTAAGGAATAACATTCTAAATTTTTGAATGTGAAATGAAATTATCAGAAGTATGGTCTCTGAACTAATCTTTTCTCCCACTGATGTATTTGGATAACCCTTGCTGACCTGAGTTGGATTATGGTTTGTTCAGTGTTGAATGCCCTGGAAGATCTGACTGATTTCTTCTAGTATTAGATGTTAAATTTATTTTCAAATACAGAAATGCAAATTCTGTTTGATAATAACAGTACTTATGTATGCTAAAATAGTGTTTTCTTATCAGTTAGAAAGTTCAGGGAACTTGTTGCTCACTGCTGAAGAAATGCACACCATATGCAATGGTAAAGAAATGTGATTCATACAGCTGTGCTTTGCCAGATTGGCCTGTGTTTGTGTGTTAATCCAATTTTGAATATTAGAATAATTATAATCTAAGTACTTTGAGTCATTCAGATTACATACTAACTAAAAAAAAAATGCACAATATGCATTTTGTGCTGCTTGCAAGACATAATTTACTGTTGAATATTTTACCTAAAGTGTTTTATTATATGATTTAAAAAGAAGACTTTTAAAATACATTCTCTGATTTGTAGCTCTTGTCCAAAATCTTTGTCATTCTTTTTAGCTGTTACAGTTAGCCTGCTACTTGGTTTTTGATAAACATCTTATTTTGTAACCCTAGTCATCAAAACACACTTGGGATTTTTTTACATCTCTTTGTGACAGTAGGTTTTGTTGCTGGTAAGTCTAGTTTCCAGTTGTTAAACCATGGCCTTGATTATTTCGTGTTTTCCTGATTTTTTTTTTTTTTTTTCCTATTACACCTAAATTTATAAGCTTGAGTCACCCTTGTGAGGCAGATACAAGCATAAAGATGAGAGCTGCCATTCCCCTCATGCCAGGTTCCTCATGAGGTTTCCCCTCATGCCAGGTTCAGTTCTTTCCCAGGAAGAAGAGATTTTTTTAGAGTGTTGGCTTTCATATGTCTTAGGTTTCTTGGAATGCAGAGCACATGCAGACCCTGATTCTACTTGAAACAAGTAAATGATTATAGTGACTAGGAAATTATGCTGAATAGACACTCTGGATGATTGTTTTTAATAAAATGGTCCAGAATTTATCTAGCGTGCAATACACAATGAGCGTGGGCTTGAGTTGAATGT
This sequence comes from Haliaeetus albicilla, assembly GCF_947461875.1. Lineage (NCBI taxonomy): Eukaryota > Metazoa > Chordata > Aves > Accipitriformes > Accipitridae > Haliaeetus > Haliaeetus albicilla. The sequence goes on along the minus strand of NC_091500.1, from coordinate 5,963,232 downwards.
TAATAATAATTTATTTTATCTTACTGTATGATGAGGTATGGTAGTACTCACAGAAGCCTCTTATGACTGTTACCTTATGGCTTCAGTTTGTCATATGCTTATCCCTCTTTGCTTTGAAGCTGATCAGTAAAATCATCTGACTTTGGATAGTTTGTTTAGAATGATAGTGGAAGAAAACAGCAATAATAACCTGGCTGAGGGAGTGCTTTGGTTAACCAAACTGTAATTTGGGATTGTAAAGAATTTCTCTATTCTGTCTCATACTTGTTTACCATATTTGAACCCAGAATTGTGCTGAGATTGCATTGTTCCAAATTAACCCACTTAGCCTACTGAGCTGAAATCCTTCTCTGCAAGCATGCATAGAAGTCTTCGCCCCCACTTCAGTAGAGAGGCAATGGAAGGGAAGTGGCACCAGGTGTGCTACTTGTGTATCAGACTGTGTGTGTTGCTTTTTTCATCTACCTGATTAAATGTATCAGGCAAGAGTGGTATGAGAGAGTTCTGCTCCTAGTTTTCTAAGTTTTCCTTTTATAAGTAGGACAAAGTACAGGAAGGACATTCATGAGAGAGAGAAATTACTACAGCTCTTTCTGCTGCTGATGTGATACTTTTCAGATTTTAAAGGCAGAGTCTCTTCTGTGTACAGTGCTTAGTGCAACAGGATTTTGCTGAGGAGGCCTGATAGGGTTTGCACAACTGGTAATAAAAGATGTAAGAGCTGAAAATGGAGTGAGTTTTAAAAAAACTATTTCAAAATTAATTCTTTCAGGCTACCACATTTCTGTACCACATTTTAGAGTGTAGTTATTTTAGACCTCCCTTTTGTCATATTGCAGTTTCATTTTACCTTTTAGTAGCGGAGTTCACTTGACAGACGGCCTGAACTTTGGCCTTATTGGTGTCAAACATCATGTCTGAAATACACTCATTTTATCTCTTCCTTCTCTCTCTTTTTGTTTTGTTTGGTTTGTTTTTTTGCTATTGAGTATCCTGCTGCTACTTATGAAGGGGGCAAAAGGCGATGGGGGATATTAACATAAGGAGTAGTACCCGGGCAGTCTTTTACGTAGAGCAAATAAATATCTGAGTCTCTTTACAGACTTATGAAGGAACATTCCTGTAACTAATTTCAAAATTACATTTGTACTCAGCTTGCAAAAGAAACACATAAATGATGTTTTTATGAGGAAAGACTGGAGAGATTGATCTGGATAACAGTTTTTACTATAAACAAAATTAACTGAAGTTTAGCATTAATCTGGGTTATGTGTATCTTGTATTTCTGCTCTACTAGTACTATATTTTTCTCTTGCCAGTTCAAAGTTAATGTAGGTTTTGCAGTGAATTTGTGAAATCAGTTTTGATAAGTATGAGAAGAGTTCTTCTAAGTAAGGTTACAATGCATACAGTTCTACTCAATTTGTTCCAAGTTGCATACAACTTCTCAAGTAGATCCTGTGTTTGAAATTTTGTTATGGATTGAAATATTTTAAGATATACTGTTCCAGGATTCTGAGCCTATTCCTGAATCTTTCTGGTTTCAGGTTTTGACAAGTTGCTTTAAGGTATTATCTAATACTCAAGTAAAAGATTTTAAAATTTGGAAACAATCTGTCGTACTTAAGTGAAGACATACATGTGTATTGTAACCAAATACTGATTAAGCCATAAACTAATACGTTGATCAAGTTCAGCATTTTCTACCCCCCCCAGTGTAATAAATTGTAATACATTAGTTCTAGCAGACCGAACCTGAAAATCCAGCTTAACTACAGCTATGACCATAACTGGCAGATGTGTCTGTTCTTAACTGCTGAAGTCTTTAAACTGCAGCTGCTTGCATAACTCGCAATCTCAGTTTATTTGTTTTAGTCACATTTAATTTGACAGTACAGATTGTATGTGTCAGTGTGCAGTGTTGTTATAGAACATTATTCATCCATACAGAACAGTAGGGAGGTAGACACTATAATTACTCCTGGCTTTTTCATTCTTCTGAAGTCATTCCACCTCATGGAATTATTTCCAGTTGCATCAGATAATTTATTGAAAATCTACAGTTAGATTGTATGTAAGTGACCAGAGTTAGAAGGAGCAGAAGGAAACTGCAGATTGTACTGTGTCCTGGGTAGCTAACTTGGAGCGTCTTTCTCATCTAGGTGCTATTTCTGGCTCATTTGCCTATCTGCGATGTGGCTTTGGACAGCAATACTTCTTTTTTTTCCTTTTTTTTTCTTTTTTCTTTTTTTTCTTTTTTTTCTTTTTTTCTTTTTTTCTTTTTTTTCTTTTTTTCTTTTTTCTTTTATTCTTTTATTCTTTTTTTTCTTTTTTTCTTTTTTCTTTTTTCTTTTTTTCTTTTTTTCTTTTTTTTCTTTTTTTCTTTTTTCTTTTTTTCTTTTTTCTTTTTTTCTTTTTTCTTTTTTCTTTTTTCTTTTTTCTTTTTTCTTTTTTCTTTTTTCTTTTTTCTTTTTTTCTTTTTTTCTTTTTTCTTTTTTCTTTTTTCTTTTTTCTTTTTTCTTTTTTCTTTTTTCTTTTTTCTTTTTTCTTTTTTCTTTTTTCTTTTTTCTTTTTTCTTTTTTCTTTTTTCTTTTATTCTTTTTTTCTTTTTTTCTTTTTTCTTTTTTCTTTTTTCTTTTTTCTTTTTTCTTTTTTCTTTTTTCTTTTTTCTTTTTTCTTTTTTCTTTTTTCTTTTTTCTTTTTTCTTTTTTCTTTTTTCTTTTTTCTTTTTTCTTTTTTCTTTTTTCTTTTTTCTTTTTTCTTTTTTCTTTTTTCTTTTTTCTTTTTTCTTTTTTCTTTTTTCTTTTTTCTTTTTTCTTTTTTCTTTTTTCTTTTTTCTTTTTTCTTTTTTCTTTTTTCTTTTTTCTTTTCCTAAGGCGCAAAGGCTGCATAATCCTTCCCAGGTTTTCCAGGTTTTGCTAGACTGATGCTCAAGTCTGCCTCCCCTGGTACATGGCTGTCTCTTTGGAGGTACAAGATAGGCCTTAGTGGTTAGAGAAATGTGTTTATGTGTTTTTCTCTATCATCGTGAGTTCAACATAGTAATTTAGATTATGACGTTCTCCCTAAATTGGTCTGTAAGGTGATTAGTTTATCCTCAAATCCCACACTGGCTCTGGGACTTACAATAAACCAGCTAAATAGTGATAGATGGAATAACTTCTTCTCTTGCATGGTTTCTAGACTTTATAAATAAGTAATATCAATTTTTTTTAATATAACTAAGTGTATAAATGGCTTTATCATACTCTTAATTTCCATCAGATTATTCTCCTTACTCTTCCATTTGACTTTTTTATATATCTAATAGATATATATAAGTAGTATATAGTATACTACATATTAAATCTCACTGTCTCTTTTTATTAAGTTGATTTTTAAATCCCATAGACCAGCATTTGATCTTTTTCTGTGTTTCTGTAGGACCTTCTATAATGACGCACTAAGGCGTTGCAGTGATTAGAAGGGAACACATCCTCCCCTCCACACCTCCCATGGCTGTGAAATAACTGAATACTGTTTATTTTAGCTTGGCTGTAAAAATGGTAAATAATAATTTAGCAGTTGTGATATAACTGGATGGCAGAAATGTCAATAAGGCTAGTGGCTAACTGGAAGGTGGGTGGAGAAAGGACAAGAAGGAGTATAGTCTAATGGCATACGTTAGTTTAGTCTACAAAATAATATTGGCGGTTTCTTAATATGTTAGCAATGATGAGATTTTTTAGCTTTAAAAACAACACTACCCAGAACATGTAGTTTGTGCTTAAACCTCTTTTTGCAGAAAATGCTGAGCAAACAACTTATTTGCTTTCCTGATTTGGTGACTTTTTTTTCTGCTTCGGTTTTTGAACAGAAAACTAAAAGCACTTTATGGTGTTAAAGCAGCAGCTTCTGACCTAATGTACCCTTCTCTGAACGATAATGTTTCTTTGTTACTTATTTTTAGCTCAGATTGTTTTTCTCCCCTTTCCCCCAACATGATTTGTACAACCTTTAGAAAATTGAGTAGTTGTGGTTTTGAATCATCCTCCGTTTCTAGACTGAATGAGTATTTCTGAAGAAGCACTGGCTTGCTTATGAGTGGGTCTTTTTCTTACTTAAAAAGGCAACAGCCATGACACAGTCTCACACCCTGAAAAAAGAAGATGCAATACTATAGACCCTTGGTAGACTGCATTGTGACCCTGGAAAGGACAATGTGTTAAGTACTCATTTAATTTTGTACCAATGTTATATTGCTAGCAGATGTCCTGTTGTTTTCCTTTAACTATGATTCAGAGTCATTTGGGTAAAATATCTTGAAGGAGTATATTTTGGTCCTGAAATAAAGCATGACTATCCATTTTGAAACTATAGCAATACTTCATTATGAATCAGTCTATATTTGACTCCTTGTTTGTGTGTAAAGCCTTCAGTATATCTAGTACAAGTCTAAGTACTGTTATTTGTGCTTTTGAAGTACAGCACGATAGCATAAACATCTGATTTGTACACACTGATCAAAAAAAAAAGGGCAAAAAAGCCTTACAGAAATAAATTTGAATCCCACAAAGTATAAATAAATGTAACTGGCCATTTTAAGTGTGGGAGAAAAGAAATAATGAATTTCACGGCAAACTATTTTTTTTCCTATTAAAAAAGTTCATACTTTTCTAGTCAAAAAGGTTAATTCTGTAAATAAGGTAGGTCCCCTCTAAACCAAGCTTGTAGTTTTTAGTTGTGTAGTTTTTATATTCTGGGTTATTCATAGGAAATCAAGAACCTGAGGCGTAGGCCTGTGCTTTTTTTGTGTGCTCATATTATATGGGTTTTCATTTAAGTGGGTACATGCGCACACGCACACGTGCATGCACACACACTGATTCTCAACAGTTTGGCAGTATTTCTGCAACGGTTGAATAATAATACCATAGAATGGAATCATAGAAAAATTTAGGTTGGAAGGGACTTCTGGAGGTCATTTGGTCCAACCTACCTGCTTCAGACCTTAGATCAGGTTGCTCCACAGCTATATGAGAAAAATGTGTTTTTATTTTATAGTCTACTTTGTTTAACTGCTATAGCCTACAGTAGTAAACTGCTTTTTCCAATATAGTAAGCTAGTGTAATTACTCTGGAAAAACTTTTAAATGTAGACTAGACCTTAATATTAAGCAGCATCTAAAATTACTAAATAATATTTAATTTTGATTTTCTGGAAAGTCCCTTTCACTAGCCAAGTTAAGAGGAGAAAATATATAGTCCTTATGGAAGGTATGTATCAATGTGGTTTAATATGTGACTCCATACCTATGACTGCTTTTTCTGCTAAACCGCAAAGCTACTGCAAATCTATATTTCAAAAATGTACACATCGGAGTAATTCTGTTTATTTCCCTGAAAAAATATGATTTAAAGTTTATACCCCGCCCCAACCCAAACCTTCTCCATTATCTGTTTCTAGTTTTTGGAGAACTTGTGCAAGAAATCACTAATTACTATTTTACAGACCTGCTTCTCAGTTATGATAAAACACTTTGTGTTACTGTTAAAACTGGAGTTTATTTTATATGGCCGTTACAGTGCTGAAGCTTGCTATGAAGGATTTTTTTTTTTAAGTAAGGAGTTTGAGCGAACCTGGAGACTCGATAAAGTATTGGAAAGGGTGTAAAAAATACCCTTCTATTCCTCCCTCTTTTTAGGAAAAAAAAAAAGTATTCATGTTTCAATCAAATTCTATTTCTTTCTATGCATATGTATATAGCATATGTATATATAGGCTTGTATACAACCATAACATTTTGCTGACTTCCAGTTAATATTAATCTATTTGTCTAGCTATCTAGGAAGAAACTTGGGGATAAAAATGTTAGCATGCAGGAAGAGGTTCATCTGCAAGAATGCATTTTCTTAACATCCCTCCACTCCTCAAAAAAAGCTACCTGAAGAAGTTAGCGTTTTGTTCTTCTCTAACTTTAAATTGAACGTGTAACTATATAGTTGGCAGATTCCTTACAGCCGGGTCTCTCTTCTACAGTTACATTTCATCTAATAATTTGGTAAGGCAGTTCAGTCAATAGCAGTGAAGGCTGCTGAATAACTTTGTCTCTTGATTTATAGTCCCAGTGATGAGGACTTCATCCAGTAGGGTAGTATAAAAAAATTAATGTGGTATTTTTTTGTTGGTGGTGTTTTGGTTTTTTGTTGCAATGTATGGATGTTTGCGTGTTTGCAGAGTTTAGAGAAGAAAAAACATGTTAGTTGTGGTGTGTAGATATAAGGGGGTGATTATTGACTAAGACTTTAATACGTTGTCTTTGTAAAGATTGTATGACTGTGAGAACTGTAGAATTGAGCATGATTTCATATTACAGGCTTTGATGTAAGAGAAACCAGTTTTATCTACATTACCTAACAGGAGGGAATGTAAACTTTTTGAAGATGGTCAGGGTAGTCTTTTGCTTTGTTCTTAATGCACAAAAATATTGTTCTTATCTGTTTAACTTCCTAAGTCTCTGCTGATGTCCCAGTAATTCCAATTTTGCTTTTGATAGTGGACAGATCAGTTGTGGAAATCAAATTTTATGTAACTCTGAAACATGTAATACAAATAATGTAATTAAATTTAGCTGTATGCAAATTAACTTCAAAAACCATGGAGGTATAAATGCTGATTGTCTCTGAATGGGATGTATTATGAGAGTTACAGAAATGTTATTGATCCTGGACTAGGCACTTCTAGGTCTGTTTATGCCTACTGAACTGAAATGGCAAGTAAAGTAGCCCTATGTAGTGAACAGCAAAAATCTAAACTGAACCAAATTTAATACATGTTAAACAGGGCTAGATGCATATCTGGTGACTTGCAAGAGAAAGACTCTGTAGCTAGTTGGCAAAGCTGTATTCTCTGTTTCTCTATTAAATGCCAGTTTTATTCCTTCAAGAATAAGACTCTCTTGGAAAGAAATGTACTAAAACAAGCTCTGACTGTGAGTTTGCACTGGCAGGATCTTCCACTCTGCATGCCCAGGTAGGACCCTTCACATACTGCTTTAGTTATGTGCCCAGTGCTGACTTTTTAAAGTGACAACTCAGATGACTGAAAGGATAAGTGATCAATTTATAGAAGGAGAGGTGAATCTCTAGGCATTCTTTCTAATGAATTCTAGAACTATTTTTGAAAAAGTGCTGCAGTGTTTGAGTGATCAAAGTCAAGTATATTTCTGGAGCCAGGGTTAGGATGGCAATATTTAGCTTTGAATTCTTAAGACAGATAAAAATCAAAAGCCCAAACCACCAGCTATTTTTTTTTTAATGTTTAGATTAATCCAGAAAAATAGACCAAAATTTTGAAAATTGCTTATTTAAACATGGATTGAGGAACTATGTATGGGGCATTTAATTTCTTTCTTAAAAAGACTTCTCTATGTAGCAACATAGGGTTTGAGGGAAGGATATTAATTGATTTATCATTATGATCCTTTTGAAACAGGGAAGTCATAACACTGTTTTATCAGTTGAAAACTGAGGCCCTGGGCAGAAACTCCTGGACACCATTTAGTTTTAATGGAGACTTTTGTCTTCTCCTTATCTGTTTTAATAAAGCTTTCTCTAGTCTGATTGATGTACGTGATATAGTGAAATGTGTTTGTCTGTAAGGATGTCTGATTTTTTTTTTTCTGTTGGCAACACTTTTTCCTCCATTCACACACAAGTGAAGATAGTTGTCTTATTGAATACGAATAAAATAGGAATTAGACTTTTTCTTGTGTCATTATTTGCCACATGTAAGCTTGCCATGTGGCTTTCCATGCATGCTACGTTTCTTGCCTAAGCATCTACTACTAAAGACAAGTGTTAGTAGCTAGTATCACTAACAATTCACATGCACTAAACTGAAAAACTAACATCTTCTCCAGCTGATGATAGCTGTGATTGCTATTTTGGTAGTCTTTTGTTATAAATGTGGGCTGATAAAAGCATGAAGAACAGCTGCAGCTATTTGATACTACAAGAGAGGTAATATTAATGTGTTTGTTTCTGTGATTGGTGAAAGACTCATTTCTTTCTTGTTGTAGATGAAAACAGAGATATTGGGAATATTTTAGTGCTGATCGCAAGAACTTAGCTATCATTCATGCAGCTGAGAAATTAAAAAATCAGTCCACCTATTACAGCCAAAGCTGGAGAAAAAATTATTGCAGGGAGTTTTAAACTTAAAAAAACCAAAGTAAGAAGTGTTTTTTGAACTGAAGGAATGAGTAAGTATCAGCATACTTTAAAACTCTGCAGTTTAGTTTTTGCACATAGTACAGTAGTTGCAATTTAAATTACTGAAGTTTTTTTTATATTGTTGCTTATCATTCATGCAACAACATGTATAAGTGGTCTTTATTTTTTGCCAAACGGAAAGGCCAAGTATTTTTTCTCGAAGAGTTAATGATGAGTTGGTAAGTCTTTCCTTTCAGCTTGTCAGTATGTCTCGGTTCTGGTCTTTTGAGACTGTTGGTAGAGGGATCTGTATGATTGTCTTAGTATCTTCTTGGGCCTTGGTATGATCAGTCTTTGATTTAAGAATTGGAGTCACATCTTCTAAGTCTTGGTCAGGAGCTCTATCTTAAAGTAATCCACTTGTTTTATAAGCCAAAGTAAGGTGAACTAAATTCAATTCTACTTAAGAGTTGTAAGGCTAGAAAGTAATTTATCTGCAAAGCTATCGCTTTTCAGAAATCTATGCTACTTTGTTAAAATTTACAAGGGATAGTCCTTTATCAAAGATGAAACACACTTTTTTTTTCTGCATGAGTTTTAAAATTTATCTGAACCAGAAGAGCACCACTCTGCAGTGAAGTCCATTATTTGAGTCCTCTGCCCCTTTCTGCCATTGGACTGTAAAAAAAAAAAAGCAGCTGTAAACCTGCCTTAACTAGCTACTTAAACTGACAGTTCAGCTACTATGTGTTACTGAAGCAGGACAAAGCCTACCAAGTAACTTTTTGTTGAGTTTTTGAGTTTTGTCTTTTAGTAATGCGCAATGTAAAAAAAAAAAAATAAAAAAAATTCCACTGTTCAGTATATTCTTACAATTAGGATGTGCACTTTTTTCTTAGTTTTTTCCCCACCCTTTTTTGTTTGCAGAGTCAATATTCAGGTGCTTTAAACTTGACTGAAGTAAAAAATATTACCCTCAACAGGAAAGCAAAAATTGTGGAAGTGATTCCTATTCTTATTTGACATTTTTGTTGTAATTGCAAATTAAAAATGATTTTTGCATCACCAAATTCAGTAACAGGAACTGGAAACTCTTTATATGTACTTTACACATCAAGAACAGACTGAGCAGATTATCTGGATGATTTCAGTTTTTGAGCAGGATATTAGCTTTGACTTTGGGAATGAAATGCAAATAGTTGTGCATGTACTTAAGTGTTTTGCTGAGTAAGGCCTATTTATTTATAGATAAAACTTTTCACTGAAATCTAGAGATATCAAGACTTGTGCTACTTTCTGGTATGAATTATTGCTAGGTTTTGGGCATACAGACAGGTTCCCCATATATAAACTAGGACGTGAACTTGTACAGCCTTACACACTCTGTCATACTTGCATGTATGCATGTTTTTTCCCATGCTAAATAGGAAGTTGTTCATTCCCTTTTCATTCAGGGATAGTATAACTAACTGAAGAATAAATGTGTGCACCTGAGCACATCCTTCAGAGTAGCTGAGTCACTGCAAGGTTTCCATCCTACCTTATCTTGTGAAAAGTTGATTATGTACCAAATCCCTTACCTTTATCAATGATTGTTACTTGTTAGTCACTGAATACAAGAGGTATAGGGCTGGGAGGGAACTAAAAGAATCCACTTATTCCGGTCTGGGTCACTGAGGCAGGATTCTCTATTACCAAAACCTTCCTGACAGCCACCTGTCTCATCTGCTCCAAAGGCTAACAAAGGAGATTGTTGGGCAATTTCAGTAGAACTTATTTTCTTTTCTGATAGTTACTTCCCTGTTTCTCTAGGGAAATGATGGCTGTGATAACTTGACTTTTTTGGTAGTACAAGACTGTAGAGAGAGTAGGACTGATCAGTGTTAGTGACTCTGGACATAATGTGAAAATAGGTTGAATGTGGAGGATGTATTTCATCAACTTTCTAAAGAACACAATAATCAGCTCCTTTTAATCAGAATCCTGTGTGGTGCTGTTGACACAACAAAGTCAATCTGTGAGGTTTTTAAATGCTTTGAATTTTTTGAATTTTTAGTTGCAGCCAAAACCAGTTTTCTAGTTGAAAATATCTTCAGGATCCTACCCAAAGTAGGGAACAGCTATATTTGGTGATGGCACAATTGTTAGCATTGCTATTTTCAGGTTTAAAATATGCTTACACAAAGAAAATTGAAGCATTTTGCTGACAATATTTGCTAAGCATTTTTCCAGCAAGAACCAAAATTACCAAGTCCTGATGATGTGAGTCATCAGTATGCCTTTTTAATTTTTTTTTTTTGTTAGAACAGACTTCTCAAATATACATCAAAATAAGTTAACCTTGAAGGAGACAGCTTCACTTTGGGCTAAAACAAACAGATGCTCAGCAAGGCTGAACTGATGATGCTGATTATAAAAGTTCTGCTGTTATTGATTTATATTGTCATATAAGGGTCATACCTATGGATCAGTATTTTATTATGGTAGGCACTGAACAAATGTATAACAAAAATATAATCTTCAAAATTCCTGCTAAAGCAATGAAGGATACAAGTTTTTTTGTTCCTATGTCTAGAATTTCCAGGGAGCTCTGACTTCTGCATGGGACCAGGACCTCTAAAAGACATAGCAGATAACCATTGCCATGTGAAAATAGGACTGTTGAAAGACCTTTAGTCAGGTGGTTGTATTCTTTCTGCAGATTTTGAAAGTAGAAGAATATGATTTATGATCATAGCACATTCAAGTAAGTTTGGAATCAGTTTCTTGTGGGAGCTATGCCCTGTTCTATCAGAAAATAGAGGAGACAGCAGAATAGTAGACAAGTGTGAAGATGTATAGAAATACTTTTGAAAGAGAAGATCAATGGCCAATGGCATTTGAAAATGGAGCCAGACCTATACTCCTTACTTTCATGACCTGAGATTGAGAAGGTCGGAAGTATGAGAGGTAGGTAGTAAAGAGCTAAGAGACAAGTTTGCCAGAATCAAAATACTTGGCTGTGAAATGGCATTTTCCTACTGCTTTCACCATTAGAAAATGTGGGGAGAATCATTAAACCAAAAAATAAATCCACTGGGAAATGTGGAAGAATTATCAGAATTGCCATGAAAACAAGCTGTGTTATTCAAATTATACATTGCCAACACATGTGCATTGCCTGACCCTTAATGCTCCCATCACCCTAAGCCTCTCTGTATGTCACCACAGACAAGTATTTTTTGGTGCTCCTCTCTTTGTTGTGTAATACCAGTCACATGTCAGAAAGATAGCTTTTCTTTATTGGTACAGTTTTCCTGCTTGACCCCCTATAACACAGCCTTGCAAAATATGTTCCCAGAGTTTTCTGTCTCCTTACTTTGCTTTCCCTTATTCAAAATACTGAAATCAAGCTTTAGGGTTCCTGAAGTATTGCAGTTGCTCTTCTAATAGTATGCAGGCTTGAATAGTCTGAGTATGTTGCTTTTTACAGACATATATGGATGGATATATGTGTGTGTGTGTATATGCATATATATATAAAACCTTTATGAACTGAAAACCTGGAGGCAATTTTCCTGTGGCAAACCTGTGCAGACAGACTTAGAGAGCTGCCACGGAGGCCAGCACTCTTGAAGGTAAACGTGCACATGTTCTGTTCCATTGGAACAGAGCAGAAGGTTCCCTACGTGAGTTCTGGGAAAGGCTGTGGATCTCCCCTGCTAGGACATTTGTTAGTAGTCAGGAAAGGAAAGAGTTTACAGGTTAAGAGCATGAAGTTAGTTTTCCACCATCTGACCTTTCTCACACGCCAGCACAGAGCAGCTTTTCTGTAGCATCAAAAGATGTTATTGTTTGCCAAGATAACTATGCTAATAAATCCCCTTGTACAAATATATCTATTATGTTATAAAAAAAAAGTGTGCTACTATAAAGTGGTTTTATTAGTGTAACTGCATTTAAACTACGCCTTTTTCCATCATCACTGTCTGTAAAAAATTTGCATTTCTAACAAATTCCACTACTTTTCAGTATTGCCTAGGTCCTTCCTTAAGGTGCACTGTAATAGCAAGTGACAACAAGTTCTGTTCTGTAACATAACAGCAGAAGAGAGATACAGCTCTCAGCACCAGGCTGGTCATTACGAAGATTTTCAAACATGTATCATCCAAAGGATTTTTTTTCTAAAATCTGTAGGTTGTTTTGTCTTCCTCTTGCTCCATTAACTTTTATTCTACAAGTACTAAAGTTGGAATCAAGTAAGTATGATCTGATATACTTCAGTGATCTTTCTAGGATCTTGTTTGGAGTTCCTAGTTATTTATTCACGGATATTGTACCCAGTCTGCATGTGATAATTGATTGGAAGCTCTCAGTCTACTGTAGTACAAAGCAAACTGGGTTTGCATAAATGTAAGCACTCATCTGGTCAGATCATTGATGTGCGGCGTGAATGAAGGTAGAACTAGTCTGTCCTTAGAAAAATCACTGCTGCTTGTCACATTAAGGTCTTAGTTTCATCTAGTTTAGCAAGTGTAAGGCTCGTGTTAAGAGGTAGTTTAGGTGTGGATGTTGTGTATTTGGGTATGGATTCATCTTTAGAATATTTCTTAGAAAGAGCGGAGGAAGAAACAAAATTAGTGATGTATTCTCTGAAAGACAATCTCTTATTAAAAAAAAAAATCTGTGAGAATTTGCATACATATTTTTTGATATGCCGTACATTCTGATTACAATTCATTGCTTTGATGTACTAACTTGTCTACCATACATGTGTAGATAGGCACTTATCTCACTTGGGTATTGTTTTAATATTTTTCTTTCTTTGTAGAATTGCTACATATTCCTTTGTAGATGAGAGATCTTAATATCAGTGGTTTATAGACATTGTTGTCTTCATTAAAAATGTACATATAAATCTTACTAAAATAGGTGATCTGTGTTAGCGTATTGCCCACCCAAACTGTGCCTGGCTATGCTTCTTCCTCTTGTGAAGAATAACATACTAGTATTTCATGCTAGTAGCTATTAGGAGTAAGAATAATTTTCATTACCAGGTTTTCTCCATTTATGTTTTTTTAAAAAAAAAACCAAAACAAAATAACCCACCCCTCCCATCCCCAGATTTTCTTTTTAAGAAATGTAACTAATGTAATTCGTAACATAAGTGTATTTGCTTTTGTTTGACTAACTCTTCAGTCAGTGTGTTCACTTCTGCTTTACACTGTTAAGAAGTTTACCATAATGAGCAACTCAGAACAGTTTACTTTCTGAAAAACAAGTGACTCCTAGTAATGCTTAAGTGTGGTTTGTAACATTCCAAAGAACAACAAATACTGAAATATACTATTTTTTCCTTAACTTCAAAATAATAGAATATGAATCTGACATTGAGAAATACTGATTTGAAATATGTATGAAACAGATTTCTGATGAAGAGGGAATTTGAGAAGTACTTCTTTAAGAATTCTGGTGAGATACACAAACCACCTTCTGTAAGCTCTCTGAACATAACTAGCATGCTGCTCAGTTTATTCAAAAAGGACTGTAAATTCTGGAAGTTTTAACTTGATATGTTTGCAGGTAACATGATTGATGTGTAACTCTAGAATGAAAGGAGTATTTAGAGTCTTGGCTATCAGTTCACCAGTTCTTATTCCTTAAACAAAGACAGGTCAGATATTAGTCTTGTCCTCTGTGTCACAGTTTCTGACTTCATCCTATGAATACAGACACCTACAAACTCAGAAAATATTCTAACACTCAAATGCCTATCGATCACTAAATCAGAAAAAACATAATAGTGGAGGGGGGCTAGCTTATCTGTCGTAAGATTTTTATTTTTTTTTTCATAACTTCTCAGAGGTATATCATATTATAAATGCATTAGAAATGTTTTGCTCTGAGGATATGTAGCATTCCTATAAAGGTTAAATCAATAAAAATGATTTGGCCACATTCCTAAGCATGGCTAGAACAGGTAGCCCGTTGTTTAAGGTACCCTTGAATTTCTGGATCAGATTATTATGGTGCAGCAAAAAGGCTTACTAAAGGCTTCTTACTGTCTGCAGACATTCTGTGTTTCTATGTGAAGATATCGTCAGCCTAAAAAAACCTTCAGATTTTCTGGGCTACTGGAAAAAAAAGTATTTTTATGTATATAGGTCTCAAATGTTGTGCTGTGTGTGCTGTAAGTTTTAAAGGAAGTTTTGCAACAAGAAGGGGTGAAGACACATCAGTAATTGATAACAACCAGGTATGTAAAGAAGAAAGAGAGACATGTTTTTAAATCAGTGTTGAGACTAGTAAAATTGTTGCCCATCTCAGTATCTGTATTAGTCTGTTTAGGTTATTATTATTTTATGCATATCTGATCAAGTGGAATAGCCATTATATTATGTATATTTACTGTATCTAGCCAGTTCAGTAAGCAAGTAAGATTATTAAATCTGGTGGTAGAAGACTTCAAACAATTGCTAGTTGAAATTCTTCTAACTTTATACAAAGCTGATAAAATTTAGTAGCCATTAAGTAGTGTTTATTCAATACATCTGGTTGATTCAGTAGACGATGTTGAAGTCTGACAGTAGACTATTTTTATAGATTTAGTGCATTTTAAAATCTTTCATGCACGTTGAGGAGCTACTGTATATTATTGTTACAGGGCAGATTTGTGTCTTACATCGCATGCATGTGCTATGCATCTACGGTCTTGACACTTTTATATAGGTTTTATGGAGCACAAGCTTACTGTAAGAACATGTCACTAAGATTAGAGTTCAGATTGTATGGGTATTTTACACTTATTCCACTCACGTCTTACTCTGCCCTTCAAAAATGCTGGAACTGAAAACCAGTGCCTTTTTATCTTTTTTGTTGTTTCTTCCTTTTCTTTTTTTTTTTTAAATGTATGAGAAAGGGGTTATATTATTTTTAAGATACGTCCTAAAATGTAAAATGATGGAGAATAATTCTGATGATAAAGTAAAAAGCACACACTAGTGGTAACTAGGACTATATGTTTCAAGATGTTTTTCAGTTGTGAAAATTTGATCAGTGAATTAACCGCACATCCGGCTACATACATCTTTGATCAGAATTGGAACATTCCAACTCGTGTGTGTGTGTGTGTATGTAAGCTGGCTCCAAGTAGGTTTTACACATGTGCACTACACATGTGCCTTGAAATTAGTTAGTAAATTAATACTATAATTTAAAGTAATAAAATGATACTCTTTCAAGCCTTTGTTTTGTACCTAATGAGTATTATAATAATTTATCTTTCTCTCTGGTCAAGCTCAAGTCTTCATTTATTTTAAGATGTATTAGTACGCATTTAGGTGGCTCAGCTGTAATTAAGATTTTGCTTTTGCTTTTAAAGGTAATATTAAAATGTTACTTTAATGAGCTTAGAACCCCAAATTATTACAAGGTCATGACAGAATTAATTGCTATACAGAATAATAGAGCATGATTTTAGGTCCGCTCCCTGAAATACTGTAAAATTAGAAGTTTTTCTAGTGTTTGCATATGCAATATACAGTGTTGCATTAGAGTGAAACTGTTCTTGCTACAGTATGAAAATTTTTTGTGCTGTAGAAGATATATTTCTTCCCATTTGATGCTAAATTAATTTTTTTTTCTACCTCAATGGTGTTATTTTATTATCCACAAATGACTGGACTTTTTTCTGAATGTTGGTTTCTTTAATAAAATGTCAGCATAAAGAGTGTGCTCTCTGAATTTGTTTTAGTGTTTCTGTTTATGCCTTTTAATCAGAAAGGGGGAAATAAAAATATACTGAATAGCAAGAAAAATATAGCACTTACATCCAACTCTGTACATTCAAAACTAAGAGGGGTGGGAAGGAAGCAAAGTGAATGCCCTTTATGCAGAAAATCCTTATGGGAAACGAGAACATTTTTACTGGTGTATACTAAGGTATGCTGCCTAAGTAAATAGTTGCTGCTTTCTGGTCCTGTCAGTTTTAAATAAACTGTTCATTGTTATGGCTTGGTTATTCTACAAATAACCAAACACAGCGGAGTTAAACTTTGATAACACTGATTGGAAAAATGGAGTTGATGAACTCTCTTAATGTGAATTTATACTGGTGGTCTTTACTTAGAGGAAACAAGTTTTGCAGATTGTGTTAGGAAATAAATATACTGCAGACTTTTAAGTACTCTATTGAAGCTATTACAAAAGCTGCTCCTGTGCTTGAATATTATACAATAGCTAGTAGCATTAATTCATCAAGTGCTTGTTAATAAAAAGTCACTAAGATAGACAGTACGTGTCCCTTCAATGTTAAAGAGCAAATGTGACACTTAGGAAAAGTTTTCTATTTAAAGGTGGACGATTCTCAGTTGAGTAGATGTATTTGAATGAAAGCAGTTACTCGTGGAGTTTATACAGAAAATGCAGCAAGGGCATACGTAGTGTAGCAGTTCAGTATTACGGCTCACCTAAAAGGCTTTTTGAGGCATGCTAAATTAAAATAGCAAATTCTAACACAGTCTTCAGGATTAGGTTGTTTTTGTTGGTCATGTCTTAAAATGCCTTTTAAGTTCTGTTGCATTCTAACTATTTAATCTGTGTAGAATTACTCTTGCTGATTTTACAGGAAGGTTGGTATTTATAGTAAATTATTGATGTATTATAATATTAATATAAAAATAATGTTGTGAAGTAATATCAGTTCTTGGCAGAACAACTCTGCATTTTACATTAGCATTCTTTCAACGTAAATATGGTGTGCCTTATTTTTTTTTTTTGATCACTTTCAGAAGAAATATATTGCACTGTGTCAAAAACAGCAGCTGACCTACAAATAAGACTACTTTGGCTAAAATGCATGGTTTCACTTTGAAAGTTGAGGTGAGTTAAGATTGGTCAGTCTAATGTCCAGAAAGGCAGTTTCTCTCTTCATGGGACTATGGGAAGAACAAGAAGATACGAAGAGACTTACTCCCAAACATCTATTTCCTCAATTATTGCCAAGTATTCTAAAATAAGTACTTCTACCATCTGTTATTTCAATACTAGCACTAACGCTTACAATTTATGTAGAACACTATAATAGTGTTAATAGACATTCTTTTTTACAAATATTAAGACAAGACCCTTGCTGCAAGTTCCTACATTGCATATTAGCAAAGCAGAGATATGTGAAGAGTTGTAAATGTTCTTTGGGTATTTGTATTGCTGGCAAATCTGAATGCGATAGCACATTCTCTTTTATAACTTCAGTGTTAGGGTAGAAAATGTTGTACCAATAGAGATGTTTTCTGAATTTACACTATTACTGTTTTTTGTTGGGTTTTTTTGTTTGTTTATTTCTTTTTACCTGAGGAATTTCAAAATTTTGGAAGTATGGATTAGTAGGAATTAGAGGTTTGAACTGTACACACGTGCATGTTTGCACATACACAGCTCATTAACATTTCTTAAAGAATACCCTGTTCTATTACCACACATGGATATGTTAAAATATCATGCTTTTTTAACTCTGTCTTTTCTGATTTGTATTTAAATGAATTACAGATGTTTTGGGGGATTAACACTATCTGGAAGTGAATGTACTTAGGCATAATTATTTGTCTATATTGTTGTTCCTTAAAAAACCCCAAACCAAACAACCCTCTCTTTTGCTTATTGTATAGGGTCATACATATTAAATGTGTTTGATGAAGTAATTCAATTCCGTAATTAATAAGGACTTGTAACATCACCCTGCTCCGATTTGCTATATCAGACCCACTTTCAGAAGAACTGCACCCAGCGTATGGTCGTTGGTGTATATGCGTATACATGCATATAGATGCAAACACATCTTATTAGTGTTATAGTTAATCTTCATTGTGATTGAGGCTGGGTCCTTTTCCTCTGAACAATAAAATATTATGTAACTGGCAGTGGCTCTGTCTTTCTGTTTTAGTAAACCACAGAGTGGATTTAGATGTAAGATATCTGACCATGAGGGATAAGTAAACAATGGTTTGGCACACTTACGGTTCAAATAAATTCTGGGGAAAATAAATGTATGTAAGGTCATCAGCTTTTAACTTTCCTTAATCAAGAAAATGAATGATAATAAATTTTAAGTCATTATGAAATGCTAGCAATTCTGATGAAATATAATATGTGAAATAAGCTAGTGTCTATCAGAAATATAGTAACCATAATTGAATGAATTCCTGCCAAAATATTTTTGCCATGGGGTTTTTAGTTATAACATATTAAAACTTAAAACTATTGTTAATTCTAGAACTGCCTGACCTTAATGAATATGGCATTTTTAAGAGACAGACAGCAGAAGAAACTGTTTTTAGCCTTTACTGTAAAAATAAAGGTAGTTTTATTAGAGATGAAAAAAATATTCTTAAAGAATATTAAACTGTTAAGAATACAGTAAATATGATACAAAAATACCTTTTTAAAGCACCATGTGTATTTAAAGGAAAATGTACCCTTTTTCCCTTTAATCTTTTGCTATGCTAAAATTATTTTTTATAAATAAAAATATTTAATAAGGAGTAGGTTGCGCAGAATAATTTAATTGCTCTGATTAAAATGACTTCAGCAGTTAAAGTGAGTCAGTAGAAAACCTATGGTTTTTTCCCTCCTGGGGCAAGTTCATACATGAAATAGGAAACTTATAGCTACGTGAGGAAGGCTAGAACAGTACACAGTATGGTAACAAGCAGAATAAAAAATATATACAGGAAACAGATGCATGAATAATGGATTTTTTTATTGGAAGTGTTAAACTGTTTTATGATATAGTAAGCAGAGTTTATTTTGTCTTTGTGCTCATCTTTAAAATATTCTCTTTAGGGTGTGCTTTTCAGTATGTTAAGTGGCAGGTCTTATATTTATTTGTAGAAGAGAGCATGTTTATGTAAGGAAACGTGCTCTTAGATTTAAGCTTTATTAACTTAAAAACAAAAACACCTGAGAGCAGAAGATAGACCTCCTTAGTCTGTTCCCCTTAAGACTTTAGAAGGCAGTTTGGGATAAATGTATACAATAGAAATTAAAGCTATTGTGTATAATGTGAGCAAAAATTAATTTTGTCGATAACAGTAGTTTCTTGTGGGGGTTCTGTGGTGGAGGAGGTAGATGTTTTCTGCATTTTGTGGGTGTCTGCTGTCTGCGGATGAAAATCTGTGGTTAATTCATAAGTCTGGCAAAATTTACAAGGAAAATCTCTTTGAAATAGCACACAGTTTGCTAATTTATTTCTGAGTACACTTATCAGAACAAATGTATTTATTCCATTTAGGCAAATTAGCTTTTTATATTTAATATAACAGTTGAATATTTTCATGTTGCAGTTTCCCAACTGGTTGTATGAAACTTGGATTCTCTCAGTGCTGAAGTTAAGACCTTAAAATACTTCAGGTTTTACCATCTTAAACTCACTGTTTATCTTGAGGCTGCCTTAATTAAAATATTATATACTCTAGGGCATATTAAACATGGCAATTTATTGTAATTCTTATTAATGGAGTGTATTTAATGAGTTTTCAGAACCAACTCCATCACCTACAACACACAATGTTGATTTTTATTAGGTACATAGAATAAAACATACACATGGTCTAATTTTCAAGAAGTACCCAGCACTGACAGCTGCTGTTGGCTCCTGTAGTAGCCAAGCAGGAGAAATGCGGGTGCTCAGCACCTTTGCAGCCTGGCAAGCATGGGATCATTCCTCCCTTCCCTCTCCGCTTTAATTTCCACCGGAGCGTGCTAGACTTGAGCATAGAAGAATACCAAATTTTGCTTGTGTTTTCAGATTCTTGAGTTAACTTACAGTTTTAGAAAGTATTTCTTCTTAGTTGTTATTAGTGCTGATGAATGTGTGCCACGAGGTGTGACAGGTCCTTAAACACAGTTATTATCTAGCTTCTGTTTGATCTTTTGAACTGTCTGCATTGTATAGTTAGCATCTCTTGGAAGAATTATTTACTGCTTTATCTTTCCCTTTATGCTTAAATGGATACAGTATTAGATGTTCATTATTTACTTAAGACTCCTCTGAGCTGCTTTTTATTCATAGAAAGTCCAGCTGTGTTCTGAAAGCATTCGGGAAAAATAAAGGCATAAGGTGCAATTTTAAGATTAATACTAGTCTGACCATGACCAAGAAATCACACTGCTTGAGAGGAATTTCAGTGTTATTGTTATGCTCTTAATGTGGGGTGGCAGAGCCTTTAAATATTTCTGGTAGAGTAGTTAATACAGCATGGAAGTTTGATATTTGTACAGTTTGTAAAGGAATTTGAGGTGTTACCCTATTTTGACTTCAGTTTTCAAGTATGCACTGGTGCATCATTAATCATAGGAAATGCAAAAATAAATAATATAGTCCCTTTGGATTTTTCATGTGAATACTTACCTTTTCCTTTTTTTGTATATACAGTTGAGGTATTTAGGTAACCCCTAACCTTTTGCTTCAACAAGGAGGTACAGTATAAAAATATTACCACAGTCTTCATATGAGCAGTTCTCTCTAAGAAAACCTCTAGATGAATATTTATTGAAAAAAAGCAAAGTTGCAATACAGAATGACTTAGCTTGGCCTGAATATTATATTTTAGACCACCAATGAATAAAATTAAAAGCACATGGATTTTGAATAACTAGAAAAGGTTGTAATTGATTAGCACTGCATGGAAGTATTGAAGTAGAGTAAGTTTTGATTTGTGAATGGTCCTATTCAATAGAGATTAATCCTGTATGTTTGATAAAAATCTTAGTGTCCCTAATGAGTTAGGTATTTTTTTTTTCTCTCCCCAGTTTATTTAACCATCAAATGTTTCGATGTTCTTCTAACAAACTGGAACATTTCGATCTTCACAAATTTTATATCAGTATAGTTGATTTAAACAATATTGGGTATTAATAGTTCATATGAGACAGATAATTAAACAGATCAGTACATTTTGCTGCCTAAGAATCCTATAAGTGGTGTAGTGCAATTCTGTGTGGTTTAGGGGTTTCATATACCGAAAGCCTTAGTGAGAAGCTTACAGCTTGCTTAATGCACATGAGAATAGTCATTCTTGCGTAGTTTTCACTATTATTTTTTAAGTCCTAGTATTTTGAATTATATTTTATAGAAAGGGTAGTAATTCCTGAGATTTTTCTTAGCATTAACAATTATATGAGTATGTTAAACAGAGCTGGAACATAGGGAAAATTTCTGCTTTATATACATAGGTAATCAAAAAGGATCTGTTTCTCTCTTATCAATATCTGAATTAAAATAAAAAACTAAGATTAAAAAACAAAAGCAGCTGAGAATTGAAATCTACAAAAGGTTTCGTTTTTTTGAGAATAAATGAGAAGATACTGAGGAGTGTTTTAATATAAGCAGGGTAAACTTTTTGTTGTTAACTTGAAGACTTTCATTTAGATTTACCATGTCTGTCTATTGGGATCAGCTTCCAAAAGTTACATGTGAAATAATTGATTAAATTATCAGCCAAATTTTGACCTGTTTTACTTTCTTCGGTGAAATCCTCTTATAAAGATGCACAGAAAGTATTTGAAAATGCCTTTTTTTTTTTATTTTTTAAATTGTAACTGTTGTGGGAGTCATTTCAAAAGTATTTAATTCTCTGAAATACCTTGTATAAACAATATTTACCAAATTTTCTAATAAATATGCAGTTTGGTTTTTTGCATAGTGTTTATTTTGAGCCTTTTTTTCTTTAAATGATATAGATATGAATATAATATCCTTTGCTGATTGAAATGAATGCACTTACATTAAAAAGTTTAAGGAAGTTTACGTAGGCATGATGCAGTCAAAACCTGTGTACAACTCGCATAAAGTAGAAATACTCTGGATATAAAACATAGCATCTAGTTAATTCAGTTCTACTAAATTGTAGAGGAATATATGTGTTTGCATTAGTTAGGAAAGGTTCCTTCCCCTTCATTACTCTTGTTTTTCCCTTTCATATGAGGTCAAAAACACGTAGACAAAAATAAGTGAAATAAGGATTTTCAGATATATGGCTAATGGCATAGGTTAGCAACCGTGCGAGTTAGCCAATACAGCGCTGTTTTCATTCCCTATTATTACTCGTCATTACATTTCATCAGTTAATTCTTGGAGAAACATAATTAAATTCAACAGTCCTGAGAGGAATAAGGTGGAGATGGGAGTAGAAGGAGATACAGACAGTAGAGAAAGGAGGAAGAGATCGTGCGTTTTGCCATACTGCTGCGCCGTTGCTAGGAAATGGCAAATTCATGAGTAACCTGGGTCTTCTGGCTTTTATTCTTTTTAAAATATACTCTGTCGTCTTTTTATAAAGGTGGGTTTTTTTAGTTTTGTTTTTAGCTGAAGATATATTGCTTACATATTGATAGAGTTGATGAGATTTTGTAGTTCCTTGCATCCATTGTTCATATCCAAAGTGAAATTTGTGTACCCAAGTCTATTTAGTAAAGTTTGGGGAAAAGTATTATTCATGTTACAGTACTTCTCACTCGCTTTAGGAATGATCAAAAGTAGATGAATTAAGCAGTCAGCGCTCCATGTTTTGATAATTTTAGCCAACTAAATTTCTTCTAATCTCTTTTGGAAGTAAAAGCAAAAGAAAGTCTCTATACATGTAAACTGTATTTCCTGTTGTAAACACTGGGATAATGTGGTCTGGCTACGCTTCTGCTGTGCTTCATTAAGACAGCAGTTTCAGTGGAAAAGCTGCTTACCAGTTTTGCATTAGTATTTCAGCTCAGCATTCAGTGTATACCAGCTACATGACCAGCCACAGGTTATGTTATCTCTTCTGCTATCTGTAGATCATAAATTAAATTGGTGTCTCTTCTAGAAGAAGCTATTCTTCATTTCTTTTCCTACACACGGTCTTATAGCTTATTCATGTGTTTAACTGGGAACCAGTCAAAGCGTGTGAAGTAGGAGGGGTAAAAGGAACTCCAGTCATCAGTTCATTACAATACAAGTTTAATCGGGATGTATATACCGAAAATGGTTCTAGCATTGTTGTTTTTCTTAGAAGGGGGGCAAGGGAGGAAAAGAAATAGGTTTAGCTACGGTCCCAACATAGTTTCGACATGATGGACACCATTAAGAAAATCTTGTAAGTTTTTAGAATTTTTTTTCTTGATCTTTCAGAATTTTCAGTAATTCTTCCTGATCTGTCTCAGTAAAAGATGCTTTGAAAAAAATACTGAATATACTTCTTACTACTCATCAAAGATGACTAGAGCACAGCATTTACAACACGCTTTAAAATATAACTTTACTTGCAGCTAAATCACTTAAAGTCATATTCAGTTTTATTTATCATTTTGTGAGTGAGGTGCTCTGTACTGATTTTGAGACTGTATCTGAGAGGAAGAAGCTTTTCAAAGTAAGCAATGATAGAGGTACAATTTTATAGCATATTTATGATTTTTATGGGCATGTATGTATGCAGTGCATATATATAATTACCTCAGTATACATATATGATTTCTTAAAGGAATCTGTGTTTACAGTTCAGAATATTGAAGTAAATATTTGGCAGTGCTCTTCTACAGAGTTTTTTAAGTCCCACTTTCAATTAAAGCTTAAATTCATCAGCATGTTAAGTCATGTATTTTTTATTTCATAGCTTAATGTTTTTATGCATGAATGTTTTGCCTTGTTCATAATAAGCGTAACAAGAAGAATTTGCTTTTACAAATGAATATATTATCAAACGTGCTTTGCTGTGAAATGAGGGCAACAAAGGACTAGAGAACTGCAGATTTACACTGATAACTTCATCTGATAAATATGCTTTAAAATAAGGTGTCTGGGGCAGTTACGGGTAGGATAGGCTGCTATGTGCTACATGCTACTCATTTTCATCAGGTTTAGAGAGCAAGCAGTCTTAAATCACATAACTTAAGTTTCTGTACAATATCTTTTGTTAACCAGTCATGGTGGATACATCTAAGAGTGTTACGCTTTACACCAGAGTTCTGAATAAGATAGTCTGTGCTGTTGTTGATTAACTCACTGAATACTTTATCTTCTTCCCTAACATAATTTTAAACATTATACTAGACCCCATCAGACTCTTCCAAATTTCTGTAGCTACGCCTTGACCCAGGTGACAGCTGAGCACACCTGCTGTCAAACACTAAGGACTAAGCCACCGACTTCATTTTGCTCAGCTTGTCAGCTAACAAATTTGTTCATAAATCTGCAGAAGTTCTTTAGGACTCCCCCCCACCCCCCCCTCAAACCAGGTATGCTATTTTAACACCCTAACATCCCATCAGCAAGTTTTTGCTTAGAGGGCTATAACCAGCATTGTTAAAAGTAAGAAAACTCCCGACAACGGAAAACAGAAGCTCAAATATTGCAGTACTTACCCCAAAAGAAGTTTTGCTGACATGGTGTCACTGAACTGAACAGGCTGTTTGATGCCATAGTCCCTCTCGGTTCACGCAGAGCTTTCACCTTCTGGTGTAAATACTTCTTGGATCCTCAAACTGAAAACACAAACCATAGCCAAACCTTGTTTTAGTTTTACAGTGTTCCTGGATTGCATAGACTCTATAGTTGGTTTTTTCCCTGTCAAAAAATTGTGTAGCACTGGTAACATGTGAAAAGCAAGGAAACAAAACAAAAAAAAAAGAGAATGAGCAAATATTTGAAGGACCTACTATTACTGCATAGACTGTGGTTAGAGAGCACTTACTGACTCTGTTGGTCTCAGTGGCTGGTAGTGACCTGCGGAGATTAACCATTTAAAACCCAGAGACTTCTTTGCTGTCCTCCTGGAGAAAGTTTGCACCGCACTTGTGGTTCTGTGGTTGTTTGTGAGGCGAATGAAGCATTCACACAATCCAAAAAAGCAAAAGCTTTAAAACTCCTTTTTTTTGCAAGCACTGTTACTGGAGCGAGCGAGTCATGTGGCTGTGACATCAGAGGACTCCAAGTAGGACTGCCTACACTGTGGCTTTTTCTTTCTCTCTCCCCTTTTTTTTTTCCTTTTCTTTTTTTTTCCTTTTTTTTTTATTTTTTTTATTTTGACAAAAGGCCCGTGGTAAGGCTCTTCCTGGCATCCAGAAGGATATAGCTTTTTAATTTTTGTGACTCATGAGGATTTGGAGAGAGTACAAAATGCTGTAAGAGCCCAAACTTCTGTACAGTTAAAGCATATGGACAGCAGAACTTTATTTGTACTCTCAGTTCAGGTTCCCCCCACTCTTCTTCCCCCCTCCTTTTTTTTTCTTTCTTTTTTTTTTTCCCCTCCCCTTCCCTCTCCCTACTTCATTATTGTGTCTGTGGAAAAGTGAGCAAAATTGGCACAAGTGGCTGTGTGAAATTCTGAACAACAGTGATGATTTACAATAATTTACATCTTTGGATTGTATCACGATCTTGGGTCTGCTTCATATTTGCTGGGTGGCTGGATTCCTTCTGTTTTACTTTTTCTCCTTGTCTTCCTATACTTGTGAATCTGTAACTCATTGTAAGAAACTTTACCTTTCCTAAGGTCTAGTAGCAGACTGCTTGTTGGGGTTGTGTTTTTTACTGTAATTGGCTGTCACAGAAGTGTTAGTCTGGGGATTCCTTTGCAAATCTTAAATCATGTCTGCCTTGCTTTACATGCCTTCAAAACTACTTGGCAGTTTTATGTAATGCAAATTAAGGGCAATTATTTTTCTTTTATATTTGGGGCAAAATATGTCATTTGGATATCATAACTAGTTGTATACTGCAGTCTAAGTGATGCTTTTGAATACTGGTATTGCTAGGATTTATGTAGATGTTGCATAACAGAATGAACTGTGAGACTTGGGAGGTTTTGATTGTGCTTACACTAATTGCTTATTATAGTTTCACTGTTTAAGAGAAATAGAACAGTCTTAGACTTTTGGGGAGACTATAAATAACTTTATTCACCAGTTAATGTTAACACTTAGTTTTAAAATGAAACATAAATTTGATGCATATGTAAGATTTAAATACTTAATATCATATGTGTGCATGTGTGTATAATACTTTTTATATACTTAACATATTGTAACTTTGACTTTGATTGTGTAATATAAGCCTTTACTGTACCAGTACAGAGTGGGTTAACAAAAGCAGTATTTTTTTGTTTATAATAGAAGCTTTGAAATAAATTGCAAAATGCTGTGTGTAGTAAGGAATAATGTGCACAGACAGTGTGTATTAGTAGCCTTGATTTGCTCACTCAGATTCAGAACAAAATTGGAAACATCTTTGAGAAAGTATCTTATTTTTTGCCTCTTTGGACATTATGTCTAGAACTTTTCTTATTAGCCTGATTATATCACAGATGTACTGTATTTTTTTAGTTTAGCTGAGTGATTTTTAAATTTTTTCTTTGTCATATATGTTTTTGGGAGCAGAAGAATTGTGTAAAACATTTTCTAGATATTGTTCAACTTTTATTTGTAAAATAAAATACATATCTTTGAAGCTGCCATCCTTCCTTTTTTATTTTTTCTCTTTGTCCTCAGCTTTCCCAGTAAGAAATTGGCTAGGAGTGATGTGAGATGAATAGGTGGAGGTGTGGATAGAGAGCAGGTTCTCTGTTTTGCGAGGATGGAGAGAAAATGGGAAAGGAGATTTCAGTAAAAATTACAGATTGTGTTTTTATTTTTTTTATATATTTATCAAAGCAACAGAAAACCCTCTTCATAAGAACTACTTTCATAATATTTATTGTAAGATAAATGGCATTTCCTAATTCAGTACTTGGAAAGTTATTAGCTAGTGCCAAATTTATAGAATTCTAGCATAAAATGAAAAAGGAGTATTCTGCAAATCACTCGTCTCATAAAAGGAAGGGTGATACTTAATTCTCCTAATGATGGATTGCTTTTATTTCTTTATATTTTCACAGTACGGTTAAGAACATCAATGGAAAAAAGAGTATAAAAATGATTGAAAGAATGGTAATCTTTTCATATAAACAAAATATGTTTGTGTGCATTACAGTTTTAATCAACTTTTGATGCAGCAAAAGCCTATGGGGGTTGCTGCCTCCGTTATTTGTGGAACTCTTAATTGTGAGCACAATGTTTCTTCAACTACAGTTATGCATTGAAGCTATTTATCAACTTCTATTTGATGGTAGGTAGATCCACTATTTTTATATAGAAGGTAACTCATGTCTTGATCTTAAGTACTTATTTTCATTCTTATGAACGCAGTTGTTTGATTTTTATTTTTTTTAATTCCAGAATTTATTCTTAGTCACATCTTTAATATTAGAATATTGAACTTCGTACAAAGTCTGAATTTTAAAATTTATTGCATTGAAATGCTGTGCTCAGGCTTTCTCTGGAATGGCTCTTTAATGCTTTCACTTGTGTACACAAAGTTAGAGAATAACTTTGTTACTGTGTTTTGATATGATACCTTTATAAGATTTCTTTTTTACTGTACATACTTTTTCACCTGTGCTGTCAAGATCAAGACCACTATAGTAAAGTCTTCATCTATTAAGACAAAATCCATTAAAAGCAGAAAAACAAATAGTTTAACTGAGTAATCTAGATGTAGTCTGCAGAAACTGTCAGTGAAAAAAATGCTAGTTTTTTTAGTATAGAGACATTATAAAGCTGAACTTTATGCAGACCTTATTCCTGTGAAAATGATGGCTTCTTTCAGTATAGTTTGCACTTCTAATGAAGCAGATGCATGAATCCTGAAAATCCACTGTATAAACTAGTGTCTTGATTGCAGACTTACACTTGACAGCCTTTTGTTTAAAAGGTAGATCTACAAAATTCGAAGTTAACTTACATGTTCCATAGGGGATGCTTTAAGTCACAATTACACTTACAAAGGAAGTATTATACTAAGGAATTTCTATGGTAAACTATGAGCTTGATCTTTGACGACAAATGAAATCTTATTTAAAGTCAATTGTAATGCAACACTAAAAGATAATTACATCTTTCACTTTTTTTGAAATGTGTTTTGAAACTTTTAAGCCATGCTTTATTTCCAAACATTTTGCCTTATGCCACTCAAAGTTCATACAGTATATAAACAGTATGATACCCTGTTGAAAGTTTATTTGTACTTAAATGTTTGTTTCTATGCTACAACTGGAGAGATATAAATATTCTGCTTAAGCAGTATGATGAGAAACGTGTTAAATTCCACTTACAAGTTTTACAGTATATACTATAACAAGATGCTGAGTTTTATAATAAAGTCCTAATGCAGTTTCCTCACATGCAGGTATTAATTGTAGGTGTTATTAACGTATCTGTTTCCACTAGAGCAATATTTTTGTTTGTTTGTTTTTGTTGTTTGTTTTAAGGAGTGAAGTGTCTCTCCTTGAATCTGTTTTTTGTAACTTGGAAGTAATGATAATTTTTAGAGGGAGAGTACTGTGTTTTCTGATGGTTCTTAGCTAACATATTTAATGTACTGTTTGATTTAAAATATTTGCACATTTTATGGAAGTTTTGTTGCTAGACTTGGGTATCTTGTAGACTTCTAATTTTCAACATCTCTGCAACAGCTTCAAGTATGCAGATATCACATATATACTAATCTGTTAAAGCAAAAGTTAAAACTGCCTGTTAACCTTGCTGTTATAATTTTAAAAATTATTTTAGCAGTCCTTAATTTTAAAATGCTACTTATTGGTGTCTGCAAAGAGTAGCATCGAACATCTGAGTTTTACTGCTGCCTTTTTATGACTTTCTGTTCTCTGCCTTATAATCTTTTTCTGAGTAAGATATGGTTTGAAGTAGACAGTGCCTGGGACCACTAAGCATATAGAGGGGAAAAAAAAAATGCTGTTACATTTCTAGTGTAAACAAATGTTGTCTGTTTTCTGTACAGTGGAATCAGGCTACTGAAGATCAAATTAAACCTTAAACTGAACTGTTATTTAAATTTAAAGGATGGTTATCTTCTGTTAACCAGTGAGTACATCATATAATAGCAAGTAGCAATAAATTGTTTTCATTCATCTTGAGTTGCCAGCTCTCTCACTTCTTCATAAAATAGAAAAGATATTCTCCAGTGAAATAATCTAACCCCTGATCAGGCTTTGAATAAGGGGCTACATCTTAATGGTCAAATATGTCTCATCTTGATATTCTTGGTGCTCAGACATTTTTCCTGACAAGTGTTAATTTTCTTGTGTTCCTCAAATACATATCTTGTAGACTATACAGTAATTGAGAAAAAAGCCCTTTTGATTAGATGCACGCATTCTAAACAGTCAATATATGCTGTTTAAGATCATCCTAACCTTCTAGCTATTTTCTCCTGTCTGTTTTTTTTCCTTTTTTCTTTTTTTTTTTTAAAGTCAACTTGCAGAAAATATGGGAAACTTGTCTCATATAACAGCTGAGGATGTGGCTAGGTTAAGGCAGGAAACTGCTACCCACAATGCAATGTTACATACACTACCACTTAATAAAATTTATTTCAAACATGCTACTGACAAAACCAAAGAAAAATAATATCCTAACTATGCTAGTTAGTACACTAAATATATCTAGGGAAAAGTGAAAGTAATCTCTCTAGAGCCTTTCTTCCTTCTAGGATACAATGCTACCAGTAGTTAAAGCAGAGCAGATCTCGGTAGTTAAAAGCAGTGACCTATTTTTAGAAAATACTCACATTGCTCTGGATATTAATGATTATATGCTTTTTAATGACAGTTGAAGTTATTTTATATAGACAGAATTCAGATAAGCTTTCTCCTTAGATTTTTCTGGTCGTCAAAATATCCTCTTACGTAGTTTTAAAACTGGCAGCTTTTCTTGCTTCATCCCATTTTCACTGAATCTTACCTTTACTGTAGCCAAGCAGCCTTTTACCTCTCCTTCCCACTTAAACTATTTGTAGCTGGTGTGAAAATATTTTCCATGTCACATGTGGGAAAGGATCTGAGAAGAGGAAAGTTCATCTTCATAGATTATGTGAAGATTTAAGGGTTCTAGTTGTTTTATTTGATTGCCTGCAATGTGAAGAGTGTAATAATTTCTGAGGGGTAAATAAATTTAGGTAAATTCTAAGGTAAATTTAATAGACTTGAATCTTCAGTGATTGTTTCCAAATATCAGAGATATGTATGAAGTCACTGATCCTGCTCTGCCATAAATGTCCTGAAAGTCTTGTTCTAGATATGTTTTTGTTTCTGTTTGGTTTTAAATGCACGTATATTAAGGGTGATCCTCTCACAGAACGTTTTTGAAGCATTTGCCTCTATAGTTAGAGAACACTTATCAAGAACAGCTGCTGTAGTGCTGTGGATCCTATCCATGGACTCATGGTGGTCTGCTGAACAACGTTCTTCAAGTTTGACAGGTGAGACAGAGACTCTCCAGTGCCACTGCTTTTGGATGAATCTAGCTGTGGTTGGAGAAAGTGCATCTTGCCAAAATATATGGGTAAGACCACACACAGTCTTTAAAATAGTTATTGTAAGCTTATTTTTAGGCAATATATGTCTTGACAGTTCTTTTATTTGCATGCCAGTTTCACTGCTGCTTATAGATTTTTCATTTATTTTAGTAATGGCAATTGCAGATTTAGATCTATGTTTGTAAAGCTTTTGCACAACATTTACACTGGAAAAATACAGAGTTGCTACCTTCAAACCTCAGTCAAGATTAGAGAACAGATTTTTAAAAATATTAAAGCAGAGTATTCACGCTCTTCAGATTTGGTGTCAGTGTTTTTATATTAAACCCCATTTTCAGGGGCATAGTTCAGCAATAAAAATTTGCTTTTGCTTTTAAAATTATACCAGTTTCAGTAGCTTCTGTGCTTGTATAAGTTTGCAGCAATGTAGATTTAAGACATGAAATTAGTTCAGTAAGTAATAAAAACGAAATGTTTTTTTTTAAATTGCGTAGTTATTAAATACTGAATTTAGAATCTGTATTTGATTTATGTTGTAACTCCTGGACAGTATTTTTCATGTGTATTTTAATGTGTAGAATATTCTTTGCGTTCTAAGTGTCTGCTTCAACAGTTGGCTCCATAATGTGTGTTTAAAATATTGTATGTTTAACTGACAGTATAGAAGGGGGTTGCACCCTGTAGAATTTCTGAGTAAACAATACCCATTTGGTAACTTTCAGAACAGATGTTTTTTAAATACCCCAAGAGAAATTAAATATAATACTGAAACGGAATATCATAAACCATTCATTGGGTAGGGATGCTTTAAAGCTATAGATTCATAATGACATGCTTTTTTCCCTGCTTCTGTATTTTCCAGATTATCTTGTATAATTAATGCATGACTGTTTCTCAACAAAACATTGCTCACTTTTTATTACTTAACATTGCATAGTACCGTTGTTTATAGCAGCGAACTTTACAGACAATTAAGGAAATAGTCACTGCCCTGAGGAGTATACAATTAAATATATGCAGCTAGCCATTTAGAGAAAAGTATGAAAAAGAGGGAGGGGAAAAACCCCATATAATGAACTGTAATAAAAGAGTGATTTGAAGAACTTCATGGAGAAGGGGTACTAGTTCCTTTTAATTTTATTATTAACTTTCTCCACATATTCTAGTATGAAGAGTGTGAGTTATTTGTGTGCAATGGGCTGGTCTTGTTATCTGCTTGAACTTGAGCGTGATGCCTGATCATCACAGTTGCTTCTCTGTATTTTTTGAAAAATCCCAACCCTGTAACATTTCCGTATGCAATGAATGCAAGTTGAAATATTTCTGTGCTGTTTATGACATTTACAGAAGTTTGAGATCCTCAGTCTGTAAACAGGTTTTTTTTTTTAGAAGAAGAAAAAATAGTAAAATGAGGTAGTTTCATCCTTTTGCCCATTTATGTCTCCATGTCGTTTTTAATTTCTTTTTAAAGTATTTAGTACCTGGATCTACTTCTTTTCCACACCTTGTCAACAGTCCAAGCTCTCCTTTGTAATTAAAAATGTATTGTGGTTTTTTGTTGGAGAAGAGATCTGAAGATCATTCATGAGAAAAAGAGTTGAAAAGAGGATGAGAGGAGATTGGAAGGAATAAAATTGGAAGGAGGAGAGTTAAAAAGAAAATCTTGTTTTTTAATGAGTTTCTTTTTTAACAGTATGGTTCCCATTTTGTAAAGAAGGAATACTGAAGGTGAGGAGAAATGAAGACACTGAAACAGGATGAAGAACAAAAACATGCGCCCCTTTTCATGGCATACCTAGGAGAAAATTGCCCTCCAATCTCCCAGGCAAAATGAAACTCGGTTTGTTCTGAAATAGCCAGTTTAGAAGCAGCCTAGCTGTGTTGAGTGAAATGTTGAGCTCATTTGGAGTGAATTAGGCTGTCTCTGCATAGCAGTTAAAATGGCCTGTATAGGTATGCCTAAAGAATAATAGAAGAGAATCAAACTTAAGTGTGGTTGGGAAGAGTGTGGGAGATGTTTGTATTAAATTTCCAATGTGCGATGTGTTCTGTGCTGGAGAGTTGGTTGGTTGATTTTTCACATCTGGAGGAGAAAGCAGGCAGTATTTATAGATAGTCCATTCACCGATGTTCAGATAAGCAGGTGTCATGCTCTGGGTAACAGATTGCTTAACTGAATGAATAGTGGTACTGAATTAAAAAAAAAATAGAAAAATGAATTACAATCATTTCTTCCACTCACACCTCCTCCTCTGACCTTCCAACCCCAAAAGTGAGGAAGCAGGGCTGGTTTTGTTTTTTTTTTCCTCTGTGGTTTGGTTGCCAGAATCCAGACTTATAACTTCTAAGATAAATAATGCAAGCTTTGAGGAAATGTTCTGTGTGGGTAAGACTGTATCTATGCTATTTGTTTTTAATACTTAGGTATTTTATTACTTTAACCATTTATTTCTGTCCTGTTTACATGGATAAATAATAATCTGTTCTAAGAAGATACACCACTGTGTATACTCATTAGCTGCATGAGGGAAGTATCTAGTAAGCACCCAAACCAATTAGCTATGTGAAGTATTGACAGTTGGGTAAACAGGGTGCTTTTAAGTTGGAGACCCAGCCTGTAACCAAAGTCAATTGTTATGTTTCCATTTCAAGAGCAAACGCAGGTTCTGGGTCTGCCACTTGACTGTGTGTACTGTCAGGGGTGAAAGGTGCTAAGCAGGATGAAATTCTGCATTATGGCATAAAAAGATGATGGTGGACAGCCTAAAGACTATTGAGTATTGCCTACTGATTACATCATCTATGAGGCCAGGTTATAGAAATGAATCGACACTTGGTACTCAAACTGCTTTTGGAACTGTACAGCCAAATTCCTTGTTAGTCATTGGAATAGGGGTATGTTAGCACAGGAGCACTAAAAACCAGTTTTGTTGGAAAATTTGGCAGCATAGTCACAAATTAATCCAGGCTGAAAAATAAAGAGTGTTCTCTAGTATTTTCTAGATCCCCTTCCTGAGAGCATTCTGCTTCTGGAGTGGTGTTTTTGAGTTGTTCTGGGCCTGAAAAGACTTTGGACTCAAGGTTATCACTCTGAAAATTTGTTCAAGGATCAAACAAATCTGTTTCATGTACTTGCATATTAAAGAACATGTTGATTCGTTAATATTTGCGTGGAGTAATAAAATTTCTTTGTACTTTATAAGCTTGGTATTTTAAAGAAAGCTGTATTTTAGGGGTGTGGGATCTACATTGTAGATTAAGTCCTATAACACTTACTTTGTACTAAAATCCATTAGATGAGGTCAGTTACAAGAGTTACATCCTCTGTGACGTTCGTCTCCTTTGGATTTCATACTCTGTAATCGTGCTGCCAGAGCAGGTCCTTGTAGCCAGGCTTCTCCATGTGCTTGGGGAACCCTTGGGGATGTACAGATTGATGCTACCAGACCATTTTGTAAGATCAAGCAGTGCTCTGGGCACTTCGCTGCTTTGCCAAAAACCCCAACGCTAAAGGAAGGGTGGCTTTTCGTGAGCCAGAGTTCATTCTCATGGCACGGGCTTTACGGTTGGGGCCCTCAGAAATAACTGTATACTCTATAAAGTGTAAAATGAGCTAAACTTTATCTTTCACATTTTGTGCCTTTACATCTGTATAGGTGGAGTTTATCTTTTCTTATTTTAAGAAGAAACTTCAGTAATTGTTGGGGTTTGGGAATAAGGCAGAATATGAAGACTATGCAATTTTATTTTGCCATCTTTATCCTGCTCATTCTGTAAGATTTGTAATTGTCCTTTTCTTCAAAGTCTTTTTTTTATTATTTTTATTTTTTATGAAAATCTAAATGTTTTCTTGCTTTTTAAGTCCAGTTTTGCCCAGTGTGGGTTTGAAGTAGCTCTGCAACAGAATGTTTATATTTCAGTTTCAGGAAAAATGATACCAGTCTGTTCAGAAATGGAGTATTTGCAGTAGTAAGTGGCATCTTTACAAGCTAAACATAATGATCAAAGAGTTGAAGAAATAACAAATTTAGTTGTCTTTTGGACAAAATTACAATGGAATAGCATTTGGTTTGTCATTTAGCTTCAGTATGATTTATTTTTCTTCTCTTTTAATTGAAGAACAAATCCAATTCATAACTGAATGCAATTCAACCTTCTCATTTTCTAATGTGGGTGGAAAATATCTGTTTTATCTGTGTATAGGAGCTACAGTAATTCAAGCTTACTTTTCCTTATGAATAACTGAAATAAACTGAAAGAGTCAGACATCCATTACATGACAGTATTATGCCCAGACACATTTTTAGAATTCATGAATTTTGCAGAACACTAATTCTTTGAGCGCTTTTCTTTTCAACTCTCATTAGTAACTATTTCTAGATTGGACATATGACAGATATGCAGCTGAAATGGTAAAGATTTTCTACAAGATTGCCTTCTAATTTAGAGGTGAAATCTGAAGAACTTGCAAATAGAACTATTCCCAACTGATAGTTTGGGTTTGTTTTTTTTTTTTGTCCCCCACTCCGTTCCCCATCTCCCCCTTAAATTTGTGCTCCTCTGCTAAAAAAAAGTAAGTTTAGCTGAACTCTACACTGGAAGAATAAGTTGATGAAACTGGCTATGATTCTTACTAACTAGCTATGCTAGAATTAAGGTTTCCAGTGATCCTTAGTACAGCCCCATTGTATGTGGTACATTATAATAGTGTTAATTGATGGCTTTTTTTTTTTTCATCCCTAGAACTCCTGACTCATTCTTTGCATGGAATGAATACTGCTCACTTCAGAGTGTTATTCAGTGATTTTCTTTTTACCACTCATTGCTCATTAGATGGCTGTCTGCCATCTTTCCTGCACAGTATTCAAACTCTACTATGAAGAATTACTAACTTTCATGTGCTCTTTTGTGGCACGTCACACTATGGGAGTACTTAACAAATATTAATTTTTTTTTTCTTCACAGTACTCTTGGGAGACAGATTATTCTCTATATCAGATACATAGTTTAGTGGAGGTACAGAGAGAATAAAATTTAAAAAATAAAACCCAAATTAAACCCCAAACTTCTCAGTCACTGTACAGTACACAACTAGGGTGTACTTTTTGTGAAAGTGCTTAGCTTTATCTAGACATCTTTAAGTTTAAACAACTCATTTTTTCAGTGATGGATGTATGGGCTTTTACAAATCAAATACCATGGTTTAAACAAGGAATGGATAATTATTGATCACTTCCTGAAAGGGAGCGTGGTTAGATGGAGTGTTGTTCTGATCTAGTATGATGTTTCTTTATGCTTGTACGTAGATGAGCTTCATTGTATGTGTTCTTCAAACATAAAATTAACAATTTGGAACTCAGCATGTCTACTTTTATGATCAAGAACATACGCAACTTTTTATAGGTTCCAGTGGGTAGCTTCATGGAGACCAAATGGTTTCATCACAACACTGGAAGTAATAGATTGAGGCTATGACTCTCCTTCAGCTGAACACCAGAATCTTCTTGTGGCCTAAACTCCTGACACATTGGCCATGTAGGTTGTTGGATAACTTGCAGGTGGCTCATGGGTAGATGACGACAATGTTCCCTGTGGTCCCCTTCAGTGTAAAACAGGGCAAGGTGAGGTAAGCTGATGGGTCCTGAGATGATGTTTCCATCTGAACGGTTTGTGTCTTGCTTAAAAAAAAATTTAAGGATCTGATTATTTCAGCAGCTTTCATGCCAACACTGACATCTTGATTTGACATATTTCATGTACAGGAGTTGTGTTTGAACTAAGCTGTACGCAGATCAAGAATCAAAAAGATGCTTCACTGTTTAGGACACTGATGTACTGTCAAGAGGCATGGATACATTTTACCAGTCTTACTTTGAGATGTTTGATTAAGATACTCAAAAGTATTTGGTTTAGTGAGAAGTAGAGTATTTAAAATAACTCTTAGGGACTCTGATGTAATTTTTTTTTCATTTGCAAGTTACTGATCTGTGAAATTGGGGTGGGGAGTGGCTGAAATATTAAGGACAGAGAATTCTATAAACAACAAAGCCACTCTTTCTCTGAGACTGTGGAAAGATCATTATACATTGTATCCACCTTTTTTCTTTTTTGCATTTCTTTTGATGGCTGTATAGAAGTCTGTACAGCATAATTCTTCTTTTCCAGAATTCTCATATTTCTGTGGAAATAGAACCAAGAAAATAAGGAGAAGAATGTTTCTTATGTCTTCTGTATTGTTGCTTTTCACCTTGTTAACAAACAGGGTATTTGTTAATGGAACTTGCTGTGTTTTATGTTTTCAGATATTAATTATTAGCTTCTTCCATCCTCCTTCACACTTGTTTAGGAGGTAAACAAGTTAATTTCTGTTTTACAAGTACATAAGGGAGACAGACCAATTCTGGGTCTGAATTTGGGAGTTGGTAGTACCTGTTCCAAAATAAGTACTAGACTTGCTGTTGAAAATACATGGTTGTTTTCAGCTCTTAACGTGCTTACAGTCTTTAGTTCATTATTATACTATCTCTACTTTAGTTAAAGATGAAAAAATACGAAGATATGTTGATAGAAACAGGCCTTATGTAGCATTGTTAAATAAAGTTCTTAGATGTCTAAACATAGGATCTTAGAAGTTTCAATCCAGGCTTTGACCAGTGGGTTTTTGTTGGCTTTGGGCGAGTCACTTGCACTTGGCATGCATCTGTCTTGGCTTGATTATTCCTTTCATTTACCATAAATCAGGATTGATTATGCTGAAGTTATTGCAATTTTATGGAGGTAAAAGAACTGTAAAAAAGCAGAGAGAATGCTGCAGTGGCAAAGGGCTGTAGTCTGGTGCCTGAGAGGTGAGTTTAGCTATGGGGCTGAACCACAGACTTCTCTTTGAACCTTCAGGAAGTTAGGTAAAGTGTTCTCTCCTTCAGTTTGTCGTCTGTAATATGGGAATGATAGGGTGTTTTTTTGTTTGTTTTTGTTTTGTTTTGTGTTTTTTTTTTAAAGTCAGTAAATTTAATTTATGTCATTTGATGTTCAGATACCAATGGTGAAGATCATAGGAGTACCAACATTAAGACTGAGTTTGTTTCTGTTTTTAATAGAGTCTTTAGTTCCCTGTAACTCTGAGAAATAGAGAAGACTGCCTGATATTTTACTATAAAAGTGAAGATTTACACTACTTAAATAGTTGAAGTGCTAAGTAATATTTTGGGGTTGGTTTTTTTTTTGGACTTTGTCTGCCAGTCAGCATTGTAGAATATTTGTTTAGTAGAGTATTAGCATCTTTCAATTGATTTAACTCCCTTGATGGAATGTCCTACAAGTTTTCTGATGCCAGGTTTTCTGATGCATTTCTTCCAACTATCAAAGTCAATATCCTGGCAACTGCTCGAGTTAGGTAAAGAAATTGCTAGTGACTATGGTACCTCCATATTTGTAGATTTATGTTGCTGCTGAGCCTGTAACGAGGGATTTTTTTTTTTTTTTTTAAATTCAAGGAGGGTACAGGACATAAACAACTGTTAATCTTATCTATTAAACATCACCATGGAGTCATCAGAGTACAGTCATTGCCTATCCCTTGTGCTTTTCTCAGTATAACTTATTGCTTTGTTTTTTTTAAAAAAAAAATAAATCAGGGCACTTACAAATCTTCTGTAAAACTAGACATTTCAACTGAGATCAACATTTTGTTGTTCAAAACAGGATAACAGCTGTGACTTTGTAAGCTACTGTTAGTGGTTTTTAGAAGCTAATTTGTCAGCTAGCTGGCACGCTGAGCTCATTTGCCGAAAGAAGTTGATGTCATCTCCCATATCATTCTTTGTCAAAGCTCAGCGTCTCTTTTTCTTTAACCAGTGATTCTCAAATAGAACGTTACAGAACGGGGCTGTTTGCCAGTGGCATTAGTTTTCTGTTTATGTAACTTCAATTTAGATCACTCATGGCTTAATACAAAATGCAGTTGTCATGTGAGAGTTGATTACCCTTTTTTTTGTATCTATTCATATGTAGCTCCTTTTTCTGTGCTTTGAATAAAAATATGTGAAGAGCAGAAATGTTTATTGTTTTCAAGTATTGCTACTTAATTTATTCAAACAGTATTCAGTGTAGTTTATTATTGCTTGTTCTGCAGATAGCACAAAATAAGGATTTATGAAATGACTGTAGTTATTGATTAAAAGTAAGGTTTCTTGGAAGAATGAATGAATATCTAAAATCAGTGATTATCAATTAAATGTCAATACTGCACATTGTTTCAACACAAAATTATTTATAATTTCTGTTGAACATCCTGTCTAAAAAGGAACTGCAAAACTGCATGTTTTCACATTCTGTCTTAGTGCTAGGAAGTAAGTAATTGCAACATTGACATGGAATTTGGTGGAACCCCAGTAGTTTTAATCTTTTTAGTAAATTGCTTAGTGGCCTTTTGGTAGCTTCAGTGTCTCAGTAGCTTTACAAAATGTTATGGGATATAAAGAAGAGATCGTTTTACAAGATAACAGCGAAATAAAAGATGAGAAATTAAGGGTAGGAATAGTTTATTTTCACACTAGAGCAAAGTTACTTGTGAGATCTACCAAGGATCTTGGAGAAGCAAGAAAGCTTGCTAATGGCAGAGTTAAAGTACTGAATCAAATGCTGATTTTTGTAGAGCCACCCAAAGATTTCACAGAATTGAGTGGGTGATAAAATAGGTGAAATCCATTGCTGATAAACCTGAAGTCATGTGCATGAGCAGAGCTGAAATGCTGTTTATTTTCACAGAAAAAGAGATCTGAGATTCACAATGGATAGCTCTCAAAGCTTAGTAGTTGAGGCTTAGTGGTTGTCAAAAATGGATCAGATTTTAAAAGAATTGAGAATATATGAGGAAAACAGTGTTAATAGTAGTTCTGCTGTTGTGCTCACCCTACAATAAAAACAATATTCTAGAAGTAGAAAAGAATTGAATGAATTCTGTACAAGGAGATACTAAACTGGCAGGGTGCTGAAGCCTGGAAAGAGACAACTGGGAGGGGAATGTGATAGAAATCTGGAATTATGAGCAATGTAGAGAAAGTGAATGGGAACAATTATTTCCCTTTTTCATAACAAAAACTAGGGGCACCTAATTAAATTATCAGATGGCAGGCTCAAAATGAACACAAGGAAGTAGTTTTTTAACAGTGTATAATTAAATTGTTGAATTCATAAATTCATTGCCACAAGGTACTGTAGAAGCCAAAAATTATAGTAGCTTAAAAAAGAATAAGAGAAGATCATGGAGGTGAAGTTTATCTATAGCTATAAAACACAGTTGTCTAGTCATAACCTTAGGCTAAACTTCAGGTCTGTTGGAGAGAAAACCAGGTAGGGGCTT
This sequence comes from Haliaeetus albicilla, assembly GCF_947461875.1. Classification (NCBI taxonomy): domain Eukaryota; kingdom Metazoa; phylum Chordata; class Aves; order Accipitriformes; family Accipitridae; genus Haliaeetus; species Haliaeetus albicilla. The sequence continues at coordinate 5,923,303 of NC_091500.1, read as the reverse complement.
TCCCTGAGAATTCAGTACTGGCCTTTATAGAAGTACTTGATCTCTGTACAGATCCCTATTCTGAAGGTTTTGTGTATAGATAGACTGATAACAGTATCTAGATTATAGTGCTACATACTGTGTAACAGTGTATAACTACAGGGAAAAAAGTCACCAAACTTCAAGGACCTGATGTTAGTATATAAATGAATAACCAGGGTGAAATTAGGATGCAGAAACTTAAGAACTTTAATTGCTTCTGCTTTTGAAGGTAAATAGGCTGTACTTCTGTAGAAGTATTTTCAAAAGCATATAACCCTCAGTATTAATTTGATTTGTAATTTATTGGTCATCCAAATGTTAATATTTCACTATGAATTTTTAAAACAATAAGGTATTTTCCAGTTTTGTTTTATCGGGGTAGTAAACCTGAGGATTTTCAGGATTCCCTCCCGCCCCCATTTAAATGTCATCTTTATTTTGTTAACACTTTTAAGCCTGGTTCTTTGAATGATGGTATTTTGTGCTCCAGCTGTTGATCTTCTTAATGACCTTGCCTGGTCTTTCTGGAAGAATTGGCCTACTGAAAGCTACAGGACTACCCTCAGTAGCTGTGTGTATTATAAAAGTGAGGCTTCAAATGGGAAAGGGATTACCACTTAAAGTCTGGAAAATACTGGTTTTGATAATCTGCACCTTAATCTTATAGTCCTTTTCTGAAGGAAATGACCCAATTGAAATCTATGTGAATACCCATGGTATTAAGCCTACTAAAATTCTATTAACTTCTCTAAAATGACTGACTTCTCGGAGACATTCACTTGTGTATTTACTATTATCCTACTTTATTTCCTAAAAGCATGCTTTGATGAAACCCTTTGGGCATAAATTTGGTTCCATTTCATCCTTAGGTATGAACAAAATTAAGCCTTAAGGTGTTCTTAATAATAAAAAAGCTTCAGTAAAGTTTCAAAATGTAACTTTGTAGATGATAATTTATATAACTCCGAACATGATAGGCAAAATAGACTAAAACCGTAATGTGTGTATCTGTTATTAAACACTTACTTGAGACTTCTTTTTATTTCAGTTTTGAATCCAGCATTTATCATCTTAAATTTCAACCACGCTTTTATATATGCCTGAGGGTGAACTTTATACATCTTTTTATAGATTAGAAACACAAAATGTTATCACACTGCCATCTGGACTGATTTATCCTTATATCATCACAGATTTATGATGATTATATTCAAACACTTAATGTTTTCTTTTTCAAACATTTCAACACAGTAGACTAGTAAATCAAAACTTCCTTTTGAAAGATTGATTGGTGCAAATGTATCTAATCACATCCAAAGTATATTCAGAACTCTATTCAAAAGCGTTGATACCGTGTTTTTGGATTACGGAAGGACCACACATATTGTAAGTGGTTCTTTAATGGTTGCATAAAACTCAGTCCTGTTTTCACTGAATCCTGATTATTTCCAGAGGTAGTAGGTAAAAATTTCTAACTTCCCCTTCCTCTTTCTCATCCATTAAAGAGTTTTGTGAGGTAGCAGTTTTGTGGCCTGACTGTTGATTTCCACATTGCCATGTGATTATTTAAAAGCCTACGCTTCTACCAATGTGATAAGGTAATTGAACTGCTTCTCCTATCTATATTTCTTAGATTTAAAATAGAGTATCTGTAGTAAGGCATGCTTAACTGTAGACTACTTTCTCCCCCTCCTGCCGGCAAACCCCCCCCATCCCCCAAAAACTTTTTAGGGTGATCTGTTGATTTTTTTCAAGTGACACTGAAAATTCAGGTCAGCAATTGTCAAATGTATTTTTATATTATGACACATTACTTTACAGGGCTGGATGCCAAGATGAAATTTTCATTGTATGACAAACTTTTGGGGGATAGCCAACGCAGTGTACATGCATGCTTATCTGTATATTCGGTGAAAGTGGACTGGCATTACAGTGTGACTGAGGAGGACATTTGAGGTGAAACTATTCTCTTTCTTATTTAAAAGGAAAATAACATTTATTTCGATGCATAGACTTTATGCACCTTTTAAGTGTCTGACATTACTGGTAATAGTATAAGACCAACAAAAAAGAAAACCAAAAAAACCCCAAACCCAACAACCACCCCAAACACAACCTTCCTTTAAATAGCAAATTCATTTTGATTTTGCCAGAATGCTGTTACTTTTTAAAAATTTGATTAATTGTAGCAGTGTGAATATTTTGAAAGCATGTAAAACTAGAAAACACTGTAGCCAGATGTGCTTGCTAATCTCTGGAAAAGCCTGCAATATGGGTTGAGCAGGACAAGTAGCATAATATGGGGACATGTGACATCATTAGTAGTTTCAAGTAAGTATCATGCAAATATAAATAAGGGGTGGGATTTGTTTGTATGTTTGTTTTTTTCAGAATAGCAAGAGAATAGCTTTGTTAAAATGTAAACAAATTGTTTAATCAGGAGTTATTTATGGCTTGTTATAACAAACCCATATTGAGTCTCTTGTTCACATATTTCAGTATTTTGTCTATAGCAGTGGACAGAATTAGTTACTTAAGAAGAAAGTGTAAGAATTGTGAAAGAGGACAGCTGTGCAATAGCCTGCTTATATGCGGGAAAGAAAACCCCAACCATCAGTTCATGATTTAACTTTGTGAAATGCAATCGTATTTCACAAAGTTATATGTAACAGGAATTCAGGAATTCTTTAATTCAGCTTGAGGTATTGTGTTGTATGATGGCCATCACCACATCTTTTAGAGAAAGATGAAAGAAACTTTGCACTAGATATATGGGATAATCAGCTTTCCAAGAAGGTCTCATTGTAATCCTTAATAACGAGATAAAATTTTAAACCTCAGATTCTGACATTTATATTTCTTCCAAAACATGTTTGAATACTGGCTTTCAAGGATCCAAGATGTGTTTGAGTACTAACAGATAATTGTTGTCCATGTAAGCATTCAGTTGTAAAACCATTGAACAAATTATTCAATTAACTTATTTTTCTTGATATTTGAGTCCTACTTTTCTCTTGTCCGGAAGCTCCAGCTTTAGTCTTTACTGGTTGGATTTGGCAAGGGAACTGGATCACAGCTAATTTAAGGCTCTTTTATTTACACAACAGTTTATTTTTACAAAACTTCTGTATTACTATTACCCCTTTGCTCATTGGCCCATTTCAGCAAAATTTGACAAAATTAAGAGGGTTGGGGGTGGTAGATGGCTGTTCAGGGCAATTGCATAAGTGCTTTTTCTTAACACTGTAAGCAGTGCTGGAGAGGGATACTGAGACATCAGTGAGTTCATCTTCCTTTTTTAAGTAGCAACTGTACTTACCTACACTTGTAAGTGTGGATACTACAGTTGTAAGGCAGGTTAGTGGAAATTTTAGAGTCTCCCATTTAGCCTTTTCTAAGGCTGCCCTTTGCTTATCTTTTTGTCTTGCTACCTTGTCCTCAACATCATCAACTGCAAATGAGTTATACAATGTAAATATGTTCTTTGGGAAGATTATTTCTTTCAATTAGTGGATAACTCTGGAAGGAAATAAGCATTTCCATTCTTTGGAACTCAATGGAGAGAGTGAATAGGCTCCATGAAGTCTTTCTGCATTCTATCAGGGCCATGACATACAGGTGTTGTGTGACAACATGGTATCTCATGGTTTTGATGGTATCATCAAAAGATTCTGCACTGACAGAGTGAATAGTTCTGTGACCCTTCTCCTCTTGACTTATGGCACTTATATCTAGTGTTGATTGAATGATTCAGTATTTTACCCACCACACAGGTAAGCAATCTCAATTGTTTCAGATTGATATTGAGAAGTGAGAGATTTGCTTTAAAGACCTATGCTGTTTTCAGTGATTAAAAATATCCACAGATCAATAGATTTTTGTTGTGAATTCCAACAGAAATGTATTCTGTGTAAGAGCAGGATTGAGTGCAATCTTTCCATTGGATAAAGAGAAAGATTTAGTGTGTTTCCCCTCTGAATCCTTCTGTTACCCAGAATATTTTAAACCCCAGGAGTTGGATAGAGTTTTAAAAATACTGGGCAGTTCTAGTTCCAAGACCCTTTGGGGTCTGATGGTGACTACTGCTTTGACTGCTTTCAGGTTCCAGGAAAGTGTATGTCTGAGCCTTGCTAGCACTCATTACAGCATCCCCTGGATAGAGGATGGGTCTTGTTGAAGTGCACGTCCCTCCTTGGTGGGAAACCTCTCACTGATGGCAGAAACTTCTGTTGTAACTCTAAGTAGATTTTCTTTTCATTTCTCATGTTAACCAGGCATGAATTTTCTCTTCCTGTTCATTTATGGCTAAATAGTTGTTGCAAGAGGGATTCATTTCATTAACTTCACGTCTGCATTGTCAGTGTATGCACCTGAGGGAGTAAGCATAACCTTCTTTCAGTAGCCAGCAGAGAAAAATAGGCAATTTTAGTTAGTGATTCACTTGAATATAAGTGTCTAAAATCAGCCAGATGAATCATAACATGTTTCTCTCCACTGCCTTTGAAGGAAGCATATGTTGACTCACTTTAGGTGTAGAAAATTGGTCCCCCTCAGAAACATCATGCTTCATCCACAGTGTAAATATTTCATACTCTTAAACTGATGGAGAACAGGGCCATGAAGTGCAGTCTGTTACTTTGATGTTAGTGTCAGAATCTTTGCCGTAGATGTGTGCTGCTGTAGTTGTTGTGCAGTGTATGTCACTGGGGCAGGGACTTTAAAGTCGTTTTACATCGTTTCGTGTGAATGGTGTAAAATAGTGTTGCTGTTGGCATCAAAGCTTCTCTTCTAGGCTCCGTAGCTGGACCTAAATCTCAGATATGTTTTTTTCTCTTCTTTTTAAATGTGCTGACTTAATTGATTTTTCTTAGAGTACAACCACCTTATTATATTTTAGTTAAAATTGACTGTGTACTTCTGTTACATTTCTGTATGATGCTTGTATCATTAAAACTTCTCAAATAAGTATAGCTAAGAATTTTTAATTTTATTAGGGCAAACGTTGTCATCTTTCTTTTTCCTTCAGTAATTAAAAAACCAAACAGAAAACAAACTGTCAGTCAATCCTAAGGTCCTATATGACATTCATCACTTTTCATCTTTGAAACAGAGCCTGCATTCACTTTTGTATATCAGCATCTTTGCTTGTGAAAAAAATTCAGTGGGGCTTGGCTAGGGTAGGATAATCTCCTGTAGGTATTCCATTTGTAAGAGCTGTCCGTTAAAGAGACTCTTGCCCCAACAGAGAAACTACACCTGACTTCCAGCACTTTAAACTGGTTTACTGGAACTTCTCCTTTTGGGATCAGACCCTAGATACTTTGAAATCTTGGGAGAATCTAGTATTAGTGACAATGTTAGTGACTGCAGCTGCAGTTTAACTTAGTCTCTGAGCTAAAGGAAATAACTTAGCTTTCCTCTTAAGCTATCAGTTTAAGAGTATTCCTCTATCTTCTCTTTTTGACTGTGGATGGTATGTTCCCTGTTTCTCAAGCTTGTGATTTAGATGTCATCTTCAATTTCTGTAAGATTTATCTCAGAGCAATTAAGGCATATCTTGCTGTTAAACAATGTGCAAGATAACAGTATTTTCTTCAAACTTTTAAGTCGAAGTTTAATGCCATGTGATTTATTTTAATTAACTGTGAAAGTAGAAGGAGGTGGGTTTTTTTCTTTGGCATGTGAACTCCTTTGGAAATGTGTCTGCACAATTTCTTTATACTCTGAGATTGGGGCATGTATGTAATCTGTGATAATAGATCTTAAAGGCCATTTAGAGGAATGAGAATAGTATGTAAAATAAAATGCATAATCTAAATTCTTTTTTGTGGGTGAATAATACTTAAAATGAGAAATTCTTTTAGTGCAGATATTTGTTTTTTCTGACTTACTCTTTCAAGTTGACTTTCATTTGCACTGAGTTATGTGCCCAGTCATCTCAGTAGCAACTGAAATGGTGACTATATTCTCACCCCCGTGTTTGTGTGGGCTTTAGAAAGTTTATTTATTCTGGAAAAAAGAAAATAGTTGTTGTTAAATGTTTTGCCATTTCAGGTTGAACTAAAATAATAATACAAGAAAATCTTAGCTCTAAGCTTTGAAGAGTATTGTTGAAAAGTAGGAAATTCATATTGGGACAACTTATAATAAACTTAATCAGCAGAGTTGCATTCTGTTTAATGGAGAGGCTCTGTTGAGTCATTCTCAGCTAAAGCTGAGAGCAATCACTAGAGTCTGTGCTGCTTAAAAGGACTGATTTTTTTTTTTTTCCCTAAAGAGGAGGTTCATGTGGACTGAATTCCCTTTTACAAAATGGGCATGTTTCCCAGGGAAAACATGATACTTCTTCACTAATCAGGATGGAGCCTTATCCTGCAATGGGACCTACATTTTGGTCTTTTCGCCACATCATTGCTGTTTTCTACATGGACAAAAATAGATATAGAGTAAACCAACCCAAAAAGTCAATTATAGGGTTTTATAGTGATGTACTGTGAAAAATTTGGTCATGTTTTTCATTATACAGAATGTTCTTTCCGAAGACATAAACAGAAAAAAGCACATATGTTTGATTTTAAAAATAACTTTGCTTAGCTGTTTAAAAATGCTGGAGACATTTTGGATAGTTCTAAATGATCAGCATCATAATTATATGATAAAACTTCTGTGTAAAGACCTATCTGGTTTATAATTATTTAACTGTTGGGATTTGGGGGTTCAAGAGGTATACTTTGAAAAATTTCTCATACATATCTGAAAATTCTTAGTTATTCATCTTCTTCTTCTCTCTAATCAGGAAGTAACTGTTAAATCTGTGATGTCAGTTTAGGGGGAATGATTTAATTTAAAAAGTATTAACATGTGAAAGAAATATTGGAATGAATGAAAACAGTTTGGTCCAGTGACATTTAAACCAGTGATTATCCTAGGATAGCATAGTGTAGGAGAGATGCTGAAGTAATAACTACAATTACATTATCAAAGCAATAAAAATTAATATGTAATAATAAAATTATAAACGAAAGCCACATTTTTCAGTTGCGGGTGCCTGAAGTTCAACAGATAAATCCATATTTGGACAGAAATGCAATAAGACTTTCGTAGGTGTGGAGCTCTGGCACTTCATATTGTTTTCATGGCAAATTGCAAATGCTCAGCACTTTTGCAAATGAGTCCAAATCTGTTTAGGTTTCTAAATATGGACACTAATATTTAAAAAATGAGAAAGATTTAAAGATGCTAAGAGTTATACAACTGAGAACAACTACTTTTTGAAGAATAAATTCTGGTGGGTTTTTTAGATAGTTTAATTCAATTTGTTAAATTTAATTCTTGCTAGATTTAGTTTGGGCCTCATCCAATTCCTACTAAATTTAGTGGGAATTTTTGAAACCTTTATTTATATGTTTATCGCTAACATGTTTTCTGACTAAATTTGCTTGTTGTTTTGCTTGACACCGAAACTAAGTAAACAGTTGTTTACTTAGATTTATATGAAAACACCCTTTAATCTTGTTCTTTAAAGAAAAAAAAATACATAAAAATTGCTGTTTCTTGAGATTATTACATACACCAAAATTATCAAATGTACAATGTAATAATAAAGGTACTACTACTAAGTTGGTTAATTCTTTTATGATTTCTAAACAGTCCGTTTCCAGTTTACAAATACTTTGTGTTTCCAGTACAGTGACCGCAGTCAAAAGGTATCTTTACACGTCAGCAACTTTTGTTGCTTGTGTAGTGTCCTCCTACTTCTCTCCATTGTCAGTCTGCATCATCTTTTTTATTTCTCTATGGAAAGCAGACCTTACCACCACCTTTTCATTTAGTTGCCATATTTATGAGGTGCTTCCTTTGCGTTTTCTGGGTAACCCAATACGTATTTCCTCCTACTTGTTTCCTCTGTACAGCTTGATTTCCCCAAGCGATACTCTATTTCATTTCCTTGAACTTCAGTATTGCATGCATTCTGAATGTCTTTTAATTAATCCGAGGATCTCTCAGGCTTCCTTATGCTCTAACTCGGTCATTGGACATGTCTTTGGTTTATGCATTTGAAGACCAAAAGGGTATTTTAGCTTATGTGCCTAACCTATTATATCAGTTCTCCCTGTTAAAAAGTACTTCCGCCAAAAAATGTTTGTGAATGTTTGACTAAAACTTTTCTTCCAGAATGTAATCCAGACTGGATTTAAAAATGAAAAGGTAGTGAATCTACCATGTCTCTTGCTATTCTGTTTAATTAATTAATCAATCACTTAATAAGAAGTAGTTGTATTAAATCAAATTTGAGTGTATCTTGTGTTGATTTCCAGTTACTTTGGTTGTCTCCACTCTTTCATGCGTCCTTCTCCAGGAAATATACTTTAATTAGGATATTGAGTCACCTCTTGATGTGTGGAGTTTTTTTGCTAAGCTAGACAAGTTGGATTCTCTCTGTATTTTGCTATATTTTCTTGTCAATAACTTGTTTCTATTATCTTTTAAACTGGATCCTGGGACAAGGCACACGGTTTTAATATCTGTATCACAAGTGAGGCATAGAGAGGTGAAATAACTTTCCATTCTTACACCTGGTGATCTTACAAAACATTTTTGACTTACTGTAGTGGGCACTCCTATTAAATTGAATATCTGCTGTAAATCTTTTCAAGTTCTAACTTCTTCTAACTTCTTCTAGAGTGTTGTCCATTTTGCAGGTATGGTGTGTATTTTTCTCTGAAATATGTAGCTTTACTTTGAGATCTATATCAAAGTGTGCTCAGTGTGAAAGGACTTCTATTTGCTAGGTAAACCACATCACATTAAATGACTTTACTCCTTTGTACTGGATGGTGCTGGGATGGCATCCCATTGTGGGGGCAGCGTGAACTGGGAGGAAGATGAGGGGGTGAGCAGCTGTGTGCGTGCTTAGTTGCTGGCTGGGATCAACCCGCCACATCATCTTCGGATTTTTCAGTCTCCCAACTTATAACCCTTGGCAAAGGTTGAAACAGGTGCATAGACTTGTGTAGATGAAGCAGGGTGAGAGAGGATACAGGAAAAGTTGATGGAAGAATTGAAGAATGGAAAGGAAGGCTGGATGGAAAGGAGGAGAGGTGAATAAAATGTGAAGGGAAAGGAGAAGGTAAAAAAGGAGAGGTGGAGAAGGGAGCTCTAAGAACAGTTGAAGTTGCCTCATTCCTCAGCAAAAAAAAGACCAGAATGTGATGAGGAGGTCTCAGTTGCAGGGTTCCTTGAAACTCTAGTGTGAACAGAGGTATTTAAAAAAAAATTTTTTTTTTTGCTAGGTTAAGTTGTCTCAGAAATAGAAGTGCATGAGAGGTCCTTGGGGTCAAGGTGGTGCAGGAATTGCAAAGACAAAATAAATTACTCTGATGTATGCCCATATATATCGCTTCTGGGCTTAATGGAATCAAATTGTGGTTACAATAAAGGGAACTTTGTTTACATTCTCTGGATCCATTTTATGTCGTTAAATCTAAGTAATGTTTCTTTTATAGGGATCATCACATACTTTAAACCAGGGCCCAGCAATGGAATGCAACAAAAAAGAGAGTGTGACTGAGATATCTAGGAAATTCACTATTAAGTTTGTACTCAACTCTTCTAAATTTCCATAAAACAAAGTTTTATCACAGCTGCATTAACTAATAGTATAAGCTAGTCTGGCCACCTGCCTTAATGTCAAACTTGCTTTCAGGAAAAGAAAACATTTTCAGATTTCTGTTTGCTGGAGAAGGTCAACAAATCTTTATTTTTTTGTTCATGTGAATAAATGCATTTCTTGGTGACCAGAAAGTAGGCGTCAGATAGTGTATGGCATAGAATTAATTTAAATTATTCCATTTGTATTTTGTACAAGTGAGAGGATGCATTCTGATGCTGCCTTTGAACTGGATAAGACATTATAAATTGTCTAGAGGTGGTCACCCTTGTTTCTAGCTCTTTGAAGTATTTTCTTGTTAACGTGATGAGAGATTGTGTCTATCAGTAGAAATTGTGTTAGCATGGAAATGAATTTTAGAATGACACAGCCAGTTACATGTGCTCACATTTTTGTGTAAAGGCTTGTAATGACTGTAATGTTAATGGAATGTCAGAACAAACCCAAGGTGTAAACCAAGCTTTTATAGAAGACCTTTTGGGGTGGCCTCTTGCTGTCAGAAAGCAGTGTTGTAGAGAAAAAACACTTGAAGGGTAAAATAGAACTCTCTAAGCGTGGCTTTCTTCTCCCTTCTGATACTTCCTGAGCAATGTAATCTTCAGGCATCACCTCCTCTAATATTTTCTGAGCGCAGGCTTTTTTTTTTTTTTTTCTCCTCCTTATTTTGAAATTCCTCTATAATGCTAGAAATAAATCATTCTCTGTCACTTGTTTTCTACTTTGGATAATTCTTGGCTTTATAAATAGATGTTGTGTATGAGCACCTTGTTTTACTCTAGCACCTTGGATTTGTGATTATGGACCAGAACACAGTTACTTGGATCTGTGAAGAACAAAACTGCATCCTGTTACTGTCTAAAAGTAAGATAAGGTAAAAGAGGTGGATCTAGATAAGTGAACTCAAACACAAACAATCCATACCTCTGCATTTTGCTCTCTGATCTATGACAAAGAAAGGAGGAACCCTCTACTAGATGATTCACATAGCCTATCTAAGGATAAAGTGAATCTCTTGAGTTGCTTATTTTCTTCCACTGAGAGTGTAGGACAATTAATGTTAATGTAAATACACGTATCTAATGTTATCTACCAAAGTTTGGGCAGCTGAACCAAAACGTTTAAATAAATGAGTAAAGAGTAATGCCTGCCCCTCCCTTAGCATTGGGAGTTTTGTTATTGGATCTCTCTTCTCTGTCCTGCTGCTGGTTTTTTTTGTTTTGTTTTTGTTTTGTTTTGTTTTGTTTTTTTAACCTAAACTATAGAAGGACTTAATTTTATTTGGGTCTTTTACCTCTTTAATAAGATGGTAATGAGCTTGTGGTTTGCAAGTCATTAAGGAGAGGCTGGTAGATAAACTGTATGATAATATAAACATGTTTATCATCTGTTTTCTTAGAAAACTAGGCTGAAGATGTTAAAGATGTAGATCAATGCTAAGCTGGAGTCTGAATATAGGAACAAGTTGTAGACCAATCTGGAAAGCACTGAAGTTTTGAAAACAACAGTGAAATAGGTAGTCAGAAATACTCAGAAGAGTTTGGGGAAGGAGATAGAGAATCATCTTCATCTGATCCAGAGATCAGCAGCATGATCCCCAAAACATACACCTTACTGTGGATAGCTGCATTGGTTAAGTACCATCAAACTGTAAACAGACCTGTTTGTGAAGTGGAATCAATTTGGAGTAGTCCTTGAGTTATAACTTAATTTTTCACTCATGACAAACTCTAAAAATGTGTTGAGATCCATTTTGCTGTGAAGTTCATGTTCACCTCCTTTAAGAACAGTGTGGGTAATTAATGCTAGCAGAACGCAATTTCATCCACAGATATTGCACTGACAATACAGTCCTTCAATTAATCTGATACGAATTCTTGTCTTAATTTGAATTTTTATTGGGAGATGCAGCTTGGTGCATTGTGCTGCTTATTAAGTTACATGACTTACCTTGCAGATTTTGGCTGCTTGTTGCTGTTGCAGCATTCTGAGGTTCAGCAGACACTGGGAGCATTTTATGGTAGGGACTCTTTGCTGATTGATACTCTTTCAGTACGTAAAAACTAGTTAATGAAGGGCTTAGAAGAGAATTTGCCCATCTGTCCCTTAATCTATTTGTTGGTGAACGACTTTGTGCTTGGTAAGGAACTGGCCCATAAATAGTACTAAGGGAACAATAATGATGGTATCTTTTGGTAGTAGCATCTAATACTCAAAATATGTGTTAGTACTTGATTTGAATAAAAGTCAGATAACATTTCAGATGAATAAATGGAATAACTTTTTGGATATTATAAGGGAGTGATCTACTGAATGAGAGTTGCATGCAGCAATGGAAGAGAAGAAGAAAAGAAGTGCAGCTAAGACTTTTCGGAATGAAGACCTGTGATATTTTAGGAGAGACAGACCAGGAGAAAGTGATACTCATCCTTCTATTATTTCTTCACTCTTAGTACCATTTTACTTCTTCTAATTTGTATACTTTCATACTTCTATGTGCCTGATGAAGGTATTCAAAAGTTCATTCATTTAGGGAACGGTCTGGTTCCCTTGAACTTGTATCTGGGCAATGGCTTTGACTCTATTATTTCCCAAGCCAGTCTGTTTTCCATGGAGGGCTGAAACAAAGTCTCTACATGGTCTTTTGTCTTTGAAAATAGAAGCAAGCTTGCTGGAGATATCCTTTTTTGGAATGTTTTTGCAATTTTCAAATTATTCTAAGTCAACTCTGAATGAAACAGTGAAAAGGCTACATGATTGTGTTTATACCATATTTGCATTCTTCCTTCAATATTGTGTGAAGTGTGGGTTAATTGAGAGCCAAGCCCTTGAATGCCAGTTGTTGACCACTAACTTTGTAACATACTGATTATGGAAAAATACATGCTTGAGGGAAGGAGGAAAACCTGGAAATAAGAAATTCTTAGGTCTCAACAGGATGAAGCAAAGAACATCCAATTCCCTTTCCATCTTTAGCTTTCCTTCTTTTTTCTTTTTCTTTTTTTTTTAATAGTCACAGGCACAGATTATTTCCTTACTGTTAGGATGTCGCTAAAATTTTAACTATACTAATTCCATAGTGAAAATGACAAAGGTTGTACACATGGTATCTGTACCCTTGAACCAATAGCAACAGATCAGTAATTTTAGAATAGGTACACCTATTGGCCCATGCAGTGGATTTTGAATGCAGAATTTGACAAGAAAAAATCATCATTTATGTAAAGAACAGTATAAACTGCTGAGATTTATATTTGAAAGTTAGGTACATACCAAGAAATACTTTTTAACCTTTGATGTTTTAAGACTGCCAGGCTAAGAAAAAGGAGTATGCTTTTCCCTTTAAAGCAAGCGTATCTTTGCATTTTGTCCCAGTATGGTACTGCTAGTTGATGTTGATATTTTTCCTTTTGGTTTTCTGAATTCATAGGTGAAACTTTTTGGATTAACTGTTGCCCTAAGACTTTCAGAAAGTTTATGGTGGTAGTCACTGCTAATTTAAGGAAGGCAGTATTAAATATTTATATTTATCCTGAAGAGCTTTTGATCATAGCTCCATCCCACTCCATCTCAGAAGCCAGCATTTTTCTCCCGTCTGTATCAACAATCCCAACTTCTTAGAAGTTGGAGATCATAAATAAGTATTTAAAGATATCTTAAATCTATTTAGTTCCACAGATTCCTCTCTATTACCCTCCTCCATGCCACACACATACATGCAACGGCAGAGCTTGGTGGCCCCATAAAAACTCACTATTGACCCTAAGGCCCTCTGAAAATCCGCTTTGAAATCTTGGTTTTATTTTCTTCAACTTTTTAATGGTTAAAGTTCATATTCACAAGTATTTAAAAGGTATGGATCAGCACCTTATTTGCAGTGTTATTTAAAGTCCTTGGTGTTCTCAAATCGCTCTGAGTTTTTTTTTTCTCATTGGGTTAATTATAGTGGGATTTTTTTTTAAATTTTTTTTTTTTAAATCGAAAAGTATTTCTTTGTCCTTATGCCTAAATCTTGAAAATTCCCAGGAGAGAAATTTTCACATTCTGGAGTTTAGGACAGAGTTTTGCAAGACGCCTACTGTGTTTGGCTATTTCCATCTTAATAAGAAGGGCTTTATGTCTACTAAACCACTATTTCTACGTTTTTATGGAATTGGGCAGTGCCCAGTTCCATAAAAAGCCATTGTATCATAGCTGTAGCAGCAGCATTTCTGCAGATCAGCTACATGAAGCAGTCTGTAGTGATTTGTAGAAGAAGTTAAAAATTGAATATAGAAACTTCAGGAAAAATAGCTTTTTTTTATAAGTGAAGAAAAACTGCAGTTGGTTAGGTTTATGTGATTTACCTGGAGTATTTTTTATGTTCACAGTCACTCAGGCATCTCGCAGAATGAGAAGATAAGGAAAAAATCACCTGCCTGGAACTGTGAATTACTTTAATATTTTCTGAATCACTACTGAAATGCTTTGAAATGTATTTGTATTTAGTGTAAATTATGTTCAGCATAACATCTTGAAGCTTATATTTGTATCTGTAGGCTTAGGGTTGTTTGTTTTTTTTTTTTTTTTCTGTAGGTTGTGCTTGTCATTTAATAGTTTCTTGTGTTTATAATCTTTTTATCCTGAATATTTCCATATTGACTTAAGCGATAACAAAGGAAGGTTTTTGTGATGCTATTTCAGTGCTGAGAAATGATAGTCAGGTAGAATTTGGTAGCTTAGTTGTCCCTTTGGCACCTGCCACATCCCAAAACTCTTCAGTGCTTTAAAAATTTAAACTCCGTAGTGTAGATACCTACCAATATTGCTAATATAAGGACTGCTGTGTGCTTACCTTCCAGCAATACTGAAGACACTTTAAACTCATATATTTAAATAGTAATTTCTCTCTCAATACTCTCTAAAGATTTCTGAGGTGCTTAGGACTTCCTGATAGAAAGTAGAGGGGATAATATGGGGGGAAAAAAAAAAAATCTTAACACAAGCGATACTTCTTCTCCAGCAGTTTTGTGTTCACTTTATAGTGCATAGAAGAGCAACAGGCTATGGACAGAAACTACTCATGTATCAATATAGTGGTTTTAAAAATATAACAAAAATGAGTCTGTTAAGACCAATTTGTTCTTTTGCAGGATTTTTGTACATTACACATGTAATTTTGCAAGAATGAAATTCTTGTAAAATCTGTTTTATAGAAGTTGGTTTCCTTTAGAAATGTTTTTGATCTGGTTTTATAAATGGTGTTAAGTATTAATACAACATGTGTAGTACTGAAACACATTCATGAAAGTTTCAGAAAGATTTTGGTTTTGAAGCACTATCTGAATACTGTTCCAAACCCTCCATGTGAATTTATCTGCAAATCTGTAGTGAAGTATGGCATCATATCTTCCTGTAAATTCAGAGTGGCTGTATGTAGGATTAGTCAATGTTTTGTTTGTATCCTTGTACTAGAAGTTAACTGATCTTGGTCCTGTTACACCACTGATCAAACCATATATCTTGAGCAGGAGCTGTGAGCTGGGGTATAAGTCTCCATATGATCACACACAGCTTAAACATATTCTTGTGTGTTGATTTACTTGATATCTGTTTTATAGTAAGCCAGATACCTGAACTCTAAGCAGAAATTGCCAAATTGGACAGAGTGTGTATGTATCGGGGAACAAAATAGATCTTGTTAAAGATGGTTTACTTTCTTAACTTCATTATATTTTCCATTGAATTCTGTGAATTATTTTTTTTTAAGGGTCATAGTTTCAGGATCGTTTAAATGCGGTTTGCTGGAAGAATTTTGATGAAACGACAAAAACTCATTTTTCATCTCAACTTTCAGTGTGGCCTTTTTTACTAAAAAAGGCTGATACCAAATACCAATTCCTTGTTTAAAAAAAAGTTAATTCCAACATGCAGTTGGTAAATGACACATTATCACACATAGATTAATTTTCTCTTTCCGCCTCTTGAAATGATGTCAGACATACTAGCTAGAGCAGTTAACCCTGAGAAAGTTACATATTTTTGCTGAAATACTCTATAGGGTTTTTTTTTGTAAACTCACAATCCTCTGATATTTACTGTTGTTTCAACTTAGATAAGATGGAATGCATTTTTTTAATCATGTATTTTGTCTGAAATACAGAAGTATTTCTCTGCATAGAAACAATATAGACATGCTAATGTTCTTAAAAGATGTTGCTGAACTTAAGGAATTGGAGGGCATGTAATACGCTTTGGTTATTATGGTGAATTTGCTAACTGTGTATTTTTATCAACTTGAATGTACAATAATTAAGTAATATTTTGGAGGAGAATCCAATGAAGATAAGAGGACAGCTTTTATGTACCGTCAGACATAATACTTATGTCATTTAGAGTGGTAATGATACATTCCTACATTTTTACAATCACCTATGTTTTGTAACTTTTGAGTATGCTGCTGTTTAGAGTTATGCTATGTAAAGTTATTTTAGACTTTCTGGGTCTATGGTGCGCTAACACAAAATACGCTGTGTTTTTTTTCCTCTATGTCATAGGTAGTTGATAAATATCAATGCTAATCAATGGAATTTTAGCATGAGGAAAAAGTCAGGAAAAATCAGAGGAGCTTTTAAATGTGTGAAAGGTATATCTTATTGCATGACTTTTACTGCAGTTATATACATTGGCTTAATAGGCCTTTCTTGGGGACAAGTGTGTTACTGCAAGTCTTGCTGATGAAGATAATGTTTTGTTTTGTGTTTTTTTTTTTTTTTATCTTTGAATTGACTAGGCAATTTTTTACTGTCAACTGATGGTCTGTTTATCTCCATCTTTTTGAAATGAGCTGCTTGGATTCAGTTATTGTTCCACCACCATGAACAAATGCTGTTTTGATGTTCATGTGCATCACAAATCCACATAATTAAAGTACTCATGAAACATGTATTTTACCGTACTGCATCAGAGCAACGATCATTCACTGGTCAAGGACAGAAATGTGTTTGAGCTGAAAGGAGCTAAACAAAATGAAAGTCACTATCAGTCAAAGAATACTTAGTCATGAAATACGCTTTCAGACACAACATCAGGTTTTATTTTCTCTTCCTACTGTCAGTTGATTGCATAAATGGAAGAGGACTATGGACTCAGCTGGGATAGAGTTAAATTTTCTTTCTAGTAGCTGGTATAGTGCTATGTTTTGGGTTCAGTATGAGAAGAATGTTGATAACACACTGATGTTTTCGGTTATTGCTTAGTAGTGTTTAGACTAAGTCCAGGATTTTTCAGCTTCTCATGCCCAGCCAGCAAGAAGGCTGGAGGGGCACAAGAAGTTGAGAGGGGACACAGCCAGGGCAGCTGACCCAAACTGGCCAAAGGGGTATTCCAGACCAGGTGACGTCATGTTCAGTATATAAACTGGGAGGAGTGGGGCTGCGGGGATCTAACTGGGCATTGGTCGGTGAGTGGTGAGCAATTTCATTGTGCACCACTTGTATATTCCAATCCTTTTATTATTATTGTTATTATTATTATCATTATTAGTTTCTTCCTTTCTGTTCTATCAAACTGTTCTTATCTCAACCTGTGAGTTTTACTTTTTTTTTTTTTCCCCAATTCTTTCCTTCATCCCACTGGGTGGGGGTGAGTGAGTGAGCAGCTGCGTGGTGCTTAGTTACCGGCTGGGGTTAAACAATCACAAATTTGCCACAGGCAACATGATGCCTGACATCTGACTACTGCCTGCTCAGAGGCTTCATTGCTGGATAAGCCAAGGGCCAGAATAACAAGAGCTCACCTCTCTTGTCAGCCAGGTGATCATTAAGGAAGATGTTGAACAGTCAGACCCAGTATTGATCCCTGGGGTACACTGCTAGTTACTGGCCTCCAACTAGACTTTCTTCCGCCGATCACTGCCCTTTGGGCCCAACTGTTCAGACAATTTTCAACCCACCTCACTGCTCATCCTACCCATACTTCATCAACTTCGTCTTCCCCTTGTACGTGAAAAGATCAGAAATTTGTTGCCCTATTTCATCAGCTTGAGTTTGCGAGCACTGCTGCTTCTGGCTTTGCACGTCAGATCTGCTCTGTCTTCCCATGCTGTAGGCTTCAGAATAATAATGTACCTCGCAGTATTTCATAAATTATTAAGGAATCTAGTGAATGTGCATCAATGTTCCTAATTGTTAGTTCCCCTCATCTGTCCCCTCCTTTTTCTTCTTACCTATTTTAGCCCTTTTTGTTCCATTATTCCTTATTCTTGAAAACTCTTTCATTACTAGATGAATGTAGCCTTCCTTTCTCTTTTCAAAACATCCCTAAAGCAAAAACTGTGTGCCAGCAATGTGTGCATACACAAACTCCCATGTCTGTTGGGGCAGGAATTTTTTTTTTTTTTTTTTTCCGGTCTGGTCTCCTTTCTTAAACTTTCTTAAATGTAACTTTCTATGCCTAGTAGGAGCCTGAATAGACTGTATTCTTCTGTAGTCATGTTTTTTCCTACAAAACTTTCATGCTTTAGAGGGCTTGGTAAGTAAAGATATATTCCACTTTTGACCTTGTTGATACAAATTAAGGTATCACCCTGACTACTGCTTGCTTAATTTGTGAGAACTTTGAAAAATTAATCATTATGGCCCAAAATATAGGATATATACAGTGCAATGAATGATTATTTTGGGGTAAAAAAACCGTGCAATTTTTATAGCATGTCTAAGTGGAATCATAGGAAAGTTGAAGTTGGAAGGAATCTCCGGTGGTCATCTAGCACAACCAGCGTTTTCAAAGCAAGGTCAGCTGGATCAAGTTGCTCAGAACTGTGTCCAGTTGCGTTTTTTAATATTTCCAAGGATGGAGACTACATAAACATCTCTTAGCAGCCTGTTCCAGTGGGTGAACACCCTCATAGTAAAAGAGTCTTTTTTCTTTATGTTGAAGTGAAATTCCCTGTATTTCAGTCCAGGCCCATTGTGTCTCCAGATGGGCTTTGGCTTTCCTAACCCTGTTGGCTTCGACAATGTCTCTCTATTCCTCCTGGGTCACTTGTCCCTGCTTCCACCTCTTCTATGCTTCCTTTTTATGTTTGAGTTAAGTTAGGAGCTCCTTGCTCATCCAAACAGGCTTCCTGCCTCCTTTGCTTGTTTTCCTGCTCATTGTGATGGACCATTCATGAGCTTGGAGGAGGTGATCTGTGAAAATCAGCCAGCTCTCTGGATCCCTCTTCTCTCCAGGTCTGTATCCCATTGGATGCCTCTGTAGCTTTGTGTCCTTGAAAAAAAGATTGTGAGTATTGTCCTCACGTTCTGGTTTTTGTGCCCAATGTATTTTTAGTTTTTCAGTTATAATTGGTAAGGTTTAAGCTTGAAATTTTTTTCAATCATGGATAAGTTTTGGCTTGTTAAATTCATATTGTAAAACTAATGCCGTTTCCCAAGCCTTGGGGATATCCTGCCTGTGTAATTACAGGTTTATGCTGCAACTATGCAGACGTGATTATTACCAATACTATGAATAATTGCACCACTTGGCTGGTTTGTGGTCAGGCACTGTCTAGTACCTAGAAGTGGAACAGTTAAAATAAAAAATAAAAAAGAAAATTGCTGAAATGCTTGTAAGTAATGCTCCTGACCGGCAGTTTTGTTTTCTATGGTTGTGCAGGTATGATGAGACTTAATTGACAATAAATCCTGCAAGGTGAAAACTCCTGGATTTTGTCCTGGTTACTGGAAAGAAGATAATGTGTAGGGAGCGTTATACAATTTTATTGTTAATTTGAAAGCAGTCCTTTCCCACCCCTTCTAGAAATACTAATTCTTATAAACAAATGTAAATAAAGGGCTGCATATGTTACATTGGAAGTTAGTTCTGATAAAGAAACTACTCAGGAATAGAATCGGTGATTATATGAACATTACCAGTTTTATTGCCTTATATCATTTAATGCTTTTTCTTATGTTTAAGTAGTGACCCAATTTTTTCACCCATCCCTCTGACAGAACTTGACTTCAGGGGCTTAAAACAGGATGTTGTTCCTGTTTCGTGTTCCCCTCCTCCCCAGCTGTGACTCTGTGTAATGATCTATCATGAACGCAGGCCTGGAAAGCTTTACATTTTGAGGTTTCCTTTGCACTCAGAAACTTAGAGAATATAGGAAATTAACAGTAGCTGGAAGTAGGAGTAGTACTAGTTAGGAAAGCTGTTGACTGTTAGTATGTAATACATAATACCAATTTTCATTTCTATGTACTACTTTAGTGACAATTAAAACTAGGTAATTACTATGACAGGGTAAATGATCTTTTGGAAGACAATATTTATTTCTGTATCCATCATACGTTTAAATCACAGTTAGTACTGTGCTTACTGGCTAAACAGGTGATAATTACAGCTGATTATGGCCAAGAAATAGTATTCCCAGTGTGGGTGCACTAGTGATAAAAGCAAGGTTAAAATACCTTTCCGATTGAAGTAAGGATTATTATATATTTGGGTTAGAGAAGAAGAGGAAGTGTTCGGAGGGAGAAGGAAAAGAAATGAATCTGTATAAATACAAGCCCAAAATCTTGGGATGCTAATAAACTATCCCATGGACCACATAAATTGAGAGAAACCTTTGGAGCAAAACTAAGTGGCATTTACATGCTTATCTTCCCTTTCATTTTGGTTCCCCTGTTTATTTAATTTTCAGCTTCCTTGCCTGTATTTAGTTTCTTGAGGATAGATGGCAAACACCAGTGGATCCTATTGCTGTAGGTACCTTGATCATGATGATGTGTATACTAGTGTACTTGAGCAGTGCCCAGCATCTTGGTTATGTTGCTGTAAGATTTTCAAATGATATTGCGTGGTTTTCTACTTTGCTGAAGTTTAGGGTTGAAACTAGCAATGCAGAAATATATGTGAGAAAAGTTTCTGATGGCTAGGATTGTCCGTGCAAGCTTTCTTAGAGATTCAGGGTAGTGGGGAGAATACTTGAATCCAAAAGACTGTCAGAAAATGTGGCACTAGATTTAAAATCAGATCTGAAAAATCATTATGTGTTAATTTAAGGGTAAGAAATGTGGTTAAGACTGAGAAAAGCACAGGTAAGTTAGTGAATATACAGCTTCAATAATTTAGAGTTAGCTTAGTTCTGGAATAGTTTCAGGGCCATGGAAAACAGTCCTTTATTCTTTTTCAAGCGTTTGCTTTTTCTAAGGAATCCTGTAGCTGTAGTCCTACCAAGAGCAACAGAAAGACCTTTATTTATGAATTCCTGTAAAGCATTTCATGTTTATTCCTCTTATTGTTACAGAATTTCTCTTTGGTAAGGGAATTCCCTCTGTTTCTGAAGAGGATTTGAGGAGGGGAAACAGAGATGGAAAACAGTGATTTGCAGATCAGCAGGAAGGGAAGACAGCAACTAATAAAGTGAAAGTGATGTTCCTGTGAAAATAAATGTAGTAACAAGTAACCATCTTTTCAATCCTCATTTTTTGTGGTGTTAAACTATTCAGTGTATTAAAAGTAATGTGAAAATCTCAGTTACACATGAATATTTAACTGATATGTGAGCTCTAAAACTTTGGTTTGTGATTTGTCTCCAAAAATGGTACTTTGAAAGAAAGTATTCTGGAGTGGCAGATCACAAGTACGTGTTGAAGCTTAAAATGTTTTTCTTTGCCCTTGGTGGTGTTTTCTCATCAGCTTTATATATATCGTTAGTTATTTTTGCTAGGAATTAATTCAATTTAACATTTGGAGAGAACAGTGCTCTCAGAAGTAACAGCCACTTTCTTGTGGCTCAATTTTTTTTTCTTATTTTAAAAGTAATTTTAAGATTGTAGACATGTTGATGCCATGTGAGAGGAGAGACTGCTGTTTTGCAGGTTCTTGTAAGCACAAATGAAAGGCTAAACAAGGTCAATCACATCGACTCAAGTTCCTGCTGTAGTTGACATAACCCGCTCCACAAGTATGGAGAGTAAGGAGAAATAATCTAAGACAAATTAAATGTAAATTGGATATTATTTTTCAATTTCTCACTTTTAAAACCCATGTTGATACAATGGGGTGCTAACCTATCCTTTATTAACAGTTTTTTCTAATATCTGGAAGGGTTCTTGTATTTAATATGAAGTCTGTTTAAGCTCTTTTTCCAAAACTGGATTGCTAATACTGTGAGCTGTTGGCATTGGAATTCATTCACTTTGTGTAATTCTGCAACAGTTCTCAGATCTGCAGAGTGTTGCGCTCTCAATGCGATGCTCATTCAGCCTGCCTTTAACTCTCTCATCCCTACCAGGTTGGTATCAACATCTTGGGCATTTGCAGAGTAGTGCTGTTACTTCTCCCTGGTGTCCTGGCCGATGCATAGGATCATGCACTGAAAGACAGGTATCAGTGTGGTACCTTCTCCAGTCATCGGTATCGCACCGTCCTTTTCCTGGTGGTCAGATACATGTGTCTTCAGTGAGTGGGTGTCCTAACCTGAACGCTGGTGTGATGTGCTGACACGTGTTTTATAGTCAAGGAGTATTTTCTTTTTTTTCTTTCTCCCCATGTATATGGGAAAGAAGCTCATATATGTAAGCATCCTAGATTTAGAATTTTGAGCGAGTGGATGTACCTGTAATCCTCAAAGGCCATTTGCTTAGATCTACAGACTTTTGGTTTTCAATACTACAACTCACTTAAGAATTGAGCAATTCCTTTGACTCAAACCCATAAGATACTCATATCTCATTTGAGTAATACAGTGTGTCCCTATAGCTGGGCCAAATCTGGTGTTGCTATCAAATTGATTTGTCAGATAAAGCTATAATGTTCTTTGACACTGGTGTTTAGAAAACTTTATATATTTACATAATAAATGGAAGATTCTGTAATGTTGCAAATAGAGAAGTTTGAAAGTGTGTTAACAGATAGGATTAGAGTACAAAAGGGGTTTTGATGCTGGTTTATGAGGTTTCATTAGTTTTGTGTCTACTTCCAAAACATCTTTAACAATTTTTTTTCTTTGTATAGCACACTAGATTCTTCATTCAAATGCTCAGTAAAGCATTTAGCTGAAGTAATGAATATAAAATGAAAATTGTGTTTGGGGAAGGGAAGGCTCTGTTTCTGTGCTCTGATTTAAACACATTGTTTGGTCGTAAAGTATAATGCAGTAATCCAAAACTTGCAATGCTTTAGAACATTTGGGAGGAGAACCTTAACCAGGGTTGCAGTTTCCTTGCCTCAGTTTATTTGGGTAGTGGACCAGTGTAAACTGGGAGACCCAAATATTTCTTGGAAGAAGATGAAGTCCAAATCTGAACTCCAAATTTTGCCTGTATTGATGACAGTACTTTTTGCACAAAATTGGAAAATGTACATAACTCAGGTTTAAAACTTGGCTTCAGTTCTTCCATTATTCATCTACAAAATGTGATAAAATACAAGGGAAACCCCAACTAAAAAGACAAAACAGAAGGATACATGAGCTTAAGTACACTAAACTAAATCAAACACTGGATTAATCCTGTTTAGAAATACCACTAAATTGCATAAAATGGTAGTGACCAATTACACAAGAATGGGATAGACTATCAACTAGCTTATATTAAGAATACCTTGTGAGAAAAATTATTGCTTAATAATAGGTTTTAATCGTACCTTAAAAGGTAGGATTAGAAATTTAAAGCTTTATTCCCCAGGCATCCTGACTAAGACTGTTAAACTTTGTACTGGGATCAGACCAAAGCTTCATTTAACCCATTATATCATCTCCAGTGCTGGTCAACAGTGGATTTTAAGGAAGCAATATGAGAAAAGGGGAAACATAGGGATACTTCCACAGGATGCTTTCCTAACCTCTCGCTATGTGTAGTTCAGACTTCCTGAGCTAGAGGTGTCTTTGTTTTTAGTAGCTCTCAATGGATGTTTCTTCCATGAGTTTATCCAGCTGCTGTTTGAACCTATCTAAACTTTCAGTAGTAGCTTGCAGCAAGTCCTTTACTTCTTTAAGTCTTTTCCTGCTTATGTGGCATGCCTTCTGAAAGTTATAAAAATTCCCTGATCTTTGGATAGGAGGAGTGGTTGAAAAAGTTAATGAGGTTTATCTGTTATTTCTGTAAGATAGACCTGTAAGATATTAACTGTTGTTACTAGACTATTTGGTGTATGATAAATAAAGTAACTAGAACATCAGAGTGAGACCAAACAAATAGATTTTTTTTTTGTCCTGTGTCAGTGGCTGATTAGCTGTACAATGCTGATCAAGTTATGTCACTTTTCTATGAGGCATAATATCCTAGTACTGACTCATAGTGGTGTTTAGTGCAGGTGAGTGTTTTCTGAACCAGGACTGACGCATGTCCAGCTGTCTTTGAGCAGAGTAAGTGCAAAACTTCCTACACTTGTGCAAAACTTCCTACACTTGTTAATGTAGACATGATTATTTCTCCTTTTGTAAAATGAAATGGTCATAAACCTCATATTTAGTATGCTAAATCTATGGTGATATACTCTGACATCTATGGATGAAAGTGCTCTGATAGCTACTTAGTCTTTTTAGACCATGTGAAGAAAGTACAGTAAGACTGTTACACTTGGTCTGTGGGTCATCCTGTGGATATTTTTAATCATAAAAGTCACATCAGCACTTAAGACTCATATTTTTAAAAATTGGAGGACACTGCCAGTAAGCCAAGGATAAAAACTTAATACTTTATGCTTAGAATATATTCTGCTTACCTTCTTATCGTATAAATTCCCTAAAAATATCTGCAATGCTCTAAAGCTCAATGTTTATTTTAAAAATGCAATTAGCATAAGAAAATTTACCTTTTGTAACCTTTTCCTTAAACCCCATGTGCATAGAAAAAAGTACAGCTGTAACCACAAAGTAAAACCTTTGACCAATGCCTTGTAAAGTTGTTCACTGCCCGTCTACTCCCCCAAATGTAACTCAAGATCTTGTCTTATCACCAGCTGGCTTTATGGAATTTGGCTAAATTTTGAATGAGTTAAGTTAATGTTAATCACTTGTATGACACAGAATTCCATTTATTTTAATTTAGAAGATAGTGAAATCAAGCAATTTTCTAACTGACTGGATTAAAGGTTTAGTATATGCAATGAACAGAAGCTTTCGGATAAAAATTTGATTTTTCTCATCAGAAGTTTCTGCTTGTAACGTGAAGTAAGCTAATTTTGTCCAATTTTTAAGGAAGTGAAATAGGTCCTCTTATGAAGTTCATCTAGTCATGTAAGCTCTAATCTTTGTTTTAAAGATTCTGGAAAGTAATTTCCTTCATTTATCACCTGCCCTCTGTTGGATGACACTAGTTTTTCAGTGAAATAGGATTTTCTTTTTCAGCAGAGTATTTAGTATGGAGGCCAGGAAAACCTACAAGAAAACAGAATTTGAAATGAATTGTCTTTCAGTGGGAATGGGTACATAGAAGACACAACAGAAGAGCAAAATACTGCCAATTGCATGAGCTTCAGACCTTTGTACTGTTATAAGCAATGGGTTTCTAAGCTTTGCACCATTATAAGCTTTTTGGGGTTTAGTCTTCATTCTTGGACAGCAGTCATGGTGATTAAAGTATGTGGTGATGGATATATGGATCATCATAGCGAATCCCTGCATGTTTGCTGGTGCTGAACCATGGAAGCAAGAGCTGGGTGAGGTTGTGATGCCCCAGAGGAGCAACTGGAGTCAAAGGGGGATGGATCTCGGTATGTGACGTGGTGCAATGTGATGTGTGTGTTTGGAGAGACTGAACTCGGGGGTAGATGTTATGGGTAAATGCTAGGAAGATAGTTAAGAAGAGGAGCCTAAAATAGCATAATGTGGTGGCAGGTGAGCAATGGAAAAGAAAGATAAGGTGGGGAAAAAATAAAATAGAGTTGTGGATAAGGGCAAGAACTGGGCTGTGAGAAATCAATATTGGGCCTGTAGGCAAAAGATAGGCATTAAACATGGATGGCACCTGGCAATTCTGTGGATCAAAAAGAAGGGAATAAACTGATTCCTGACGTATCTGTGTTAATGAATTTGGAAAGATTAGTTCTGAGTCTCAGTATTTCTTTGCTTTGTTTTAAATGGTAGTAGATCCTTCAGGTATCCACATGGAAAAATCTTCAGAGGTGATAAATGACCTTTTGTTTTTACCTGCTACTGCGTTAAAACAAGTGATAAGTGATTAATTTCTTGACTCTTAAGGATTCCAAAACTGCTCATGATCTATGCATGCAGTAAATGTTTGCCGTGAGATTAAAATGTGTGTTTATTATTTTTATTTTCGAAAAAGTATGGCAAATTGCATTTTATGAACTATGTTAAAAGAACATCAGTGTTGCAAAATGAAGGATTAAAAATTAGGAAATACTACAATAAAGGTTACCTCTGTAACCTTGGCTTATCTCCTTGTGCAGTGAAGAATGAACTGGTGCTAATTACTGTTTCTATTTTATGAGGATGCTACCCTGGAAAGCTGCAGCAGTTCCTTAGCACTGATTAATACTGTCTCACTAGCTGACTTACCAAGGCCTTTGCTGAAGCCATTTATGGTATCAGTTGCACTGTTGATAAGCTTCACATATGGCTTTCCTCTCTCAAAGGATTTTGTGAATTATTTTAAAACAGTCAAATACTGGAATCTTGTTTTATGTAGTACTGCCAAATCTGGAACCTTAACTAAAAGTATTGTGCCAAACAGTGAGGTGAACTTGTTCCTATTATCTCATAGCATGCAAACAGTAAGGTTTTATTCTAGTTCTCCAAACTGAACTTTTGCAAGAAACAGATACCAAAAATAATGAGGAGAATAGGATTTTTTTTTTTACAAAAAAATGCTGCCCTTCTTGTATCTGACCATGGATGCGTTTGCCATCTCTCCTGCTCCCCAGCTTCAGAAAAATACCTTTAATTCTGGTAAGTCCACTTGTGCAGATAGATCTGACACTGGCCATTTTACTCTTTCAGTCCCAAATGTTGGAGGTACTGGTTTTCCAAGTTCCTGTTCCAGTTTTGGTAGGGCTTAGTTGTTTTTCTCTTCTTGTCAGTGGACTCTAGGTAGTCACCAAGCATGGCTACAGCAAATTCTTCTAAAGCAGCAGGCTCCTTGTTTTGAAAGACAGAGTGGTTCTGTAAAGCCTGTCCCAAATTCTCTGCTAACTGGAATCCATAACCTTAATTGTTTCTGATGGGGGACAACCAGGAAAGAAATAATGGTTGCTAAATCTTTACCACATCACTGACTAGGATGTTCTATATCAGGTAAAAAGCACAAGTGAAGATGCAGAATTGACACTTATGTAAACTAGGTGCCTTCAGTCCTTCAATAAATGATAATATACTCTGGGGATGTGTTGTTGTCTTGTCATAAATGGTTAGTGTTCTTAACACTTGAATGAAAATTCATGTCTGTGATCATCACTTCTTATCAGACACTCTCTAGAAATGTTTATATTATGCAGTTATTCTGTAGAGGAGTCACTATAAGTTTATGGCAAAACTTTATTTTAAGCTTGATTAAATTTGTTTTCTAACCAGACATAGTTTATTTGAAAAAATCTGAATAAAAGATCCTTTCTTGCAATGCTTCCCTTTGAAGGCTATGTAAAATCTGTTTTGCTAACTCAGGAGGCTTTATTTAGCATAGCTTGATTACGTTTTTCCATTCTTTTTTGTACTGGCTGTTAGAGACCATTATATTTTATACATATCAGCATGTTGGTATTTAAAGGCTTATTCAAAATTTCCATTCTTGGATCATTATCTGGAAAACCATTGCTAAATTTCAGTTATTTACATTTTCCTATTCCTTAAATTTTGGCATTCAATAAAGTCCTAACTAACCTGTAAATAGTCTCCATCAGGATATTTGGAAACCACCCTGCAAGCACTTTCAAGCTTTCTGTTCATTTTGGTAGTTTGAGATAATAAAGAGTGCTACTTTTATTTTTATGATGCTGTTGCATGTTTCAAGGTTGGAATTTATTTTAAGTGGATAATAGTACACCACAGGTTGTTAGTTTTTCCCCTTATGATGCTGAACAGTTGAGTATGTTGGTCAATTGCTGATGGAAATATCTCTTTAATCAAGTTGTGTATGTGGTCAATTTTAAGACAGAGAAGATATCCCAAAGTAAGAGATTTTTCTTTTCTAAAAGGCCTCTTCCTTACGACATGAAATGAATCTTGCTGATGAGTTATGTATTAATACTTGGTTTTGAATGTGTAGCTCTCCAAGACAGAAATGGTTTGGAGTGGAGAGTATTATGTAGGAGTTAAAAGTTCTATGGCCAACTCAGGAAGACTAGAGATTGTTTTGATTAAATATTTAATTAAGCAAACACTTCATTTGAGTGATTTGAAATAATAGTTTTTATTTTCAACAAGTTTACCGCAAAGTGTAGATGACTATAAATACCTGCTTTGAGTCAAAATCATTACTTAATAGTCTTGATCTGTTGCTTTTTGTAGCCAATTAAATGAGTCAGCATCGGGAGACTTGAGGAAATTACAAGTAAGAAATGAATTATGGGAAGTTCATTTCTGTAAAACATTAGAAACTAGGTGCTGGTCATTTTCAATACATTCATGCACTTTCATGGCTGAAAGCTAAATACTTGTACTATTTTTCAAGATTTGGAGATATAACACCTGCCTTTCTATTTTTTTTTTATTGAGGGCATTCTTCTACTAGTGAAAAGAGAGGGTTATTTCATTGTAGCTTAATTCTTTTAACACTTACAAGCATAGAGACAATGCTGGCAGAAAAGGGGTATCTTTTCATACTTTCTGAGGGACTTGGCCAATCAAGAAAATGGTATGTGATTTGTAGTAGCAGAACTGTATTACTGGTGTATTTTAATGTGTACTTCAAGTAATGCAAGGCATTTCCATGTATTAGAAAAACAATTATCAACTAAAACACATTTCTAAGTGCTCAAAATATATATAAAATGCTTTAGTTACCTACAGTTAGTGTGATGTTGTTGCAGGAAATGTCTGTAGTTGGAGAAGATGATTAATATAGTCCTAACTTTCAAATTACAAGTCTAAAAAAAAGAACGTCTTGTGAATATGTATAGTTACAGTGTTAGTAAACTCCGACATTGGTGTATTTTTTTGTACACGTATAGTACCATACTTTGGAAACAAATAGTATCCTATATATAATATGGATGTATTTTGTTTCATAGCACGTGTAGCTCTATAACAAAATTTGAGTATTTAATTTATCCATTAAAAATAGCTGAAGAATATGATCACATATTCTAATACGGTTGTATACTGTATGTTAAAATTATAGCTTACTGAAAAGTTTTTCTTTATTCATAGTATTTATAAGATAATTTTATCTACAGTATCTTCATGCTACCCTTCAATTTTACTTATTTGCTATTGTCATATAAAAGTTTGTATTTAAGGTGATAAGTAGATTTTAACAACACTGGAGAAATAAAGACTGATATACAGTATTTGCCATTAAAGAGCTTGGCATCCCACACAAGTGAGGGAAGATAAAGTGTGATTAGAACAGTCAGCGAAATTGTGGTTCTCCAAGAACCTTATTTCTACATAATGAAGGAAATTTAGGTGGAGGAACAGAAGTGTTTTGTGAAACAGAGAAACGTTCCAAGATTTGCAGTGAAAAAGAAAGGATGTCATTTGAAGTGCTAGAAAGCAGCAAAAAGTCAAGGTGAGGAGTGTGGATATTTATAAGCATATTTCTTAGAGAATTTAAATTTCTTTCATTGCCTTAGCTGTAATGCCTAGGGGCCACTGCTGATAGTAATTAGGCGGGTAACAAGATGTGATTACTCCCTGATACTAACAAATCTGCCTGTTCTCCAACTATTTCCATCTACCCATCTGTCTTCTCTTTTATGGCTGTTCCCTATTATGATTTACCTTAAACTTATTTTGTGGGCCTTTTGGCCTATCCATGTATGGTTTGCTTCTGCTTGCCTGTGCTTACAACTGTAGCCCTTCAGCCCAGAAAGCCAACCGCATCCTGGACTACCTCAGAAGAAGGGTGGCCAGCAGGTCAAGGGAGGGGATTCTCCCCCTCTACTCCGCTCTGGAGGCATTTTTTTTATGATGAGGGTGGTGAGGCACTGGAACAATTTGCCCAGAGAAGTTGTGGCCGCCCCATCCCTGGCAGTGTCCAAGGCCAGGTTGGATGGGGCTTTGAGCAACCTGATCTAGTGGAAGGTGTCCCTGCCCATGGCAGGGGGGTTGGAAGTAGATGATCTTTAAAAGTCCTTTCCAATCCAAACCATTCTATGATTCTATGATCCCTTTAAGTCCCCAGGTTGTTACTGTAATTAAAAAAAAAAAAAAAATTAAAAAATCACACTTAGAGATGCTACTTTTTGCATCTTCGCAGGTTTTCAAACTTGTATATTCTACATATAGTACTTCTATCTTTGTGGAGTTATTTCAAGGTATTTTGAGGCTGATCTGCCTGACATCTAGTTAGAATACATATAATAACTATAGAGTCAAATTTCACTTGTAATTAAATTTGGTGATAACATTTCAGTCCTTTCAGTGAAGATTTTGTTAAAAAGTGAGAAAAGGTTTGTGTCCCCTCATGTTACTGTCACTCTTTCATGGCTGGCTTTTTCTACTCATATTTCAGGCTCTTGGATGTTATCAATTAGGATTTTTTAATAAAACACACTTATAAACTTCTGTTTGTTTAAATTGTTAGACTGTTTTCCTTAATATTTTTCTTTTTTTGCCACACAGACTGTGTGTGGTCAGAAAGTTTTGAGATTGTTGTAGGAAATGCGTTACTTGCTTCTAAACTTCTCTGTACCTGGGTGGTCACTGAATGGCTAGATACTGTCACTATGAGCCATGCCACTCATTTATACATACCTTTAGTGTTTAAAATCTCTTCCTGCAGTTAATTGCTCTCATTATATTGACATTTTTCTGGCTTATAAAGTTTCAGTTTTCAGGTTTATAAAGTTTTTGACAGTGTGCTCTCAGCTTGCTTGAATTTATTATGGTACAGCAAAATTTAACTTAACAAATTATGTTAAGTAGTATGTATGGCAATATGGTTTTCATTCACCTTTCTGCAGCATCTTTTAATCAGCTGTACTTTTCAAGTGATTAGGAGGGTTCATAAAAATATTGTACTGTTAGGTAGTATAGCAGTAGATCAGATTGGTATTTTCAATCTTTTTTTTTTTTTTTTTCTGCTGGTATATCTGTAATCTGAAAACCAAGCTGAAAAGACATGGGCTTGTCTGCATGCTCTGTTCTCTACTAGGATGGATGTGGATGGTCTGGGACACCTCGTTTGTTTGGTATCTGACTTACCTGCTTTTCAAAGGAGGACAGATATATTGGCTTTTACGAACACTTCCATATTTTTGGTAGGATGTTCTTTATGGATATAACATAGGGCTTCTGGTTTAACATCTGTTGAGATTTCTTATATATAAACCTCTTTGGTAAAGTGAGGCTCATCACTTCCTATTAGTTTTGAGCCATGGAATAAAATTTGAAAAGTTGAAGTAAAAAGTCTCTGTATCCCATCATCATTTTGGTGAAACATCCTGTCTTACTGCTTTTGTATTATTTATTACTGTTATTCATGTAGTCATTTTAAATAGTTAACTAGTAAAAACTATCCAAACCAGGTGATAAACCTGGTATTTGAATTTTCAGCATGATAAAAGCATACATCCCAAAGGATAGTTGAGTTTATCTATATTGTTCTCTGTAAGCAACAATATCTTTCAGAGGTGCTAAGTGTTAGGTGATTTTTACTGTTCTCTTCCTGATCGCTGTTTGTCAGCATAATGATGTCCATTGAAGCTGGGCTTTTCTCACATTCCCTATTGTGACTAGCTACAAAGACCTAATAATTTAAGCTAATTTTGGTATTGCACCTTTATGGCATTCTCAGAAAAAAAATCTTACTGTCCAAGGTGACTTAACAGGCAAAAAATCCTGTCACTGATCAAAGAGAAAGTAGCTGAGTAATTCTGCCACTCATGGAAAGTGTAACACTCCATGGGTAGGAGATGGCGATTTCTTAGTCTTACTGTGTCATCTGTACATGACCTTCCAAAAGAAAAATAAATAAAGTGTATTTTCATGAACAAACAGTTTGTTGGACCTAAGGGTATTGTGTAGGAGTCTTCATGGAAATGGTGAGTCCAGAGTGGCCACGGGGAAGGAAGCTTTAAAAAGTTTTATACCAGGGAAAGAATAGGACAGAAAAAAGGTGTTGAGCAGGAGGAAATGAGTTGCAAGTTTTTGCAGGAGCATAGTTCCAGTGTGAGAGTTAAGTAAAGAAAAACTGAATTCGAAGTTGAGGTTAAACCATTGGAAAAATCTTTTGCTGAAAGGTTGAAATACCTATGATGCCTTGAAGTGATAGCAGTGTACAGTGGTTTCATCAGCACTTGGAAAACTTTGAGTAAGAGAACAAGCCAGAAGAGCAGCTTAAGGAGTTTAGGTGGAAAATGAATTGCATATGGTTTGCTAGTAGGGATGAAGATTTTGGAATATACAAATTGTTACTATGCTCTATTGGAAATTAAGGTAGGGCATTTCAAGTTGCAGCTGGCTTTATAGTTGATGTTTATTTGCAATGGCAAGACACTGGACCGTGCAAGTAGGTAGGTTTCCATTAGTGGCATTCATAAAGAATGCTTGAGGCAGAAAAATGGAAGTATCAATACATGAACTTATGGATTTCATTAACGAAAAATTAATGTCAGTATTAGGCAAAATTTAATCAGCCTGAGTTGAGATTTGGACACTGAAATCCACCTAAGGCTCAGACAGCGGTTATGTCCCATAAGTTTTTGAAGACTACCTAGTCTTTGTATAACTTACATAGTTTACCACCCCCCGTGGGAATTTAAACTGAATGATGATCAGAGGTCCCCTCCAGCCTAAATTATTCTATAATTGTGTTTAGTATGATAGTTTATAGCATACTTAGCTTTACTTCCTCAACATATGCTCAGAAATGCCTATTCTGGGGAAGTGGGCATCTGTCTCCCATCTGTCTCCTACCGACAAACAGGTTTAGGAAGACAGACACTTGAATTCTGCCCTTGTATTCCAGAGAAAAGTTAAATATAATATGGACTGTAGTGTTAATGATGCCCATTTTTTTCCGAGTGTCCTCATGGCATCTGGGAGGAGTTGTAGCCTGACCTGCAGGCAGCTGGGTGGGTCTTGCGTCCCAGGGGTTTGCCTTGCACCCACAGAATTGGGTATCAGAACCCAGAGGGTCTTCAGAGTTGCTCTGTGCCTTGATGCTATTGAGCTGGACCAAGGTGTCACCAGGGACAGAAGTCACAGGTCCAAACTGAGGACTTGACCCTTCATGAGGTGCATGTTCATGGAGAAATTATGGAAAGCTGGAGTTGTGATACCTATTCATAGAGCTGGTTGCATCCAACTGTGGTTTAAAGCAAGTATTCTTACATTTGGTAGGGAGGTGGTTTGGAACCAGCTTGTACCCCTTCCCAACGGAATGTCCTACATGTCTACGGTGGCATGGATTGGGAACAGGATTATCATACTGGTGTGGAATCATCAGAGGACAGAAAATTACTAGAGGAAAAGATAGAATAGATTTAATGAGCAGGAGTGACACTGGGGTATAAGAGGCTACTGTAAAGAATAAAGAGTTTTTTGTAGTTTAATTCTCTGTAGAGGAATGGCTCCTTGTAAAAGTTACTCTGTTATAGTTAACTCAAATTTCTTCTGAGATGCTACAATTTAAAAATCATTGGGTAGTGTGTTTCATAGTCAAACATACTGTAATTAATACTTTTAGTCTGATTTATAACAGTATGTACTTTTCATTTAATTTTAAAGTTTACTTTGTGCTAGTATCTCTTTTTTCCTTTTCTCTTTAAATACATCTTTCATTTAGTGTCTACAGATCTTCAGTGCTGACTATGTGAAATCTTACTTGCTATGATTTGAATTGTGGCATCATAAATTAAGGTACTGAGAGGTTACCAATTTTATTTTCCTGCCTGGGCAATGTACTGCAGAGAAAGTAAAACAAATTTAACAAATACAGAAATTTAAAATGCATAGGTTTCTGTGCTGTTAACATAATTTTTGAATGTGAGTATTGAAGTTGAGACCTTCTCTTCAGTATATTGATGTTGGAAAATGAAGAGTCTGTGTGGTGACTGAATTTCCATTGACACTTTTTTGCCATTTCTAGCAGTACTTACTTCAAACATTGAACGTTTAGCCCCTGTTATTTCAACTGTTCCTTGAAAATGGCTATTTCAAATCAATATTAAAGCTACGTGTCTCATGCTGGCCTGTCACGTGACAGTGTCATTTATTTTCACTTTTAAAATCGCTGATCACAGTGGAAAATAACTTTAAATACAGTTTTAGCTATTTTATTATATCTATAGGTATTTTTACAGCTTAACTCTCTTAAGAGGTGCAAAAGAAGAAACTTATTTTTTCAAGTACTGTTTTATTCTTTACTTTCAAGTACTATTTTATTCTTTGCTATTCATTTAAATAGTGATGTTTTGCTCAGAAATACTACTTCTGAGTTTCATGTATTTTTATTTTAAATGCATTTAAATGAGACTTTATAACAAAAACAGATTTATTTTTTTTGGTCTCATAATAAAAACATACTTCAAAGATGGATTAGGAATAGAGTCCACATTGATCGAAATGAAAAAAAATATAATGGTTGCAATTTTATCTTTGTAGCTCACTGAGGAGAAAAATGTTCTTTAGTGGTTATTACAAGATAGAAAAGCAGTATTAAGATTTAGCTTGGCTTTCTAAGATCTTATTTAAGTGTGAATTTATATATTTTTAAAATGTGATAATTTAGAAAATTTTAGGGAAGTGGTTGAAGCTTAAAATTATTGAAAAAATCCTCCTCCTTTGTAATGACTTCTTGGAATTTCAGTGTGTCAGCAGCGTAGATTTTTCAGTGATCTGACTTAAACTTATCTCAGCAAATACCCACAAAATAATTTTTTAATAAATCAAATTCAAGCATGTACTGGAACATTTGCCAAGATTATAGTGTATTAGCAGCTACTGCTACCTTAGACATAATGCTAAAATTCTGAAGAGAAATGGTTTTTATTACAGCAGGAAAATATTTTTGGGAAAAAACTTAAGCAGCCTATTTTTTATTTTCTAAAAATGTTGTCATGAGGCAGAGATGTAGATTCACTGATCCTTCCATCATTCATGAGTTCTCACCCTTTCTGCTCATGGAAATAGATGCCACCTTAGCTTATTCTTGCAAACTTCCAAGTGTTAAATGCTATTGTATGGATACCTTGTGTCAAAAAGCTGTTTGTTAATTCTGTTTCTAAAATTAGTGTATTTATTCTAAATATTATTTTCTTGGAAATATATGAAGCTGAATATATGAAAGCACTGTGTTTGGGTATTAGGCTGGTTTTGTTATGGATTCCGAGAAACATGATCCCTTCTGTTATGCCAGATGAAACTGGACTGAAGTTTAACTGCATAAAGGATAGCCCTTTCTTTTGGCATCTGAGTGTCCATTCAAGTGTGTTATGTTGCTTAAAAGTTATACAAAAGGTGGCATGGTTAACTGAAATTATTATAAATAAATTTAGCAAATAAAGTTTTATAAAGATTCAATGTGCGGAAAATCAGAAACAGGATAAGCTGATGAAATAATTTTAAAATGTGATTGTTGTTATGGGTGTTTTCCAATCGCAACTTAGTAGTGAGAGTTTGTTAAAGTTGTAAGATTACTGAACTGAGTAAATACTTGTATAAATTTTTCAAATCAGAAATCAAAGGACTGAAGTGACTTCAGTCAGCTGCAGATGTTTGGGGGAGTGTCCTTCAGTGAAGCCGAGAAGCAGCACATGAGTATGTATGGAATAGCTGAGGAAGCAGCTCTTTGTTATTTTAGAGTTAATTTTAAAATAAGCTCGCCTTGGAAATCAACTTATTTTGGTGCTTTAGGCTGGTTTTCTTCTTTGTAGGCTAGCAGTATGACCAATATGAAATAGATAATGTTTTAAAAATGAAAATAAGCATCTCTTGTATAGGTGAGGAGCCCTAGTAAAAAAAACACTGTGCAGCTATGCATTTTTTTAATATTTCTTGGGGTTGTTTTTACTTTACACATTTTAGTATGATATAATTCAAACACTCTATCCCCTCTTATTATAAAATTGTAAATGTGGCTTTTGGAATCATTCTTTTTGATACGATGCAGAACGTCAGAACAGTGGAACTAAATCGCAACTTATTTGAAATCTGAAGGCAATAAAACTGCTTCTTTGACAGTTAATTACCCATTTCAAATTTCTGTGAGGCTAGGCGTTATGAGTAGGCATTTTTAGGCTGTGCATGATGAACTTGAATAACTTGCATAGTAAAGTATATATATTGACGTATGGGAGGAATAGTTCATTTTCCATTGTCAACTGCCAGGCAAGTCAAATTCCGAAAGAAGAATGTTACAAGTTACACATAATTTTATAGTAGTCTGAAAAGAAACAGCACGTTTACATAATCTACATGTGAATATAAGTGTACGGTTTTAAGCAATGTCCTTTTCTGAACAAAATTAAAACAAGAAACTGTAATCTGTTGTAAGTTCAGCTCAAGGCAGCTTGCTAGACGTTAAATAACATTAATGTTTTAGTTGGAACTCATGTAGAAGAGGTATTATTTTAAACAAAAATGAAGTCTACAGCTATCTGGTTGTGAATGTCTCTCAATTACAGTGGCGTCCATGGATCTTGGATCTGAATGAAGATTTGGCTAGAAATACTCCACATCCTTAGTCTGTGTTTTCCTCTGAATAAGAAACAGCATGTGTGAATTACATTTACTATAATCTGCTCCATACAGGAGGATAGAAATTGTGTGAAAAATGATTATGCATGGTTTAAAATTATTTTGATTGTAGTGGATAGATTCCTTTTTACTTTAGCTAGTTAGAAGTTAAAGATATTTTGAGAAGTAATGCTGAATGGCTAGGATTTTAATATTTAGCTAAACACAAACCTATGAATAAGAAGTAACTGCAGTTGCAGACAATCGCATTCCAAAGGTGGTGTAACTTCCTGCATTTAACCAAACATGAAACATTATTCAGTGAAAAGGAAAAATACTCTTTTTCCTGACTGTGCTACCCAAGCAATTAGAATGAATTGCTACTACTGTAAAGTGGGGAGTTACGGAATGAGATAATCTGTATTTAAGCTTCCCATAATACAAGCCTACGGAATAAAAACATGTTCTCTTATGCATCAACTTAAAAATATTTTTACAGTTGTAGCTACCAAGTTTATAAAGAGGTTTCTCCTATTTTCACAAAAACGGAACATTTTTGTGTGTTATGAAAATAAATTTCAATTTAACGGCTGAAAGCGCTGTGATGCCTACAGCTTTTTCAAAGGAATTGCTAGCTCCAAAGATATACCCCGTTCCTCAGTTTCCAGTTTCAGTCAAAACAAAGGATTTTTTTCCCCTTGATGCATGTATATGAATACTACCAAACTGAAATGATGGCTGCATGGGTGTTTTCAGGGGAAAAGATAGAGCTCAGTGAAAAATTATTTAATTCTAAAATTTTTGAACTATTAGTAGTTTTTGCAAAATGCAACGACATGAGTAACTTTCAATACAGTACTGTTATATTCTTTGATTCTAGTCTCACTAAGACAAATTAATGCTACATATTTAGTACCTCATTTCCAATTTCTTGTTCTGTAGAATATGATGTGACCTTCCTGTGGAAATTCAATATAGTATTATAATTTAAAATAGCATTTGCTTGGTTTCTCATTTGGAACTGAGAAGGGACTGTCTGCATCTTGTGTAGTATAAGTAATATTCTGTATACATAAAGTTTAGATTAGTTTGATTTGAAAGAAGTATACATAATGAATAAACTAATGATTGAATTATAACGTATTCGTAATTCCTGTTTAAAAAAAAAAAAAAAAGAATTTGTCTTCATTCATATGGAACCACTTAAGGTAAAGGTGAAATCCAGTTTGTAAATGTCCAGTTTGGGCTGTTAACTGAAGAGGTTACTGAAAGAAAAGAAAGTCCTATTTAGCTTCAGATTCTAATTCATGCAGAAATGTTCCTTCTCAGATGTTACTTTCGAATTAAAAAGGCTAAATTGCAGCTTTGACTGCAATTATCTGTACATCTTGGCTTCTAGATCAATGAAGTCTGTCATGTGTGAGAGACCACTATCTAAGAATTGGAAAAATCTCTTGTGAATAAATACTACATAAACTCATGTTAAAGAAATGCAGAGAGAAAATATTCATACTAGCTAAGAAATATAATTTTCGAGGTGCTGTTTCCATGTCTCCCAGCAAATTAGAGGTCAAGCTCCTGGCAGCTTGTAAAACAGAAACAGTTAGCCCATGGCCTCGCATAAAAATGTAGCAAGCTATTGCTTATATTCCACCTTTGCATTTAAACCAAGAACTGCTATTTGTATTTTTAAAAATGGAGGCCTGTTTACTTTGATTAAGCAATCTTGTGAGCTGCAAATGTTTCTGCCCCTCCCATACCTCTCCCGTTTTTTTTCTTTTGTATTTGGTAAAAGTAATGGATCTCATGGATTGTATTTGGACTGTCAGTGGGATATAATATAATTTACTTTACTGACTGGTTCCCTTCCAGACGTCTACATGGGTTGAAAACTGGATTATGGTATTTAAGATACAAACTGTCTGCCCTTACTTGTCACAGAAAAATACTTGTCAGTTAAGCCACAAACTCATATAAATAAGACTTTGGTCTTAGAGCAACATATTTCTTAACTGATCTTTGAAAATACGAGCTCAAAAGCTCTGTTCTGCAGAATTTCTGATTTATATATGCCTTATATGCCTAATAGGTAAAAGTATTTTATTTATGGAATTTTAAAAGACAAATAGGGAAAGGGAAATGGGAGATGTTCTTTCAGTAATGAAGTATGTAACAACTGTAGCATAACTGAGAAGAAATAAGTAATGAGTAAATAAATGTATGAGGGGATTAGTTAAGAGTACAGATTTTAATACAGATGACATCGTTCCTAGTATTTAGCCAAAGGAGGGTTTACTTACCTTAAAAATTACAACTTTAATGTAGTATATGTTATGCACAATACTTTATATTTTTTATTTACGCATTTCTGTCTTAAGATGTTTCTTGAAAATAGTCAGAATAGTTATATGATTACATACCTTTATCAGTCTTATCTTTTTTTTTAATGGTGACTTCTACTTGATTAGAACTGTTCCATACTTTCACATCGTATTAGGCATTTAATATGCTCTGTAACTTCTACCACCCTGAAGGAAGCAGAAAAACCCCCAATTTGCCAATGTTACCAACATTTTAACAAGATACTTATTTGACAGTATTTCTGCTATTGCATTTATTCTGTGTCTCTGTGGCGCTCCTTTCAGGAGGCTTCTCTGTATGGTAGAAGATGCATATGATTAAAAGATAAGAAAATTAGCCAAACATGAGTTTTGCTTCATCCTGTGAAATATTTCTTGTCATTCACATTGGATAGTCCAGCGTGTTCTTACTGAACTATGAAGTATGTGATTCAGCCTTACTTAGGAAGTTTGTTCTGTTTATCGTTAAATGATTTAAGAGAGTGGTAATTCCAGAAATACATAAATGTGTTCATATAAATAACGCAGCCATCGTGTCAGTATGGCTCAGATCAGCACCGTTGCCTGTTTAAAGGTTCCTTGACCTGCTGTGGTTCCTCTGTTTCGGTAGTTTTACCACACTTTAAGCATTTAAATTGAAATCTCCCGTACGGAAAGATGTCCCGAGAAGAGACTGCTCGCACGTACTCAATGGAAGGCTTTTATTTGGGCAGCGAAACGATCTCACGGCTGCGTCCCAGCAGAGCGTGCTTGAGCTCAGGGCTCTGGGGGTGTCGCAGATATTTTTTCTGGCAGTTCGGAGGGACTATAAGTGACACCTTCTCTTGGTGCCCCAGGACCAGGGAGGGAGATTAAAATGGTGAGGTTGATTAAAATGGAGAGGATATTAAAAGAAAGTGAGGGCAGGCATCTGCTTTATGAGGAGTGGGACCACACTTAAGCACAGACTATCTATTAAGTTGCCGGAGCAAAATAAATTGCAGCAGAACGTACTTCCCTCCACGGTGTGGGGGAAGAACCCGGGACTTTGGCTTGACCCTGCATGCTCATCATTTCTTTGCCGTAAGCAATTATTTGCGAAAGCTGGAGAGCGCCTGGAGGGCGTGAGACGTGGATTGGTGGGCGAGGAGACCACACGGTGCTGGATGAGGGGAATGAGACTGAGATAAGAAGCCGGGGACCGGGAAGATAACGGCATGGCACCAGGGCCCCGTTAGCGGGCTGGGACAGAGGCAGGCATTCTTCCAGTTGAAAGGGGCAAAAATATGCGTCGTCTTAAGACAAGCAGTCCATCTTAAGACTGGCATTTCCCAATTTATGAATGCAGGCTTTCGCAACTCTAGATGCCGTTTAATGCACTTTTTGTGTGTCATTTTATTTGTTTGTGTTGTGGTAGTGCTCAAAGAGCCCAGTCATGATTATGGCAGCTTTATGCAGATAGGAAGACAGACCCTGTTCCAGAGGATTTGTACTGTAAGGCTTGGCATGTGCCAAATGTTACGCGCAAGAGTAGTTCCTTTTTAAGATGGTGGGTGTGCTCACATGGCTCAAATTAAGCAGACTCCTACATGTTAGCAGGCTTTTATCCTTAAGAGCAAGCTGAACTTCAGCACTTGGAGCTGTGCCAGTAAATTCTAACGGACATCTCGTTATTTGCCATTACAGACCTATGTATGTCTTTGAAGGACTGGAGCCCAAATTCTTCTGCATTTTGAGTTTTCTAGTGAAGAAGACCTTTTTAATTTTTAGGACAGGGTCTTCTTAAAATTAGGAAGTACGTGCCTGCTGCTTGTTGTTAGAATGGTGATGCTATTTCCTTTCATTTTGGAGGTTAGAACATTGCTAATACTGGGCATGCATGTTCAAGTGCATCAAATTAAGGAAATAATTTATTATGTAGAAGTTATGCCGACGTTCAGCACCAAAGAGCTCTTCAATGCCACATATAAATTTCATTTATTCAGCTTTTTCAGATTTAGCTGCAGTGCTGTCCCTCTGCATCTCAAGAATCTGCTCATGAAATTTTGAAAAGTATTCAAGGAAAACTGTATAACTTATTTTCTTAAATTGTAAATATTGCTGACAGATACTTACTGTATCCGGAGAAAGGACCAATTTCTGTTGCTGCCTGTTTAGTTTGAGCAGGCATATTTCTAGAAGCCAAGTTTCTGACTATTCCTACAACAATGAAGATTTCTCCTGGTTTTTCTTTTTTTTTTTCTCTCAATTTTTTTAGGGTGATTTGAAGGAAGCAATTGGATTAAATATTTTTCTCCTTTAAAGAAAAGAAAAAACCCAAACAAGACTTAAGTTAAAAAAAATTGTGTTTTCCATTGAGAAAGCCCCCTAGAAAATGGACTGGAAAAGCCAATGGCTTTCCTGTTTGCTCTGTCTCCTCTCTGCCTGTGCTGTCTTCTATCTCCTTGTACTAGCATCTACACTCATTCTCCTGCTGCGCTGGTTCTACACCATATCTCCTCCCCTGCTTCCCAGTAAGAAATAAGGCGGAATTGAAACTTTTTTTTTCTGTGATATTCCCAGTAGCATTCTACTTCTTAATTCTTCTGCTATGTTATTTCTTCTAAATAATATTTTTGTCGTTAAGATAAAGATTTGATGCTTGCTACGCTTCTCTCAGTATTGCTTTATGTGAGGTGTATAAGTTTTTGCATCATGCATATTAAGCGTATAATTAACTGCAACTTGGAGAATAAAACGTTTTCTTGTGTAAGAGTGCAGTATGTTATGGTTAGAAGCATCAAATTTTTCTTTGTCTGGGTTTAGTGGGCTTAGGTGGTATCTTTTACTGTCTTAAAGATTTTTTTTTTTTCATAGCATATTAGGTTGAGGTTTACAAATGTAGTTTATCCTTTAAGCCTTTATTAACAGATGGGCAAACAGTGTGAATTCTATGTTAAATGTAATTTTTTGTGTGCCTTAGCCCTGAAGACGACCTTCAAGAAAATCATGTATTTAAATATTATTCTTAATGTAAGTGCAAAAGTAGGTACTTAAATTCTGAATGTGTAGATATTGGTAAACTGGATGGAGTATTTTTTTAAAAAAGGAATGAAATTATTCCTTTAAATTTAATCAAACATTTATTAATACTCTTGCCATTATTTGCATCTCTCAAATCATTTTTCCTTTAAAGTCTATGCATAATATTGCAAACCCCTTTTGGGTGGCAGGTGCAGTTAACCACATCACAGTATTTCAGTTCTATATTTACAACAGGAATTTTCCTAGTTAAAATTATACTCCGCAAACAGTTTAAAATTTAAACTAATATTTTTCTTCTAATGAGCAGTTGGGAAGGGTTTTCCATCACAAAGCATAATATCCAGTGAAAAATACCTGCGTAACACGAAGTTTCTGAAGCAAAGCAATTACCGAGTGTCTCCGCTGCTCCCCCCGACCAAAAAAATTCCCAATCCTACAGGTAATTCTATAGTAATGCAGTGTGATGTGCACATCAGTTTATTCTTAGTTAATTAAGAGAAGGTTTTGTATTTTCTCTTAATCTTTAGTTATGCAGGATGTAATTTTCATTCTAAAATATTAATGGTAGCTTTAAAAAAATACACCAGGCTCAGTATATCAACATGAAAAAAATAAAATAAAAACTGTAAGACCCTCTCTGTATAAAAGATCTTCGAGTTAGGCTAAATAACAGATAAGTGCCAATTTGTGATTTCATTTTAAATATAGGGTTTTTTCTGTCTGTTATAAACTAATCTGAGAGCACGAAATTGCTATGGTGCATTCTTAAAATAAATCTTAACATGCATATAAAAATACAAAGGAAGTTCAGTCATGCTCAGCTCACGCTGCCACCTCTTCAGGCAGCGATTGCCAGCCTGAGGTCGTGACCTGTTCCCATGTCTGCAGCTGGGATCATTTGCAGGCTCACGATACCAATTTCATTGTTATTTCTAGACTCACATCTCCTCTTGAGGCTTCAACTCCAAACTTGGGAATTTTTATTTGGGTCAAGTACCAGTGGGAAATTCAGTACAGGAGCACTTCATCCTTTTCCAATTTTTTTTTTGGGGGGGGGGAGGAATTATCCTGGCACTGTTTTAATCACAGTATCCTACTGACTGTCAGAAACATGTAGTATTTCAGATTTAGTGAATTGGAAAGAAAAGTTTACCAAGTCAACAGCAAAAATCTATCTAAGAGATTATTTAACATGCATGGCTTCTATCCAATGTGTTATGGCCTGTTGGACAAATTTTTATTTCATAGTCTGACTATGATCATCTTATCTCTAGTTTGGTTTTTTTTTTTTTATTTAATGTACATGGCAAAATCATGTATATATGTCTGCAATTCACTAAAGGTTACTAGGAAATTAGTTTCTGCGAATACACAAAATGTCTACTCAGGCAAAAATTCAGAAGTGTATGGAATTGTTTTAAAGAACATAAATATATGCCTGTGCTGCCTCCAAACTGCGTGGTTAGTAAAGCTTGTAGTAAGTAACCTCTGTACCAAAAGAAATTCCTCCCAAATTATAACAAGTTGTATGTATTTTTTAGCTTATCTTTTTAGCTGCAAGTGATCAGAAAAAAAAAAAAAAATCTCTCCATCCTTTATTAAATATATACACTTTAAAAGATTTTGTTGGTGTGAACTCATGGATTACTGTATTTTTATTTTTATTTATTTATTTTTTTAGCACTGTTACATCTCAAAGGTTAGGGTTTCTATAGTGGTATGCCATTGATAGAAACAGTCTCTTGCTATAGAAACCACCAAAATGCTGCTTTAGTTCAAAGGGAATATTACCTGTTTCTACTTTTAGTTGCATTTATGTCAGGATAAAATAGTTCACAAATAGCACTCTAAATAGATATTTTCTTAGTGAGCTCACTTGAATTCACACATGCTAGGGCTGAGATCTCAGCCCCGTTGACTTTAAACTCCCATCAA
Source organism: Haliaeetus albicilla (assembly GCF_947461875.1). Classification (NCBI taxonomy): domain Eukaryota; kingdom Metazoa; phylum Chordata; class Aves; order Accipitriformes; family Accipitridae; genus Haliaeetus; species Haliaeetus albicilla. The sequence continues at coordinate 5,879,544 of NC_091500.1, read as the reverse complement.
CTTCCTTGGGATCCGGACTTCTTTCAAGAAGTGTACTTCAGACGAAAAAATATTGACATTTCCTTCAGGTTTTCAGACTTTTGATGTTCCTCAAAAGAATGTAATCACATTTGTTAACATGTCTGCTGTTACCTTTACCTAGAAGATACTTTGCCATTATGTGCTGTGTTTCTTGAAATAAATCCATGTAAAAATATGATATTATTGGAGTACTTTAGCTTTTAATAGAAGTAGGTACATAAAGATCCAAATATACGAAAGTATAATTGTGAAGGGTTGGGTTATTTTTAAATGACCTGTGAAATTGGGGGAGGGAAAGAATAATTTGTACATCTCATTTACTGATCGCCGTTAAAATAATTTTGTCAAAAAGTAATGTGCCTTAGAGTATTTGAAATTAAACACACTAATGCAAGAGGATATCTAAGGTGAAAGATGTTTGTGTAATGCTAAACATAACCAAAGAAACTGTGGTTTTAGCAAAGGTACCATGCTCTATTTTATCAAGTGCCAGAAGTTGCATAATGAAAGTCTTTCAGTTAAAAAAAATATAAGTAAAGAAAACACAAAAATGCCACCCAGCTGGTAGAGATCTTCCTAATTTTTACCTGATTGTATTTCTGAAGAAATATGGCAGAGCACTCGTAAATTTTCAACATGAACTGCATTTTTGTTGCCAATTTCCATATCCTTTTAAAAGTGCTGAAGCGTGCATTTGCTATTTATGTTTGCAGTAGACTGAGTACACTTTTACTATTTGTGGTTTCAGAAATTGGAAACAACCAAACAGTGGTGCTATGGTCTAAAAAAATAAATTTTAAACAGCTGTGGGACAGTATTTTTAGAATGGTAGGAGTCCTTCTGAAGACAGACTTGTAACTGTGTCTCTCTGCACAGGAATGCTGCAGAGGGGTTTTCAAAATCAGAATTCTGTTGTCTTCACACCTTCATCTGTATTGTCTGGGGTAGTCAAACTCTGGGACAAGTAGAGCTACTTGGAGGAATACCTTCACCCCTATATTTTCATGCTATCTGTATGGATATTGAAATTACTATAAATGCTTTTTAGATCAGATTCTGTATATCCAGTTCTCTCTAGCTTGACCATTCCTTATAAAGGTCATATGAGATAGGTAATTAACTATAATCTTATTTATAGAGATGATGAAAGGTTGCTATGGGCCAGAAACCCAGTGTTATAATTCTGGCCTATTTTGGCATTTGTTTCCCTTAAAACTTGTCCTGTATAGTAAATTATTTCTCTGGGTATAGCAGTGTTCAATACTTTACTAGTAGGTAATTTGACTAAAATAGATACATTTAATTTCTTTGCCATTTCAATAGTGAATATAGTCCTGCTACAGATAATACCATATTATGTTTTGGATATATTGCCCTGAAAACAAATAACAATTCCAGTTTTCCTTTGTTGACTGAAGAAAACCCCAACCCCATCTTTTAAAGATAATTTGTCTCCTAACTTTTCAGAAATAGCGGACTTAAGTTTTTCTTTTACTCAACCCAAGTAATTAATTAAATTAAATAATTAATTTAGCCTAGAAAGAGTTGAAAATGATAGAATGTTTTAACCCTCTGTATAAGCTCATTGTTGTAATGTGACAGCTCCTTTGTGGAGGCTGATGAATTTGCTAACTAAATCATAATGTGTAACATGGTTAAAAATTTAATTGATTGCTAAATTTGATTTTAGTTATAACTAGTCTTCTGATTAGGGGCTATCAAGTATCTGATGTTGTTTCTTGGATGTTAACTGTAATTACTTAATACAAATTTTAAACCAAATTACTTCTGATTTTTATCAAGTTTTGAAATGTTAACTCTTTCTAGAATTCAAATTATAACTACATACCCATTCTCTGAAAAATTCCAAATTTTGAAATTTTTTTTTTCCAATGTACAGAAGAAATACGATTATACTTCCAATGCTATTGAGTTCTGTACTTGCCATGGTACTGTGCTGGCTACAAGGAGCTCGTTCTGCCCTGATCCTGCAGCCTAGTGGGTTATTTACTGTTTTGTTGCAGTCCCGAGTTGTGCAGAGCTGTTGGCTTTTGAATCCAGGCTTCCAGCTCTGCTTTCAGGTGACCATCCTTGCATTTGATTGAGTTTTACTCAATTAATCTGAACACATGATCTGTTTGTTGTATTTTGGGATCTACTGGTAAACATTATCTGTAACAGTTTTTATGACATATTCAAATTTAATTATACAAATATTGAGTAGCAATGGTGTTGAAATGGGTGTGTGTATGATTACACTCAGCAAAGTAAAAATAAAGCATACCACTGACAGTTGCTTTCTGAGGTTGTGAATTACCTTACTGTAAGAAAATACTGTAATTTTTAAAAAAATTATATGCCCTTGTAGTTTTTAATAGTTAAGGTCAATTTCATATTATTTTTAAATTCTGACAATGAATGGCAGTTTATCTCCGTTCCAAGAAATACACTGTGTGTTCAATATATTTGCTCTCAGTACAAGAGGAAAGGATGTGTAGCAATTTTTTATTTTTAACAAGTGGAGGAAGATAGAACATGTTCTTATGTGAGTTAGAGCACTTTGATAAAGTTACTTTTTTGAAAAGTTTCAGTGAGTACTTTTTTGGAAAAACAATTGAAAGCGTCTGTTCAAAAGTGTTTTAACTAGAAAGGGATTGTCCTGTTAAATTGTGAGTAAGATTAGGTAGTCTCTAACACTACTATCAGGGTCTCCTGATAACCCACATCATTACTAAGCCCTGACAAAGTAGTATTGTTTTTCTGCATGGCCTTCTTGAGGCAGCGCTTATAATTCTTTGCATCTTCTGCCTATCAAAGAACTGCTGCCCAGTGTGATGGTGTAGACATAAACTTGACAGGTTTGTGTTGAATTCACTTTGTCAATGAACCTCCTAACTCCAGTTCATTAAGTCCTTATCGTTGTCCCTGAAATATTAAAAATAAAAAAGCCTTCAGTAGTTAAGGAATGTGTTAACCATCGCAAGATTCTACTAGATGATAAGTGTATATATGTATATATATGTATACAAAGACAAATGTATATGTTATTGAGATGTTAGTAACTTTGGATGGAAAGGTGGTGTAACAATACATTAGAAACAAAACATAGTGAATGTTTTTCATTAAAAGATAATATAAATTATTCACAGATGGAAATTAAATAATAAAAAGACTCCAGAAAACTCTCTTAATGGTAATTAATGTAAATAATGGAAAGGTTTTCCATAAAAATGGAAACCATATTTAGTATCAAGTAGATACTTGGTGTACCAGCTTTAGAGCTGTTTTTGACAAAACATTTTTGCTGCGTTTTCAGGAAGTTGTGTTAATACAATTTTTATGACCTTTTAGATGATCAACTATATAAATACAAGAAACAAGTTTTGGGGAGATTCCTTTCAGAACAGCTGTGTTTTGGCTACTGTTTGAATTATGTTAGTTTGTACTCACACTTGAATGGCAAAATCCAGACATTCTTGAATTCTGTGGACCGACAGCTAAAGTTGGATCTTGAGTTAAAAGCGTGTCATTTAAAAATGGTAATGCTCCTCTGGTGTGAAAAGAATAGCTGTTAATTGATATTTTATGATTTTTTAAAAAATCATTCTAACTGGATTCTAAAAAATCATTCTAACTGGATTTTTAAGTACATTTGCATATGCCCCAGTTTAGAAAATTTTAAAAAATTGAATATACGTAGAAGATAAATATAATCAAAATAACTTTTCTGTTGATATGGCATTCCTGTTTTGTTATGCTCTATTTGACAATGTTTCGATGATCTTATACACTGTGCAAATCTGATTGGTTTATCATGTCATTGCTTTAAGAGAAATTCTTGCACTAACTCAGTAGAAACTCATGTACTGTTTACATAATATATTCTCTACTCCTAATTATGATTGCCAATTAGTTATATAGCTGGTATTTAGATTTCTGACGCTGTGAATTGGTATCTTAATAGGATGTGTATATTTTAGATTAATGTGTGAATATCAGTTATTGTTCAAAGTAATGCTTATGATAAATGGATTTTATCCCACTGTTACGGATAAGGGAGAAATTTAGTAGCTTGCCACATGCGTGATCCTGACAGTGACCCTCTACTAGGACTTCGTGTTAAAATTTTTAACTACCTGTGATTGCCACTGAGGTATTATGATCCTATAGTTCAGCTGATCTGCTTTGGTCCAGGTCTGTTTTGAGTTTAAGCACCAAGTAGACCACTACTTCTCTCTTTGTAAAGATAAGAATTGTTGCAGTGATTGAAAAAGGATTATCCCAGTGATATTAAAATGGTTTTGAATATTGAAACAAACCTTATCCCAAATCCTGGCCTCTGTCCTAAGACATCTAGTTAATTACTTCTTTTTTAGGGAATCTTAAATCTGGATCAAACAAACCTTGGTGAACTCAAAGGGGACCTTGCTTGTGTGTTTGTTGTATATGGTATATTCGAACAGGTAGGGTTCAGAAATGTGTTTATCCTTGGGACGATCTGATGAATGCTAATTTGCAGGTCAGTTAATCGTAATTTTTTAGGTTTTTTTAAGGGCATTATGTTGGTCCCTACTCACTAGATACAAAGCATTCTATAAAGTCAATACATTTCTTATCTCTAAATTCAGAAAGGTATTTAAGAATCAATTTAGTCTTGCATCTTAGAAAGGGTCTCAGCTTTAAGGACCTCAGTTAGACCCACCATAGTTTCTTCTGGAAAGAGTGCTGTTTTCTTTGGTCCAGAGGACTTCCTCTTTAACTTTCTGAGCTTTGACCAGTTAAAATGTCTTTGTGTGGTCTGATGCCTGAGGGTTTGGAAAAAAAAAAAAAAAAAAAAAAAAGACCTTGCCCTTACTTTTTTTTTTTTCCATAGAAATAGCAACTACAGACATCCCTTTTCCATTCCCGTCTTTTTAGTCATTTGTATATTTTAGTCAGATACTTGGTCATAAATCGGAATTTTAGAATCATTTTTAATAGCGAGCAATTCTTCTTTGCTTATATTAGTACCTGGTATGATAACAGCAAAAATGAGAGATGACTTAAAATACAGCGGTGTTTCTATAGTTATATCAGACCCTTGTTTTAACGTTTGGAACCAAATTGTAATTTGGTTTGTCATTAGATTAGGTGAGATATGATCATATCTTCCTCAGTTCTAAAACCCAAGTGAACCAACCTCCCTTCCCAGCTCTCCCGGCCTCCAAACTTCTCGCTGGTGAAAGTACAGGATCAGAAATCGTGCGCTTGTGCAGGGTCCTGATTCTGCGCCCAGCTTCCCATGTTGATTAGGCTTCAGGCTTAAAAGAACTGGTAATTCATGCACTGTGGTAATTGGGTAGTGATGAAGGGCAAGACTGTATAGAAGGAGAAAATAGATGCTTTTTTTCAAAGCAAGTACCTAGGGTCCAGCCAAACTTCACATAAAAAACCTCCTTGTGGTCCAGCAATGAAAACCGTTGTGTAGGAGACAAGACGTCGTATGGCTGGAGCGGTGGCTTGGGTGTCAAGAGAATGGACACCCAGTCTGTTCAGTGTTGCTGTTGGAGTTATTTGAAATCTTGAGCAAATCTTTCAGCTGTGCTCGTTGCAGTTTGCCCGTATCTCTAAAGTAACTTTACACGTATGTGAAAAGCACTACGTACAAATTAGAAGGCGTGTAACGCTGGTGATGGTTGTTACTTACAGATAACATCAAAGTGTGATTAAAGGACAACATTATTTACTTTTATTGCTGAGTGTTGATGTTCTCTTTTGTGCACGATGGTTGTAACTACGGATTTCCATTCTATTGTGGGTATGCTAAGAAGATGCGTTTACGTAGTTATGCTGTTTTGCTAATGTCAGCTAAAATCATTGGCATATTTTAACCACATTTAGCTGAGTGATGAAGATATCAGAGATATTTGGCCCAGCAGAAGCTGAGAGGTCAGTGTGCACCCAGCAGCCCAGTGGCACCAGCTTGCCAGTAGATTAGATGGGGCACATGCTCTTTCTTGCCTAGCAGGGAAAAGGTAAAAAGGTGACAGGGTTGGATGGATAGATAGCTGCTTATGCAGCTGATGTGTCATGGAGTCCACTGTTTGAAATATCAGAGAAATGGAAGCATGAGCAAAAACTTACACATTGTTTAAAAAATTGGGTTTCGTCTCTTTCTTGCTTTGCCTCCGAGATTAGTCTCTGTGAATAAACTTCATGCTCATCTTTAGGATGTTTTTTTATATTATCACTAATAATAATCCTTCTATAATCTAAAATATTGTCCCAGAAGACTGGTTTTGCAAAGGTGTCGACCATAGAGTAGAAGGTTACAAGGTGTGTCTGTGAGACCTGTGGTACGCTGGGGATGGCTCATGTCTGTTCTGTCGCTTGTAAGGGCTCATGGGATCGTGCTAAGAAGATAGGGTTGCACTTGGAGACATGCAAATATTGCACGTTGTTCAACGAGTGTGTCTTGCTCAGGATCTCCTTCAAGAGTATCTCCCCTCTGGCAACAGATATGCAAGAGCTGGGCACCAGAGCTGACAACCTGGAAATCCCTTTCCTCTGCTTTGTTGCAGTGATGGTTTTAACCAAAACATTATTGGGGATGAAAAAAGAAAAAAAAAAAAAGAATGGTTACATAGCAGTAACATAAAAGGAGTCTTAAGAATTGTTTGTGATTTTATACTGAATTTGGCTTTTTTTGCCATCCCCTAATAGCCTTAATAATTAGTCACGATCATGGCCTATATCCAAAACTTTGATTGAAATAAATTAGGTGACTTAAGTGATCATTGAGTACTTATAGAGATTGATTTAAGTGAAGCAGGATTTGTAGGGAGAGGTGATTTATTACATAAACTGAGACAGCTGGTTATGAGTGAGAAGCTTTTGAGTGCTTAAGCTCTTTTTCAGGACTTCTTCATGCTGTTCTCTGGGTGATGATACATGATGAGCGATGCAGATTATGGGCCGAGGATAAAGATCTCCCTGAAGAACCATTCCGGGTTTGTTATCAGTCTGGGATCAGGCATGCGAGCAAGAGATTTCTATCCTTTCTTCCTCCCTTTCCTACTCTAAAGATTTTGATGCTCTAATATTTTTCATTCTTCTTAGCTGCAGCAAGCTTTGCAGATGCGCATCTACGATATGAACTTCTAAAAATCAAGTGTTACCATAAACAATTATGAAAAATTTCTCCGAATCTACATCTCTGAACTTCTAAATCTCACGGGCTCTTTAGGGCAGTCAGGAGTTTATAGAGCTGAGTCTCATGGACTGCTCTAGCTGTGGTTGCATGCCTGTAACAACTCACTAGCACTTTCTTTATGACCCTCCCCTAAGACCCTAGCTTTACTTCCTACCCTGCCACTGTTGCAATTTGTGCTACTTTCACTGCTCTGTGTGAGTTTTGCTTTTACAGCAATGATTTGCTGCAGATCCAGAAATGGATCTGAAATAGCCAGTGCGTAAGACCTATAACAAAGGCATTTGTTGCCACCCGTGAGCAATCAGTATCAATAAGGATGGTCGTGGACAAGCTGGGAAATTTTGTGTTTTGATGAATATGGGCTACTCAATCTGGATAATTACTCTCAACCGACATTTTATCTTCTGATTTTTTTCTGATTATACCTCTACTCTTCTGAAAATGATGGAAATTATTTAATTAATACTTCCTAGTAGCTGTGAGATTTTAGGAAGATGCCCTTCAAAACTTGAATCTTCAGAAGTCATGCAATGACTTCTGAAATAAGTCAGGGAAATACTTGCTTCACTGCACTGAAATCAGCAGCCTTAATAACTGTCACTTTAAAATACATCAAACAGAAGAAGAAAAGGGAGATTAGCTCTAACCTGTGGGCAGTTAGTAGTTTAAGCTTTGTAAGGATTTTGCTGCTCAGGTAAACTTTAATACAAAAGCATTGCCACTTAGAAATCTGGAACGGTCACTCACTGCTGGCAATACACAGATTCATTTTTAGGCAACCACTGTTGTCATCGAGAGTATAAGCAGCACATCTCTTTAAGTATAGGTTTGCATTGGATGTTGACATGGTTCTCCATGCAACAGTTTACTCAGACTTAACGTAGACAAGCAAGTGTCACTTTAAACCAAAATTTTAAATACACTTGAGAAAATCGCAACAATATACTGTGAGATAAAAATGGACAGGGACGATGGATCTAAAAATGTGGCAATTACTGGAAATGTCAATTTTTAAAAAAATAGCAACTTCTGAAGCTGTTAGAGACAAAGTATTTTTGAGGTACACCAAAATGTCATCTTTGTAGTAAATAAAACCTTTGATATACCTCCTGAATATCATTGCTAACCATTACGATTTATTTTTATTTCCTCTGTTTACAAAAAGGTACATTGATTATTGATTGTTTTATAGGACCTTAATGGCTCTCTGTGTACTGTAAAATAGTATCAGAAAAGGAAATTGAATTCTGACTTTCAGTCAACCTTTTTATTGCTCTTCGTATGTAAACTTTTCCGCTGAGGGTGCTCAAATCTTGCAAGTCGTATAGAACCTCTCCCTTTGATTCATTGAACCTGTGATACTTATGTCCTCATTAAGCACCAGTAGGAGCTTTGCAATTAAGGAGTTTATAAGATGCAACTATATTGAAAAGGTTGAATTCCCCCGTGTCACTCTGCTGGTGTGCTTCTCGCGAGTAAGTAGTAAAATGTGTGCAGTTTTATTGCTAGCTATCAACCGAGCTATTGAGATAGTCTTATGAGCTATTCTGTTCCCTTGATAAATTTTCCGTCGCAAACTCTGATTCAATCACAAGCTTGCATTTGCTGTGGATGCAAATTTCCTGAAGCCTCCCTTGAAACTGTTGTCTTTACCTGAGATGTTTCGGTGGACCTAGTCCCTATTCTTTACTTCAAGCAAAACTCTTGCTCCTCTTCCTGGAATGTTGCTGAAAATAGGAGTGTAAAAAAGGCCATTAAAAATCTCGTTGGTCTTACGCATGGCGTATGTTTGGCAAAGGAAAAATGTTTTGGAAAACGGGTATTACTTGCAATTGAATTTGTTTTCCTTACTATTAAGTGATCGTTAAAAAGTAATTTCATTTACTTCCGCAGTACTTTTCCTATAGATTACTGAGGATAATGATTGCTCACCTTTAATAAGTGATTTCCTTATTTACAAAACATGATTGAAATGTTAGATACAATCATTATTATTTCCTACTCTTATTAAAAAAAAGGGGGTGAGAGAAATTATTTTAAGTACATAACCTTTCCAGTAAAATGCAGTAGTTGCCAAGAGTTGTGATTTAAAATAAAAAATTTGTCTATATTGACAAACATGCAATGTAAAAATATGAATTGTAGCATCATTTAGAAACTGGAAGAAGCAATCATAAGCTGTTTTAGTTGAATTAATTTTGAAAGTTCCATAGTGTACTTTAAACTTTGGAAGTTTGTGGAAAATAAATGATTAAATAAAAGATTAGGATTTATAATTAAGACAGATGTTTGGTCTTAGTTTTCTACAACAGCATTTCCATAGCCTCTGTGTTGAAACTAAATTAATTATTTTATCAGTAGTTGTTTTTATCTTTTTCAGATGCCGTTCTTTTCAGTTGACTTCTAAGAAATACTAAAATCCCCTCTTCCCCAGGGGAAAAAAAAACACAACACAGACCCAAAAAGCTGTTCATTACTGATGCTAAATTACAGGCAACAGGAAAACCCACCATAATTCACTTACATATGCAAAAAGTTTTGTTTTCACCACCTAAAATAATATTTTTAGTTTCCAGTTCTGCTATGCTCTGCAAAAACCACCAATTTTGTTCTCATCCATTTTTATAGAAATGCCTTACATCAAGACTTTTGTTTACGTAAATCTGATTTTAGAGTAAATTGAAAGTGCATACTTGGATACGTGAGTTTGCTGTCCTTTTTTTTCCTTTTTTTCTTTGGCTTAGAACATTTGGTCTATCCTACAAATGTAAAATGAATTAAATCGTAAGTATATTAAGAACTCAGTTTATGCTAACCAGGTCATTCCTGGTAAAGGAAGCAAAGCTTAGCACTGGGTTAATTAAAATGGATGTTATAATTTTTTTTGTTTTCAGGTAAATTTCAGCTTAATATTGAGAAAAAAACCCCATGCACTTCAAGGAAAAAATGGATTTTGAGGCAAAAATTGATAAATGGTCAGTTGATAAAAATTAAGTGTTAAATCTGTTCGGAAAAGTACTAACTGAAGGAAGTGAAGGAAATTTTTGCTTTCTTTTACAGTTGTAGGATGTTTAGAGGCTACAGATGATAATAGGAGAGTCAGGGGATACAGAATGACCTGTGTGTAAACGATGGATCCACACTGGGATTTTTCTCTCTGGATTCAAGCTTAATTCCACACTTAACACAAAAAGAAGGGGGCTTAAGTAGCTGGACTTGGTGTTCTGGCTTTAAAGTATACTTCTCTCTTTAAAACCTGGGGTTTGATTCCACAGGGCTGTGCCGTTGGCTCTGTGCTGGTTTCCATCACTTCCTTGCCTAATTACTTCGAGTTCCAATGCAGCACGTAGGGAGTCTCATAGGAAGGTGGTAGCAGCCCTGTCCAAATGGAGTTCAGGTAGCGCAGGAGCTAGAAAACCTCAGCCGGGAATTTGGGATTTTTTTAATGATTGTGTTTCGTTATTTTGCATTCCTTAGCATAAGGTAGAAAGAGATTGTGAATGTTGTTATAAAGCTATCAGAAAATGAAGATGTATATATTTGTACATGGCAGATGTAAGATTAATCCAGCTCAGACTCCTGACCATTGTTTAGGAAAAAGCCCATAATTAAGATTAATTTTGTTCTTCAATTGCAGAGCCTATGTTCAGTTATGAATAAGCAATCTTATGGAGTTTTTAGCTTGCCAGTGTAAAATACACGAATTCTGGCCCTTCACAGAGAGTTGTGTTTGGGGACCGGGGGGACGTTTTACACCTTTTGAATTTATTTGTGCAAAAAGTTCATAAGAAAGTAGATTAGCATGTAAATTCGCAATGCATGAGTTGGCCAGCATGATCGTTCTGCAAGGACGTTCTTCCCGGGTGGGCCAAGGGAATTAACATTGAGTGTTAATGGGCTAGAAGTTTCCCTGTGGTTTATTCCTCTGCAGTTTCTCCCAAAAGACAAGTGAAGAAGCTAGCAGGAGGTTATATTAAAAAGGAACAAGTGTTTTAAATAACACAGCCGTACGGTGGTGGTGTGCCACCTAGATCTAGGATGTGGCTGAGATGCCGGTTGTATTTTAGAGGGGTGAGGAATGTTTGTGTTGGTGATCTTCATGGTTTTGTTAAAGTAGTAGTTTAATGAGTTTATAATCTTGTAATTACTTTATTCAGTTTAAATTAGCCATCAGCATTTTTCTGAAGAAATGTCACCTCTTTTAATTAGTTCCTTCATATGATCCTGAATACTCCTCAACATTTATGAACGTATAACAGACTAAGTTCAAAATAAGCATCTTTTGAGGTTACGTCTATGAAAATAGAGATTAGACATTGATCGGACACTTCTGTACCGCAAAGTGTGGTAAGAAGAGCAGGACTTACTTGGGGGAAATTGCAGGCAGAGGATGACTAGAAATGAAGAACAACAACAACAAAACCTCATCTCTAGCAGTTTTGTTTCTGACAATCCTCCCCAAATATGAAATATGTATGAGTGGAGAGAGATTTCTTTCTGAGTTTGGACCAATGGAACGTCTCTGTGTATTTCCAGGGGATGTTTCTTTTGCTGATTGAAATATAAAGATCCATATTAATAGGTTCACTGTGACTGAAGCATGTAAAGAAGAATTAATAGGCACTTAATAAATGCTGGTATATATTGTAAATGTGAAATAAAGCTTATGTAGTACTATATGTAACCATCAGTACAATTACAAAATTCATGCATTGAGAAGCTAAGCAAACCTAGCTTTGTTGAAAGGAAGTTTGGAAAACTGAATTAGCTCAAAAATAATAATAAAAAAATCTCTCTCAGCAGTTTTATTTATTTCCCCACTAACAGGACTGTACAGGTTATTCTTTAAAAAACACCCTAAGTCCTCATCTTTATTTAGATTTAGCTGAAACGTTTTTAGCATCAAATAAGTGTTTTTTTTAAAGTATAATTTTTCAAATTTATTTCTACAAATATTTGCAATTTCTGGTAAGTTCTGTTTTTCAAGCTCAAATTAATGTGCTCCCAAACCTTCATTTTAGAGATGAAATGTCCCAGCTTAATTTTTAAAAATTAGGCTGGATAAGACGCGAGAGATATCATCTATAGTGTGTACTTTTGCCAAGCAGAAGTCTTATTCTTGAAAGCTTTTATAGCTTCTGTGAAGGCAAATATAAAAGTGAAGGACCTATGTAGGCCAGGTAAGAAAGTTACTTGATAACATGAAATAAATCAATACATTTAATTCTTATTGTTAAATTATTATTTGCTCTCTGACCCAGAGGGTCTGAAGTAAAATAAAGTTCAACCTCTCTTTGATTTCCTGAAGGGTTTTGAATCTGATTCTTTGACTTTATAACAAAGGATAACACTTGGCTGTGTTTTGTTTTTGCAAGAAAGTTAACAAAATACTATATATTTTTCAGTAAAATGTGTGAGGGCTGACAGAATTTGCCGTCATGAAAACTATTTTTGGCAACTTCTGTTTATAGCCTTTGAAGTAAGAACTAATAACATACTTTACTTGCAAAACTGCTTCAATCAAGCCAATTAAAAGCAGATTTCTTACTACATATTTGCTTGTGCATTATGCGCTGATGGAAGATATAATGCTGCGTGTTTATATCAAGGATTTTAAATTTTTGTATCTTGTCAGCAGCAAGCTAGGAAATTCAGAAGTTAAAGACCAGTTAAAAATCAGCCACTTCAGTAGCAGACATTTTTAACTTTCCAGAAGAAAAGATAACATTGTGTCATTTTTCAAGCTAGGTGCGAACAATAATTTACAATCTTTCGTCAGAGCTCCTAACTGTATATTTTGCTGATGGATGTGAAAGGATGGAAGGAGATTCATTGATATTTCCTCTTTTAAATATCCTCTTGCTCTTAACGTGTGTGCACACTCAAATCCATCTAGCCCCCCAGCTGTGCGAGCAAGGTTGCATGAAGAGAATAAAAGATGAGTGTCACTGAGTCTTAAGAACATGTAGCGTATTGAGAAGGCACATCATGAAGTGGTCGTTTGTCTTCGTTAAATCTGTGCTGAAGAAGAGTAGGCAAAACTCTTGCTTTACCCACCTTGACAGTCCCCTTTTTTCAAATGCAATGGGAAGGGTTAGGGAAAGAGCCGCTAATTTTTTTGCATTACCTTTGTTGCAGGAAAGGTCAGGCAGGAGGTGGTAATTTTGTTATTTAAAAGCACTATACAAATTTTGAGGATGTCCACCTGACATTGGTAAATTTGAAGGGCTTTGTCATCCTGTGTGAAGAGGTAGCCCAGGTGCCTGCCAGCCTGCGGTGGAGGATGTGGGTTTCTTGGGGCCGGCTACGTGGAGAGGCAGGGGAAGCAGGCAGGGTATGCAAAATGGGCAGCGGCATGGAGCTGCCCGCAGTCGCCCTACGATCCTGCGTACGTTTTGGACGTGTGACCTCTGCGGTTTGTCCTCTGGTTGTGACATGACAATGTTTTCAGGCTCTGTGTCAGTGATATTAACGGCCAAAAATGAATTGTCTGGATCAGGTTATAAAAGAAAGTGTAAAGGCTTGGTTTTGAAGCATTTCAAAAGGCCTTTGAACTTCTTATTAATGGTTTGATGTGCTTTTTATTTTCTTTCATATAGGAGGTAGTTGTCTCTCAACAGTCTCATAGTAAGTATTTAGTCAGTAGTAACTGTTATATTGCAAATAGAATATGCTTATTAAACATCTTCAAACAGCTTTGCCTAAAATTTTAGTGAAATTTCGAGTGATTTTTTTTTTCCAGAATATAGGACACTATAGTGCAAAATTTTTATTCGGTATCTAGTCACTTGCCATTTCAGTAGTTTGATATTTGATGGCAGTTTTATTCTGGTTACTCTATGCCTGAGTGGTTACTCTTAAGTGTTTTGAAGTGAAAGACTTTAAATGTAGTAAAGAAAAGGCTGCTTTTTGTCCTATCCCTGGATGTAAACCCCTTAATGATCATAAAAAGTTTTTGAGCATTTGTAGTGGCATTTTCATGGTTTTTTCACCCTCTGCAACGTAACTGATTTCTGTGGACTAGATGCTGATGAAAAAGATTTAATTTCTGAATGCTGTTTAAGGTGAAAAGGGAAAAGAAGAGGGTTGAAGTATGAAAGCAAGAGGGGGAAAAAAAGAAAAAGATGGGTTTTGCTTTACCTGAAAGTTGGTATTTGGACAGTTTCATCAGCAGAGGCAATGCAAAGACTGCTGTCTGATTGATTACCTTCTGACAGCGATGTCAAAGTCCCAAGCATTGCAAGGGGGTATTTTGGTGACGGGATTGCAGCCTGTAGCTTGGCTTTCCAGCAACGTTTCCCACTTCCTTTTCAAACTACAAATTTTCTGCTGCATTTCCTGAGAGCGCGGCACAGTCTCTGTTGTCGTACGCCTAGTCATATTGTTACCTGAAAATCATGTTAAAACTCGTTTAGTTTAGCAACAAGAATTCTGCAAATGAACAGATGTGACTCCACGTGGGTTTTCCTTTGCAAATGTTATGTTGTAAAGTGAAATAAACTTTTTGAATAACGTTAGGAGTCTTCAGGAAGCTGCAAGGGACAGGGGGACCTTCCTATGCTGAGTAAGGACCAAGCACAGACAAATGGTCTTCAGGGCATATTTGCTTAGTGTGATCTTTGTTGGGGACTTTAAAAGAGGTTTCATGAGAACTTTAACATCTCTCCTGACTCTTTTTTGCTGTAAAGCTTTATAATGGTGCCCACTCCTCCCTGGTACTCCACGAGAACTCAGGCCTGTGGGTTGTCAGTGTGTTTCCTCTGGTGAAGTGATTATAGGCATTTACACTCTACATTGAATATCTGTTCTTTTTGGCTTTGGTCAGCGAGTTAGGATAGTTCTGTTACTACTTTTTGCAGTGCCAGGCTTGGGAACAAGGTGCTCATATATTATAAACTTAAAATGATACAGTATTTGTGCCAAGGCTTACTTTGCTAGGGCTTGTTCGTTTCTCGTATGAAATTTTTCAACTCTGGCACGTGAAAGCCTCCCAGATATTCTAAACACCCTGAATCTCTGCAGAGATGCTAATGAAACAGTAGTTAAGAGATTAAAGGCCTTTGGAGCGTACAAGCTGGATGAAAACCAAGTCAAGAGAGGAACTAAACAGTCCCTTTGTGTCCTCATCTAACCTGATTTCTTTTTGGTAGTTGTAAAGGTCTGTGATATTTGGAGTTCATGCACGTGTCACTCCTGATAAGCATGAGAAACCACAACAGTAATTACAAAAGTTCATTCATTGAGAGGACTTTTTTCTCCTCCTCTGTATTCAGTTTAGTAAAGTATATTTTTAACAATCTGTCTAATGATGATTTCTGTGATTCTACATTTTCTCTATTTTAAAAACATTTGAGCAAATCTAGATTAATGCCACCCTTCCGATTTCTTCAAGCTGTATAGGAACATCTAACATCTAGGTATGACGACACCAAGTTAATATATTTTTCAGTATCTCTTGACTTACATATGCATGGACTAAAGTTGTAGTGGTAGTAATATTCTTTAAAACACAAGATGGCATCTTTTCAAACATGGTATATTTTTCTAGTTGTAGAAAGTCATCCATCTTTGGTTGCAAGCACTAAGATCAGTTGTATCTTAAGTGTCATACTTAAGGGATATTGTCAATGTTTAGAATAGTTGATACAATTTAGGAAAGGGAACTTAAAAATATAAGACAACTGTGTTTGGACGAAATAGGAACTATAGGAAGAATTTGTTAAATTATTACTACACCAGCTAACAACCAGCATAATCAGTGTCATTATTTACCACAAGCATAATCTGTAATGATTTTTTTTCTAAACTTATTTATGAAAATTTTAACTGGTGATTCAAAACATTCTTTTACTGCATCTAAAATTGCACATGAAATTTCATGGGTTCCCCACATTCAACATGATAATCCATGCCAATCTTCTCTTTGGGTTTTCAGTCCTTACCTGTGTTGCTGTTCCATTAATTGGAATGTAGGAATGTGATAGAAATATAGGGATATGATTGCATATTAATTGTGCTTGCACATTAATCATTCTCACTGACAGTACTCTTGTAATTTTTTAGTTGGTGAAAAGGCATCTGAAGTCATTTAACTGTATTTCCTACGTAGTGTTTTCCCAAGGAAAGCACCTCTGTTTATTTTCTTATACAAAGAAGTTCAGAATTAAAATCACATGTAAGGACTGTAAAGACTAAATGTTTAACTTGTCCTGCTTACGGCTTAGGAAGAAATGATGAAAAAATTATTTCCATAAAACTGTGGATAAGGTAGTGTGTATGGTTTCAAGCTTGGGTAACTTGTGTTAAAAATAAAATGACAACATATATGTTATGTCACTCATTGTTACCTGATTCTTTTTCAAGATAAGTTATTTATCAGTAGTTTAGAACAAAGGGCTTTGTATTTTCAGAAGCATTATATGCTAATTGCCTATGCAGTTTGTGATGGTACTTTGGTAAATAAAAGTAACATCCAGAGTCAATTTGAAATCTAAAACGTGTAAGAGACCTAAAAGATTCCACCAGGATTTTACTGGTTGTAGACATCTGTGATACATTAAGTGTATTAATTTTCATTAGCGTACATGAAAAGATCAGTGTTACTGACATCTATATGACTTCTTATGTATTCATCATGCATTATGCAATGTTTGTCATTCTTATTGGTTAAAATGGCTGTCAAAATGCAAATGCTTAAAAACCTGTAACGTTAATTAGGTCATGTTATTTGAAATACCCTTGAAGTATTTAATGTTTTAACATGCTATTAGTTTTTGGCTTTTTATATGTTCGTTTGTTTTTTTTTTTAAGTGTAGTAGCTCAGAAGTATAACTATCGGACTAATCACTTGAGACTTATTTTGAATCAAAGGTAATGATAGGGACCATAGCAGATCTTGATCATTTGGTGGGTGGACTCATGCGAACCATCTGGTTTTTAATCTAAATATTCCTGTCTGGCTTTTGGAAATAGAAGGGTGTTGTGAAAACAGTGGCAAGAATGATTCCAAATCTTACATAGTTTCTTTTTATTCTCTCACTGTGTACTTTATGAAATAAAATGTTAAAAGCTGCTTGGTCACTGTTAACAGGGAAAGTTAAGGTCTGTAATTTCACAGAAAAAGTGATCAAAGTCAGTGTCCAATTCACATACTGTAGAAGTCTAAAATCCTTTTGTAGTTTCTGCAGCCTAGAGATCTAGGCTACCTACATATCTAGAGATATCACGGTAATGTTGACCCTACGGTTGGTCAACTGAGTTGTTGTCTGGATTCCAGTGACTGTAACGGCTGAATCTCTTGATGATTTTCAGAGCATTGAATTCCACATGCATGATAGATACTGATTGAAAAATGAATCGAGGTAAATTAATACTAAAACGAAAGCATCTTTTTTAACAGTGAGATAGTCAATGAAATAGTTCAACAGAGGGAAGCAGCAGTGGGTTCTTCATCTGCCTAATCTTTGTGGGCAAATAGGAATAAGTCTTTAAAAGGCATAACTCAAGAAAATGATACCTGTGACGGAGTTGACTTGCTTCCATTAGCCTGGGAAACTTTTCCCTTTACCAGCTAGAGATGTGCCTGATTTTCAGGAAAGATTTCTGGTCTTCCTGTCTTATCAGTGTTACCTCCAAAGGGCGAAGGGTGAGTATGAAGGCCACAAATCTATGGTGTGGTTTTTTTAGGTTTCAGAGGAAAGGGTTTGGAACAGTCCCATTTGTCTTTGTACTACTAAGACATTTTGTTTCCAGGATTCTTGTGGAAAGTCTGCGTGTGCCGTGGTCACCGAAAGATTTCCAGTTGGGCTCATGCAGCCAAGCTCTCGGGTATTTCCAAGACAAGCTAGGGCACAGTTAAAGTTGATTTGAAAAGAGCACCTTTCCTGTTCCTTGCTCCTGGGATTATTGGTATCAGAATGGAGAATGCTCGTCTTCAAGCATATCTTTGGGTTTTGTTTGTGGGGATTTTTTGAGTTAAGGATTTTATTCTGATAAATATGGGTACATTTAATGTAGTAGTTGTTCTCAGAGTCTTCAAAAAGGGTAGATGTGAACCTTATTTCGTCTTCTGAAAAAGTAAATGAATTAATAAACATCGAACCTTTCCCTTGAATTGGTTCCTCTAGGACAAACTACCACTGAAAAATTTAGGAAGTTCTGTTTCAGTACATAGACATTAGTGGTTGATCTGCTGTTATCCTACAAGATCTTCACTGGTAATTCTTTGGCAACTTTGCCATTGGTCCTGATAAAGGAGCTGTGGACAGGGATAGTTCTTGTTAGAGTCCGAGGCCAGCCAACTCGTGATCCAAGTTCTCTGCCTCAGGAGTTGTGATTGTCTTGACGTGTACCCAAAACCTATTTTTGTCTTTGAGTGCATTGGGGAATTTTAAGCAACAATAGTGGGAACCAAGAGTCAGAACAGGAAAAAGGGGCAGAAATAATGTCAACAAGAGGATAGCAATAACCTTGCTACTACCATACCAATTAATGATATCAAACCATGGAAAGGTTTGAGAGTTTCGAGAAAACACTCATCCATATGGAGACTGCTTTCAGGTACAGGTATTCATATAAATCCATTAGGTGGTTTCAGTGTAAGCCTTACCGGGAAGATATTTCTGTGTCATAAAACCACAGCATTTGACAGTATTCCGTCTTTGACAAGCCCATAGAAGAATTCTGTTATTGTCAGTGCTGGGTGTGGGAGGTTGTCTGTTTTCTGATAGTGTTAAAGCCTGCATTTTTTGGCAGAGACCTATTTATTTTTATAAGCACCTAATTTCCCTACAAAGCCATTTGAGCTTCCCCTGCTTGGACAGCATCTCAATCACGTTCTTAAAAGAGAAACCCCAACCCCCCTGTTTCCTCCCCACCCAAACAACAGCAGAAGAATTTTGGTTTTCATTTGGTGAAATGCTTGTCAGTACCAATAGCTCAAATCTTGGCACTGCTTTCTGATAACATGGGTTCTGTAATGTCACATAATGCACTTTAGATTGATCCTCTCCTTGCTTGAGCTTCTACTTCCTTGGCTGAGTTTAGAGAGAAAGACAGAGAAAGGATGCCATGATTTGTCTGCAAAACTTACTGTTGGAAATGAGGAGCCAGAGAACTTGTGGAAAGGTGTCTTTTTTTCTCTTTTATCCTGTAATGTATGATGTCCATCTACTCTTGCACCTTCTGATTCCAATTCATTTGAATACTTGCATCCAATTGAAGTTTAAGCAAATAGTTTTCTACAGAAGAGGAGGACCTACTTGTATAATGTGAAAATCTTCCTGCCTCCATAAAATTGACTTTGCGAGCCGTGGTTTACATACACAAGCCATTCACACACATGCAGGAAGTTTTCTTGACTTTTGCTAGCGACAGTAAAGTCAATGAAATTAGAGAATAAATGATTCGTTGTAAATATTTAGTGAACTGTGACTAAGCACCTTTTAATAGAAAGTGTCAGTGTTTTAATTCCAGAGGCTAGACTGTTTATGAATAGTTATATTTTATAAGGTACTTTGTCATGGCTCACGAGATATTTACAGCAAATCTTTTTTTAGTGATTTTTTTTTTTTTCATTAAGAAAACTCATGAGAATTTCCTGAACATACAAAGCAGGCTCATGATTGCACAGTATGTCACTGAAAATGACTTTCCCTGCAGTTTGTATTTCCTTCTATCCTGATGAACTGAGGTTTCAAGACTAGTGTTAATTACCATACCTACCTTTGCAGATAATGCCTTTGTGGGAAAGGAGGCGGGGGGAAAGAAAGGAAAAGGTTTGTGTAGTTCTAAAAACATATTTATACTCCCTACTTTTCTGTAACTGTCCAGACAGATGCCAGAGCAAGTTCCTACCAGTCAGGATATATGAATCAGTGGGTTTGTTTTTATTATAGGTTTTTTTTTTTTAAGGGAAAAAAACCCACCCCACCTTATTAATATGATTTTTATTGCTTAATTTAAGCATTACCTGCTGCTCCCTGTCAAAGTGATGGAAGAACAGTAACCATTAAACAATGATTAAGCTTCTGGGGAGGAAAACCCTCATACATGGAAGTGATTTTTCCATCCAGCTTTGTGCAATTTTGTGTTTTACTCTGTCAGCCATTGATGAGCAAATTTAGTCTCCTTAAATCCTTCTTAAGCTGAGGTTTAGGAAGGCCTTCAGTTGCAAAGTCTTGGAAAGTGATTCAGTGAGACTGCTCTACTGAAATCTTACAGACGTCTAAAGCCAATAAGGGATTTGGTGTTTTCTAGGCATCAAGCAAAAGCTCTTGAGAATTGTAAAAAATACCCGTCTCTCATCTGGAGGAGGAGGGAGACGTTGGGAGCCTGAACTCTGCTCCATTTCGGAGGGAGGCAAGCACTCCCCTTAATACATAAAATCCCCATCTCCGGGGACTGTTTTCCTAAGTAAGACTCACTCGTACATAAGCATCGTTGTTAGACTGGGTAGCAGAAATCAGAAGCTGAATAATTTGTAACTTCTCTAATATTTAGTATATTTTTCCTTAAAGGTAATATAAAGCATGCTTGCATGGTTTGGGGCTGACCTCTCTCAGCTGTACCTTCACAAGCGGATTGGAGTCAGTGTAGTTTCATGGATAATTAAATAAGAATGAAAATAAAAAAGTATAAAAAAAAAGACTCTTCTTTGTTCAGCAAATGTTCCCCATTTAATATTTTTTCATATAATAATTTTTAAGTTGTTTCCAATTGACTTGATGAGTCTTGATTAGTCAAAGGCAAGATGAAAGTAAGTAAATATGAATTAAGGCAGTGGAGGCTAACTGGGAAATTTATTTGAATCCTAGAAACTTTTCAATGTTTTAAAAAGATAAATGTTAAAATAGCAGAATTCTAGTGGGTCATGCCCACATGTTTTTCGGAAGACTTTTTTCTGCTTTTTAGATTGGCAAGTTAACTCTGCAGACATTTCTACTGTGCCTAGTAATCTCTAGATGCATTATAAAACTAAGATTTAAAAAAAAATGTATAAACCTGCAAAAATCAAGGCCAGCAATTTAATATATTTTTTAATACCATTTATAGCTTGTCTAAGTCTTTTTTTGTAAGCTTAATCAGGAAAGCGAATGTGACTTCCTAGGGTTTTTTTTTTCTTCCTGCTTTTACTTCATAGCAAAAGGCTGAAAACTGCGACTTGTTTGTTTGGTCCTTCATCTTCAGGGATAATAATGAATGTGTCAGCAGAATTTTCTGAGGAGAAAGAAAAATAATTTTTTTTTCATTTCAGTGTATGGAGAAATAGAGGTGTTAAGACCGTGACTCTTGGGTGGGTTCCCCCCCACCTCTTAAATAAGGAGTTGGTCTTGTGCTGCTGCTCCCATACACAGCTGTAAAGACCACCTCTTCTCCCGCCGCCTGCTGAGTATCACTTCTGTTGCCATCCCTGGTAACCACACTAATTGCTTACATGGAAAAGGAATATTAGGAAAATATTAAGTGAAGCTAAAAATACATTAAATATGATATAGCAGCTGGAAGCAGGGAAAGCCAGCACCTTCCACCAGCCAGATCTCCACGGACCACCAGCAAAGTGCTCCGGGGGCCACTGCAACCGTGCAACCACATAACGTGCTTTGGAACATTTACATCAAATATCACCTCCTGCTTTTTACCTTGACCTCAGAAGACTTCCCCGGCAAATGATAAACAATAAACTTACATAGTGTGCCCGAGAGACTTAGGTTCTAAATAAACTCTGTATGATGCCACACATTTTCAAGGAAGTCGAGCTTACCGTAGACCACACAAATCTCAGCCACGAGCGCCATTGCTTGCGTGTTGAGTGATGCCAAGCTGGAGCTCTAAGAAGCGACGACTGTGCCTGGATATAGAAGCACAGTCAGGGTGTTTTAAAAAGGAAAAAAAAAAAAAAAAAAAAAAAGGAGAATACTTTGGTGTTTTGTGGCTGCCCCCTCCGTGGCACCCGGGGTACCCCGTAGCGCGGCTCTTGCTCTCTCTTCTCCGGCTCTGAAACTGGAAGGAAGGAAACAAGAAGTGTTGAATAACTGCAGCACAAAAGGAGACATTAATTACTTTCCTGTAACAGATCATTCTGATACCAAAAATTACATTTGCTTTTGCCTCTCTAGTGTGTGATTCAGTGAAACCGCAGCTTTTCTTGGAGAATTTGGTCTTTCCCTGAGACCAACCATTGCCTCCTTGGCTCCGAAGGAGGAAGAGAAAGGGAAAGATGGGAAGCTGAATACCATTCCCTCGAGCATGGCAATTCCTGACTTTTGTCTGTAAAGATTAATTCTTATTTTGGAAGTTTGGTTCTTTTTAAAAACTGCTGGCCACTGAGCATCTGTCGGTATTGGTTAGGATGCTGCACATAATTTCTTCAAGAATTTTTTCTTCTGCAGTCATAGAAATGTGCTATAAGTAGTTGGAAGTGTGCATTGGAATGACTTTTGGACTCTGGTATGCTTTTTTATTTTGTTGAGCTTATCTGGTTTGATGAATATAGGAATTAGGATTTTACCTGATATCATTTCACATTATGTTCTGCAGATACAGATAAGAAAGCAAAGTACAGTATCCATGATAATGATTTCCTTTGTTAACTCACGTACTGAGCATAATGCTGGGTGGACTGTGTATTTAAAAAAAAAAATAATAATAAACATCCCTTTTTAAAAGCTTATATTTGATTACTGGTTTTGCCCCTACTCAAGCAGCCTGAAATTTGTAAACGGAAATTACAATTTCATATTAAGATATTAATTCGGTCCAACTATAATTTTATAGTAAATTATCTCCAAATTGTCAATTATTGAAATCTAAATGCTTGTCAGTAAATAGCGAGTCATGCACATTTTGCCTGAATGAGCACAGCTCATGTTTGTCTATTTTTTTTTTTTTTGAGAAAGGTTAGAAAATACAATATTTTTTTTTTAAGGATAAATTTAAGGATTTACATTGACCCCTTTTGAACTACCATCAATGAAGTGAAATAATTAACTATGCATTTTTTTCATGTGATGTTCTGTTGAGCCCTGCGAGAGTGATACTTGTCACCCTTTTTTTGCCTTTTATTCTTGACTCATAGCTTGTACGTGCTGCACTATAACTTCAGATCCTTCTTTTTAGTGTTCTTATGATTAAACATATTTGGTACTTGTAATTTTGCTTCTTTCCTTTGTAAACTAAATATTTTTCATATTTTTGAAAATTAAATTTTTGAGTGAAGATTTTTAAGCGTTCATGCTTCAACCCTAATTTGCTTATGAGAAAATCTTTCTAAAGTCCAGATATCACATCTTCTGTTTCCTACTTTCCACTGAGCCACTTTTCATTGGAAAAAAAAAGGAAAATTTATTTTGAAAAATCTAAGGGAGCTGTTTCTTATTTCCTTTTGAACATCTCTGAGCTCGAAGTGATTATTTAATAACTTTAGTGCACAAGGAGGTCAGTGTAGCCTGTTGCTTCTGTGCACACCCACGTCCCTCAGTCTTGGGAGAGAGCTGGGTAAAAGAAGAGAGGGCAACTATCTATACTGTCATTTGGACATATGGGAAAATAGAGGTTTGACCTATAGATTGTGTATACAGGAATATCTTTTGCCAGTATTTTCACCCTTTGGTTTTGAGTTTTTGTTTGTTTGTTTTTTAAATCCCACCTATTATGTTGACCAATATATTGTGTCAGTAATAAAATGAGAAAAATAACTTGTGTTTTTAATGCGGCATTAATTGTCAAAGTGATGATTTAGTGTCTGTGCTCAGTGTAACTGCTAGAGAGCACATTTTGGACAAAATGAAAAACTGAAGTGTAATTAGTAGACACGGATGTGGTCATCTTCCAAAGTCCTTGCTTTTGTTTTTTTAGCAAGTAGATCAAGACTAGGGTGACTGTAAAACATCAATATTTTATAAAACTCTTCTTTTCTTGTTCCAAAAATTCTGCCAAATTGTACATAAATGAAGTCTTCTGAGGAAAAAGCCTGTAAGAGTTCTTTACTATAAATACATTTTTGTGATTTTAAGAAGAATGGGGTATTTATAATGGATTGAACCAGAGCTTCTCTGCTCTGTGTTATCTTTATAATGTTTGCCATAAAGTGCTTCCAGGCGACATCTTGACTTCTGTAATTTTTTTCTTCCTTTTCGTTGGTGCCTGGAACAGATTATTGTGGGTTATAACATTTTAAAACATTTAAGTAATCCATTTGAAAGCAGGAAAAAGAGCGCACCATTGATATGAAATTGCACTGACTTTCCAGAAAAGATTTTATCACAGAACTTCCAGTTTCTTACTCTGGGGAGAAGGCTGCATAGTTTGATTTCTGTAATAAAATACATTTTTAACGCATTGTCTTTTTCACTGAAATTGAGGTATCTTATGGCAGAATTTTACTTTCAGAAAAAATGAGAATATTGGTGTGTTCAGTGCATTCTGAAGTTAAACCTAAATAAAAAACAACTATTCGAAAGAATTTTTCTATATTTTAATTGTTGTGCATGTTTTCTTCTTAGTGGATATATTTTATCTGTGCTTAGTGGGGAAATAATTTCTATTTCTATTTTTCACTCAACGGTTCAGTGATAACACAAAGTAACTACTGTAACAGTTCAGGGTGGGTTTGATTTTTGGTAATTGGGAGATCGTGGTGCTTCATTAGTTGCAGAAGGCATTAGCTGCCATGCCCCGAAGTTGTTAACTGTATTGTAAAGCACAGATTTCTAAGCTATGATCTGTGGGCCACTGATGATCCAAAAGCCAAATGAAGTATTTTACAGCAGTTTTGTTAATATATTATAATAGCTTAAAAAAAAAAAAATAAATCTAGAAATACTGCAAACATTAATTTCATAGTTAGGTTTTACAGTGTTCTTGAGAAATGCTGACATTTGTAATGCTCTTTGGGTCTCAAATATTTCCATATTTTTGAGATAGGACATGTTTTTTGACACCTCTTTATATTACTCCCCACTGTTACAGTGAGTACTGTAACATCTGACACAACTACTACAAAGATGAATAACGAGAATACAGGCTCTCTACATGCATAGGTGGACTTTTCATATCATTTTGTTTTACTATTAAAATTAAATCTAATTTGCTAATTTACTATTAAAATAAATCTAATTTGCAAAGCCTGATTTGTCAGTAGAGCACTTGTTACCACCCAGCAATGGGAGGCATGAAGGGATAACTGTTGCTTTGCCTGCCACAGACCAACTGTGGACAAGTTGCTTCCCTTCTCCAGGCATTGACTTCAGGAAGGGTAGTAAAGTAAAAAACTGATGTTATAAAACATGTTAACATCTGATAAGGATGTGCGTTATTTGAGAATTGGATATAATTATCATCACGTAACACCCAAAGATCTCATTCAGAATGTTGTGATGTGAACTTTTAAAACAATGAAAAATGGTCTTGACGTTTTGGAGAATATAAAAAGAATAATATTATTTCTCTAAAAATTAGCATAAAGCATTCATCCTCGTTTATATTTTGTATCTTGTGGATTAGTTCAAATTGTCTTGTGGTTTTAATCTAGATTTAAAATAGCTAGGGATTTCCACATTTGGTTAACACTTATAATGTATATATACAGTGAAATGATGTTTTGACTTCCTGCTCTCCTCATCACTTTTTCGCCCTGTCCTCATGAGAGCAGACTGAAAATTCATCTCTCTTGGCTTTGTTAAATTCCATTTGTGTTTGGGTACATTGTTGAGATGGACTTTTTCCTAGAGAAGAAATGACTGATCATAGTCCAGTCTGCATAGTCTAGAAAGACAGTTGTCTCATTTGTTTCCTGAAAAACTGAAACCCGTTGTGAATGAGCGAATGGAACATATTATGTTATACAACTGGAATAAATTATATCTTTATCCTTTGCCAGTCATAAGGATTTGTAAGATTAATTTATGTTTAAGACACTTAACTGTTAGAGTTTGGTGTATTCTGATTAGTATACAATGGTACTGAAAAGGGTTCTTGCCACAGCTTTGTGTTGGGATAAATCTGCTGATTTTCAGCAGTTAGAAAGTGTTTACAATAGTACAAGAGAAAAAAGAAACCCCACATAGACGACGGTGAAGTCTATTGTTTTCATTAATAAGCAGGGCTTCTTTTAAAAGCACCTATATAACATAGCTGCCCATATTCTAGCATTTACTTATTTTACAAAATCACACTCATTCTCGGCCAGTAGTGGGTATTGTACTTACAACAGTTTACAAAGAGTAACCAAGTTAGTTCAGTGAAACCATATGTAGAAATATTATTCTGCAGAGCCTTTAGCAAAACTTAGAAAATTAGGTTTTGATGGAATTTAGACATATTCACCCTCAAAGATTTGTACCTATAAATAGTTTGTTGGAAGTAGACCTGTATAGCATCTTGCATGAAATTTGACAACATTTTGCATATTGACGGTTCATAAAGTGATAGACCATGGGGGAGGAAAAATATTTTAAAAACAGTTTGCTCAAATGCATTTTCAAAGTTGTGTTTTTATATACATGAATTCATTTTTCATGTCTTAACTGTAGTCATAAAAGTTTAAGTATGAATAATCTTACAACACTTTCTGCTTGAAATCAGACTTTAATTTACATATTTATTCTTCCAATAACATAATATACAGTATTCTGCTTTGATTTTATGTATGATGTTGCTCATAAAGAGAAGTCATGGCAACTGGGGGAAGTTCCTTCCTGAGGAGTAGAAGAAAGCAAATGGCATTTCTGTCTCCAAAAAGGACAAGAAGGAGGATCTGGGGAATGTCAGACCTTGATCCCTGGGCAGGTCGTCCTAGAAACCATTTCTGAGCCTGCTGAGGATACGGTGATTTGGAGTCATCAGCATGGATTTATGAAGGGGAAATAGTATGTGACGAACCTGATAGACTTCTATGATGAAATAACTGGTGCAGCGTGAGGGAAGAGCAGTGAATGCTGTTTACCTTGACTTTAGCAAGGCTTTTGACGCTGTCTCCTGTAACATCCTTGTATACAAGCTGATGAAGTAGCTAAATGGACAGTGGGACAGCCTGAAAACTGGCTGAAGGGCTGGGTTCAAAGGGTTGATATCAGCAGCATGAAGTCCAGTTACTGGTGGTGTACCCCAGGGCTTGATCCTGGGGTCAATCCTGTATAATGTCTTCATTAGTGACCTGGATGATGGAATACAGTGCACCCACAGCAAGTGTGTTGATGATACAAAACTAGGAGGAGTGGCTGACAGACCAGATGGGTCTGCTGCCCTTCAGAGGGACCTCAACAGGCGGGAGAAATGGGCCAACAGAAACCTCATGAAGTTCCACAAAGGGAAATCCCGACTCGTGCCCCTTGGGAGGGATAACCCCAGCCACCAGAACAGGCTGGAGCCTGACCATCAGGAAAGCAGGTCTGCAGAGAAGGCTGGTTCATGGAATAGCAGTGGTATAGTAGTATCTTCTTTTTTTCCCTTTTTTTCCCCTTGTGTCCTGCAAGACAGTAATTTTCCAGGTATGGATATGAATTTTTATTAGGGCAAAAACTGGCTACAAATTTCTTACTGCATATATTGCAGTGTATTTAAAGAAACATTAACAAAAGTTGCCCTTTTTAAAGGGGAAATTTAGGATATTTTTTGGTTCCCACAAGTTATTAAAACATTCAAGATCAGCTTACGAACATGATTCAGAAGGTTCATGCTTAAACAAAACACTTTATTGAGTCAAGACAGGGTGACCTCCCATGGAGCTGGGAGACTTTAGACTCAAATTCGTTCCCTGAGGATTTGTGTTATTCTTGATTTAAGGTGGCGTCACTGAGGACAGGGTTTGTCTTTATGTGAGAAGAATCGGACTTTTCATTTGGCAAGATGTTAGACATTGTTAATCCTGCTGTCTGGCAGACCTTACCATTTAAAAACTCGTGCTGTAAACAAGCTACTTCCTTTTTCAGGTAAACAAAGTTGCTCTTGCAAAGGTCTCGCCTTGTTCAGATCTTACCTCAGTGGAGCAATGAACTTGACTGATGCCTTTGGATGTTGCTTTCCACCATAGTAATTGAGAAATATCTGTAACGAAGACCGTTAAGTAAGCATTGATATGTTTTCAATAAGCTCAAAATAAATATTAATTATGAAGTTTCTTCCTGGTTTTAGAATTTTAGTAATTATAAGCATCAGTGAAGCTTATTTCAGACTCCAAATACAGAGTTCCAACAACCATCTGTCAGTTGCAGGTGACATACCATTTTAAAATGTGCTCATATTTAATTTTTAAGTATTTTAAGTTACGTAATCAAGATTTCTTTTTGTGTACTTGTTTAACATCACAAGGTCCCCAGTTCTTAGTTAAGCTTAGTTTTCAGTGTTTCCAGCAGTGAAACTTCTGGTCCTTCTGAGACACTTACAGAGGGTTTTAGCTCTTGTTTTCAGATGTTTTCCTTCTAATTTGCTCTAAATGTTCCTTTTCTAAATTTTATTCCTTTAGTTTTCACTATGTACTTTTGAATAATTAAATGGTATTATGTAATGCTTCTCTTCTTGTTTTTTATGCTTTTCCAATATCTGCAGACATCATCACAGCTTAATTTTATACTGAAGAAAACCCATTTTGTAGCTGACATTTCCGTTTTTTCCTGTGCTTGCCTTTCTCACTGCTATACACATTTTGGAAAGAAACATTCTTCTTAAGCAGAGTTCCTTTTGGTAAAGATTCAACAATTTAGTAGTCAAATTCTTAAAGTTAATATTACAGTATTTAAACAAGCGAATAGGATGTCTTCACTTGCTGAATAAGTAGATGGTAATTTCAGTAACTTCCTATAGCTTCTTTTAACTTCATAGAAGTAGGAGAGCAGGGAATTATTGTTGTTCACATCATCAGGGTAGTGAGATACGTTCCTCGGTTATTAGACAAGAAAATGTGACTAATTGTCTAGCTAAGTATAGGTCTAAGAAAGGAAAATGCATGGTCTCCCTTCAGGAGTTAGAGGAGGTATCAGTAACACTTTCAAGCATTATGGAGATGCAGGAATACTACCTGGAGGCAATGGGATGGATGGACAGAAAAGATCTGGTAGAAGCAGCAATACTGGAAGAGATTTTGAAGGCAAAACTGATTAACTCAACTTTGTATGCAAAATAACATAACGACTGTTATCCAGTTACCTGAATACTATATACCCAGTTATCTATCTATCTATCTGTTTCAATACACAAATTGCCTAGTCAGTCCGGCTGTATATGTATGAGCAAGTTCTAGTCTTGTGTCAGCCATGGTTATTTAGATATGTACAGGGTTAGCAGCTGGGACCATTTTCAGTCAGTGGCAAAGATGTTCAAAATGCAGAAATTTGACTGGAACTAAGGCACTAAATTTAGTGCCTGAAATATAGGCACTTCTGTGTGCATCCACATGTCTTCGTCAACTCTAGGAATTTTAGGCTTTTGTATGTATTGTTCTGAGATGTATCTTAGGGAGCTTAATAATGTAAAACTCTGCAGTAGCTGATAGAACAAATCAATGTAGTTTGTCATAGACAGGAGGAAGTACCCAGATTTGGGCACTGGGGAGAGCTCCCAGGTCCTACAGTTTACATATAACGTATGTAGATGAACATATACCTTATGGTTTCCAATGCCCTCTGGAGAGGACTGTTTGAAACTGGGAATTGTGAGCACAGTTGCATTCTTCATTAATTGTGGACGTGAGACTAATCATATAGATTAGATAGGTTCGTTTTAAAAGGCAGCATGATTCACAGTTGGCTCTTGGGTCTTCATATTGGAGAATGAGGCTATTCTACTCGTCTCTTCTTGGGTTTTACGGTAGCGTGGTTGCACGCTAAAGTGATCAGAGTAACACGGAGTAGCTCAGTGCAGCTGAGAATAGGGGACCTCATTGTTTGTCCTTGCAGCTCTTAAGTTAGCACAAGGAAGAGTGCCATCCTGGAGTAAATTGGACTCTTAAAATATCCAGAGTCTACTTTTTCAGCTGTTCTTTCAGTGAGGATGTAAAAAAAAATCTGTATGCTTTGTCTTTATGTAATTTGACACTTAAATTTCTTAGTACTTTTCTGTAATGGGGTTAGTGCAACCTCTTTGTAAGTTTACACCACCCCTGTATTAGGGAGAAGTTGTGTTTGCCAATGTTAGTGGAGACTTTGCTTGATTATAGAGCATACAGACTGCACAAACTGAAGTCTGTGATATCACTTAAATCAGCATTTCTGGTTTCCTCTTCGCATTTAGGACAACTCCCCTCAGTGCTGAGAGCAGATTCAGTTAGGATGGTGGTAAATGCTCCCAACGAGTCAAAAGTCGTGGAGAAATGAACCCTCCCATTTGATCCCTTTGTCCTGATAGACCAAATGGCTGCTTGGTCTAATTCTCCCAAACACATCTCGGTACATGCAGTCAAGTTTGCCTTGGTCTTGCACGGAGTGGGTGATCTGCTCGGCGGGGCTGTAACCTATGCACAGCAATTGGAGTTAAGGAGCCCTGGAGCCCTGATGGTGTAAAGTGCAGGCAGGTTATTTAGAAGTTGCCACACAAGCTATTTAAAACCGCTGTCGGGTGATTACTGATGTACCAAATAGCACAAGACAACCTGAATCTCCAAGAATTGCTTCTTGCAAAATGCTAGTATTTTCTTCCAAGTTTAGCCACTGAAGGTCTTGGCAGAAAAAAATTGGAAAATAACCCTAATTTTTGTAATTTCTGTATTAAAATTGCTGTAGGTTTTGAATGCTTGTTTTTATTGTAACTTCAATGTCATTTTTCTAAACCTTAAAGAAAAAGCTAGCATAGCTACAACTTGCAGTTTGACTTTATCTCTCTCATACTTTCATTAAATTGTGGTAAAGGACTGTGTTCAGTGTGACGTATGAAACCTATGTAAACTTGTTTTCATTAATCCAAGCAGATAAATATATTAACTATGAACTCTGATTGGAATGAAGATTACATTTTCTTTTTAAATGGGCTTTGGTGGAAGTTACCTGATGAGCAGATAAACATATAAAATAGCAATATAAATTCCAGTGCTTTTTCAGGTAGCGCTGGTAGAACATGCTGGTTAGTTAACATAACTCAATGCTTTAAATTGTTCCCTTTTTCATTAAACTAAGGCAATAAGCAAGCAAAATAATTTAATTTTTAAATAACTGTCCCTTTAATAACTTCACTGACAATACTAGGAAGGAACAATGTCTACAAAACAACAATCTGTCATGTTATCTCTTTCTGATATAATGTATCTTAACATAAAATAGAAATAATTTTGAGACCTTGTTGTTTACCCCTCTTTCTGCTGTTGCAATCATCCTTTCACTTTGGGCAATTTCTTCCTCCCGGATTTTGTTCTTCCTTTCCTTTTCCACTCTCCGTACAATGTGTCCTTCTGTGCATGTCTAATCAATTTTCTGGTTTGGCACCAGTCATCTCTTTCCTTTCAGACTCTACTTCTGCCTAATTTGTTCAGCAACAGCCGTGGCAAACAAAATAGAGAGGGAAGAGCTAGCTTTAGCTTTTGAGACTTTGAAGAAGGTACTATCCTTATCTTATTTTCTCTGGGATGTCTGTTGCAATAATAGGCTCATTACCATGCTCATCAGAAAGAAACCTGTAGTCTCCCAATTTTCAAAGGGACCAGATCTCCATATTTTTATCTTTGTCTTCATAGTCAGCGACTTATGGCACCAAGCTGAATTACTTCAATATGTTGTATTACTGATTTTCCAAAGTTTGTTTTTAGTGATTTTTAGTGAGTTGCAGTGCATGTCCTTCTGGTGTTTGAATTGCTGGAAGTTTTCTGGATGTTCTTGTGCTTAGTACTGTAAAACTGATTTTCTTTGTCACCACCTGGCTGTCAGGTCTCTAATAATTCATATATTTAGGAGGACACTTGCTTATAGTATGGAAACATCTCGGAGAATTAATATGCTGCGTATTCCAAATGCATTCCTGCCCAACAGCTGACAGAAAAGAAATTTACTGTGTATTCTTACAATACTGAGGGGACGTGAACCCGGATATTATCCAGTCTAAATATATCTAGTAGTTGATCTGTCCTCTGTGATTTTATGGGATCCTTTCCTGGTTTTAGGTTTGTGACAGTCAATTAGCTGGTTCTGTATGTGATGAGCATTTATATCTCGATCATATTCTGCTTGGTTGATCAGACAAAAACGCAAGGTGGGAATCGGCTTGCTGATACAGACACCCAAGTTCAGATGTCAACAAGTGTGAGTTAAGTCTAGTCTCTAGGTTCCCATTGCATGTTGGCTGAATAACTTTCAAGCTCCTCTGATATCTTGAATCTCCTCAGTATATTTTTGCATGTGTTTCTCCGTATGCAAATACTCGCCTTCACAGACCCACCTAGTCTGAGTCTGATACTTCTCCGAAGTTAGGAATTGCCAAATCCAGTAGCCTCAGGCTCGGTCGTTCAATACTGGAGAGCCTCAATCCTCACGTGCAGGGCCACGCACGCAGGTGGGTCTCTTGAACGAGCCCCGGTCTCCCCAGCAGCTGGCGTGGACTTCCTCATCCCTCCAGGAGCCAACTGGCAGACCCTCTGGTCTCTCCAGTATCCAGCCCAGATTTATGGCCACTTTGATATGTGGATTGCGAACCTCTTCTACTCACGGGCTACACTCCCACATACATGGTGTGCACCCACTCAGGTCTCTTCTGTTGCATGGACCCCTGTGACCCGCAGTCCCAGTCCAGATGCAGGCAGGAGCAAATAAATAGCTACGTGTTGAGGACAGGAGAAGTATCTGCTTGCCTTATATGAGATCTTCAGATGCATAAAAGTGTGGAGATTTTCAGAGATCTTCAGATGCTCCTCAAGTGTGGAGGTCCCACCTCTGCCGCTGCAAATCCTTCCTGTAGAAACAGAAAAGGAAAATTGTTAGGGATTTCTAGAAAAAAAAATAAAAAATGCGTATTTCCCACCAGTCTACCTCACTTCTTTTATACTTTTCCTAGGCTAGTTTCATCAAATTTATTCAAGGTGGGAAATTCCACGTGAGTTGGGGCGGCTTTGTTATGGTATGAACTCAACAGAAGCCCCAGTAAGGGAAACTATTTATTCTAGCTTAGAGCACTCCCAGCCACCCTGGTTATACTTCCTTTCTGGCCAGGACAGCTTTGCAAGGCTGGGGAGGACGGGAGATCGCAGCGGCATTCCGTCTCCCCAGTCTACTCTCCTGGTGGTCCGGCCACCTGGAGAGCTCCGCATCAGGGTTTTGAAGCAAGCCCGTGCTGTGCCTGGCCCCATCCCTTGCGCAGGCGTTTCAAACCCCAAGAAATGGAGCAAATAAAGGGCTTTATCTATTTCTGTAGCTGCCCGAGGTTTTGAGGTTCTTACAAAGGTAGGTCCCTGCACCATGAGTAGCTGTCGTACCTTAGCACGTGCCAAGTATGTGCGTGTGTGTTGACACGTAGTATGCCGTGATGCTTCATGTAGGCATTCAGTGGCTTGGACATTTACCCTTTTGATGAGCCTGGAAACATCATTACAGGAACTTAAATAAATTAGAAATAGAAGCTAAAAGTAAACAATAAAAGAGCTGCAGCAGTCTTTTCTTTCTCCATGCTACTATTTTAATCTTCCTGTGAAAATCTGGGTAAGTTGATCACCCCCTTGTAAAAATGTTTCCTTAAAACAGAGAAACCTTTGAAATTAGATCTTCTAAGAAGGCTTTGTTATTGTATGACATGTCTAATGGGTAGATGCTTCTATTATCAGGACAGTCTTTCATACGGTTTTACTGTTTT
The DNA here is from genome assembly GCF_947461875.1 of Haliaeetus albicilla. Taxonomy (NCBI): domain Eukaryota; kingdom Metazoa; phylum Chordata; class Aves; order Accipitriformes; family Accipitridae; genus Haliaeetus; species Haliaeetus albicilla. The sequence continues at coordinate 5,845,574 of NC_091500.1, read as the reverse complement.
GATGCACTGCTAATGTTATTTTTTGATATATTTCCTCTTCAGTATTTACCTGTGGGGAAACAGCTCTTTTGTATTTTCAACAGAGTTTTTATGTGTTTCATAGGAAGACTTATGTATACTTCTAGTGAATGGAAGGTTCTTTAAAAGACTCTAATGAACCATTAAAAGCAAAGCACATGTGGAATGAAATTCGTAAGTTATATTAAAGCCTCAAGTTCAGTTTCAGTTCCCAGAAGCAAGGGCACCAAATTTTGGTTTTCTTTTGGTTCTTAACCTACATCGTATTCTGTAACTTGGCAAAAATCTGAGCTCCCTGACTCTTAGTTTAGTGTTTATTCTGCTATGGAGAAGTAAAATGGCAAAAGTGAAGAAAAAAAATGGAAGAGTTTATTACTTTAACTGCTTGTGCATTTGTAATTATTACCTCTGGTAGCAGAAAGGGGTAAAAAAAGGTTATGTTTGGTATCTTAAAGAGTATTATCCTATAAGCGTGTTAGCATCAAGAAATATATCAAATGCTGTACAAATACAATTAACAAGTATCAAAGCTTTACATTTATTTCGTGCCTAAAAAATCCCATATCGATTGCAAAGAAAAACGAAGCAGCTGTGGGTAGGTGTGGTGGTTTTTACTTTTTGCTGAAACCACCATGCCAGTATCTAGTTTTCTGTGTGTGGGAAAGAAGTTGGCAGAAGTTATGTGGGAAAACAATGAAGGCAAACTGAGACAGAAACCACTTTTGAAGGTAGAAAGAGTGTAAGTGAGGGAGGAAGAAAGTAGGTGCATCTGGACCTTGATTTTCTATGTAATCAAGCAGTGCAGTTGATTTTGCATCTCTCTGCTTCAGGTTTCTGCATCAGCTGACACATCCTTTTGCATCAGAATGGAGCAAAAAGATTTGATATCTGTATCCTCTCAGATCAATGTGCTCTGCATCTTGATTGCATCTCTTCTGCTTCTCGTGCCATTTAGGGAACTGATAGTTACTTGGGAGAGAGACTCGTAAGCGCAGGCAGGGAGGGCATCTCAGCGTAGAGGCAGCATCCTGCCTCGAAAACAGTTTTGTTCTTGCACTTTGTTGTCTTCAGAAAAGAAAACCAAAACCTTTCATTTGTATATGTGGAATGCTGCGTAAAACTCTTAACAAAAGAAATATATGTTCAACATGATAATGCTGGCAACCAGGCGTTTACTACTCTCTTACACACTTGGTTTTGGTTTGCATTTTAAGTCTTAGAAAGAAAGAAAAATTACTTTCAAATACTAAAAGGCCAATAAATAAGAATGAACAACATGTTATGGTTCTGGTAACTGAATTCTGGTTGGTTTTATGTATCTTGTAGAAAAAAAATCAGTTTTCGTGTTAATTTACATATGCACCTTACTTTAAAAAAGATAAATACTTAGGTTTTATCCTATATGAGCACTTGTTTTGAATCTGTGATGTTTTAAATATTATTTTACGTTCCAGTGTAATATGGTAATAAATATCTCTTTTTTTATAAGTATTTCCTATACAATATCCAGGTATTCGGAGTTAATAAAATATTTAATAGTATCTGGATTGTTTGCTCTGCTGTGCTTGTAGTCCTAGGAAGTATCTGACATTGTAATTGATGTCCATGGGCACTCCTGCATAATAGAGAAAAAGTTGTGTGAGTTGTGCTTATTTTAGAGATGCTGTACAACACATTATAAAACATGAACATCTCTTTAAGATGCTGATAGTCTCAACAAGAGAGGCAAATGATGGGGAACAAATACAGAGTGTAATTTCCTCATGCTATGACTATTACAGTACAGTGGGTTATGCTTAGATGTTGCCTGAGTAATTCTTGTGCTCTTTCGCGTATCAAGCTGAAATTTAATATCATTAGAATTTCAAATGCTGTTTGAAGAATACTGGATATAATTTCATTATTAGATAGAGGGAAAAAAACCCTACTATATAACTCTTTAGTTGTTTATAGGTAAAATATTGTTTTATTTTATTGCAGGATAGAAGAATGCTTTTGTAAGGAAATAACTGATACTTTCAGTCACCTATGAAGATCTGAGTCTTGCTTATAAATAAAATTTCACTATTTTTAAAAGAAACTGTAGTGTTATTTTTGGCCTGTGCTATTTAATTTATAATTAATATATTTTACTGTATAAGTTTTCTTACTTTAAAAACTCAGGTTTGGGAGGAGAGAGAGAATTTTTTTAGAAATGCCTAGAGGAAATATTTGAAAGCACAGCAAGTTGTCTTTCACTGTAATGATGTAAGACTTGAATAGTGGGGGTTTTTATTTTGATATGCGTGTAATGATAAGGTATTTTCAGTGAGCCAAACTTGGGCCCCATTGAGACCAATTTGAGACCAATTAACAGTTTTAAATTTAAAAAATAATTTAGCCAAAAGTCAGATACGGAGGGGCCAAAAACAGAGCAACCAGTAAACCTTTGGAAGGGTTAATGACTTTGATTTCATTAATTCCTTTGCTTTCATGAGACTTCCATTGCTGGATAATTTTATTTCAGGAATATTGTGCCTGTTTTAGGACGCTGAAGTACAAATACTGGATAGCAGACCTGAGCTAGTTTGTTGTGATTGAGAGATTCAGCTTTTATGAAAGTTGTGATGTGCACGTGTCCAAGCAACTGTAGACCACAGCTCTCCACCAGCTTTGCACTACATATAGGTGATGTTAGGAAGTCAGTTGAGCAAATCTCTTGAAGTAATTTATCCATGAATCTGGCTGATTTTTATTCACTACAGTTCTGGGAAACGAAGGGGTTTTGCTCTCGTAGAGGGAGAGGTGTGGATAAATGAGGCAATTGATGAGGCAAGAGGAATATCCCATTTTTCCAGAGCTTTCTTAGCACTTCACAGTCATGTTTCTCTGGTCCTTTGCACATAAGTACCAGGACAAAATTTTATGTATACTATGATAATATGAGAATGCTTGAGCCAGTTCTTGATCCTGTTCATCATAACATGGAAAAAAAGGTGCCCATCTTTTTTATGTAAGTAAAAGAACTGAGATAAGAGAAGGTGAAGGATTTTGATGTTCTTGAATCCTCTATTACTTACACAAATGGCTGAGTAAATAGGCAAACCCAGCGTTACTTATTTATAGCATCCTTCTTGAATAGGTAGTATGGTTGATACATAAGGAAATTGTTTCAAAGTTGGATGTGGCACAACAAAATTTGTGAAGGGTTTTGATACATATGTATAAGAAGGAGCCATAGCCAAAATCCTTGAATTCCCCATTTCTGCTATGTGGGACTGAACTGAAAATGTAGGTTTCAGAAGCAAAGAACAGACAGTAGTCAAGAAATAGCATCTTTTTGTGCCTTATGTGATGAAGGGAAACCGCACAGAATGAGACCTTTTCCTTTCTCTAGACTGCAGTTCAACTACCCAGATGAAGGTAGGGCTTAGGGAGGGCTTAAGCTGTCTGGACTCACTGAGCTGGACTGATGAGGAGTGGAGTTTGGTGGCAACCTGCAGTCGTTTTGGACACTAACAGACCTTCACTGGGTCTTCAACGGCCTCCCTGAAAGAACACACCTACCAACAAGTAGTAAATCTGTCAGCCCCACGTGGATCTCTTAGATGTTTCCCATGAAGTGCCCCTGTACTCTGCCTGGATCTGGAGCTGAAGCCCACCATCCCAGTTTCAGATGAATAGTTTCACAGGGCTTTTGGCCCATTGAGTGGGAAATGCTGGGGCTCTGCAGTGGGTCAGAGATGCTACAAACTGAAGGTCTAGCATTCAGATTTTCTGCGGCACCTTCACCACCTTTTAACAGGCTGGTGACGGCCAGTGCCCATCCCCGATCAAAGGAGCAATCCCAGCTTCAGCTGAACGACTAGCAGTTAAGGCAGGTGTAGAGAGCAACCTCTGGTATTTCTTAGAGAAGAAAAAGCTTTTTGCAAAGTCCATCACAATTTCTTATTTCATGATGCCTGTTGGAGTGGCTTGCCTTTTTGTTTGTGGTATTATATGAACACTATCATCTCTTGATGACCTCCTGCCATTTAATCTTGCAGTGTAGACTTTAAGAGCCTCTTATATATATTATATAAAAATGTTTACCTTTGATTCATAGTAGTTCCTTCCATATCTTAGCACTAGCATTTAGATTTGGGATAAAATACCTGTTAACATTTTACCTTTTAAAATAGTTATTTGGTAATTTTGTAAGCAAAGGGGACTGCAAATACAGAATTACTTCTAGTAATGCACATACTACAGCTTTGCTTACTCTTTTTTCAAATGTTCCTACAAACTGGATTTTCCTCTGTTTCCTCAATTTTTCATTTTTTCTCACCATGTGCTTTAATATACATTCTTGCAGCTCTTTTGTTCCTTTAATCGGATTACTTTGGTTTATATTCCTTGCACCACACTGAGTGATCCATTTCTGTATGTACACATGTATTAAGCTTATTGTTATTATTCGTATTTTTTCTTTTTTATTTTTCTGGAGACCACCTACTTTGTTTCTTTTAAACTCATTTTCACAGCCTTGCAATAAACCTCTTTCTTTCAGGTTTTCCTTAGGAGATGCTCGCAGGCCACTCCATGAAACTGCAATACTGGTGGAAGACATCGTCCACACTCAACTGATAAATTTGGTAAGAACATAACTGATAAAATAGTCTTCACTCTAAACCTCCTTGAAACAACATGACATTTTCATGATCAAATGACTAATAACAGATTGTTCTGGTTTTAGAAACTAATAAAACACAGAAACTGAGGGTGATGTTCTGGCCGCAATAATCCGTAGAAGCTACTGTTAGGCTTGCAGATAGAGAGCATGCAATTTGCTTATGGTTGTATACTGTATTTGTGTGATATCTGCAACCCCACCTAACCTTGGGAATAAAGCTGATGTATTTTCTTGTTAAAAACTTCAAGCTGTTAAAAAGCCCCAACTGGTTAGTCATCTGAAGACTTCATTGCTATTTTTTTTGTGTTCTAGTATTTGTGTTAACGCATTATTTGCTTAATATTTATGTTCTAATATTCTTACTCTTTGATGTTTTGACTTCTGTCAAAAATAATGCAGAAATATTGAATATTTTTCCTTACTGGAAGCCAATGAAAGTGTTGTATAAACGAGGCTGTTTTGAATCTCGTCTGTCAGAAGCAGCTCTAAATTTGAACCTCTCCATAGTTTTTAATTAAAGTTCAGCAACACCTCTTAAGAAATCAACGACAGTATTTTATACCATGGCATGAGTCTGCCATCTGACATTTTGTACAGAAAGGTATACTCTTATATGTCACCTGTAGCTTGGGAAGCATAGCGAATGGTTTTTTTCTTATTATAGTGATTCTTCACATTAAATTACCAGCATCTATGGGTGTGGACATTATATGGAACTAAGTACATAAATAATACGAATACATATTATTACTAATATTTACATATGATGAGTCCCTAGATCAGCTAGAGCTTTGAGCTGCAAGTTCCTAGATCTTTTCTCTATAATGAGCCCTTTCAGCAATCAGAAGGGTTTTTAAGTTTCAAGCTAGGTTCTGTTACTACATTAACTAGAATTAAAAGCTTTTGCTAAACTGAGAAAATTCAGAATGGGGCAGACGACATATTAGAAATACATATATATATGTGTGTGTGTTTATATATATAGTCTATATATTTATACTTAGAATATTTGCATATTATATATAGAATATCTTTTATTAAAATATAATGTAAATAAACCTCCCCCTGCCCACTGTTTGCCTGCAGACAGGTGCTTTCCTTCAGCTTTGCACTTAATCCAGCAACCGTTCAGTGGCTTCCTGGATCGCAGCAAACGAGCTGGGGTCCCTTCCAGCTCCGGGTAGTTTCTTTCTGCTCACACCTCCGAAGCCCAGCGGTGTATCCCCGTCTCTGCAGTCTCCTGGCATTTTTGTGCTGTGGCTTTTTTGCTTATTATGCTCCTCTCTGTCTGTCCTGAACCTGTGCCCTGTGGCTGCTGGTTTCCCAGGGGTTAATCATGCTGCTCTGAGCATATATTTGTAATTCTTATTCTAGCTCTAACTACTAAAAAATTACATTTTCTTAACGACTCCCCTAATTTGTGGAAACGGATGGTTGCAGCTTCGCTCTTCCTTTAGCAATGACGTGAAGAGTCTGTGCTTTTACATCCCACCGAGGCTTAGCTGAGCTGAGCTTTACGTCAAAATGTGCGTTTTGAGAAAATGCAACCTGCAGCCATGTGGTCTTTGCACTTAAATCAAAGCCGGGCACTTACTTGGGGAATGACCGTGACCCAGGGTTAACCCTGCGTGGGGTGTAGGGCATGTACGATTTCCTGACAGAAGAAAGAATGGGAACGGAACGGCAGATAAACAGCTTTTCTAACCTTTCCCCTCCGAGCCTAAGACAGCACTTTATTTCTGAGGAAGTGAAAGTATCTTTAATAGCTCATTGCTTTGACCTCTGACATTCACATGCCGGAACTCTTAAATCAGGAGCTTTTTACATACTCCGGACTTCTGATAGGGATTTTTGTGCATTTGTCATCCTTAATAACTGCACATCCTTATTGAGCTGTTACTATGTAGTTATATTAAATTTTCCCTTTAGATGTAGGTGTTCGTGTGGGTATATATCCAGTACTAGAAAAAAGCTATTTTTATAATTGAAGCTGACTGCAGATGTAAATTTATTGCTTACTACCCGGGTTTCGTCATATTACTCATGTTAATGGACTACACAATTCTCATTATGTAATTTAATGATTTCTTCTCAAAATTAATGTCCATTTTGCCATCCATAATACATGTATGAGGCTAAACTGTAGAAATTACTTTTATGCCTGCAATAAAGCTGGCATGTTGCATACATCTTTCATAGTAAACATTTGTAAGAAGAGCTTGTACTTGTTGATTAAGTCCAGGTTTGCACTTCTGAATTAAAAAATAAGTTGCCAGCGTGATTGCCTTTGATTGGTTGACTTTTGATATCTTGCAAGTTTATAGTTCCAGCTTCCTATTTTCAAGGCTGATCTGAACTCTATTAAATCAGGGTCTGGTTTGGACAGATTTATACAGTCGCTGCTTCAAACCACTATATACTTCATGAGGTCCGGCTGCTATAGCAGATGACTGCACTAACAAGTCAAATTCTTGAAAAGCAGACTTTTTAAAGTCTGCATCACATTTTATGATCGATTTTTTGTGTGTGTTTTGTACAATATGCACACTGTTTTACATTAAGTTAAATTCTGCTAAAAGTATATACCAACGTGTAGAAGGAAATGAGTGTCTCCAGAGGATGATTCACATCATCCTAAAATTAGTTTCCAAGTTAGATGAGATGAATCTCTTGAGGAATTTATTTCCTCAGCTGTCTAATAAATGGATCCTTTGGCGGCTTGCTGGGGTTTGAATATCTATGAGTTAGGCATAAAATTTGAGCGATAAATTCCATCCAATTTGTGTCAGAATGCTAGCTTGAGTTTGAAAAATTTTTGCATATGTTGTAACTATAATAAATGTTTTGTTATTTGCATATCAAGCAATATAAAAACCAAAAAAATCCACACCAGAATGAGAAAGTTCTCTACATTTTTTGTTCAAGTATAATGCATTTGAAGAGCACAATGAATTCAAGTTTTAATTTGAAATCAAATTCAGTGTTGACTTATAGTATTTGTTTAGTAACTGGTCTATATGTATTTATAGATGCCTTGATATTACCCCTAAAACTGTATTTATTTACGTGTGCTAAGACTAGAGTTTCCAATCAAGGCTATATTGTTCTTTATGGTTAAGCACAAATAGTAGATGACTGTTACAAGGAAAATTGCGCCTACAAAAAAGGTTCAATGGGGAATGGAAAAAGATGTTAATCAGAAGGGAACAAGCTTTTAAATTACTTACCATTTGAAGTGGAACGAGGCCTCTTTTAGTTCGTTCTTTCATCATATCCAATACAATTTGCATGTGCAGCAAGAAGATTTTGAAGCATCGTCTTTTGTAATAATCTATTAGTATCTGTTCAGACCCTTAGAAAAGGAAATCAAAGATCCTGCTTTAGGACAAATCAGTATTATTCAGCACTTTGTCAAGAAAAAGAGGCTGTAATTAAGAGAAATGGAATAGGAATTTTTCTTAGTAATTAAACTACCATTGAGAGGTTTGGCATCAAAATAGCTGAAGTCTTGCACATACGTGGATGTAAAAGCATCTGGAAATTTTTTCATGTAATATTTAAGAAAGAGGAAAAGTCTCTCCTCACCTTGACCATCTCCATCCAGAATTTCTGTCGTGCTGGGCTGGATCATAGGAAAGTGTAGTATTATTAGACTAATATTAAAAACTAAAGATCTCTTGGTATCTTCTCTTGATAGGGCCATAGCTCCATGTTCACGCTTCGGATGTCATGTTCAAAGGCTAATAGACAATAGGATCATGATGTATTACTTAAATCGAAAAGACTGTTAAGGAGTTACTTTCCTTGTACTGGGAATGTATCAATTGGGCATTTATTATCAGAATGAACTACCAGCAGTTTCCTCTCTAGGCTTGCTGAATATGGTAGTAGTAGTACTGACACCTGCTTTCACAGAATTTGATTATTCAATTTAGCACTAGATCTGAACTTCAGTCCTTTACATTTTGTTTCTGAGATATCAGATAGTTTCTGGGAAGAGATTAGATTTGGTTTTCCAAAGTGAAAGGCATTTTAGCAGTAGCACAGAGTTCAGCAAGGGAATATGAAAAATTACACCTGTGCATACCAAAAATACTGATGTGCTTATTAACAGCAGAGTCCAAAAGTCCTTCCCTACTGTTAAGCAACCTTACCTGTCCATGAAAGACTGGCTGCTCAGAGGGAAGGCCACAGCTCATTGCAACAGCCTTGGACTGCATCCTTTAAATGTTTTCTCCGCTGGAATTCTTCGTAGCCTGTGATAAGTCATTGTGAAGATTGTCATGAATGATAGAATTCATGTTAAAAGTTGTGGTTTACTCCCTGTCGGCTAATGTGTGTCTGCTAGAAGATGGACTCTGATCTCTTCAATTGATGTCGAATGATTTAAGTCAAACCCACTCGGTTGGATTTTTAGAATGCAATAGTGTCAGCTTAAAGGAACTTTGATTGCCCAGCATTGTCTTGTAGATGGTATGTTGGGGTTTTTTTGATCGATTACTTTTGTCTTCCAATGGAAGAATTTAATGTCATACAACTAGTGCTGCTATCTGGTAATTATTAACATTCCACTCTTGCTTCGTTTGTAGGAGCATGATCTGGGTCTCATGTTACATACGTGCATATATGAACACTTTGCATATACACATAGGTAATTTTAATTTTTTCTGGTTTATTACTATTGGAAATTAATTGTCTCTAACACATGTAATATAGTTAATTCAGAATCAACTTTCAACCAAAGCACAGAACACAGGTCAGTAGGTGAATAATCTATACTGCAATATGATATGGAATATTTTTTTAAACTGCAGCAGTAATTCATAGGTAGAACACTTATAGCGAGATGCAGAAATTCAGCAGTATGTCAAGTCCTGAGTAAGTCCATAGTAAATCTATCCTGTGGAGTAAATTGCTTTTCATAGTAGGGACCTAAATAAAGATTGGGTAGTCATTTGCCACAGCTAGGAAAAGGAATGGTGAAAATACAGAGACAAGCATAAGCATAGGTTTACTGATATGAAATGCTAAGTATTCAAATCATGATGCGTATGAATTTGTGTTTTCAAAGGGCTGTACTTTTTCTGGATGAATGTGGTGTGCTTTCCTTGCTTCCCAGCTTTATTCCTGCAGCTGTTAATCATTTTATTGCAGTTTAAAAAGAAAGGAGAAGGAGGAGGAAAAACTCACCTTCACTGGCCCATCCAGAGAAAAAGACAACGTCGATGGGAGAGGGGAGTAGGAAAAATGAGGATTTAAACAGAAACAAGGATAGAGCTTTCTTGGTTCTTTACAGCCTACTCCTACAGCTTTTTTTTAAAACCAAATCGCACTCGTTATTCATTCACAAACTTGATTAGTCGTTTTAATGTGTGTAACCTCTATGCTGTTCTGAAATCATACAGTCCCAGGTTTGTTTACTGCATTTTTGAACTGTTAGACTTGTAACCTTTATATATGTAATTGTAGAATTTCTGACATTCCTTTTAAAAAAGAGAGAATTGAAACTAGCTCGTTCATTAACAGAAATTGCCCACCGATAAAAACAAACCGTGTGAAGCACTGTTCACTCTTGATCCCAAAGTTATGTGCAACTGTCACTTATGCCACCCCAGTAACGGGAGAAGTCCTTGTTTTATGAGTCTGTTTTAAAACAGTAATAAAGTTTCCTGCGCAGGACATTAATTAGAGGGGTTATCAAAATAAGACAAACTAATATAATTTGTGATTGTACAAAATAAAGGAAGTCGAGGGTACCACAGGGACCTAATGAATCACAGGATGGAAACAATCTTCTGGCTAACTAAACATTCAGACTTTGTACTAAGTCATAGGGTGTATATACAACTCAGCAAACCGGAACACACTGTGTGTTTACATGAATGGGATAAAGGAGTTCACAAAAACCATCTGGGAAAAAAAATCCTTGGACTATTCATTCTGTTCCTACTGTAGACTAAATTAAACAACACGCGTACATTTGCAGCAAACACGTGGCACACCTGCCCTGGAAGAAATCAAACTGGAAAAATAAGTCTGTAATATAAAAAATTCCCTGGGTATGAGCAATGTGCATTTGTTAGCATTTCCCATGTGTGATGGAAAAGAAGAGAAGGGACTTTATTTCTAGCACGCGGTTGTTAATTGTTCCCTGTGCGTTTACATCATTTAAATGTGGTCAATATTTAGATTATGTTTCTGCATTGGTAGGAGTAAATTTTTTTTTTTTCTTTGACTTTTGAATGGAAAGAGCATCTTTGACATTAATTTTTGCGGTCATCGTTCTCAAAATTTATTTTGGATGATTTGTATTGTTTAATTTTTTGAAAGATTTCTGCGTGATTCTAAAAGGAAGGGCTGTTTTTCAAAAAACTTCTTTGTTCAATTTAAAGAGTAGTATAGAGTAGTTTTTGTCATTCTGAGTATATTTTTTTTTCTATGCAGTGCAAAAATTTGAATAGATTCAACCCATTCATTGCTGTTCTATAGAGATCAGATGATATTACTGCTGTACCAAAGGAGCTCAGTGACTGTTATTTGCAGGTGAAGATGGTGCTGGTTTAGAAAGGCCTACATCAGACACAAGGCACTGCTTTCTCAATTTCTCGTTAAGAAAAAATATTTTTTTTTCCTTTCTAATAGTTTTTGATTAGCAAACACTTGACTTTAGATCACTTGAACAAATGGACAGCATTTCATCTTCAATATATTACAATATTGCGAAATGTCTTTTAAAGAGGTTGGTTTTTTTTTTTAATTTAAATTGGAAACGATGAAGTCTTTTGTCTGACTTTTGATGAAATCTTGCCTTTTCTTCATTGGTAATTTATAGGAAAAGCAATGTCCTGAGTTTTCTACTCTAATGTTAGCTCCTACTTGTTCACATATTCAGACGTATTTATTCTAAAGCACAGAATCTACTTCAGGAGAGAGTTCAGGAGTCCCAGTTAGGGATTCTGGGCTCTCTCTGTGCTTTCTCTTAAGAAGAGAGACTTGATGACTAATTTGGTTAGGTGTTTTCTTTCCAGTGGATCTTTCTGCAGAGCCAACACGTGCTATGGGACAGAGCTGCTGCTTTTTGCCTGGTCAGGCAGAGATGCTGCTCAGCAGCCAGTGGTGGTGGACTGCACTGATCTAAAAAGTGGAAAGACTAAGATACTGTTATTAAGAACTCTAAAAAAAAAATCGAGCAGAAGGAAATGAATAATTATGCCCACATCATTGTAGCAACATGTTCAATAGTGAAGAAAAAAATCCAAACCATTGACTAGATTGAATGGAAAAAGCGATATGATCAATGGTTAAAGATTGTCTTGTAGTGCATATAAACTATAAAAAATGAAGGTAGTGCAGGCAGCTATAATCCCAATATTTCCTGATTTTCTATATCAGTCTTTGGGCCTTTAATAACAGTGACACAGATTTATGTGTGTTGTATATGTATGCGTATATATGGGTCTATATGTACAGGTCTGTTTTTTCCACCCTTAACACATCAGATTCCTGTTTAGGCTGTTGAGCAAGAATTAAGTACGTATGAAATTTCACAGATTGGGGCTTTCGAATATATGGCATTCCTAAATACATATTTACTCAATTACTTTGGCTTCTGGGGCTTTTATGAATCAATTGATAAGCTGATCCCAGCCTGAGTTTGCAAAATGCAAATACATCCTCTATTTAATTTTTAGATATACTGTTAGGAGTTTAGCATAGATTAATAGCTATTGAAATCTTGGATGAGCTGAGCTGAGACATTCAGCGTACAGATGCACAGTGTCTAGCGTGTGTTGACTACTTATATTGATGTCACTTACTATTTTGCTGGACCCCTACAAAATTCTAGGTGATTAGCTCTTTAGAAAAGAACAAGTAAAAAAGTTAAGTTGAAGAGTAGTCATTAGATTTATTCCACAGTATGATGCACTCTGGTAAATCAATATTTTGTCAATGGTTTTGCTCTCTGGTCTCCTTTATTGAAAGTGTTTATGACTGAACTGGCTTTTGCCAAGGGTATTTTTGATGTAGCCTAAAAAATGTCCCAAATTATTTAGGTGGGCTGAAGTGAAGGAGCAATCTTTCTGTCTGCAAAAAGTCATAATTACATCCCAAGCTTCAGAAGTCAAATGGAAAACTGATATTCAGGGTTTCTTTCTTCCTTTAACTTGCTTGTATGTTGTAAATTAAATATTGTAAGTGTATGAACGTGTGTGTAAAGTCCATATCTGCATGCAGAGACCCATCTCATCTAGTAGTCCGATTCTGGCAGCAATTAGTAAACTAAATGAAAAGAATCTGAAATTTATCAGTGGTATGCAACACGTGGATATTTGATTAGAAAGATGGACCTCAAGTTAACTTTCAAACGCATCTGTGTATCTTTGACATGACCTCCAGAATCCAATAAACAATGGGGGTTTAATTATTATTTTTATCATCTTACTTGCTTTATTTCAAATGATTGTCCAGATTTGTTAACTGTCAGTGCCTGGTGGAGGGTAACATTCCTTCTGCTTTTCCTCTGAGATCCTGAGTAGATTGACCTCAACAAACATAAGGGCAAACAAACATATTTTTCTATAGCTGAGATAATGATGCCAGATCATCTTTTGTGTCAGGGGACATAAATGGGCACTTCTAGGATGTGACTCTTCATCTCCTAAAGTAGTTATTTAACATTCTGGCCTTACATGTAAAATCTGGACTTCTTAAGTGAGGTGAGATGTCTCTCACTATGACTTTCAGCACTAGCTGTATTTTTTTTTATTTCATTTTTCATTGATTCTGTCAAACAGAACTGTAAACTTGTGAAAGACACAAACTGATTTATGGGTATCTGTGGTGAAAAAAGAGTAGTGTTAAATTCTGCATGGTCTTTAAGTGTAACTCATAAACCTTAAAGGTCATCTCAGAGTGTTTAACAGAGCAAATTCATTGTAGTTTTTAAATCACTTTATCTGATTTCAGGCAAACCTGATAGTTTCAGAGTAACTTTTTTTAGGAAGATTGGCTTGTTAAAAGTGTTATGTAGTTACAAGGAAATGTGGTCACAGCTGGTTCTGGTTTCTTAGCTAATCCACCTGATTGGAAACAACAGGTTTTTGATATTTTTCCATTTCTTACACTGACACCTAGTGTTCAGAGTTCTTGAGTTTCTAATACTGCACTTTGTTATTAATAGATTGCTGTCGATACTGAAGTTCTCCACCCTTGTCAACATCTTCCATTTCTGTTCTTCTTCAAAAGAAAGCAATAACTGAAGGCAAAGGTGTTACCATCATTCAAAACAATATTATTTTGGAAATACAAACGGTACACCACTACTGCAAAACTTGGCAAAAGCTATTCTACTTCTTGAAGCGCTGCAAAATTTGTTTTCTTAAAATTTAAGTGCTTTAGTTTTGGCAAATACAACTCTTTTGTGTCTGTAAGGGTCACTGGCCAACAAAAACAGTGATAACAGCAGAAACCCTTAGATCAGTATTTATTTAATTGTGGGAGATGTCAACGCTTTTTATTTCTGTGTTCTTTTATCTTCAAGCCACGAGTTCTACCTGATAGGAGCGTTGATGGCAGCACAGTCCTTGAGAGGACAGAAAATAACTTATACACAAAACCTAGCACAAACAGTCTTTTATCTCAGACTTGCAAATAAATGGAGCAATCCAAGTATGGACTGTAACCCGTTCCTGACAAAGACAACAACTGAGAGAGTAAAATTTACTCTCTAACTCTTATACTTGTGATTTTGCTGTATGTTAACTGAAGATCTTTCATGATTTAAGAGACTATACTAAGAATTTTGTGTGGCTGTATCTATAAGTATCAATGAATTTTGTATTTTAGTGATGGATTCTATAGAAAAGTGAAAAATATTCAGGCAGAGAAAATGCATATTAAACTTATCTTTGATATGATCATTCTTCTGTTTTTCTTTTCATGACTTTTCTTGTGGGTGCACCAAAAAGCTGCTTTTCTGCACCAAGTCATATGTGTTTTTAGTTTCCTATACACTTACAACCTTGCCTTCTCAGCAAACCAGGCGGCAGTGATGATTCACTGAATACTCGCCTTGGTGATGGTCTCCTCTTGAGGAAGCCCTTGGTTCTTACCCAATTTTCAAACGAGTCAGAATGTGACCATAAACACGTTCTCTTCCCATAAAACTTGGTAAACTGTATTAGTGAGATGTCAAAGTTTAATTCTACTGCTTTAGGCTGAAACTTCCCCTCCAGAGATGTATCTTTCCTTCCAGACCCATTGCACAATCTGTAGCTTCTTGTGCTATTAAGATAATTGGTGTTTAAAAGAGCAGTGTGGCTGGTCCAAGACTTGCTTGCATGAGGTGATGGAGCTAGTGGCTTGGTCAGAGGAGGGCATAAAGGAAATAAATTTGAGGAGACATGTCAGGAGCTCTGTACCAATTGATAAAGAGGTGATGGTCTCAAAAAAGTATATGCATTACAGTCAGTCTGATTCAGCTGAATTATTTTCAACACAGCTATTAAGTACAGTGGACTCCATGCAGCAGTTGTATCTGTGATTTACGTAAATATTCCCAAACTCAGATAGCTCTGTTTTCATACACTCTTCCTTTAAATTACAATGTATAATGTATAATCTGCCAACTTAGACTGCCCATTTTCTTGTATCTTGGGTAAAGGCATTGAACTTCTTTGTGTGCACATGGCATACTAGATACTATACTACGTTATTGCCTATCAATATTTTATATTCCTGTGAACCAGTCATAGTGTGCTTATCAAAGGTATAATCAGAGACAATAGAGAGAAATGTTACTTGTAGGATATCATTTATTTGACTTCTTTCAGGCTTCTGTTTTGAGGGTGATGTGAATTTGGACCCAGAATGGTGACTATAGATGATGCTTTGGGTGGCCAGCTCAGATGTAGACATCTACATTTAGTCAGATAATTCCCACCTGAGAGATAACTCTCCCATGACAAAAGCCTCGAAGCAATAAAAAAAAAAAAAAAAAAAAAGATAATTGGAACTTCTCTGATGGCAAAAGGAGATGATAACAGTGTCAAAAGCAGCAGGAAAGTCAGAGAAAATAAAGACATAATGGAGGCCCAGATTTCTGGCCAGGAAGAAGCCCATAGTGTCCCATATATGAACAGTTTTAAGGGAGGGGATTTATGAAAAGTCAGGTTGGAGCTGATCCAAGACAGAGTTAGAAGAGGGGAAGTCTGTGCATTAGCTGAAAACTGCATGTTCTATGTCTTTTACAGATGAAGAGAGAGAAAGAAATGGGAAAAGATTTGGAGAGACAGGCTGGATTGAGATATGGTTTCTTTAAAAGAGAGTATAGACTGAGGACATCTGTACACCGTGAGCAGAAGTACCAGAGAGCAAAGAAAAATTGAAAACTAAGTAGGCAGGATATGATGCATTTACTGAGGTGGGTCAGAGTTGGAAAAAAGGCCAGAGATTTATGACAAGAAAAGGTGTTCAGGAACAAAAACTAGGTGCAACTTTGTGGGAATGCATGTATTCTCTCTTGTAGCAGAAAAATTAGGGAGCTAAAAGAGGAACCCAGGTTGCGAATAAGGAATAGGAAGCCTGAGATTCAGCAAAGAGTTGTTTAAAGAAGTGGAATAAAGAAAGATGAAAACAAACATAGTGGAAGGAGTTTGGAAGAGGATCCCATGAACGTCTCTCAAAATGTTCAATAGAAAAAGAATGGGAATAATTGAAATAAGAGGCAGAGGGGTTTGAAAGAGAAACTGGGTGCTGCACTGGAGCTTGCAGAAGGTCTGGTCTGGAGAATGAGTTAGGGAAGTAGCTGTACAGGACATTAAGTGCTGACGACAGGGAAGCCATCAAGAAGTGGCAAATGGAGCGCGAGTCAGCAGACATGTTGCTCCCAAATTGAATCTCAGTTGATGCCAGAGGAGGTAGGTGGATAATGATGAAACAGGTGGAACTTGGCCGTTGGTGTCACTGTGTAGGAGAACACAGGACTAAGACAGGGAGAGACAGATTCTACATTTCAGTGAAGAATTCATGGTAAAATTGAAAGTCTTGTGACAGGTGCTTCTTCTGTGAACATCACCATACACAGGGAAGTCTGAATGCATGCATCTTTGCACCATCATATACATGCAAGCATATATGCATATGTATATAGATTAATAATGGGCACTTGGATAGCGATACACAGCCTGATGCTAGTATGTCAGCTTCAATATACTCACAAGATATTGTTCCTAGCAACCATTCTGACAATACTTGGTAAATACATTTTTTATAATCTCTAATTTTTCGATATGTTTGTACATTGCTTGCCATTTTTGTCTTACCTTGTGCCATCATCATTCCAAATTAGGGAAAAAAATTGGATCGCTTTACTGTTGAGAAATTAAAGTACAAAGAAGACGAAGTGGATTTTCCCCATGTCATGAAACAAATTAGTGGCAGAGCTGAAAAAAAGTTGACTAGTTGTAGTTGAGAGGGAAGCTGTGCAAACCTATTTCATATTGATGGTGTATGTCTCAGCCAATTGGATTTTTATTTGACAATCCAAAGGTGTAATAACTTTTATTGTAAGAGGAAGAAAAATACATCAAGGCTAATAAATAATGGGGAACCTACTAGGGATATGCATAAATGTGTATCCTGTTCTATGTATATACAAGGTTAATTGTGTCTCTTTTAATTTTGCTATGTGATTCAACGGGATTGTCAGGTAATCGTCCTATTGAAAGAACAGAAGAGGATAAAATTTCAAATAACTTTGTTAATCTCTTCTGGCTGTTAAAAGAAAAGATTTATTGGTATCAAATTTTATTGCATTCTTAGAATTTAGGGATTGATTGGCTGCTAGTTTAGCTTACTTGTCTCTTCCAGTTAGAAACCCAAACACAACAGAAGAAAGACATCGCATTGAAGCCGACATGCAACAAGTGAGTGAAAGTTCACTTGGCTTTTTCTCTCGGCACCAGGTGCAAAAGTTGGCTAAAAGTGCTGTGGCAGGCAGTTATTTTAAAGCAGTTTCTGGTTTAGTGTTTTATCAAGCCCAGGAGTAAAATATTCTGCAACTACTGCAGTTTCACAAAGCTGCTTTTTAAGGTAGAACTCTGAATTGTTTAACTAATTAAAATGGCCCAGTACAAACATTAATCATACCATAACCGTTAATGGGAGGGTTTGTGGGATTTATGGAGGGCTGTATATGATATTTTAAAAGTGTGTATCATTTCTTTGCTTAATACACAATATGCTTGCATTCTCTGAATATACCAGAGGTTCTTGAAATCTTGAGGAGTATTTGTGATTTTCTACATCCCCTCTTATAAATGCTGGAGGAGGTGTATCCATTTCTGGGGAAAGACGACTCTAACAGTGTCCTGATTAGTGACTTGACTTAATCTGATAGGTTTTTTCTTGAATAGCTGCTCCATTACAGCTTTATAGTATGCTTTAAAATAATAGTTCTCAACTGCAGCTTTCGCAAAGTGGGAAGGTGGTGGCTCAATGATGACATAAGCTCCAGAAGTGTAGAGTTCAAGTGGTTTGCATGTGGGATTGCCAAATAACACGGTTTTGGTTTGTTTTCATTTTATTACACCAATTCTCCTCCCCAGATGTCTTGGATTTCTGTGGTACCCCCCTTGCCTTTGATTCTTGCTCCTTGTAACTAACAATTTTTATTAGTCATCCCGCTAATACTTGGTGTTTTTACTCAGCACCTGTTGTCTTCAAAGCACTTTGCAATAATAACTAGTTAATCCTCACACTAGTCCTGAATTTCACTGTCATTCCTGTTCACATGTGAAAAGTGAGCTCGACGACTTGCCTAAAATTGTGTAATGGTTTTGACACCTGTATTAGGACTTAGTCTGCCTATTCTGCGTCTGCATTACCCAGGCTGATCCTCTGGCCTCTCTACATGCTGAGTTTGTGGCATGCCAGTTATAAACTGAGCATTTCCTTTTGGTTAATGACACGTTTTTACCCTGATTGCTCTGGAATTTTAATCCTGAACCTTGTAGAAGAACTATGCTGGAAGGAGCCTCAAGAGGTCATCTGAGCCATATCTCTGATCCTGGACTAATTTTGGCCTTTGTTCAAGAAAGCTCTTAAATATATACATACAAGTGTGTGCATGTATGGGTATATATGCATATATATACAACTATTTATTGAATCAAGTCCCATTTTTGGAAGAATTATGGATAACTGCCTAATGAAAATTTGATGTAAGCTACTACCAATTGCTTTGAAATACTTGCACAGAATATCATGATTGATATTGCTGTGGGAAGTAGTAGTACTACAGAGAAATTTATACTGGGAAAGGCAATGCTTTGTTGTGACTTCTGGAAATATTGCTTCCTCTTTTTCTTCCCCCCCCCCCCCCCCTTTTTTTTTTTTAATGGACCTGTAGCAAGAAATCCGTCCACTACCTCAAGTAAGGTAGTGATTTTGCTTCTATAATAAACCCTCAGCTAGTTTGACTATTCTTGGCCTGTCCATCTGAAAGCTACAACTTTATGGAAACAGAATGAAATAAAGTGTTCTCTAATATGTCACAAATCATAGTTAAAACTGGAAATCCAGTCTGACACTGTGGTCTTGATTTGTATGATTTGCCTACCCTTTTTTGTTTCTGCAAAGCAGTATATGTATTTGAAGGCTGGAGTTTCAGCCAGGATTTTCAGTCTTAACTGTGAATTTCCTTCCTTTAACAGGTTTAAAGCAAGCCTTTCGGATTGCTTCAGTATAGCTTTTAGGACTTGAATTTCCTTTGTGTTCATTTTGGTCCTTTTCCAATATTTATCTATTCATTTGAAACTCCTTCAAATCTCTGTGTATGGGAGCAGTTACAATAGGAGGTGGTGGCATTTCTATTATATTACTGTTAGAGTTGATTCAAATAATGCCTGATTTTGAACTCAGTCAAACACTGCAAGCCTAAAATTCAGGCTCTTGCTCAAGTATTACAGGGTTCATGTCCTGCTCAGAGGTCTCTATAATTACTGTGTCTGGCTGGAAAACAAGAATTCCATTTCCTGAAAAATTTAGAGGTTTTGACATTCACTTTTTCATCAGAACAAAACTAAAAGCTTTTTAAAAAAACTGTAAAAACCTACTGAGATGAAGAGGAACCTTATCTAGCCGGTAGTCCAGTGGGTAGGACAACAGCGTTGGAGAGGAAAGACCAGTGTTCAAGTCTCTGCTTGCTGGAAGAACGTAAACTTGAAACTGAGTGTCCCATATGCTGAGTGAGTGCCATAATATAAGACTGTTGAATACATCTTTTGATGTCGTTATTTCTCTCTATGATCTTAACCATAGACCTGTGAAATATTGCTCAGTACCTATATACAAAATTGTTTGTTTCAAGGAATATGATTTTTCCAGTGGAAAAATACTTCATTTCAAGGTACTGACCAGTGCTCATGATTAAGTTATTCATATATTTCACATGTGCATTTAATAAAAAAAAATACTTAATAGTGATTATTTGTAGTTCAAAAATTCAACTTAATTTTTATAAATCTTTTGCTTCAGCTATAGCTGCAGGGTCTCATAAAAGCTTGACTGCTTCGTGTTTATTCATTTTTAATGGTAATTAATTCATATTAGTGGTGAACTTCATTATTTACAAAAAGTTATTTTAAACCTTTTGCAGTTTTGAATCTGTTACATTATTATAATACCAAATGCAGCAAAGTGTTGTCGGAATGGATTATATGATTCAACATTAGATATATCTATTTCTATCTAATCTAGTGATGGAATTTTTTTTCTTAACGTATGCAATCCTCTGATGTGGCTTATAGATAAAGAATGTTTCCTTGTTTAAGGAGAGCTTTCTTCCCACTCCATTTGTTCTCCATAGTTTCATACTGGGACAGTTTTTGAAAAGGTCATAGAGAAAACTTAATGTGAGCAATTTAAATCTGAAGGGAACAATGAATGTTCTTTTTAAAAAAAACAAACGTAAATCAGTGGACTTGTTGCATCAATACTGTGTTTGCATGATTGAAGTATGTCACGATTTTCTGCTCTCATGATTCTGTTATCATGGGTTGGTGACCTCTGCTAAACAATTACGTCAATCTTCTCCATTAGAATAAAGTCAGTATTGTAAAGTTTATTTTCTTCTATACATCATTATGAAGAAAAGGCACTATATTTAATTCCAAAAAGCAAATACTAGCTTCTTCCAAATTCGTGCTAAACTTCCCATCTATTCTAATATCTCCAAAAATGTCCACAGCAGTTGAATTTCTGAGGCTGTTACTATTCATGTTGCATGTTGTGTTTTTGTGTTATGTGTCTGTCACTTGCTATCGGTCATCCTGGACTGTGAGCTTTATGTGACAACGTCCTTCTTTTTTATGTGACTGTGTGATGGCCAACATTGCAATCCTGTGACCCACCAGTACGATATAAATAATAAACAACTGAATCAATATATAATAAAAATGAAGAAATAAATGAAAAAGGGACTTACTGTTTAATTTAACATCTTTGAAGATATTAGAATTTCAAATTAAGGACTTATATGACTCTAGGCCCTTGCTGTGATGTTTTGGTATAACTAAGCTGTCTAAGCTACTTAAGACTGTCTTGCAGGACTATGCGCGATTGAAACAGCTGCTCAAAATCATGCTAATGAAAGGTTTACATCTCACCATTATGCATTTTGTATGGATAATATGTATACTTGCGGTCACAAAAATGTATACACACCTGTTTTGGGGAGCAGGAATGGGATATTCCTTGTTCGTATTAGTTATTTTGTTCTTATCTGCTAACTACAGCTCCTGCAGACCTTTTTACCCTGTACACACAAAAGATGGGTAAGAGGTATGTCTAGTTGGATTTTCCTGTCAAATCCTTCTTTATCATGTAATTTTGGTTGGGGATTTTTTGTGGGGAGGGGGTGGTTTATGAGCAGTTAGGCCCTTCAGCAGTTAATCTAACAAAGACTTAATGTTATACAAAAGTTATAGATATGGTGCAGTTCTGGAGGGTGGTTAACACAGAGTTTACATTTCATATTCTCAGGGAAATGTAGTGCCGTTACGCTGCTGTATGCAGTGCGTTTCATTAGTGTTGGAGACAGCAGGAGGCTATTTTGTGGAAATGTTTCTGTCACCGTCAGTAGAAACATGCCCGTCTGGTTGAAAAATAGCCTGTGTCTTGCCAGTTCCCTACTCCTAAGCAATTGCAGTAGGAGGATGTTAATCTTAACCTGTCACAACCCATTTCAAATCCAAAATTTTATTAAACTTCCAAATGCTTCAGTAATATAAGTATAGGAGACGCAACTGTGTTCTTACGCAAGAGCTGCTACCGTTCTCAGATGCAGGAAACATTTTAATTAGTTTTTATTAGTATTTAGTAGTTAGGTGTGCTGGAACTCCCAACCAGGCTCTGCGAAGGGATGTAAAGCCTGTAGGGTAGGCTTGAGTCAATGCGAGAGCACTGGATTGCAGATCTCGTTCTGTCTGTTTTGCTGACTGTAGACTAGCAATTGCATGCAAATGCATAGATTCAAAATGATCTATAGTGTATTTGTTATAGATATCCATGCCTTTTTGCAGAAACCCTGAACACATCTTACAGTGATGTCAGGACCCTTTCTGGGTAGATCTAGCTGCCTAATGGAAAATGTAGTTTCTTACATCCTTAGTTATTCTTTGAAAATATCTTTGTGTCAGAGGCTTTTCCTGGGACCCCAGGTTCCTTTTTGTTGGTTTGGGTTTTTTTTCCATTGCAAACCTGGGCTGATGTTTACAACCTGTGTTTGTTGGATGGGCTGTTGGAAATGTATTTGGAATGAGATACTTTATGTCCTGGTTGACAGGAGAGGGTATGCATGATTTCATAATGAAGAGAGAAAGGTAGGATTCAGGTCTGGATTCAGATACCTAAATTCTATATGCGTGCATCTATATGTCTGCTATAGATATCTAAGTACCTACTGTAGCCGCTGAAGCAGAGTCAACTCTTCAACTCTGTAAACATCTACTGTCCAGTCACCTGAATAGTCCCCAGGCTCCTTTTACTGTTCGGGAGCGTAGGCACCTACATAGCATTATACATACATAATTTGAGGTGTCAATCTCCCGCTGAATTCTACCTCAGAATTCCCATTGCAAACCTCTGAAGTGAAGAATCATAGAATGATTTGAGTTGGAAGGGACCACAAAGATCATCTAGTTCCAGCCCTCCCTGCCATGGGCAGGGACACCTTCCACTAGACCAGGTTGCTCAAAGCCCCATCCAACCTGGCCTTGGACACTGCCAGGGATGGGGCAGCCACAACTTCTCTGGGCAACCTGTTCCAGTGCCTCACCACCCTCACAGGGAAGAACTTCTTCCTTACATTTCATCTAAATCTACCCTCTTTCAGTTTAAAGCCATTACCCCTTGTCCTATCGCTACAGGCCCTTGTAAAAAGTCCCTCCTCATCTTTCCTGTAGGCCGCCTTTAAGGTACTGGAAGGCTGCTGCAAGGTCTCCCTGGAGCCTTCTCTTCTCCAGGCTGAACAACCCCAACTCTCTCAGCCTGTCCTCATAGGAGAGGTGTTCCAGCCCTCTGATCATCTTCACGGCCTCCTCTGGACTTGCTCCAACAGGTCCATGTCCTTCCTATGCTGGGGGGCCCCAGAGCTGAACACAGACCTCCAGGTGAAGAAGCATATGTTGAATTATGACTTCTTCATTCTTGGGCTTCTTCATAATTTATATCCATTGCTGCTGTCATTAGTGAGCAAAGCCTTCTTTTAGCCCTGTGATGTTGATGTTTACATTGGTATTCCTTGATGTTTACAAATCAGTGACAGAATTCAATGGTACTTAGTAGTGATAGGAAGAAAAGCAGCATCTCTATTGTTTTGGGGCCAGATCTCTTCTTCCTAGCTATGGTGCCTTTCAGACTGAGTTGGTGGGACACGCAGGTAGACCTGCGTTCCTGAGATAGTTGTTTACGCTCACCTTATTGTCAATGAGACAGAAATCTCTTCTCATCTTAAAGTAAATATCTATCATTTATTCCATAACAGTGTGTATTTTTCACACTTTTATTCACATGAACATAGGAACTCAGGTATTTTAGAGAATGAGTGATGATGAGTCATAGCCATTAAGTTAAACCTGGAGATTTCACGGTTTTCTCTGTAATTACTGCTCTAATTACAGCCTTGTTCCTGTGTTTTCAGGTAACCAGCCATAAAATGACATGCATAAGCAGTTGCAGCACTATTAACCTTGAGCTACCCTGTCTTAACCAAACCCCCTCAGCACTCGTGTGCGGGGTCATTCTCCCTCTTACTCTCCTTCAGATCCAGCACGTATCAAATCCTTGTGGGCACGGATCTCCCTTCCACAGCCTCGTTTATGGCTCCTGGCTCCAGCACTACCCCAAGGGCTGAGAGAGTCCCGTTTGGATCTCTGTTGGCTGGAGGAAAGAATTAAGCTCATCGCTTTGGTGATGGCTCTGATCTCCAGGTGATGATCCATAAGGGACTCACTTTAGAGAGCATCCTTGCCACCATATGTATTTTTTAATTGAGGTGACCCTGACTTTTGCGTTTTGTGCAGAACTCAGCGCTCCCGATGTTTATTAAGGATATCTAGAGGATTAAATCCTCCCAGGGAGAGAGTTGTTAGGTGACAGGCCAGACCCTGAACACTTCAGTCCTACTAAAATGATGACACCGTGGGACATGGTTTTAGGCGAGCTCAGGGTTGCCGGTGGACATCCCTGGCAAAAATACAGGTGCTTAAATTCCCTCCGTGTTCTACCTGAGGAACAAGGAGACGTTTATGGATATGGGCTGTGTCCTTACACTGGACAGATTATAGTCTCTGGCTGAGTTGTCTCTGGAGCAGTTAAAGGAAGATGATTTTTTTTCCCTTCCTTTGCTCAAGTCATCAGAGCAAAGGACTACAGGGTGCACTTCTGCAAGACTCACTGGAGTTGTCTGGGCATTTGGGGGCTTTTCCCCTTCTAAGTAGGTAATACTTGAATGAGATATTGAGATAATGATGTTCAGCAAATGGATCTAGTGGTCTAACACATAAGGATGTTTTTGCCACTTTATTGCGATGCCTTAGCTGGTTACCTCTTCTCTGAACCGGTGTTACTATTTAGTCACGACCGAATAATGAATTTAAGCAGCTTGGTGTTTTATTCCTCCCTGCCAACCGGCATCCAGGCAAGGAAAGCTCATTTCTTGTTGCCAAGAAAGATGTACTTGCTTCACTCATTGCAACAGCGTCTTCCTGATGAAATTGGTGTAGACGGAGAAAATACAGTGTGGGATAGGACTGCAGGAATAACCCAGAGATCTAACAGCTGGAAAGTTGTACAATTTAACCAAAAAGAAGGAGTTAATCATTAAGATGATATCACTACTGTATTTAGTATTTGCTAGAGCCGAGCAGTCAACATAAAGCTGTCTGGATTCAAGACATTTTTATGCTGTATGTTTTGGGAGTTTTCCACAAAACGTACTGTAGGCAAGCTGGAAAAGATGTGTCGTGCCACTGAATACGAAATGACATTAGAAATTTTTTGCCAAGGTGCTTTTTCTTCACAGCATATTCCTTATGTTATTCCTTATTCCTTATGTTATTAAGCATGATGTTCAAGGAAAACATCTCATCTGGATAGCATTACCTGTAGGATGTGCAGCTTGTATGTATCTTCTGGAGGTTAGCGTCTAATGTTAAACAAAGGAAGCTGATTAAAAACATCTGTAAAACATTTTCATAGTTCAGATTTTATACAGTGGGTATTGAATTACCTTGCACATGACTGCATGTCTGAACTAAAAATAATAAGGTAAATCTTTTCCTTTTATTAAAATTAGTATAATATTAATTTTATGGTTAAACTACATTTAATTGTTTCCCTACTTGGCACTAGAATTTAATGCTGCTGACATCACTATGTATTTTACATGCCACTGAGAAATAATTGTTCATTTATTGATGCAGTATGCTACAATAAGCACATTTTAGGTGCAGTCAAAATATAAACATTAGATTGAAATACAATTTCTGATGTAAAAGTGTGGCATTTATTAAATGCTAAAGGAGAGACTTGCCAGCTAAATGTGTAATGTTTCTGATCATTAAATATATTATGTGAAATAGTTATATAGAATATATAAAATGATTGTAGTACTGCCCACTTAGGTATTATGTTGATTTATGAATTCAGTTAGAGTCCCTAGTAAATACCAAAATTGCTGATTCTAGGTCAGTATTTATTAGGTTGGTAAATTTTATGGAGAGGAAGGATTTGTGCATCCCAGAACTGACAGAGAAAGGTGTTATTTATGTAGTTAGAGTGAGAATGCAATTGTAATTTCACAGCTGAGCTGAAAAAGGTTATATACTTTCTTCATATTCTAAATTACTTTCTAAAATAGCTTATAAAACCACGTGTACTACAATAGTAAATATTATTTAAAGATCTAAGAGGCTAATGCTCAAGATTTACTGTTCAGTATCATAAGCAGAAACTTCTTACCTTTCCAAAATTACGTGCAAAATACTGATTCAGATGCACGTATCAAAACAGAGAGAGGCAAACATTATTCTCTGGGAAAATATTTTGAAATTCAGCAAGTATTTTGAAAATTTTTATCATTGTTTATTGTAAGTGTTCTAAGATTGTGAAAATGAAGTGTTGCTCATAAATACCACGCAGGCTGAATGGCCAAGGGCAGTTCTCATCTCTAACATGCAGACTTCTACCCAAAGCAGTTTCATCCAGTTTGAGTACTTGGTTTTATTATGTTTTTACCAAGGTTCATAAAAACTGCAAGTGGAACAAACAATACGGTATGTATATACAGTTATTTTTATTCAAGGAGACTGGATCAGCACAAAACTATTTTTTGATGCAACATAATGTGAACAGTCTCCATTTCATCAATTAGTGGCCTTATCCGTACAGAGAAGTGTCTGGTATCTTATCTGTGTGCTGAAAAGGCAATGAGGTGTTTTATCATTTGAAAAATAAAAAGACATGTTGTACCATGCTAGTGCGATTTATAGAGTTTATCTTACTATGCTGCTTGGGAATTTGTGTTTCAGCACCGATAATATAGCTCATTTAAATGACTGAGAACAAATCATGCTCTTTTTTAACCATATCTTAAGACAAAATGTCTTACGATCGTTTCTGTTGCTCACTGAGAGCTTAATATTTTTGCCTAAGTTTTTGCGTGAGGTGTTTGGAGTTGACTGATCTCATATCCCGAGAGAAGTGAGGCTGCTGCAGCTGCACGTCCCCCAGTCCGGCCAGTACCAAGGCTGAGCATGGATTCCCACTACACATATGCACATATATGTTGGTACACTCACACTACATATATATAATTATACACACAACTACCCAGAAAGATCAACGCAGGCAGAAAACACAAAATTCCTGTGAACACAAACAGCACTCTTGGCCTCATCCTGTTCCCCTCTTTGGCTGATCGGGATGAAAGGGTGTTAGTGGAAGAGATATAAATACACATACATACGTGTACACATACATACACATATATTTTTATATATGTGTATAAACACTATAGATCCCTCCAGCAGCTTGGCTTACATGGTCCCATAATTTTGGAGGATTACTTGAAGCACTAACAGGAAGGTAAGCAGATAATTATTTTAAAAAATACGATTGGCAAAGTTGTGATCAGATAGTTACTGCATCTTAGGACCGAAATTGTCCCAGATTCCTGTCCCGTGAAGGTTTAGAAGGAAGGATTTTGGGGGTAGGCGGGGAAAAGCAATTTTCAGTAGGTTTGGAACTATTATCAATTCACCAACTGTGTGTCTCTGCTGTGTAAATGATATTCCCCCATCACATGCTGAACTGGATGATTACTTCAATGGGTGGTTTTATGGCCAAAACCAGCAGCCTGGGGCTCCTGTGTCTTTATCACAGACTGTACTACATGAAGTGCAAAGCTGCAAAGTTTACTTGACAGTTTGAAGCCGGAGTAATTTACTTGACCGAGACCTTAATGTAACTCTTTACAGTACATCATCATCATTTGAACAGAAGGGATGTGCTTTAAAGCAGGAATCGGTGGTGTTTGCCAGACAGGGCTCCAAACTAAATGCTAGATGAAGAATTGCTGTTACCGAGTTTGCTTACTTTGTAATTGCAAGTGCATTGGGGATACTGGATGAACTGTTTAAGAATGTTGGAACACCTGCGTATGGCACAGCACCTTTATTTTAACAACCCTATAGGTGCTCACACAGCAAATTATCACCCCAATGAATTCCCTTCATTTTGAGTTGAGTCTTTGCCAAACAAAAGACTTAGCTGATAGAAAGCTGGCTGAGGCACAATTGCTTTTGGATTATAACCCTGAATTTAACAGCATGGGTCAATGGATGCCTTTTTTTTTTTTTTTTTTTTTAAAGATGCCGTCATTACAAACCTGTTAAAGCTGAATTAATTTAAGCACAAATTTTGTTTATCAGCTCTTTTAGAACTGGACTGGAAGATGTCCATGATGATTTGAAAATGACTGTGCTGATTGTCACACTGAAAATAATATTAAAATATTAATGTCTTGTTTATGTACGTGACTTTCGTATAATGCTTGGCCTGTGAGGGGTTGCCTTATTTCTTTAGTCACAGGGCATTTTTATCTGTTTGTTCCTGAACTGTATGCCAGCTATATCACAGATAAATTGGACTGAATAGTCTAGAATCATTGCTCAATGTGTTTTTCAAAGAAAGCATGACTTGTAAATCATGACTGCTAATTAAAATGAATAATGCTTTTAATTAAAAATAAAATCTGTGCAGGCCCCAACAGGGTAAAGATATTACACGTATGCCATGCTTCATCACCACTGTAAGTTAGTTTTTTGTACCTTTTTTTTTCTCTGTCATGAACTTTCCCATTATGTTCTCCCTCCTTCCCATTATCCCTGTTGGTTATTTCTGGTTTCATTGATAATCTGATCTCTCAAGGTGCTTGACTGAGTGTTGGCTGATGAAAAGACATTGGTTTTTGTCTCAAAATGCTGCATGAAAAGATAAAATTCTCAGATTTTAAATTCTTAAGGTAGGGGTTTATTGCTTTATTTGTTCTTGGAAGATACATATCTTAGTAACAATTGAATTCTTGTAAAAAAGCCACCAACAAAACTATTTGAGGGAGGGTGGAGACAACTTGCCTGCCTATTGAAGTGCATCTTTCCTCATCAGAACAATAGCTGGTTCTTTTCCCTTGTCAACTGACCATCTTTTTTCCTTCCATTTAATTAGCTGAGATCTTGAACAATTCTGTCCTTGGCCTTCTGCTGCCTGTTCTGATAATCCCTGAGGATACTCGGGATAGGATGACGAATCACAAGACAAGACGTTCTGATTTTTTGTTCCTCTGCTGATGGGACGGTGCTGTGTCTCGTATGTATGGAGATTGAACCGATTTCTTGAGTTTTACACTGGGCTTTGTTATTTATTGATTGTGCGAGTGCACGCAAATTATCCAGCGCCTCTGAGCTGCATTTCTCTGTCTGTAGAGAGGAATATTTCTTTGTCTGTAAAGCCATAAATAAAATTTATGTAGGCGCTATCACTAAGCATCCATATAGGAGGAGACAGCTAATAGGTCTCTCCCACCATTCTTTTCATGTATGCCACTCAGATGGCTGCTCAGGGTGACAGAAGGGGAAGCATTGAGAACGTAAGAAAAAAACTCATTCCCTTTTCATATGCCCAGTGCTACATACCGCTGGTAGGGCGAGCTTTTAGGAGAAGAAATTGTAGGGGAAATTCTGTTCTACTTCCAGCCCTCTGGCTGCCACGGATGGAAACTTTGTAGATTTTGCTTCTGGATTCCAAACAATTATCCACTGGCATGTGCAAATACGTTTTTTTTTCATAAGGCCAATCAACCACATCTGGTGGCTGATTTTTCTCAGGTATTGCAAAACCCTTTTTATGAGGGCAACATTTTATTCAGCAGAATAAAGAGGTTTATAATTCTTTAAAAATGAATGCATAAGTTTTTAATGTTTACCAAAAATATTTTTTTTTTCCTTAAATGGTGCCTGTAAAGTAGTGAGCTATTTCTGCTGCACTTTATCTCTAGTGTTTTAAAGGCGTCAAAATTATAGAAAGCACATCAGGCCTGTTCTTAACTGCAGACATCCTTAATTTTACATCCTGTAAATTTAACAGCTGACAGATAATCCTATCTGGGCCGTCAATTCAATGATTCATCATTCACATCTCTGCGACTACAGGTGGTAAAGATATTGAGGTTATAAAATTGAAGGTGGCAATAATTTCTAGGAACCCAAGGAAGGTTTTGAGAACTTTCCAACTCATGTTGGTAAAATGAGGGATTCAGGACATGCGTATCTATGCACGTCATTTATTTTTGAGTACCAGATTTGCTGAGTGTACATTTGATGACTCTTGGTGGGAAAAGATGATGCAGAAAAAGCATCAGATGTGACTGAATGTATGTACATTGGGTATATATGGCATTGCATTAGCAGCAAAAACTTAGTTTTTCATTTCTTCTAGACCTGACTAATGAACCTCATCAGACAAAATCTTGCATTACCTGTAGTATCTGCATTGTCATGAACAAGTATTTTTGACTAAACAGACTTTAGGCAAATTAGTTCTTTTCTGTGAATAACCCAAGAGACATGAATTCATCTGTGTTTCCACTGGAACTTAGTGATTATCAGGCCTAAAGCTTATGGTACAAGGTATCCAGAACAATAATTATTATAAGGCTTGAAAAGAGACTTGTTCTGTATTTGAATGAGACTAAAATATCTTGAAGTTTTCTTTGAAATACGGAAGAGAACCTCCTCTTCACCAGGGTTCAGTGGTGTGCATAGTTGCCTGGTATACCAAGGGAATTTTAACTCCAGCTTTCTCTCTCCTAGATGAGATCCGTAAAAGCCTGATTCCCCTTTGTTCATTTTTTCCCTGTGTTAGCCATTGCACTTTTTGTGAAGAATTAAGTGTCTGTTGGCCAAGTAGAGTGACAGGGACCATGTTCTTATCCCACTAGAGTTTGCTAGTTCATGTATGATGT
The DNA here is from genome assembly GCF_947461875.1 of Haliaeetus albicilla. Lineage (NCBI taxonomy): Eukaryota > Metazoa > Chordata > Aves > Accipitriformes > Accipitridae > Haliaeetus > Haliaeetus albicilla. Next base: position 5,814,822 of record NC_091500.1, on the reverse strand, counting down.
GCTTTAAAAAAAGAAAAGGTTTGCTTCCCAATAAAATAAAATAAGGAAGTCTTGATACAAAGAGGAGTCCTTCAAAGAGAGAGTGAGAAAGATTGCCCATGCTTCATAGCTGGGTTTTGGCATTCAGTAGTGATGGTTGGTCTCAGTCTTTAGTATGTGTATTTCCTCTGAAAGTTTTGGAGAATCAATATTGTTAAAACAAAATGCATTTTGTCAGAAAATTGGTAGCAAATTCAACTTCTGCTTCATTTGGCCTTTCTGGCTTCATTTCCCCTATTCATTATACCCTACGCTTAGTTGCTAATATGCTCCAGTTTGGCAGTTGTGCACTCTTATGGAAAAGCTCTTGGGTTTTGCAATTTTCCAGAATATCATGAGCCCAACTGTAAACAGATACTGCTATGATGGATACACTTAAATGTATAAGCCTTGCATTTTGCTTTATGTGCCTTTCATTCACGTGCACCAGAGAGAGATCTCTTTGTATTTAATTCTGAATTGAAGATGGTTGAGAAGAGAATTGGTCACGCTAAAGCATTAGGAAAATGTCTAGTCCTCCTGAATGGATTAAGAGATGGAGGTGCCTGCGCGATTAAAAGAGTTAGGCATTACATTGCTAAGAAATAGTGTTACTTCTCTGATAGAACCCACTTTTATGTGTGCATCTCTATGACTGGTCTTTTAAAGCTCAAAATCCAATGAACGGTGTGAGAGCTTTTCCAATTTTCTTGCCTTATTCTTTCCAGCAGTGGGCAAAAGTGGTATATGTCATTTTTCAGAGTGCCATATTTCACACTTCAGTTTAATTTGGCTGATAATGATTTGTTAAGCAAATGTAAGTATGTAGAGCACATGCTGGGTCTCACACATAAAGTGTTCAGTCACTTCAGCAGTTCCTTTAAAATCCCACTCCTGCCTTATAAAAGCTGCAGGTGCAAAACAGTTTGCCTCTGTACTAGCTCAAACAGAAGATAAAGGTAATATGGAACTTTATATTCAGTATAACTCTCTGGCAAGTATAACGTTGTAAGAAGGGGACTGGGTTGGTAGTTTCCATCAGAAATACATGTTCTAATGAATGGGCTTACTCTTACCGCATGAACTGTTAAAGGGAAAGGACAACTGATCGTGACGTGCACCAAGCCTGTGACAACTAGGAAGCATTAAAAGTGGAAAACACGGCTCTTCGTCTTGCATTTGCAGGGAAGAGCTGTGCTTGAGACTCTTTTGATCTCTGGTCCCGAAACTGTGAAGTGATTCTTCTCACAAGGGTTACATCATTTCTAAAGCTTATTTTAAAGTGGAGGGGTTTTTTTCCACCTAAGGAGAAACACCATATTCTTCTGATCTTTTTCTCCCTCCACTATGTAATTCAATGTATCTTTCAACAGAATTTTCTTACTTTCTTTGGGCATCCCACAAATTTCTGTTCTTATCCCATTTCCTTTTCATCAGTGGGCTCTCTAGCCTCATCTGCTTTCAAGGATTCAATATCGGCTTAACACTGGTGTTTTGAATATTTCTCTCTCCACTCTCGACTTGTCTGGACTGCATTTTGGCATGTTTCCCTAGAAGTACTTTTTTTATCCACTGAAATTCAGTCAGGACAAAACCAAGCTCCTTATCTTTTCTCCCTTACTCTCTGAGCGTTGATTAACGCTGTGGTGTTCCCTGGGACATGGGACCTTCTGCCTGTTTTTTCTCTGTATCTTCATTCTGGGCCATACCTTAATCTTGCCACTTTTTCAACACAATATTTTAGATAGTTAATCTTTGTGTCCGTATTGCCAAAACTATCATCTGCTTCCATGTTCGATATGATAGGAGTCATTCCTCTTTATATTTTTAGAGTAGCATTTGACCATTTTATAGTTCAAGGAGAATATTAGCATCATGTGCAAAATCATACTTGCTGCTTTCAGCTCAAAAGTATTTAACATTTACTATGCATCTATTTTCTAGCCTCTTAAAGAAAACAGTAAAACAGGAGGAAGTGAAATTTTAGAAAAACCCTTTTTAAATTGGATTAATTACTTAGCTTGCTTATTTGTAACTTAATCGAACATTTTAAAAATTTTTTTTCTGATGAGTCTTCATTGAAGATTTACTTTTTTCAAAAGCCATATTATTTGAGTACATAAAAAACGCATAAGCCTTCTGAAGTAAGAAATTTATTTTCGTCTTGGCTAACTTGAAAATGACCAAGTGCATTTTTCTCACACAGTCAAACCAAAACATTTTCTTAACTGAAATTGGGCATAGATCATGGCAAAAGAAAAGCTAATTACAGAAAAACGAGAATAAGTGAGAACGGGATTTATAGTGAAATTTGCTTTCAAAAACTTACCAGTACCTTTTGAAAGGTAAAGAGGTTTAGAATATTAAAAAAAAAAAGTAAACATGAAAGGACATTCAAATTAAGCTGTCATACGAATCGAGTCACACATAGCTGTGTTTTTTTGTATTTTATCCAAAGAGCAGGAGTATGGAATGATTTTGAATAGAGATCATGTTTTACTAGCCATCATTGGTGCTACTGGAAGAGATGTGTGGAGGAAATAGTAGAAAATTTAAAGAATACTGTAAAACACAGGTGACCTTTTAAAAATGAATATCTGTGTTTTGTGGAAACTGTGCTAGAAACTTGAAGAGCAAGGTGTGAGATGCAAACACAGTCCCATTTCCCACACTTCCTTGCCCATGACCTCAACCTTGGCTTAGGCTCGAGTGCTAATTAGCGCTATGCTCATCTTTTCCTGAGCACAGGATACCACTGATGTCAACTTGCAGCAAACTATGGACAGGTTATTTTGTGAAGTGGATGGCAGCTAAAGATCAGGGGCTGATTTAATTTAGTACTTTAGATCACGTTCGAATTGTGGTCCCAGCAGTGGAAGGGAAGCGTGCGACTCGGTTTTCCCTTAATCTTACTCATTATTGAAATGGCTACTGATATGGGAGGTGGGAACACAGATAAGAAAGAAAAAAGGATAGATAAAAATAGTTAGAAAGGGGAGTGCTCTGATTACCTATTCCCCCATCAAAATGAACACTGTTTAGATTATTTTCCTTGACAGAGAGATAAACTGTGGCAGATTATTATTCTGGTTTAGAAGGATGGAGAGAATGGCAAACTTGAAATTAAAACTTAATTATAAAATAGCTGTTCCAACACACCACTGGCTACACCACTATTACAAAAAGTGAACTTGCACTAGAGCACAGTCTGTCCCAAATAACACCTACATAAAATAATGATGCAGAAAATAAATATGAAATGGAAGACCAGGACAGGAAATCATTTTGGCGTTTAGCTCTGCTGAGAGCAAGAGGATTCACTTTCTGCTAGGTATGTATGAGTTCAAGGCCATTGCTGGATTGCAGGAAACTCTTTCTGATCTAACTATAAAGCCTGAAAATGAAAGTAATATTTATAGACTTACTTTAATACTTGGCATTTTTACACTGGCAGTAGGAGCAAAAGGAAATTTTGAGAATGAATACATTTAATTTCTAGGACTCATGTATGCATAACTGTACTGAAGCCAGAAATGCCATTGTATGCACTGAGTGGATAATGCACACTATTAGTAGAAGCTGCTTATTAATATTTAGATAAGGAATTTGTCACTTTACATCTAAGATAATATTACTAGTAAGATCAGATCCACTGCTTTAGTCTGTAGTTGATAGAATACACCACTATTTCTACTTAATTAAAAACCCCTTTCATTATAAGAAGCTATTAGCAAAAGTACATTGAACTTTTAAAGATACAAATCCACTGAAATTAAGCTAGATTGTCAAACGAGGGGCTATTTCATTTTATGTCTGGATATAATGTATGTCAAAAGAATTTCCTGTTATTGCTACAATACTCAACTTTGTGTTTGGGCCAAATGGCATCCATCAAAAAATCATTTAGCCTTGCTTTGATTTTGTTGAATATAGTCTTCAAGAGAATAAATGCAGATTCACCAAACAACTTGATTTACATCTTAAACCAGTGTCACGAGGGATGATGCATTTCCCGGAGACACAGGACATGTGAATTCTCGTGGTGATTCTCTCTTTGTTTGCATGGACTGTGCAAGCCTGAATTTCTACAACTGGATGAAGGTTAAAGAAATGAGAAGCACACATGCATGTTTGTATGCATTGTGAGATAGCTGTGGGAAATCAGCATATCAAATTATCTTTTTATATCTAGTTTCTGACATTAAATGTCATTTAGCAAAATATTCAAGGCTCATCAACTGACCATACATTAGGATTCACTAAACATATCAGTAGGACAACAAACGGTGGACATCGCGGAGTGCTTTAAAGAATTGTTTGCACAGAGCGCTGTAATACTGATTAGGTTGAAGATGATTGGAGGGAGATATATGAAATATGGTTTGTTTCTGAAGACAAGTAGCAGAGAAAAGTTTTAAGTATTCTCCGGTGGGTCATACTCTGGACGGGGTCAGGTACCAAAATGATGACCCAGAATCAATAAAATGTGAAGTGACCTTAGATGAATTAATTTTTATTTCTGTGTCTCAGGCATTAAATTAGAAAAATGGGGATAATTTTACTGAGTTTCCTTGTAAAGTACTCTGAGACTATTAGAAAAGGGCAGTATAGCATATGCATTTTGTGGTGTTGTCTGTTTATTTACAGCCTGAAATTTGTCCTGGCGTGGGGGACCTCAGTCTCAGTTCCATCATCCTTACCACCAGTTTCACTGCAAGTGTCTGTAAAAAGCAGAAACACTATGGTGCTGCCTTCTCATGAGGCAAATGTCTTCCTTCATTCATTAGCTGATGTATTACAGTTTATTACATCTGTAAGGTATAAAGGGAAATATATCTAAAGAGAATCTAAAAAACCCCAACAGCCTTAAGTTTATTAACAATAGTAACTCTGGACTATAAATCACTGTTTACATGAATCCATTAAAAAGGCCTTGATTCTGGAGCTATTCTGTAAAAACTTGTGTTAGGTCTTTAGGATTTAGCTTATAGGGTTTTAAGAAGGCAAATCTTAACTAGAAGAAATTATAAAGTTAACTGTGAGGTATGAGCTCAGCCACTCTGCATTTTATTATTAGTTGCAGTATGTGGCAAAGTACACAGAGCAGAGATACTCACATCTGTAATGAATAACTGTTTTTTTCTAAATGAAGCTCAAACACGTATTAGCACAGCCTATTTATCTGAATGAACCAAGGCTGCAAATAATTAAGGAATCTACTCTGGGAATACTTACACCATCATAGAAGCTGATTTTCCTTCAAGTTGTATCAAAGGAAACCCCAATAACCTTGCTCAAGTCGTTTTACACACAACTGCCATGCATCAGGCTAGATAACTTGCTGCAAATGAACCCGTTATTTTTATGTATTTATTCATCCTTCCTGAAGTAGTCTGCAAATTTCATCTTGTCCTTTGTCTTGTTCAGTGCATGCTGGGAGTGCTGGTGTGAAGGAGCAGACCTTATTTCTTTTACTCCTTATTAGCAGTGCTGTTACAGGCTTTTCCTTGTGATTCTGATAGGTGTTGGGGAGCTGGCTACAGCTGACTGAGCTGACGGTCGTAGCAGCAACTCAAAGACGTGGTGAGGTTTGTCTTGCCTCCACCTGTGTTCCCTGTCTTTTGCAGAGTCCTCAGGACTGGCTTTCTGTACTTCCACTTTGGTGACACGCTATTTTTGAGAAGAATTTTAATTTCGGTGCAGCAGTAGGCAGGGGACCCTATTCCAAATGGATGGGAGGGTGACTGTGGCGCTTGGAACCTGTACAAACAGAAGTAAACCATTTCCTTCACTCAAAAACTCTGTAAGAATATACAAAATACAGAGGGGAAGAAAACGGTGAAACCCCTGGAGACATCAAGTCCAACCCACTCAAAGGAGGACTGTCACCAGTACTAGATCTGGTCAGCCATGGCTTTGTCCAGCGCAGGCTTTGGAAGCTCCACGGAGGAATTTTTCAGAGCCTCTCCTGCTGAACTGCTGCAGGGCTGCTCTAGCCGCCTGTGAGAAGGGTTTTCCTAACATCCTACTTGATCCTTCCAAATTGCAATTTCTGGCTGTCGCCTCTCATTATATCATCTGACACTACCGAGAAGAATTTGGATCCGTCGTCTTTCTAATTGCTCTTCAAGTATTTGTAGGCAGCAGCCTATAATTATTTGATCTCTTTAGCTTCCCAAAACGTAGCTGATTTATTTGAATATTAATGCCAGCAGACATTCAGTTATGTTTATAGTTCATTCACATCTAAGATATCCAGTGCTGATGACTGGATTGCATTAAAATCTTCGATTTTTACTTCCATTCAGTACATTAGAAACAATTTCTTTCCATATACCTCTTCCATGAGGTACATTTTCTCCCATGCTCAAAATCTCAGCTCTTCTCAATGCTCAGGGAAGATTATTCTCCTGTTTTGGAACCATGTTTGGATTTTCCATCTCTATTTCATCCTGCACAGATTATCTTTCTTCATACTTTTTTATGTCTGAAGCCTCCTTTGCTTTGCTTCTTAATTTGACTTGGAAAGCTAATTAAGCTTTACTTTTGGCAGTTCTTTATTCCTATACTTCTTTACCTCTTAATGGTATGGCTTTACTGCGTGCTGCAGATCCTATTCCTCCTCAGAAAGCCACTGATTGAAAAGTGATTTCTTATGAATGTAAGGATTTACTTTTATAGTATTCCTGGTCCAGGTTCTAAACTGCAAACTAGTGACTGTGTTGACATTGTTTATGCTACTGTCTCTTAGCTTTATATTAAAATGACTGATAGTATTTGTAAAGCTTTATGGAGTTTTGCAGGTTTTTAGTTTAAATGTTTAGTTGGTTTTTGGTTTAAATGTCACTGAGAATTATGATTATATATGATATAAGGCTGGCCCACTTACTCTAAATTAGAAGAGAAATATATTGGGCACAGTTTTTATGGTTTGCGTGTCTGCTAAATCACCTCTGCATTTCACAGCTTTAGGCGCTGGAAAATATTTATAGTTTTTGCTTAGGAGTGCATACAAGTTTAGATACAAAAAACTCTTTAAGTTGAAGCTCAGAAGAGGTTTGGTCGTTTGTTTTTTCTTTTATAACTCTGCATTATTTTGCAGATGTTTCCTATTGCATTAGAGAAGAATCTTTAGCAGTAGAGAAGTGGGGTTAATTGGTTGGTGAGGGAGGCAAAGAGAGGATTTTTTTCTCCTGGTCCTGTCTTCACCCATGTGCAGTGAGTTGCTCCGTGCCTCCTTTTGCCTATTTGTAAAATGGCTGTAGAACAGATATCACTGTCATATGAACAAAAATGTAAAATTCGCATAGGTAACCTAGCTTTTCCAAAATAAAGAAACCAACATTAAACGCAACCCGAAAAGGGAGTGATCTGTATTAATGAAGAATGTTTCATTCATTCTTAGTAATCTTATCCCTTACTTTCTTGACTTGTTAAATCCCTTCAATAATCAGTGCTCCTTCTTGAAACTTACCCAGCCTTGCAACTTTTCTTCATCCACCCTGCATTTCACTTTGAATCAGGCCTCCCTCATGTCTTTTAGAAAAGCATCATCCACTCTGTCATTCTGAGAACAGAGATTTCTGTCTATTTTCATCATACCTTTATTGATTTTACTCACACTTGTTTTCACTCTTTTTGGTAAACTTACTTATCAGTTTGTGACTAATGTTTCAGTTCACTTCCTTATAAATACATCACAAAAATGGAAGTGTTCTATTGTTTTTGAGGAATGAAGGTACTTTTCCATTTGTGTTTTGATGCGTTTTTGTTGTGTGTTTGGGGCGGTTTTTTGTTGGAAATTCATCAATTGCACTTTAGCAATTGCACTTTAGTCTTAGATAGTCTTCCCCCTATTTCCGTAAACGCTGCAGAGAATACCTCTAATAATTAAAGAAATATGTACCCTTTTGCCGACCCTTTAGACTGCATGCTTGTGTGCTTGTGGAGAAATACCAAGGTCTCTTCTTGAAGAAATCTGTGCTACCATTTTTTAGGAGCTGAACGATCTGAATCCTGGTGATTGCAGATGCCAATCTGCAGCATGGTTTTCCTGAAGAAAATCAAGATTTTTCTTTTTATCTTTGCTTTTTTGCCCTGAGCCCCTCCTCTCGAAGATTTTGGTGATGTTTCAGTGTCTCTTAAAATCAAACGTGTAGTGCTAACGCTTTCCTTTGTCGCTCCCAAAGGACAAAGAAAAATGCTGGAAGCTCTGGTTTTCCTCCTCCCCACTGGCATCATTGACATTATCTTCTTCTGACTCCTCTGGTACCAGTAATGGATATCCTGGCTTTGTGCTCAGCCTTAGTAACTTAACACATGAGCAGTTTTAGTGGAGCTGCATTTAATTAGAAGATTGTACAGTTGAATTCCCAAAGCAGAGATCTCCTCGGGGCACGGGAAATTATTTGTCCTCTCCTAATGGATGTATATAGGTCCATGGCTTGGGCCTGTTGCCCGTTTCCAGAGATTTTTGCAAAAGACCAAGTACTTCTGTCCCTTGACATGAATCTCTTGTTTCCACTATTTTTTCAGACTTCTTGCTCATCAGTTGATAGTTTACTGGATTGACTCTCGACTGACTGTCTGCCAAAGCCTTTCTGGTTCATAGCCATTTTGAGAATGTGCAAGTTTTAATTGTGAAACATTGATAGGTAAAATATTTAAAAATTCACTGAATTCGACCAAATGTCCCCATAGCCAGTTGAAGTCAATAACTTGAGTTTCAAGAGGAGAATCAGAAATATGCCATGTATGATGAGATTCATGGCATATTTTCTTGGTTTCCTACACATTCAGCAGATGAAGTCTGGGTTCTCTGGATACATTAGGGACAAGTAGCCTCCTAACATTTTTCATTGAAAATCAGACCTCTTTAAAAAAATGCAAGAATCACGGAGTTCTGTGAGACACTACATGGCTGAAAGGTTTTATTTTATTTGTTTTTTATTTATTTTTATTTTTCATAGACTGTGTTAGAAGTTTAGAAGTAGACTGTGGACCAAATTGCTAGTAGTACACCATGAAAATCTTCGATCTAGGAAATTTCTGCAAACAGCTTTTTCTATCTTGTTTTCTTTATCCCTGTCAAAACCTCTCTGCATCTTTCCTCAGTAAACTTCATGGCTTATACTCACTCCCTTCATGTCATCCATCCTGCAGTCTTGAGAGGTCAGTCCAGTCTCTGATGAGCCTAGGGAATCAGTCTCTGTTGCCTCCAGGATAGCTTTTTCAAAGAAATGCGTTCTCCCATACTGCCCTTAGGCTTAGGAGTAGCTTTCCTGAACAACTTCAAAGATATTTTCCATTGTTCTTCAAATTATCTGTGAAATGCCCTCATATTTTAGTGTATTCTAGTTTTGAGAAAAGATAGTATTTCCATGAAAGGTTATTTCAGAGCATCTCCACACAAGTCAAAGTGAATTTAGATTGTATGAAAGATCACAGCATTTGCACGTTCATATCCCAGTTGTGGACGCTATACCAGTTGCCAAGTTATCTATTCCAACATTTTAGAATTCAGCCTATCTTTTCATTATAGTTTAAAGCCCTCCCATTTTTTCATGCCAAGAACATGCTTAAGAAATAAAATGCTTTAACTTTTCCAACAGTTGCACTCAATTTGAAGGATCTAGTAAACATTACTGAAGCACAGCTAAGGGAAATTCCCTATGGCTAATAAAATTTTGGTAGTAATAGCAAATAAAATTTGAAGTTTTCATAATAGATTATCTAAACATCTCCAATGCAAAGCATAAAACAAAGCAGGCCCAGAAGCTTTTGTATAGTTTTTAAAGTATCTTCAGATTCTAGAGAGAATCTCCATAAATGTAACAGTTTTTAAATTATTGATGTTCTGGCAGAAATGCTGCTAATTTTTTTCACTATTGTTGCCGATATTTCTGTTAAGAATTTCAGAGTACATTTTATGGGTTTTTTTTATGTTAATGACATCTTCCTACCTCCCAGTAGTTTGATTTTAACCATTTGCATAGTTTCAGTCCATTAAAACTGTCTTTTAGCAAGAGGAAGTGTAGTAATTTATCCTTACAGGGATGTTGTGACTCAAACACTCCTTTCTCTTCCTGTTGCTCAATCCAATGTCATTAAATAATAGATTTCATTTCATAACTTTGCAGTAGCAATAAAGAGGAAATTATGTTCAGAAGGCATGTTTATTTTTTTTCCCCAGCCTTTTCATGGTTTAAAAGTGATTCTTTCTCTTCGTGCTAAAGTAATGTGAAACAGCTTTTTCAAACTTATGTCCTTGGGAAATGAATGTTAATTAAAGAATGAACATGAAATAAGACTTAGGAAATCAGTGCCGTTTTTCAGACACAAATATCTGTTGTTCAGATTTTACATTTATGCTCCTTCATGATGCTTTCCTTTCTTTCTCTGAGCAAGAGGTCCCTCCTTTTTTCTTTCATCTTCCCAAGAGAAAATCTGTCATGTTCATGCTATCATCTGTACAATTTACCTTGCATTTTTTGAAGCTCTGAGAATTATAATTCATATAAATAAGAAAGAAAACACAGGAAACCAACACATATATACAAAAATTTGGAATTCCTTTCCTATTATTTTTACATGAAAATGGGCCTACCTTGGACTGGGACTATTGTTTTCATAGATTTCCATCTATTTTTATCTTTATCTTGGATTAGAAGATTCGTGGAAGAAAGGTGCTATAGCTTCAGGATTTTGAAGCCATTTTGAAATAAACTGGAGAGAGATTTCTTGATAGAAGAGAAAAATTTCATAGAATTTCCTATTTTATTACACAGTCTGATTATACCTTGTCCCCATTGACATATTTTTCTCGACAAATAAATATTACAGAACAGACTGAGACTGTCTCTAGTGTCATAATGTATACTCCACGCATATATTGTGGTTGAAAAAAACATTAGAATCAAATGTTTTTCACTCCTTTTTTTTCTATTATTGTTTTCTTTTTCTATTGATAATTTGGGTATATCTTGCAAGTTGACACCTGGCTGTCAAAATTCTGCAGGCAGTATAATTTGTCTTAATCCCAGACACCCATATGGCCTGTCTGCTGTCCAAAACCATTTAAACCAGTAGTCATTTACACATATTGTGTGCCTCACTGTTTAATCTGAGTGATCCTGTAGCATTTAGTTGTGGTCACCATGCAAACTGAGAAGGTCCCACTTGGTTGACGTGCATTTGAGCAGATGAGGATAGAAAATAAGAAGAAAGACCAATGTGAATAATTTCAGGTAAAATCTTTTAAGTTGCAAAGTCTTCCATCACTAGCATAGTATTTCCAAGTATGAACATAATGGCATATCTCTTCAGGGCTGTGAATAATTGTAGAGCTTTCTAATGGAAGATGTTGCCATTTTGTATTTTTGATTGAACCTGAATCCTTTTTTTCTCTTTCTGTCTCCTAGTCTAAATTTTCAAAGCAATGTCTTGCTTATGTCCTTTGCGGGATTTAATTTTTTGAAGTATGTATTTGTCTTTCATTTTGAGGTGTTTGAAGAAAATTTTTTTATTACTTTGGGATCAGTTCAGTCAGAGGATCAAGGTCCTGTCTTCTCTATATTCACTGCACTGATGGTTGCCTGCTCTTCGTAGTAATACTTGCTTTGCAGTTCTTTCATTAGCCTGGGGCTTGCTCTAAAAGCACTTTATCTCTGTGCTTGTAATAGGTAAATATATGTCTTATTTTCCCTGTGACAAACAGTGAAGCCTGATTCCAATTTGCTGTCATATGGGAAGGAAGAGTATTTATTTAGTGTTCTGGTGAAACTAATATAAGGCAGTGATTGTTTTCCTATGTGAGCAATGTAAGGATGCATGATTTAAACAAATGTTACTCTCTACAGCAATGGGAGAAAGAAACCTGTTTATATTAGAAGGTCTCTCAATCAACAGAGAACAGGTTTTTTTCTGCTTGCATCATTGGAAACTGCGTAACAATAATCCTGAATGGTGGTTTCTTCTGGGATTTGAAACCAAAGGACAGGAAGCTGTGGTATAACGTAAACCTCTGCTGGTTTGCATGCCATAGTAATACTGGAGAAAGACAAGAAATAGAAATAATTGATGGAGAGGACCTAAGTCTGAGTTAATAGACTAAATATTTGAAAATAATATTATCTTCACTACTTAAGAAAGGTAAATTCTAATTGCTTTTTTTTGTTTTACTAAAGGAAAGGTGAATGCATTTATTGCTGAAAAGATTGCACATTCTTATTTTTTCAAAGTAACATTTAGCACTAAAAAAACATTCAAAGATGTAACTTAGATGGAAGTAATAGCTATAGTTGAGATTCTCAACTTGGAATTACTATAGCGATACTGCTGTAAAAGTGAAACAGCTCATTGTGAAAGTTTGAGTCCAAATGTAGTTAGTTTTATTATAATTTGGACTAGATGACCTTTAAACATCCCTTCCAACCCAAACTATTGTATGATTCTGTGATAATTTCCTCCAAAACATCAGGATTTATTCAGTTTAGATACAGGGAAATTTGCTGCCAGTGATTTACAGGGCGATGGCAGCATTTACTTCAGCGTCTAGAATATCCTGACAATCCTAGAACATGGACAGTCAGTAGAGGACCTCTACACTCATCTTCTTCAGAAATACAGAGATGCGTTTGCAGAGGTTGGAGTGCTTTTAGCCATGAGAATTTTTCAGTTTCGTATTGGCTAATGAATCTTTCATATCTACAAAGTTCACACTTCACAAAGCTTTTTTCACGGTCTCTTGCTCATTCTGAAGAACACTACTCTATCATTTCCCCTTGGATGATATTTTTCAAGCTTATTTTTTGTCCCTTGTATAATAATAACTAGAGTAGAAGTTTCCAAGTTTGTTTTCTTGCTTGCTGTTACCATCACCAGCAGTGGGAGAGAGCATCAGCAGCGGCCATCTCCAGCGCTACACCAAATCTTGAATTAACATCTATGTAGCCACTGAATAATTTGACCATATTAAAACTGAATTCAATGAGTCTGAATACTTTTCTGCACTTAGAGACTTTATGGTTTTAACGTTGTTGGTATAATTTCACTTTGGTCAGTATTGCCTGCTATAAATGTCAGGTGTGCAGTAGGGTTTCTTCTGTTTCATGGAGAGTAGAAGAATTACAGGTATAAAATGTTGGCCCAAAAAGTTGATTTTGGAATTAGAATTGAAAGAAGGAAAAATCGGAAAAAGTCATGCCTGAAGCTTAAGTTGAAATGTAGTTACTGTTCACAAATGCATTAAATTCTTTTTCCCTGCATGACAGAAAATGCAACAACAAGCTCTATTTTAAGAAGCTGAGCTTAAATTATTTATAAAGAAGAGATTTTTTAAAAAATACTTTGATTTACAGCTCATCTTTTGCAAAATAGTGGTCTTAATTTCATATTTACTTGGATTTTTTTTCCCTGATTTAATCTCTTTAATATAATTTTAAAAAATCATACCATTTCCAATTGATGCAAATCTTCACTTTCAGTAGCAGAGCCTGGGCTATTTGGCTTTAAGAATAAGGTATCGTTTTTCTAAAAATTGTGCCTGTTTATATTTTAAACAAGAATCATTCAGAGTATCAACAAATGTGGGGGTCAGCTATGATTATGCCTGCTAAAAATAAAAAATACAGAGCAGAAGGATTCAGCTTCCCTTAATCCCGGTTCGTGGTGGGATTGCTGCTCTACTGCCTACTGAACTGCAGGAGTTACTACACCATACCCATCGAGCTGAACAAACATGCACAATCCCTTGTGAAAACTGAATTATTCCACACATGAGAAAAGGTTTTCACCTGTTTTTTCCCCTCCCTTCTCCTATGGAACAGCACCTAAGTGTTTTAGACACTGGTAAAGAATGGAGTAGTGAGACCCATATGTCTTCATCAGCAACCTGGATGGGTGACACAGGTGATAATACTAAATTGGGGGATGGCTGACAAAGGGCAGAGCTTCATGCCAGTGGGAGCTTGATAAACCTGAGGATCAGATAGACATAAATCTAGGTGTCCACAACTGTGGCACGATAACCCCACGTATCACTGTGGTTTGGGAATCTGCTGCTCTGGGATGTGTTGTGGCGTACAGTCTGAAGATGCCCTGGGTGGCCAAATACAGTCTAGCATCTTCTGATGTTGTATTTATACATTTCCTTGGAAAGAAATGGTATATGCTTTAACTTAGAATTGTTTAGTAATGTTCAATTTTATGACATTGGTCAGTAGAACGCCTTCGTCTTCCAGCTGCAGTTTTTTTCCAAAGGTGTGTTTTCCTGTTAGCCCATTCCATTACACAAGCTGAGTCCATGTAGTTTTCTAAAGGCTGTGTACATTTTTCAGATTTTTTTTTCTTTTTTTTGTCTGTTTAGAAGGATCTTGTTTGTAACATGAAGAATATTAGCTCAAGCAAGCTGCAGGGTGTTCTGCTCTTGGTGTTTTCTCTCCCTAAAAGTATTTACCTTCCTTTGTTGCGTTTCTTCCATTTGGATTATACTGTGTTGCTAAAAAACAAAAATAAAAACCAAAAGAAGGCTGCAACCCTCTCTATAATCAGAAGTATGTGGATTGTCAGTAGAATGAAGAGAGATGATGATGTCCAGAATTCTATTAAATGTTCAATTTAAACAAATGGGAATAATAACAAGATGTCTTTGAATCATCATACTAATCTGTAGGGGTCTTTGATTACAGTGGTATGGTTAAAAACATGCAGGCTGAGATGGAGGGCTGTTTGCTGGAGTTCGTAGGACTGGCTTTCACACAATTTTAGTCTGAAGGCAGCTGAGGAAAGGGCTGTTTTCTCCTTTGTTCGAACAGTCTGACTTCTGAAATTTAGATCAACTGCTTCAGAAACTAAAGAGTAAATTTTTTTTTTGAAGAAACAAATATAACAAGTTAGGTACTTGAAAACAAGTTCTCAGTAAATGCCAGGACAGTGGGTTATGAACTGATGTTTTCTTATTCTCATGATCTTTATCGACTGAACTTCACTGTATGTCTAAGCTAGAAAGTGCTCCTCTAAAGCCTCAAAATGGGACGCAGAGCTTTATCTTCTCAAAGTCACACATAATCACCTGGTGTTACATTAAATGGTCTTCAGTAAAAAATACTTAGATTCAAAACCGGATACCTAATAACAAGAAAATGGATTGTCTTTTAATCTGCAGATGAAAGTTTTAGGTTTTAGACAGCTTGTGATGATTTAGTCATGCTGTTTAACCCTTGTGTGGTCATCCTAAATCATTACCTATTAGAGTACTCTAATGGACTCCATAATGTAATTATCCTCCCAGGATGTGCTAACTGTGTAAAGCACGTTCCTATGCTGACAAGTGGAAACAAATTCTGTATTTTTCCTGTGTATGTTAGGATTAGAAGTTCAGGTGTCAGCACTAGTAGTATGTGAGATATTATATGGAAAGATTTAAGTGAAAAATGAAGTTTAATTGCTTTCGGAAAAATATTGGGATGCTCTGTTTAGAAGACATTTGTGGCACTATATCTAAATTCAGAATATTCTATTGGTATTTTTATAGTTGAACACTTTTGTTCTAGAAAAGATGAAAAAATAGGACATTTTTATGCATATATAATAGCAAAACAACCTTCCTGCCTCAGAAAAAAATTCGGCCAGGTGAACTATGATCTAATTTTCCTCTATAATAAAAACAAAATCATTGCTCCTGAAGCATTATTCTTGGCTGCCAGCAGTTTCAAAGCATGCAGACATTACCATTTTGACTCTGTCCTGCTGTTTAACTGGAAGGATTATGTCACAACATAGTATGTTTGTTTTCCAGCTTTTTGTCTGTTTGTCCGTCAAGACGTTTTTGTAGAAGAAGTATCGGTCATTGTTGACTTTGGAGGTAGTGGAAGAAAAAATAATTATGAAAAAAAAAAAAAAGCAGACAGTACCATTGAAGTAACTGTGCTCCTGTCATAGGAGAATGAATACTCCTTTCAACAAATCTATAATTTGCAGAAGTTGCAAAAAGAAAATAGCCGTAAGGTGACTGTTAACATACTTCAGTTCATCCTGCCAAGAAAGTTAACTTCATAAAGTCATTAAACCAGTGATTACATTTTAAAATATTATTCCCCAGCCATTTCTTCTTAGACTTTAAAATATAGTTACTGTATATACTACCTTCTTTGTAATGTGAAAAATTGTAAAATACACTTATTTTTCATAAACTCCTAATTATTAACAGAGCTATTTGCGCTCCTATAGTTAAAGTCATTTCAACACTTCCGTTATTTAAACTTCACTTTTAGGGGTTCGTAATTTGGCTGTAATAAAAAATACGTTCAGACTCAGAGGTCTCAAATATTGTTTGCTGGTATTAGGAAATTTAGCCTGTTTTTCTTTAAGAAGCTAAGTAATTTGGATTGTTTGCTGTTTTGCAGTATAATCCAAACCAAAATATTTTGTAATGTGGACTAAATAATTTCAATAATTAAAAAAATTAGGAAAAGACAGTGAGTATGTTGGAACTGCTGCTGCCCCAAATTCTGTGGCCGACACTGAATATAGCTGAGGCTCAGGGAAAGGAGATGGTGGGAAGTTCTTGCCACATCTCCACTGTTGCTATATAATAACCTCATATATGCAAAGTTATTGCAGCATTTATATCATGCCTATCATCTGGAGTCATGGGCAGTAGACCCACTGCTTACAGAGTAAGAACCCCCAGTACTTCCACTGCAGCGAAAGGTGAAAGACCTCCTGACTTCAAGGTTGCATAGCTGAAAATTGCTTTTCTGGAATGATAAATGCTCGGGTGCTCGGAGATGGATCGTTTCTTTGGTACGGCTTCCTGAAATCCCCCTTCATCATGTAACGCAGCCACGGTAATGACTCAACAAGGCCTTCAGCTCCGGAAATTAAGGAATCGGGGCTTATTGCATATTAATGGCAACTCTGGGACAGTCAAATAAGACAGTTTGTTATAATACTAATTATAGCAAAGCACTCATGTTGTGGTTTGAATGAGTCAATTATGTGTGTGTTAAAACTATAAATACATCTTCCCCCCAACCTAGGCTGTGTGGTACGTAATTTTTTTTTAATTGCTTGGATACATATTTACCTGAGCATATCCTGGTTTCCCAGGTAAATATGTGTACCAATGCAGAACTCATTATGGTCTGTTTGGATAAATAATCCATATTTTATAACTGTACAGGAAGTAATTATTTTCATATTTTGCTTTCTTTAAGCCAAAGAAATTAAATGCCGTGTGTTCATTCCTTAAAATAAAATAGATGCAAAAGTCAGGGCAATACAAGAATAAAGTTTTCATTGTTTTGGTAGAAACTGAGAATATTATTCCAGATTTTGATCTTGTGTTTAGCCCAGAATAACTCCATTAAAGTAAACAGTGTTATTCAGGATTTACTTAGATGCAAATGGGACGCAAATTTGGCCCCCTCACCTTACTCTCCCTTACTTCATTGGGAGGTTCCTGTAAGCAGCGTGCACACAATCTTTGCTTTAAATGACATTGTCACATGTTTATCATTTGGAAAAATAAGGTATTTCAGCTACATGCAGAAATAAACATACCTGAATTTTATGGTAAGAAAATTAACGTCTTCTAGAATCATAGAATGGGGTGGGTCGGAAGGGACCTTAAAGATTATAGTTACGGTCCTGTACGCGTTAGGGAACCAGAGCGTACTTACACGACGGATATTTCTGCCATTGTTTTATATGATATTTGGAAAAGCTGTGTTGTGTTACCACCGTGCTAAGGTCAGGTTTTGTAACACTTTTAAGCTTAGTGGGGCCAAAGTCAGCCTTGGCATAAATCCACTAACTGCAGTAGATTTACACTAGAGATGAATATTGGCTCGTTCTTGGTAAATTTATTTTTATCCAGCTCTTTATATTTTATGTTAGAAATATAAGTAGCTTGCGTGCCCTCAAACTAATCAGAATAAGAAACAGTTTTGCTTATGCCAAAAAATAGAACTATCGTTTTTCACATTCTTACATTTTTCAAGTAAGATTATGTTACTGTGACTTCTGAATTCCTGAAATCTCTCTGGTCTCTGCGACTGCAAGGGCCAAGAGAGGGGTTCAAGGGGAAAATCTGAAACTCTTTGTGCAGTATGTTTTGTGTTGTGCATACGAGATACAGTTAACGTTTTATATGCATGTGATTAGTGTGGAAAAAAATTAATGCAGTCCAGTATTATGATTTATGGACTGAATCTTTTGCCCAGTGAACACTTGCCAAAATGAAAATCTTTCCCCCCCCTCCTCCTTTGGATATTAGAAACAGCTACTGTTTTTGTTGATCTTTTTAACTTCTGAATAGGCCTATTTCAAGTCATAGCAGCATGGGAGCTCAGATTAATAATATACTTATTCAGCCAGTGATACTGAGTGAAACCATTGCTAGTGTGAGTATGAAGGATAGGATTTCTTTAAATTATTTTCAGGTGCATTATGCATTTCTGAAAGAAGAATATAGAGATATTTGAAAATAAATTAAATTTCTGTTTATCGATTGTTACAGGTGTGTATGAGTTTTAATATCAAGAATTTTTTAAGGCGTCTCTCCTTTTGATAACTTCTGTACTGTGCTCGCTGTCAGTCCATCCATCAGATGGTTAGCAAGGATATCAGCAAAGAGATTATGATTAAATCTTGCCTTTTGAACAATATTTTTGAATTTAGAGGAAAAGGCATCTTCCATGCTGTGAAGCATCCTTTCTATCCCACCTCCTCTACAGCATCATCTTAAACCAGAACCAAAGGCTAGCGAGGTGAAAGGAGCAAATCCCGCAGACTTCTCGTCTGCATTTGAGGTAGACCTCCTTAGCCCAGTAGTTTGATAAGCATCAGCTTGATAAGGATCAGCTTGTACTGGTTTTGATACGATCTCTTTGTGTATAAATTAGCCCAATTTCCTGCACTTACCGAAGGTGAATCCAAGGCTGATGTGCTTAGTCCCTTACAAAGAAATTTTTTTCTTTACAGCACAATTTGAGGAGTCTGGGGCCTTTAGAGGCACTGTCGCGATGGAGGCGAGGGCAGATCTTTGCTTCACGCTCCTTTGGCCACCTTTTATCATTTTTTTTTGCCATTCATTGCTCAATCCCATCTTTACCTCTACCATGTCTGAATGGCCTGGTCAGCTCAATTAAGGTTTTTCCAATTACCTTATTTATAGAGTCGGTGTTTCTTATCAATTTATTTTCTTTCTCTCAAATGAAATAAGAGTATGCCTAAAAAAGTTCTTCATGTGAGTCTGGTTTGTACTAATGATAAGTCAAGTAGGCGTAGAGTTTCTTTCAAAAAATACTTAGGTAAGCTGTTTAAAATTAATATTTGTTATTCTAAAAAATTGTGAGAGGGATCAGCCGCCCTTCCACAGTTGCAGATAAAGTGCTATGGCAAGAATTTGGCATTTTTACATTGCCTGAGAGAATTATATGTTCATTTTCTGGGCTAATGTGGTGCAAGGAAAAAAGAAAAAAAGGGATGTAGTGCTTTTTAAAAGCAATCCTTTTAAACATAAACAAAAAAGCTTTTGCTTGAGATTTGTCAAAAGTCTTTCAGTCTTTTCGTAAAATTGTTATTCACTTCTTGGCTAACAAGAGCCGAGTGACACCTTTGAGAGTCCCAGCTTGTGTTTTAGTGCATAGCTTGTATTTTGCTATGCACTACCATGCAAAATATTATCTGAACTTATTTAAAACAAACCCTAGTGAATAAATTTTTTAACACAGAAACAGCCGTCATAATTTATTCATTGATTTTAGTTGCAGCAAGCAGCTGAAGTTTCTCAGCTGAGAGGAGCTCGAGTCATCTCTGCTGAAGACCTCCTGTTCTTAATGCGCAAAGATAAGGTATCGTAATGAGACAGAAATTTCTTACTTTACATAGTAAGCTGCTTACCGTGTTGTAAAGTGCTTGTTTATCCTATGTGAAAGGAGACCATCATCACAAAAAGCTTTATTTAAAAGTATAGCTGCTCTGCAATTGTATTGTATTGGACACGGTACAATATTTACATAACATTTTAATTAATTCTCATTTTTTCCTGTGACTTCAATTATCAACAGATTTTTTTCACTAAGCTTTAGGTTGGGTAATATGCCTTAGAGCTTAAACCAATTTGTTAATAAAGGTGTAAATATTGATACTTATAACTCTTTTATTAAAAACCAGTCATTCTAATTTCCTCATAGTTATGCAGGGTGTAGATGTGACATTTGACAGTGCGACCATTACATTTTTATCATCTAGGATGTCAGTAAATCCTGACTTGATTTTACTTTATAATATATTTCCTGTACTTTATGTCACTAAAATTTCTCTGGATAGTAAGGAGAGCAGGTCAATAACTTAAAAAAAAAAAAAAATCCGTGCAAAGATTGAGTTCATTTTCTTTCTTTAAATTTCAAAATTATTAAAAAATTATTGTCAACTATTTTAATCAACATTATTTATTCTTCCTTTGTCTCCTTTTCTTCCTTAGTTCCCACCTTTCTCTCCCCCTTTTCTCTCCCCTTTGTTTTTCTTTCCTCATTTGATAGGTAAAACCTAGTGACCAAAACAATATCAAAATTTAAAAAACACTAAAACATGAAAACCAATTGCAGTTTCTTTTTTGGATATGATCCATAAGGCTATACGGAAAACATTGGTTAATATGGATGTCAAAGTTCATGGTAATATGCATTTGTAGGTTTCAATTTCCAAACTAAGCAAAGATTTTGGAGTGCCCTAAAAGAAACCTGATTTCTGAATTTCTGCTTTCTGAAAGTCAAACCCATATCTGTCTCATAGTTGGCAAGCATCGTACCAAGGAGCTCAAATAAATAATTTTAAATGTGGAATTGGTACTGACCTTGATGTACTTTCTATGTATGGATTTTCAGCAGAATCAAAAATTATGAACATTATAAAAATCATATTTACTGAGTAATATATTACTCATTCTTATGTTTGTGTCTTACAAAGTTAGTCTGAATAAAAAATAGCTGTATAGTACTAATTAATATCAATGTATTTTTTCTCTTAGAAGAAGCTTAGAAGGCTACTTAAATACATGTTTTTTCGAGACTACAAATCTAAAATTGTCAAAGGAATAGAAGAAGATGACCTCCTTGAAGGTAGAGAAAAAATTACTTAATATGGGGGAAGCTCGGTATCTTTTTAAATTTGCTGAACAGCTCAATGCAAGGTATTAATGTCTTCCTTAATATTTAAAGACACAAAAATATTGTCTTCAAGTAATTTGGTTTAAAATCTCTGCTTTTCCATTTGAAGTACTTCTAAAGTAAGTATTTGCATCTACCATTCAGATGGTAAGTAACACTGCTTAATGTCAGAACTCTGTTGAAGTAAGAAACTGGTGCTGATTAAAGGGCTAATTGATTTCAGCATGTGTAATTTAAATGCGGCAGCTACCGTGTGCAATTGAATGGACGTTTGTTAAATTATTATCAAAGGGTTTTGACATGTTTTACAAAAAAATCCCATAATCTGAAGTCGTTGAATACTAATATATGTCCTGGGTTTGTTTTCAGTGTGGTTTAACATTTTATACTTTGAATCTGTAATTTAAAGAATGGGAAACACTTTTGTTTCCCCATTCCGTGAGGATTTTATAACAGATTTTATAACCAATGCATTTAAAGGAAAAGCTCTTCAAATTAAAAATATATTAATTTATGCCATATAATTTGCTGGTATAAAGTTTTGTTGATTTATATTAACAGAAGAATTAGCATTTCCTTTGTAAAAAGTTAAGTTGAAACTTATCACAGCAAATCTAAACCTTGCCGTATTTTTATAACATCTAGCAATGTCCATACGCAACTTTTTGTACTTAACTTATTTCCTTTCTCAGAGCTTTTTATTTTTATTTTTTTCCCCTTACAATTAATTCCTTGTGTTTGGTTCCTCTGAGCATCCACACTGATGTTAGGTAAACATTGTACTTCTTGCTTTGACTTAGTCAATCTGTGGATAAATTTTTGTCAACTCATTTGAGATTTAATTTGCCTGTGGCATTTTATTTTCACTACACGTGAAAGTATATTGTTTCATGCAAGCAATCTGGCAGTGTAGTTTCCTACCTGACAGCTTTAGTTTTTTTTAATACTTAAGTCAGTGTCACTATTTAAAACAAATAAACAGTTTTCGTAAGCCATTTAGATGCTCATGAAATGCTTCCTAAACACAGTTCATCTGGGATTAAAGATTGCATTTTCTGGCATGCTTTGGTAATTGAAGCCATTAATTTTGTTTTGTGTAGCTAATGTCTTTATTACTGCTATTCTGTTTAGAACAACAGAGATCACCTTGCCAGGGTTCTCCAGGTTTTACTGGAGAGCAGTACCGTAGAGCTGCGTCTTAGTGCTTGTGTTATGGTTTGCTTTAGGCAGTAGGTAACGAGGATGTTCTATGCGCTTTTGGGAAAGAGCATTTCTTCTATGTATTCTGTACTGTAAGTGAGGGGTTTTGTACAACCAAAGAAGGGTGGTTTCTTCTACAGCTCTGTCCACTGTGGATCCTTCAGTGAGAAATAATGATATATGAGCAGTAGACTAGGTTTCTCTAGATTCCTAGTAACCACTAGGTTGTACTAGAAAATGCTAAAGGTGATTTTTTCCTACAGTGCTGCTGCAGCATAGCAGTGACATCACCTCGGTCAGGTAGCACAACTTGTATGAGGAGGACAGTAAGAACAGGACTTTTCTGCACAGTGCATCTGATTCTAAAACATGTCCCTCCTAGGGACATCGGTTGGTGTTTGGAGAAGCCAAATAACTTAAGTTTGTTGTTCTTTGCTTACCTTTGTGAAGACAAATTCAACAGTAATAACACGAACAAGCGGCAGAAGCTTGCTCAGGACTTTCTCAACTCCATTGACCAGACTGGAGAGCTCTTAGCCATGTTTGAAGATGATGAGATTGATGATGTCAAGCAAGAGCGGATGGAGGTAATTCTTTTCTTTTACTGATACCCAGCTGTAGCAGAAAAAACTGTGAAGTATTTCATACACCATGCTAGTCTGATGCCCTTTCTGTGCTGCATACATCATTGTAACATGTTTCTTTCCTTTTGCCCAGTTGGTCTAAAGGAACCCTATTTCCATATTTTTCCTATTCACTCAAATGTTTCCTGATATCTAAGCACGCATGCTGAGAAGGAAGATTACAAAAGGGTAGTTATGGATCTTTCTGTCTGCCCTATATTTGCATTTCCTTCCTGTAGAAAGCAGATTCTATTTATAAACATTTCACATGCATTTTTCACAATCTTTTTTTTCTTTTTCATTATTCCTCTCATTAGAAAATCGTTTCAATAGCATTTGAGGATTCTTTTCATATAACACAGCTTACAGATAAAATTAAAATACTCTGTGCAAACATGCTTAAGTATATGCTCTTCTCTCCCTCCTGCTTTCAAGTCCTATTTTCTGATCTATGTTCATATGAAAAATTACGTCTACATTACAGAATGCAGTAACATATCACTCTGAAAAAGCTAGCCTGGGATCAAGAAGCAGTGTAGCTGTGTTGGCATGGAAGTCTTGTGGAGCGATAGTTTTGATGCCAGTTGGTTTTGATACCAGTTTTACTTGGTTTCACTGAGATTTAGCTGTACTGGCACAAGATACTACATCATAGCAAGTATGCCTTATAGATCTTATCAACCCCATGGCCTCTCTAGCAGCAGAGCATCTTCTTGAATGTCATTTATTCTGAAGTATTTATAAGATCCAAAGGCTGTATCTGTACTAATCAATAAACTAGGCCAGGGCCAGACTGGCCCTGAAGGCAGGTGACGTGGCCTGGCTTGGGCCCCTATGGCTAAATTTTTGGTAAGTGGACAGGGCTACCCTGTCTTTTCGGTAGCCCTGTCTGTAGCAAATCTGGAGAACAGTCCATGGCCCCTGTTCACGCTCCATTCCTCCTCACGTCTTGTGTGGGCAACTGGATGTCAAGGGCAAAATGGTGCCAGCAGCACGCTCACAATTCCACACTAGTGTTTGGGCCAATTTCCATCCTTTTTAGTCAGTAGTATAGTGTATGTGGCTGTTTGAAACTTGCTATTTTTAGAGTGCTTTTTATACCCTTTCAGTGGTAGAAACTGGTTACTTTGGTCTGATTTTCTTTTCTATGCTGAGGTGGCTGATGCATTCAGTGATATTTGTGTATTTAATATTTGACTACTAGGGCCTCATTTCACGGTCAGGATTTCATGGAAAATTCTAAGAAATAACCCAATTTTTATCCTACCCTTGTTGTAAGTCTCATTTTTTCTTCTTAATGGAGCCTCTTTTCAGAACTGGCACTTTCCCAGCCCTGTTTCCCCTTCCTTATTCCCATTACAATTACTCAAAATCCAGTCAAGGATCCCGTCTCTCTAAGAATTTGGCTGGGAACAAGTCCGATTTCTCCCCAGCTGAGAATCAGTGTCATAGATCAGTTGTTTTGGAACTGATGGTTTCTTTTCTTTTCTTTCTTATTTATTTATGCAAAATGTTATGTTTTGCATAAAGGCGGGCAAATCCTTTGAGCTTGTACGCACAAAAATACATAACAGTACTGTTCTGAATGAATGGGTTATGTGCTTGACTTTACATTCTCTTCTGTCATTCCAGTATAATATTTTTTCCGTCTAAAAAACTACAGAAGTTGCTAGAAGTATGAAGTTCCCTGTCCTAGGCAAGGACAAATTTGACTCTATGTTTATCTGTCAAGGAATGTGTTCCTGTAATCAAATATTTATCTTTCATCTGACTACATGTTTTGTTTTTTCTCACTCGACTATAATTTATGAACTGTAGTGTGTGCGTGTGTGTATAAAGTAATTCTTCTCTCTATTGCTCTACTTTGTTACATTTTGTGAACTCTTGATCTGTTTCCATGTTAAAAAAAAAGACAAAAATCAAGATCTACGTATTTTAGAATAGATCCATGAATTACATACAGGTATGAAGCCAGTACTATGTATTTTCTTTCTTGCTAGTTTTTAAAACTAATGACAAAACATGAAAGATTGCTTGAGACACGCTGTTCAAAATGTTTAACATATTTTTGGCTTTGTTTTGTTTGGGATTTTGTTGTCACTTTGAGGTGGGTGGAAAGGAATCAAAGATAGTAGGAAATATGATCCATTCCTAAAGGAAGAGTTGTTAGTGGATGGGCTAATCTCATGTATCACATTTTCTTTGTGCAGTAGATTGTTTAATCCATGCTAAGTTTTGGAGGAAATCCAATAGACACTTTAAAAATTCTAACAGTGTTCTTTAAGGAATTAGTGTACTTAAATCATGAGCTGTGATCTAAAGGCAGTGTTCCTTTTAGGTATCAATTACCTCAGAAATGTGTGGTTATCTTAGTTTGGACAACTGTAAATGATTTCAGTTCCACTTTGCCTTGGGCCAAAATCATGCTAAGTTGTCCAGAGCAGATGATAAACATATATTTCTGATGTCATTATGGGCTAAACAGGATATGATTGTTTAGCAGTATGGTTTCAGTTATGATACAAAAAGCAAATATTGTTTATACTCATTTCTTTTAAAACGTTTTGTAAAATTAGAGCTAAAACTTCATGAGATTGCTTGCTGTTGTGAGGTCTATTCTGTATTTGTACCACGGAGGAGTAAGCAAAGCTCCAAGCCACTTTCAGACATTACTAAAGGAGAACAAACAATTCTACAGTTTTGACTGAAAAACACCCACTAATGCTGCCATTAAAAAGAAAGGACATTCTTCTAGGATTGTATATAGAACTTATTGATGTATTCTGTGGGGTTAATTTGAAACAAAGGAACTATCTCTGAAACAGTAATAATAGCAATGTGCAAAAGAAAGTGGAATACTCTTAAAATACAGAACAAAATTAAGAACAAAATTCACATTACTCTGTCATAATACGTGATTATGTTGTCAATACGTTGTGATCATAACTCATTATAAAAACTTCAATAATAGCAATAAATAGTGGCAAACCAGTCAACTGTAGTGGCAGAATCAAACCAAAATAAAAACTGGAATAGCACCTCTGCCTCACTTCATAACATTTAGTATTTTGCCCTTCTAAGACAGCAGCAAAACACCAATGAAACACTGCTCCTCAGAGTAAGAACAGTTATAGATGTAATAAACTATTCTGCTTCATAGATGGAATTCAACTGTGCATGTGAAGGAGAGCTATCCTTATCGTAGAAGTTGTCTTCATAGCAGGTGACACTCTCTTGAGAATAAAATCTAATGGTGATCTCCCTAACACCCCTTTTTTATTGTACAGGTTAGGCTCTGGAATAACCAGAGCTGGTGGCGCTCAGGAATTCAATTTCCCTCCTATTGCCTGTTCTATGACAGGATCTATGAGAAATAAAACCTTTGCAAGTGGATTGCAATTTGGCTTTCCTCTGTCTCTTAAAAGTCTTTTAGAGGGGAGAGTTGGGATTCCTGTGGGATGTGGCTGAATTGGTGTGGGGAGAAGTTGCATACGCATTTAAAATCTTGGCACTTTTCCTTATTTTACAGTTTGGATAGAGGTGCAGTTTTGGGTGTTTGTGTCCTTATGTTGCTACTCTGAACCTCTCAGGTGACCGGCCCATAGTAAAACTAGCTGCAGGTTTGGTTGTGATTTTGTGAATGGTAACGGCAATTCTGCTAAATTTTTCTATCAGAACCACTATCAAATTCTCCTTGTCTTGTTATTAAGATCGAGTACAGCTGTGTTAAAACGTCACTGCAAAGCTGACTTCTGTCTCGTTCTGTAAATACCCGTTTTTTATCATTTGATTTATAGTTCCACCTCCCCTACCAGGAAAAAGTCTTCCCATCAGAAATCTGAACTGACATACAAAGGAATGCATAGAGCATCACACTGTGAATGCTCTGTTTCACTTTTGTTCCCCTGGGATTAAGAGAAACACCATTCATCTGTCACTCCGACTGCTAGTTTAGGGATATATTTCCAACACTCGGGTGTTATATGGCAATAATTCAGTTGCAGTAGCTACCATAACGCTTTCATAGTACATTGCAAGTTTGAATAAACAGTGGAGGGAAGATAACTTCCCTAGAAGAATACACTACCTTGAAAGCAGGCTAGGTGCCAGCAAAAGGTTAAAACTAAGTTACATCCCTACAGAAAGGGATCGGCAGAAGCTTGTGGTTCTTTAAGGTGCATTGTCCTATGAATTACATTCGGTATTTAAAAACTCCAGGTACTTATTATTGTTCTAGGAAGTTCTTTGGAGATGTGATTTTTCCTCTACTGTTCATTAATATGCTTCTGTAGCAAGGTCACAGAAATGCAATGGGCCCTGTGCAAAATACAGTAGATTGCAATAAAGTGTAGGTGCGTTTGGAATATACCCTTTGTTCACATTTAATTTTGTCTGTGTTCAGATACAATGAATTTGTGTCCGTGAAACACACCTAAACACTCCCAGATGCACCTCAGGATACAAGGAATCATGTTCTGCAAGTTCACTCTGTTTCAATCATAGCAGTAAGATAGACTTGGCATATCGTAGTAAATTAGACCGTGACCAAGAAGATTGCCTCCAACTGGAATATGATCATCAACTTTTGAGTGGTCACGCTTTGACCTGAGCCAGGTAGCGTTGTCCCAAACAATTCCCCGGCACAGTTTGGGATTCAGTCTGGGCCAGGAGCATTCTCCATGGCACGGTTTGGATCTGGCTGCTCTTTTTGGGAGGCTCAGAGGGCAGGAGCGTGGACACAGGTTGCTCCAGCCCTTGGAGCTAGGGCATGGACCTGGCATCTTTTAGTTGAGACAGCTAAAATTCGGTGAGATAATTCAGAAAAAAACCTACGAGCTCTTCTGTTAAGGGAGGATCCGAAAGATGGTGTTGAAGTACTCAAATTCATTGTGCTAATGCGGAAAAGATGTACAAAGAAAATAAGCAGGAAATGATTTAGAAAGAGCTCTGAGGCCTTTTAGTACTACCGTGCTCATTTCACTGGTGAAAATTATGCCAGTCTAAGTGCTCTGTGGGGTCATTACTCTTTAGGGAGTATCTGTTCATGCAGGGTGTATCAATAACAAACTGGAATTTGATTTAAAGCCCATATGGAAAGCTTACTGCTATAGTACAGACAACACATACTTAATAGAAGCTGCATGCCGGAAGACAAACTAAGAAGTTTTATGTTACTAAACATCAGGGCGTTGTTTCTTGGAGCACATCTTTTTGGCTATATAATTTTTATGATAAACTTATTTTTCTTCAGAAAGAATTATTTTCAGCGTTCTTACTGATTTCAGATTCTTGTTGACAGAATCTATATTTTGGGACAGAATCTATATTTTGGGACAGAATCTTTGCATTAGTTGAGCGGTGACTTCTGTTATCTCGCAATATTGTGCCTAAACCTAATAATTTATTAATTTTTAGAATCACAGTTTATAAGTGCTAGCCCTTCTTTGATTTTAACAGATTTGATTTTAGCAGAAAGAATGCATCTTGGGCTAAGATTCGGCTACAGATGAAAATGTTTACATTTGGTTTGGGTTTTTGCATGTGAGCTGAGTGTCTCATCTCCCACTGTAATTACTGGAGATCCAGGCAGTATAAATAGTGGAGTTTAGAAAGCTATTCAGCTGATCAAATGTTTGTGTCTTCTTTACAGTGAGCTACACAGCTCTGTAGGCTCCTCTGGATGTATTTATCTTGTGGGGAATTTCTCTGTGTTGTCAGTGACCATTCTGCTTCTATCCTGGCCATATGTGGAGAGTGGAGGCTGAAAGATGAAGATAAAAAGTATTAGAAGTGGAAAAGGCTTGAGTTTTGGGGAACTAGTAAAGGAATGGAGTATACATGCCTGCAAGTACGTACAGTTGCTCGGGTTTACTTGGGAATAGGAGTGTAATCCCTGTTGCATTTTTGTTCTGTCTTTAAAAAATACTCTCACAGATCTATCATCTGTCACAGATCTATCTGTTCATCACAGATCTATCTATTCATTTATCTTGTGCTGGTCCCCATATAGAATTGCAGCTTTCTAATATTACATCATTTACACCAGCAACTCAAGTTATAGCCTTAAATTTTAAGACATTAAGTTTTGGAAAAACAGGGGGTAGAAAATAAGGTTCCTTAATTCTTTACTCAACATTGTCAAATTTGGGCAAAGGGATCCCAGTGATGGGACACAGCAGGACAAGCCATACCATTAAATACCTTATGATATATTCTTCTATGGACTAAATAATTGCAGCCCTAAGTGTACACCAGTATCATCCTCACCTGTGTGTCCAGGCCAAATGAGAGGAGGTTGTCTTGAATTTGAAAAGGGACTTATAATGGCTAAGTAATGTACTCAAATACGGGAAAGTTCCTGCCCAAGGACAGTAGATTCCTGGGACAGTGATGAATAAACCCCAGCAGCTCCATTTCCCACCCAGTTAAGCTGCTTTGAGAGCTCGGTGCATTGCTACCACAAGTTGGGCTGAATTTTACTTAACAGTACCTGCCTAAAAGTTTAAACATCCCAGTAACTTAGGCCACCTTCTGTACTCAGAAATGAGCAACAATCCATGGGCAAGTTAATTTCTTAGATGAAAGAGAAAAATGATTTTTCTTTGCCTCCTTTTTTTTTTTTTTTTCCCCCCAAAAAAACATTTAAGTCAAATTTGCATGTAATTCATCAGATGTTAGGAAAAGTACTTCTGGTGCCTCCGGGGTCATTCTTTTGGGAGACTGAAGTTCTGTGTATGCAGTGGGACCTCGATGATATGATAAAAAGAGTGTAATGATGATCTCTAATAGACTATAAGGTCAACACCAGCTCCCTATACACTGTCTACTTCTTTTGATGTACATAGATGCAAAGATTAAAAAGATCGTAGATGGAACATCAATCAAGAAAAAACCCTTTATTCTCTAGGCAGTGTTTTTTTCAATATGGCAAAACATACCTTACCGAAGTTAGGAATGCAAATATAGAAGGAAATAACTCCACTGCATCAGTCCAGTGTTTCCAGATGAGTGCAAACATAGCACAACTAGTAGCGTCTCAACTGTAAATTAGCTGTCTAGGCATCAAGGTGTTTGTAACCATTATTCGGTATAAAAATAAGCCTGCCTGGTATTAATGGTTTCTCTGATTACACATTGCTTGGGAATGTTTGGGATACTGGGAAAACACTATTTCTCTTGGGTAATGGTTGAATTGGTTAAAAGTAAACAGAAAATAAACAGAAACAGTTTTTCATTATTATCTATATGTCTGTAAATATTGTGTCATTCTCATCGGAATGGGAAAAATCTATCAAGTGGAAAAAACTTCTTATTGTAGCCAGTAATATCAACAGACTTTTTACACTGCTACAAATCCGAGATTATTAGGGTTTTCTCACTTTGGGGTTGATTGCTATGGTTACATAAAGCATGCTATTTGTTTGGGTCTTCAGTCCTGGTAAAATATTGTTGGTTTTAGAGCATTTTAGTGAACGTTGCTCATACTGCAAATTTAGGCGGTTTTGCTGGGAGGACCAGGTGTTATTTGCTTTTCTTTCTTTTAGTTCTTTGAGTATTTTTTTGCCACTGTTTACTTTCTCTGAGGAAGAGGAAGATTCTGGGCTGTCGTATTTTGTATTTTTGATGCCCAAATGACTGTGTTTCAGCTTAACTTTTGGAAGGAAACTTTATATATATATTATTTATATCTATAATTAAATGTAGACACACATACATATAAACAGTATTTCCACGGAGCATTTGATTAGGAGCCAAATATAAGACTAAAGAAACATTCTCCTTCTAAGTGTATTTTAATAGCATGTTTATTTGTGATCCTGTGTTTAACATGTTTGTTGCTTAGATATACTAGTCACCACATATTGGTACTCACAACACAGTTATTGTTTATGAAAACTTTGGAGAACTGGGAACAAGGAATGATGCTGACGTGTCACAAAGGTCCCATTGGTAGTAGGTTATTGTAATGCTGTCATACTTTAAAGTAATTAAACAAATCAGTGCTGATAATGATTTCTATTTCTGTGGAGATGGAATAAGGCAAATCTTTTCTACAAGACAGGATGGAAGTCAGATGCTTTGGGGGGGTGGGAAATTACTTTTTCAGGTCTTTGAACCTTTACATAGCAAATTACTAATCTTTTAAGCTCCACTAGCCTAATATTTAAGTCCTTTCTGAATGAAGAAAAAATGGCAACAGTTTATTTCTTAGGGTAAAGTGTTAACCAGGCCTGTACTAAGAACAGTTTTAACATCTTGAGCTTTCCTGAAAGAATTAGTCACTTGCATAAAACCATTTTCGAGACTGTTTTGCACAGGATTCACAAAACTCAAAAGTCCACGGAGTTGTAACATGAATGAAAATTATGTAAAAATTTCAAACACAGTATTACTCCATGACATTCCCACTTCTCACCGATTGCAAGGAAGAGATACTCTGACACTATCGTGAAGAGGGAGACTGAAACCTCAGCACAGAGACCCTGTATTTTTGGCAGAAAGCTTCACAATCACCCACCTCACTTACTCCCACCTGCAAAGCTCCATGGTGCCGGAGCACCTTGGGTCATTGGCCACTGTTTGACCAAGCTTCAGTGTGCGCTCCTGAATTTCTCTCTCCTTCCGTTGAAGGATTCATATCACAAAAAGCTTTCTGCGGAAAAAAATAAGATCTTCTAACAAATGAAGACAATAGAGGAAGGTTGCCTGTGGCATGAAATATAAGGGGGGTTGATGGTGGTGTTCTGTTTCAACTACTGCAGAAGAGAGAGGGCTCTGTGATTTAACAAGCAAGGTCCTGGATTTAACAGATAGGTGAGAGCATTCACAAACCAGTATTAAGGAAATAATTTTTTCCTGCTTCATCCATAAGAGGCTTATACATGCCTCTCAACCAGTGCCAACTTAATTTATTTGAAGGTTCATTTATGTGCTATTTGTAGACATGACAGGTGTAGCAGAGAAGCCTATTTTTTCCTCTCCTTACTCCGTATATTCACTAAGGGAATAACAGTGCCTTTCGCAGTATTAGACTCCAGCCAGGAACCAAAACCGAGTTTTAATCAGGCTCGTGGGTCAGCCCTGCAAATACCTTCTACAGAATTACTAAGAATCCCTTTCTTTTAAATTGGCATTTACCCTCTGATAGCAGAGTGAACAAGCTATGTGTCATCATAGCCTCTCCATCCACAATTCGTAGCATACAGACAATATAGAGGAGCACTGAAAGTCATTTTCAGGCTGCACTCCAGCTAAATATAACCCAAATGAGCTCAGATCTATTGAATTGCACAACTTAATGGGGAAAAAAAAAATCCATTGAAGGCTATTGAATGCAAAGACGTTGCATTTGGTTAGGGAAGTGCTTGAGCCACACATCACTGGGTGCTGTACGACTGTTCAGGAAAATAATTACTATAAGCTTGTCTTGTAGTTACACTATTCCCTAAGCCTTCACAGCAAGCTACTGTTGAAGCCTGGGCTAAATGGAGATTTGTTCTGTACCTCCTTACGTATATTTGATCTTTGCCTTCCTCCTGTTGTTCTTGGTTTGGGGTTTTGTTTTTCCTTTTTCCTTCTGACCATGGGATTAGCCAGCACTAGTGCAGTTTTTCTCCTCAGAAGTAAAGAGGTCATTTTGCTAGCTTCTGGGTTATATTGCCCATGGTATTTGATTAAATTCAGATAGGATTTTGTGAACATTTGTCACAAGCGCTTAAGCGAAAAGTCAAGAATCACTTGATGCACTCAGTAGTCACTATCTATGTATCGTCATCTTCCTTTGAGTAAGTTCCAGTCTAAAAGCTAGCACGTCACAAGATTTGATTACAAATTACCCAGTTGTTAAGTACAGGTGTTGTCATTTTTAGTTCCCATTTGCAAAGCCACCAGGGGCCGAGCCTTCCCACCTACATTCACGCTAGAGTTCAGATGTCATTAGGAGAGCCAAATGATCTGTTGCTAAGGTGAAGGTCATTAAGACAATCTAATGGTAAATATATTGCTTCCTATTGAATTGAGAAGTATATTAGAAATACCAGCATTTTTGATTTCAAAGCTCGTTCTGATAGGACATTTGTAACCTGACACTTAGACTGTCCCTAAAATAGGATCCTATGGCAGATTTTTGAATGAGATATTGTTTAAGTACTGAGAGTAAGAATAAGAACACAAGTACAGTGAAGAATACAAAGTATGCATGTTAATGTGATTTTACTTTTATCAGCTTTCCACGTAAGTTAACATGCAAGGAATTCAAGTGAGCATAGGACATCTCTTAACCAGGGTAGTTGCTTCCCCTTGTACTGCATTTTCTTGAAGCATTTCTTTCTCTTTATGCATTAAACTCAGACATGATTAGCTGTTGAATCTTACAAACTAAATAAAAGCAGTAATTCATAGCATGGCACTTGTGAGACCACGTCTGGAATCTGTGTCCAATTTTGTGCTCCCAAGTACAAGAAGGACTTTGACGTACTGAAGCGACTCTGGCAGAGGGTCACCAAGAAGTTTCGGGGGCTGGAGCACCTGACTTATAACGAAAGGCTGGGAGACTAGAGCTTATTCAGCCTGAGAAAGAGGAGGCTAAATGCAAATTTTATTGCTGTCTACAACTGACTAATGGCAGGGTATGGAGGAGATGGAGCCAGACCCAGCTTGAATGTGCATGGTAAAGGACAGGATTTGGACTGATATGTAATAGGAAGAAAAAAAATTCTTATCGAGGATTGAAACTGGTTGGCCAGAGACGTTGAGGAAGTCTCCAACTTTGGAGATATTCCAAACTTGACTGGTCAAGGTCCTGAGCCACTTGATCTAACTGAACCTCTTTTGAGCAGAGTCAAACTAGAGATCTCTGGAAAGGTCCCAAACTTTTTCTGGTGTAAATTATTCTACCATTCTATGATTCTGCAATGAAGTTTCCTGTTTCAGATATTAAAATGGCAGGTGGGGTAGAAATAGAAGAGCTTTTATAAAACACACAGATGATAAACCATCTCAAATTTCTAAAAACTGTTTAAAAATCTAGGTAGCATATAATTGGACTTTCCAGCTTCTGCACTTTCTGTAATCTGTAACTGTTGGTATTTCCTGGAATAGACGTTTTATGTATACAAGGAACAGGGTTTTCTGTCTTTCATTTTGTCTCAGTCGTTGTGGTTTATTTTATCTATAATGTTGCTTGCTGTATTCTTCCATAAGAATATGATCTGGCTGCTGTGCAAAATTGCACTCGGTGATAGCTTCACACATGTGTTGCAGCTATGGAATCAGGAGCAGTAAGATTTAAGCATCTTAAGTGTCTGTTGAAATGGTAAAGTAATATAATTAAGTTCTACATGTTGCAAAATGGGGGATGCATCCTTACCCAATCCACTAGAAAACGGACCTACAACATTACTGACAGAACAGCATGGGTAATGAGCTGGCATCGTTTATTAACTCTACACAAGGTAGCATGGTTCCATTTGTATGTTTTGGCCCTCAAGCTTTAAATTTTGTCTCCTGTCTTTTCTTCCATTTTGCTCTACCATCTTTGATTAAAATTGAGGATACCTAGACAGTTACACACTTTAATTAAATAAATCAGAGAAGGTTTTTTAATTGAATACTCAGGAAAAACAGTAACAGTTCTCATTTTCAGATAGCTACCTTACATGAAGTCCTCATGGAGTGAACATGCAGAGTTTAATCTTACAGATATTCTTGAGGTCAGCATTTGATTCTTTTAATAATCTGGGGTTCACATTTAGCTAACTTTGACGTGGCAAAAATTAGGTATTGCTGCCGCTTTGGCTTGACAAAGTACATCCACAGCTAGACCTAAATTTTCAAGGAAGACAAGACCATGCTACTAGTAATCACTAGAAAAATACTGACTTTGTGTAAAGAATAAATTTTAGAAATCGATTTATGTGAATTCAGGAAGATCTTTATCAAGTGGGGGACCACAGGCTTATTTTTGAGCAAAAAAAAAAATTCATGTCAGTTGGATGTGTGGCTTTATGACTTAAGATGTAACTCATTTCACTTCTGTATGCAGGTAGTGGCAGGATTTTAGAATTTCTTTGGCATAATGGTATTTGTATGATGTACACTATACTTTTGGTGTTCTAAAAGATTTATTTAAAAGCAATGGCAAGAAAGCATGTAAAGTGGTAATATAAAAAGTACCTTAAGACGCATATATTTTATTCTCAAATAACTCTTAAACATTTTTTCCAGACTATTCTTTTGAGTGGCACATGTAAGGGGCAAAGATATGGACTCCTTGGTAGCAGTGTTAAGAGCTGTTGAAACTTTGCCTCTGGAACTTCGGAAGCAATCATTAAATTTGGTTTTCCATTTGATCAAACGAAAGAAGGACGGGTAGTCTCTGTCAGAGGGCTGGATTTTATTTCCCAAGGCTAACAGCCATTTCCAGGACTTTGTCAGACCTACTAAGAGTTTTTTCTACCATTGTCAGATGGTATTATTTAAAACCAGTTCATCCACTTGTGTGGGATTCATATCCTATATCATACAGTGACTCTGACAAGAAGATGCTTTTACTAGGAGTGTTATTCAAAGCACAGTTGATTTTCTCAGGCTGCAGACATCTGCAGAAAAAGCTTGTAGAACATACAGCATCTGGTATTGAGTCGTAGCTCCTTACACAGACCATATCAAACAGCTTAGAAATGGAACACATACTCTACATCCGCTTGGAAATAATTTTTTTTATGTTTATTGTAGATGTATTAGCTGTCAGCTCATATCATCAGCTAATTATTCTATATCTGAAAATTGTAATAGCATCCTCAGATGTACTAAACTCAGGCAGATTTCCAGCTACTAATCACACCCTTCTTAAAATGGGAGTTAACTCTTGATGTACCCCAAGGCTGGAGATCTAATTTCTACTTTCAGTATTTAAAGAAATGTATTAGTGAGATGACTGCTGTGTCTGCTAAACTTGTTACCTTGAATCATATTTTAAAGAGACAAAAATGCTGAAGAGACATTGGCATCTTTTAGAAATGCTAGATCTGACTCTAAAAATGTCAGAAAAATTCAGAAACCCTGAGGAAGCTAAGCAACCAGCGCTGAAGAGTAAATTTTCTCCAACAGGATATATGATGGCATGAGAATCTACAGCACCTTCTAACAGTGCAGTCAAGTAATTGATGCCAAACTGTGGTTGTTAGTGTAGCTACACTATAAGCACCTTTAATACTAAAAAGACTTCAACCTTCAAAGCTGTGCTTCAAAATGTTGTTTTTAAAGGTATTGTTCTTTGCATCCCAATTATGTTAAGTTGTTAAATATAATATTTTGAACCGAAGACATTTTTCCTTTATTCTATGAATAGGGTGATGTGATTTTTTAAAATTTTTCTTTTTTTCATAGATCTTTGATTTACCTTGCCAGCCCTCCACCTTCCCCAAAACTCCTTACCCTTCCATGTCAGTCAGTCTGAATCTCCAAGAAAATCTAAATAGAATGAGAGAAATCCTTAGAAATGTGAACAGGTTTTGACATTACCAAAATTAAATTATTTTCATTTTCAGGTTAAATTTACAAAGCTCTCAGTGCCTAGCAATAAGAATATCAACCTGAAGTATGGCATATATTCAATATCTTTATAACTGATTTTGAACAGGAATTAGAGCCAGGGCTTCCTTTTCAGGAGATCATCCTGGTAGTAGGATTCTGGGATATCTCTTGCTAAGCTCTTGAATTCAAAGCTTTCTACCTTTTCAAATAATTTGACCAACTGTAGAATAAAAGTAGAATTAAAAAAA
This sequence comes from Haliaeetus albicilla, assembly GCF_947461875.1. Lineage (NCBI taxonomy): Eukaryota > Metazoa > Chordata > Aves > Accipitriformes > Accipitridae > Haliaeetus > Haliaeetus albicilla. The sequence goes on along the minus strand of NC_091500.1, from coordinate 5,778,024 downwards.
ATAAAATTCTTTCTATATTTAAAAATGCTACCTGTTTTCCTCTTTTGGAAGTGACTGAAAATTTTGCATGTTGAATTGAACAGTGCTAACATCTTCAGAAGGTCTTGTTTTCATTGCGAGCAGTTTTAAGAATGTGTGCAGGGAATAGTCTCTTGTTAAATTTATTTCTATTACAGGCTGGATGAATGAATACTATGTTCAAAAGTTATTATTAATGCAGCACAACAATTTGTGTATCAGGCACTGCAAATTAAGAAGATTGAAAGTCAAATTCCCCAAACTAGCCTTTTTGTTAATGTCTTACAGTCTGAATACTCTTTATATCACTTTTAATTGCTGATTTGAAATAAACGGTGGCTTCTTTCTTATGATGGGACTCGGAGGAGCTGTGCTGATTTAGAAGAACCAAAAATGCAAGCAGTTATTTTTTTAATAGTTCATAATTAAATTTACAAATCAGGTTACATTTAAATGAATTCTTTTCAAGTGATTTTAAAATAAAACATTTCTACAATGTACAATTACAATGAAGACTGGTGGTGTTGCTTTGAATTATTATGGTATTATGGCAATTTAGGAATGTTTCAAAATATTTTCTAATTATGCATATGTCTCAAATGACAAAATTAAGCAAAGCTTTTTCTTAAAAGAAATGTTTTAAAATACTCTTAGTCATTCAGAATATTGTACCTCAAACTTCATAATCATTTATAATTCTGATACACTGGTAAATTTGATTTTTGTGGGTGCATGTGGCTAATATTAATTTAGATTTATACTCAAAAAGGAAAGTCCAATATCTGCATATTTAGACAGTGCATCAGAATTCTTTCAGAAGTAAAACTAGTGTTCAGTATCCATCTCAATTTATGTAGTGCTACGTTATTAAATATAGTTGAGAGTTTCAGAGGTCATTGACATACAGCATTGAGATACTTTCTGAGTGATATAAAAGTCTGCCTTCACTGAATTATGTTGTTGGAAACTAAAGGAGTTTTAAAATAATTGCACACGTGTAATATCGAACAGTAGAAGAGTGCTGTAGGATTTAGCTAAGATAGTGTTAATATTAGCTCATTATATCAATATATGTAAGATTCAGATTCTCAAGGGTTGTTTCTTTGGAAAGCTGCATATATTCATTATCAGTTTGAACCATCAGTATAAGAACTGCCTTTGTCTTGGAAATAAAAATAAAGACTTGTCAGTAGAAGATGAAGACTCTTCACCACTTTACAAGTGAAGGGAGTGTGTAACAAAGGCTGTAGAAGTCTGAAATTTCAGCCGAACATATTACTTTCATGGCATGTTCTACACTAAAAAACTTAAAAATATTTCACAAAAAATTTTTCTTCTAATTTGTTGTTTTAAATTCTATATTACTAAAGCAAATATTTAAATATTATATTAGCTTTTCTGCATACTTGACATGAATATAATTCTACCTTCCTGCCAAGTATGTCAAAGCCCAAATTCACTTTCATTCGCCAGGGTAAATGTTTATTTTGTTTTCCCACATAATGTGCTCTTTAAAGTGTCACCAGGATACCAAATCTGATTGCTTTTTAATAGACACACGGTGGGGTTTTTTTGCTTTCCTCAGGAAACAGGATAAACTATCAGTAAAGCTCATGGTAATGAATCTATATACAGTAGATGCTCTTTGCTTTCCATCCCCTCATGTCACGATAGAGAAAAAAAAAAAAGAAAAAGAAAGTCCCGTCAAAACTGTTGTAATGGTACTTCAATTTTATAAATGCATGAAGAGTCTATAGTAGTAATGGGCGTTGGGGGGCAATCAGTGCTGCAGAGCAAGAGACCAGGATATGTAGGACCTGTTTCTTCTGTTAAAGGTAAACGATGATGACTCGACAAGGCTCCCCAAAACAACTTTGTTTTGCCGTGAAATGGCTGAGTTTATTTAAGATATGATTCATTGGAAAGTCTCTATTAAGAAACTGTGGTTTCACTAGTACAGAACGTCTGCATTTCAGATACTAGAAGCTGCCAGCATATGCTTGCGTAGTTTTTCACAAGTCAGTAAGTTTCACTTGGACTTTCAGCCTTGAAAGTCTCAAAGTATTCCTCCGATCTTAACCAAACTAACAAAATCTGGCAAATTTTGTTCACAAATTAAAATTTTGAATTTTCTGCTTTTAAATGCTATATCATTAACGTTTCATCTAAAAGGTTCAGTTCTACTTATGCAAAATGAAATGTAACTGGTTTAAGTATTACTGTGAAAGTTTTACACAATTCAAAAAATACATTTTTTGAGATTTCCCTTTTTTTTCTGGAGAAGGGAATGGGAATGTTCTCTTATTAGAGAACTCCTATAGTGGCTTTGGTTGGTGGTGATTGTTTTGAATTAATGACAGCATATGTTTCTTTGGTTTTATGTACATGCTTAATAATTTTGTGGTATATTTATCAATAGGCATAGTGTAAGGGACTAACTAAATAAATTGTTCCAAATTAGCTGTTGGTCCAAATTAACTTAATCCCAAATGCTAAATCATTTTGTTAAATCCCAGAATCTTCATGTTTTCCTTTTCCTCTCTAACATTAGAAAGAGAAAAGAGAAAGTAGAGGAGAAAAGTATTTGCCAATTAAACAAACTGCCTTTAGGAAAATAATCTTTTTATGATTCTATTTCTCATGTATACAGTGGAGATAATGCTCCCAAGGCTACTATGAAGCTAAATTTGCTCATATTTAAAGAAATTAAGAAACAATAATGAATAGCAGCATGGAAAATTTTGCATAGTTAAATCAAGTGTCAAATATTCACACTGGGCCAAATTCTGTTCTCAGTGTCATGAATGAAGTCCCAGTAAAAAAAAATATCCTAATGCTTTTGTTCAAAGCCTTTGAATTCAGACAGTGATTTTTAGGGTCTCCTCACTCTTCATACCTGGGCACATTGTGCAGTTTTGATTTTGCTTTTTACTCCCCCAGCCCGTGCAAGCTGGGTATCCACGGCTAGCGTGAATCATGGCATCACCACGCACAAACTTTGCACTGGTTTAGTATCGGTGCAGATAACCCCATAAGTTTTGCAACAATTGTGAAATGACCCTTAAAACGTGTTTAATTCAGCCTTTGTTTGCACTTGGTCATGCTCAGATGGCAAATTAATAGCAGAACCCAGGTAGGAGCTTTGAATATTGAAGTTCTGTTCTTTTTCTGAGCGGGAAGCCTGGGCTATTCAAGAGGCAGCAGGCAGCCAAATTCAGCCTGGGAGGCTGAGACACACGTCTCTCTTATCAATTATTTTGATCTTAAAGAGAAATGTACTCTGTCTTTATAAAAACACATGCAGATTATATGTAATGCATGCTGGTCACTGTTTTTCTGAGGGAAGCATTTCCTTTTTAACTCAATGTGTGACTCACTTTTTCTCTGAATTTCATGTTGTGATTTTTATCTGGAGTTCCATGTCTTGCAATTATCAAATTAGAAAGGCTTTTCCAAAAGAATAAAAAACTAACCACAGAATTAGACTCAGTGGCGTAAATGCCACAAGTTGAATGTGAAATGTCTATATGCACACTTCTTGTGTTAAGGAAGCAAGAATACATTTTTGAATACCAGTCTGCATTGTTGTTCTTTGATTATAGTGAACAGAAAAAGTTTTCTAACAGAAGTTAATTCAAGTAACTGCACTCTACTGTCACATGCCAAGGAGAGCACATCTACATACACGTAGTACCATGTATTTTAATTTTAATTAATTCTAATTAATTAATTTTAACACTTTCCTCATAGATATTCATGAATACACTTCTTACACAAATTCATCATAAAAGTTGCCAGATTTAGATTTGTCGTGAAAAATGGCTAGGTTAAATTGTTTTACTCATTTTTGTATTTAGTAAGTTAGGTGAATTAATGAATTAGTGGCCTTCCTTTCAAAAACCAGATCAGCGTCTCGTGCTGGGTGCATCCTGTAGTTTATAATCTCCCAGTTTGCATTCACAAAGCGTCTGTATGGCTGAAGGGTGAATTTCTCAGCTGGCAACCAGACATCTATTTCTATCAGTCGTCTGCGTTCCTGTGTCTACAGGGAGAAGGGCACATCCAGAAGTGACACATTCTCTTTCCACACCTGCAGTAGGTGTGATCGGCTGATAGAAGTGCCTCTCTTTTCCCATCGATTATAAAGGGTGACTAGATTACACTAAAAGACCCAACGTTGTATGAGGTGAGTCCTAGCCCAAGAGGCAATGCTGTAATACCTTTATGAAAGAACCCAGCCAGCGCAGCAGCAGCTGGAGTTCTCTCTAGAGCCATACTGGCCTCTTTTCATTCCAAAATATCTTTATAGAGAGAGTTTAAATTGGATCTCTAACCTGCATGTGGGAGCATATAGAGAAAAGGCTCTTTTAGGATCTGTGTCCCATTTTGAGAGCCCGTTTTTCTGCTTTCCTTTGACAAGAGGGTGACAACCATCTATACTAGGTGCAACCTTAAGGTAGGACAGATGTTTGTACGGTGAGATCCTACAGCTGTTGAAGTTGATGGAGGCTTTACTGTGGACGCTAGAGAACGGGGATTTCATCAATAAGATGTAAGACCAAATTCAAACGTACGAAATGGACTGCTATAACGCACACCGAATTCCTTGTGCATATAGCAAAAATTTTGTGTCTTGAATTCCTTATTTGTGCATGTACATTCTGCCATTATTTTGGAAGTCAGGCTTTTTTTTTAAAAAATAATTTTTCAAGAAGCAATGTAACTGAAAAAAAAACATTTTTTAATTATAAACCTTTTTCATTCCACTCTGATTGAAAGAGCATCACTGGCCAAGGGTGCCTGCATCGATATGCCTTATAGCATTGCCGTACTTGTGAATCTCCTGTGCAGAATGGTAATTTCTTGTGCAGGATGGTGATATCCCAAAGAATGGCAGATATTGTGAGAATTGGCTGGTCTACTGGGAATGAATATAAGACAAGTCTGTTTTATTAAGGGTAAGGGAAAAGATGGAATTATAATATTTACAAATAAGATAACAGGAGTAAAATGAATATGCATTTTTCATATGGTCTGAAACTTATTCAAGTTTCTCCTAGTCAAAATTTTCCTTAATATTCTTATGTGCCTCCTTTTAACTGTGGAGCTCCAGAGGATTATTCAGGAGGGCATTTCACAATGTCTGTCAGCAGGCCTGATGCACAAGGAATTACAGAGATATGCCCTACAGGTTAATGAATTTTATCACAGGTATTGCTTAATAGTATGTACCTTGGGTTCACGTTGCTTTCCTTTCTTTTCAACATAAAGAGTGTAAGAACAGTGCTCTTGAGGAATTCCTCCTCTCAAATATATTTTTGAAGCATATATCGATGCTGGCTATTAACAGGACAAAGTTTTGCAAGGCAAATTTTTTAAATGAGGTTTGTTCTCTTACTTGCATTTACCAGTTAAAGCCAGTGAGAGAGAGGGCTGGTCCCTAGCTGTTCCCAGACTTACCTACTGTTCAGTTTAACTAGCTTTACTGGATGTATTGCTTAACAAGCTGTGGCCGTATATATAACAATGGGGAAAATATTATGAGGGTGAGAGGTACTTGAGGATTTTCTGAGATGATACATAATATAATAACAACAAGAAATTTGCATAAATATTTGATATAAATTTGATATAAATTTGATTTTTTATTTGATATAAATATTAAGTAAATACACATTTCTAAGCTATCTGTCCTTTTACTTATCCATCTATCCATATCTCTAGTCATAAAGCTAAAAGAAATATTTTAAAAATATTACAATATTTTCCTTTTGCTAACAACTGAGCCTCTGTAATTATTGTGTTATCCTTCAGTAGAGTGCGATGGCTGATTTTGACTGCAAATAAGAGAAAAAATGTAAAACTCATTATGCAAAAGGGACTGTTCTGCTGTTCATATCTCCCAGACAATGAGTGATGCCTATTTTGATGACTGAAAGCTTTACTTGTGAGATGCCAGAGCTGTTTATATTAACCTCATCTATGAATCGATACAGAGTCGGGATAAGTGTTAAGAAGAATGCTATCCAGAAGAGATGAAGGTATCCTAATATTAACCTGGTATGTAAAGTTTTTGATGTACAGCCAGATGGAAACCACAGAAAGGTATTAGCGTGGCCTCAACCAGAAAAGTGAGCGAAGATCAGTCATCTTAATATATTAATAAATCCCACATAACTTTTAAAGTTTGGTAGCATAGTTTATCCAAAATTATTTTATGTTTTTTTGGAAAGCACTGGTAGAAGATAGCCATAAATTGAACACATAGTTTTACAAAATTCATGATGATACTTATTACAGCAGAAAAAAATATTTTCCTGTAGAAATCAAAGGTATTCCATGAAATGGAAATGTTTTGTTTGCAGGTTCCAGCTCCACATTTCAGACTAGCAGTAATAAATTTAGACAAGGAATTTGGATATGATATGGAGCTGGTTCAAATAAATACAGTATGTGTAGATTTTGCATATGTTCAAGGGCAAAGTATTACGGGGGCAGTGAGTCCCTATCAGGAGGTCAGTTTTATTTATTCCTTAAGCAATGAGATCATGACTGCTGGGAATTAATCCATTCATTTTGTTATTGTCTGTGCAATTTCATTTGCTTTCTTTCTTCAGAATTCCCTTGAAATTTTTACATAATCTTTAATAGTCTTTCCAGCTCTTTTCCCCCTGCTTATCTGCACATACTTTGTTAGATTACGTTTTACATGCTTTGAGGAAGATGAATGGAATTAACACACACCCGGGGTACAAAGCCGCCTTTGTATGTAGTTGCATTGCTTTGAGATCAGAGCAGGAACCAAATCTACTGAGTCATTCTTTAGTCTTGGCTCTTGCTTAGCCCTAAAATGGAAGTTGCTCTATTGGTGATGGTGTTCTTCACTCATCACTGCAGGATTCATCTTGCTTTTCTGAGGATGTCTGTACTGTGGACATGTAGACCTAAGCCAGTATCCCTGGGGCTCCATTGCAGATGTCCACAGTTGATGAACTTCAGAAGAATTCATAGATGTGATTCATCTGACGTATTTTAAACATCTAGTTTAGAATGAAGTTGCTCTCTAAAAGTGCCTAGTATCTTTTTTACTATAGAGGGACTTTAGGTGACTGATTAGGTTACTACAGATGTCTAAGTTGTTCATGTGAATCCCATCTTTTGGCCCTGGACAGAAAATCACTGATTTTCTATAATGAAAAATCATAATTTAAAAAAAAAAGTATTTTAATTAATATTTGTCATCTTCCACAGCTTCGTTTCATGGCATGTACAGTTGTAGATCCTTAACATCTGTGTAACAGTTAAGATTTTTAAGGTTCTTAACGTCTTAAACTGTGTTTATTGGGGGGAATGGTGTTAATAATATTGTAGAGAAAAAAGCAAAACTATTTTTACTATTTATAACTCTGAAAATACATTAAAATTGGGATCACCTTGGTCTGCCAGAAAAAGACCTCATGTTTTCTTCTAATATTGGGAATTTTGTACTAAACATATGAGCACTCAAACCCAGTATTACATCAAAGGCCTCAAGTTTGCTATGCAGACTTGTTCAGATTAATGGTTACTGCAGAATGTATGGTATGTTCTATAAGAGGTGGGTAAAAATGATAAAAATTCCCTGTATGTCTGTACTTTATAGCCAAATCAAGTATTACATTACAAAAGCTATTGATCTTTCCCCAAGTGGCATTTTTATTTTCTGTATAAAACTCTGAGTAAGCTTAATCTTTGAAAATGCTTACTCTTAAAACCCTTTTTTTCTTTGCTTACCAATTCAAGTGATTCTCAGAAGAGTAAGTACATTTTTCCTTTATGTAAAAGAAAAAATCTTCAGATAGTGATAATCCGTAGATAATTTTGAGGTACAGAAGACTAAAAATGTGTTTTCAGCATGTTTTGTAAATGCTTCAATATTGAGCTACCTTGTGCTTTATTTCTCAAATGATATTTTTTTTTTTTTTAATCAAGGTAGTTTTTGACCTACAACCCTAGAGCTGTCAGGTACAGCATACCGTGCTCTATTATTCTCTAGTCTAAACAATAAAAAAAAATATACTTAACATACTCTTTTAGTAATATCAGCCATTGCAGGGCAACTTTGTTTTTTTCCCTAGGGTAGTCACCTAGCTCCTTTGAAGCGTGATAGGTATACAATGATGAGGTCTTTAGCAAAGGAAATCAGGAAATCACGCCACAATATGAATATGCAAGCAGTTTGGGAAGCCAGCATCTTCATCATTAACATTGTTGCCAAACACAGAGGAGTCCAGCCATGCTGCATAGGTTTTTCAAATGTTCCAGCTTAGCAGCTACTCGGCACATTTCCTTCAAATACGAAATAGTTGGTAAGCAAGTTAACGTTTGGCCTCCTGCCTTCCCCCCACACAAAGAGCTTTATATGTCAAGTGTGAAAGCTTTAAAATGGAATCAAAATAAGATTATTTTTCATCCTGGATGGTAGGTGACAACATGCAACTCTTTACCTTTTCTTTCCTTTCCCTTTTTAGTCTTCCTTTGTAGTTCTTCATGCTGAAAGAAAGATGTAATGCAACACATTTTTGGAAGACGAAGCATACGTTTACTGTGCCAGGTCCTATCTACTGCATCCTTCAGCATGTTCCAAGGAAAGCATGCAAAGTATTTTAACTCTGCTGTACACCACATAACTCAGCTTCTTAACTGCTTAGAGTGACTAGTACTGCTATGAGGGAGTAAAAACTATATATTTTTAATTCTTTTGATAAACCAGCGGGGTAGTGTCATTGATGTCATTTATTGTATCTGGTTTCAAGCTGAGATTGCTTCAAGGTGGCATGTCATTAGGCGTTTCAGTGTTTCTTCAGGTAGGAAAGATTTCCAGCAAACTTGCTTTCATACTGATGGAAGAGGACTTCAGTCCTGTTGGAGTGACTTGCTACTCCTTCCAAGAACAGAATTTGGAAAATTTCACTCGTATAAAATTGAAGTCGTTTCTTAGTTAAAACATCCTGTATCATTTCTTGTTTTCAAGAAAAAAATAGTTGAAAAATAAAGACTGTGAAATAGAGCAAGTGGGTATTCTGTAGACTTAAAAGAAAGCATTACTTACAGGTCATAGCATTTTCACAAACTTTCTGTGACTTCCCCAACATTGAATGCCATTTCCTTTAAACTCTTCTGGCCTGGAGTAACACTGTGTTCACAGTAATGTGCTCACTCTTTCTTCTCCCTTTTTATCCCATTTTATTGATTCATTTTGAGTTTCTAAAATATACTTTAGAAATGTAGAGATAAGGGAACATAAAATTTTTCCAAAGCAGGGATGATGCAAGAGAAAATAATTACTGTTTATAATCTTGAGAAGTGAAGAGGAAAGATGATCTGCTGTTGTCTTCTGCTTTGGTGTTTCTTTAAAGATGATATACCTATGCTATCCATCTCTTTATTTCTCCTACATTTGCTGGTTATTTATAGACTATTCTAAAACTGGTAGGTCTTATGGAATGGCTATCCTTATCCCTTGAATTGTGAGTTCCCATGCTGTGATGTGGGGGGTTTTTGTTAAAGTGTATTGGGAAGAAAATATAGTCCAGTTATTTGTGTTAAAAGCTATTTTATTTGGTGGTGGTTTAGAGCATCACTCTAGAATCCACCTTTAAGAAAGACTCCTTTTAGAGAGGAGAACTCAAGGGAGAAAGCAATTTTATTTCACAGATATGTAGGTAATTTTACTACATAAAAAATATTCATACAGAGAAAAAATACGTGTAAGTATTCATTTAGTGTATAAGAACAAAATTAAGTACTGTGTTTAGACAACTACTGTAGACAATTTGTAGAGGGAAATGAAGTCCCTATTGGAAAAATCCCTCAGCAACAGCTTTCTTTTAATAAACCTTTGATTAGTATTTTTTTGTTTCACTTACTGTAAAAAACTTTCAATGTTTTGATAGTGAACATACTGTGAGGCATATTGACTAGCCTTTGACAGCATGCATTTTCAGAGTTTTATAGTCTGTTTGCTGAGAGTTGCCATTGCTAAATCATTTAATTTAACATAACTGCTCTTGGGATTAATCTGTTCTTGCAGTTTCCATATTATCATGTTAGCATTTCATATAATTTTGCTTTCCTATGCCTGCCTTGTTGTTGCAAAGGGGTTTAAATCCCTGGGACTGCTGGATGTGAAGGGTAATAGCCAATGGCTTGACATATAGGTGGCAACAGGTAAAAACTGAATATCCAGGGGATTGATACTGGGGCCCATATTGTTCAATATTTTCATCAACAACATGGACATAAATATGGGCAAAGATAGAAAATGCAAATTCTGCAAATCTGTTGATGATAGTAAATGAAGAGTGGCTGGCACACTGGTTGATGGAGCTTCACTCCAGATAGGTCTTGAAAACCTTGAGAGCTGAACCAACAGAAACTTCACTGAGTTTCTGCATCTGGGACAGGGTGATCCCATGCATCAGTACAGGCTGGATGCCAACTGTCTGGGTAGCAACCCTTCTGGGAAGAACCTGGGGGACTGGTAATGAACATCAAGTTGAACATCAGTCAACAGTTTGGTCTCATCATATTAAAGCAAAACTCACAGTTTTGCAGAAATGTGGCTGGCAGACTGAAGGAAGTTGCCATGCCCTTCTACTTGGTGCTGTTGAGCCAAATCTGGAACACTACATCCAGGTTTGGGTCCTTCGGTTGCACAGAAATGCTGAGAAACTGGAAAGGTTTAGCTGGAAGGTACTGAGAGGTGAGGGCCCTGGAGCACGTGACCTCTCAGAAGAGACTGAGAGAGATTAATTAGTTTTACCTAACCTGAAGAAGAGGAGGCTAAAAGGTGGTTAGATAGCAGCCTACAACTGCTGAACGACATTAACAAAAATGATAGAGCCAAACTTTTCTTAGTATTGCTGGTAGGATAAAGAAGGTCATCAACCACAAATGCTTGGCAGGTTCAAGTAGGACATTAGAAACCTTTTTGACTAGTGCAACACTGGGGCAGGTTACCCAGAGGAGACACAAAATCTCTGTCCTTGGGGGTTTTCGAGACTTAGCTGGAGAAAGCCATAGCTGACTTCATCTAATGTTGGCAATAGTCCTCTTTTAAGATAGAGGTTGGGCTAGAGAACTCCAGAGGAAAGGTTGTTGGAGGGGGATCTCAAGCAACAGTTCTGCAAGGCTGCACACTTCCATGTGTAAAATTTCAAGAAAATTTTGTCATATTTAGAGAAGCGCAGTCTATTTGTTTACCCACCTAAAGTTAAATTATTTCAGTATTACCTGGGTGTGCCCAACTACTAATTTCTGACTGGCAAAGACACAAATGATTGCAGAATTTAAACTATATTGCATAAAAAGTTAGCTTTTTTAATTATTTGAAGAAGTTATTTCTTAATATGTGAAAAAATTAAACCCAAATTAGATGCCTTTCTGAAACATACAGTGAAATCACACAGGAAATTCCAGGACTGCCATTTCTAGAATGTACAGTGTGAGAAGTGTCCTGTGCTATGCAGAAGTTCAGATGATCCTGGTGGTGCCTTCTGTGTTCAAAAGTATGACTGAATTAATTCAGAGGCAAAACAGATATCTGGTATGATTATGCTAGGTGAGGATTGAAGTTGTGGCATGTATTGTGGCAATTATTTTTAAAGGATACAAAATCAGTCTAGACTTAATGTCTTGATGGAATAGGTTGACTGAAAATTTTTACTTATCTGAAATGGCAGCTCTACAAAATGTAGTCAAGATGCCAGCAACACGCATGGGAGAAGAACTGAAAAATGCTTAAGTAGAACATTTTCTATCCTGGTGACTAAGAGTCAAAATACAGTAGAAATGATTGACTGGCTAGAGAAGAAATGAAAGAAGGAATATCCAGGTATGCTCCTGGACAGCTGGTGGTTCAGTTCACAACTAAATTGAACAAGTTGTCTGTCAACAAGATCTCATAATTGATGGAGGACTGTCATAGAAGAGTGACATAAAAGGCAGAGAATAGAGGAAGAAACTGTATTTGAAGTACTGATTTATTTCTTCTTTTTTTTTTTTCTGATTTGAGAAACTGCTAAGACCAAATGCTGGTTGTATAGCCTGTCTCCAAATACTCTTATCAACAGCCCTTTTGTTTTCCATTAAGTCTGATTAAAGAACTCCGCAATTTTGATTTCACTAGGTGTAGAAGTGCTTGAGGAGTCACAGCAAAATTTGTGTGTGTGTGTGTGCGTGTGTGTTTTCTTTCTTTGTTTTTGTCTTTAATGTGGACACACCTGTACTTTACCACCTTTGTGCATGGTTTGTTGAGCTGTATGGACTCACTGCAGAAGTGAAGCCTCGGTACCATCAGCCACTCCTGATACCGCTTTGTATCCTTAGTTATAGTTCTGTTCTTACCAGGTGTAATGATTTATTCATCGAGTTATTGTTTGGAAGATAGTTATATTCCTTTCCTTGATGTTTAAGACAATCTACTTTCTTTCTTTGAGAGACTTGAGTAAGCTGTCTGCTTCTGAAGAGGATAATTGTTCTCTTTAATCTAACTACCGCTTCCTGCCTCCAATACTTGAAGGATTAAATCTCTTCTAGATGTCAGATCCCTACCTGGTGAAAATCACCCCTGCACTGTTGAAGTAAATAAAACTCAAACACGTGCTCAAACCTAACGGTGAACTTCAGTGCTGCTTCAACCATGATTCAATTGTGGCATAGTATATATGTGGAGGGAAGGGTCTGCATAATATTTATGGTTTCATACTTTGATTTTTTTGAGATAGAATCTTTTGGTTTACACTGGACTCTGTGTGAAATACATTCTTAAATCCAGCTGTGAACATTTTAAGGGGTTTTTCTTGAATGAGCTCTAATTCAGTCTAATTTCCTTTCTTCTTCTGTAGGTGTTCAGGAGTATAAAAAAATCAAGCATAGATTAACAGTGAAAAAGAAAAAATGAAGCAGACACATTTACCACTTAATTATTACAGTATATGGAATGTTTGTGTGGGAAGGGGCAGTTCATGCACCACTCTGCCTGGTACCTCCTCAATGTGATGGAATTTATTCTTTTCACTGCTGCTTGTGCTCCCATTTTAAAAGCATAAAGGTTCAGTTCTGCTCAGTGCAGAGCACATTGGCCTCAGTCCAGGAGGCCGTTTTACTTGTCTGGTCATCTGTAAACATGCAGGCAGACTGCTCACGTGCTTCAGTTTAAATGTGCACCTCGGTCAGGGCAAGGGTGCTCATCACCCTTCCTAACTCAGCCCTTGTCGCTGTCGTAGGTGAGCGGTATGCAAGCAGATTTTTAAAATAAGAATTGACACGCTCCTCTGGGAAATTTAACTCGTGAGACTAATAGCCAATCCGTGGTTTATATTCTGCATCTTAACTTGTTCAATGCATGTTTAAGTTGGGAGGGTTACTTCAAGGTTATGGCAGGGGTGCTTTGCTGCTACAATTTCTGTTGTGGAATGCAGTTCTTGTTGGAATAAGGTACATCATGTACTTCTACTCTTTTGTCAGAGAGCAGAAAGACAAACACGAATGATGGACTCCGTCCAGTATGCAGAATTTTGTGAAAGTCGGCAATTGAGTTTTTGTAAGTATTATAACGGCTGAACTGTATGAAGATGTTCGATTATTATTTCATGTAATAGAGAACACAGCAGAACCTCATGGTTTTTGAAAGCACTTTTGTTTCATCTGCAATAACAAATCTTTAAATTCTTTGTCTGCATAACTCCTGGGAACAGTTAATTTAGCACAGTTTCAGGCTGTCAGGCAGAGTATTTTTTTTGAATATTTACCAGGCTTTATATATGCTCAAATACTGTGCTGGTGGGGACGACGGCAAAGATAGAACTGGTAAAGAGTTAATGGATTAAAACAACCATACTTGCCTGAAGTCTGTCGTGGTGGTGTTCTAGTCAGCATATTAGTAAAGTTTCATGGTTGCAGGTTTTTTGGAATGCATCTAAAATTAGAGAAGAGCGGCAAGTTTTGCTTTTATTTCCCTATCCGCAGAGACACAAAGAACTTACTAAAGTCTTTTCTATTTTAAGCTGTAAGCTCCTGCTGTGGAATTTATTCAACATTAGCCAAATTCATCAGTATACGCCATTCCAACACTAATAACATGATGACAGAATTAGGGCTTTACTAGCACTGAAAACCAACTTACTAGAAGTACTTGTGGGCCGCAACTATAATGAGCTGTAAATTAATGGGCTTGATCATGTAGCAAAACATCATTACAGAAGCGGTTAAGTGATGACTAAGGTTTTAGGTCAAATGTCAGAGAAAGTGAGGTGAAGGAGCCAGTAAAAATCATGACAAAACAGCACATGATCCTACAAGACAGCCTTGAACACAATGGTGTCTTTAAATGAGAGACCTTATCTTGTTCTTCCTTTTAAATTCGAAGAAAGAGTGATTCATTTATGGCAAATAAATGACACATTTGAAATACTGTTCTGTATCAGCAAATGTAGGAAAACATGTTTTGTAAGCATTTCTTTTCCTAATTCAATATGTTTTGTAAGCTGGGTTATAATTTGGCATCACACATCTGTGAGCCATTAGCTAAATGATACTTCAGATTAGGGTGACTTCAGGAAATGAGAGGTTTGTGATAAAGTCATTTTTTAAATCCAAAAATTATCATCTGGAGACAGAACAAATAGAAATCTTAAATTTGTGAAATAAAATGGAATGTTGCTGACCAGGGGATTGTGATCTATAAAAATAATCTCAATGGTATTTTCACAGTGTTTTCAAATGACCATGTCTATGCAGTTCTTTTTCACTGGCATTTAATGTCATTAAAGAATAAGAGAATTACAGTGCTTAGAAATTAGTAGCAGGAGAGACTCATGCACAAATTCAACTGCATGATATGAACTCAACTAGATAGAATATACTAAAGGCCATGCAGAACATTTGTTCAAAACTAATGCAAAGGCTATTTTTTTTACTTATTTTCTTATATTTTAGTAAAAATTGAATGTATTGCTATGTTTAAAGTAGTAAACCTTTTTATCATTGTATAAAGCCATGATAACTGTCACAAGAGAATAAACCTGGAAGGGACTTCAAGAAGCCTGTTCTAACAATATATATTAATAATTACAGCTCCACACATTCCTGTGCACTTCTAAAGCCAGGCAAAAGAAAAGGTCCATCAAAGGATCAAGTACTACAGGATTACAAATTTAAATTCTAGGGAACATTTTGTGGTCCTGGTGTCAGCTTCACACTTCTCTTGCTTGGGTTTGTTTTTTGTTTTTTTTTTCTTCAGTGACCCGATGTGGCCTTCTCCTTCTCATTCCCTCCTAAAAAAATAACCATTATTTACACCTGTTTTCTGTTTAACACCTGACTTGTCTTTAGCTTTTTAGTCTTCTTTGAAGACTCTCTTTGAAAGAGCTATTTCAAATGATTCTCCCACTTTGTATTTACTTAATTTTGGTTGTCCTGTCTTCACAAACAGCCCTCATTAAGACCTCTATGTTACTAGCTCCTTTCTGTCCAAGTCTCCACAGCTTTCTGTGATCACCTTGTCCACCACTGACCTATCTCTTTTACAATAATATATTCAAAATCAGGTTTGTCCCATCTACAGTCCTCTGAGGTAGACCCTTCCTTGTTGTGAAATCTCCCGTATGATTGATTAACT
Organism: Haliaeetus albicilla; assembly: GCF_947461875.1. Taxonomy (NCBI): domain Eukaryota; kingdom Metazoa; phylum Chordata; class Aves; order Accipitriformes; family Accipitridae; genus Haliaeetus; species Haliaeetus albicilla. The sequence continues at coordinate 5,762,345 of NC_091500.1, read as the reverse complement.
GTGTGTTTTTCTCTTTACTGCATGCTGCTTATGGGTCTCCAAAATGTTGTGTATGAAATAACAGTCTTTCCCCACTAGTTCCATTTTGATAATTCCTTCCTTGGCCAATCAAACCACATTCACACTCCTTGTTTCACATTTGCGGTATTTTCTACGATGGGAAAAAATGCCTTATTTTGGCCTACCTGTTGTTAACTATTCCTTTTCCCCTTATGATTTTAACTGGCAGCAAAGAAAGCATCCAAGTTTCGTGACTGGTTGGACTGTAGCAGTATGGAAATAAAGCCAAATGCAGTTGCAATGGAGATTTTGGCCTATTTAGCGTATGAGACCGTGGCACAGGTAAGGGAGTATACTGATTGAACTCTAGCTAAACAAAATGAATTAATTACTCTTGGATGTACTTCAGCCTCACGTGACTGTGTTGTGTGCCCCTTCAGAAGCGTGCAGGCACTACAGCTAACCAAGCTAACTGGATTCCTGTCTGCCTTTCAATTTGCTGTGTGACGGACGTGTCCTACACAATATAGGTAGTAAAAATGTTTTGTAATGGTTACAGAGGAGAGTGGAGTCCAGCACGAACTTTATTCAAGTCCAGGCTGAAACCACATACTTCGCTATGTGACCTTTGGCAGTGTGCTGTGGCTCATTCAACCCCATTGCACAACTGGATTAAAAAGCAGGATTTCCTGGAAAACAAAACATGACCTTAGTGCCAAGCCGAGCCCTCTTGGGTAGATAAATTACTCCATATATTTACAGGAGTGGAAAAGACAGATTCCTTAGGCTGAAATATCTCTGAATAATTTTGTTTTCAACTGAGAAACACTAAGAATAATCTGCCTCAACCCACAACTCCTCTCTCTCTTCATTGTTACGATGGCATTTGTAGTAAGTACCATGTCACTAAACCTACCTTTTCATCGGCTCTTTTTGCCCCTCCAGTTGGTGGACTTGGCCCTTTTGGTTAAGCAGGACATGGCTCCCAAAGCTGGCGACCCATTCAGTCATGCCATATCTGCCACCTTCATACAGTATCACAACTCTACTGAGGTAAATCTTGCTTTTTCACATATTAATGCATTTTATGGTTTTTTACGTGTATTTGGTAGTTTGTTGCTTTCAAAGAAGATCTTATTGAATGTGGTGTTGATACAGGCTTCTGTTATGGAGTTTATGAACACTGAAGTTATGGATTTAGATGGAAAGACATTAAATTATAGCTCCAAATGTTAAATTCTTAGCTGAATCTTTATATTTAAATGGCTACCATTTCCACCTCTTTTCCTGGGTGGAAATTCCTTCTCTCTGTATTGAAGGCTCTCTCTATCGCAGATTTGGAGATCAAAGCTGTCAACAGTAGCAAGTGCAATAAGTGCTGTATCGCATGCGTTGCTGTGATACCGATATTATAGTAACCTCTAGAAAGAGCAAACTGAATTCTGTATTACATGTCTTCTGACAGTAAATCTAAGAAGGCAATAATTATCTTTTTTCTGATTTGATTATATAATGGCTGTTTGACATCTTGCTTTCATAGCCACATCTCTTAGGGCAATCTACAAGTGTGAAGACCAGCCTTGACTCTCCTGAAAACACACCACCTCCTACACCCACACCCCCAGCATCAGCAGGACAGCAACATCTGGGGAAAACCCCGTCAGGAGCCCTGGGGAATGGTGGACTTGGACAGGACTCTACCAAATCCAAACAAAGGAAAAGAAAAAAGGTATTTGGTGCACAAGGCTGAAAAAAACAAAAAAAGAAAAAGAAACCAAAACATCTTCAGGAAATAACATGTCTCATTTTAAATACCAATTTTAACCTATATCGCATGTTAACTACCAATGTTATTGTAGGGCCAAATGTGTGATTTGGTGTTTTTTCTATCAGAACTAGGCTAAAGCTTCTCAGTAATGCCTGCAAACCGAATTTTGTTGAGGTAACAACTGCTGCTTCTAAGATGAGCGGCTCCTCTACAGCCACAGCAGTAGATACCACCCCAAATAATCATCCCCTTCTCTGACAGTAGCAGCTAGCATAGGTTTTGAGGTTCAGAGCATAAGCAAAGTAGGCAAAGAGGCGGTTGTGATTTTTCTGCTCCCAGCAGCCTTAGGCGACTGCCTTCTTCGTCTATAACAACTTTGCCTGACGTGCTTTATTTTTATGCCAGTTGGTTGCAATCAATCTAAATATTTGTTTACTTTGCATAAAATCTGGCTGTCTTGTATTCAGAGTGTGAAATGTAAATATTAGAATTCCTGTCTTCTGTTGTAGAGCCTTGGTATTCTATCTGAGAGGAATATATATACCTTAAAACCACAAGGGAAATAGATTTGATTAAATAAACTGGATAGGAAGCACTGTGTTAGTCACTTAGGGCCTTTTTGAAAAAATGTGATGGCCATACTCATTTTGCTGCAAAGCAATGGAGCGACTTGTAATTTTCTCATGTGTGTTATTATTCTCCTAAACCACTCATTTTTCATAGAGTTAAACCAGTGATTTTTACAATGACAGGTAGAAAAAGATGTATTTTCTCCTTCTAGTGTCGTCAGTGCTGTAGACACTCCTGATATGTTCAACTTTCTCTCTGCCCTTATTATACCCTGTTTAGAAAGCCTTTAGTGAATCCTAAAAACCTCTCTGAAGACTTTTGCTTTTTTGTCTTCCTTTTTTATATTATGTTTGATTATGTTTTGCTTCTGTGGCTGATTTCCATTATAATTCCTAGGAACAAGAATTTAGCTGGAGATGTAGTTTTTGATACCTTATATTTCACTAGCGCTGTGAGTTTATTTTAAATTCTTAGTGTTTGACTTAATGCCTTTTAAAATAACTATATTCTAAAAAGTGCACAGTTTTAATGAAATGTTCCCATGACTTATCCAATTTGGTTAGGTATATACTGGATATAACTGAGGCATTGAGACAAACGAGTTAACTTGGTGAAGAATGTTATTCTTAGTCCATGAAGGCCCAGTCCAGCAGAAAATATTTGAGTTTCATGTTCCCTTTATGAACGTCAATCAGCAAGGGAAGAATCTGCCATCGTATTATGAATAATTCTGTGTGTACACAGGCTCCAGTGGACTCGGCACTCTTGAAAATAACGCATTTTGTAAAAAATATCCCAAGTTTGAAAGCATTAGTATATATTGTAAATGTATGAGGGGACTGTGTATGTGTGTACGTTAAACTTCAGTGTATAATTCAAGTTTTTGTCATTGTTAGTGCATTCACTAATCCATTTTCATGAATTTATTACCAAGCAGCCATCATTCTGATAAGTTGTCTGAATCCTGGCAAGCAGCCGTTGTCTATATGGAGCCTAAACCAACATTTCTCCTAGGAAGGAGAAGAGAGTAACTTTTTCTTTTAAAATCCTGGAGTATTTTTGTAAAATCAATGGCCCAGTAGCAGTAAATTCATATTTTTCCTATTTAGGGTCCTTAATCCAAAAAGTCCTTTGAAATTTGAAAACATTCCAGTCTGAGGTAATTAAAATATTTTTGCATCACTGTAACACCATTATGTCACATGTTTCATCTTCAAATTTCAATCTGATATTACTCAATGGTGATTTTGGTGTCAAATTGCGTTCCACTTGAGGTACTTGTTCAATATTTTCCCCACCCCTTGACATCATAATGAGAGCCTGAAAAGTTTTAAAAATAGTTTCTGTGGTTATTGCAGTATGACTTATATGACCCTTTCATTTGAGTTTGAACATTTTCTGCTCTTTTCAATTGCAACATACAGCAGCACTAGGTGAAAGATTTAAGAGGACAAATATGGTGTTCTTTGGGTCTCTTAAGCGAAGTTCATGTAAAAGTCCTCTTTGATTTGTTAATAGCTTTTTTTCTCTAATGTAGTGTGTGGCAGCAATGATGTGTATCCTCAGGAAAAAAAATTGGTCCATTTTATAAAGGTTTATTTTCATACTTTATGCACTGTAGGTCTGTTGTGTGTTTTTGATTTAGTAACAATTTATGTGTTTTTCTGTTGCAGAGCACTGCAGCCTGTGGTATAGAGGCTCAAAGCGATGCCATCCAGCCCAGCCACATCAGAGAGGCCATTCGACGCTATGGCCACAAGATTGGCCCCCTTTCCCCATTCACAGTACGTAATAACAGAGTTATAAAAAGTTATATTTATAATCTTAAAGAACTTTGATTTTCAAGTGGTCAAATGAAGAAGCTTTGGAATTGTTGAGAGCAATTTGTGGTGACTGTAATTTTCTTTATAAAAGTGGCATAATTCTCTTGGGAAATAAAACTTAGTAATTTCTGTCTCTTTTTGGAAAGACAAAAAAGTTTTTTTTTCTTTTAAATATTATTTTCTTTCAATTACAAATTATGCTTTTTTGTTAGTGCTTGAATTTTCTGTTTTTGCAAAGTTTAGGTTTACAGTTATTTTAAATTATATGTATTCCAATATGGTGAGGAGCACTTTATATTCTAAAATTAGTTGTGTGTCAGATACTGCTCCTATTGGAAGTTGAACTCTCAAGTGACACATTTACGGTTGGAGAAAGAAGAGAATGGTTTCTTTAGACAACTTTGAACCTCCACTAAAATGTAATAGAACTGAGCTTGTGGTAAAACACTGATGGGTTATGAGGTTTTGCCGTCGTTTTTTCTATGCAAATTGCAAATCCATTGTTCAGAGCAGCCAAACGAATGCTTTATTTAATTTTCTCAGCTGATAAAAATGTGAAAGTAGTCTGTCTCCAGTGTCATAAATTGGGGTCATTTTCTTCTGATCTGCTGTTCTATGTGGCCTTGCTTACCTCAGGAAAGTACATTTACATTTAGGAAAGAATGAATGTCAAAGAAACCATTATAGGAAAAAACCAAAACAAAACAAAGCAAAAAACACCACACTAGATCTGAGCTCCTAAAAATCAGGAGGAAATTATCCATTTTTGGAGGGATTTTAGGAAAGAAAAATGATTCTGAACTTGGAGGAAACTCATCTACATAAAAATTATACAGAAGTATATGACGACCATATATTTATGGTCTTTACATAATTTATGGTCTTTACATAATTTTACTTCTCTCTCTTGCCAGTCACAAATGCTAAATTAATATCATGTAAAGTGTAAGATAGAATTTCTAGTCCAAAATAGAGAAGTGTCTTTAGCAGAAGTTTGCTAAGAGATGTAGCTAAGAACATGGCAATAGCTTCTGAAAGCAGAGAATATATTTAATTTTATTATGTAAAGAGCTCACATAAACAATTACAGAGAGTTAAGTCTTCCTTCCCTGACCCTCACTGAAAGTGGTTTGGTTAATTATTAACCAAAGTTTGAAATTTCTCTGCAACCACAAGATATAATAAAATACTTGGGTTTGGGTTGGGGTTTTTTATGTCCTGCAATCTTGTGAACTTCCCAAAGAGCACAACTAACTGAACAGTTTAATTTGTTGACATTACCTACTGTCAATGTGGTTGATGAGATGAGCAGATCTTGTTCCCTCTAAACAAGCCAAGAACCCTACCTTTTCATATTGCCAGACTCTCACACTGTTGTATTAAAAATATTATCGCTAGGCATTTTGAAGAGTACTGCGGCAACACTTCTTTTGAATAACTTCTGCTTTCTTCTATTGCCACTGCCTTCACAATAGTTTTTTTGTGTATCTGTGTGACCTCCTAGACAAGATGACAGAACTAGGAGGAAAGGTGGCTTTACTCAGTGTGCTGCGTGTGATTCTGTAGTGACACGTTAAAAACTGCAGAGAGAAATATTGAATGGGTTTAATGGGTATCTGTCACTACGTTCAGTGAAGTCATGCTTTTGGTCGTTTCCACCCTTAAAACTAACCTAAAGGTCACGTAGAGAAGTTAGGAGTATACATTTGCACACCGTCTCTTCCATTTCTCTTAATCCTATTGATTATTCCACATCAGATCTGATTTTGTAGTCAATAGGTGCCCTGACAGAGTCTGCTGTAGGTGAGGAGGAAGGATTTTTCTTCATGCCCAGATGTTGTACACTGTTTTCTGATGGTAGTTTACCATTCGTGTTAGCAGTCCTACTACACAAGCAAGGAAAAGAATGAAGAAACAACCATTTTTGTGAGCTATATATATGTTCAGTTCATCCCTAAAATGGATAGATTAGACTGAATTTCAAGTAAAAGATGTAGTTCTACATTCTTACTATAGTAACAAGAAGAAAGTGCAACTCTGCTAATGCCAAAATGCCGTATGACTCCAGTGTAAGTTTGTGATACTTGCACAGGAGGAGTGTAAAATCAGTCCTAGAAACCTAACCATGTACTTATCTATCCCAAATTACATGACGTGTTGGAACATACAGGAAATCTCATATGAGGAATAATAGGCAAAATAAGTTATCCACAGTATTCAACAACAGTTTTTTGAAAACAAGAGCATGTTACTGCTCTTGAGTGCTGACCATTGAGAAAAGATTGGGGAAAAAAAAAGGAATAACTTTAAATGCTTTCCTGTCTTCCAGAGTAATACTACATGAACTTACAGTACAGTTATTGGGGTTTAATAAATTATTTTAATTTTGTAGGCCTATGCTATTCTGAAGTTTTCTTGGATATGTGACTATTGAGCAGTAAGGAGGATTTACAGAAGAATTTTACCCTTGCTGTAAATTAGTGAGAAAAAATGGACAGCTCTGGACTCTTTTTCATTTTAAATAATTTCCATCTCATTCCAGCCATTCATACAAGGCAGAGAGCAAACATTTTCTTTTTCGTTTGGGAGATTATTTTTAATTTAGCTAGAGTTGGGTTTTGGCTTTCTGCTATGCTGCCTAGTGTGAGGCATTCAGCAGTCCCCCTGAAATTCGCTGTGTATCATTTTTAATGTTTATAATTTAACAGCATCGGGTTTTGAAAGACTTTATCGTCTGTACAAATGGATTGAGTTTAAATCAGCAGTATATCTGGAGAAATGAATAAAAATCTGGACCTGCAAAGTATCTGATAATATTTCCCCATTTAAAATTGCAAGATGTTATAAAATCAATGTTCTCTGTATGAAAAATCCCATGCAGATGATTGCACTTTATACCAAAACCAGACAGGAATATTCTAACTGCCCTTCATATTAAAATACAGAACTTTTTTTTTCTCCCTGCGTTATATTTTTTTTGTCTTCTTTTTTTTCTCACCTTCTTATAGTTTCTCACCTCTAGTGAGCCAGGACTTCTCAGTTCTTAGACTAAAGCTAATTTCTGCACTGTCTGGAAACTCACCCTCAGTAGTGGCAAGACCCACACATAATTGCAGAGACAGATGAAGGTATAGGTATTTGACTAGATTGCCAGCTGGGAAACCATCCCTGTTTTCTCCAGATTCAACATCAGACTCCAAAAACGTGAAACCCCTCTCCTTTCCTTCTCCGTTGGGTTACAGGAAGGGATCTGCCTTGCTTTGAGACTTGGTTAACATGTTTTTCAGTGATGACTCATTCATATTTGGCCCAGGTACTTTCCCATGGACACTTTAAGCTGACTCCCCAGAAAGGTCTCTGTGTTTGAGTCGCTTGCCATGGAGATTGATGTATGAGGCCTTGATTCTGCTCAACTGTATAAAATTTACTTGTTTCCTTGGCACAGTTCACAAGAGGATAAGAACTGATAGGAGAGTCCTCTTCTGGTCTTGTGTTTATCCTACCAGTAAACAGCCTTCACTGTGGTGTGGGTTGTTTGGCTTTTCCTCAGACAGCTTCTCCATTCCTCAGGGTGGTTGAGAGCAGAACAACCAGGTACACCAGATCAGAGGACCATGAGAACCTTTCACATCTAGGTATTGGCTCTAATCTTCTCTTGGTAGTAAGGTGGTGTCTTCATCAATAAACTTCCATGTATCAGGGACTGACCTTGGGATGGATGCATTCAATATGAGGTTCACCTGTAGGTTCTTCCCTGAGCACCGTCTGTCGTGGTCTCATATTGAAGCTTGATGTTGGAGGAGTCAGAGTGAGTGGACCTTATAGGTTGGATCCATACCAGGAATTTCCAAAGTCAACCTTTCCGTTTTAGATGTAAACAAGAAAGCAGTAGTTCATATCCGGGATCCCTCTCGGTTATGTTTCTCTGGTGAAACTGTCTGATGTAGATCTTGCCTTATGTTCCAGCTCCTCACGTGGGATTCAGGACAACAAGTTATCTCAGTTTTTCATATGCCATCTCACAGCTTGGGCACCAGGTTGTTCTCAGTGTTGGGGTTCTCATCGCTTAGCTCCATTTCTTACACACTACTGCTCCAAAGGATTAAAAGAAGTGAGTTTAGTTTTTTCTACTCATTTGACTAACCTTTTTCATTCCTCAAGTCTGTCTTCTTAATAAGATGAAAGACTTTCCATGAGTAATGTTGGGGTGCAGTTGGTGGCTCTCTTTCCATATCACCCATCCTTGTGTAGGATAACACGACTGTTACATTTCTTTCTTCTAGTTAGAAAACTCATCCCCTAGCAGTTTTGGTTCAAATTTCTGAATACAGCAGGCTCTTGACAACAGCCAGTCAGTTGGTTATTACATTGATCCATAAAAATATCCCTTCTAGTGGCTTCAAAGAGATCAGGGAAGGGTTTAGATCTTTCTGATACAGTTTTTCCCTCAGACACCATAGAAAATAGCTCAGACTTCTGTCTAATGTTATATCAAGGTTTTGCGCTACGTAGAAAATAAACATAGCCTATGTCAAATAGTTCTTGTTACTGAGGTCTGAAGAAATGGCCATACTTGGTTATGTAAAAATCTGCTGTAGGACTGTTAATATATCTCCTCCATGTTTGATTAGACACATGGCACCAGATCTTTACGTCATTGAAGTATATTTGTTGTGGAAGTCTTTTTTAATGTAGATTGCAGGGGGCTCCTCAGTGCTCCCTCTACATTTTTACCTAATGAAGACACAGTGGTCATTGTTACTGCATGACAACTCAAAGGTGTGCTTGTATGTCTGGATAGAGAGCTGTGTCATTGGAGTCATGCGCTATGTGAATATGCATGGAAGTAAGCCCTTGAAGAAGGAGAGGTTAATTTTCTGTCATGGATTTGCATATATTTTGGTTGTATATGTTCTCATCTGCCCGTCTTTTCTCAGTTTTTTCAGACTCCCAGGGGGTGAGAAACAAAGCGCTTTTGTGACAGTTTAGCCAATGCAAAAAAAATAACCAGTTACGGCTAATCCACTTGACTGGGAGTTGTAATGGCTTCTCAGTACTTCAGGAAGGAGCTCTTCCTGAATACACCATCAGTCATTTTGTACTCAGCATCTAGTGTTTAACTGGGTATGAAACTAAGATTACACTTACTGCGTTAGTGTCCTGGTATGCTTTGCTTCCTTGTGTGAATAGGTTTCCCAGAAGAATCGACGTGGATTTCCTAAATGCATTCATAGGGGGCCAGTGACTGATTAGCCCAGAACCAGTTATGTCACTATCTGAGAATTAATGTAAATTGTTCTAAGTGAATAAATAAATATTTCAAGACTGTTAGGTAAGTATTAGTTTTGTTAGATGGATGCTTTTTACAGAAATAGAGATACTGAGCATTTTCAAGCATTAAACCATTTATAGAGGTGAAGAGCACTAGTAACAATAATAATTGCCATGACACTTGGATTTTTCCTAACACATTTGTTATGGACATCTCAAACTGCAAACTTTTTGCTGTAACATCCATTGAAATGTTCTCTTGATATTAATGGAGTAATATCTGACATGCCGTATTTGGCAATTTTCTCTGAAAGAATTGCAGTGTATTGTATCTTAGGTCTGTGACACCAGAATGAGGGACAAGGGAAAGGAAAGAGCAGAAACAAAGCAAAATTTCTTTGAATATTCTTCCCAAGGTGCTTACTGACTGTGAGAAACCCTTGCCATACAGAATTCCTCATAGAACCTGCGGCTCATGGACTTGCATGCCAGCTGGTGGGTCATGTTGACTGATTCTGGTAGTGAGGAAACCAAAGTACACTATGGGATAATGGAGGTTCTCTGACTCCAGGCTTCTGCATATATAAAAAGGAATGTGGGGATTCCACAGTTTCTAGGTTCTCCACCCTGAAGTGTAGGATATTAATTGTAGAATCATAGAAAGGTTTGGGTTGGTAGGGACCTTAAAGATCATCTAGTCCAACCTTCCTGCCATGGGTGGGAACATCCTCCACTAGACCAGGTTGCTCAAAGCCCCATCCAACCTGGCCTTGAACACTGCCAGGGATGGGGCAGCCACAACCTCTCTGGGCAACCTGTTCCAGTGCCTCACCATCCTCATCCTGATAGAACTGCCAGCTGCATTCTTTCAGCTTTGAGAAAGAGTTGACCTAGGTTGACCTGCATTCAAATGTTAAAAATGATTTTGCATTCCACTGCAGTTTGAGGCATACATGCTAGAACCCTGCTATTGCAGAGTTGTAGTGATGTGATTCATGTTTTACTTTTGGTTTCACTGAATCTTGCTGGTTTTGACTGGTTGAACCTTGATGGAACTGAGATGAATCTCATCAGGTTTAGTTGCCAGATGCAAACACACTTTCTTTGCAAAATGACTAGATTTCTGAAGGGAATCATGCAAAGAACTTCTATTTTGTAGAACACTTCAAAATACTAGTGTTAGTTCTAAAATGGAAAACCCGAGTGTAAATACAAGTTGGTTTTTTTGCTACTGAATAGCTCAGTCCCATATGTAGAATTTAGATTTTATTTCTGTTTAAAAAGCAAACATAGAAGAATATTTTATAAAAAAATACATATTCCTTTGGGACCATTTTCTTAAGATTGTTAATATGTATTTGTAAAGCATGAACAGTGATATTTTCTGAGGTCTTTCCCTTTTGTGCCGTTTCATCATGATTGTCCCTCTCTTCCATCTGATTTGGTGATAAGTGTTCCTAATGAGGCAGCTTTGGAAGAAGAGTTAAGCTGTGTTATTTATTCTTTAGCAGCATTTGATGGATGTTGGTTTGGACAAAAAGAGCACTTTGAAAGTTTTGTAATCATATGGTAAATGAGAACTAACATTAAACTAGTGAAAATGATCCGCTTGCATTTATTTTGACCTTAATAGCTATGTCAAAATGGCTAACATAATTAGAGCATTTAGGTTTTGTCTCCAAGTGCAAGCCACAATGGAAAGCAGCAAGTGTACTCTAGGTTATTCTGCATTGTATTATGTCTAAGGTAGTCTAGACATATATTTTATCCATATATTCTCTACTAACAGTATTGGGAGGTACTCAGTATTGCCTATTTTAAGGCATGGTCCAGACTTTCAAGGAGGAGAGAAATAAATAATTGATCTAAAAAATAGTGCCATATAATTTTGCAAGACAGGAGTGGGAAATATGTAACTCTTCATCATGTGGGATGATGCAGTTCCATGTGCTGAACCTGAATCTATTTCTCTGTGCATTTAAGTTAAGGAAGTGAGACATTTTATGTGTATTACTTCATTGCAGGCTAAATCTTGCTTCCTTGGTCAAGGAAAATGTGAAATTTCTCTACATAGGATTAACAGACTTTTTATATTGAGACATGAATTTATATTTGGATGTAAAATTAGTATATATGAATATTCAAATGTTTTTATGTAACATCTATTTGTAATTGTACTCTTCTACACGCGTTCTTTTTCTTATTATTCACTTAGATAGTTAAGGAGTAGAATCATCCTGAATGCCCAATCGTTAAACATCAGCTCAGTCTATCCCAGGATTTCAAGTACAATGATATTGGTATTACAACCCTTTACATGGAGACTATAACCACATGATTAGATCATTTCATGGTTCATTCGGACGAGTGGTCTAACTATTAGACACGTTGAAGTATGACCTAGAATGAAGAGAGTAAGAGGATTACTTCTTTTACTTGTACAGAATGTATTGGAGTTCAATGGGAAGTCAGTGGAAAGTCATTTAGAGAAAGAGCAAATTGCCATATCTTGTAGCATGACCTGGGTATATCCCTCTTTCTTCAAGAAACTTTGGTTCTGGACTCTTACTTACTTTACAACATGGCAGCATCACTGATTTCAGTAAGATTAAGGATTTAAAAGGGATCAAAATCAATACCAAACCAAATTACAACAAGCTCAATCTTGCTATAGACTGGCCAAAAAAGTAAAATAATAATAATATGTTAGATTTAGATTAATCTAAAAAGCTCATCTCTGTGAAGTGCATAGTGAAAATGATCTGCAATCTTGACTGGGTCTGTAGGTATAATCCTAATATTCATCCAAATATTATTCTAAATAATAATATTTAATATGCCAGGGTGTTCACAAATGCATATTTCTTACCACGAATACAAGTATAATGTCTCTAGAGAAATTATTTTATTTGAATTGTTTGTATTTCTAAGAGTTAGAGTAACAAACAATAAATAATTCTTCAAAAATATTTATTCTGTGATCAATATATAGTGATTACCTGAAACCTTGGTACAAACAGTTTTAAGTAGTACATGAAGAGTTTGTAGGTAGTACTTGTGACCATGAGAGAACAACTCTAGTAAAAAGTACAGCTAGCATCCTCTACTCTGAAATTAAAATGAAGTGGTCAGCTACAACAGTGGAAGACCACAGGCAAAAAGAATAAGAAAATGTTTCCTAAACAAATTCTTTGTCCCCTTTAGTTTATGCCAGTTCTGAAATGAAATGTTTTAGATGTTTAGTTAAAGAGAAACTGAGTTTATAAATGTAAATTGTAATCCTGCACAGACCCGCGGAAGACAGTGGCCGTTATTCAGCAGCGTATGCGTGTGTAAATGGAGCATATTGAATGAACAGAGGGTATAACCAGCTTTTTTGGGGGATATTTACTTTTTGGAGAGAATGCTCCTTCAGGCTCCAGGTCATTTCAGTATGAAAAGACTTGCTAGTCTAAACCTTCTCTTGTTAAAAATTTGAGTCCCATAAAATTGCCTAAGCATCATAAAACAATGAATATTTACAAAACCATGTTTATGATACTCCTTGTGACATTCCCTGCACGAGGAACATGTAATGCCAGAGAATGGTGTTTGGCAGAGACTTAGATTATTTGGACCTTATACAGCCCTGCTTGTACTCTTACAGGTTCTTAAATAATAAATGCAAGTATTCCATGTAGACTTCAATACGTTACATGTACAGGTAAATTATAGTTTCACAATCAAATTATATACGTAGTCAAGACCTTTCACTTCTGATGTTTTAAAAGTGCTTGTTATTGATCCTGATTGAGCTCAGCTCTTATGCAAATGCTTAAATCCATTTCTGTTGCAAGAAGTACTGAAGTTTGTCACAAAACTTTAGAAATTCCAATTCAGTAAAGATGATAATTGACTCTACCGATTTCCCTTAGAACACAAAATTTGTGGAATAGTACCTGAAGACCTGGCAAAGCTGAGCTCGTGAGAGACTAAAACAGCAGATTCGGGGTGTGGAAAGAAGAGAGGGAAACTTTGAAAGTATAAAGGATAGTGTGGCAGTATGATGTTTGTGGAGATAAACAGAACAGAACACTTTTCAAAGTAAGTTTGTTTTAAGTGCCTTAAACTTGAAGAAAAATTCAGCTTCACTTCTGGTCTGCAACTTAGTCTTCTTACTGAAAGAAATTTCTTTCTGCATATTTCAGACCAAAATAGCAGTGAGAAGAAGTTCTGGAATACAATCTTCAATAATTGCTTCAATATACACAATGTGGATACATTACATCTAAATTTTTCTAAAGCACTTGAATGATAAAAAATTTTGAACGCTGTTTCCGAAAGAAATTAGGTACACAGAAACCAAATAAAAAATCTCTGATATTTAAGGTCCTGTATATTATATACTGCCCCTATTGATATTCAAAATCAATTGATACTGATTTTGAAGAAGTCAGGATTTCATTCTCAATCGGTTTTCAAAAATGAAATGTATATATTTATGTCAAACGGCATTTGCAAACTTTTCCTTCAGTTATACATTCAGTTTCTGGTCTAGAAAAAGTCAAATTGACATTTTTATTGTTTCTTCTCATTTTGAAAGGAAGAAGCAGCATTTTATTTCATTAAACAGTTATATACTTATGATGTCTTTGTCTATACTTCAAGCTATTGTCTGTAGTTATTTGTTATTCTACAGTGTTACCACTGCATTTGAAAAATATGAGTTCTTATTCTATAAAACCAGTAGGAAGTCAAATCTCAGTTTGGAAATCTTGTTCCCTTCTCTCCCAACCCCCAACCCAAGGTTCCTCCTTTCAGATTTATGAAAGAAAACATTTCTTTCTGTAAAAGGTTTTTGTATGCCAGCATCTGGAAGTGTTTATTTCAGTGGCGTGTAATCTATCTGTGGATTTAGTTAGCACCAGACCCCCTTTTGTGTACTCCTGACTTAAAATTTTTATAAATGATCTTGTTGAATTTGTGCCAGTGTGCACATGGTTTGGCTGATTGCTGCATATATCCTTTACCTGCCAGTCACCTTTGATTTATATTCCTTCCCCTCTGCTTTTGCCTTCCAAAAATGGTGCCACTGAACTGTCCTCTAAATCATCTTATTGGATAAATTACTCCAAGATGAGATGGTACAGTTTTGGCCGACTCCTCGACAGAAGGCATTCCTATAATCCATCCTTGCCCGCTCTGTGTAGAACCATTCAAAAAAGAGAATGAACAGGGGAAATCAGGCTCCCTCTTCGGTCTGAGCACTATTTCTTCCAGTGCTATTCAAAAATGCAAAGTCGGATATTTGATTTATATGGCTCTTAATACCATCTGAAGACACATAAACTGCTTGAGAATCTCTCTCATACCCTCTCCTGAACTGAACTTCTTCATTATATGAGTTTAATCCCAAGTATATGGTTATACGGTTTTCTCCCAGAAAGATTAAATTGTGAAAGAACAGCGTATTTAAGAATATTTTAAAGCATTTCACTTGGAATAGATTGTACAATATACATGACAGTTCTTTCCATGATAAAAATCCCTATTGGTTTCCTTAAACTAAACAGCTAATACTCCTTCAGAATAACAACAGTTCTGTAAGCTTTACTTAATGACATTACTAATTTGGAGAGTTTTATGAAGTTTCCTGGAGAAAAGCAGGTGGCTTGGCAGTAATTTAAAAGGTTCACAATTTGTGGTAGCGGTTTCAGGGGGTTTCATGTTTCTAAAGAGGGAGACCAAGCTGCATATTACTTAAGAGTGTCTGACACAATGATGTATCATTTTGGACTAAGTTTCCAGAAGTTCGTTGGTCATTAAATGTGCTGCTTGACTTTATATTGCAGTTTCCCAGCTGTCCCTACTGGGGGTAATCTTAACGCTCAAACAGAATTTATTAATGAAGGCATAAGCTTGCAGCACTGATGAAGCAGTAAGTTGCCCAGATGATTTTATTAAACAGGAACATAGATTTTTCGATAAGACAAAAATGTCATTTAAGTAGATTTGAAAAGAACTGGCTCATTTTCTGCAGAGCACTGGGAAAGTATTTACAAACGGTCTGGATAGTATTTGATATCCTGTGGGGACATTTAAAATTCTTGGATTGCACATACATCAGTGTCTTACTACACAACACAGTACATGAATTGTTGCAAGCAGCGCGCACGGCTTTCAGGCAGTATAGATGTGGTTCTGTTGAGGTAGGAGATACTGGCACGAAATGACTCTGCTAATGGAGTTTGCACAACCACGTGGAGGGTTGCTACTCCATTGTGTCGCTGCCTCTTCAAGCACGTTACACTGGAAGTCCTAAACGAAACACGTGCATCTTGCTAAACGCAGGAGCTCGCAGTGTAAGGTTTTATTACTTTTCATATCTGATTTAGCAAATAAATGTACTAGCTCTGTCAGTGAGAAGATAATAAGTGAGCTACGAAGTTTGCAATTGACCGAATCTCTCATATAAAACAAAGCAACTCCTAATCTCATAAGCCTTATGTAATTATTTTTTTCTAACTGTATGGCCAGATTCAAATACATACTAGACACATTTTACACACAGTTGTACTGATGTAAAAGGATCTGAGGGTAAGAATACATTACTTTTTAAATGAAGTGTATGTTCTTATATGCCTCCTGAGAGGCTTAAAAGACATTTAGTATAAATGAGAATCTGACTTCTGGTACTTTGCTCAAGGCAATCTAACATGTAATACGTAAATGTGTATTTCAGTATAATATATAATATAATTCAAATATAATTCTACAGCAGATACTGGGGGAAAAAGGTAACTTAATTAAGTGTTCCAAGATATTACACAAAGAGAAGATATATAAACATGCCCATCTACAATAATTTACATTATTTTTTGTAACGATACTGACATCACATCCATGCAGCATGTACATTCTGGTACAAAGTTTAATAAATAGAAACTTGATAATTGAAGAATCTTAGGAACAAAATTGAAGAATCTTAAGAACAAAGTGGCTTTTTCTTACTTGTCGTTACACAGAATAATAGTACAGCTCCCTGCAGGTTTTGTGTTTTTGTGAGTCTGTTAGACTTTGGACAATATCATGTAATTATACCATTATATAATGCAAGATGAGTTGTAGCTGTATTCTGTTCAATTCTTTCAGGTTTCCCTTGAAAATGAGCATTCATTCATATTTTTCCCCCTGAAAGATGTAAAAGTGCTTTATGAACTAAAACTGCTCATATTTGTCAGTCCAGCTATAGCAGGGGACTGAGCCAGCTCAGATGTGAGATGCAGCAGCTGTGTAAGTCTGCAGCAGCGCTGCACGGCTTTGTAGCACAGGATGTGAGCTGTCTAGATGAAACATTATGAGAACTTTAGAATCATGTAATATAACTGTTGGAGTTGGACTTAATCTACGGTTGAAGAAAATTGCATGGAACTTAACTTCTCGCGAACAGGATCTCCATTTTAGATGTTATTTCTACCACTAACGCTTGACAGACTTGTCCTATTGTATTGAGCTTGGATAGAGGACGTTTCTGGCATCGCTGACTTGTCACTTTGCAAATAAAGAATGTAAAATCTCTAGGCTAAGAGGGTAAACCTGGAAAGGAACAAATGATAATCTGGGAACGCTAAGACCAAGTGGAAATATTTTTTATAACTCTTATTACCTGTTATTTTCTGTTCTAGTTGCCTACTCTTTTGTTCCTGAAGTCCTATAATAATACTCAAACTTGAGCACCTGTTGAATTAGGCATTGCACACAGGAGAAGACAAAAGATTTCCAAAGTTTAAACAGGGACTTTGTGGTTTGTTTCTGTCTATTTATCATGCCCCACACAGTGAGGTGTCACTTTTCATTTAAATCTTTGATACTGCTAACAGCAAAAAAAGTTGTTTAGCGAGCAGTGGTACAAATGATGCTTGATTTCCTCTGGTCTGTGTCCTCTCTCCTCCCCCGTGGCAATGATGCTCCTTTTCCCCTCATCCCTCTGATATGCCTCCAGGCAGCAGAAGGCAACATTGCTATATGGTTGCTAGAAAATCTCTTTAACATGTTAAGTTCTCCTTTTCTTCAAACTAGACCCATTTCAGGGAGCCTGACTGTGCACTTGGTAGTGTTTGCAAATATTTCTCTAGCAGAATCAAACGAAAACACCAGGCTTGAGTCAACCGAACACATTTCATGAATTTCAGTTTGGGGTTTCTGTGTTTCTTCCCTTCCTTGAGGTTTTGCACTATTCCAGCTTTCTGACTTTAACTTCAAGGTCGTGTAAGCCTCAATTCAGCAAAGCAATCATCTGCTTAATTTTTAAACTATACCTTCAGTCTGACAAAAGCATGTGCTAAATCAAGGCTTTCAGTATTATTAGCAATATATGTTTTGATTCATCTGTTATTTCAGCATTCCTTTTTTAAAATGCATTGCACATAGGAGAAAAAGATGGAGGAGGATGCTTGTAGGAATAAAGGATTTTCAGAGATGTAAACAGATATGCAGAGAAATACACATTTATAGTTTATATTTATATCTATATCTAAACATATATCAGTAAACAAAACTTAGAAAATAATCTTTGCCATGTGAAAAGCTTTAACTGTTTTTTATTTGTACATAAAGTGATTCTTCCTGGCATCTTGGTTTCTCTGGACATTTAATTTACAGTAGTTCTTTTGTCAGTGATGGTGACCCTAAAGGCACCAGTAGTAGGTTTGATGAAGAAGACAAGATCCTCGTATTTCTGCTGCTGGGATGAAAAGTAGAATGTTTCAAAAATATATTTAGTGGAGCAAGAGAATAGTTTAAGCAAGAGGTGGGCTGAAATTTGAGATTCAGTTATTTTTGTTGTGTTCCATTTCTGAAAATAAGAATGGACGCTGCTCAGCTGAGTAAGTGCAAACTCTGCCTTTGTGTGTACTGTAGAGGTAGGTGCCAGAATAAGAGAAGATAGCTAAGGGTCCTTAAAAAGTACTAGCAATAAGCATAAAATGGGATGAAATTAAGATCGGATCCATTTTCTGGCCTTGTAATATTTGCCTCACTGGAAAGTTTTGGAAGATACTTAAAGGATTTAAACTTAAATACAATGCAACACTGGGTCAATATTGTGGTGTTAGCAGAACTAGAGAAAAATCATGAAATGAAGGGAAATTCTTGAAAGGAGTATCAGACTCTAGAAATTGAAAAAAAGTTAATCAGGTAACAGTTATGTTTTTAGTGCTGTGTAGTGCTTTACTTGTGTCCATGACTGCGATGTCCAGTTTATGATTAAGCTTCAGCCAGGGCTTTCAAGTACATCCCTTGTATCTGCTGTTCCACAGTGACAAAATTTCACAGTCTGGATGGTTTTTTTTGCTTTTAAACCAAGAGCTTCTTACTCCTATTTATATCACCCTGGATAATTCAGTTGCCTTCTCGGTGATTTAGTTCTCTAGTTAGTTATTGGTAGAAGATACACCCTTTCCTCCATGTTACTTAATTACAGGAGAGAGAATATAAAGAGGGATTATTCCATGGTGAGACATTGTTTTGTGTCTTTATGTTAGTTTTATGTTAGTTATGTTAGTATTTATGTTAGTTAATATGCACGTGGATAAAAATATGATGTTTTGGTCTTTGATAAAGATCCTGAGCTGTCTGCAAAGCCCTGAGAACATGTTTCAAATAGGTGGTCTCCTTCAGGCTTCAACTGCTGAATGTCTATGGAACCTGGAATATACCCGAGTGGTTAAAAACCATCCTGTTCTGGTTTACCAATTTGGAATTAATTCCACAGCTAAGAGCTCTGCCTAAGAATTATATGCCTCTAATTTCACATAATTTAAATGGCAATAATGCTAGAAGAATAAAAATAAGAAATAATAAGAATAAATAATAAGAATAAAAATAAGAAAAAATTCACACAGTAAATGTTTGCACAAGGTTGCTAGCACTGGCAGGTTAGATAGGTGGGGAACAGGCTGGTATCCAGCCTGGAGAAATTGTACTAATGCAACATTTCAGGCTGTGTACTGGCACAGGTCGGTCTTTAAATGTGGTGATGTGCTGACAGGATTGTCACTTTTGATGGTAAAGAATTGAGACAACAGGAGAAAAAATAAGAGTCTCTAGGGATCTACATGTGTTAGTTTTACTGCAGAAGGTGATAAAACTGCTGGAAGCAAGCAGTCTCCATGCAGAATTATTGCAATACAAATGGCCTGGAAGTGAGACATACTAATTTCACTAGGTTAATTTTGTTGGTGGTGAAGGGTTTGGGTATTTTTTTTCCTTGCAAGAAGGAGGACAAATTATTAATATTTACTGTCAAGAAGACTGTAGTTCTAATTGGTGTTTAGATACGATACTTAAATTACCATCAGAAGATATGGTGTCGATTCGGAGTGTAGATTAGGTGCTTCTGAGAAAAAGCATACAGCTATTTCTGCATCTGTTAACAAGGAAGTTTGAACAATCTCACCATTGTGCATGGAGGTTTTTTTTAAAAAAGAAGCATATGGTACAGAAGAAAGGTATATACTTGTTACCACTTTAGGAAGCTTGGGTTTTAATAGCTTACTAGGTAGATGAGGTTCATCTTTGTCTGTAATTTACTATGGTAATACTTAGGTGATAAAGAGAGATAACTAGGTACAAAAGAGAGAAACTGCATGGCTCAACAAATTGATAAAAAGCTATTAATCACGGCTCTTTAGAACATGTTGAAAGCCATTCATGTGATCAGGGAATATTTTGAGACATAATTTTATAACTAGTTCTAAATTATCAAAAGTGACTAGACGTTTTGAATGCTTAGCCTGAAATATGTAAGAGTACTGTTTTTATTGTGGTTTTTTTAAAGGTGCATGATGGCATTTCCTGAAAGCGGGATTTTTTCTGGAGTCTCAACTTCCATAACAGATGTAAATTGCCATTTAACTTTAAAAAAAGGGGAAAAAACCTTATTACTAAGGCTTTTCAATGTAAGAACATTAGTCAAGATCCAGGACTCATCTGTATTGTATATTATTTGTAATACACAAATGCAGAACAGAAGCTAATGATGGCTCAATAGATTTTGCAATATGTATAGAAGATAAATGGCAAGATTTGATAAGATAAACAGGAGAGTAAAAGGGAGATGGTGTTGTTTAGCTTGTGAGGAAGTGGTGTCAGTATATAAATTTTCCAATTAGTATGAGATTTTTTTCTGTAGGAGTCATAGCACAGAAGGGTTTTGAGTGATAGTGGGTGATGAAGTTAGTCTGCTGTTTGCTTGTTCTACCAAAAGATGATGCAGAAGATGTGCTGGCTTGAACGTTTGGTGCGTGCACAGCAAAAAGTGGCAAATGCACTGATCCAGACTGGAATCTGGCATTTGATGGTGGATGTTCTGCTCCACAGGAGGATAAGTCACATAGGAAAATGAAAAGTAGCTTCTGATGCATGTGGCTGAGAGGAAGGTTTAAAGTGGTGGGCAGGAGAAATGAGCTTGGCAGGAGCCTTATGACTTGGTATAAACAAGAAAATGTTGGTTTTTTTCAAAGCTAGAATCATAAGTGTTCCTGTAACCTCCTCAGTGAGAAGATCAGAATCTGGACAAAGGGTAAGGAAGGCAGTTACGTGCCACTGGGATAGTTATCTGGAAAGAAAAGGATAAAATATAGCTGCAATCTGAGCGTGAACATAGAGAGCGTACAGTGTCAGAGACGACACCATGTTATACACCTTGATGGTGGTGGTGGTGGTCACAAGGTTCTTGATGAACAGAGGTGGAGAATTTGAAATAGGCGGGAGATGAGGAATTGCAGTTTATCCACATTCAGGCTCAGCTGGCAGCTTGACATGAGAGCTCTCAGAGGGACATGAAAAGCTAACTAGCCCTGAGTTATTCAGCCAAGAATCTTTATCGGCGTAAGAAACACTTATTGCCATGTCTGTGAGCAAAGGTTACAATGCGTAGTATTATTTGCTTCCCCTAATTTATTACACACTTCCCGATTCATCAAAGCACAATTTCCTTTAGGTTGCTGAAGCAACCCCTTATATTTCTTATTTTTTCATGGAAAGAGTTCATTCCCAACTTCATAAACTTTATTTTTAAGAAATTGTGGGTTCAAGGTTTCTAATAATGTCTTTTTCCAAAAAAAGTAATATTTCACTTTAAACGGATGTGGCAGTATTCATTTGCCTGTAGTCAGCAGCAACCTTTTGGCTTTAGTACTTACTGACATATACCCCACGAATAGCACTGGATATTGGGAAGTTCTGACTTTCACCATTATAACTGAGACTGACATCGTAATATCAAGTCAGAGAAACTTTTCCCAGAGGGACAAACCCAGGCTGTCCAGGTTTCGATATCCTCATCTCTGTAGTTCTTTAACAGTATGCCAGGAAGCCTTGCCACATGCAAACACCATCATGTATTTTTAAGCCACGCATCAACTGAATTCAACACATTCCCTCCATTTCATGCTGTGAATATGTGATACTGGTAGGGTAGCCCCAGTATCATTATAGATACTTTGAATTGAAGCAGACATACAGAATAATATTCTGTCTTAGGACCTTTGGGCACCTTGTCACGGTGCAGAAGAAATCTGGAGTCAAGTGCAGTATAACGTAAAGGCAATAAGGCTTTGCTGGTTGGTCTGAGAAGTCCTTGATGCTGCTGTATTTTATAATATAGATACAGGCAGAGTGGCTGGAGCTCTGCATTCATAGTGAGTATTGCAAGTTTGGAAGATTTACATTGCAGACTCTTAAAACGTAGTTTATTTAGGGTCTAGTTTCCTTGTCAAATATTTTTGGAAAAAAGTTAATTGGGGATTGTAAAGTAACGAAGAGGACAAGTTGTGATGGAGAGTTACTGAGTTGCCATTTGATAAATGAAGTTTAAGCAAACTATTTTCATTCCAGAAGAGCCAGATGTTAAGTATTTCATCTGTGAATTAAGAAAATGGGCAACGTTTACAGGCTCTGGGGCTGTATCTTGCGAAGTAGTGATTTTGAAAGAGTGTCCTGGAGTCTTGGGGAATCAGTTGAATGTGATGGGGGCAATACAGCGCTGTAGCTGAAGGGATTGATGCAGTCCTTGGGCAGGCAGGCAGCAGAATAGGAAATAGAAGACTTTTCTGCTGTACCGGGCAAGCACAGCTAAAATACGATTCCAGTTTGGGTGTTCATGTTTTTGTAAAAACCTCAACAACTGGAGAGGGCTCAAAGATCTAGGAGAAATTGTGAAAGACTAGAAAATCCCAACATGGAGATACACACAGTGCTTTACCTGTGGAGTTTATGAAACTGAAGAAAGTGTTGTGTAGTCAGTCTTTAAGAAGAAAAATCTCATGGTTTAGGGTTTTTCAGTCCTAGCATTCAAAGTTACAAAGATATTCAGGGTGGGATTGCTCTGGCTAGGTACTAACATCTGTATCTGAGCACAATGACTAGGTTTCCTTTATAGTCAGTTGAGAGAAATAAGCATTTCTGGGCTGTAATTTATCTCTTCCTAAGGTAGATGTTTAAGAGGGGTCAAATGAACCATTCTGTGGAAATGCCTTTTTCTGTACCTTTACAGGATGATGTATGTAGATATTGACATTGCAGAGCTCTAGATTAGGTGAGAGGAGTCCTTCTCCTGGTATGCAGCTTGAGATTTCAGCTAGACAAATTCAAACTAGAAATAAGGCATATATATTTTTAACAACATAACTAAGTGCTGAAATAACTTAACCGATGATTGTGACAGATTGTCCATGACTGGAAATTTTAAAATCAAGACGAGATGTTTCTGTAAAAGCTACGCTCAAGTGCAGCCACAGCTATTGGATCTGTAGAGCCAATTCAAGAACATTGTGTGGGTTGTGTTATGCAGCAAAGTTAGATTAGATGGTCCTTTGTATCCCTAAGTGCTATGAATCATACTTTGCTGGTGCTTTTGTAAAATGTAAATGTGAAAATCCACTTTGAATGCAGGTCAACTGCTTATCTAATAGGAATTTCTGATGTTCAGGTGCATAGTTTCAGAGGAAATAATTTGCAAAATTTGTAGTAATTTGCCTTTCTAAATATAGCAATTTCACTTCAGAGTTACAATTTTCAATACCTTTTCATTAGTTTTCTGTTACACAACATAGTCTGATCTTTTTTCTAAAAAAATAAACATCACAACTATGTAATATAAGTTTTTGGGAAGAACCTATTGATTATGAAATTGTGACATTTCTTTTTAGAAATAAAATTTTGATAATTCATTACTAGAACAGGTAGATTAGAAAAAAATCAGCATTGCTCTTAAAAGTCAATGGAATAACCCTTTTTTCAAATCCTCAGAAAATTTGGGTCATAATTCCTATTTGCGGTATCTCTATACATTCTTATAAATATTCGTATTACTCTTATATTGTGAATGAAATGGCCTAAATACACCACCTTAATTAGAGTAGTGGAAATAACAAGTTATTTCCATTCTTTGAATGTCTTTGGCAAATTTCCATTGTGTCAACATAATTAAGATATATTAATATTAATCTGGTACATACTGTAACTTTACATAGTGGAAAAATAAAATAAAATGGACCATGAGAACATTTTTCAATATCAGTTTCAATTTTAATACTTTATATTGTTGTGAAAAGTTATAAAAATGTGTTATTATTTTATTACCCCATTAAGAAAACAACGCAGCAACAGATGCTTGTTACCCTGATTTTCTCAGTCTGTTTATGGGGATGTTTTATCAAAATGGGTCTTTTAAAAGTTATAAAGATGTAATACTCTCCTAAATTAGGTCATAAATGCCTAATGTGGAAAACTAATACATTTTATTATTTTTCAAGTATGGTTTTATGTATATTAAAATATGCAGCTGTTAGGAAGTCTGGAGTGTGTATAACAGAAACATATTGCATTACAAGATGTTAGTGTCTCTCTCTGAGTATGTACATTCTTTATGCATATACCCACACAAGTTTTTGGCATGTAGAAGAGACTACATTAACATTTTGGCTCAGTATTATTTTCTAATATCATGGATTATTTTTTTATGAATAGATGTAAATGCTAAATATACTGAGCGCATACATGTATTTTTACTCTGCATTTGCCAAAATCTTCTCTTACACAACTTGAGCATATAGATCTTAAATGTGTATATAAACAACATTCAATTCCATCACATCAGCAATTGTATGCTGCACTTCTGAAAAATGGTAGATGCTCCCACACCAGAAGAGGTAACAAGACGATCTCTTAGTTTAAACCTTGTTCTGTCTCCTGTGCTAACCAGCTGGGAGGGATTTGTGGTGGAGGAGAAGGGATTCAAATGCCTGCTCCTTGCAGGTAGCATGGTGACCGTGACTGCTTTAGGAAATGGTACAACCAGAAGAATTTTCAAATTAATTTCCACATAATTTGAGGTGGATAGACCAGTTGCCAAAGATGTACTTACCGAACCTCAACCTTCTTGTCTCCATTGATGGAAGCCTTTAATGGTCACAAAACAGTGTGTAAAGTATACACCAAATGTTGTGGCAACGATGGGAGCATACCAAATTAACAGGGGCCTGTTTCTCACACCCCTCCACACACCCTCCCTTACTAATTTATGGGTAGGGGAAAATCTATGGATAGTATCATTTTATTATAGAAGGGAAACAGGATTACATAGTTTTGTGACTTTATTCTAATCATTGCAGCATTGTTTGGCCACTTATACTACTTTATTTAAAAAAAACACAACCAGAGTATTTTTGCTTTCTCATGTTCAAGCCCTCATGCTTGTGAAGAGCTGATAAATATACATAAAACTATCTTACCATCCTTCAGATACTTCCTTCAAAACACTCCTTTTTTTTTACAGCGCTTACAAAAACTGTGTCAGTAATTAGGTTGTCAGTGTGCTGGTATCAGTCACACTGGTGTACATTTTTTTCTTGGCATTTCCTTTTTTTTTTTTTTTTTTCTGTGTACCTTTTGCCCTTACATGAAGATTGTTAACATCTCAGGAAGAAGTTTTATTTTGTTTAATATTCCTCTTGTACTTTAGATGGTAGGGTCATGGGCTGTGAGTATGGACTCAGCACTGCAGCATTAAAATAAATAACTGTAAATCTCATAAAGCAGCAATTTAAATGAAGATAAATTAGTAATAGATACTTTTAGTATAAACAATGTGAAAACTCAACCTTGAACCAGGAGAACCAAGTTAATCTCTAATACTTGTAACTTCATCTTTGGTGTGTCTTACCAAGATCAAAATAAAATACCAAAAATCGTGATCCTGACATGAAGGAAAACTCTTTCTTCTCGCTAGGTCTGGTATCATTGTGTATGATTTCCTACAACACTGAGTGTGTGGAATCATTGCAGACCTTATCATTGCAGACCTCTGTCCACACACACTTGCTTTTATCTTCGCTTTTACGCTTTCTGTTTGCAAGAAGTGCTGAACTGTGGAACCAGATTTCCTCCATATTCAGAGGAATTTTCCATTTGATGCACTGCAGGCTTGGCTCTGCTTATGAAACCCTTCTTTCTTCAAATCCTTGAGCAGTAGGGTTTAAGTTTTAGTTTGGGTGACATATGAGTCATGCTGCTTCGCCCACTTCTGCGTCTGAAGTTTCCACAAGCTCAGAGATATCTGGCCCAGGGATTTGGTTTTGGCCTAATTCTTATGCTGGTGATTTTCCATCTTCTTTTGTCTTATATATATTTTCTGTGAGGATTGGAAAGTTTGCTACCAATCTTATTGCCTGGCAAATATTGATCTTGTTGTGTTGTGGCTGTGTTTACGTTGATAGATAGTTTGTTAGAAAAATCTGCAGCATGGTGCCCTCTCTTCTACATGTCTCACTCACTTATGTCTGGTTGTTTTCACTTCTATCTGGTTGATGTGGCACGATACGGTCCTCAAGATGGCTTATATTCAGGTTTTCAACCTGGGCTGGACTCTTTTGTCATGTGGGGTCTTTCCACAGGGAAGCGTCTGAAAAAGGAGCTTTGGAGAAAAGGGCCTGGGGGTGCTGGGGGACACCAAGCTGACCATGTCCCAGCAACCTGCCCTCGTGGCAAAGGCGGCCAACAGCACCCTGGGCTGGATTAGGCATGGCGTTGGCAGCAGATCGAGGGAGGTGATCCTTCCCCTCTGCTCAGCCCTGATCAAAACCATCTGAATTGCTAGGTCCACTGCTGGGCCTCCCAGTACAAGAGAGACATAGACGTACTGGAGCAAGGCCAGCGAAGGGCCGCTGAGATGATTAGGGGACTGGAACATCTCTTGTATGAGGAGAGCTGGGACAGTTCAGCCAGGAGAAGAGAAGCCTCAGGGGGACTTCATCAAGATGTATAAATACTTGATTAAGGGGGAGTGAAGAAGACGGAGCTAGACTTTTTTCAGTGGTTCCTTGTGAAAGGACAAGAGTCATTGGGCACAAATTGAAATACAGGAGATTGCACTTAAAAAGAAAAAAACTTTTTCACTGTGAGGGTGATCAAATGTGGGAACAGGCTGCCCAGGGAGGCTCTGGAGTCTCCATCCTTGGAGATACTCCAAACCCAAGTGGGCACATCCCTGAGCGACCTGCTCTGGGTGATCCTGCTTTGAGCAGGGGATTGGACTGGACAGTCTCTAGAGGTGCCTTCCAGCCTCAATGAGTCTGTGAATTGCAGTGTTGTTGAGAACATGTTTAGGGATTGTGTCAATTCAAGTTTTCTGTCTTACCGTTCTCTGGATTCAAGACCTGTGTTCAAAAGGCTTTGTAGACGTACCCGTTACGGTTAAAATCATGCTGTAACACATTTGCCTCCCTTCTAACCATGTTAGGAATTGCACATGAAGCCTGCATGCCATACAGTTTTAATTAACTTAATTGATCACAGTAGCTGTGCTGCCAACCACCAAAGTGTTGATAGGACTCTACCGGAAGCTCAGCTAGTCTGTCATCATCTGGTCCCAAAATGTGGTTAAGATGATCCTCCCATTTCAGAACTGTAGGTTTTTATGAAGTCTGAAATTCAAGCCAATGTGCAAAATGCTAAATTTGCTGTCGCTTTCTACTTTTCAAGCACTGCAAATATGTGACCTACTGGAGTGTCCTGGATGTAATTCACATTAATGAAGTAGATTCTATAGAGGCAGCATAAAATATACCATGGTTTCATTAACAGGGATCCATGGTCAACAAAGAGTTTAGTCAGTCCTTCTGCCAGGAGTTTGTGCTTCAGAAAAAGTTGGTCAGAGGTAAGCTTTTACAAAACTAAACACTTGAGACGTGTTTTTCTGAGTGAATTTCATACGAGGTGGTTGTTCCTGGTGGCTAGATATGCCTGTTGCTTCATTACAACCTGATAGCGTATTTTATGGCCTGCTCCTTGTTGAGGCGTATTTCTTAATTTAGCACTGAGTCAAAGTGTTCATAACAAAGTGGAGCAAGACCTCGTAAACAGTTGTTTCATGGCTTCAAGGTTATTTTTTGAGATATCTTTTCTGGATTAAATATTTCAGAACCAATTTGGTTATCTGCTTGTTGCTTCTTTCTAAACCAAACTAAAAGGCGTTAACACTCAGTTGTACACTTTTCTAGGCCCAGGCTTCATTAATAGAATATATCTTCTCTATCTGCCTTCACCAGAAGAATGGGAGGAATAATAATAATAATAATAATAATAGTTCAAGTTTCTACCTGAAAGTCATTTTTCTCTGCTATGCAGCCAGTTTAATTTTGGGTCTCTACACGCCACTAGGACTGTCAGAGGAGAATGCTGAAAATGGCATTTTCTGAACGATAAGGTGCCTTGCTTATCCTGAGGAGGCACGATAGCTCATCTGGAAACACATCCTCCAACTGTGCGGTGCTGAGTGTGCTAAACTGGACCAGGCTGCAGGGCCACCCACGTGCTCTTGCTCGACAGGGACCCAGATGGCTGCAGCTGTACCAGTTGGCTCGTGTTACAGGAGGGTACTGGTGCGGCTAATTTAAATGTTACATACGTTTTAAAAAACAACAATATTTGGGGGTAGCTAAGGGTTGCAGGATGCCCTTGCAGAGGATGCAATTCAACTTGAATATGCTATTGTGTGGTCTAGGCAAGCCACAAGGATGGTTCTCCGCATTCTCATTATACCCTCAGACTTTACAAATGTAATGTTTCTGTTATCCTGCCCGGGAATGAAAGGTGTGTGCTTTTCTGAACTGTTCACTTTCCAGTTTGTAAGGTGTGTAAATTCAAAGCAGTTATAATTTGGGAACTTAATTTCTCCTCTTTGTAAAAAGAGATCTGTGCACCCTTGTTTTCATACTGAGAACTCCTATCTTTAAGGTGCAGTAAGTTGGGAGCGTTGCTTATTTGGCAAGTCACTCGTTAAGAATATTGCCTGCTGAACTTTGCAGTCACTGAAAAAAAGGAACTGCAGTTTCAGGAGTTTCAGTTAACAGTCTGATTTGTTGACAACTGGCTTGATATTTAAAGGAAGCCAGTAATAATTTATCATTTGATGAAAATGTTCATGATTAGCCAGTCTTTTTTTCAGAAAGCTCAACTTTATATGGCTAACATGGTTAAAATAACATATATAATCAAATAAATTGTGTGGTTTCATATGGTTAAACTAAAGTTCAGATTTTCCAAAACAATAAGATCAGAATTCATCTGGCCAAATGCAGGCGTATAGAAGAAGGCATTTTCAGAGGTGCATATCCTTCTAAACAGCATATTTCTTAGAACTGACTATAAATGGAGGTGGAGGTGACTAGCTCAGATTGAGAGATGTCTATGGTCTAAAAGGAAAAATTGTTTATTGGCATGAATGCACCTTAAATAAGCAGAAAAGATTTTGGGATGTCTTTTAATTCATACAGAAGGTGATGTTAGACAGCACTGTAATGACTTAATGACAGGATTGTTAGATACAGTACAAATTATGTTTGTTTTATTAAGGCCAAAATAGTAATAATTCATGCCATTTTTTTATTCAGGATATTATTTTCAGATTTTTGTTGCATATCTCAGTACCTGTCATCTTTAAGTGGTTTTGGTATCCATTATGCCTCTGAATTTCCCTACCAGTTTTATAATCACATTTCATTAATAATGTAAATATATTTTCTTTCTGTTCTCGGTGAATAAAATATACAAATGCAGATTAAAAAACAGAGGGTAAGAGAAGAGCTGAAACTTACTATACTAAAAATGTTCTCAGATTTATTAAAAAAGTAAAATAAGCAATAGTTTTTTTTCTCTCTCAGTTGCAGCTATGAGAGATCTCACTTATAACAGTACTTAGTAAAAATATTTTAAGATAGAATTTGATTTTTCTGTTGGGTTTTTCCATCTCACATTAATAGTAAGTATTTGAAAACTCTACGTAAATAGAACATTTTTGCTTCTAAGTATATTGTATGAATTTTTAAAGTTTTTTAAAAGTTATTTAACAGCAGCAGAAGTTCTGTTCAATGTTATTACATCCTATCCCTTTAAACAAGTTGTGTGTCAAGAATTAGATAGAAAAAGAACTGCAGTTTAAATGTATGCTTGATAGGAATCAGATTCAGTGTTATGAATAGACAGATATTTACTTGCAAAGTAAATATCCAAATATAGAAGAACGTAGCACCCAGAAGTTTAAAGTAATTGATGGGTTTGAAAATTCATGATACTGTTGGAGATCTCTGTCATTTTTTGTCATGTTTGTTAAAGTCACACTGCAAGGCTCTTAATTGGAACTTGAAACCTCATTGAGCTAAGCAGTGTATGAATGTATGGAAGTCTCGTTTTAGATGTGTGAAGTGGATTAAAATGAGAAATATTTAGCTGGAGCTGCCAAGGACAATGGTGGAGAGGCAGGATCAGACAGAAGAGATGAGAGAGCAGTCCAAAGGCAGATGTAAGCTCTATCGGTGCACGTGTCGTTAGCTCAAGCCAGCACAGAAATTACCTAAAAATAACATAGAAGATAAACAGAAGGCGGCTGAATTACTGTAGGCCCCAGAGAAAAGGACTGAAGAAGTAGGTCTCCTCAAGGGAGATCCTAAAGGGATGACGAGAAGTGGAAGGTGAGTGAGGAGAGGATAAAGTCATGACTGCTAAGGGAAGCTGTGGTTTTAAGGATATACAGCTGACTGTATCCAAAGCAGCTAAATAAGCCAGGACAAGCAGGCTACAAGTGTACCTATTAGTGTTGATCATGAAGCCACCTTTATGCGTCTTGGTGAAGGTGATTGGGAGTTGTAGAGGCAGCAGCTGTTAAACTGAAAGAAATTTCTGACAGAATTGAACGTTTAGGTTCGCTGCTAATGGGCTGTACTGATGTGAGTAAGGCTTCCTAAATACACAGCCATAACTGTTCTTATTTATATGCATAATATAAATATCACATTGTATAATAGCTGTAAGACAATCCCGAGCATTTCCGGGGGATTATTGCACATCTCGGGTAGTTTAAGTCATCCAGCCTTTTGGCTTCATGCCTTAGAACACTACCAGAGACATGTTATAATCGTCCAGAAATGCACTGCCTGTTGCAAATTACAGCTTAAACCAAAATATTCAGTACATTACACATATACCCCAAATATACAATTTAACCAGGTAATGTGATGTGCATGTTTAAAAAAAAAAAAATAAATCTAAATATAGAGAATTTCAATATGCTGAAGAGAGAGTTTACCTACGCATCCAGAACAGCTCCAGAAGGTCCTTGCTAGTTTGCAATGTCATTTGCATCTGTGTTTAATGATCTCGCTATCGTCATCTTTGACCTTTCTCTCTTTTCCCTTCTTTTTGGCTTTGGTTATTTGGGATCTGGATAGTTGGATCCCTGAAGTGCCCCATATGCTTTGAGACACTCAAATATGGGATGTAATTATACCAATGTAAAGAATGTCACAAATAGCTTTCAAGACTGAACAAAGAAAATGGAAGGAAGAATAAATAATGACTAAAACTCTAGCACATCACTATGATGTTTCTCTAAGTTACGCTTCCCAGGAAGAGGTCTTCCTATAACAGATCTGTATCTGATCCAAGTGTTCATATAAATACCTGTATTAAACTGTCTCAGTGGTAGGATTAAATGTCATTATTTCTTTCTTCTCCTGTCGTATTTTACATGAGAGATGAAATAGGAGATCCCTGTTTACCTTCTCTCTACCTTTTTCTGCTATTCATCCACTCTAACCTCTGCCATCCTGGCCTGTTCTCTCTCTCATCCTGATGAACAGATTTCTCAGCTTAATGTTTTTATTGATCCTGTCTTTATTGGCCCTATGATAGTTTGCTCTGAATCAAGCAAAGCACTCCCTACTAGATAGGGTTAAGGAGTTGCCGGCAGCCAGACACACCTTATGTTGTTTCTTTTTCCCCAACCACCTTGTTTTTGTCAGATAAAATTGCAAGCAAAAAGCAAATTACAATGTTTTCTGATATTAACTGTAATATTATGTCTTCTTCCTTGTAGGCAGTTTAGCTCGAGCTGGCAGGCTGCCCATTCTAATGCGCAAGGCCACTGCTTTTCTGGGAGGCTGTGTCAGATAAAGCAGTTAGCTTTTCTGAAAGTGAAGGCTATTTTTTCCCCCCCTCATTAGTGGAACAAGACCTTATCAGCATGTAAACACAGCCTGCGTGGCAACACAAAGATACCTGTTTTGCCTCATATTCGACTTCCTCAACAAAGCATATTGTTCGTGTGGATATTAAAATAATAGCTTTTAAGTTAGAAAGTATGCTTGCTTGCACTGCAATTATTAACTACTCAATTAGGACACTTTTCCAGCTATCTGGGCTGAGGTTTTCAGAGGAGCCGAGGGAGTTGACTGCATAAAGCTATGTCTGTACCGGGAGATTAACTGTGTCTGTGCTCTCTGACACTGAGGCTAACAAGCATGGAATGGCCCGTGTCCATATTATTCAATTTTCTTATCCCCCAAAATAGGGTGGCCGTCTCCAAACTGCCTCCTGAGAATGGTTTCTGGCCCCCGCATACCTCTGAGCTGTGTCCCAGCATTGGGGAATGGTAGTTGCCCTGTGCCAAAAGCATTCCTGGGGCTAGTCGAGCAATTTAAGTGTAAAGGGGTTTTTTGAGAGTCCAGGACTATTCCCTGAGACTGTTTTAACTTGAGGTCAATTCTTAGTGTCGTTGGCTGCTGTAAAGCTGAAGTCTTAAACCCTGGCCCTCAGAGCAGCCGCATGCGCAATCTTCGTGGTGTTACCACATGCTGTTTGATCTACAGAAAAAGGTGCCTTCCACTCAGTGACTTTATGCGGTCAACTGTGTTTTTTAAGTAAGTCATCCTTAACTATTAAAGTATAGAAAATGCAGTCATCTTTAAGAACTGCACAACTCTGTCATGTTAGATCCCCTTCAACAGCATTTGATATCTGATGCATCTTTTTATATGATGCTTATTAATAACAGTAATAATAAGAAGAATGTAATAGTCTCTCATTTTGTAGGCTTCAGCTTTATATAAGGTTGCCCTGTCTTACTGCACGCTGCAGATACCACTACTGCTTAGCTCAGGGTTGTGTGGACTACAGATGTTGATGATGAAGTTGTCAACTCGCTGTTGCCAAGTAGAATACAAAGAAATATTTTTTTTTTCCCATTTTGTTTTCCTGTAAGAATATCTCTTATCTTCTTTAATGCCATTGGGATGGTTGATCTCAAACCATGCTTTGAGATCCTCTGATCAAACACTGTATACTCTAACTGCTATTCTTGTGTACATCAATGTGGTCTCCGTATTTGCCGTACATTCCTGATGGTCAGAGACCTGCTCCGAAGCTTTTGGTGGTTTGTGATTCAGGCACTGGATATCTATTGTGTAGCCTGGTAATGTTTTCACACAATCCTTCTGTGTTCTGTATAATGAAGTCATAGCACTTG
The DNA here is from genome assembly GCF_947461875.1 of Haliaeetus albicilla. NCBI lineage: Eukaryota > Metazoa > Chordata > Aves > Accipitriformes > Accipitridae > Haliaeetus > Haliaeetus albicilla. The sequence goes on along the minus strand of NC_091500.1, from coordinate 5,729,074 downwards.
CTGTGTGACATCAAAGCCTGTTGAATGAGCGTAATCTAACAAACAATGATCACATTGTGTGTGTAAGCAGGGAAAAGAGAAGGCAAGTTATAAAGCAGGACCTTTTTTATTTACACAGCAATGTTTTAATAACCAGCAGATTTTGGGAAAATGGCTGGAAAAACAGTAAAAAGATAAATGTACTTATGTTTCAATGTTGTGATTTTTTTTTTTTTTTAACTAGTACAAAAGTTCATTTCTATGTATTTAAAAAAAAATACCCTTGAATTTCAGGCAGGATCCTGAGAGAGCGATTGGCATTCCCAATCAATGCTTGCCGAGATATTTTCTTTTTTTTTTTTTTTTTCTCCCAATCCTTCTATGGTACTATTAATGCTAACCTCCTTAGCTGCACACTTGGAACAGCCCGGTGCGATAGCTTTACTACAAAGGGCTTCTGTGTATTGCAGGAGTCAGGATATAGCACTCTTCTGACAGAAAATGCCCTGTAATGAAGGTGAAGCGTAGACATTATTTATTCCAAATACAGGATCTTTCCATCTGCAAGTTTATAGAGGCTGAGAAATTGTTGAATTTGGAGATTTGCAAATACAAATTACAAGCTCAACTCTGAAAATATTCCCTCCTGGAAAACAAGTCCTATTCCCTCTTGTGAGCATTATCCTTATGCAGCATTAGATCGGTCCAGAAGGTATTTTGAAGGTGGACAGCGTTGCTCATAAAGACACCGCACCACCCTCTCCTGGAACGAAGCAACTAAAACATTTTGATCCCGCGCTCGGGTACCTGGAGAGAACAGACTGTCACTTGTGTTGAATTACGTGGAATATTTTTTGTGTCTCTCCACCAGGTCCACTTTTTAGGCTGCAGCAGGTTAAAGTTAGAGCTGTGCAAACTTTGAGAAGCCTAAATCCAAATTAAGGCTGGCTCGCTTCCAGAAATGGCTGGAGCTGGCAAATTTAAATCATTTTCAAGTTGGAGCTGTTTTTCTCTGGGTTTTATGTCATCACTTATGAGTTAAAACTGAGGAAAAACCTGGTTGTAACCGATTTAACCTCTTTTTGCCTCTTGCCTTGGTCTAGAGTCTTTTTTCCATATGTGTGACTTGTTTGTTGAGAACTAACCACTGATGGGATTATACAGTGTGTCGAGTCTCTGGAATTGCCCATGTAATAAAGCACGGGATTTTAAAGCTTTTATTTTAAACCTTTATAGAGCATCAGTTGCTGAAGTATCTAGAAGAAAGTGATTCTTAAAACATTTTCTATAAAATAAATCATTTTTCCACTTTAATTTTTTATGCAATTCAGACATTAAATGACAATTTTAAAATTGACTGGTGTTGCCGACACATTGGGAGGTGTCATGCTTCTGGCTTAAGATCAGCAATAAATTAAAAGTTTCTTAGCACTTATGTTTTCCGAATTATTCCTGTGGTAGGGGGATAATTTATATGCATAATGAGTTTACAGGTGAGATCACTCTGAAGCCCCAAACCAGTGCCTAACTTTATGCATGTGGACAGTTATTATGCGTGTGGATAGTTGTTATGAACTGATCTGAGAGGCTCTGGAGAAGGGGGCCATGATCATATCATGGGAATCTGAGGAAACAGTTCACTTCAGTAAAATACAGGTGCCTGGTTAGGACCTGACCTTTTGAAGAGCTGTCCAAACATTTACTCACTCTCACAACACCCTCATGAAGTAGAGGATAAATATTATCTCAATTTTATGGAACAAGAAGGTGAGCACCAAGAGAGTCTGGATTAAAACTCAGGAATTTGTGGCATGCAGTTGCTTGCTTAATCCCTTAGACCATGGTGTTTGGTTTGTCAATAGTCCCGTGCTTCATAAACTAGACAAAACCTTTAAAATACCAATTAGTTTAGATAGGCAGGAGTTGAGTTCTCTGCGCATAACACAGAGATGAAGCCATTTCACATCATCATCATAGCCAAACTTGGTGAATTTTTTCCATATTTGTCTTAAAGGGAGGATTGCTCTTGAAGGTGGTAGTGTATCAAACAAACCCCTTCTTCTGGAAGAAGGGGAGCTTGAAAAAAGGGATGGTATTTCTATGTTACATGAAGTAGATCATCACTTCAGCCTTAATTTACCTACCAAAGCACATTGTTAGGGAAGCAATGCTGTACATGTAGTTATCTTGGTGAATGGTTCTATCGTGTTTGCATACAATGAGTTTACATTTGTTTTATGCAGAATAGAATTTATAAAGCATTTCTATCGTTTATGGCAAGTCCTTGTGATGCTTTCTGACACCCATCAGCTGAAACAAGGCTGAGAAGCACTGTAGAAATGACAAAGGCTACCACCATCATCTCTTCCAAACTGCAGTGGAACTGAAATGATACAGGACAAGAGGGCAAATGTTGAGAATTGAAAAAATAGAAAAACAGAGCAGCATGAAATGTCAAACCACATTTTTAAGGCACTTTTTACTATATTTCCATAAATGCATGAGGGAATTATGTTGCAAATACTTGAAACTGTTTATTTTCATTTTTGGCTTGATTTTCTAGCATTGAAAAAACCATGTCTAATGATCTTGAGCATTCTTAAAGAAAAAAATTATATTTTACATAATGGCTTGCATGTGTGAGTTCCCTCTGGCAGGAGCACTATAATTAGCCTGTCGTCTCTCAGGGAAGAGACTATCTGTCTTAAAGATGCAACAGCGAGTCTTGGCTGCTAGAGCTAGGAGCAGAACATTGTGATTTTGTTAAAAGATAAACATTATCCCTTTTCACTTATTCATCTTTCTCCTCTTCCTGCTCCTTTGGCTCAAAGCTAGCCTGGAGAAGCAAAGGACAGCTGAGTACAAACAGTTTTCTTCCTTCCTCATTCAGCAAGCCATGGCGAAAGATCTTGGCTTCTTGACATCAATAACTTTGCTTCAACTCAACTTGGAACTGTTTGGGCAGCCTTTCAAAAATAAAAAGGTACAATAAAAGGGGACTGAACTTCCTGTTTGACTTGTAAAGTAGCAGATTCAGCTAAGGCACACTTTCCTTTGGGATTGTCCATATACTGCCTGGGAGAGCCATAGAATCATAGAATCGTTTAGGTTGGAAGTGACCTTTAAGATCATCAAGTCCAACCGTTAACCTAACACTGCCAAGTCCACCACTACACCACGTCCCTGAGGACCACATCTACACGTCTTTCAAACACCTCCAGGGATGGTGACTCCGCCACTTCCCTGGGCAGCCTCTTCCAGTGCTTGACAACCCTTTCGGTGAAGAAATTTTTCCTGATATCCAATCTAAACCTCCCCTGGCACAACTTGGGGCCACCTCCTCTTGTTCTGTCACTTGTTACTTGGGAGAAGGGACCGACCCCCACCTGGCTACAACCTCCTTTCAGGTAGTTGTAGAGAGCGATCAGGTCTCCCCTCAGCCTCCTTTTCGCCAGGCTGAACAACCCCAGGTCCCTCAGCTGCTCCTCATCAGACTTGAGCTCTAGACCCTTCACCAGCGAGTCGAGGATGTGGAATATTATTCCTTTGCACAACTTTATTGTAGCTATTAAAAGACAATCAACCAGAATAGGGTGGTGGCAGACAGTGTTGTGTGTTTCAGTCTTTTGCGGTCTTGTTACTAAAGGAGAGTAATTTTGGTAGAAAGGCTTTGCTGCTTTTGGGTAGCCATGCGTGTCCTTGATCAGAGGAGGGGGAAGGAGAGAAGGAAGACTCAAAACCACCACAGAGTCAGAAAAATGTAACTGGTTTGAGCTGGCATAGCAGCGCTGATGTGTGTTAACTCTTGGTATTATCATGCCTGAGGTTTCGTTTCCAGCATCGACAAAGAAAGCTGTAATACAGGAGATGATCACATATGGCATCTTTCCAGGCCCAACTGGTTACATTAGCAGGGACTGGGTAAGAAGGTGAGGTTTCCAGTGGGGACAGGAGTGTATTGAATTTCATTTTGAAGATTGTCATGTACGTGTGCCACTCCATCAGAGAACGTGCTGATATGCTGGTGAAAGCTAACTACAGTGGCAAGGACATTTCTACATGGATAATGATATATGGACCAGGTCCCTTGAATGTACCCGTTGTCAAATTCTTTGACTTGTGCCATGTCCATCTATTCTTGAGCTTGCTTTGTGATCCTTCCGCTGCTGCTGTCCTTCTGCCCCTCTTCTCTCCCATATTGTGTAATTTGTCTGAACAGTATAATTTTCTTTTCTTACTCCTTATAACCTTCCCCTCTCCACCCCTCTGCTTTCCTGATAGTTTCCTTTGCCAAATAGTCAGAGATTTTCTCAATTCTGAGTTCCTATGTAAGCTGTAATTTTATTCTATTATGAGTGAGCACTGCTACTGCAGGCCTGGAACTGATTACTGTTTGCAGATATCCAGCATCACCAGCCAAAGAGTCAAAGACCAAAGAGACTTCTTGGAACCTTACAAGGTTTTCAAAATCACCTTGTTATCCCTTTCAGATTCCCCCTTTTGCTGGGAATTTCTTTTTTCTTTCAGTTGTATCCAGAATTCAAAGACCAAGTTTATCTTTTGAAGAGTTCTTATAGATATCGGTTACCTTCCCAATCAGTCCAAAACCTAAAATCTCATTTTAAATTAGCACCTATTTCCAGTCTTGGACATCCCCAAAAGACATTTATTATATCAGCATGAACTCTGTCTGCTCTTTTCTGCAGTGTATTTCAGACTTCTGGATTGACAGACCTTTGCTGGGAGGCTAAGAGCAAAGCTTTTGTGTGTTTTATGTTGGTGCTTGGCCCTGGTTGGAACAAATATTTTCATTGTTTTTGTAATATTTCAGTACTTTAGGTCTTCATCCCAGAAAGGAGAAATCACAAAACTAAAAGAAATAAAAAATAAATCAATCCCTTGGAAGGTTGAAAAAATTAGAGGCAAAAAGAGGAGTTTGGGGTTTTTTTATGAAAACACTAAAGAGAGGTTTGTGCTCTTCTGAAAACGCATGCTGAAATTTCTAGTGACTGGTTTTCCCTTTATGAAAGTTATACACTGCTATTGTGTTCTGAAAAGGTGGAATAATTAGGAACTGTGATATAGAAGAGGTCATACTGGCCAATCTGATAGCTCTTTTGCCTTTCAACTCCTGGAAATGAATACTTACAGGAAATATGATTTGAAAGATGGAGAAAACCATGGTGAACTAAGACTGAAATAGGTCTTTCTTCTGCTGTGTCAGTCACTTCCCTAGAGATCTCTCTAATAAATCTTGGTTTGCCATGATCACCCATGCATTGACCTTTATACTCTCCAGGAAGTTTCCTCAACAAAAATAAAAAAAAAATTTTGAAGTCACCATTGATCTAGCCATCTTCTTGCTGCTCTTTGCTCATTTCTTGGTAGTTTCTGTCCCACGCAGAAACACTTATTTCTGAGAATGGCACTGCTGGTCTGGCAGCCACAAAAAACAACTTTCTTAAGTGGTCTTGTATGGAATTGTATGTCTCATGTTAAGTCTCCTTTAGCATAAAATGCTTAATTAACCTGTATCTCTGGACTGGGTAAACGGATGCAAGTTCTGAAGATCTATTCCTATTCTTCTTCCTTTGGACAGTATATTGAAGGTCATTGACAGGAAACAAAGAATTAAATCAACTATCCTAGTTGTCTCTGAAGTTTTGTGGAAAAGCCATTTATGAATCTTGAATTCTGTTATTTATTAGGTCAGATTTGTTGCCCTTTTTCTGTGTCAGTGTCTGCCCTTATCTTTTTCTGTCTGTTCTCCTAGAAGCCCTTTGTTTCCAAGTTGGTCTTTTCAGGATGAGCCAGGTGAGTTAGTCTACAATTTTTGTTATTTCCTAAACATAGGGATACCACTGAAAAAAGGAACTCTATTGGCTGTATTACCTTCTGATCACTACTATTGTTCTTCAGATTAAGGATTAATACCCAGCTATTGTTGAACTAAATTAGTTCCTCCAATTACTCTTCTCCTGAAATGATTTGCTAAATCTTGATTTTCTATTCTCTGCTGCTGCTGGCACGAGGTTCTTTAAAGTCAGGGGGAATTTGGCTGTGACTGCTTTGCAAGTAGTACAAATAGGAGCAGATGTGTAGAAGACAAATGGTTGGTGCTGACCCGACACGCACACAAGGAGCATTTCGGTGGGGTTTACTTTCACTCTAGCACTAGGTCTAGTTGACCGAATGCCTGTTAGTGGTTGGAGTGCATCTTTTGATTTGGTTTTATCCAAAAGGAGTCCAGTTAGCGTGTTCTGAAATCATGCCACAGCGCAAACCGATGTGCAGTAAGTGGTGATGAATGGGAGATTTATTTCAAAACCACACCCCTGATCCAAACTAAAATGCTTCCATAGATGTATCCTTTTGTACCTGACTCAGACATCTCAGTAAATCCAGTAATGGGCTTATCTGGATCACCTGATGCTTAAATACTCCTGTGCATGTGGCCAAAAGGCTTCTTAACGTCACAACTAGACATGTTCTTTTCATATTAATATCACCATTATTGTGGAGACAGTCATAATTGCTGTTCTTGTAACTTGTATTTATGTAGAAAAGGAATACCAGAGAAATTCAAGTTAGAAATAAGGCACAAGGAAATTAACAGTGGAACAAACTACCAACTGAAATTCTGCATTGTCTAGTTCTTGATGACTCCAAATAGAGGTCAAATGAATTTCTGGAAAATATGCTTTTGTTAAACTGGTTACTGGCCCAAAATAGGGGCAACTGGCTGAAATTCTGTGGTCTGTGGTATACAGGAGGTCAGACTAGATGATCTAATTTTCCCTTCTGGCTTTAAACTGTATGAATGTGAGCAATTCCCCTGATTACAGGACACTTCTGGCCATTGAAAACTGCAGCATCGAGCTGTCAGTTACCGGTAGGGAACATCTGCTATTCTGCTGTCAAGAAATTAATTTTAGGGTATGACATTGTTGTATCATGGTTTATGATGCAAAGAACTTTATGTAAGCAAGGAAAAAAAAACCCCACCTCCTATAGCATGATTTAGATTAGGGCAACTGTGTATTGTAAACTTAGCCTTTGGTATTGCTTATCACAATTCAGATTCAAACTCAGAGCTGAAATAGAACTTTGTTTTAGAGTTTCAGTGCCGGGAAGGTTAACGGGTTATTGACAGCTTTAGGAATGAAATGTCAGGGTGGCAATTAGAGCAAACATGTATCATGAGCCAGCACACAGCATGGCTGGTTTTAATAGACACGGCAGATCTTCTGTAGTAACGCCTCCATTAATAGTGCAGTTATCACTGTTTCCAGATGGCATGATCGTAAACACACAGAGCTTTTGCAGGGACCTATAATTTATCCTTGATCCCTTCCTCCTCTGGATTCACCCAGGAGGAAGGCAAGTGGTACCACAGCCCACCCCAACTGTTTTTGGGTTTTTTTGCCAGGAAGTGTGGGGTGGGGGCAGGATTACATCTGGGGTTCTGTGGAGCCCACCAACAGACTGCTCCAAGTCTTTCCTGAACGAGAACATCCACTGCCCGTCTTAGCCGCCTCCTTCTCACTTCACTGTTTCACTTGTACTGGGCTGGTCCATGCCCCGTATTAGGAGGTAGGTTGCAGCTCCTCTGCACCCATTTTAGACCCTCAATCTGACTCTTCATTTTTTTCTTTTTTTTCTTTAAATCAACATTTTATTAACTAAGTAGGCATCTGTTCTCAATGAGTTTTACTCAACCACTGAAAAAGCATCATTACAGATAACTTGGAAAATTAAGAAATGGGAGATGTTTTTAACTGTATTCTTGACAAAGCATATTCCTTGAAAAATTCATAAACAGCTCTAGTCTTCACAGTGATTATGGGTTTGAACACATTTGGGAAGTAGAAAAAAAGGGGTGTCTCCTAAAGAAGAAAACTGCAGCAAAAATATGTTTTTCTCTTCCTATCTACTAATATAAAGGTGCAGCACTGTGAAAAAGCAAGTCTCAAAATATGCTGAAATGATACAATGTTCTTCTCAGAAATTGCAGATCCTACTGTTTCTAAGAAGTAGGAGATACAGATGGCAATTTTAAAAAATTTCCTCATTGTAGATGCATTAAGAAATTTTATGCTTCTCAGTTTAGATCCCTGGGTTACCTAAGCAAGTGTATATGTCAAAAGAGGTATCTACTTTTGGCTTTTAATTGTAAAAAAAGGAACAACATGCATTACCAGTGTATTTCTTTGCCATGTCTATCTTGCACATTTTGGAGGAAGGAGTGGGGAAAAGAAGGAAGGATCCAGCTTCTACTAAGCTCTGTTTGGTTTTGAACTGTTCGGGTATTTCAAAAGCCAACTCTGGCGCCTTAAATCTTGCTTTCATCAAGAAGACGGTAATTCAAAATAGTTAGCTGAATTTTGGTTAGTATAGCCGCAGGTCTCTTCATATCTCACTTTGTGCTATTTGTAAGTAAACACACATGATTTATAGGATATTTTATTTCAGTTATTTTGACTTTGCCTTTCACCTCTTTGACCTAGAAAATCTAGAGTACTTTAATAACCAGTGTCCTTGTTAGAAACTTATTATGTGGCTCTTTTTGGAAAGGCAAGTTGAATACGTGGCATAGTGTAAGGAATTTTGATGTAAATTGTTTAGAGATGCTGTTGCTTGACAAACCTTTTCTGAACAGGCCACATGGTAACTGAGAAATTGGAAGTCTTGGGCTGGACTGGATAATGGACAATAGATGCTTTCACTTCTGTTGCCAGTTCACATCCAATCTGTCAAAGATTGAAAATTGTTCCCTTTCCATACTGGGCAAGTGGCCTGTGAGTAATTAGTTGGTTGACTCTGCCTGGTGCCTGATTACAATTTGCCCACAAGACAAAAACACCACCCTATTTGGCACCCTGGCCAGTCGCTTCAAAAGCCAAAGCTGAATCAGCAGCCGTCTTCGCTATTCTCTTGCAGATCGGGACCAAGATATTTTATTTTGCAGTGTGGACATGCTTATATTTTGTTGTCCCCAGTTTTGTACTCTGTAACACCTGTCATAAGTACTACATGGAACATAGCAAAAAAGGGTCATTTCCTTAGGGATGGATGAATTTCATCCCCCTACAGAGGCCCAGGGTCAATGGTTCACCCCATCAACAGCTCCCCTTGAGGAATAAATATCAGCCCAAAACACCCTCTACTCCACAATATCTCTGCATTTACTAAGAGCTGTGTGAGACTCAGTCATGCATTTTCAGTTGACTCATACCCAGCTAAAGACAAAGGGAGAAAATATTACAGCAACTAAGTGACACCAACTTATCAAGGAAAAATAGAAGCTTACTAGAAATGACAGCTTGTGAGTTCATCCAGTCTCAGTGCAGGGCAAACCTAGGGGCCACCATTTCTGGGACAGAAACCCCAGCCTTTCACAAGGGGAATATTGCCAGAAAGGTGAAGTGGTTTTGAGTAATTTCTTCAATGGACTAGGCACAAGCATGCTTCTCTTTGACACGAAGGTGACGTGGCCTTTTTTTTTTCTTCTCCCTCTTGCTTTGTTTTCCTTAAGCAAACTGAATAATTACAGCCAAAAGAAAGAAAACTGCATGCTTCATTTATATTTAATATCCAAGATTGAACTTAAGCTTGTGGGAAGTATGAAATCTCACTCAAGCTTTTAAGGGCTCTGTGCCCCAGGTGCCAACTGCTGACTACTCCAATTTGGCATTTATGATCCTCCTGCTCCTATACACAAACACTGAATTTCTCCTGCATGGCCGGTGCCCCCTTTGGTATTGCCAAAACTCTTCTGTCCTACAACTATCATAAGCAGTAGACCCAGTTTTCTGTAGTTTCTGCAATGACTGCTAATACAGTTGTAGAGCCAAAAGCTGGTTGGGAGAAAAGTTTTGGATGGAATTATATCAAGACAGAGAAGCCCTTCACTTCTTTACAGAGGAAATGATGTCAGTAAGAGACAAGGACCTGCAGAAATAAGGTTGGAAAGAAAAACAGCACAGAGAGAGAGAGAGAGGTGCTGGGCAAAAATGAGAGTGATGACTTACGGAAGGGTGGGAGAGTGGGCAAGGAAGCAAGGGGTGGATAAGCTGAAATGAGGGGCAAAGACAGAGATAAACAGAAGGAAAGAGTTAATTAAGGTTAGAGAGAATAGAGGTGGTAATAAAGAATTAAAAAAAATGCTGTCGTGAGGAGTAAAAAAAGGTGAACAGGAAAATTTGTTGAAAGAAGAAAATGAAAAGCTTTTGGGTTATTGGGGAATATCTTGTAGATTCTAAGAAATGAGTCAATGGTGGTGCACATTTTAGAAAACTGAGAAGGAAATAAGAATGAAAAAGCAGAGAAGAAAGAAGAAATGTTTAAGTGGATATTATTTAAGGTTTATTTCTGAGCCTACTTAAAGTTTTAGCCACATAGTTTCTGGTGAAATGACCAGAAGTGAAATAGCTAAGATCACTAGTTGGCTTTCAAAATCTCAACATTAGAGTTTACTTGGTAGAAATGTTAGAGATTATATTACTATTATGCAATCATATATAATAACTAATGGCGAAACATACAAACTAGTATCTATATATATTACAAATATTGGCCAGCATGAAGAAAAATAACCGTCCAGTTACAAATTAAATATAGACTAACATAGATGGTTCCATGCCTTGTCTAAAACCAGAAGCGTAGGGAAATAGGCAAAAAGCATTTTTTTTTTTTATAACAAATTCCGTGTTTGTTTGGGTTCTTTTTTATTCTGAAGTTTACTGCTTTTGAGATGAGATAATTATGTGTTTTGGGAAAGGAGTGGTTGAGATGAGGAAATGCCTCTGTTGTTACAAATTGAACTTTTAGAAAGTCACACCTGCATTCAAGACTCAAGTGTTAGAATAGCTCCGGCATCCAAGAAAATACCGGGATTTGTGAAAGGACAAAACATCCTGAGTACACCTAGGGTGATGGACTCTTTTGAACCAGACTGTAAGCACGACAAAATGGTGCTTTGGAGCTCTAAGATCTTTTGAAGACGTGATTCCCATTACAGGTGCTGAACATTTGGAAGTACAACTCTGCTCTCTTAAAAGCCCAGCTGTGCTTCTAAGTCCATTTTAATTATAGCTGTTACTATCTATTGATAGGAGCAACACAAAATATGGGGCAACAGATCAATTCTTCACCCAAAGGCTATCTGTTACAAAGGCATGCCTGGGACCCTGTGTATATGACTATGTACCAATGTCTAAAAAACAGGTCTTAGCCCCACTGAGGTGTCTCACATTCTTCTCCCCCTAAAATCATGATCTTGTGTGAGAGAGAATTTTCCTTCCCACCCATAAGGATTTGAAGGAGGTGTTGAACCCACCAGCTGATGCAGCATGATAATCTGCAGTAATCCCTTACTAATTTAATCTGGTTTTTCCATTTCATCATCTTAGCATCTGAAGCCTAGTCTGGCTTCTCTTGACCACTCACCCCAGAGTAAATGGGAGGCTGAGGAGTCAAAATCCTCATGGTAATGGGCTACAATGGTGCGTACTCCTGCCCTGTACAATGAAAATCAGCTTGTTCTTTTACAGTACGTGCTGATGGAGGCTTCTGTGCAGTATCATTTACAGCCGTGTTGTCTTTGTAGATGCCTTCTACGATGTGAGAACACTGATGAGTGGAGGGGGAAGGGGCCAACCTTCCACTTACCATATGGAAAACATCTGTAACGGGCAACATAGCTCTTTCTAAAGAAATGTGTTGCTGTTTCATAGTTTCTTCAAAGTGTTACATAGACAAAAGGTATCATCAACTTGAATTTTTACCAGGGTTGACTGCCCCAGCCTCTAGAGCCGTTTACCGTAACACCAAAGTATTCTTTTAAACGAGACAGGCAGTAATGTTTGACACTGTCTCACACAAAAAGAATGTAACATCGACTGGAAAAGTATAGAGTAGTCAAAGTCCTCCAAAAATAAAACAAAAGAAACAATATCATGCCCTTTTATTGTGGCCCCTTAACTCTAGTCCTCTGAGAACAGCGCTGATTGATGTCGGTGATGCAACCTCAAAATTAATGTCAATTACCCAAAACAAAATGCACGAGCGATGTTAAGGGTCTGATTTCAGTCCACAAAAGCCAGGAAATTCAGAGCTACTGGAAAGCCGAAAACCTGGATTTGACATTCCCATCTTACCAGCAGCCATTCTGCTGGAGGGAAGAGGAGAAACAAAGAAAAAGGGAGTTACGCTGGTACAATAAATAATGTGACTGAGACAACACGCTGTCTCTTTGCTGAAGTCTGGATCCACTGGGTCCCATTAGCTTTAAGACCAGGAACTGCAATGTGTTCTAGGTTTGGGGCTCAGTAATTCCCCTACCACCTTTCTGCTTTTTTTAATATAAACTCTTTATTGCTTTAGTAACAATAACGTTTAACGAGACCTGACTAACTCTTCATTTACAGTAATTATTTACTGTTCTTGTATTTCCAGCCATCGGAAGTGGGGGCGTTGCTGTCAGCATGATGAGCGCATGTTATGTATTTGATGCAATAATTGCGCATCCGAACGGGATCGACCCCACACTCTTTGATAAATGAACATGCAGTAATCGAGCTGTTCTGGTGTCAGCATGCACACAAATCAAAATGTTCTAACATCAAAGAAGTACTTATGAAAAAACTTTCATACAGGATTTAAATATTCCTCAATGTTATTAAAAAAATATGGGCTGCGATATCATGAAAAGCCCTTGATGGAGTTACAAGCGGGTAATCCATCTCCCTATTCGTAAGCCTATATTTAATGACTGAACAATGGCAATCAGCCAGAAGAATCTCATGGCCTGGCCAGTTTGTTTTCAGACAAGTATCAATTTCATAGATATGCATATAAATGTATGTCTTCTGTAAAGCGGGGTACAAAAGAAAAAGATGAGATGTGATACAGAAGAAGAGAGAGTTTGATGTGATGGGTCAGACTGCCGAGATATTGTTAGTCTGAACTAGCATTTCAAAATAAGTTTCATTTAAGTAAAGTGTGCCATAGCAAGTAATGTGTATAAGTGGGTCTGTGGAGAGGGAGTACAGTATGGAAGTTCAGAGTCCGCCTAGTTACTTCCATTTTCTTCGCAAAGTAAATATTATTGCCCCCTCCACAGACCAATCAACATGAAACGACCAAAAGGAATTTTTAGCCAATTCTAGGAAGGACGTTTTGGAATTCTGCTATTCTCAGCAGCCGTCTGGTGTCTCTGGGATGGCCCGTTTTGCCAAGACGTTAGGCAGGTAAGGAATAGGCAGACAGAAAGACATTTGGAAAGATTATAGATAAGTTGAGCCACACGTTAGAGAGACTAGAAGTTCATCGTGCCTTGTGAACCAGCTTTTCCAACATATGAATGTGGATATAATGTCATTTTAAAAGTATAAAGTAAAAAAAAAGCCTGGCCTTCCTTGGGATCCCAGGTTTCGTAGTACATCCTTGCAGCTTGTAACTTGCCAGAAGCTCTTTGACGGTGCAGCGAGGGCTCTTTTCTGGACAGGCTGCCTTCCGCGGGAGCCTGTAAGGCTTTGATCAGTCTTTGCATGCTGGCCAATGTGCCGTTAGTGCTCGTTAGACCTCTGTCTAAATAGGTGAAGGAGTCTGTCTGTCCTGCAGGTAGCCGCTGTTAGGAACTGCTGGGGAGAGACCCAGGTCCTGGGGCAGCAGGACCAGTCCCTGCAGCACGAGTGGTGAAGAGGAGCAGAGTGCCCGCTTCACCTGTCCCCACTTGCTCGTTTACAAATGAAGCCACCCACAGTTGAGCTCTTCATACGCTCGGCATGTTTCAGCATCAAGATCCTAATTGTAGGCTGTCAGGGGATAGTAGTGAGCAGGGCCACTGCCACACAGACCAAGTCAGGGTACCTGCTATTGTTCACAGATGACCAGATCATTCCTGTCATCGATTTTTTTTCCTTCTCTTATTTGCTTTGCACATACTGAAGAAATCTGTTCTTCATACTCCTTTCTTTTCCACATCCTCATGCTTAGATCTGGCTTGAATGGGATAAATGTGTCATTACTTTGACATGGCTGGCCAATACTGAATGGGTTGTTACTTAAGGGAGGAGCATCCTTCTGTGATTATCACCAATTACAAGTAAAGTGTTAACTGTTCAAAGGAATTAACTGCTCTGCTTTATATTTTTTACAGGCACATTGCATTCTTTGCATAAGGAGTAGGACATCCTGCGAATAATTAAAGAATAACTTTTAATTGCCTAAATTATAAATAATTCCCGTCATCAAAAATCAAATAACTGTATCAATATATGCCTGGATTAAAGTTCAAATTGGGGATGGAGCTTTCTTTTGAAGGATAAAGGCATTTGGCTTTCATACCTAACGGACCATTTTTTAAGTTTGGATTTGATCCTGGTCTTCAGACGTTCAGGAAGGACCAGAAAATGTGTTTTGATTCGGGGCTATTTCTAATATAAATGCCATAAAAGCTGGTAGTGCATAATAATTTATTCTGCTGCTAAAGTATTGTTTTAACTGGTTAAACTGCCTCAGCACTTGGATTTTTTCTCCAGCGTGTTGCAGAAATACACGTGAAAGATCGATGGGATGCCATTCTCCAGCCTAATCCTAGGTAATTTATTCAGTTTTACCTGAGAGAAAGGTCCAAATATATGTTCTTCTGTTTTTAATCAGTCCAACTACAATTGATTCAACTTTTGCCTGAATAAGGAGTGAGTAGAAACTGAGCAAGAGCCTCAAGATTTGGCTCTTATTCATTAACCTCAGGGCAGACTTCATTTTGTATGATTTTTAAGCTATTAAAATGTTGGTTGGCTTCCATTTGAGCTCAAATTCCTAATATCACTAAATAATTATGTGTAGATGATGAAATGAAAAAACAGGCATGTAGTCTCCAAACGCGCATTTCAGTCTGGGTGGCTGAAATGGCTCATAACATTCAATGCATGAAAATGGGGTGGATTGAATAAATTAGCAGAATCACAAAAGGAAACCACTATAGGAAATAGTTTTACACGTGTAATCACTGAAATACTCTAGTGAATGTGTCAATCTGTACTAAATAAATATATTTGTTTATAGACATGCTCTGTATTAGCTTCCACTCTTTCACAGCACTTTGCCAAACAAAATCCCACTAGAAGTAGGATGTTCGCACCCGAGCAGGAGTTTCTTGGATAAATATTTTTTCTATATTGAGACCAAAACCACTTCTACAAATTTCAGACTTTGATTGAAATAGTATATTTCTTTTGCCTTTTTTTTTCTCCTTTTTTTTTTTTCCTTCCCATCTCCTCCACTGGCAACCACTGATGCATTACCTTAATTCCTCTTACCTCCCACCGCTCCGGTGAGCAGGCACCCGGCTGCAGACAGAGTGCATCAGTCAGTAAGGAGCACGGCTAGAAGTGGCCGCACCCGAATGCCGCCACCAGCAAAGGGCCTGGGAGCCTGAGAAAATTTCTCTGTTTACAGTCTGACTCGCTCTCTGCCCTGCGTTGTTGGTTGGGTTCGCATTTCCCGGTGAAACGCTCCATTGAATCAAAGGGAGAATAGGGATGCTGTGCCCTCTGCAGAGAGCATTCACAGGATGTTTTCAGGGGGTGGGGGAAGAGAACTATGTTGCAAAATGTCATTAGATGCTCCTTTTCATTACAGTTTCAGCAGTTTTAGGAAAAGAATGTAGGTGAACTGTCTTGTTTTGCCCCAATAATTTAATTTATTTCAAAGTAATACCCACTCCTCCTATCCAATAAATGCCGATTTCAGCATCCGTTTCTGTACATCTGGTATTTTAGCCATTATAATGGCAGATACAATGTAATGAAAATAATAATTATGGAATAGCATACAGTGTTTTCAAAACGCCGTGTATTAGCTCTGTAATCAAGCAATCCTCAAAAGGTTTTTACTGAGTGATAGTATTTCTGTTTCAAAGGCAGGGGAAGTCGAAACACAGAGACATTAAGTGGTTTGTCTGAGGCCACACAGCAAGTAAGTGTCAGAGCTGGGAGCTGAGCCCAGCCCTGGCTCCTGCCCTTGTACTCAGACGACTGTACCACACCATATTCTTTCCAAATAAATTTGCTAAAAATCATATGCTGAGCTCGTGAGCAGTAGTGACATGGAGGGGCAATTTAACCTCTTCTGTCACTTCCTACAGAAAAAAAACCCCTGAGCCTCTGCAGCAGTAGAAGGAAACCTTAAAAAGTCAAGAAATGCCATCCTTGGAGAGAGGGAGCCATCCAGGTTATGTCATGCTGAATTGCTCTCAGGCTGAGGAATGTTTTATTATGAGCGGTATATTTTCACATGGGAGTGCTGTGACTGTGCCATGCCCTGAGTCATAAACCAGAGGTTTCAGTATCTAACCGTACCTGAAGTCTTCTCTTTGTAAGTCTCAAGGCTTCTAGCTGCAACTTCATTCTCAGACATAATAAAGTTGCCCACATACGTTATTGCTGCTGTACAGCTCAAGCAGCAAGTTGAGACACATCGGAAGAGGAGAGACGTTGGCCTCTGAGCAACTCAAAGCTTTTTGACCAGTTTGACGTAAGGCGGTAAAATTATTAGTGAACTAACCGCGATGCTTGCGAGATCAGGAATACTCGGGAACCACTGCATTTCCATTGCGGTGGGGGGGATTAAGCTTTCCCAGTTGCGCTGGGGTCCAGCCGGTCGTATCCATCGAGGTCCGGTGCCCCGTGGAGACCTGCCGTGTGCTTTGCCAGTAGCACGGCATGGGCAGACAGTTACGGGCCGTTGGACCCACGGCAATAATAACTTGCTGGATTTTGGCTTGCTCCGCAGGAGAAGCGGCTCACTCCTTCAGACCAGGGAAGGGTGGTGATGGAGCCCAGCTACAGGTTTTTGCAGCCCAGGGGAAGGAATTCCTCCCTCTGACTGTGAACGGAGAGCAGCATCTGGTTGAAGTGGGGCTCAGAAGAGGAATTTCTATGTGTGCGAAGCAGCGTCGCCTTTTCTCTGACAATTAAAAAGGGTTTCTTGCTCTCAGACAAATAAAGCCTATTAAAGCTGGTGGCAGTGATGGGAAGAACTTTGTGAAAATATGTTTGTTTTGCAAAGCTGGCTGCCAAGTATTGTTTTATAGTTCCATTTTTTTCCTTCTTTCTCCACTGTTTACAGTACCCTCTGAGAAACTTAAAATGATCTCTCCCTACCAATTTTGTTCTTTTTTTCTTTTGGCAGACATTGGTACCCCACTCCCACACCCCAGTTCTTGCTGCAACAGAAGCCATGATCCTTTTGCCTTGTTTTTCTTTCTTATAATACCAGCCCAGCCCTGAGAACAGCGTTTGCTAGTTAACTGCAGCATTGCAAATTTGGCCAAATGAGCTGAAGGACAGGCATACAAGCCCTACATTTTGTTCTCCTTCCACTGGTGGTATTGCATGAGGTGTCTGAAAAATACATTTGGTCCTTGTTTTTCAGAGATCCTATGTTTCCATCAGCCTTGGGAATGTCGTTATTCCCAGTAGCAGAGAGCAACAATAAAAGAGCTGGGTAGCTGAGATCTAGACTATGTTCTTTAACAGACTTGGATGATATATCTTGGATATATCTTGTTCCTGGACACAGCAACACAGTTTTATGTGATTATTGAAAAGGTTTATGCTGCTGGCAGATAAAAGGTAAACCAAAGCCCAGAACTGACTTCTCTGGAAAGCATTTTGTTACAAGCTGTTGAAGGGTGGTTTACTGAAGCAGTGCTTTTATCAGTGCGTGATGTTCGTGGTCGCCTACGTGAAGCGTGCTGGTGATCTCGGCCCCCCCTTTCCCAGAGGGCAGGTACTCACGGCGGGGAACCCGCTGCTGTCGCCGGTGTCTCACTGGACGTGCAAGACTCAGGGAACAGACCTGAGGAGGAATAAAGTTGGTTTGTTGGCATTTCTTACACCTAGCAGCCGTTTCTCGGGGGCTCGCTTAAGCACAAATGTGGTTGTGCTTCCAGAGGGACCATTACTGTAAGGATAAATGGATGCTGTAGCTTTCAGCACAGCGGTCTGGCCCCATCGTAAATGAAATCCATGAGATTTCGTGAATACAGCAGGGCAGATCATCCAGAGCGTTTTACAAGTTCGTAATCTACTAAACCTGGGTGTTCACAGATATATATTTGGGATTTGTTATTCATTATTGACCATGTACTAGATACTATACACATAAAACGTTCCCTCACCCTCTGAGTAATATCAGACATCTGTGCTTTGGCTACTGATTAAAGATGGGTTTGTAGAATTAGAGCCTTCGGTGCTATTGTTTTAAATTGGAGAGAGAATTAGACGTTATATTTCTTTTGCAACATGTATGCACTTTTAATAAGAGTTTATGTCCGCACAAATTTATTTAAACTTAAACAGAAGCAACTAATTCTAAACAACATATGGATTTTCTTTTTTAAACAACGTTGCTTATATTTTGCCTCCTAAACTAATTATTATTTTAATCTCTAAATAAGCTGACACTTCTTTGCATGTGGTTTGTCTATGCAGGCTGGGAAAAATTAGAGGAGTAACCTTTTAATCACAGGGGTTCTAATGTAGATTTTTTTTTTATGTACAAAGAGCTATGAATCTGTCCAGGAAGACTTGTTTGATATTATGGCGGGCTAATGAAATTTCAAAGTTAACATTCCCCAAATAAAATGGAAAGAAGACACAGGGAGAAAAGGAGCAGATTTAAAATTAGAGAATCTTTGTGGTTTATGGGTTCCAGGTTATTTGGAATGGAATGAAAGTTAATGCTACATCCTTTTTTCCATCCTGCCAGCCAGTGTCTGATCCAAGAATGTCTCTTATTTAAAGGGCAGGGCTCCCTCCACTGTTCTTAAATAAAGGCTTTCACTGTCTGAGATCCAATCCTCCCTGATTTTCACAGTAACATTGTAAGACTGCATGAAGAGAATTACTTAATGAAAAGAAGTTTTGCATATGATTCCCCTATCATAAGCCTGTTCAAGTCATATGGTTCGATTTACATTTATGCAAATATAAGAGAATACAGTAAAATTACCAAAGGAGGAAAGGACCGTGGCATGTCACAAACAAGATGTGCCTATTTGTATTTATGTTTGCTAATGAAGTTCAGCCAGGACTTGCTCTTTGATTTGGATGTCTCTGTCTGCCATTCCACTTTATGCATTGTAATTAAACCACTTGCCCACACACATACAAGAGGACACCAAGAAAGGGAGACTTGAAGTTTTAAAAATGCTGTTCTGTAACTTGCTTATGCAGGACCTATAATTCAGGATTTATCATCTTTAAGTGATACAACAGACCTGTGGTATGACATTGTGCCTTAGCTTTAATGTAAGCAGAACTGCAGGCTTAAACCAGTGGAGGACTTGGCCCAATAAACTTTAGTGTCTGGGATGCCCACTGGAGGTGTTTTACCCTAGACTTTCCAAATTTTATCCCAAAAAAGAATTAAACATCAGCCCACTCAAAAATCACAGCTGTTTCTTTTCCTCGCCAAAATTATTCTTTCTTATCATGCTACAGCTGTGAAATTATGCACTGGTGTAAATTGTTAACTGGGAACCATTTCTAGCTAAGGTGCCGGTTCAGAAGTCTTAGTTTCTAACCTGGTATGTCACTTAATTGAGGAGTACTCACATCTTCAGGTTTGGCTGGGACTTGTTTCTGTAAATCACAGCTTCAGTATCTTTTGTGTTAATAAGCATGTGATTATCTGCCCCTAAATTGATCGTATGAACTCTTCAGTAAATGTTTCATTTCATGTGACCTACTGTACTGTGAGAACAGGAGTTTTGCTGCCCTCTTCATGGAATGATTCTTGGTGGTCCTTCATAATACGCTACCTCAGGCCACCACCACAGGAGAGTCATGGGACCAAAAAAGAGAGTAGAAAATGGATGATTTTTCATGAAATTTGAGGAGTTACTTGAGCATGGCCTCTTGTTCCAGGTTGCCTTTTTAAGCTGTTAGTTTTCCCTTCTTTCACCAAACTAAAGGCAAAGCTTGGTCTTGCTTTTAGGTGACTGACAGCAGTGAGGACTGCTCATCTTTTCTGCTTCATTGTACCTCCTTTCAGACTGCTGGAGAAAAAAACTGTCTTCATTGATTAAATAATGATAACATTCCCAGAGAAGATCTTTAGATCAGAATCCAATGTGCTTTGATAACTTGAAGGAGCATCATTTTGAAGGTAGGGTTCCTATACTACAGGCAAATAGAGGATGCCTGAGATGCCATGAGGAGGTTCTTCACCTGGTGCCTAGATGGGCTGGGGTCGGGACTGGGCAGTAGCGGACTAAGCAGCAAAATCAGCATGGCTCTCCCCTAAATGGGAGCAAGTGGCAAGAGTGGACTGAGCAAGGTGAAGGTCGTGTTTCTGCTTTCACTTTGGTCCAGCCTGCTTAGCCTCTGGTTGTGGGTAGCAGCAATCTGTCCTTTCACCTTTAATGAGGTCAGAGAAAGGGATGCAAAATCTTGTCGTATAATAGCAAGGAGCAAGAAGAGTTTCTGTGAGGGCTAGATTGGCCAAATAAGGTTATATCAACTTTTCAGAGCCTGGAATCCTTTCTGGGAAGGTGAACTGCGGAATTTGTGCCAAGCTAGGTGATTTCCCCTCTCTAAAAGGTGGTCCCTTGGCCACCTGTGCACAGAGCGGTTACAGTAACAGCCTGACGGACCTTCAGCCATGGCAAAGAGTCAGGCCACAGCAGAAAAAATCAAAGCACAGGCTGGTAGACAGTAAATTTGGAGAGACAGCACACAAAAATATTTGGATGCAGTAGACACTTTTCCAAAAAGGGCTCCAGGAGGGACCGAGGGCTTATGTTATCTCCTGACATAGGGCTGTAGCAAGACGTATCCAGCAAAATGGATGCAGCTATGGCTTGCCATTTTAATCCCACATCAAGAGTCTGCATCATCCTCTATCTGTAATTCTGAGCCAAATAATCGTATTTAAAAAAAAAAAATGGATACTGCCAAAGTGGCATAAAGCACCCAAAAGTGTCATCCAAACCCTTTACATTATATCAAACCACATTAAATGACTGCCACATACGTACGAACTCTCTCTTGCAAGGGCACACACACATGCAAGTTTTATCAAAAACATCTTGTTCTTTCTCTTCACAATTCTTGGCATGTAGAGATATGTCTTTTAGTATCACAAATTCAGCTGTATGTATCTTAAAGATATATGGTGTAACTCAGAACTATGGGATCACTGTAAAATAGTTCTGCTATGCATAAAAGCATTTCAGAGGTTAACCTTTATTATCTTGTAATGTATCAAAATACGAACGAAGTGTTATCTTGGTATGGAACGGGATGAATCAAAGTCCCTCCTCTGAAATACTGATTTTCAAAACAGTTACCTTTAAGCTGAGGTTGAAGGTAAAGATTGTTTCTGGGTAAAATGCTTCAATTTATGGCTAAATTCTGTAATAAAATGTGCATGTATCAGAATCACTTTCTCTGGCTAGGGGAGGAAAAATGTGTTGTTTTCATTATTGCTGAACTTCAAAATGGCTTAAGGAATTTTGTTGGTCCTTTCCAAAGAAATTGAACTTCAGGCAGAGATTAAAGTAGAGGAAATTTCAGCCCAAGGGCAAATGTTTCAGAAAGTTTAAAGAATGTGAAACAGGGAGTTAAGTAGGAAATAGTTTTCAATCCTAACTATAGTCACACTAGTTATAATATATTGCTAAATATAGACTGGTGGGTGTGTCCAACTTTCTGAAGGTGTTATCCTCCCTCCTCTGAAACTTGCTTCTAAAATGACCTTTTCAGGGATATAACTAACCGTATAATATTGCCCATGTTGGAAAATGTTAAACTTCATTATTTCCCAGGTGAGCCCAGCCAAGCCCAACTTTGCTTTGCAACCAAAATTCCTTTCACAAAATTCAACCTTTTATCTTTCATGTGGATCCAACTTTATATTCGGGTTCGTTTATCTTCAAGCAAACTGCACAATAGCCCTGAATATTTTGTTTATGTGTTAAAGGTTGTCACTTGGGTTATAAAGCTCTGTAAAAATATCGGGGTCAAGCAGCTAAAAACATTACTTTTGCATCGACTTCAAAATGCCAGCCATAATGGTTTGGGCAAGCTGCAGATCCAAACTCCCTTGGACTTGATGCTTGTGGTTGTGGGAATATATTGGATCCTTTCAAAATTATTGGCTAGTCTGTTTTTGTGCATTTCATGTTTGGGTATAGAGTCTTTGGATTTATTTTTCATTTTGTTTGCGGTGATACTGTCATGTCTGATGACTGGCTATATATCCCAGAGCTAATATTCTGCTCTGTGACTTTAATGCCATATGCTGCTAGATCTTTATATTGAAGTATGGTGTTAATGTAAAGGATGCTGTAATGAACATCTTGTACATATTTCCTTTTGCATATTCAGTGTCTGTAAATGTCTCTCTGAATACATGCTTGCTGTTTTTGAAACCATTTCCTTACAGTTCAGTATAAATACTATTTATAGACAAAGTTGTTTGAGGTTATCCTTTGCTCTTAATGATACTCCTCTAATTCTAGTTTAGGAGAGGAGAAATTGATCTCGCTGAAATTAATTCGGAAATTGGTAGAGCCACTAAAAATGGGAGTTATATATGGCACTTCCTAAGTGCTTGAACTTAAGAGGTACAAAATAAATCTGACGAAGCACTAACTGTAATGAAAGAGATGACTATATTTTCATTTTCAAAACTGAATGACTGCTGAAGGTGAACCAAATAAAGCAAAAGTGTTTAAACTCCTTTCCTCTTTGAAGATATCATTAATATCACAAAAAAAACCCCAAACCCCAAGCAATACATTTTTAAACTGAGAATATCCCCTTAAAATATAGGGTTTCCAGTGTGCCTGGCGTAAAAAGGCATAGTTTCCTATATTGATTCAGAAGAGATGTTAAAAATGCATGAAAGGTATTTTAGTGAGACAGTGTCACAGGATCTTTTAAAATTGTTTTCTCAAATGCTCTTTAACCCTTGTGCTTCTTTACCATTGGAAACACTTGATCCCAGGTTACAATATAGGGGATATCAAATTATTTTGTACTGACCAGAGGGCCTTTAAGATTAATTTGGTTTTGGGGGATGGGGATTATACCAGTGTCTGTTTATTTGGCTTTAGACTCAGACTATAAATAAGGTTTGGAAAACTGTAATTATTCCGTAATTTTTAGACTATTAAGGTAGGTTAGAAATGATTCTTGAACATAGTGAATAGAGAACACATGCTTATAAAGGACAAACAGATTCAGCATAATAGTGTGTTTTTGGCCTCATCTATTTTGCAGGCAATTAACAAAATAGGATGTTACATTTTTGCATATCTCTTGCTCTCCTGAAATAGAGCCACTAACCACTTGTTAACCACACTGATTTTTTAATAGACAAAGTGGTCGCTTATAGCTTCCCCACCAGAAATGTTCAGATTAAGCACACTATTAGATTGCAGCCAGAATAGTCTACAAAACAGGAAGAAAGCCTTGCCTTTCTCTCTGCCTTCTTCCCTTGTTTAAGTTAACGTGATAATTCATTACAGATTTTCTCTTTCTTTGACAGAGTGCCTACCGCAGGAACGGGATGACTTTTCTCGCCTGCTAATATGGATGTGGCTGCAGCAACAGGAAAGACAGTGTTATATTAAGGTGATTTTCTTTTCCCCTCCGTGGAAGGAAAAAAAAATACAAGCTCCGATGTCTCCGTGTACCAGTGAGTGGGCTGGTTTGTTGTGACTATCTGCTGGCTGACTCTGTCTCTTTTTCCAGCCCCCTCAATCGTTATTCTTGTTTACTAGCTGGAACATTTAGCTAATTAATGGCAGGATGTTTGGGATAGCGTGTAGGTGGACAAGAATACAGATCAGACAATGCTGAAGTTTGCAGGGGACTTGCTGCTGTCAGCCTCTTTCTGAAATAGGATGTCATTTTTATTTAAGTGTTTGGAAGTCTGTATGTTCTCCTAGAGATGTTTTTTTGTAAAGCAGGATGGGGCAGAAAGAGGCCAGAGATAGACTGGGTTATATAGGTTATATAAAGGTTCTATAGGTTTTCCTTGTGATTTTTACAAAAAGAAAAACTGTTTTCCACTATTTTCCACTGATTTCTCGCAGCTAATTTTGAAATGTTCAGACAGCGTAACCCGGTTTAACCCAGTGAGCGGCTTCTTGATGAGAGTAATAGCGAATTCAGATCCAAAGATACTCAGAAAAAAGTTCAGGTAAACTGTACTTTACCAGTTAGAGGCTTGTCTTTCTGCAGACCCAAGGATAGACTAAGTGGTTAGTCCCAAGTTCTCCATATTTACATCTCCTAAGGCTCAAGCCATCACTCTCTGAAATCAAGGAAAGCCTTTGCAGTGATTTGGCACTGGATTGGGCCCCTATTTAGAAAAATACATCCTGAAGTATTGAAATAACTGTGTCTGTCCCAGTGGTTGTAGGCAAAGGCTTAACGTTATGTACTTGCTCAGCGTTTGCTGCAGGAAGCAGATGTTGTCTCTGTTGTTGACAAAGGCAGCGTTACTGTTGGATTTGGTTAAAGAAGAAACGGGCCCTTTTTTGCCTTTTTTATATTTTAGTTCACGTTGTTTGTTTTCAGCTTTATTTTTTAAATCTCAGTCCCTCCCTCTATGCTTCTTCCCGTCCCCTGCTCCTCCAGCCTTTGCTGGCCTCACAAACACATTCATTTCTTCCCATAAAAACTGTACAAATATAGAGCTAACCACGATGATGCTTGACCCGAGAAAAGGGCTCGTGCTTCAGCCCGTCGTCAGGATCTGCAGGCATGTACTGCTGGTGTCCCTGTGGTACCCCTCTGGCCCCGGGGTCTGCTTCAGCCGCTCTTAGCCGAGGCTTGAAATCTAACTTAAACCTCAAATTAAGACAGAGCACTCAAGGGATCGAGAGGAGATCAGCAAAATATTACTTTTCTCCAGTGCAGCCGTCCTCCTCTTTTGTGCTTAGTATGTGAGGTCTTAATTTTTACTCCCACTGTATGCTCTTGTGGTCATTTGTAAGTGGTTTTGTTGCCCTGCTTTCCTGGACCTGCTTGCAAAAACTTTTAGAAAAAAATATATATTCTAAATAAACAGAAAAATGTCTCTTCTCTTCGCAACCAAAATATCGTGAAAGTGAACTTTGTACGTCAAATATTACTGCTGTTCATAAATAGCTTTTTTCTTTCACCTGCTTACGCTTCTGTTTTCTGGAATTAATCTGTGTGTAAAGGACTAAAAGTAATGTGTACAATGCGGTGTATTAAACGAGGGGGGGAAGTTTTCTGATGTTCCATCTGTGCTTCTTGAGATATATGATTAAACTTTTCTTTTTATCATCACTCTTATTTTTGTTGGCGTCCTTAATCATGGAAAATTATATGCTTGCTGTAAACATCCAGACTTTTTAAAAGGATACCAGCATTTATTGTATTTGGTTTCGATCTGCAGGGATACAGACAGAAGAAACCGTTTCAGGCACTGGGTACTGGAATCAAAATTCCTTCCGTAGCTGTATCTCTCCCAGATTTTACATTTTAAAATATGCATAAGCAGGAAAAATACTGGCACTTATTTTTTACTGGTCTACTTAAAGTCCCAGAGAATGAAGACTCAACATACATTTCTCTCAGAAATATGACAGATCATGTTTTTGTTGGTCTGCTGTATGTTTGTCTATCTTGAACAGTCTGACAGGCAATTATTTATAAAATCTGGGTTTGCCCAGTAAACCCATATAATAACCTTTCACTTCTCTACACAAGTAAGTGAGCTGAATTTAGAGTAAAACAAGGTAGGTTATGTCTCCCTATCTCGGACTAACCCAGTTTATTCTTATTTTGGGAAGTAATCGCTTTTTTTCTCATCTTCGGGGTTCTCTTTAACTCTGTTTAAAGCGAAAACGAGACCACTAGGACTCGTGGTGCATACAGAGTGTGTCTTAGCACCACTTTACGTGCTGCAGAAGCAGAGATGTATGTTTAAGCTGGGACTGCACTTAAAATTATCTTAAACTTTTTTCTTTGTTATATGTATAAAAATCAATTTGAGGTTCAATTAACGGCTGCGTACGAATAGCTTTGTGCTTGTGTAATTTCAGCTTGCAAATCATTTTGATACTTAGCAAGGATTTATAGTAACTGAATCAGGTTATGCTGATTATTTAACACGTCATTAGTCACCTGAAGAAGGGAAACAGAACCGATTTCAGTGGAATAAGACTGCACAGCATTTAAAGGAGTATGAGATTTTCTCACAGTTCAATATCTGCCTTGCTGTGTGGTTATATTACCTAGGTTTTTTTTGTTTCCTTAGTCCAGCCATCCACAAAACAGGGATAATAATTCAACTTGAAAATTGTCAGAGGTGAGGCAGGCACGACGCAGATTTCTAATTGCGCTTCATCTCATTTCCTGACCTGTCCTTCCTCAGGCTTTCTTCCGAGAAAATAAAGCCCTTTAAAAGGCTCTTGCCTTCATCTGGAAATCGGGAGAAGCTGACAGTGCTCCATATTTCTCCGGAGACACTCAGGACCTTGCAGAATTTGGCCCCCCTGGGTTTTCAGAGTACACTTCTCTTTGTCAAGTGAAGATCTCACTGGGGGGGGAAAAAAAGAAAAAAAAAAAGGGTTTTCTGGCACTTCTTGAATTTAGATGAACCTTAGCGTTGTATTAATGTTCTGCCATCAGCCGTGTGTAGATCTCATAAAATGTTTTATAGCTTCCTGTCTAGCTCATACAGAATGTTTCATAGTACATAAACACTTCTACTAATAATTTAAGAATAAATAGATAGTGACATAAGTCACAAGTCTAACCTCTAGTTGAAACTTACACAGTTATAGGGTTTTTTTTTTTTGCCTAAGTGAATCATCTTGTCCGAGGTTAGGCTTTTTATACCTCTACTATATATCTACACTGAGCGGCGGTGCAGCTAGGGAAACGCGGTGGTGGCATGCATTAAATCCAGGGCTTTATTCGGAGGGCACAGAGCCAGCGCAAAGCAACGGAGCCATCCCTGAAGGAATTGAATGTAAATTTGATGGTTTAAATCAGGCCAGATGCCTTAAAAAATTATTTTGAAAGCTGTATCTTTAATGTAGCTCTTAACTTTTTTTTTTTCCTACTTAAGATAATGATGTTGCCTTTACAAAATAATAAGAAAAAATAGCTCTCATCCATTGTGGGGAGACAAAAATCAGATAGTTTGACTTCTATAAATCATGGAAATGTTGGCAACTGAAACAAACTTTTAGAAGGCAGTCGACTGCAAATTTGAAGGAAACCTTCATATTTTACTGTTAAAAGCCTTTTAACTGTCTAGAGAGCACTCTGAGACACTACATTAATAGCCATTCTTCAGTAATCAAGCTCCATACATACTATTTCTCCTAAACAAAATAGATTAGTAGTGGAAGAGAGCTGGAAAGATAAATAAGAACAATCAAGAACTGAAATTATAATAATACAGTTTCATTTTACATTTTATAGCTCTCTTCTATATTTGTGATTGATAAGTCATCTTAATTCCTATCAGACAGAAATATTGGCACAAGAGTCTTATACCAATATCTGTGTATTTCTGGACTAGTCTTCATCCAGATGCTTTGCAGATTTTCTTAACTGACTTTTGTGAAGATGTGATGTGTCAGTCTTTGGTACTTGTATGACTTTGATTACTGCAGTATCTGAGTGCCTCACAGTCTTCCATGTATTTATGCCTGCAGCACCACTTCGAAATAATAATGGGTTGTTATCTCCGTTTCTTCTGAGGCATGGAAGGGCTAAATGACTGGCCCTGTGTTGGGAGACCTGGGATGGTTCAGAAAACCTGGATTTCCCAAATCCATACTGATGCTCTCAGCTCTGAGTCATCTTCCCTCTGCAGTGAAAATGATGGGTGTCTCCAAAAGCACATAACCCAGCCCCACAGGTTAGGAGAGAAAGTGGCAAAAGCAGTATCCAGCTGGATCTACGAGAGGAATTTGGGGAGGAAGAATACAATCACTCAATTTGGATCCAATCCAGGACTCAAAGCTTTAAAACCCTCTGGCTGAAATGTGCCACAGCCACTTAATGACCTCGTGCAGAAACATAAACGTTACATTTCCACCAAAACACGGACTGCAGGACACTTTCCCTCCTCCGCACTCTGCTGGATTTCTGCATCAGAAATCACCACGAGGGACGTACTCATTAAAAAAAATCCTACTTTGGCAGTGCCAGAGTTTTCATGCCTTGATCTCCTCCCAACCTGCCTTTGCATAGGGCACCAGAGCTGCAAGAAATAATAGAAGAAACACAATTATGAAACGTAAATGCCCTCTTTTAAATGGGGCAGCAGCTGCGATGGGTGTTCACAAAGATAAAGTAAAAATTTAACTTTTAATAAATGAACTGGGTCTGAATCTGATGAAGTGCAGCTGAAGTGTGGTGGCTGATTTTCAGCCTATAACTAGACCTGGAAGAAGAGAAGGTGTAAGATACCTGAAGCCATAGCGGGATTCAGATAGTCAAGAGTCAATAACGCAAGTTGGCTCAAACCAGTTCTGTTTAGCTCTCATTTCCATAAGTATTTAATTAATCTGCAAAATAAAAAAAAAAAAAACCAAAGAAACTATTGCGTTTCTTGTACTGACATGATTTCTTCAGATCTGCAAATGAAATGGCAGCAACTGTGTGTCATGCTTGGGTGAAAACAGATCTGAAACATCGCTGCAGAAGGAGAAAGGCGGCTTTTATAGGAGCAAAGCTCCAGCTGAGCTTCTCTCCCTGAGCTCCCTTACTCAAATCATTGTGTATCTGCTGATACCAGTGCTGAAACCTGCTGCGCTTGCACAAACTTTGTTGTAGCTTCGAGTAAATTATTTCAGTAAATTAGATGTGATCTGTCTAATGTTCTCCATGTCACCTTGCCCTTATCTCACTATTAAAAGAATTTATATTCCTCTGTTTTGGAACGTTATCAACATTCTGCTAGTCCTAAATTTTCACTGTTCTGCAGACTTGGGTGTAGACAGAACACAAATAAATTGAAGCAATTATTAAGGGGTGCTTTTAGCACCTGGGAAAGGGTGTCTTTGAAAGTCAGTTTCTCCATGGAAGGTGCTGCTCTTACTCATCTTCTCTGGGATGGTGGCAAAATTGATGCATGGCTTCTGTAGGGCTTGAACTTGTACAACAAGCAGTTGAGGTCAGCCTTGAGGTCTCCCTCAAGCTCATATGCATCCCACTTGTCTCCTCACTGTGCAAATCAGACACAAGCCCAAGAGGAAAAAACATGACAGATTCTTCCACTGGAAGATCAAGAACCGCAACACTGAATATTCCAAGGTAAGACAAAATAAAATAACCTTGGTCTGACTCGACTTACCTACATGTCACTTGAGATTTTTTTTTTTTTTTTCCTATTTGACAGTTACTTCATGATTATTTCCACACTTGGGTGATCAGAACTTTGTCCTCATATGTTTGGCAGTGAAATAGTTAAGAATAGTTATTTCTCATGTGCGGTCAGGTTTCAGAGTCAATACAGTGGTAAACAGCTCTCTGCCTTTCTGCAGCTGTTGTTTTTTGACTAGTGGGTTAAGAACCTTTCACATTTTAAGGGCAAATGTATTTTGGAGCAGTGTCTGAGTTGTTACTTTTATTCACGGTACCCAAATAGGTACAGCCAGCTAAGCTAGTCCACATTGCTCTGCTGATGTGTCCAGAAGAGAGAGAGTGTATGAATACTGTCCTTGTAACAAAATCATCCAAGAAATGGCCAAAGCTCCATCCACACATGGGTTAACGGGAGCAGTATGAAGATTATTCCACCAGGAGTTTAAATATCTGTTAGTCTCTATGCTCAAAACCCTGTTAAACCTCTTTGGACAGGTGTCTGTGAAGTAGAGGACTATATCCTCGTGTCTGTGAATGGGGCTTATGTAGGAAATTAATGTTGCCTCGGGATCAAATGTACGCTACTGTCAAACTAAATGAGAAGAAGGAAAGGTTATGGACTGTGAGAGGCGGTGTGGCCATGCTTGCAGGTTCCAGTCTTCCCAGTGTTATGGCAGTGTAGATAAAATTTGGGAGAAGCAGCCAAACTTTTGAATTTTTGGCCAAAGTCCAAACCTTCCCAGTTTTTGCCACGGCTAGTTTTTATATGTGTTTTTTACGGTGTTGAAGCTGGGCTTGTAGATGATGCTGGGTTCATTTTTATTTTGTTGAGGCTTGTTTTATTTGCACTTTGGTATGTATTTGTGGTGCACGGTCTGAAGGGATTTTGCATCTTAGTTGGTTTCTTTGGTGGTCCTAAAGGCAGAGCAAAATTAATGCAGCACTTAAAGAGCCTGTTATTAAAACTTTATTCAGAGGTGAGCAGGAGGAGCATAGAAAATGTATTTATTTGTATGCGTATATATTAAATAAATATGAAAATATGTATTCATATTTTTTCAGGAAGACTGAATTCCAAAAAGCAGCTCCGCTTTTCCAAACCCAAAAGCAAACTTGACCCTGTTTTGATACCTCCCTCTCTCTGCAATGAAAGTAGTTTATCTTTGTAAAGATAAAGATTTTTACTTTGTGGAATTGATTTGATTGTAACCTTTGGTTTCTTTGCTGTCTGTATTATTCATTTTTGTCTTGCACAAAGTTTAATGTCACACTGTGGATCTTTAAGAGCTTGTGAAGCCTCGTGAAGTTTTAGAAAACTAATCTCTGACCTCCTGTATGAAAAAGGCATTTTCGAATCTGCAAGGTGGGAGGGGGTGGTGGTGTTGGTTTGTTGTGGGATTTTTTTAAGTTAAACAGAATATTGTTTGAGAGGGAGAGATCTCAAGGCCTGGGTATAAGTCCCCAGTTTATGCACTGAGGGCAACAGCAGGTATTTTTATAGTGCTTGACTGTTGAAGGGAGTTGTCAGAGCTGGACACTGCAGAGATACCTCATTGCTCCCTTAAATTGTGTCTGAAATTTCCTTGTGTTTTATAATACATGAGTTGTGCTCTTGGCTGCCATTTCCTTCCTTCAGACTCCCAAAGGTAAGTGGATTGTGCCCTCTGGGGGCTCTGTACTGCTTTAACTTAGATTTAAGGGTGGTGGATTTTTTCTTTTCTTTTCTTTCTCTCTTCTTTCTTTTTTGTTTCTTTCTTTCCTTCTTTCTTTCTCTCTCTTTCTCTCTTTCTCTCTCTTTAGTGTAAAATATCACATTGATTTTTCCCCCCTCCTGGTGTCTTATGAAGGAAGAAATTTATGGCCTTTTTACGTCAGGAAGTCTAGCTTTTCCTGACGTTTTATTGCTTTGAATATTTGAAACATTTCAATCCCAGACAATAAATATTACATGATTATTGTTTTCATATGGATAGGCTATTTCCCCCTGTTTTTCCTATCCAACTTTTTACTAGCAAGTGACACCCAAAAATTTATGGGTACTAAAAACATTACTATTCAACTTTGCTGGGAAGGTCAGAGATAGTCCCTCAATTTGCATGCAATATAGAGGGAAAAAAAGTTAAAATCATCTCGTATGTTTTGAATCCGGTATTGATGCAAACTTACATGAGAAGAGAAGGTATCATTTTCTTCTTTCAAAAAAGTGCTCATATTATAGGTCAAGCCTCGTTTCCACTGAATTAAATGATAGCCCTTGACATTTAGGCGGGGAGAGCAGTGAACCCCAACAGAGCATTTCCCAGATCAGCAACTGGTAACCTGCAGGTGCAGAGCTTAGGAGTTTACTTGAAGTTGGTGGGATGGGTTATATATACCCTTTCGTAACTCAAAGTGTGGGTTTTCTGCTCACGCAGGTCAGTATCTTGCTGCTCTCATGGTAGAAAGTGGGAGCCGTCAAATCCAACCTAGGTTACACTTTTAACGCTGTTTGGGAGAAGGCAGCTGTACGCATGGAACACCGGTTCTGTAGTACCAGCCGTGGCGACCAAGTCTATCTTGCAGTCCCAGGTTTGATTTGACATCCAGCAGACAAAGCAATATGTGAAATCTCTGGTCAAATAGCTAAGATTATAAGAATATGAGAGTCACAGGTTCTGCTCAGAAGCACTAGATTGTCTCATATTTTTATATTGACAGTTTTTCATGCAGGACCCTGCTGCCCGTGCTCCATTAACCGTCATATTATCAATGACTTCATATTGGTCTTGATTGCAGAACTGGGTCCTGGATAACCAATAAATCTCCCTCTTTCTGTCAGTTCCTGACTGAATGTTTCCTCCAAATTCAGTGACTGTCCGTGTAACTATGAAGAGAGTAATCCTAATGTGTTTCAGGAGGAGGCAAGCTGTGAAGTTGTGGAGACAGTAAACGTACATATAGGTCTTTGGAAGTTTATCGTCAGAGATGCATCAGACCACTCTCGGGCTGGATAAAGGTTTGGTATGGGGATAAGAAAAAAGACAAAAACCTGTCAAAGTTCAACTGCAGCAATGTCTGTGAGCCGGTTCTGTCCTTGCCTTGTGCAGACAAAGGGAACCAGTCTAAATCCCTTCAGAAAGAAACACTCGTAAGTACTTGTTTAAAGTCTTTTTTAAGTGTTGTTGTGTCTTCACCCTCTCTCCTGCCTCGTCCTCTTTTGGGAATGTTGAAAATAACATTCAGTTCTGTGCTGCCGTTGTCTGTCCTTTTCCATGTGGTAAACATGGACTTTTCCCTCCCTGTTTCCTACAGACCTTCAGCCAACTCAGCTTTTCCTGTTTATTTCCTTGTCAAAGGCATCATTGGTGATATCATTCCAAGTCTAGAAATAAGGGGTTTCCTGCTTTTCCTAGATACTTGCTGCTCCGTTTGGTATTATATTGATTTTGCATCATACCAGATTTGGCACATCTACTGATTCATTTATTTATTTTTTAAGGAAAGCAGATGCTTTTTCTCCCCCTCCACCAACACATGCTGAAGGTGAAGGCACTGAAGTGGCTTTCTGGAGACCTGGGCTCCCATCCAGACCTCTCAGTGCCTCAATTCATTATTGCTGTACCATGGGGATGAATTTGTGGACCCAGTCTTTTTAAAATAGTAATTATAATAATGAGAAGCTGTAGGCCCCAAATTTCAAATGAAAAGGTGACGGTATGGAAGCTGCAATATCTCTGTGACTGAAAAACTGACCACCACAGCTTTGCAAAACCTATTTTCTTCTTCTTGCACAGACGGAGATGAATGCAGTAGAGCAGCTGCTTCATCAAGTGCTGTGTTTGTTTCTTCTGATTTGGAAACCCCAAATATTTTAGTGCCTCAGGAAGACACTGAGTCCTGATAAAGGCGGTTACTGGCTCAGAGTTCTCTCTGCGGTTTGGACACAATTCTTGTATTCTACACAATAGAAAGCAAAAAATTAAAGTGTGATCTCATGGAAATGCTCCATAGTTATCAAAACAGGCTCTGATTTTATCTCTCCAGATCTGTGATTTGTTGCTGAACAATACAGGTACCACACATACAGTAGTATTTGAGTTTTCTTGGCTGATGATATTTGTAAATCTACAACAACCTCATCAGGAAAGCACCAGCTTCATGGCTGAAATCAGAATTTCAAGTTTTCCTTTAAGAAAGGAAGGTGCTGCTTTCAGAGCATCACTTGGACCTGTGCATAACCAATTTACTGAGGTCTGCCTGACACCATTGACAGCTTGGAAGAATACCTCTGAGAAGAAGAAAGTAATCTGTTTTTTTCAGGGAGGTATTAGCAAATGCCTAGTTCTCCTTGAACCCTACTCAGAAGTACCCTTACATTGCAGATGTAAGTATATGCTGTCTTGCCACCATCGCTGCATTTGCAAGGACCAGGAGCAGCATCTGTCACCCATCTGACATGAAGCTGGCTTGATAGTTGGTGTAAGGAGAGCACACCCGTAAAGGAAGACTTTAAATAGGAATGTTTTCCTGAATTGAAGTCTACACGATCAGGAAAGAAGGAAAAAAGAACAGCTCATGGACATCTAGGGAGGAAAATAAGTTAATGGTCTGTTGTGTGACACTGAAGGTAATCAGCTGCACTGTTGGGTAGTGGTGATCTACAACCATCAGTGAGTCTTGCTAGGTAGAGCTAATACCCTTACCCTTGGGTCCCTCACCATTTTATTGCCGCTCTGTAACAGGATGTGCAACTGCTATGCATTAATACGTTATTACAGATTGGCTAGTGTAAACTCCAGGTGTTGAGAACATGATTTATTCTATTAGTATAAAAAGGTGTTTTCTATGGCCATATTAAAAATTATACTAACTGTTGGGCTTGCCACTGCGCTGTGTGTGGCACATGCCAATTTAAACCTGTCATTTCCTCTAATTTAAGGGTATGTCCTCAGAAGATCATTAATTTGAGGTGGAGTTGGGGATTGTAGTGCAGCTGTGGCCTATTAACCCCCACCTGGCCATTAATCCCTGCAAAGCACCTTCCCCAAAGATGTCTGCTACTACCATATAGTCACTGAAGGAGAGCCCAAAGAAATTACATTTTTTTCTGTGTATTTTATATTTAAATCTATTTTACATTGCATTTGTAATTTAGAGTGAATTGTAGCTATTATGTGGTGTATGAACCCCGTAACTGATAGGGCTGTATTTTGTAGTGAATTCGCTATTTATTGGACGGCACAACTCTAAAGAGCTATATAAGAGCCCGCAACGTTTCCTCTATGTTCCCCTGGGCTTATCCCAAAGCAGCACATATTCCTGCAGGCACCAGCCCTGAGCACCGCTGGGACGAGCAGGCATGGGCTCATATTCCTCCTAACTGGGATCCCCTCTGCCAGTGCAAGATTCAGGAGTCCTGGTCGCACATTAGACTGTGCAGCTGGAGATTCAGTCTCTGGGGCTTATATGTTTTGTGGGTGGGTGTGAAGGCAGTGGGGCGACTTCAGTCTGTCCCAAATGTCTCCTAAAACCCCGAGGTTACCCATGGAACGCCCTTGCTGAGAACCCCCAAACCATCTCTGTGCTGCCTCCCCTCCACATGTGTCTTTGTGAGGATTTTACCATTTTACTTTCCCATTCTTGAATGCTCTTAACTTTGCTGGGCTTTACGCTCAGCCCCAGTAAGCCAAAGACCCAGCTTACTTTCCTAATGCAGCCCAGCAAATGTCAAAATCATTCTTTTTGGGAAATCCAGGTCAGCTCATCTGCCAAATGCTGAAAGCTGGGTCAGGAATGTCCATCAGCCACAGGGTGAGTTGCAATATCTGACATCATGCTACTTGGTTTTCCAGTTCTTCGTGCTTTGTGTCCACAGAGCTGAGATACACGTGCTTGTTCCAGACCTGGTTTGAGATGGCCTTGGGGAAAGCACAGAGAAAAGACACGGGTCTGCACAGGACCCAGCCTTGTGCACTTGGATTAACTGCTCCTTTTTTCCCATCTGCCCTTTCAGCCGCATTGCACAACCACAGCATCTCCTAGAAAAGCCCCAGTCTTGCCTGCCATAAAATCAGCTCATATTTTTTAGGCGTCCTGAGAGTAGATTGTCTCTGTATGCTGCACTGAACTACCAGCAGCCTATACCCAAGTGATGCCGATGCACAAAGCCTGGCCAGAAGCACATCAAGCTTCAGGACATCACTCAAACACACACAGAAAGCCTATGGCAGAGTTGCCTATCTTAATCAGGGTCCTTTATACTTGTTTGTCCGGGCAAAAATTTATCCACCCTGTGTTTAAAGACCCCCAAGGATGGAGATTTCACAGTCTTGAATCTATTGATGTTCTTGATCCCCATAAATTTTTTTCCTATCTGGTTTGAATTTTTCTTTGCAGCAATGTAAAGATATTTCTTATCCTACCAGTGAGGATAGATTGTACCAGTGCACTTTGTAACAGCCTCTTCGGTACCCAAAGGCACTTATATCCCACCAAGACTCTCTCTTTTGGCTAATAAATGTAACTCGATCAGTCTGTCCTCCCAGGTTGTGTTTTCTGGATTTCCAGCACCGCTTTCTGTTTTGACAATGAGCCATTGATAACTGCTCTCTGGGTGCATATACCTACAGCCTTGTCCCCACTCTCTAGCAGTTTTATCTAGACCCATGTTTCCCTCACCTGATTAGGAAAGTGAATATGAGACACTGTCAGAAGCCTGCAAGTGCCAATGATGAATCTATTGCTTTTTCCTTCACCGTAAGGCTTGTTACCTGTCACAGAGATCCCACAACAAGAGTTCAAATGGCCACCAAAAGTCACGATTTGCATATTCAAAAGCAGACAAAGGATTAGTTAGAAGCAGGGATTATTCAACCTATTGGTGAACTGGGCAACAGAAGGGTTGAGGTGCCAGCATCCAGGTGAGGGGCACGCTGACCTGCAGCCAAACAGGCATCGCAAGCAAGAGGTGGACCGCATCTCTCCAAAACCCCGTGCTCTCACCCTGTAGTGCCTTCACACCGATACCCGTGGCCCTGTGACAGGGCAGTGAATGCTGACAGGCAGCACTTGCAACATCTGCTCTTCTAATTTACAGTGCGAACGACCTGTTGTCGTCACGCTGATAATCAAGTATTTTCTCCTGGCTTGGGTCGGAAGGTGAACTGAAGTGAGTATCTGTTACAGGGAAGTTAAATTAATTTCTAGTGATTATCTCAGGGCTCTTATGATTTTATCTGGGCTTTCCAGCTTTGAGCATGTTGTTACTGCATGCATTGAGAGAGCCAGAGCGCTCTCATCCATGTGGTCCTACTGCTGATCTGGATAAAAGAGCTTCATCAGTTTAATTTCCAGGTTTTCATTTCCTGCATCCTACTCCTTGCAAGACCATGAAATAAAAGGAGCTTCATCCCTCGGAGCGTGCATGGGAATGGGACTCATGATACCTGGACTTCATTTCTAGCTCTCTCTCTAACTTCGTTAGTGTTAACCGTCACCCCTGCACGCCTCAGTGCCCCCATCTGAAAAAATAATAACATCTTGCTCGGTTCATCCCTACCTCTCAAGGCAGCTTTCAAAAGAAGAAGAAATCATCATCCTGATTTTATAGATGGAGAAACTGAGGCCCAGCGATGGGAAGTGACTACCGTTGGCCTCCCACAAGGTACCATGCCCTCAGCCTCATGGCTCCACGCTCAGGGGCTTGTCCACCAGACCAGACAAGTGCTGGAGTGGAAATAAATATTCCTCCTGATGACTGTGGTCTCTGTGGTCGGGGCTGAGGGTCGAAATGTTCGCACAAGGCCTGCACGCAGAAACCACAGAATCCCCCACAGCTCCACTGCACTTTATTAAAAGTCACTGCTTCTGTGAAAAATGGGTTTTATAAGAGTTAGGTGCCTTAATTATAAAGTCATGTGCGTTTGAATGACTTCTTCCCTGCTAACCGTTTGTGACAGCCTACAAATGTGAAAAGTATTACCAAGCCTATTTTTAACATGGCTATGGAGAGGCTGTAGTTGTGGAAAACCAAATCCTATAGGATCCTAATGAGAAAGACCAGTGATTCTTTAAATATGGTTAGCGTTGTCTGAGTTTAGCAACGATGCCGATGCTATCCGAAAGATGGGAGATGCAGGAGTCTTGCGGTAGCAATCGTGTGTTAAATAAGCAGTAGGAGCAAGCGATGTACAGGGCTCAATTTTTCCCTTGGAAGTGGCTGAACGGTATGGAGGTATGAGTGTATGGAGATAGAAAAATCATTTCAGAGGGGTGCTGAAATCTGGGGTAGGATCATTATTCCGAAGGACTGGGTGATGTCTAGAAGAGAGATGCCTTCAGATCATTTATTCCCCTACCTTCCAATTCATCCAAACACTAAAAGCAATTCCTTTGCTCCTAAGTGGATTGGTAGTGGGAGAGATGTGAAGATTGTGAACCAAAGAAAGGCAACATCCTGCTTCACTGGGTTTTTTTCCTACT
The DNA here is from genome assembly GCF_947461875.1 of Haliaeetus albicilla. NCBI lineage: Eukaryota > Metazoa > Chordata > Aves > Accipitriformes > Accipitridae > Haliaeetus > Haliaeetus albicilla. The sequence goes on along the minus strand of NC_091500.1, from coordinate 5,691,251 downwards.
TAGGAAAAATAGGTGAATTTTGGTACCTAGTGTATTTCTTGTATGACCCTGCAATGAAACCTTTTTTATTGCATACAGATCGGTGTATTTGTACTGCTGTGAGGAATAGCAATGCATTCATAGAGGTCTAAAGAAAGGTATTCTTTGTGCAACATTTCTTCGTCTCTCATTTTTTTAGTTGTAAGAAACTTTATAAAAGCTCCAGACTATAAGAGCACTTGTTATTTAAAATTCTTTAAAGATAAAGATTGAATCTGGCGGTCATGAGACCCTTCACACCATAGTAGAAAAAATAAGTGGTTTGTTTTCAAGCCTTTTTCATTTCTTTACTTGGGTAGCATGAATGTGCATCTGAAAAGAACTTTTTCTCTTTGTAACGCAGGCTGAGGCTGAAGCACATCTTGAAATAGCCGTTGGTACCAAGCTGTCAAGGCACTTACCTGCAATCAGATGGAGCAAAACTAAAAGGTTAGAACTTCATCTTACATATTAAATCTTGGATAACTGTCAGTGGGACCCTCTGTCTTTCAGCTACATTTTTGCAATGCATTCATATACGTCTTTCATAATGCCAATGGCAAATTTATCAGAACATCTACTAGCCTGCAATAAGTCCCAGGGGCTCCACAGCTAAAATTGCAAAGGAGCTTTTCATTCCTTTGCCAAGTCCTCACATGTAGGCATGGCATACATAGGCTTATCCAGTGATATTTATTAAAAAAAAATATTAAAAAATATTGAAGTTTCTTGGAAAAGTCAAAATTGAAGTTAAAAATAATGGTAAATAATGATATGGTAACAGACTGTAAATGTACATTGGGGGATATAAAACATTCACACTGCAGCTATAAATCTAGGGAGCGCAAGTGACCTAATGAGTGCAAATTTGTGCCTAATCTATCCTGCTTGCACTGCTTGTAGGCTTTGAACTTGCAATCCGCAGTGCTAAAAAGGATCATTGCTACTCTTTAAGCTAAAAGAGTTGTTTTGATGCTAGATCTTTCCTAGTTTGTGGACAAGCCACTGAGGCACATCTGCACCTTCCTAGATACTCTCTAAATAGTGACAATTCAGAATATTCCTGTCACTGGCAAGACAAGCCCTGACCCAGCTCAAGTGCTGGTCCTTTGCTGGTCCTGTGTTGGAGCAGAAAACAGGGGGTATTTAAACCTCTCTGACTTTTTTTTTCCACCTGTACATTTTGCTTGATGAAAACATGGAACAATTTTCTCATTGGCGTATTGAAATGTACTTATTTTGTGATTAAACCAAGCCCATAGTCATGAGGATCTGTCATGTTAAGGCCTAGGATTGAAGAAGGGTTAATTTTTACTGTTTTCTTTCATTACAAATGTTGAGCCCAGATTTTCACTGTAATCACACTTGTCTGAATCAGGACTCTGAGTCATGAGTTTGTCTGACATCTTTGTCATGCAAATCTGCACTCCATCTGGAGACCTAAGGGCTCAGGGAGATTGAATACTTAAGGGAATTTAATTGGAAATTATAGGGAAATTTGGAAAAGGAGATGGGAGATCATAAGGGTTTGTCTGATACGTGACTTCCCTGGTCATGTATCTTTGTAAATTTTGGGTTTTGGGTTTTTTTGCAACCTAATAGAAACTCCTTTTCAGCCTAAACTGTGGTTAAGTCAGAAAAAAACTGCACTGTGAAGGTGAAGCACTGGCCATAATAGATGTTGGCTGACTTAGAAACTGAGCCTGTGATTATAAGGTTGTGTTTACCACTGAGGGAATCAAATTCAAGTTGGTTGTGGCTCTTCAGTGGAGGTGTCACTCTCTAGAGTGACTCTTAAATTTGAGAACCTGACCTGGAAATCTTAAATCTGGCTCCTTCCTCCCTGCCACAGGCTATGAAGCTGCAGCAAGGAGACACAACTGCCTTTCTCACAGCATTCCCTACGTTCAAACACAGCACAGGAGAAACTTATGGTTCAGAAAAAAAGATGTAAAAAAAATAATTTGGCAAGTTAATTAGCTGTGCATTGCAGAGAATGTGTCTGGTTGCAGAAACCAGCAAGAGTTTGGCAGCTGCAGCATGGTTATTTACACTTCCTTACCAATTTGCCTGCCACAATCTGCATCTCTTATGGGCATAAGAATTAAGTGCCTTCAGTGCGTCCCCAGTTTATCTTTTGACCAACTAAGGTAATAATAACATGCTGAGATTTTTTTGTCAGAGGAGGACAGCCAGTCAATCTGCGTTGATCTGCAGTCCCACGTTTTTTACGAGAGGTACTGTCATGGGGCACAGCTCTAGATAAATACGAGAGAAAGGAGCTCACAGTCCTACACAGGCAAGTTAAGTGAAAAGCAGAAGAGGAATGGGAGATAAACTGGCTGGTTTGAGGCAGGCAGGACACGGGTACCAGGATGAGACGGGCACGGAGTCGTGTTTCCTCACTTGTTGAGTTCTGTGCTATTGTGTCTTCAATGACGTAATACTTCCTGTGGCTTTCTCCAAAAATATTTTCATAAGCTTTGTGTGATGTGCACTCTGCACACTGCCTAATACTTTGATCCCATGAGGGTTTGGAGCGTTAGTGGTTTTAATCACTTCTAGCTAGATTAATTTCCTCAGATTCATATCATACAGAATCAGCTATTATTGGTTTATTCCTTATTACATCTATGATGGCTACACATTCTTACCTACCTAAAAAAATATCAGAGGAGTTTATTTTGTTAGCTTTAGCTAATGGTTGTATACTGATCCCTGAGTAAGATGATATTACTGCAAATGTAGAGGGGTTTGTGCTGAGCGAGTTCACGTGCACCTGTGTTTTCCCAAGAAATCTTGGGAAGTTTGGTTGTCCCACATTGCTCAGGTTTGGTCACATCACGAGCTTTCTAATTTTTGGCTACTTCTGGTTTCTTACTCCAGCCAAAATGAGGCTACAGGTGAACTTTTAGTGTGGAGTTCATCCCACCCAGCATTCACACCTCGGCTCCTTGTCACAGACTCCCCTTTCCAGCCAGCGGAGAGAAATAGATGGTTTTAAGGAGTGATCAGTCTGACTATTTTAATTGTCTGCTTTAATAGTAGATGAATTGCACCCTAAAGACACCTGTTTCTTTGAACTGAGTACAAAAGGAGAGTAAATGTAGTTGTCAACATTGCAGCTGTCTGCACTTGATCAGATGAATGCTGCCCTTCAAGCCGGATTTAAACTTATTTATGATGGGATGCATCTGACATATGATGAATGTCTATGTGTAACCTGGATGTCTAGAATCTCTTCATAGTCAGAGCAAAAAAATTGACTTTTTTTTAGGGTGGAATCTATCCCACATAATGGCAAATATCTGAAATGACTTAGTTGAACAGCTAATGACTACAGATGGGAGCCCAGAATGACTAAAATTTAATTCTGCGGTTGATATGTACACCTATAAAGTCACATGAGACTAAATCCATCCCCAAAGGATATATGACTTTTTTATAGTGCAGAGCATCCCGCAACTCCCTCTGAGACCAGTGGGCATTGAGCATGTTGGATAAACATGTTGCTCATTTGCATGTGTAAAGATTGGTTCAGGAGTCTACCTGGGCACCCACACTAGAAAATCTGGGCTTTCAGTCACATTTTTTTCTTCTTTCCTTGCCTAATATGCTTTTGGTATTAATGGTAAAATTTTACAAAAAGAAAAAAAATGAGAAACCAAAAATCCCCATCCCCCTACTCATAAGATTTGTTTCACAAAGCCAATACTCATGAAGGAGGCTGTGAAGTCAGTATGTTACCAAACAGAAGAAGTATGTTACATCTGCAAACTTTTTATAATCTACAGGATTTTTCATCCAGGGGCATTATCATCATAGTCATAAGAAGAATAAAGAATAGGGGGAATGAAGAGTGGGGGGAAGAGAAAACCTTTGGCATTAACCAAGGGTCATCACCAGATTGATTCCTCCCTTCTAGACATCCAGGGTTGTGCAGAAGAAACTGGGGGTAATTCTACCCTGTAACATGGGGTAGATTATCCCAAATTGCAACTGCATCCAACTGTGCGTATAGGGCAAACCTGTTATACCTTTCTCTCCAGCAGACTATGCCAGCCGTCCTTAGTGCCAAGGTAATGGACTTGCTGTTTCCAATTATTCCCCTTGTGATGAACCCATTACGATCTGGTTGGGGGGGGCTGTAGCAATCCCAGACATTTGGGTCTGCTGTGATGAAAAAATTGTGATTTTTTTTTTTAAACAGATGTAGGCCAAGATCTGAGTGCACCTGGGCCAGTTTATGGTTACAGATGAACACTGCGAAACGGAGTGATTTCAACCCGAAACCAGGCAAAACACATTGGCTTTGGCCGGCTTTGCTTTAAGTTATGGAGTCTGTAGGAAACCAAAACTCAGAAGGGGATAAGCCCACCCAAACCAAAGCGAAAGGAGTGATTTGCAGGAGTGCCCGCAACCTGAACCTGCAGAGTTGGGTGAGTTACTCCGTGCCTCACCTCCCGGCACCTTGGGGGTCCCGCGGTGGCTGGTGGGTCTGCAGAGGCGCTCGGCTCTTTTCCTGGTTGTACCTCGGAATTTTCCCCACTTTGATATTTCATTGACTAGGATAAAAGAATGCAACCGTCTTCTCCAGAGATGTAGTAGCTTTCTGAGTTTCATTTTGCTCTATCCGTGTCTCCGTTTCTCCTCACGTTGCCGCTCTGGTCTTTGTAGCGCTTGAGAGCTTGAATCTGGTCCCACACAGTCACATAGCCGTAAGCTGCAGAAACGCTCTCACACTCTCTTGACATTGCTGGTGCCAGCACAAGACAAAGACATTTGTGTTTAAACTTTCACACAAGCCTTCTCTAGAGAGCGCAGAAATAAAACTGCTGCAGACTGATGCTAATTTAAGACGTCCTTATATTCCACGAAATAACAAATCAAAACTCTTCTAACAATGATGAGCCTCATTCAGCGTATTGCTACACGTAGTATTTCTGGCTTTGTCCACAGATCAATTCATGCATAAATTTGAAAATCGTTTTTATTATTCAAGTTCACTGTGAGCTTTGCTTTTGTTTGCAGCAGCTCTGTAGCAAACATTAGCGAAGATATGTGTTTGTCAGATAATCACATTTGTTAAGAGCAACGTTTAATTGTTATTTCCAGCCGCAGCAAATTAAGTGAAGATACAGTATGGAAAGGAGAAATTTCTTATGTATGCTACATCAAAATCAGCATAGAATTACGATGACTACAGCTAATGGAATAATTTACCACAAATAATTTATTCAGATGTAGCCTTTTTTCCTGCTGAGGGAATAGCTCTGAGCTAAGTGCAGTTTCCTACACAGTACTTGCTTGGACAAATATAATTATGAACTTTTTTGCCCTCCAGCTTATTCATGAATAACAAAATTTGAGACATGTTGGTCAGGCCAGTCACATGGTGCTATTCCTGCTCACTTCATTGAAATACTACTGCAACTGCTTCCAGTACAAATATCCAGGTGCACACATTTAAGATTCTGTTCCTCTTGACGCTCTTCCATTCAACCCTGAAATGTTCTGTCCTGGCCCATTTAGGCCTGTGAAATTCAGTCATAGGAATGTCCAGATGGAACCTGAACCCAATTAATTAAGAAGCAAATTTTAACAAATATTCACTTAATGAAAAAAAATAGTCCAAAACTCAGTAACTTATATATATGTGGAAGCTGCCATACCCCATACTTGTCTTTGAACCAAAGTATGCAATGTCAGCTCAATCACTGATGTCCAAATTTTACTCCTTACTTTAAAAAGTAATGTGAATTCCATTCTTAATTCATTTTGTTGTGATGGGCGTAATCTTACGTTTCTTGCGGAGCATAATCTTACGTTGTACATACATACCAGATGGACTATAATACTGATCTTCTTCGCAAGGGAGGATTAACAGTACTGCAGCTACTTAACTGTGAAATTTCAAGTCTGATATCATCAATCATCAGTGTATTACAATGCGTACTACAAACGGGGCTGGTTGCCTATTATTGAGGTTGTCTGACACTTCCCATTACAAGACTCTGTTTTCAGTTGCTCAGAGCTTTGCCAAGCTTTAACCATTTGGATTTAAATTCTTCATGTTGAGTGTTTGCCTCAGGCTGAATAATTTTAAAAAATGTCAGCCAAAATCAGAAAAACGCATAAAAATTCTGACAACCTTTATGTGAACTGCTCTTTTGCCCCCCAAACTTTGCAGGAAGGGCTTGACATCTGGCAAACAGACTGACCTTTGTGTGAGGGATGAAAATGCATTGAAAGTCTGTGTGAAAACTCGCAGAATCCCAAACTTGGCAAAGTCTCCAACCTTTTGCCAGGCTGCAAGGTGCAAGGCCCGGGCAAGACTTTGATTTCACCCACGATGGATGTGCTTTTGCCTGGGCTGCTGCTGCTGTCGTGGGGTCCAGGAAGGCTCTACTTCATCTATCATTGATCTCTTTTCATCCATGTGGCTAAAGAGAAACATTTTTATTATTTGCACTGTTAATCATTCGAGATGAGCCATGTCTCGCTTCCAGTTCTGACTTTATTCCTGCATGACTTGATTACTAATCTACAGCTACTGGTACTCCGTTCTGTTCCTTGTGAGCAGTCTATTAACTCCTAATAGTCAACACTGATGATCTAATTTCAGTCCTGACAATGCAATTTGGTTTTCAGTTCTAACAATGAAACTCAGTGGATTAGAATCCACTAATGGGACCTCTGTATTAGTCAGTATAGCACTTCCTAAAATGCTTAAAGTACCATTTATATTAATTGTCCTGAAGGTGTTTGAAGTAAATATGGGATGAAGAACAAGACATTGTAGGGGTAAACCACTTAAGTGGCCTTCTCATAGATGACATTTTGGCTGGGGAAAAGGTTGTCATCCTTTTGCCATGTGCAAAATTGTTGCACTCCAGAGATACCCCTTCATTTTCCAGATCATGCAACACACTTTCACATGAAGTTCAATATTTAATTCAGCCCTTTCATGTAAATCTCTGAGCTGGACAAATTGCAAGTGAAGGAAGTAAAAGACTCCTAGCAATCTGTTATGAAAAGGCTGATAATTACAGCTGTGATTCCTCCTGCATGAGAAAACCATCCCTTGGCTGACAGCACGGCTGCATCTTGAAACATCAGGCGTGGTCTTTATGTAAATCTCAGTGTTCTTCTGCTTGTTCTGCTGCAAAAGCTGTTCTCACTGGGACACAGAAGGAAATCCAGTGAGACAAGGTAATAGAGATGGAAGGCTGCTAATGGAAAGATTAGGTCTCTGGGCTGTCAGACTTGTCTCTCTTACGCACATGTTTATGCTTTAAGTTAAATAATACAGCATGCTTATGTATGTGAATATATATACCACATATGTAACCAAATGTACGAATGGTAAGATGCTGTTCTGTGTAAGAAAGTTGCAACAGAGACTGGTTTCACATGTATATATATTATATTACATTTCATTACATTTATATTACAATGTAAAAGGTTTCTGCCTTTCCCCAGAAAACACAATCTTAACATTCATGTACTCATGTACAACAAGCCTGTCCATACACAGGATCTTGGAGAGCAAGTTGGTTTGGATGTTGCTAGAATTTTACTACCCTGCAGATAGTTTCTGTGACTCTTAGCTCTGGATAAAAAATGTCATTTTCATTGAAATGAATGCTTCAGTCCTGTTGAGGGGATCACTGAGTTAGGGTTCTCAGTCATATCTCCTCCAAGGTTTCCTTGTCCTTTTGTTCCATAAAAACATTTTTATATGTTCATGTCATGGTACTTAAAAAACAACAGAAAAAAACCCAAACGAATCCATTGCCTAGTCTACTTTACAAGTCTTATTCTGCATTTTGCAAATCCTGCTCTTACTTGCAGCAACCCGTACTTGCTGCACTTAGACACCAGGTCTCTCCATCTGTCTCTCTTTGTAGGAGTAAGACTTTATTTACTGGTTTGTGCCTGATAACACTGGAACACAAATAGCTTTGTGTATTTATTTTCTACGACAGCCTTTGTAGAGCTCTTCGGAGATATCTTATAGTCCTTGAATATAATGGCAGGGGAGGGCAAGGAGTTGATCTTGCTTCAACTTCTTCCTCATTGTCTTTCCACTTCTTTTTTTGCACCTTGAGGGGAAGAGAGGACACTAAATGAAGTGTTCCTGCCTCGCACTACAAAGCCTTTACGTGATATATGCCATATCTGGTGGGTATTTGTGGAAGGAACGCACATCAGCAGAGTTTTCAAGACCACAGTCCTGAGAGGAAATGGCTGAGTTTCGATGTCCTGATTTTATTGTATATTCTTGGATAAGATGATAAATACTGACATAAGAAGCCAGTAATTGAAGCATCAGGCTAAAATAGTTGTGTCCTCTGATCTAATCCTTCCCAGACCAATTTACCTTAACCTTTCCCTCTGCAATTTTCTCTGTGTAACCCTTTCAGATGAGATTTTACAAACCAAACTATTATCTCCTCTTTGGGTTAAGAAAAGATTTCAGATACATCATGGAAAAGCAGAAGGTGTTTAGTGCAAATAACAGAGTTTGGCCAGGCCGGGGCTGGTTTGTGCTGAATTCAACTTTTCGTGTCCTCTCCCTGGGGAGAAAAGAAGTGTCACTTGCACTTTTCTTCTCCCCATAGTAGGACGTGGGCTGGAAGGAGATGAACCACATGAGACCTGAGCATATTCACAGTAGCCATGTCATGAAAATCAGGCTAAACTGTTTCAGCTCTTATAGAGGGTTTAACTTTGTTTCTATATGTGTGCATTTTTGTAAATTAAAAAAAAAAAAAAAGAGAGAGAACTCTAAAATCCATATATTTCTGTGTCTTGGGACAAAAATGACTGAATTTACAATGAAAAATTGATACATTTAAGCATGGCTTAAAAACAGATGTTGTGTACTTTTAGCAAAAACGTAAGTCTCAGTAGGTTGCTCGGTTGCTTTCAGGATGTGGTCCTCTGTCTCACCCACAGCCTATACTGCCTTACCTAGTTCAAAGCTGCGTCAAATTATATGAAATGTGTTGCTGGAAAAATCCTATTTGATCCCCAATGCTATTTTGTTTTTAAGCAGATTTATTGGTTTCGATTCTGCTCATTGCTATGTTCAGCTGTTAATGTGTATTCTCGGATGAACAGGGAGAGTTGGAGGCAAAAGAGAAATTCCTCCCATGCTTTCTGCAGAATGGAACTAAATAAAAACCTGCTTGCAAAATATGCAGGAAACATCTAACTCAATATCTGTCCTTTGTACTTAGGGGTCCCAGTGGTGATTGCTGCCAGCTGGGGGCAAAAATTGTCTGTTTTGCTGCTCTCAGTGGTCTTCTGCTAGCAGCGCAATGCACTGGCCATCCCGTCTCCCTTGCAGCAGACCTTAAAATAAGAACTCTGTCAGAATTATGATAGGAACTGATAGGAAAAGGGGCAATTTTCCATGACATTTATATTAACTGTAAGTGAATTCTTCACAGTCAACACTGTGCGACAGGGTCAGACCATTGGCTAAAAGCCTAATCAGAAAACAATTTACAGCGGAGTAATAAAGCAGAGTAATTATTGCTGTGATACTACTGTCATTGCTCGTGATATTACACCAAGCAGTATTTTGACTTCAGAGGGTCGCTTGCTGGCTGAGGCATGTCGGGATTTGACGTGAGCGTGATAACCCCATCGGGGATCTATCAATCAGAGCAGAGCAATGCCCAGGAGTTCCAAAAGAAAGACATCCAAGTTTGCCTGCTCGAGGCCCAGCCGTGTTTTTTCAAAGGGAGGTGAAGTTGGGGAGATTCGAAGAGTCCTGTTTGCCTTCGTATTTGACAAGGCAAATAACTGTGCTTGGAAGTGGCGAAAGAAAGCTCCGCAGGGATTGTGGGCTCATTCTAGCTAGAAACGAAGTTTTTTTAGAAAAGTGAGGGATGCAATCAAAGTCAGAGGTTGGGTTTGTTCCACTAAAATTGGGTTGCAATCCCTGCTTGCTTGAGGAACTTTATTGATGTCAGTAGTCCCATTGAGAGTATGAGTATTTATGTAGCTGAGAGAAGCTAATGAAATGAACTCAAGTGAAAAAGGGATTGTTCACATGCCCAAGAATTGTATGACGAGGGCCCTAATCCAACCATTGTGGTTTAGGGATTTGCAAAATTACTTATTTTTGCTATTGCATCTATGTCAATTTTGCTAACTCTTCACACATTCCAGGCTGTCTCCTGAAATCTACCTTGTTTGCTCTGAATTTCTCCTTCCAGGACAGTCATAGCAACATACTGACCTAATTCTTCAGGTTATGCAGCTGTGTACTCACTATTTTAAGAGATAAATGAATAACAGTCTCTCCATTCTCTGGTGTAAATTGACCAAAGCCTCTTCATGTCAGTGAAGCAACATGAAGTTGTGAAAACTGAAAGCCTGAGGCTAGACATTAACTGCAAAAAGAAAAGGTAGCCAGCCATTGCATAGCACTTCTAAAAATTATTGTGAACATACAGCATTTTCAGGTAGAAATGGTGGGCTAGTTAAAAAAAAGAACTATGGCTGGGATGAAAGGACTTTGTTGGTAATGTTCACTGGGGTATTGCAATACAGATCTTGCGGTGCCCCAGGTCATCGCACTGTTCAAACTGATTTTTCTCAGAAGGGATGTTTTCTGTCTTTTCAGCTATTCATTTTTTATCAGGGTTATATTTTTGAAGGTGTCTGTAGTCTTGTTGGCTGCTGGACAGCTGTATCACAAGGATTTCCCTCTGGTATAAAACACAGAGCTCTTCTGTATCAGTGTGGAATGCAGTAGCAAATCACTGTACAGTGGCCCATAAGGATACCAGCTACCCTTATAAACTTTTTATAACTTAGGAAAATAAACATGTGGTTTCAGGGCTCTGCATAGTCAGTACTAGCTGACTTGGAGCTTGCTTTACAAAACTAAGAAAGAAAATATTGGTAGAGCTAATAAATTTCTGAGGGAATCAGCGAATAGTGTTCTGAAAGCTCTGAAACATTTGATGGTTTATGGACAACTTTGTATTTTATCTCCCGGAGCATCATCCAAGCTGAGCACTAAAGTGCAGTGTTCTCCATAACAAGTACTGTGATCTGGGAGCTCCTGCAGGACACCAGCCTCACGTCAAGTTATCCACTGAAAGACCTTCTAATGCAGGGGATCCAATGTGCTCCCTGCAAGGCCAGCAGATATGTCTCTCTCACTTAGGGAGAAAATAACTGGTCGTAGCAACAGCAAGAAAGCCACCAGCTCTATGCAGTTCTCTCGTAACTCCTTCTATTTCAAATAACCATCTTTCTTTAAAAAAATCTACTAATTTAAAATTAGTAGCTATTGGGTATGATCAGAATTGAAAGGTGCAGATTGTGATAATGGATATTTGCCACCTCTTTCTAGCAGGCTGTATTCCTTGTTATTTTACTGCCCCTCTCTTTAGATGCCATGTAAGCCAATTCCTCCCTACAGCAAAATTGTTCTCATGAGGAATCTTTGACACATGGAGAGCAGAAAACAGGGATGTAAGAAGAACTCACACCCAGGTTGCGTGCCATCAGCTCCACATATTCTAAGAGTAAAAGAAGTAGAGAAAAATTAAACTAGTGTCCAGATAAATGAAAATGTGGGAGGCTCTAATTCCCTATCATTTCCATGGGCGATGAAGTGCCATTACCAACACACTTTCAGCGCTGTGTGCTAGGTGGCAGTTTCAAACCCTGTCTCCACGCGTGGCAGAAGCTGCATTTGACAAATCTGTTATGTCTTATCTGTTCTGAGCTGCAGCCTTTGCCCATGAAAGGACAAGCCACGCCGTGGCTTTTGGGGAGCTTTCGTGGTGACACCTTCAATCCTTATCTCAGGCAAATGTTGCGGTGTGTCCTGCCGCAACCTACCTACCCTGTGTCTCAGTGAGTAAACTTCTTGCAGATGGAGGTATTTTGGTTTAGGGTCCAAGACTGCTCGTTGTGCGCATGTGAACTGCTGGCTCTTGGTGGGGTATCCCTGAACTTCTTCAATGCAACAGGTGTCGGGGTGGACCCCAAGTCAGATGCATTTTGGGATCGATCATCTGAAGGATATTATGGGTGCAGGTTATTTATTTACTTCTGCTTTCTGAATCCTCCGTCTAGGGTTTCTGATCCTAAATCTAAACCTTCCTTTTTCTCAAGAACTACCCTTCAGTTCGTGACCAAGTCTTCACAAACAAAGCACAATAACATGCCTTGGACAAATTCTGAAACAAGAAATATGCCTCTTCCCTGCTCATCTGAAAGCCTGAGCTAACCAAAGGCATGACCCAATCCCTTGGACACTCAAACACAACCATGTAATACAGCCTACACTCAACTGTTCTGTGGTTCAGCTGACAGATCTTTCTTGCCCCGGAGACAAGAATGGCAAGGGACTGAAAAAAAAAATAAAATTTACATATGGGAAACTGAGGCACAGAAGGATTAAGTGACTTGCATACAGGCAGACTGTGGCAGAGCTAAGAATAAATCAGAGAAGTCTGATTCTCAGTTCAGTGCCTTAACCGCAAAATCATGCCTTCCTTACATCAGAGCATCCTTTGTCACCACAAGCTGAGGGTAGCAAGCAGTGGGGACAGAGGAGCTGGAGGTCACCGTAGTAAGAATATATGTTTACTCTCTTTAGGTATATTCAGTTCCTGATAAGTCCATTAAAGATATCAGTGTTTTCACCTGAAGGTGAAAGGTTCTGCAATCTCACTGTCAGTCCCTTGGGTCTCTGTATATTTCTTTTGAAAAGCCAAAGCAGGAGAGTTACAAGAAAAATAACATTCATTAAAAAAGTAATAATAATAGTGCTACAGTACAACAAGGAGGTGAAATTAAGTTTGGATTTGTAGCCTGCAAATGGCTGTGTGAATGCTGAAACATTAACTCTGTTGTTTAGCTCAGATAAAATTGTTTTGGTGCCAGTAGAAAATACCTTTCTTCGGGAAGGTCTTCTGGGCTCTAATTTGGAAATTCCAAAAGACTCAAATGTATCCAGTTGTGCACTTGTAAAGAGGTGAGAGACCTGCCAATAAGTGATTTACAGTATGTTTTCCCATGTTTTACATTTTGGTAATTTCATGTTGGAACTCAATACCTAATAATGTAAAATCCAGCTCCTCCAACTAAGCCAGGAATGAACTCATGGAGGAGTGTCCCATAGGGAAGGGCATATACTACATTACGTGTCTGTGTGCCAGCACCGGAGATGCAAAAACAGCTCCGTGGAGATTTGTCCTGTAAGGTCAGCCTCCAGAATTGAAAGGGTTGGCTGAATTCACCTCTTGCTACTGACTGACGGCAATTCCCAAGACTTAGACATCACCGCAGACTCCGCTGAGGTCGCGCTGCTGAACCCCGGGCTCAGATGTGCCTTTAGATGAAACTACCTGTGAACTAAAATTCAAGAGAAACCTGAAGGAAATTTGGAGAAAAGCTCAATTTGGAGAAGCTGGTCTGAGCACAATTCCTGGGTCAGCATGATCTGGAGAGTGCAGATCCACATCTGAACCACGAGATGGGATGCGAACTGGCACCTTGAGCTGAACGTCCCCAAGATCAGGCATCTGCGCAGCAGCTTGTGCTGTGCTACAAGGCAGGAGATCATTTCAGGCACACCTTTGATTTTAAGATGCATAGACAAGGTGCAAAATGTGACACGAAAAATAATTTAAGGGCCAGAGAAAATGTGTTGCAGTGGAAAACTTAAAAGAGCTTGGTCTGTTAAGTTTGTGAAAAAGCAAGGTTGTGAGGTGGTTTGCTTATGTCGGATGATTTATCTTCATAGAGATAAAATAGCAGCACTGAAGATCTCCTGGTCAAGTACACAGAGACATAACAAAAGTTAGTAACAAAAGCTGCACCTGAACTCATATCCAGACAAGAAACAAGGCACACATTTTTAACTGTTGAGATGATTAATCATTAGGAACAACTATCAATGCAAGTGGCGGAGTTTTCATCTCTTTGGCCCTTTAAATCAGGACTGTGTGTCATCCTGAAAAAAAATGGTCTGGAGCACAAGACGTTGAAGTCACAGCAAGATGAGTGGAGGGTCATCTTCAAGGGTCTCTGTGAAGTAAATAGTTTCTTCTGGGCTTAGACTGTGTGGATTCGCTGCTCTTTCTGAAGCCTGAAAGACATAAACCAGACATTTCTTATCAAAACCTTTGTATGGAGGATGTCATTTCTCCACCTTTCGTGCTCTCTGAAATCCCGAGGGTACCCAAAACTCTCTGCTCTTCTGTTGTCCAACTCGCCTGACTTTATGTAAAAAACTGAGTCCACTGAAGCTGATGGTATTTTTGTGACATCATCAAATATATCACTATCACGACAGAACTGGAATGAGAATAGCTAGAGTTTTGGCAACAAATGACAGGCTGCTAGGGCAAGAACTGGGTGCACAGGCTGCAACATCTCAGCAAGGAGAGGAAACAAGTCAGATACAGGACATTACTCTTGGTCTACCACTACCTTATTGCAACATCATCTGTTTGACCAATCCAACCTGAATTGAGACAAGTTCCTCACGGCACAGGAATCTGTGCTAGAGCCAGGGTTTCCAGCCAGGATGGGCTCAACTAGAGGGAAAGAAAGAAGATAAAAGAAGGAAGGACCTGCAGCTCTCATTAATTTCATCATTCAAAAGGTAGAGAAGACAATTAAATTGCTGCTTATGTTCAGTGACAGCTAAATATTTTTCTTTGTCTGGGGAAATTTCAAATGAACGTGTGGCCCTTCCAGATCCTAACATGACTTGTGCTGTTGCCATAGTTCAGTCATGCTGGAAACAACCTTCATATGAATGTAATATTTGGATTCCCCAAGCTGTTGAGTGTTGGAGCTCTCCTGTGTGACAGCACTGTGCCAAGGTGCTGCCCTGCCATCCTAGATAAGAAGCTGCAAGAGCATTACTAGCTAGCACTTGTACATCAGGTTCTGTTTACATCTCTTAGAGAACATTTTAGGCAGGTTGATGTTATTTATCCCTGTTTTGCAGGGGACAAAACCACGTTGCAGTGATTAGTCCAAGGCCATATTGTGAATTAAAGAGAACGAGAGTCCGAAACAGCCTTATCAGTTTGTACCTCTATGCCCAGTAGTTTTTGGCTTAGCCATATCACACTGTCACACAACTTAGTGTTAACTTCTTAAACTACCACCTTGGTATTCTTCGTTCATCCACACAGTGGTCTTGCTCTTCGCCAGCCCTGTCACCTAACGGATTCCCATCCCATTAAGCAGCAGCAGATCTGACATTGCCAAAGGAGTCAAGCATATGTGGTGATAGCTAAGAGGCCATTTTGGAATGCAGCAACAGTGTTATGCAAGTGGACCTTCGTTATCATGGCAGAGGATGGCGCTCAGTCTCCAGATCTCCCTATCTCCAGATCTCTACAATGCAGACGAGGCCTCTGGTCTGCTGAAGACTCTGTCTATGTGGCTGAATAAAACAGGCCAGGTCAACGTGATTTGCATCTACATGTCCATCCCGCTCCCTTCTAGAGCCAGTTCAACAGGGTGGCTATGACAATATTTTTCTTACTAATAGTCCCTTGCTCATGCCCATGGACTATGCTATCATCTTAAACAACGTAGATGATCTTGGCAGGTTCTTGAGCTCATAGCTTGTCACTGGCTTATTTACTGGAATACACCTTGCCTGTTTGACTCTGAAATAAGGATTGCAACACTGCCTTTCTCCCATTTTTCCTGTCTTTTCAACTGACTTGTTAAGCCCTCTGGAGGAAGGGTCTCCTAGTCATCAGGTATACATACAACACTTAGCTGTGGTTTCAACTGCATCCTGTGGCAGGTGCTATTTGAGGGCATTTCTATCCCAGCAGCAGAACATGAGAAGGCAAATTAAGCAATACCACCTTGGACTCCAGGAGCTCTCAGTGGAGTTCAGTATCTGGGCAGAGCTTACTCAGCAAGGGAGTTTAAAATTGCTTTTTGGCTAAGAAAGCAAATCCTTCAGCGTCAATCGGAAAATTGTATTTTTGATTTATTTTGTTTAGATAAGGGTTAAGACGACCAATTCAGAGCCCCTTTATGCTGTGATGTGGGTGGAAGTTTGTTCAGCCACTGAGATAGACCAGTTGCTCCCTTCCCCTCCCCTTGCTGCTTCACCCCCCCCCCCAGACTTGCTCTCACCACGTTTTTCTGAAACATGTGGGCCTAATTCAGGTTGAAGACTAAAAAGTTTGCACAGCGCTGGTTAAAAATTATGGCTTCTTATAATGAAATCTTTGTCAGTGGAAACTTGAAATAGCAGCTTGGCTTGTGACTTATGGGGAGACTGATGATGGAAATCAATTAATCATCCCATTTCCCAAAATCTGAACAGGAGGGCATACTTGAATCAGAAAGGGGCTCTGGTTTATGAGCTACTTGGACAGCTTCAAGACTTTCATTGAAAGCCCCAGGAGCATGAGTGGGAACAAATATGTTAAGACTGAATGTTTTTCTTTGGGAAGAAGAACAGCAATAGAGATCCTCTGTTGAGGAACATTTGTTTTTGTTTGGGGGGGGGCTTTTGTTGCACTAGAGGTGAGCACTTTGCAATCTTGAGCGATAGGGTCTCGATTTTTAATAAAGGCCCACTGGGTAATTTTATTGAGGTCTGCTAATTCTTACCGGGGTCAGTCAGCAGGGAGCTGTACGCTGGTTTTACCTGTGCTGGTCCAGCTTGGTGGTGCATACCACCTCTGGGGCTGGAAGTCCTGGCAGGGCCCTGGGGCTACTCGCCGCGAAACCAAAAAAGTGGTAAAAACCATGGGATCTCCTTCAGGAATGCGTGAGACGTCATATGTCTGGGACCTTGGCAAGGCACAGGGCAAATTTATGTGAGGTCCAGATCCAGACTGGAGTCCAGCATTTCAGTAGCCTGGGGCTACGATTATACTGTTCCACATCTGCTTATTAAAAGAAACCATACCATAATTAGAGCAATACATGTAATGGATTCTCTGGTTCAAAGGGTGAACTAAAGTGTTGGGGGGACAGGGGCATTGATTTGGATAGGACCAAATTTGGAAGAGGGAGGATCAGTCTGGGTCATCTTAAAACATTTCACTTGACCTGAAATGACATGTTTTGCCTTTTCTGGAATTGCTTAACCCCTTTTTCTTCCTCTTTATATATTAGAACTTGGAAAACTTGGTTTAAATAACTTTAAAAATTAACCCACCCACAGACCCTAAAACAGCAAACCAAGAAATCATGTAATAGATACTCCCAAAGCCATTTTATTAGCATCCCATGTATATTTCATACTCTCTCTTGCCATAGGAAGGGACACTTGCCCATATGATTGTGCCGTGATAGTCCAAACTAATGTGAAGCAAACACATTATTCTCTTTCAGAATATCCCAAATTTTAGGAGCTGCTGAAGAGGAGGTCAATCCCCTCAACTTTGCTTTAAAGTGGAGCAGCTGCCCTCACGTCCCCATTTATTTGAGACAAGCAAGGCAGATGTCTGGGGCAGTCAAGAGAAGGAAGGGACAAGGAACCGGAGGAGCACTGGAGCAAAGAAGCCTGAAGAAATCTCACCATTTGGCACAAGGATGATTTCCTTTGTCATCCCGCTTGCTTCCTGCCAGTGGGTTGGCTTTAATGAATAATGGGAGATGAACGATAATTTTGGTTTCTGCCTGGAGTGGGAACAGCTGACAAAGCGTTTAATGGAAGCTGACAGTTAAGTACCCAGCCACAGCAGTAAAGTGTCAGACAAAGCATATGAAAATAAACAGCCCAAATGAAAGCTATTTCTGAGCAGATTGCTGGCACACTTTCCCAACCCCAGGCAGGTTATCTGAGATGGTAATTGCTGCCAAAAAATTCCTCCTCCTCCTTTTTTTTTTTTAATATACCTTATGAGACTTACCTCAAGGGACCATAGAGCATATTTATGGATACGCTTAACTTCAAAATAAGCAAAATCAATACCAGAAAAAGCAGAGCTGTTTTATGGAGCTTATACTAAGTTTGTTTGCATGTTTAAACAAGTTGGTTGCTTAATAGCAGCTCATATATAGTATCTGATTATATATGTGTGTATTTATATATTTAAGAGGTAGAGACTGGGGTTAGCTAAAGGCTTGAAGGAAGCTACAGTGCCCAATTGTCACTGCCTTTCTGTAAGGCTCCTAGCCAAAATGGTCTGGGGACATGATGAACTGCTGCAAAAGGGTCAGCGTGAACCATACAGCCAAGATTCCCATCCAGTATTTATGCACTAAAAACCTTGCCATCATGAGCTGTGCTTTGACGTCTTTTTTTGCCCACAGTGCATGTTAGTTCTGCTTGTGTTGCTTTCAATCTTGCAGAACAGTTAATCAAAGCTGATGCAGGTTATTGAATGTTGCCTCGTGTTTAAAAATAGGTTCGTTGGCTTTGTGGCCAGAAGGGACTGCTCTGATCATCTCCTCTGACCTCCTGCGTATAACACAAGCGTGGGATAAGTACTATTATATGAGAGTTAATGTACACAGTGCCTTCATTTATGAGCTTTCTAGCTCATTTATTAGCTTAGCTGTGAAAGCAGGTGACTGCGAGTCAGCATTCCTGGTCCTATTCTTGGCCAAAATGGGCTGTAAACCAGTTATAATAATATTTCCCTATCTGTGATGCTTAAATGATTCCTGCACAGAAAAGGCAACAAGCTTGTGGCAACTTAACAGTTACTGAAAAGAATAATCCTGTTACAGCAAAAATAATAATCAAAATACCAAAGCCAATCCCCTCCCCAAATCCCGACTTAAATGAAGATTAAAAAAAATACTTGAAATTCTGAAATATTGGCTGCATAAACCTAAACATTTTAAAACACTGGAGCATGCGTTTTCCATTTCCATTTCCAATCTTGACTCTGACATCCTTCTGTTCCATTGGTGTAATTCATCTGTAGATACAAGGATTGCATAACTCATCACAGAGTCTTTACCATAGATATAATTACAGGCAATCCTTTAGCCTGAACAGCGTGAAGCCTTCTCTAAGGTGAGCACAAGAGGTCCTCGTAGGTAGTGGTGGTAGCTGCATGTTTTGTGGTGACATCTGCAATGGAAAAAACCAACAGAGCACTGCTGGGAAATATATAAGGAGACAGAGCAGCAGTGAGTTGTGGCACCACGCTCTTGAGGGGAGGCACTTGTGTTTGTTAGTGGACGGAAAGCAAGAGGTGGGAAGTGGTTTCCTAGCCATGTATAAGCCATCTATATTTTTCCCATTTGCTTTGGAAATTAATATGGCACATGAAATTGCAGTTCTCTGGTTCGCTGTAAAACTGTTGGGGACAAATGGCTCTAGACCTATGGGTATTAGAGGAATATTAACTGTGTTTCTATGTCTATAAACTGATTTGCCAGTGTAATGGTCTAAAGTGTTTATTATGCTTACTTTTTGATAGGGTGATCTTTGAAAGCTTAACTTTGAGCCATTTTTATGGGGAGTTTCCTAGAGGAGAAGGGCTACTAAACCGAGCCCTGTTCATACCTTAGCCCCTTCAGCTCACTCCGTAGTCCCTCTGCATACAAAAGACTCCTGCAGGAGTTAAAGCTGATAAAGGTAAAGGCCTGAAAAGACAATAAAATCATTTAACCCAAGTTGTAGAATATCTGAAGCCCTTGAATTACATTCCAATCTTTTGCACTGAGCCCAATATATTGTGTTTCACTAAATCAGGTCTTCCAGGAAGACATCCTCTTTTGGTTTGAGGACATTAAGAGATGGAGAATCCACCACTTTCTTTTGGTAGTTTCTTCCAGTGGTTAACCACAATCACTGCTAGAAATTTGTACCTTCTTTCTAATTGGAATTTCCCTGGCTTTCAGGTCTTGTTGTGCTTTTCCATTTTCGACTACAGAGCCTTTTAGTATCTGGTATTTCTTCACTCAGAGGTATTAATGTGCTACAATCATATCATCTCTTTCATTCTCCCTGTCACTGAGCTCCGCAGCTTGGGCTCTTGGGGTGGAATTCACTCCAAGTGGGTTGGTTCTTTGACGTCTAACGTTGAAGGCATCTCTGTGTTTGTCTTGGAGTTCCTTCAAAACTTCAGTCACACATATGCTCAGAAGTGCCTGTTCTGGCGTGTGGCACCATGCCAGGTTTAAGCGGTGGGATTTCTGTACTCTGCTGGAGAAGTCCAAAACAGTTAAATATGAGATTGGTGCCCACCTTTGGCACAGTAGTTTAAGGGGCAAAGCACATACCTTGGAAATGGAAAACGTGGATGCTCGGCTTGAGTGGACTAAACCTCATCTCCCATGTCCTGGGAATATCTCTAAGCATCAGGCTGTGGAGGAGCTCAAGTATAAATGTTCCTCTCTTGAATAAGTAACTAGGGGAGCATGGTCTGGCAGAGAGCAAGCAGAGCAGACGGTGCAAAGCACATACTGACACTTCCCCAGGTTACTTTTCCAAAATCCAACAATTTATGGCTCAAGAAGTTGCTGTCTTTTTTTTTTTTAGTAATGCAAATAGGATGTCTTTTCCATGAAATCGTCCAATCTCTCCTTGATGTGAACTTTCAGCATCCACAGCATCCTGTTGGCAAGTCCTACAGCTTAGCTGTGTGTCCTCTGAAAAAACCCACCTCCTCTTCTTTCTTTCGGGTTTGCCAACTGCTAACTTTGATATTCCGTTGTTTTTGTATTGGAATAGACAGGGAACAATTAAGCCCACTCATTTTCTCCACGTCACTCATTTTATACAACTGTGTAAATCTCCCCTCAGTTGCCAAAGTTTGAAAATTCCTCATATTCTTTGACTCTTCTTGCCATCGTCCTCTCATCTGTTATAATCTGTTTGAGAACTGCACACACTATTCAAGATGCAGGTGTATCATGATTTGTATTACTGTTATAACAGTCGGGTAATAATGTTTCTCTACTCCTAATAACTCCTAACCTTCAATTTACTTTTTCATATGTTGTATGAATTCAGCAGCCATCTGATCTGTCTAATGGGGTTAATTTCTGATCTCATTTCTAAATGGTAATGGCCATCTCCAAGCCCATCATTTTATATGTGAAGTTAGCGTGGTTTTTTCCCCACTGTGCATCACTGCCTTTTTCTGTGTTTAGTTTCATCTGCTAGTTTAACAGCAAGTCTCTCAGTGTAATAAACTCCTTCTGCAGTTCTCCACAGACAAGCTTGTCTGTTCGGAAATACTGTGTCATCAGTGGATGTGACCACCTCACTATTAATTTCCTTTTCAAGATCATTTATGAATCTGTTGCCATCACAGGTCTCTATGGCATTCCCTGGTTACCCTCCTCCCCGGTGAAAATTCCTACCACTTCCTCATATCCATTATCCATTCCTCCTACCATTACCCATGCAAGGATCTTTGACTGATAATTTTCCTAAAAGCCTTGGGCTGAGAAGGGCCTCCAGTCCTCACTGAATTTTTCAAGCCCTGCTGTTGCTTGCCCAGAGCAGATCTGAGCAGTTGTGCCTTACATTTCCTCCTGGGTGTCTATGCTGAAAGTGGAAAAGCTTGGCACTTTGCTTAAGCAGAGCAAAGTGCTTAAATTCCTGATGTCACTGGTAGACCAAGGCATAAAAGGCAATCAGACTGGATGACTCCTCACAGGTGCTCAGTGGCATGTAGTCCTTTCCATCCCAACCACATTTGAAACTGAGGTCCTGGTGACATTCACCATCACTCCCTGCCCAGGAGCACTCACTCCTTGCCCAGGAGCAAAACACCTGCAATTCCTGTAGGCAGTATCTTAATGAAGCCTTTACCTGGGGCAGGAGACAATCCCCATTTGCAAGTATGGTCTGTATTCTTTGATGCTGAACCTCTGCTTTCACATTCAG
This sequence comes from Haliaeetus albicilla, assembly GCF_947461875.1. NCBI lineage: Eukaryota > Metazoa > Chordata > Aves > Accipitriformes > Accipitridae > Haliaeetus > Haliaeetus albicilla. The sequence goes on along the minus strand of NC_091500.1, from coordinate 5,669,398 downwards.
CTCATTTTTTGAGCATTTTCCCTGACCTGACCTGATTTATCAAGTGAGTTTTTGGTCATACTCCTGTTCTCCTCTTAGTTAGCCCTCCACTGATCCTTAAACACTTTTTTCTTAGTAGCGATGCTAAATTTATTTCCAGAGCTCACTGACAGAAATGCTGAAATGTACCAACCCTTGGAGCCCTCCCTACAGAGCCCCAGTGGGTCCCCCCATGGAGTGATGACTCCCCATTAATGACCCTTTTCTGGCGCTGTCAGACAGCCAGTCCCCAAGTCCGTCTCTTTATGCTCTACTGATATTGCATTGTGCTAATCTTAAATCAGGATTTCAGTCCTGTGCCCTCAGGAGCACACATGTTCGAGCTCTGCTTTGGCATTGGTTTATTTTTGCCTTCTCCCAATTCTCCTTTCTGCCTCTATTGCCTTAAAGGTCTTGCTGTTTTTCCCCAAAATCAATATTCTCCTGTCCTCTCCCACAGTGATGACATACACATTGATGAAGCTGGATCTTATTTAGATGCATGCCCCTTTGTAATGGGCAAGCTTTGACATTGATGCCTGCAGTAAGGCTAGTTCATACTACTGGAAAAGCAAAAAGAGGCCATAGTGCAAATGCACATCAGGTCTTAGAGCTTTTTTTGCCTCAGGTTGTATTACAGTCAAGTGAGTCAGAGACGTGGGAACTGCTAACTTTTTTCACTGGGGAGCTTTGTTAGTGACCTGCACAAGAAGCCAGAAAACTGTTATTGCTTGAAATGTAAAATTAAAGGAAAAAAAATTGCTCTTTTTCTTATTTCCCTGAACAGTACCACATGCTTCCCTGGAGGAAAATCATTGTTGAAATATGTTGACTGCAAAATTTTCTGTTTATCTGAATATTCCTCTCTTGCTCTGAGCTGCAGGATGCAGGCAGAAACCTGTCCCATCTGCTCTGGAGTGATCTGTGCAAGCTGCAAACATGACTGTGCTGGAGACGATGGATGGCCTAGCACACTGCCCTTACTTCTGCAGGATTGCACTGGGAGGACGGGTTGCACCAGAGAGTCGAGAACGGTGCCCAGGATGGTGTGGTCAGCCTGGCGCTGCTGGTGGGGTCACACCGACTGGGACCCTACCGTAGCACCAGTTCCACTGGTGGGATGTGACCAGAAAGCTAACAGCCTACTTGTGAACTTCGGGAGCTCTCACTGACGTTGGGCATGTTGTGGCCTGATGAGCCTTCTCATTACCAGACTTGTGCCAGATCCACTTGAAGAAGATTTCTTCTTCAAGTGCAGCGTGCCAAAGACGATCTCACAAGTGTTAATTCTGGTCTTGGCATTCATCCCTGAAGGATTTAAAGCATCCCTGAGAGAGCATCCCTTTCATTTTTCTCTCATTCCTTATTGCATGGAGTGCTCTGATACATTTCCCCTCTCCTACTCTCTCTCTCGTTCACCATATGTTAAAGATTTTAGGAATGTGCCTTTTCTGCAGCATCTTTTGCTTCTAGATTTTAACGCAGTCCTGATGCATTTACCATAAATCCCTGGAAATCCAGCACAAAACTTGTTGGAAGCAAGTATTCATTGGAAGCAAGTTTTACATATGTGTACAGTCTTCCTTGTCTGGGCGCAAGAGCTGCATGATTAACTAGATGAAGAGAAAAATTCTTTATACCCAATGTCAGCAAAATTTTTGATTGAAGATATTTTTACACTAACAAGCCCTCAGTGTCTACTGTATTCAGCATAAAGGAGAATGGTGGCAAGGAGCAGAATGGAAGAAATGTGCTAATTTGAAAAATCTGGAGATTTTTATCTATGGGAAAAAAGATTCCTGTGAAGGCTATTGGAAAAATAGTGAACATTTTTGTGAACATTTTTGTTTATATGAAAGTCTTTATCTGCTTTCCACTAGTTCCATCATCTGGCAAATGTTTTTCAGCAACTTTCCCCATTCACAGTTTTCTTTTTAAATCTCACATTTCCCCTTTACACAGCTCTGCTCTCTGGCTCTGAAATCCTATTCTATTCTTTACTTGCTCTTCATTTTATAAAATATTCTGCTTTCTCAAGAAATTATTCAACTTTAGGGGAGAGAGTGAAGGTTCTTAGCTGTCTTACACCGGTCAAGCGGTCTGCTGAATAATAACCTCCAGTAGCCACAAAATTTTGTCACTTTTTCTGCTGTGTCCTGTGGAGCGACTGGTGCATATTGTGGACCCAGCACAGGAGAAATGCTAACACAAAGTAAGTAAGGAAGACACGTAAGCTATCAGCTGAAATCCCAAACCTTGTGAATCCCGGTGTTGTGACTGAGTGTGGGACCGACACTTGTGGTGGACCTGGCTACGTTGCAGGGCATGGGAACGTGTCCTGCAAAGGCTGCTGGTAACAAGAGGTGTTGGGGAAGGAGGGCATCAGAGTGAACATCCCAAGACCTGTTTTTTCTGGCACCTCTGCCCAATTTTGGTCCAGAACTGTGTCCAGGGAGCCCTGTTGTCCTGTTAATCCAGAACAGAAGAGAGGCAGAACTGGCCAGAGAGAGTGCATTCATTTCACTTCTTTCAATGCACAATTTCCAGTTCTTTTGTACTCTTCCAAGGAAGTCTGACTAGAAGGCATGCCTTAGGCAAGACAAACAGGAATAAACACAGATTTCTACTATGAGATAATGAGGTTTTCTGTTTTGTTCTCTGTTCTTTTCCTAATAATCCCTTGTGTTTTATCAGCCTTTTTGATGACTGTTGAGCACTGCATTAATGTTTTCAGAGAACTATCCACAAAACCCAGTATCTCTGTGAACAGTCATAGCTAATTAAGGGTACTGTAACATATGTATAATTGGGGTTATTTTTATCCCATATTCATTACTCTGCATCTATCAACACTGAATTTCTTTCAGTGCCCTGAGAGCTCATCAACAATGAGTATCACTCAGTGTCATGAGATCCTCTCATCTGTAAACTCTGTTATTTCATGAGTCACTGTTTCCCAGATTTTATGAATATGTTGAACAACAGTCGTCTGCGTGGAACTTCATGTGACCTCCCTTGATTATGTAAATCTAGCCTTCGTTCTGTATCTTTTGAGCCAGTTATTAAGTGGGAGAGATGAGATCTCAGTTTCTTTTTAAGCCTTTTGTAATCTAAGTACATTGCATTAACCAATATTAATATCACATTGTTTCTTTCAAATGCTCTACAAGTTATGTGAACTATGACTTCCTTTTGCGTATCTGGGTTCAGCCTCGTGACTGGGAAATTATGAGAAGAACAGAAGTATTAGAAAGAAGTCCTACATTTCTCAACATACCTCTCTTATTCATGACTGGGATCAGTGCAAGCATCTCCTTACCAAGTAGGCTTGGGCATCACAGCCACACCACACCACAGCCTAAACCTGTTAAAATTCAAGATGTGACAGTATGAAGTAAAAAAGGAAAAAAAAAAAAGTAGAAAAGTCCTCTAAAATGAAGACTTGTAATAAAAATAGGCAGTACCTCAATACACTGGCATGATTTGTCAGCAAAATATTCATGCACACTGGGCAGAGAATGCACAAATAAAAGAAAAGGTGGGTCTTGGGTGTTATTTCAGAAAGATCCTCAAGCAGATGTCAGGCTGTATGCTGGCTGGACTCCCCTGTTAGAAAGGAGCCTCTTATTAGCACAGCACTAAGAGTAATTGCACAGACAAACCTAAGGCATGGAGCAGCCGTGCATAAATTATTTCTTTTAATATGTCACTGGAATTCCTAAAGGAAAGCTGGCTTTTTTTTTATTATTTTATTTAATTTTGTTTCTCATTTATTTCTAGGAACTCTGGTTATGCAACAGACTGGTGCGGAGAGGAGAGGGACTCTTAGACTCAGCCCAGACTAATCCAAGCGCTGCGCTCTTCCTCTTTGCAGAAACACTAGAGGAGTTTCTCGTCTCTTTTGTGCAGTCAGTGAATTCTCCGGGGGGATCTCCATCTATCTGGCAGGTCACATTACAGCTCTGCTCTTGTAACTGATCTGTCCATTGGTTTCTACAGAAGAAGTGTTATTGATGAATTACTGCACATGGCGCTGAGAGTTATGTTGCAGAGTTGTTACTTTGCAGCTAGGGAGCTTTCCTGGGAACTTTCCATGATGTGCTGGACGGCTAAAGAGTTTTGGACAATATGTAGCATACAGCTGCCATAACTCATTATGACCAATAAACAGAGAGAGCAAAATGGATAGAAAAGTTGAAGATCAAAGATGCCAGCAGGACATGCATATCTGTGATTAGTGATGAATTTTACTACATTAGAGAAAGCTGGCTGACTTCAAAAGATGCTAGACCTCCTGGCAAGGCATAGAAATAAGCCCCCAAAGTCAGCATGTTATGACAATTGCAGTTTCCCTCAATGTGAGACAGCACTGATAGCGCTGCCAAATGCCAGCTAAACAGATTTATTTTCTCTGAGACCATTTTTTCTTTCCATTGAAGCCTTCTCTGTACTTTCCCGTGAGGTGTAGTTATAAGCAGAATTGGTAGCATTGCCCGAGTAGGTCTGTATTACAGCTGGGCAGAAAATAATTTTGCTGTTCTGTTACAATATTTGACATGCTGCAGTACAGCCCCCTAGCACACAGATAAAACCACCCAAGTTTTAAAAAAAACCCTAAACCCTGAGAAACTAAACCTCATATTTTAAAGTTTGATCTGCACCAAATGAACCATTTGATGTCACTAATTATGAAACTTTTAACAATTTTCAATTATTTTTTTAACTTTACTTAGTCTAATTTTCTCAAAACAATAGCCTTGATTTTTCTTTTATGTCATAATACGTCATTTCAGTAATTTCTTTTTTCAACATATGTTGAGTCTGGAGATTAACTGAAACCAATGTTTTTCCATAGTGTTTTGGTTACTAGGAATTGTGTTTTTCCTGTGAAAAATGGTTTAAAAATTTCCAACCAACTCTAGTATTTATGCTAAAATGATACACAGTAATGTCCTGTATAATATCTTAAAGCAAAGACAACAGCAACACAAGGAGTTCAACATCGCAGATGAGGGCTGGATGATGAAATGAAGTTAAAGTGTCCAGTGCCATCCTTATTCGATATACTCATATGAAGCTTCGTGAAAAAGGGGGGGGGGGGTATTGGAAAAGATGATCACTAGCTTTTCAGGAGGTGGCAGAAAGAAGAGAACATCACTGACAGAGACATGACTGGATCCAGTTTTGGGGGTACTGCTTGTCTCCTGTCCTCTGGAGGTATCATGTGGAGGGTGATGAGGACAGAAGCCTGTTTGTCCAAATAGGAAGGGAGGAAGGTTTCCCACCCTACTGAAACGGCTTAGGAGACATGTTATCCCAAGCCAGAGGAGCACCAAATCTTGGCTCTGACTCCCAGCTTCCATAAACTGCAAGGATGACTATTCGATTTTGAGCTTGGATTCAGCCAGTTTAGAGAGCAATTATCCATCCATGGTCTGTAATTCAGTTATGAACTGGTCTTCAAACTCTCCTCGCGTTAAGGTCTGAGTTTCTATTTATTTGGATTACAAAGTCCATTTCTGCTATTGGGGTCCTGCCTTTGCCTCACACTGCAAACATCCAAGAAGCCTGAAGGTACTGGGAAAAGGGGGTTGATCCAATATCTTCTTTATTTAAGACGGGAAGCGTGTAAGCGGATGATCTATTAATACAACATTTATTAATACCCTTCTCACACACAGGAACCAAAAAATCACAAGGCTTGCTTTGAAGCTGGGACTCTCTCACATGCATTGAAACGAGTTTCCAGCAAAGCGCAGGTGCGTGCCATATGAGCAGAAGAAACCCTGGGACTGCAAGCGAGTGATTTGATGACTGCTGTGTGCTCAGTGCCCAGAGCAGATTCATGTCAAGGTGACACTTCCCTGGCTTGGCTCTCCCCTTGTCTCTTACTGGAGAGCTGCAGATATTTCACTCTTGCAGCCTTCTTTTCTTACTTTTTACTGCCTGATAGATGTTGTTCCTAAACACTTTTGCAGGTGATTGCTGTGGGGAATTAGTAGGCTTCTAATTCACACCTTTCTGTCCAGCCCCTCTTGACTTGCATAATTCATTAAGCCAGAGGAAACGAGGGATCTCACAAAGCGTGCTGAGGCCCCGGCCAGCCCCAGAGGGGCTTTTCAATAGTCTGATTTAATGATCGTTGCGGGAAATGCTTGTGTAGATGTTAGGCATTTTGATTCCCCTCCCATTCTTTCCCCTGTTAATAGGTGGTTGTGCCACTGAGACGTTCCTTAAGAGGAGCGTTAATGTGAAGTGCGAGTGTTGTTGCCCATTGACACGCTGGCTAACAAGGATGAGATATCAGACTTAGGTTCCCAGAAGGTATGCCTAAATTTTCATGGGTTGCAAGCATTATAAATTTTGCTTTCTAGCACAGGTGAGGTTTGAACCCCTATCTGCAAACACCCATGTCCCAAGTGTCCCTTTCCAGTAGTGGGGACACTGGTAAAGGAAAATATAGATGTGAAAGAGGCCCTGAAGCCTTCAGGCATGTCAAGCTCTAACCAGTTTCTCCACACCTCCCCAAAGTGGATACATGGAGTCAAGATATGAATGAAGGAGCAAAGCTTTCTGGCTAAATGACATGGGTCCAGTGACACTGCTTCAAGGCATGACATCAAACTCTTAGGCAATGTCTACACTGCAGAATTGCACATTGCAAGGGAGCATTCCCAGGTGCTTTAATTTGCTTTTGATCCTCAGACTGGTCCCTTGCATGCTTTTGACCTTGGCTCGTTAGCATCCCTCCAAATAGTTTCCAGGCACAGTTCGGCAACCGGCATGGCCAGGGACCGTTCCCAGTTGGCAGCTTGGCGATAGCCGCTCTGTTTTGGAAAGCAGGAGAGTTTAATGAATGGATGCAGGCATTTCTGTGCCAGTTGGCCTCCAGGCTAGAGAGTGGTCCCGGGCCGTGTTTAATTTTCTAAAACAGACATAGCCTCGGGTCTCCTTCTTATCTCTGCCATTGACTTCCTGGGTAGTGAGGGCTTGGCTGTTTACCTATAAAAACGACTTTGTGAAAATGGAGCGTGCATGAAAGAATAGTTTCAAAGACTATTTATTATGAATATGGTTCCTTTTAACTTAACAAGTCATTCACAAACTGATCTTGGCTTCCTTGGATCGAGTTAGTGTTCAGAGATATTCACTGATCATTTACAGCAAGAAACATTCAGCCTCTGGTTTGTTTTCTTTGCTTCCTTTTTGCAGTGGGGGACCGGCCAGCTGAGAGATCTGCTTTTGTTTTCCCTCTCCTTGATTTGATGATTGGAGCTTTTCAAACTGAACTACAACACACGGCAAATATCCACGATGAATTTCTAGACAAATAAACACTTGGGCCGAGGTTATTTTGGAAGAACGGCAGTCTCACTGCCTCCAAATGGCAAATAATAGAGTGAACTGAGCCCAGCCGTTTTTTTCTGGAGTTGGAGGATTTCTGCTATCCCTCCTGTTAACCTGCGCTTCCCTGTTTCGGGGCTTTGCACGGTGTTTCTGAAGCACTGTGGAAGACAGTTGGGGCTGGTTAAGAGCCAGTCCAGGTTCCCACTGAGAAAAAGGAGACTCTCCCCACTGCCACGTTGCCCAGAAGCGGGTTGAGGGTTGCTCCTGGTCTGGGTGCTTATGGGGTGTGGGTTCAGGGGGGGGTCAGCAGCTTTCAGAGAGGACCACGCGAGGCGACAGCTCAGTCTTTCCCAAGTGGGGATGTCTCAGGAGATGTGCTGGAGGCAGGCTTGTATTGCCTAAGCATAGCTCTTGGCTCCATCGTTTGCTCATCTGCGGCTTTGCCTTCACTCACTTGTTTCCTTAGATGAGTTCCTCTGCCTGCTTATTTGTGTTAGGAAAATTATCGTTCTTGTATTTCGGTCTGTGTCGCTTCCTCTGGGCCTGTTTTGTTATTGCACAGAGGGATGTCTCTAATGAAGTGGACGGAAGGAGGAGGACTCAGGGCTTATTTTTATCCTATACATAGGAAGTTGGCCAGAACAGGGAAAAATAGAGCAGAAAGTCCTCAGAGCATTCCCACCCTTCAGGCCTGGAGAGAGCAATCCCCACAGACCTTGCTCAAATGTTCCACCACTGCCCGGGGATGCTGCCGAGGAGAACTTTCTCCGCAGTTTTGCTTGTTTGTTTTTGAAAGGAAAAGTGCGCGTTGCTTCCTGCCACAGGGACGGGGCTTGCTGCCCTGCCATCGCTGCGATCCAAGTTTCTTTTATTAATGAATTAAACCTCAGACCACCAGACTGACTTAAAAAAATAAAGGGAATTTGTATATAGGTATTGGTAGTGTGACAGCACCTAGAGGCCCTGATGGAGCTGGCAGTTACATCCCACATTTGTAAAGAGAGTTGAGAGCTGGTCCAAGGAGCCTCAAACCCAAACTGAACAGATAGGCTCAGGGTAGCAGTACAGGGCAGAAATGCAAAAAAAACGTAATTGTGCTACCATGGAGAAGAGAAAGGAATAGTATGAAGCCAAACCTTGTGTTTTTTGATTCAATGAGTGGCTCATTAGACCATGCTGTTGCCCTAGAAATTTGGGGGAAACTGAGGCACGCGTTTTATGACTAGTTGTTTACCTTGCATTCACATTTTCTTTGTCCCCTTAAATCTCCTTTCCAGAAGGACTACAGGCCATCTTTTTGGGTTGTTTTTGTTTGTTTGGCTTTTTTTTTTTTTTGAGTGGTGATGTCCAAGGAGAGGAGCAACAGACCAGACTGCCAGGGCTCTCCCACGCAGCTTCCCCAGCACAGACCAGCATCACCACTGAGCACCTCCTTCCTCTGCCGCTGGTCCTGTAACACAGCTGGGCTTCAAAAGAGGATGCTCCTCTCCCACGTGCTTCAAAGAGAAACCAGGAGTCGCAGAACAATTACTCCCACTCACAAGACGAGGGGAAATCCTCTTCTAACAGGGGATCATCCTGTTAAAATGAGGATGTCTGGCGATTTATGACTTGCTGCTTTAAACCCTCCTCCCCCTACCGAAGAAACACAGCAGACAGCAAAGCTGGAGGCAGATACAAGAGGGAGCTGACATTGGCAGCACTTGAAATATAGTGGGAGAGATGGGAAAACCCTTTCTTGCTGTCCTCATTAGCGTGATTTAATTAATAGTTATAACCTGACCAAACAGAGGTTGCCATGCAGGAGGGATGTGTAGGCTGAAAATCAAAGCTTTAATAAATAGATATTTTAAGACCAAAAAGCACCACCAGGTAATTTTGTCTGGCTTCCTGTATAATTGATACCAGAGGTAGACCTTTTCAACTAAAATAAGGTAGATTTAATGGGAAAGTATTATTCATGTGATATTTTTTTGGTAATAATTTTAACAAGAAAACTTTGAATGGTTTATTTTGCAAAATCCAACTTACGTGCACTTGATTGGCTTCCATTTTCATTTTCCAATCTAAGTGTCTTCTAAATCCCAAAGACTGCATGCTCTGTAGGGCTTAGACTTCCATCTTCTTCATTTTTTTTCTGTTATCAACTCCAACTTTAAAAAGAATATTCTTAACCTGGGGCAAAGAAAATGTTGCATTTTGACACTGTGGAACTCTTGCAACCTACATTAAATACTGCAGAAGTGAATATCTATGCCATCAGTTCTGTTACTGTCTCTGACATCTTTATAGCTATCCCAGCTCATTTCATTTGTGTTAGCTTTGGCCTGGTGTCAGCCTTGATATCTGGTGTGGCAGTAAGACAGGTTCTCATCCCAAGAATCAAGATAAAACAGACTTTCAGCAGAAGGTCCTCTGTCACACATGGAAGTTGAATGGCAGGCCAGCTTGTGTCAAGAGCTAGAAATAGGACGACAATGATTCATTTATACCAGGTTTCAAGTAGAGAAGAGAAATCCCATCTCGGGACCCACAGAGAAGCAGAAGGCAAAGACAGCCAAAAGAGAAAGACCTTGGTGTGGGCAGTGCAATGTGGGGCAGCCCCGGGGGGGAGACTCAGAAGCAGAACAGATCATCCAAATTGCTACCATGCCTGCTTCACTACATGAAGCTACTCATCCAAATGTAAGCTAGTCCATGTCCAGATTAGATTGCTCTATACCCATTTATATTCTAGGTATTTCTAAGAAAGCATCACAGCCTGTGAAAGATTAAGGTCACCCCGAACAGCTTTTGAATATAGAGAAGGTCATGGTTTTAATCCAGACCAAGCCCATCAAACTCAGAGGTTTTTATACCAGCATCACAAACTTTTGAATTTTCACTGGGATGTTTAGCACAGGCCATTACAGGACAGATTTCTCGATGCTAAGGGAGGGAGAGTGACTGTGAATTATGAAGCCACATCCTTACTGGCGGCTATAAATTTGGATAAACCTCCTCCCCCAGTGCTCTGGATTCTTGCATGCTGTCTCTTCAGGCTGTTTCCCTCTCACTTGTGAAATATATTACAGTAGCCAAATTACCAGGGGATGAATGACCTCAATAAATTCACTCATTCTGCTCTAACAGAAGATACCATGCTGTGGAGAACAGAGTGAGAATGTATTTTTCTCCCCAAACTTGCAATTATTCCCATTGTGGGTCAATTTTATTGGCAGGTGATTTTTTCCCTCCCTTGGTTGGCCCCAATTTGAATTTTTCCATTCTGCTTCCCACTGTAAATGCCTTTTCCAATTACTGTATTTTAGCTCATATCAATGCAATCTGTATGGGGGAAGAGAATAAAGCAAAGAAGGTCCTCAGCTGGTATATATCTGCCTTGCTCAACACATTTCAAGAGGGCTCTCTGCCCATGCAGCAGTGCTGTGAACACTGAACATAATCCTACCATATTTTTTGTAGACAGACTTGCTAAGGTGGTTATGCATGGGAGAAATTGTCCCCCAAGTTATTAAAGAAATGGCTGAATTTCATTGTTTCTTTTTTGTGCAGCATGTACTTACAGAGGTACCTCTCCAATCTGACAAAATTAAATATTTATTTCTGGGGAGAAGAGCAAAATTTTTATACAGATACAAAATCAGCCCATCTTCATCAAAAATTCAGCAAAAGTACAGGCTCTGCCTTTCATTTTCCTAGTAACTTAACTCAGTGCTCTAAGCAAAGAGCCTAGGGGCAACGGCATCTGAGAGGCTCCCAACAGCAGCAAAAGAAGTTCAAACCCCAATGGGCAAAATGTCCTAAGGTCCCTGGGGAAAGCCTCAGAATGGCAGTAGAGGCAGAAAACAGCTGAGAAAATCCCTACCCCAAATCCCTAAGCATTGTGTTTTTTACAAACCCATGTCAATATTAATGTAGCTTCTCTTCCAACTGAGAACAGGAGGGACTAAAGCTTTGTTTCAGCATCCATCCAGATAGCTCCAACTTTTCTGAGGCAACAGATGCACAAACCTGGTGCTGGCTGAGAACATGGGAGGTGCAATTCCCAAGAAAGAAACAATTTAAAACAAACTGATAACCAAAACTACCTTCATTAATTTTATAATCAGCTCCTAGACAGCCTAAAAAAACCCCATAAGCAGCATCTGCAAGAAGTCAGCATTGCCCTGTCTCTATGGCAGGCGAATCACCACCATGTCTGGAACTGACTCTTGCCTCACCTAGTTATAACCAAGTAAAACGCGGGCATCCAGTCTGAACTACTTGTGGAGTTTTCTCCTGAAGCAGCTGGAGCAAGACAAACACTTGCTGGTGGAGGATCATCTCACACCATGACGCCCCAAGTGGTCCGAATGCCAAAATGACGCAATGGAGAACCACAGCCATAGAACCTGGAAACATTCAAGGTCAGGTTGGACGAGGCGCTGAGCAACCTGGTCTAGTTGGAGATGTTCCTGCTCATTTCAGGGGAGGTTGGACTAGATGACCTTTAAAGGTCTCTTCCAACCCCAAACTATTCTCTGATTCTATGACCTTGGACATCTGAGAGTAATGGGTGGCTTGAGAAGGGGCTCACTGATAGATTTGATCCCACCATCATGTACTGGAGGAGGACCCATCATCTTTGCTTTCTCCCCAGCCAGTGATCTGGATCATGCAGCAGTTCACGCACCACCTGAAAAGCCTTGGTCACAGCCTGAGAGCCGTCCATGGGGCTTGAGAAACAGTTTGACCATTGCAGCTCAGACCAGATGAGGACAATAAGTCTTCATTTTATGTATGCTGCCTTTGTGTGAGAGCAAAGCACATGAACAGGCTCCCCTCTAAAAACTCTGAGCAGAATAATTTCTCCACGACTCAGCACCAACAGTCACCAGTGTTGCAGTAGTGGAAAGTTCATTCCCTTTTGCTTATCATGAAGGTCAGAGCTGGAGGGAGAGAAAATAAAAGTCAATGGCACAACAGCCCCCCCCAGTTATTTCCTCTAGGATGAAGAACAAATGTGGAAGGCCTGATCCAGGAAAGAACAAACCTCCCAGCAGGTACTGAAGCTTCAGCGAAGCTGCACCTCATTTCAGTTTGTGTCAGAGCTGTCACCACCGTGGTGGTGGCTGCAAGAACGTTGCCCGTAGTTCTCAGAGGCAGAAACTCACTGAGAGGTCTTCACACTGGAGCAAGACACTCAGTCTTGCAACTATGGTTGCCCACGATTATTCTACTTGCTGGTAGACCTTTAGTTATTCTCGCACAATTTTCATTTCCCATCTGGTATTCTCAGTATTATCAATATTAGTTTTTTCTCTCTTGTCAGATGTAAGGAAAGTTACTCTTGCCAAAACCTACATCAGCCTCCAACTTGATTCCTTCTCCCTCTGCCTCACCGACCTTGTCTACATCTGAATCATGGTCACAAAGGAAGGGATGATTTCAAAAATTCTCTGTTTGAAAAGGCCAAAGGCAAATTGGGAATACAGACACCTGTGTCCTGCCTGTGTTGGTGTGAAAAAGGAAAGAAAAGGTCACTGATGTGGGAGTCCCATAAGAGTCATTTCACCTTGCGTTGTTCCTGTTAAAAGAGAGTAATGTTTTTGCTTTATCTTCTCTTTTATGACATCTGAAGGTTGGGAGAAAACAGGATACAACTGTAATAGAAAGCTAAGGCAATTGCTTTAAAGCCAAATCCTTTCATAATGCCCTTAAAATCTCAGTGACTGTAAAGTTTGCAGGAAAGGGTAATATCTTCTTATTAGCTGATTTCAGCTGATAAAGTTGCGGGGAGGGAGAAAAAGAGCTTTGGGGCACATGAGCACTTCTTCAAATCTCTGCAGACTTTGAAATGTCATTGTTTCCTGATTTACCTCATGAAACATAAACTTTACTAAACATGGTACATTAACGACAAGGTGTGCAACTGTGCCTTTTCAACTCAGAAACAGAGTTGCTTCTGTTCCAGACAGAGCTACCCCTTTGGACCTAAGATGACAAATAATTCAAGTTTAAACATATGTAGTTGTTTGTAGGCCCCAAGACACTTTATGGCAAATTCGTTCCAGCTACTTTTCTCAATGTCCCCATACAAATAAGGCCTAAGTATCAAGGCCAGGAACAAGAGGGGAGACAGTTACGTACAGTCTGAGGATATGAAGCCACAGTGACTTTCATATATACATAGACACATGTATGTATGTATGTATATATATATAAATTAGGAACCCTGAAACTTAAATCCATATGCAGGAAAGTCTGCAAACAGACAGAAAGCTGAAGGCATTTTGGAAGAAAAAGATATTGCTGCCTGCCAGTGTGAATGCAAACTGCATACAGGTCTAGTATCTTATGCTTAGGGGGTTTGAGATTTTCAGCTGGGTAGTTTTCATCTAAATAGAAGTCAGGTGCTTTTCAAAAGGCTTTTTCTTTTAATGCATCAAAGTATTTTTCCAACAGAAAAGGACTGGCTTTTCAACGAGAATGGAAATTTTTATTTCGATCTGAAATTTTGTTTATTTTAAGAAAAAAGGTAAAAACTAACCATGGAAACATTCTCACTAAAAATGCTGGCTTTAGATTAAAAACCCTTCTGAGATTTTTTCAAATGAAATATTTCTCTTTAAAAGTTTAGTTTTTAAAAGAACCTGCTTTTTTTTTTTTTTCCTTAAAGTTTTCAATTGGGAAGGAAGGCTAAAACGTGGTAAGTAGAATCAACTTAGAAAACCTTTGTGGGGAAAATTAAAAAATACGCTTATGTTAAAATGGTGATATTTTCAATTAAAAATAATTGCCAAATTTTGATCAAACAGTAGAACATCTGGCCACATCTGATGGGGCTGGCAATACTGTGTAGGTGGCTCCTGGGGCTGCACCGCACTGGGGAAAGCTTGCACTGTCAATAAAACCGGCCATGGGCTGTTCGCTTCCTACCTTCCCATATGTTGGGCTCATTAATGGAACATCAAATCCACAAATGTGGACATAAAGTCAGCCTATACATGCCTAACTTCTGATATGAGCATCTGACCACTGCTTGGGGCCTGTGTTTGAAAAGCAGGGCCATGTCCTGAGGGCTGTAAATCCATTCTTTTTTGATGGAAAACAAATCTCAGCGGGTTTCTTTCTTTCTTTTTTTTTTTTCCCCCCACAAAAGAGTCTTGTATTCTGCGCTGTGAGCCTGAATTGCAACGGGGAGGGGGAAGCTGCAAATCCAGCTCCAGGCTTGAAAGATTTCCACTGTCATTGCTGGAGCTCCGCGGAGTCAGAGCCCCTTGGTGCCAAGAACAAACACATCATCACCACCACATAATGCAAACACGATGCTCTTGTAATCTGCTGCGGGACACTGGGAATCTGCCTCCTGGGAGGAGAAGCAGGCAGGGAAAGCCCTGGAAATCTTTTTTGGTGACTAAAACCATGCTTTATTGCAAAGTGCGTAAAGGGCTGTCTCTCCTTTCCAGGCTGACTTCCCACCTGCAGTGCGTTGCTGATTTAATAAGGGCTGAAAGGGATTATCAAGTTGTGAAGTTGTTTGCATCCTACCGGGTTGTAATGAATGAAGGTTTTTGTTCAGCTCAGCCTAACTGAATGCTTCTTGGAGTGATCATAGCTGGAGGAAGGCTGTAAATGACCGGCGTTTTTGGTACATGGTTAATACTTGATGTTACATGATGAAATGGTGGGTGCATAAACTCCTTGTTAGTTTTGTAGCATGCTTCTTTCCCTTACTCCTGCCCCAACACTTGCTTCAGGCTAAGTCCTTGCAATGTTTTTTCAGTCTGCTTTGGTAGCTCAGCATTCAGCGAAAGACAAAAACTCAGTATCTTCAGCTCCTGTAATTAATGAGCAACAGGAAAGTTCCCTCGCAGGTCTCTGCATTCACCTTCCTCCTGTAACTCTGCCCGGGTTGCCTCACCCTTGGGGAGTTTGTATCAGTTGCAGTTCTGCTTACAAAACTAATGACAAGAAAGATGCTCGTTCCCTGCCAATTCCCTGCAAGCCAGTTGCATCCCCTGCTGAGAAGGACAAAGAGTGCCACAGGCATGCTGGGGTAAAAGCCTCTTAATCCATCTCATTTTCAACGCAATAAAAGAGCAGAGCAACTCCACCCAATTAACAGACACAAAGCCCACCTGTCCCTTTAGAGGCAGAGCTGTCTGAGTGACAAGAATTTAAAACTCTCTTCTACTTCGTCCGGATGTTTTTATAAATCTGGCACCTGCATGAGGAGCAGGACTTGGTCCTCTCCGAGATGGTTTTCCATCCCTCTTGAAAGGTCAAACCTGCCCTGTTACGCTCCTCTCCTCCCAGTGCAGCTGGGTTTACTCCCTCTCTTTATCCCAGTAGACTGTAGTTGTTCCCAGTCCCTCTCATGCTTCCTGTCCACCAGTGGACTTTGTCTTGAGATGCTGACCCAAGAGGTGAGGTGTCCTCTTGGCCATTCTAGCGTTTGTGCTCATGCTAACACAGTGGTACAAAGAAGAGCTTTACCAGATCAGAAGATGCA
This sequence comes from Haliaeetus albicilla, assembly GCF_947461875.1. Classification (NCBI taxonomy): domain Eukaryota; kingdom Metazoa; phylum Chordata; class Aves; order Accipitriformes; family Accipitridae; genus Haliaeetus; species Haliaeetus albicilla. Next base: position 5,653,536 of record NC_091500.1, on the reverse strand, counting down.
GAGCCCCAGATCTCCTCTTCATCCAGGAGAGCCTAGCAAGTGCAAGCTGTCTCAGTGTTTCTGCTTTTAGTTGAAATTTCCTCTAGAATATGTCACCCATCATTCAGAGTCTGGAGCAGCTAATATCAAAATTCTGGTATCTTCCTAAACTTTCCCCTTGCTTCAAGAAAATAAACAACCTCACCATCTGCTCTCTCATAGCTCTGGTTCTTATCTATATATCTCCCATATCTTTTCTTGTCATAGTTTTCCACAGTCTCCTCCCATCAGCCATGCTATTCAGACATTTTTTCACTTCCTTCTCCCACTCCTGCCTCTGAGCACATTTCCTTCCTGCAGATAATGTTTGGGAAGCAATCTCGGCACACTTAATCAAGTAGGGTGTTTACCCTACCCAACTTTCATCTCCCAAGTCAGCCAACAGGTCTTTCCATACTGCTTCTACAGTTAACGAAGAGAGAAAATTCCTCCAAGGGCTGAGGGACCATCCCTAAGCCAAACTCCTTCTCTGAAACCTTCAGAAGGGCCTGACTCTGTTCCTTGGGAACCCAGGAAGATTTGTTAAGTTGCCTGGCAAACAGATGACCCTTGAAGTGATATGGCTGTATCACAAAGACATCACCTTCTCCGATTTCGGATACTGCTCATTTCTCCTATGATGTTGTAAGAAAGGTGTGTAACAGTTACAGGAAGAAAGAGAGTAAGTCAGGAGTTCATGGTGGGTTTTGTATTCTCTGGTCTAGCACAGCAGCAGAAAAGGTCTATCCAGATGAAATTAGGTTTATATTGTAGGAGCATAGAATAATTCCAGTTAGAAGGGACCTCAGGAAGTCTCCTCAAAGCGGGGTCAGCCATGAGGTAAGACCAGGTTACTCAAGGTTTCATATTAGGAAAGCTCAGTGTTTCAGGTGCTTCACCTGGAGGAAGGTGAAGAAGAAGGAAGCATATGCAGTTCCCACTGCAATCCTATTTGTTGGAAATAGAGTGGGATGGGGTAGTTGGCCTGTAGGTGTGTGATCCACAATGGAGTTCAGGCTCCAGTAGCTGCAAACATCTGAGATAATCAGGTGGAAAAAGTCACCATTGGGGGTGTTACTTGGTTGCCGTCAGAGCTGGCCTGATGGTGACTTTTTGCATCCCACTCCAGGATCAGCTGCCCTGTAAAGTCAGAGGTAACATCAACTAACACGAACCGAGCTTTCCTTGACATTAATGTGTGTGGAGAGGTCCCGTTTTAGAATGAACTGGTTTTTTAGCAGCCAGTTCTCCCCTCCCCCAGACTTTGGTCCTGACTCATGTTTACCAGCTGGAGAAAACATGACAGAATAGTGAAAAAAAGAGATCTGCTTTGAGCGTTAAACTTCATTGCTGAAAGACTAGAAACTACTGTTTGGCCTGCCAAGGCTTTAATTGTCAACTTATGTAAGAAAGGCTCTTATTTAGTCCCTGTTTGCATTCACCAGGGGGTTCATAAAACAATTATAAGAATCTAGCGATAATCTTCTTTCAGCCTTTATACTCCAGTCAGCCCAAAATATCAATCCAGTAGATGATTGCTTGTATGTGAGGTCACTGAACCACTGACTGGCTCTCTGACTCTCTGACTTTATTATTATTAATTGTTTTTATTAGTTACTGCTACTACAGGGCATGTGAGTCATTGACCCAGTCCACAGTCCTTAATAGCTTCATTGTATTATCCTGATCAAAGTTGGTCCTTTCTGTTTCTCTTTCATGTGATCTTCAAAGTCATCTTTGGACGGGCTGAAAAATAAAAATCTCAAAGGCAATTGTAGGCTGAAACAAAAATCGACAGCTCCACATTTTTGATAGTTCAAAGATTAAAATCTTATGGTGTTAGACTGTCATCTTGTGAACAGTCTAAGACAGGCATGAGACAACCGCAGATCCTGGCTGGAAGCAAATCAATGGACTCTCCCCACTAGATTGAGGGGCTCAAAGCTAGTGAATGGCAGGTTCTGGTACTTCAGGTTAGCTTGAAATCATTACGCATACTGGATATTAAATTGCACACTTTAGTGCTAACAGGTTGCTGGAAATCCTGTCTTGCATGTGAATGAAAAATAAGACTTTAGGCCTGGTGTTTATTCTTTTTTGCAGCTGTAATACTGCTTGAATGCAAGTTGTATTTCATGCAATATCCCTGTCATTTTAAAGACAGTGTTGTAGATCAGATCTTTACATAAAACATTGGTTCAGGCCTGAATCTGGAAAGTTCCAGCTCTTGCAGGACAGTGTAATATTTCATCCATTGGTTTTGATTACTACACAGGCAGGATAAAAAGAAACATTTTACAATGTTATATTATTTGCTAAAGAACTGAAGCATGTGCTAAAGTCTTGCTGAAGACCAGGATGATCTAGAGATCCTGAGGTCTCACCTGAAGCATGTGCTTAAGTATTTTATTAGTGATGGTCTGCCTGGCATTCTGAGTTGATGTTGGTACGAAATTCATGTCACAGAGACAAAGCAGTCAGATTTAACCCCCTTCCCACAAGCTTGTACACTGACTTGTAGGCAGCATGGTTTCAAAATGAGGTGAGGTTGAATTTACACTTCACTGCTCTTTAAATCCAGTGTCATGACAAGCTGAAAACAGAGGGAATCCAATAAAAGAGACTAAATAACAGGAAAAGTCAGATGGCATTTCTTTTTTGTCCTATGGATTGTCTTTTCAATATAACTCTGGATAGAAATATGAATCTCTCATGGGATTTGCAATTACATCATAACAAATAAAATACTCTTAATTAAAAATATTTTTCAGATTAAAGTATTTCTAGAGGACAAAATTTGGAATTTAGGGCTTTTTGTCTCGAGACGGAATTAGCCTGGAAAATAAAAAATTATTTTCATATCAAGAAACCGGCAGAAGATTCCATCACTCATTGCTTCCAAGATCAGAGCAATTTCCTCTGCTGTGGGAGAGGAGTAATTTATACTTACTTTGTATGTAGTGGTGAGAGAAGCTTAATATAGTGGTAATAAGATAAGCTGCTAAAAGCTTTTACATAGAAACCAGCAACTTGGAATGGGGTTTTCACCACTGCTGCTGAAAATGGGCCCACGTTTGAGGGGTATCTTTGCTAGAGGTCTACATACATTATAACTTGAATAGAACTAATATTTTTGGCTTCTAAGCAGAACCTTTTTTTTTTCTCACAAGTTAAATAGTGGCCAATTTGTAAAGTGTCCCTGCACCAAAAAAAGAAGCATAAATGCTACTTTGTCATATTGGCATATAACGCACAATTTAGCACAAGGAGAGCAATGGTAGAGGGATGATACTTTGAAAGAAAGTTGTGCAGAACTTTTACATAAGAGCACAGGACGTTGCAACTCTCTTCTATGTTACAGATTTCCCCTTTAGGTGCCTAAACTCCAGCTGAGTTCAGTGAGAGTTTAGCCATTTAAATCCCTCTGTGGACTGGACACCAAGTTATCACCTTATAGCTTAGATGAATTAGATATTTCAGTGTTCCTGAGAAGGATTCCAAATTGGCATTTTTTTTGCTGATCTCACCAGAGGTCCAAGAATGACTGAGCCTAGAGACAGGAGTAATCGGCAGTTGTAACTCGGAGACTGGGATTTCACAAGGTTGGAACAAAGGCACTGTACAGCATCATCTTTTGGTTATGATTTGGCAGATTTAGAGACTGTGGGAAGAGGTGTTCTCAATAACAGTGAACAGAACTGCTAACATAGCCTTTAAACATTGCAGCTCAAAGATCAATTTGGCTTTGGCCTTTGCCAAAGCTACTTCTTAACAACTGACTTGAAAACTGCAAGGATGAACTGTCTTTTTTCCTCCCTGTGGGGCAACCACATTTTGACATTGCGGTTCCTAAATGACCGGCAAATAATTTCATATGCTGGAAATGAAGAAAAGGGAGGGGAAGAAAAGAAAATAAAAGATGCAATCTTTTCTTTTCCTCCCCCCAAGTTAATGAATTTTTTATAAATGTGTAAGCATGTCACTATTCCAAGCCACATCAAATCACTCCTAAAATCTGTATTTTAAAAACAGGAATGTGTATAATATGAATGGCTTAAGGAATAAAATGCAAAAAGATGTTGATGATGCTGGATTACCAGCCAGCTGGAGAATTAAAAAAGAGAGGGAGAGAGAGTGATGAAGAGAAGAACAAAAAAGCCCGTGTTTCACTGGCCAAGTCAACAACCGTGTTTTTTCAATCGCCCCTCATTATGGAAAAGTGTACTCAGGTTGTCCTGGAATCCGAGTTCACTGTTTTTAAGGAGTCACATCAGGAAAAAAAAAGCATGATGCAGTGCAGAGCGTATGACGGGGAACATCTGGACACCAAACTACTGGAGCTGCCATGTTTTGCAGAGGGATGGCTCTGAGGATGAAATGGAATGAACTGTAACAAATATGGGATTTTGCTGGCAGCTTTAATTTATTTAAATGCATCCTTGGCTTTTGAGCTATTTCTTTGTTTTGGATAATATTTAAACACGTCAAAAATCCTCTCTCCTTCCTGCCCTTCATTACATATGACAGGGAGCGGATTGCTCTGGCCATCTGTAGAGTAGGAATGAACAGAGCTACATCTGGATGGGCTGGGGATCACATGAACGCTCACAGCAAGCCCCGAGCAGTTAACTTGAAACCTGCCTTTCCCTGGGTGAGCTGAGACAGTATCGCAGTTTTTGCCAGGATTGTGTGAAGTAGTGTTGGAACCTTGTAGCTAAACACGTCTAGAGCAGTTTTGGGGACCCTCCCTAAAGTTAGGCACCTCTGCCAATCCTGCATGTGTCTGTGAGTTGTGTTTGATAATAACATTTGGCATTTATTGTGTGACATCTTGAGCTTATGAAGCCATTCCTGAGGCTTCGCTGTAGCCCTCCTGTGATTATAAAAGCTTCAAGGCAGAATACAAAACCACATGTGGCAGCGTTTAGAAGAGGGAAGAGCTGATAACGGGGTGGACAACCTGCAGGTCCAGAGACACACGTGGCTTGTGCCAAAGCCGTACCGTGCTCGCGGAGGGTGCTGGCGAGCCCCAAAACCCCACCTGGGCAGAAGCAAGGCGAAGGGTGGGCTGCTCGAGCTGCTGCTGCCTCTGACCCCACCAAGGACCGAGCCGAGCCCTGTCCCCAGGGGATGGGGAGATGATGGCTGGGAAGCCACCACCATCCCCTGCCTGTGAAGTGCTGCCAGAGGTCTCTCCCCCTCGGCTCTCTGATGTATGGCTATATGTCCCATGGCTGTCAGCCATATGTTGCTCACAGGGATCAGGAAAGATGGTAGGTGGGCATTTGTGTGGGAGAAGTGGCTGCAATGGTTTTTCCCTTTGAAGCTGTTTCCATCTCAGGAGGTATGCGTGGTTCCTCCTTTTACATCTAATACATTAGGGAAAAGGATAGCACCACCCAACAGCAAGAGGAAATCTCTGGGTTTGGCCTGAGTTGCTATATAGAGTCAGTGAGGCCTTTCTTCTTCAGCATGCCAGTGTCCTTTCTTGAATTTGATGGTGTATGGAAGCCCTTTTTGTAATTTTTTCTGAAGAGAAGATCTTGACTGCAACTACAAAGCTGAAAGACACTTCTTTTGGGGTGGCAATCTGGAAAGAAAAGGTTGGGAAAGGCTTTCAGGTCTGCCCATCAGAGCAATCTGTTCTGTGTTTGTTATTTTAGTTTAGTTTAGTTTAGTTTAGTTTAATTTCGTTTCGTTTCATTTCATTTAGTTCAGTTCACTTTAGTGTAGTTCAGTTTAGTTCATTTTAGTTCATTTTATTCTATTGAATTTAGCAGTCCGTAAGCTGTAGGATTTATGGCGTGTGACTCTGACAGTAAGAGATGACCGTATGAGACACTGACCCATTGGCCTGAGCTGACCTGACTCGTAGACAGAGAAATTGTCTCTTTCTCTGTGCCTGCACACGCAGACCTTGACCCAGCTGGTGAGCCTGCTTAGCAAGGGGCCAATTAGTCATAAATGCTGGCTTTCATTATGTGGATATTTCTTCTCTTGAAATGAGACCCAGGCTGCCAACTCACAGCATTTCATGGGATAATTTCACCCAGCATCGAGTGGGCAGCAGCGCTCCCTCATTGCAGCAAGGATGGCTGTGCATCGATGACAGTGCTGGGAAGCCTCGCTGGTGCCCTGACTCATGGTTTGCATGACCTTGAACTTGTCCTGAGCTGCTTTTTGGCGAGGGAGAGGAAATGTGTCGTTTGACATAGCTCAGACTTCACTTCCAAACATCATCACGAGGGTGAGAAGGGTAGGTGGGGATCGCGGCCAACGCTCTGATAACCGCAGGGTGAATAGCAGCGAAAGAGCTGCTGATGGATGGCCGGACAAATTAAGTCAGCCAGCACTGGCTCTGCTGTGCGGAAAGGTCAGCACCTCCGACAGAGTTTGGATCGTTGCATAAACTACCCAGCGCCAAGTCTCGGCAGTGCTGGAGGTGCCTAGAGGGTCTGCGCATCCCAGCCCAGGGCTGACGGCCGTGGGAAGGCAGGAGCCATGCCAGGCATCCCAGGGGCTTATCCCCCACGGCTGGGCATGCCGACTTGCCTGCCATGGTCCTGCGGCTCCTCGCTGCTCTTATCTGCACCCCCATCTAGCAGCCACAGCTATTCCCGAGTCAGGAAAATTTCTGAATGCAAAGATTACACCTAAAGGTTTCAGGAAAGAAAGAGAAAAAAAAAAACAACCAATCCTGAGCTCTCCTTTGCTGAGGCCAAGCTGTTGTCAGCTTAAAGAAAATGTTTTCTCTTTGTGTTTGGACAGTTTAAAAGATTTATTTTCCCCTCCTTTCCCTCCCCCTCCTTGGATGAAGATTGCAGGGATTTCCACAAAATACATTTGGAGGAGCCAAGGCTTCAACACCAGCAGTTTTTAGTCAGACTGTTGGAATGATCAATAAATCGGCACCGACTGATCTCAGAGTCTGAGGATGTCTATGAGGCACAAGAAGCTCTTTTAGGTAAGCTGGAGCAAGTGAGTAAGTCCAGTAGCTCTGGAGCCAAACCCTAAAGTGGATGCAAAATCATATGGGGAGCCAGTGCTGTGATTTTCAGTACAGGGGTGATGTAATGATTGAGTACGGTTCAAGTAAGTAATCGAGTCATCTGTTCGCAATTTTGAATTATGGCTGATGCAGTCTCTGCCTGCAAGCCAGCAAAAAGAGTGAGAATTACAGTTACTGAGTCAAGCCAAAGGCAGGGATCAGCATCTTGGCATCAGCTTGGGAAAGTGGTGGGGGTGGAGGGTGCTCAATTTGAAATGCAACTTGGGGTCTAGCATGAACCTGAAATTTTGGAGGTGGTTGGGATCTGAACAAAAGATGGTAGATGGACAGTGCACTGAGAGGTAGGGACACCTATGCCTGATCATTGCCCGAAAGAAGAGGAGAGGCATTAATCCTGAGCACAAGTAACCAAATCTGAATCCATACCACCCAAGACAACTACTTTGAACACATACTCATCTGTGGTGTTTGAATTCCACTTAAGAAAATTTAGAGCCATCCAGGGCCTGACCTTTAGCAAACCACAAAGGCAACCCATAAACCACAAGGCTGGAATCAGCTAGAGAGGACAAGTAAATCCAACATATTAGCATAGACTTTCAACTGCAGCTGGTAACCAGGGATATTACAAATGGGAGACCTACCAGTAGCATCTATGTAAGATCTGAGAGTGTAAAGCTGCATTCAGTAAGGGCTCCACTGAGATCGTCACCCAAAAGGGGGAATAACACAGCATGATGTTTAATAATAGTAAGTGGCTGACTTCACCGCCAGGCGGAAAGAAAATATTTTTAAGTGTCAGAAACCATAAAAACATGACATGATTCATCTTAAAACAAACAGCTGCTCATGTGAATCTTAGAGCAGAGGATACATGGAAAGTCCCAAGATGAGACCATCTCCGGAGTGCTGGTTTTTGGGCAAAAAGCACTTATTGCGAGCTAAGCATTGTAGGGTCTGGTCAGCTGAAGACCTATTGGAACTGGGATACTAAAGGATGTACTAGTAATTGGGAAACTAAATCTCCCCCTCAAAATCAATACCAGCGTAGGGGTTTTTTTGACAAGATTAATACCTTCCCCATACGGTGTACATCTGAGGGATTATCCACTAATCATGGAAGATCTTTGGGCATTGAGTAAAACTGTAACAAATAATCCATTGCACTAGTCATTTCTATCAAACCTGCAGTCTCCTCTGAAGGTTATATTTTTCCCACTCTGAGTTCTAAGCTGACTACAAAGAAAAAGAAGATAAAAAAACATCTCTCTTGAAATTTTTGCATAGAAGCACTATACTTCAAAATATTTCAACTGTTTGTCAAATAGTGTTATGCATAATTAAGCCCTGAGGTGGCTGCCTTTCTTCCATGGGAGAAATGATGCATTGCACCTTTTGTGTGGATATCTAGCGACATGCTAGGGAGGAAGTGATTACTCAAAGCTGTAATGTGTTTGTAATGATCTTTTGTGTTTGCTCTGGCGCTCATCAGAGACTTATGTGTATCTTAAAAGTCTCACAGTGATTCAATAGAATTATGTGAACTTTATAGTCATATTTGTATATTTTAAGGGTATTTGGGTCAATAGGTATTGCCACCAGCTGTGGCATTTACCCCCATAATTGAAATACATATTCCTGAAAAGCATCTTGCTTGATTCAAAGATGTTATTCCTATCTGCTGTATACTTGATGGTCTTTTTTGGAATTTCTGAAAACCTCCTAGGAACAACAACCGTTATCTATTTGTCCAATTAATTGCATTAAGACTAGTCACTCCACAAGTACCTGCACTAGTTAAGCCTGGTTTCCAAGGGGTTTGTATCTCATGTTGATTGACTTTTAAACTCATTTGCACTGAGGATGCATGTGAACTAATCCTGCAGTAGACATCAGAGAATCCATACTACAACAAACCAGTGATGTGGGATTCAGGTTTGCTGATGTCTTCGAAGTCAGGAATGCTGGCCGAAGCCTTTGCACAATTGGTACATCTATATGTACCATCCTTTACATGGAGTCTCAGGTATGTAATAAAAGCTGGGCTCACAATGCAGTCTTTTCTTCATCAGGAGAATTAAGAGGCCTTTGCTTCGCCACTTAGCGACCTATTTTTATTTTTTAAAATTACAGGAATGTAATACATCTAAGACCTCTAATTTGCTATCAAGTTTTGTTGAAATGGTTAAAAAAAACGCATTGTGCAGATTGTCAGGTAGGGAGACACAGGCAATGACTCAGTATGTCTGAGTGAGCCTCTTTCCCTAAGGAAGGATTGTTTTTGTCTGAGGAAAACTCTCGTGGCATTAGTTATGACATTTTGCAGCCTACTAGGTCCAAGTCTGGAAGGTTGTTACTGCAATTGCAGGTACCTGGATCCAAGCCCCAGTTTTGAGGTGGAGGCTCACACGAAGTGCTGCCTTGCGCTTCATTTTTGGTTTTGGTATCTGAGATGTGGCAGCCCTCACCCTTTTTACTAATTAAATGAATTTTATCCCCTTAAAAAGTCTCTGGTTGTTCCTAATCCACGTTAGGAAAACTCTGGATATTCTCTTTATCATGCTACACTCTGGTCTCACTGCATTGGGCTCCTTATCCAGAGCGTGAGCAAAACAAGCTTAGAAGAGCAAGAGGATCTCTTAGGGGATGAATCTTCCCTGCTTTGACCTAAGCTAGGAGTAACTCTGTTCAACATCATTTTCAAAGAGTTCTTGGTAAGAAATACAGTCTAAAAATACCAGGGACCAAGATAAATCTGGACAAATTTTAGTTGGGATCAGGATGGACTGGTTGTAACCTCTCCAGTAGTGTGGAGGCAGAGGCTTAAGACCCCAGTGTGGCTACCTGATGTGATCTGGAACGTTATTTTACCTCTTCGGATCAAATACATCCCAGATATTTTACCTCTTGGGATCAAATACATCCCAGATATTTTCATCTATCCTTTCTAAGCATTCATATTGCATGCATTCCCACATGACCTGAGTGTTGATAACGTGGCTCCTGTGTGTTTTGTTTCCTTCAAAAGCAAGGCTGTGACGCATGACTTTCTCCTGGAGACAGAGGCTGGAGGACAGAGGGGTTGAAGTTCATTATTTCATGTTAATACACAGTTGCCAAATGACACCTTGTTGAAATAATACTTATATCATAAGAAAAGTCCCTTTTTCATGTACGGTCTACTTAAACAGAAGATAATTTTTGAAAGAATAACACTGACAGAACAGTGTTTCCATATCAGGTTGTGCAGTCCTGCTCCTCCAAGCACTTTCCCCGATGCGTGTCAGCAAGGGTCTGGGTGGTGAGCTTGCATTATGCCTTTGAAAGAGGGCAAATTCTATGATGCTTTACAGGCACTGGCTACTTTGGTCTGTCTCAGTGTTTAAATCTTGGCCCCAATGTATTCGAGTGACTTTTTCAGGAGCTTTTTGACTCAAACTACTCAGCTGCATTGACAATTCTCTCTCCTTTCCCCTCCAGCTACTCCATTGAGAGAAAACCCTAATTTCCCCACAGCAAACCTCACTGTCAACATGTTATGCATTGTTCTGCTTCAGGGTGACCAAAAATCAAGTCAGAGGCAAATCTGACTAATCTCCCCTGAAACTGTGAAATCAGTGAAGAAAATTTCAGTTGGGTACAATTTCAGTATTGTACCCATGGGCCAGCCACGGTTTTTAAAAGCTCCTTCAGAGCTACCCAAAGATAGTGTTGCAGTCATTAATGTCACTGATATTGTTGCCTGAAATAGTTGCTTTATGCTGCAGTGGACAATGAATTCCTTCTTATCCCATTGTTTTCAAAGCTACTGTGTTTGGGACGTTCCAGGACTGCTGTAAATTGGTTCAATTCTTTTCTGACATGTCACTCACTAAATGTTCAGGGAGCGTTTCTCTAATCCTGTCCAGATGAGCTGTGGATTCCAAGAGGCTTCTATTTTTAGATGTAGGCTTCTGCCTATATGCTACTGTTGGGCTCAAGTTCATTCAGAGGAATCACATTAGCGGGTATGCAGATTTATTTCTTTGCTTCTGCTGAATGTGAGCTGAAATTGTTTGGTTTTGCCAATTGCCTTTCCTGTGCAGGGGGATCAATGTCCTTCCTTTGCATTTTTCATAAATTGGAGATCCGTTCTGATGAATCAGAGCTTGATTTTTATTAGTTTTTCATAGGTGCTGCTTCCTCCTGTCACAACTTAATTCAGTGGGAATTTTTATTATTCCCAGTTCTTTAACAGCAGCATGTTGGGACCTCAGACAGGATTGGAAACTCTCTGTATTCACAGAGCAACACACTGAATGAAAGAGTTTCTGCTTCAGAAATTAGAATTTCAAAAGAAAAGGCAGATATGAAATAGGAGAAAAATAGTATGTACTTCGTAATACAGGTGGACACGGAGACCTGGATTGACTGATATACCCAAAGTCACCCAGAAAGTCTGCTGCACAGCTTCCTACTGGACATCTTCCAAGTCTCAGTGTGACACCTGAGCTCAACTTTTCTTGTATCTGTGGATAAATTTCAGGTTTAAAATTAAGAATAACAATGCAGCAGTATGAAGTATTAACTGAACCAAAATCAAATGGAAATATTGGCCAGTGAAGTTTATTTTGATTGACATGCTCTAACACAATGACCTCCCCTCAGTTGTATACATGGCATCACTGGTTTCTCTCCATAAGCAGAGCTGTTTTGCAAAATTTTAGCCAAAATTGTTTTTAGAGTAATGTCAGGGGAAAAAGACATTGTTATGCCATCTTGGAAAAAAAAAAAATCTAAACAGCTCTTTTGTTGAACCTCTGGTAGACTTTGTCTGTGGAGCAAAGATTTGGATCCGGAGGAGTGGGATGCCCTGAAGTCAGAGTTTGGCTTTGGCAGTTCTGGTGAAAATCCATCCAAGTTTGGCAAATATCTCTGCAAATCTCATTTGGGGGCTGCTCAGCTATTCAGTAGAAGCTTATTAGGATTGAGGCACTTGGTTTTTCCAGACCATAATCCAGTCCAGAGCTACAATGGAAGACCATGATTTTCTCACCAGTTGCACCTCCCATGTGGAGTCCATTTCAGTGACATGTGGAAGAGCTGAAAGATTGTAATTACTATGCTTTAAATACTCACCATCCTAGTGTCATACAGAGCACAGGGGAAGGAAGAAGCGTGATAGTAATTTGCTTTAATCTGATGGTGAGGATACTGCCAACATAATGAAGAAAGAGACTGGAAGGAGGGTTTGCAGGACTTGTAGAAAAGTTGTGTGGAGTACAGTAGGATGGAGCTCCAGGCTTGGAGATAAGAGTGGCAACCAGAAAAGGTGGGGGTGACTGGGTTGAAGAAGTCTGATGGGATCAGTAGAAGGCTCTATGCTTGGTGTTATAGAGGAGAACAAAGCCTGTAATGGTTATAATTGTCCTTGAATTATTCTGTGTGCTTCAGCTGCTGCTACTGATTGGTTTCCTCTGATGTATAACATCAGGTTTTATTTATTTCAGGGTCAGAGAGTGACTGCTTCACACTCTTACAGTCCCTTCTGTGATATCCATCACACCGGTATCCAAATATTTCATTAACATTAAAGTACTTCAAGGTCTTTACAATGTTCCTGTGAAGACAGGGAAGAAAGTGGGGCAAAGAAAAACCTGCCTCAAAGTAGACCATCATTTCAGAAGCCCAGTTGCTGGTATCTGTGGCCTGCCTTTGCAGGGATTACAGGAGGCCGTTTTAAATTTTATTAGGAATTTAAAATCATTTCAGCAGCTTCAGAAAATCTCTTAAAGATTTGAACAGTTAATGTTTTGGGTACTTTTAAAGTTATCCAAATCTTATTTTATGTCCTTTTAGTGAATAAAAGAAATTACAAAATGTGCACGAGGTACCAATCCAAATCAAGGGCTGGTACTTTTTGCTCATCAGTTTGGAGCCCGAGGAGTAAGCATGAGAATCCCAACATGTTCTTGTTCATATTGGATGTTTCACCTAAATGATTGGGCCTCCAAATCATCAGCCAGAAAAGTAGAAAAAGGGAGGATGAGGAAAGATGACCCAGATTCTTCCTCATTTCCCTTATGACTCTGATGCAATCTCAAGGTGTTCCAGGCCAGGGAGGGAAAAATGTTTTTTCATTACAGCAATAGTTTTAAGACCAAATGAATCTCACCTGCACTGCTCTCTGTTCTGGTTGAGAACACCTTCTCAAGAGATGATGTCAAGAAACAAGACGGTGACTTAAGTAGAATTTTTAGGAGAAAGTTAGAAGGCAGAAGACAGTGTGGTAGAGGATTTGGCCCAGGAATGGGAATCTGACACCGAGTTCTGTTCTCAGCTCTCCCAGCCCCTTGCTTGGTGCACATCACTTTCCTTCCTTCAGCCACCAGTTCTCATGGAGCCCACAAACTAGAGGATAAGAACGTGAATAGTGTTTGGGAATAACTAAAAACCAGACACTGAAAACCAGTTCAAATCGGGGTAGACCTGGGTGAAACTCCATTACCAGACCTTGTGGTTTTGGGGAGACTGGGGAGCCGTATTCAGATAGCTGCTGATGTACTCTTTCCATTAACTGCATCAGAAGCAAGCATCTGGCTTTTTTTTTTTTGAATGACAGCCTGAATACTCTCTTCTCTCTTAATATAGATGCCTCAGAGATGTCCTGTGGCTCATCATCAGTTAAGATGCTGAAATCAAGTCCCCACTGCAGAATACTACTTTAGATCAACATTGTAAGTGAATCTTAGTTGTCAACTAGTGGAATGAGGTAGGAAAAAGTTACTAATTTTTTTATTTTTCTTCAACTCAAAGTAAATTTGTAAAAGCAGCAGAGGTTCATTCAAACTCCGAGACACTAAATATTTGTGAACAATTGGAATTACAGTATTTTCCAAACAGATTTAGCATAGGAAAAGCAGGTTGAAGGAAGGGAGGGAATAGAAAGACTTGCACAAATACACGTGCCAGTGATGCCTTTTTAGAGGAACTGGGGTCCTCTGTGTGAGACGAGTTTGCTCTTCTCCACCAGCAGTTTCTCTTCCTCCTTGCTTAGTTTAGGATACGAGTCTCCAAAGCTTTGTTTTCTTTTCTTCCAGAAATCAGACAGTTAAGTCTTAAGCACATGGTCAATGAAGAGAGTTGCTGACATGCAAGTACAGATGAGTAGGCTGAGCATCCATCCTTGGAACTGTCTTACAAGGTGCTCCAGTGGGACCTACTGAGATATTTTAGCTGTGACCCAATACGCTAGTTCTGTATTAAGGCCTGGCCCTTTTTGCTAAGTCTTGACTGGTTGTACTGCTAAATTATTAGGAGAGTCCCAGCAGGGCTTAGGCCAACTGTTACTCACCCAGACAGTTCCCAAGACACAGCTCAAGACTTGACGAAGACCAAACCACTCTCCCAATTGGCTGCTCTATGTCTAGCCACAGTTGCTTTCAGATCGTTCAGCCATCCGGTATGGGACCATCTTGACACATACAGAAGCAGCATAGTGATGATATTTACAAGTCCTTTACCATCCACCTCCCCTCCTTGAAGCACGTGGGTCCTCATAGCTCAAGATACTGAGATTACACCTAACCCCAGTACTTTCTCTGAGATGATCACTACCTCTAGCACAACTTACAGGCTATTTCCACTTGGCTGAAGAGCACGCTTTCAGGTGTACACTTCCCTCATATCACTGGCTATAGTTACTAGGCAAGGGGAATATGTTTAAATTGTTTAAGTGCCTTCATAAGGATGCAGGTCTCCCTGTTACTTGGTGTAGATGGAACCAGAAAGCACCATCTGGGGCAGGTGCTGAAACTGGATGCTCAGCTTTATCCTTGGCAGTAGGGTGTCTGTCCTCTCATGGACTATGGGGACTGTTTAGGAAGGACAACCACCAGAATATTCAGCTACAGTAGCCATTTTACACTGCGCTGTATAAATACTGCCCAAGCAGTGGGTTTGGGGAAAGCTGAGCTCAGCGCGTCTGCTGGTGAGCGGTCTGTGGTAGAGCTGGTGTTTCCCATGCTCACTGTACTCAAACAGGACTGCAAATATATATGTATATAAACAATTAATTGTACATGATCTCATTCTAGGATGGATGCCTGGACTACATATTAGATGAATGGTAGTTCAGGCCTATTTTTCCAATGAAGTCTTGAACCTCTGCCAGCTCATACCACTTGAGAATCTGGCCTCTTGCTCCTTATTTTGTACATTAACTTTACTTAATTGGTAGATTTTCCATGCCTAATGATTACAAATATATAAGCAGAAGTGTTTGTTTACGCTTGTTTAAGCAGGGAAGGAACCCTTTCAAAGAAAAGACGTTTTAAGAATGGCCTAACTGCAGTCCCACATAAAATCAGAGGTTTGTGTCTACAACATGAACTGGTGGAGCATGGAGGAGGGGGGTATTCAGGAGCAGCTAGGCAGTATTTGGAGCTTGTGCGTCGGTGAGGGATGAGGTCAGGTCTCTACATATTGTACCTACACCCTTTTTCCCCATGCCATATCTGTCTCTGAGTGACCAGAAATGAATGTAGGTGGGAGTAAGCCATAAGGAAAAAATTTGAGACTCAGAAATAAGTAAGTCCCCTCCCTGAGCCAGTGTCTTTGTGTGGGCTGCATATTGCATATGTATTTTCTGGGGCAGACTCAGATTCCTTTGAGCTTGGCACATTCTGGTTAAGATGAACTCAGCATCCAAATGTTGACACAAAAGCTGACTACACCATATAGCATGGCCCCATGCCACCTCCAGCTGGCCCAGGGCCGTGCTGGCATTTGCTTTGGTTACTTGATTTAAGACAGTTATAGAAGAGGGAAGGGCAAAGGGTGCCTGAGGTGGGTTTACCTGGCATCCCAGCTGGAGGAAATGACCTGCATTCTTCTGCAGAATAAGGAGAGAGGGATGAGTAGAGGGAAATAAAATAAATAAAGCAAGCCAATGGTGTCATTAAAAAGAGGATGTATCATGTTTACCGTGAGAGCATGTGACTCAGACATCCAGACATGAACATTCCTGCAAAGCCCCAAATGCACACATGGAACCAAATTTTTTTGGCTTCCCAGAATGGCCTAATTTTATGATTCCGTGACTCATTAGAAAAAGCAAAGTCCCTAGACATGCTGCATGAAGACCCAGTAAACACCAGTTACTGGTGGGGACACACGGGGACAGAGAAGCAGGTGAGGGACGGATGGAAGGATGGAGGGGAGACCGAAGGAACAACACTCTCGGCCTCTCGCCCCCCCACTTTTCTCCTTCTAGTGGTTTTGTAAACATGTTTCTCTCTCTTCCTTTCTTTCTGTTTTTAAGATTGGAGTGGAGGGGTTAACAGAGGTCATGTTAGTTTAAAAAATTATGGTTAACCTTACAAGCTGGGTTGCCTTAGGTCACAGTGATACAATTCCCCTCCCTTCTCCTGTGCAGCGGTGGTTCACAGAAATTCCTCCAACACGGGGAGAGACGGGGCCTGCCAAGGCTATGAGCAATGCAGAACAGACTTACCTGTTTTTATGCACTGCTTAACTAATTATTTTAAAAAGAAACAGCCAAGTTGGAACAACTACCTTTTTCTTCGAGGAGGAACATTTTCCCCTTTTCCTTTTTCCCCACGTCCCCCTTCTCCCCTCCTCCCTCCCCTTGGTTTTTTTTCCCCTCCGTTGCTTGGCTTGGCATTTGAAACAGGTTCTCGATATCTGACACCTCTTGAAAGTGTAGTTTGGCAAACAGGAATTGAGTTCGGCTCCAAAAGGGCCCTGCACAGGGCTTGCTGTGAAAACACCTGGGTGTCTCTTATGCCTCTAAGAACCAGTCCTGCTTCTGTAGAAATAACAGCCTCCCTCCCTTCCCCCAGCCCCTGCTCTCCCTTCAAAATAATAAAAAAAAAAAATAAAAAAAAAAAAATTAAAATGCTGGCACTGTTTTTGTAAAAAACAGGTGGTTTGAGAGCGCTGCGGAAGGGGATGAAGGCCATCTCAACGACAGCGTGCAAAAATCCTGTGCAGAGAGGGTTTTGATTGCAGCACGTACATCTGCAATTCGTTTTCCCAAGCTCGGGACAAATTAAGAATCTCCCAGCAATTAGGGGAGAAAGCTTCAAAGTGCAATCAGCAGTTCTTAAAAGAATATGTGCTGGGCTTTGAGGGAGGCTAATCCTGCTGCCTGCACTGGGCTCCTCTCTGCAGTGTGCATTTTCCAAGGCCAAAATTTTGGCCTGCTTTTCAGTCACACCATATAAAATAACAAACACGCAGTCTAAGGAAAACAATTTTTAAGACACAGTGGAACCCACTTTAATGAAGAAAACTGTTAAATGCATAAAACCCCCATGTGCCAATGGATAAATGTGCTGGAAGTGTGAACTGTTAAACCAACAAAATTGTTAACACATCATACTGCTGGGCAAAAAAATAAAATAAAAAAATATAAAAAGGGAGTGAAACGGTTTTCTAACATGCAACCCACTTTGCCTTTATTGTTCACATTCCTGCTGACATAAAGTTTCCTGATTTGTCCCCTGGGCCCAGAAATATGGCAAAAGCGGGAACATTAATTGTATTTGCCCCCTTTAAACTGCCCTCCCTGCTTTTTAGCTCACAGTGGCCAAGAATAGCTTCATGGAATGGGGAGAGTTTGCCCTTTTTTATTCAGGGTGATGAGTGAACAAGTTCACGTGGATTTTTTTTTTTTCCTTAAACTAGTATAAAACTTTAAACTATGCCTGAACATCTTTTTCCTGTATCTGTGGGGGAAATTGGGACCGGTTTTGTGTTTGCTCTTCCTTAAAATTCTGAAGTCCCTCAATATGGCTGGTTTTCCTTGGGGTGGATGCTGAAATGAGGCTGTTCCTGTGGCCTTGCTGCTCCCTCCAAAGACGTGGAGCTCTCACTGGGTAAAAGCCTGATCTCGTGAGAGCCCCTAAGGCAACCACTTTGATAAGTGTCCAACCCTGCGGCCGTGCTGGCGTGGTGGAACCTGGATCCCTGCCTCACTCCGAAACATGAGAAACTAAAAATCAGTCCATTGACTTTATCTTCATCTGACTCCTAAATTACACGCTGTTCACAGATTTCAGTTCCGCAGGTGGTCAAAATTTTCCACCAAAACACGATTTCCACAAAAGGTGGGCATTTGTCACAAAGGAAGATTTTCTCTGGAAAAAAAATAAAACAAATGCACCGAACCAGGTATTTACTGAGCACTGAATGCTGTTATCAAAAACTTTTCCAAAACTAGAAGAAGGGGTCTGCAGAATGGAATAGGTTGATGTTTCTTGGTTTTATATTTCCTTTAATGAGAAAACAAGAAAAAACCCCATAGCAAATTCAAATAAAAATTAAAAAGTTAATAAAAATACTCATAAGGAAAAAATATAACAATTTAATTTCTGTTTCATAAAATGATTCTTAAAATTGTAGCATCTGCATGGAGCAGCCGTTCAGCTGAGGTCTGTGCTGCTGTTTGCCTATCCCAGGGGCCTTTTAGGTGCTGCTCTGTGAATACAGGTATGAAAGTGCATTTATGATGACTAACTCCAACCATGAATTGTGACAATGAGGAGTTTATTCCTGCAGTTCAGAATGTTCTCATTTTTCTTCACTTTCCTGTGTCCCTTGCAAAATAACATGAGGTCGTGCCTGGCTTGAGGATGGCTCCTCTTTTTCTTGGCAGTTGCTGATTTTGCTTCTTAGACTGATGTTTGCAAAGAAATTCCAGTCCCTGAGGGCCACTAAATATGTATTGCATTGCAGAGTCTCCACGGGCAGGTTTGCACCTCCAATGTGCTTGGATATCTTGCTCCTAAGGAGGCTCAGTGGCTGTGTCATGTACGTGAGACCACTTTACACACCAGACAAACTTAAACTAGAGTCAAATTTTGTTGCAGTTGAGCAAAAGAGTTAAGTTCTTGGTTACAAAAAAGGAAGCAAAACTGCAACAGAATATTGTAAGCCTTAAAATCCAACACTGGCCTCTTTTCTGTTATGCATTTAGGGAATTCCTGGGGCCCTTTCTCAGCAGCTAAAGGTCAGCCCAACTGCCCCTCACCTGGAAGGTGTCGTTTTCTGGAATGCACTGAGATCTGGTTCCTTTATCCCAGCTGCAGCTGAAGACCATCAGGATGTCACTGTGACAAAATCATCACAAGCAATGGATAGGCTGCTGTCACGCTCTCCACTCTACCATTGCCAAGGTGCGTTTTTTAAACCATGTTGCTAATTAATTTCTGTGACAGCAGTTTTTGTCTGTCCTGATATTTGTGAGGCTGCAGACAAAGTGTTGTTTCAGAGTCATTTAAGCCTGACTTTGAAATGAGCCCTTTGAGATGGGTGGGTGCTCATCAGAGATCTCTTTCTGCAAAGAAACCATGGGAACATCCTGCTCCCTCTTTCCAGGCTGGCTGCAATGTCTCTCATCTAACATCAGCCACCAAAAAGTCTTGTGTCGTGTCTAGTTACCTGCTCCAGCTCCCCTTTGTCGGTGGAGGGTAACGGAGGGCTACTCATCCCCATCTTGAAGGATGAATCCTACCTTTGCCATTGACTTATGGCCTTCTTCAAGGTTTCAACACAACATATGGTTTCCTACCATTGGAAATGTTATCTATGTAACTTTTTATTATTACCCGATCTGAGGTATACTGGTGCATTTCCACAGAGACCACCCATGACTGCTGGTTACAGTGTTAGGATGGGGAGAGCTTCAATTCTTTTCCTTTACCATTTATAATGCCTTGGGCTGCCACGGGGGCTTCAAAGCAGTAGCTGTGTGATCCACTGAGGTCATCGTGCTACTGCATGAGTTAAAGTCCTCTTTGTACAAAATGGGGGTAATCACAGAAATTCTGGGCTAGAAAGAGCATCGAACTATTCCCCTGCTTTGTGGCAGGGCCAGGAAATCTGGTTTATTCCTGACAGATGTCTGTATAATCTGTTCTTAAAGCCCTCCAAAGCCTTCCATAGTAAATCACTTTGAGATCTAAAGGTGAAAAATGCTATGTAAGACCTGAATATTGTTATTATTATTAACAGTGTTGTTGTTCGGAGGACAGCTTAGCAGCACAGTCCCAGGTGGCACTTTAAAAAAGAGCCCAGAAGGAATGAGTTATAGTGAGTTGCACCAGTCCTGCTGGAAGCGCTGAGCCAGCACTGCTGGTGCTCCTGCATGCTGCTGGATTAGTCTGAAATTAAACTCACAGCGTTTGCCTGTGTTCACACAAAGGCCAAGTACTGCAATGGTTACCATATTACAGGGTTGGATTGCTCTACTAAAGCCACTGGTGCCATTCCTGAATGATGCACGTTGTGTAGAGAACTGGATATTGCTGACTTGGTCCCTTTTGCAGGTGCCGTGTGGAGCATGCACAGAATAGCATGTGCTTCTGCCTTCAAAAACATGATTTGTGATGCTCGGTTGAACTGGCTATGTAACCGGGAAAGCTGGTAATTATGTATGTACTCCATAGCATATGTGGGTGCTGATCCTGCTTCCACCAGTGTTGGCCCCAACAAGTGGTCCTGAAGTAAAATTGCCCCCAGCTCCCAAGCAGACTGACCTTCTGTTCATTTAGTTTCCAACAGGCTTCAGAACATCATATATATATTCAAGTATAGGTCTATCATTAAAAGTGCCCTGGGCAGGGGATGAGCTATTGGCCCCTCCATCTTTGTCTTCTACCTACTAGATACCCCATTTAACCTCATGGTTTCCGTCTTCCCCCATTGTCCCTGGTGCCACCCCAACCATACCAAGTTCTGTTTAGACAAATGAATGAAACCTTTCTTGGAGCCTGAGGGTGGCCAGCATTTGGACTAAGGGTCCCAGCCTTTGCAGTCAAAGCTTGAGTACTTTGAGCAGAAGACATTGAATTTAAATATAGTCTTGGAGAAGTTTCCTTTCTAGCTAGTAAATCGAACACCGCTGAGACAGAGGTTCAGGCACGGAGACTCAGGTGCAGTCCATGGCCCCTGTAGGTGGTACCTGACACCTCCTGAATTCTGCACAAGCCAGAGACTATTCCTGATATGTAGTTTGGATGTGGCTATCCTGTTTGAGACACTAAAAAAGCTGAATAGTATGGATGTGCCTAGGCAGTGCCCGTTAGACTCCAAGCTAGTGAACAGATCCATTTATTGTTTGGGTCTCTAGCTATATGGTAAATGAAAGTGTGTACATCCCAGAACAGTTTGCCTAGCTTTTATCCTTATAGAAAAATTGTATGGATTCATATTCCTCTTATGATGTTACGTAGAATAGCACAATGTATCCATATAAAGAAGTTCATTCCCTTTTGAATTCTGGAGGAAGAAGTAGAGGTATTATACCATTTTAACCAAATCTGTTTGATCAAGTTCATGAAAAAAACTGTAAGACTTTCCTTGAGAAAAAGTAGGGTGCTATGCCTAAATTTAACTTTGTAAACAACTGCCTACACAAAACTGCTGTGGTACCCAAAGCTGCAGATCCAAGGCAGGAGAGCAGGCAAGGCACAACCACGTATTGAGTGTGTCACCCAGTGAGCACTCTCCCCTTGGCAGCAAGAGCACAAAATCCAGCTCCCTTTTGTTTCACGTCAGTTATCATGTCCTTGTCGCGGGAATCAGAGATCGTGTTTGTGTATCCTGGTGAATAAGCTTAATCTGGCTCTGCTTCTTGCATTTTTGCTGAGCAACGTGGTAGCTTGTCTCCCAGTATGGGCCTGGGATTTACAACAGCAAAGAAGCTGCCGTATTTTGGTCTGGGAGTGACCAGGCACTTGGCACACCTGGGAGAGAGGAGCCTTGCTCTGCCTGCACATCTATTTCAGTAGATGGGCAATCTCCCCAGATGGTTAAACTTGCATAACATCCCTAGCCAAACCCCAAATTACCCTCTTATGCTCAGGCTCCCATATCTGCTGTGGGGCTGTACACTATCAGATAGTCGCCTGGCTTTCAGTATTCTTGCACTTATGGTACAGTAACTGGTTTAGAAAATATGCATGTATATAAACCCAGTCATATATGTGACAGAATCCTCTAAAACAATGACCAAGTGTCTGTTGCCTTTACATTTCTATAGGTGAAAGCATAGGTTTATTAGAGCTGGCATAACTACTCCCCAGGCATCTAGTCTGTATTCTCCTTTGTTTAGCCGGGGACTGTTGTACCTCAGTTACCAGCCTTCGAAGAGGAAAAAATTTGGAGCTTAATTCCTCCCTGGCTTAAACCTTTGTATTTTTTTGGCTGTAGATTTATATTCCAAGAACTTGGATTTACATAAAGACGTATCTATTTGCACATAATTTGCAAGAGTTCCTTTTAGCCTATAATTGTGCTAAATATGGTTGTGGAGGCCACAGCATACCTAAAGTATTGCCGAATGGATTTTTAAGAGTAATTTTTTTCAAAAGTGTGCTAAAATAGAAAGATCGGAGGGGAAAAAAAAGAGAGACGAAAGATGGCCTTGTGGTTAAAATCCTGGCCTGCAATTGAAGAAATCTGGGTTTAATTTCCAGCTCTGCCACTTACTTCCTGCGTGACCTTGGGCAAGTTGGATAATCTCAGTGTGCCTCAGTTCATGGGCGTGCTAATAATATTGCCTTTGTCTCTTGTGCTGCCTAGAGCGTGAACGCACCATGTGTTTGTTTGCACAGCACTTAGTGCAACTGGGACCTGGTCTTGGCACAGCCTTCTTGCTCTACTGTAATGGTAAAAATAATAGTAATGATGTTTTCCCTCAAGATACGTGTTGAAAGAATGGAGCGGGTGGTATAAAGGCATTTCTTTTAAGGTCTTCAGTGGGTGCAATCAAAAAGAAGGAACTTCCTTTTTTTATGCCATGGGACCCCATTGGTGACACTGTCTTGCACAGCTCTGCGGAACCTGAGAACCCAACAGAGGTTGTTGGATACTAGTCGTGTCTTTTAAGACCTCATTGCAGGGTGTTAGACGTTGTAAGAGACAAGTGTAGTCTACCAAATCCTACAAAATAGTACGGAGCTGTGCGCTCTTAGGGCAGCTATGACTTCAGCGCTATCATCTCGTTGAGGGTCATTATTCTCCTTCTCTCCGCTCAAGTAGGTCTCACTAATGTGAGCTCAAAATAAAACAGTCCGAGTGTTTTACTTCCCAGAGTAAACAGGTTGAAAACAGCGGGGCTAAATGCGGCTGTTAGCATGGAGTACCTTATCCAGATGTGACCAGTTAAACTTTCTGATGCCAAATTATGAGATTAGTGTTGTGGATTTAGATCACTGGCTGATTAGTCTAAGAATAACTTCAGTTTCTGAGCTCCGCCTTGGTTACCTGAGTTTTTGGAATAAGTGTCAAGGATCTGGAAATAACCTTAAAATAACAAATAAAAAGCTCACTTAAAGAAAACATGTACTGTGCGTCCTCACAATCTGTCATCTGTCTAGCCTGTGTCATTAGGAAAATCACTTCTCTTGTGAAGGAGAGGAAGGAGATTAGTCAAAGTCCCTATGTAAAGAAAAGGAGCTGAACGAGACTGAGTAGCTCCTGTGAGCTGCTGTGGACATGCACTGCTACCAAATGAGGCCAAGACTATGAACAAGGGTCGGTGACTTTGGGTGCTTAGCTTGCGGCAGTGTGGAGAAGACCTGATTTTTAGGGATTGGATGTTCAGCACCATGTGAAAAGCAGGGCAAGGGGGACAACAAAAATGGCAGTGTTTGTGACACAAAGGCCTGATGGACAACTTTTAACAAAATGGCTTTTCAATGTTGACACATTCGGTTACGTATATTTAACCTCCCTTTCCCATCCTATTGCTATGGACGAACGAAAGCCGACTTTGATCTGCTGGCTGTCTTTCTGGAGTCTGGTTAGAAGGTACCCTTCACTTGGAGAGGCCTGGGGAAGATGGACAGCTTGACCTGGGCACCAGCTTTAAGAAATTATTGCAGCTGGGACTTGTTAGACTCCAATACAAAATAATATAGAGAAAGCGGTGAGAGGATTTGGGCAGCTCTTGCCCTGCAGACACACAGCCTCTTTGCAGCCCAACTGTCCCTGCAGCCAGCAGAGAGCTTCCACAAAGACATTTGACTTTACATGGACAGGGTACTGTTCACCGCATCTTCCCAAGCATTTTTCCAGATTTCATTCATAATGTTCCTTTCCCCTCCAAAATATTGTCCTAAGATTGTTCAGACATTCAGGCAAAATATTTTGGCCTCAATGAAAAGCTTTGAAAATATTTTTGTTTTATATATAAGCTGAAAGATCTTGTCAAAGCAGGTATGTCCCCCTCCACTGCATTTAGAAGGGAAATCCCCATACTTTTTGATTAAGAATATAAATTTCAACCCAAAATTTCTACCATTAAAAGTTCCCAGTATTTTGAAGATCAGCAATACAGCATGATTTTACAAGACCAGGCTTTCAGTGGTATAGCCTGATTTCATAGCCACATATGTTCTTCTTACTGCACAGATATAAATACAAAATAATTTATACCAAAATAACTTTACAGTGGACTATAATGTCAGATGTATACCTCTCCATGTGGCTGTATGAAAAAAGAAGGTACTTGCTTATATGAAATAAAAAGTAAAAGACTTTGATAGTGCATTAGAAGTCCTTTTTCACCCCTCCAGTCTTGTTTTCTTTTAACAGTCTTGTGGGGACATGCAACACACAAAGTCAAACCCAAAACTTTCAAGAGAGGTGTGTTGTTTTTTAGATTTCCAGTGTCTTGTTAAATCTCAATATTAAGAATGAAATACTTGGCTACTCTTTCACTGCTCTTTCAAGGAAATTACTTTTAGGATCATTCACATATGTAATTTTTACTAATTTCCATGTCCAAACTTTTAGGGTTATACACATGCGTAATTTTTACTAATTTCCATGTCCAAACTTTTTGCAAACTCATTAGACTTTAGTCCTTTCACAGGTATGGAAAAAATATCATGCTCAGGAATTCTTCTTAATAACATTAACTTTGTAACTCATGCAGTTTTGGGACTTAGAAAGTTTCTTCACCTGAGGTTTTTGTTTGTTATTCCAAATTTACTGCCAGAAACTTGACACTTACTCTAGAAACGTTTGTCCAAGATGGGTTCCAGAGATTAAAGACTGGGTTTACTTGAGTAGTGTGAATTTAAGACTATGAACTACTTTCTCTGTTAAAATTCTTCTTTGCAAGTTCAATCTATGCTCAGGGGCTTGATTTACAGCAGAAGTAATTAAAAAAAGAAACAGTTCATTAACTAATACAGAAAGAAGTATGGTAGGTTGAAAATTTATGTAATCTTAACTTCTGTACTAACAGACACAAGTTTAATCTACATTACAGTCTTGACAACTCTGAAATTGTATCATACTGGTATGAAAATGTGCAATCCAGATCAGTCCTTTGATCCAGCAATTACTGATGATTGTGGCTTTTAATCAGGGAGAGGGGAAAGCTAGCAGCAGTGTCAGGGTATGGGCACCATAGTAAGGCATTTTGGAGTGGGAATTTTCTTATTTAATGTTAGGTGGCTACAGAGTAGACCTGTAGAGCTGAGCTAGTAAGGCACAGGCTCTTGGGAAATCCGTAGCAATGGAAGTGCATTTTTGAGACATGAGTCCTCCAACCTTTTTTTAGATGCCCACCTTCAGATGAGAATCACATGCTAAAGTCATGTCCTTTGGTCAAAGAGGACCAGGGTCGCTGAGCTGGTTGAAAATTTTTCAGCTGAATTTTCCTTTCAGAAAATGGCAAATTTCTGTCATTAATGTTGACATGATTCTTCATATAGCAAATGTGAAGTAACAGAAAATAAAAATACAATGGGGAGATGTGTAATATATAGATATGTGTAGGTACAGCTGTTTATAAGTGTGATTATCTGTGCCTGTTCATACATAGATGTGCCGAAATGAAAATGAAAGATTTATGGACTGACCGAAGCTCAATGCTTTGATTACCTGATGTACTTAGAGGGAAGAAAGGAAAATGGCAGTGCAGAGAAGGGATTTGCTCCCTGTGGAAATTTTGACATTTGATCTCAGTTTGTAAGGAGATGCCCAGGCTCTGACGGCATGGGCACCCTGGTTCCCACATCTGCCTAAATTCCACTTCTGCCTCCAGCTTGCGGGATGATCTGACTTCAGAAGTAGCAGTTTTAAAAATGGCACTGTTTTCCGTACCTTCTCTAGGCCGCCAGATTTGGTCCACCTTCAAGACTGAATCCCCCCCAGCAAGCAGTCATTTTGCTAACGTCCTTATTTTGGTTTCATTTCACCTACAGATACCACCCCCAGCCCATAATGATCCTTTGTGTCCGCGGCCGCCGCCGCTCGCGTCGGCGAGCACGAGCTCAGCTCCGAGAGCTGTAGGCACGCAGTCAATTATCATCATTGCTATAAAAAAAGAAAAATTCTTCCACAGCGAGAGTGTTTCTCCAGCTTGCCTTCAAACAGCGGCTCAAAATCCTCTCCAGCCCCAAAGTAAGAAAGAGTTATGTCTGGAATATTTCACTCCAGCTTTGAGAGAACAACTCTGTGTATTCCTCAGTGTGTGAGCACTGGATGAATGGCAACAGCAGTTCAAACTGTTTATTCCTTTCTTAGCAATAATGTTTAGGTTCATGAAAGCCTTCCAAGATATATAGAATTCCTCATGCTGAGTAAGGGCTCCTTCACTTATTGCTGCTGCTACACACTATGGACCATTCTTATTATACCTCCCTCCCCATTCATACCACTATAGTTAGGGGACTCTCAATGTTGTCATTATAAGCCCCTTATTTTTCAGGGTGTATAATTCAGCTGTAAAAAATTTGCCCTGGGCTGAAACTTGGCACATGAAGGCCAGAGAGAGGATTTTTGTGTTGATTATTTTTTTAAAGCAAGTTTTTAAAATAAAATAAAATAAAATAAAATCCGTTCAGCCATATTATGTTGTAAAAAGTGCAGGAAAAAATAGAAGTTAGTGGTTTCAGATGCTTTTTTCAGGCCTCTCCTGTGTAACTCAAAGCCAGCTTTGTTTTTTAAACTGAAATTTTCCAGGCTATTAGTCCATAATGTGAACTTGTGCCTTTCAGGTTTCTCTTTAAACACAGGCACACACGAAAAGAAGAGCTGAGTTATTTCAATTAGGAACGGGGGCTGCTGTAATTTATTTTATGTGCACTTTTTCACAAGGATTTTTTTTTTTTTTTTTTCCTTCTGGAAGGCACATGGTTGCATACCACCTGAATAAGCGTTGGGGTGAGCCCCTTTGCCCCTGCCTGCTGGTGTCTGCGCCTCTTTGCTGTGGGTCTGCTGGATCTCCAGAGAACACTGAACTGGATACTGCTCTGTTAGTGAATCCACCGTCTTCCCCACCCTGAATAAATGTTAAGGCAGGACTGGGCTTCCCAATGGATGGTTTCCTCAGGGCTCAAGCAGGTCTGAAATTTAGTCTGAAGGAGCCGGTGCGTTTGGATTTAACCTTCAGGTCTCCTGGATTCCAGTTCGTTGTCTTGGCCACAGATCCATCATCCTATTCCTGAGGTGGGTTGGATGATATTTGATTTAAATTCTGGTTGGCAAAGCTCATGAACATGAAGGTTTCAGGCCTGTTGACTCTTGAGGAAACTGTGGCCTGGAGTTCAGATCCTGTATTAAATCACAAGTTAAAATGCATTGGGTGGCCAGTGCCTATGCTCCAGTTTGTTAACGGTTACAAAACCACAGCATGATGGCAGACTATCTTTACAACATGCTTAGGGCCGGATTAGCAATGGAGAAAGGCTATGCAGAGGCAGAATTGCCTGCAAACAACTCATGCCTGTACAGGACCAACTTATCAAGTGTTCTTAAATGTTCAGTTTCCCCAGCAGTTTTTTCTCAAGGAGAAAAAAGTCCCTAAGTTATAGAAGACCTGGTGAGAAGCGGTCTTTTGTTTCATTAAAAGCAAAACAAAAAAGTTTTCACTTTCTTTCCGTTTCCAACAATACATTCATTTCTCAAAGAAGAACTTAGACTGGTTTCTTAATTTTAATTTTATTTTGATGGTAAAATTTTATTTTGATGGCAAACTCCAGGCTTTTATACATTTAGAATAATTATTATAGTGAAAGTCTTTTGTAGAAGATCTGAGAAAAAAAATCAAAATAAAGTAATATGGACCCCATACCCAAAGATAAAGGTATGATATGGTACAGCACTACCACTCCAAGTGAATCCACCAGATTTTCCTCTCGGTGGCAAAGTGTCTGTTGGTGGGTGAATAAGGGGATGCTTATCAAGGTGAGCAGCCTGAGGTACCATAAGGAGTGGGGTAAAATGGCAGACCCCAGGCAAGACCCTACAAAGCCTGGCCGCAAATTTACTAGTGCCCTTACTCTGCATATCTTCTGCTGGTGCAGCTTTAGAAAAGAGACTTGCCAGCAGCGTGAGGCATGAGGGGCTGACGTCTCATACGCCCGGTCATCACTGGGACATTGTTTTAGGAAATATCTTTTGATATGAGGGACCACTATTGTTTTGCAATTGTCTCTACTAGTTTAGTAGCTCTGAGATCAGGATGCAAGCTGAACCATCACTTCTTCTTCTTCACAGCTGGAGAAACTTGGGTGACTTGCCCAGAGGCAGAAAAAGAGCAAATGGAAGCGGTTGGTAGACAGCGATAGCATATCTTTTATTTGTGTGTGTGTGTGTGTATGTAGAGGGGGTGGGGAGGAATTGGTCAAAGTTGCCTTTCAACATGTTGCGATCCCCCAGCCAGGCTCTCACAGCTCTCATCAAAGCCCACAGCTCCGTGTGTTACCACAAATTTGGGGTTTCCAAGCCAGGCATGACCGTGAAGTTCCACGGGGTGGAAAGTGGTTATCCCTAACCCTCATCTCACCTGCTGGCATGGTCTGCATGTGGGGTTTTCTGTTCACGCTGGGTGGCCATAGGATGACAAGCCTGGACACATCAGCTCCGTGATTTTTCAGGGTGGAATTTGGACATTCCTGGAGTTCAAATTTGCTCATTTGTATTTCTTTTAGCCAATTAATGCTGGCTCCAGGCAGGGTTTGGGGTTTTTCTTCCCCTTTTTTTTTTTTTTTTTTTGGTTTGGGTTTGGTTTTTTTTCTGGTTAATTCAGCGCTTCTGCTGGGGGCTTGTAGGCAGGGAATACCACACACACAGGCACGAGCTCCTCCTCATGCCCCATGTTGCAGCCACCATTCCTGCAGACAAGGAAGCCGAAATGAAGCTGCCTAGAAAGCCTGTCATCACGGCTCGCGAACCAGCTGGAAGCTGTCCTGCCGAGCAAGGGGAAGAGCCATCCCTCGAAGAGTGGGAGCCCAGCCCCAGCTCCAACCCATCCTTGCGAGCAAAGTGAAGCCCGCGGGGAGGACCTGCAGGCTGTTTTTGGTGTGTGACGGCACTCAGAACCCAAGCCATAACAGCAGCACTTTGAAAACAGAAAAGAAACCAAAGTGTCTAATATTGGGTCAAGCCAACATCTATAAATCAACGTCTGTGAATTTATAAACTGTTCGTAAATTTAAGTGCTTTTTGGAGAGCTGTTTGTTATTATGTCAGGGCTGGGAAGGGGGGTGAGGGAAAGTACTTACATTCACTCACTGTCTCCCGCTCCGGACTTGCTCGTACATTGTTCGAGCGGGGAGAAGGAGCAGAAGTCGTCTGGGTGAGGGGAGGCGTTAGGGCGATGCTGCTGTTGTGCCCCAGAAGCATTCGGTGCAAGACAAGCAGCAAGGACGACCCAGATTGAAACCACATTTGTGCCTTTCAAATTCCCCATCTGTCCTTTGGCTGTTTTAGCCCTCCACCAGCTAACGCAGCTTTAAAACAGCCAGAGAGACTTGCAGCAGGAGGGCCTCAGCTGCTACCTCCCTCTCCCCCCCCCAGTGCCTCCCGATGGGAGCAGAGGCACAAAATTATCTCAGCAGCTCTGCAGACCTCTTCCCCCACGCTCTGAGATGTGGGGACAGTCCCCGATGACTCTTCTTGCAGCACGCCTCGCTCCAAAGCACGTTGTAAAGCGGCGCGGTCAACGGGAAACGAGATGTCACTGCTGTCGATGGGAACTGGTAAACAGCTTTGTGTTGGGGGGGGGAAAAAGAAAAGCCCTCTGCAATCTTGCTCCACCCCTGGTTGAAACTTTTTCTGAGGTTCCGCCGTATTTGGATAACTTTTCCTCCCACCTCTATTCATTTTTGTTCCTTTCACCACCTGCTGTTTCCACAGCCAGGATAGGGCACAAAAGTGTCCTGAGAGCGGTTGTCCCAGCCTGGCAGGAAGCAGGAAGTATTGGAAGGCCTAAGAGGGTGTGAAAAGTTTTGGAGGTTACGTTCACAAAATAAGACATTGTGCTGGTACGGTGCTGCTCATTCAAGTATCTCAACACTTTGCACGCATGAATGAGTTAAGCCTTATAAAACACCTGTAGGGAAATGGTATCCTCCATTTTATAGGTGATGAAATGGAAGTACTGAGGGAGCTGAGGCCAGATTTCAAACCTGAATGCCTCCCGTTAAGCTTCTAAATCCAAAACAAGGCATTGAAATAAGCGTTCACAGTCTATCAAGTCATGTTGATATGAAGGGAATGGCTGTGTGCTTAGCCAAACCCAGGCTCCCTGTTGAGCAACTTATTTCTGAAAACTTTGGCCTGGGCTTTTATACCAAAGCCCTGCAATCAGTGGAGACAAGCACCGGACACCGAGCAGTTGAATCATAATATACAGGTGTGTGTTTGAGTGTTCTCCAAACCATGTGAGCCTCTTTAGTGAAATAAAAATCCCCTTGGAAGCCCACCTTGCTTCTGAACCTGGGAAGAACCATCTTCCTGGAAGCCCAAAGCTCAAGGATAGGCACAGAAGATGTCAGTGTATTTTGTGAAAACCAGGGAAGGTTAATCAAAACACTTTCAGAGCTCTAAAAAATGGTTTTGGCACTGGTTAAGTAGCCCTCGGCAAAGATTTGAGGTTAGTTATCTACTTCACTTGAACGTGACTTGAATCGAAGTTCCTCATTTCTGTACTTCATGTCCTGAGTTGACCTCCATGATTTCTGAGATATTCCAAAGCATAACGACTTTTCCTGCTCTTGCATGTTGCAGGAATAACTTGTCATGGCCTGTTTGCCAGAATTTACAATGTTTCTTTATGTTATAATGATCGTATGATCTGCTAAAGTTGATTCTTTCATTTCTGTAGTGCATGTTGTCAGCCTCTCTCAGAAAATTAGCTCTCTCCATATGAAGGGACTAATCCATTTCAAGGAATTAAACATTTTACTATTGTCATATTTATGGTGACTCTCTTAGCTCTTTTGTGAGGCTGCCAGGCAAGACTGTACTTCATGAATTTCAAATGTGTGGATTAGACATCCTATCCAAACATACTGCTTGCAGGCTCAGGTAGATGTTGCTCCGTCAGTGGTATATAACATCTGTGGTTCTGGTTTCAAGGTTTTAAACCAAGTCTTTTCCCCATAGGAAGCACCACAAGGACCAGCTCTGATCATTTTGGATCAAAAACAATTGAGGCTTGAAGTGCCCTCAAAAGAGCATTACTTCTGAAGAGGTTTGCGAGGGTCTAGAGGCAGGACATTGTAGGGAAGAGGTATTTCATGAAATACAATCTGTGCCTACTTTCATCTGCCTGTAATACTCTCACTGCTGAGTCAGTGATCCATTCTATAGAGAAAACGTATCAACACTTGCAGCCCTGCATCGGATCACAACTCCCATCCCTGTCACAGGGTGCAGGGCACCCTCCCTGGGCAGCATCGTTCATCCTTTCATTGCACTCCTGGGTTATCCAGTGGCTTTTCTTTGGGAAACAGCAAAGGTTACTCACACAGAAATAATCTCTTCCACTTTCAGAAGCAGTTAGACTTAAAAAGGTGATGACCCTGAGTGTAGAGAGATTGTTTTGTAGGACCTGTCTTTGTAAAGCTGTGATAGGGAAGACAGCAGCTAAGGAGTGCATACACACAATATGCACTCAGAGGTCTTTGATTAAATGATATTGATGGGGACCTACCCAGTGTTCTGGCTTGCCAACGTTAAATGGAGTCCAGATGAGATGAACGGGGTGGTTTGCTCAGCTTGGAACACACTGCTTGCAGACTCAGGCAGATGCAGCTGCTTTACCAGAGTTGTATCTTCTCTTAACCTGGAAGATGCAAAACACTATTCTCATTTAAATTAAAAAAAAAGGAAAAGGGCAAAATTCTGGCATGGTTATCTGACTCGCATTGCTCTGGAGGCACTTGGGCCATATCTCCATATATTTTAAGAAGCAGAAGCAAAACACTGCTTGCACATTGTCTAAGAAAAACCAGCCTGGCAGCAGAGGAAAGGCAGTGCTGCAACCCTGACGGCTGGGATTAGGCCTTCCTGATAGACTCAGAATAGACTTTGCTGCTGACTTAACTAGTAACACATGACAGAGCATGAATTTTCATGGAATAGCTGCTCAGAAAATGAGTAGGAAGTGGTTCAAAGCAAAGTCAGGGAGACAGCTATTTGCAGGGATTGCCTTCTGACAGCATTGTCTAGTGAACCCAGCCAAAGGACTTAACATGAGTGAAAAAAAGCGTCAAAGTCCTGGCTCCAAAGTGCAATTCTGTGTAGTACCGTTTGCAAGGCACACTTGGTCCCAGCTTCTGCTGGAATAAAAGGTGAGTCAAAGGAAAATGGTGTCCAGAAGTTCAGAGCAACCCAGACAGCCCTAACCACATGACAGGCCCAGAGGGAAGTTTTAAACCACCCACACAACAGCTTGCACAGCTTGCCAAAAAGTCAGATCCTTTGGCTGGGGGAAAAATAGCTTGCATCTGGAGTCTGTGTTTGAAGCCCATGGTAGAGGAAGAAGAGAATGAGGAGGAGGAGTGGGAAATGTGTTCTGCACAGACCAGATTGCAGTTTGATTTGAAGCATAAAAGGAAGGAGTTTATTATTCTGATAGTAATAAGTAATTTCTCCCTATAAGCATAGTACAACCTTCTACGAGCGGCAGATGAGCCAAGAGCAGAATTAGGGCCATTCCTACCATGGTTTCAGTCCAGCCTGCCTTTGTTTATTTTAAAAATAAAACACAGCTCAGTGTTTATTTGAATGGGTAGAGAATAGAAGGAGAAGTTCATCAGCTCCTAATCATGTGGGCTAAAAGTGAATCCTTGGCAGCTGAACCCACTATAAAGGGTCTGGCTGTGAAACAAGCTGGTGTGCTTAGGTTAATGGTCAGGTATCTATGTTTTGGAAAGGCAAAGCTGACCAAATAATAAGGTTTTGACTTTTGAGCCAAGGACCAAAGTGATGCTCATGTTTGTGGCACTAACATAGTGCATGATCCTGAGTAAATCATGAGTCTCAAGCTTGTTTTCTTCTATATGGTGACAGTCGAAAGGCAGTGATGCTTCTCTTTGAAAATTCTTGAGGATAAGGTATCCACATTGCTGACTCTAGCTGTAGTTCATCCACAGGGGCTAAATCTGGACTAGAAAATCAAATGGTACCAGGCCTTGGCCTGAGCACTGCGACTTGGTTGTTTGTGCCATTAAATTGTTGGAATTGTCTCTGGCAAACTTTTGGCCCAGACCAAAAGTGCTGTCAGCAATTTCCAGCCATGGTCAGGGAGTTAGCCCAAGCCAGGGACTGCTCCCCATAGGCATTTTGGATATGGTCACTGGTTTGGGGAGACTTAGGGAGTTGAGACTTGGAGAAAAGGTACAGCCACACTGTCCCAGTTGGTCTCAGAGGTGGGGAATGGGCCCTGGCACTGTTTA
This sequence comes from Haliaeetus albicilla, assembly GCF_947461875.1. Taxonomy (NCBI): domain Eukaryota; kingdom Metazoa; phylum Chordata; class Aves; order Accipitriformes; family Accipitridae; genus Haliaeetus; species Haliaeetus albicilla. The sequence continues at coordinate 5,619,798 of NC_091500.1, read as the reverse complement.
GTTATTAGAACTGATGTAGCCGAAATGTCCCTAGAGTGGTTAGAAAGAGGCAGCCTTGGGTTATTTGCTGGTGGGTTGAGCTGTGGGATGCCTGAGGCTGCTAGGTATGGAGGACATGAGGGGAAGGCTTGAGCCTGTGCTGACATGGGGAGCTGCAGCAGGAACTTCATCCTGAAAATTGGCCTATGTTGCTTTTTGTGCATGGGTAATGTGACATGTAGGCTGGCACGCACATGTAGGTTTAGTGGCATAGCCAAAGCCTGTGGGGATGCAAGGCAAAATGTCATTTTTCACCCCTTTCTTGGTACCTGTCCCATGCTCACATAAGCCAAAACAGAGCTAGGGCTTTGGGCACCAGATGACAGTGCTGCAGGAGGAAGATGCGTGGTGGAGCAAGAGGATGAGGCGTTCTGCTTGTGGCTTCATCATCAGCTCCCTCTGACCTCAGGCAAATTACTTAACCTCATTGCTTCCATTTCCCTTGCTGCCACATGGGGATAATAATACCATCACAGGATGGTTGTGAGCATTAATTAGCATATGTAGAGCACTTTGAAGATGAAAAGCTTTTAATGACTGTTGGGGATTATTAAAGCCGTTCACGTTCAGTAAGTGTTATTAAAAAGAAACCAAATCTGAATGCTCTGCACTGAACCTCATCAGATCCTGGGGCTTGAATACTGGTGGAAGGACGCCTATACCACACTATGTAATTCCTCAGTAAATTGCCCAGGGGCTGAATTTATCACTGGAAACCACAATCCTGAGAGCTAGCCAGAAGAACCAAGCGTCGTCTACTGTGACTCACTCCACCTTCCCAAAGGGGAAAAAAGGCAGTGGCATGGCTGTAATTGGGTTCAGTTTCGATCTGAGTGGTACATGCTTTCTAACCCTCCTGAATTCATTGACTAGATTGGGGATTATCTGGGGGTTGTTTAAAGTAGGAGCATCTGCTCCTTTTGGAGACAACCAAGATGCGCTTGGATGCTACTCGACCAAGGTGTAGGAACTGGTTCAGGGTTGTGCGGACGAGGATGGTGTACTGTGGGCAAGTTTCTCAGAGTTGTCTAGCATGAGTGAAAGCCTGTGAGAAGCCAAGAAAAAAACAGGCAGAGGCATTTCATACAAATATGTGGTAAAATACTCAAACACAGACAAACATATGTTAATCGAATGGGCAAGAAGAAAAAAAATAATCAGTTCAATCTTCCTACACTTGCCTTTACAGATGAAATGGAATATCTGAAAGGCTGTCTTTTGCTTTTGATCTCTTGCTTTTACTTGGAAATGCTGCTGTGCATGAGGAGTGATGCTTGTGTTATAAAGGCTGGTACTGGAGAACGTGCAGGTCTGAGCACTATGGATTTGCAGTGTGATTACAATTCGTAACTCATCTCTGCCTCAGTTTCCTCCTCTGCCTAATGAATTTGCAACATGCCAGGCATGCGCTGGCCTTGACTTTCTGGTGTGTCCAAGTGCTTCTGTGCAGCTTGTGGGTGATGCCAAGAATAGCTTCTCTCTTCTACATGCTTAATTACTAAGGACAGGATGTTGAAACCCCATAGTGACTCAGAGTAGCACCAGGATTTAATTCCACTAAGATTTTAGCCAGCAGCTTTCCTTGCAGGATATCAGTGAGAATAATTTGCTGACAATTGGGCTGATTGGTTGTTATGGGTTTTCTTAATTTCAGGTGCAACTGAATTATTCTTATTCTTATTCTTATTCTTATTCTTATTCTTGATATTATTATTGATATTATTATTGCTTTGGTTATGAGACCACTTTGCTAAGTCTCCTAACTAACAAAACCATTTTGTTTATCACAAAAAAAGAGAGACACAGCAGTGCTTGCATGTGGAATTCACAGACCTATTTCATTAAATCCTTTCATTTTATGCAGTTGTATTAATTTCCCTTTGTAGCTAATAGTAATAAATAATTGTAATCATTGCAATTATTTTTTTCATGTCCCCTGCTTTTCACACTGGATCTCCTGGCTTTTCATATGGCTCTATGAGCCAAGAGACATTGGCACTAACGTCCATATCACAGGGATGTTAACGCACAGAACAGAGCTCATCACCAGTGCCCAACCTGGGAGTAACATCGATACACAAGTAAGCTCCAGTGCTTCAATTTGCTATAAAACAAATTAAACATATTCTGTGCTGCTCCAGGGTTCACAGACATATAAAGCAGGGGAGTGCCCTACTCCATTTTGTTACACATGAAGGATACTACCAAAAACCCTAGCACAAACTGCCACTTGGAAAACCACACTGCAGTTTAATCAGCAATTCAAGTTTTCACGAGGCAGCACTGCTGCTGAAGTAGCAGATGTACAAACATCCCTCAAACTGAAAATTCTCCCAGAAATTTGCCCTTAGTCAAGAAAAGACCTGACCAGCTTTAATAATGTTAGAAGAGTGGACAGGAGACATCCTTGAGGGAAACCTGAAAATCAGGTGCTTTTTTCAGCTTTAAAATGAAAATGGGACATGGTCACTGTTGTGTGTGGAATGACAGTATGGCCCTTTGGAAGGGCTTTTTCAACATCTGTGGACAAACGTAGATGTATTTTAATGGACAGCTCTTTTAAGTTCAGTTTGGTTCTGCAAGTGGCTTGCTCTCCTTGGCCCAGATTCATCCAATCCCTCTGCAACAGCCCATTTTTCCCACTTAAGACCCAGATTGCCCCTTGAAAGTATGTATTCTTCTTCACTGATGATGCAGGAAACCTTGGGGTTATACCTCCAACGTAGATATCACAGTCAAATGCCAACTGTGTTGTGGGATCCTACTGAAGCCAGTAGCTTCACATTTGTAGGAAATGGATTTAAGGCCTGTTGAACCGTCATCAAGGGCTTTCTTCCCCCATCCTTGGTTCTCGACGTGGTGGGAACTACCCCACTTCTTAAACAAGATAGTGTCAAACTGCCTGTTCAAGTCTGTCTGTGCCATGCCTGGACTCCTGAGACACAGCTCCCACTGGACATTTAATCTCATGGAAAGATTATTCTCAGCCCTGGGGACACTGGAGGATCAAGGCTCCTCTGCTAGCTGCTCGCATCTGCCTTCACAACGGGGCAAGGATGACAACTCTCAGCTGACTGTGAGTACAGCCCTTTGGAGAGGAGGCTTGGAAAATCTGGTGGTGTGGACGGTGCCTCTCCCTGTGCATCCGTGCTGCTTTTCTGAGTCCTCAGATGGGTAAGAAGGAGGACAGGACTCAGGCTGCAGCTCTCAACAAAAGTTGGGCTGCTGCTTCTCCTTCTGCAGTCACCCCAAGGTAGCACAATATCTGAAGCCCCCCTCTTCTTTTTTGGCAGCAACCAAGGGACTTTCTGCCACTTTCAAAGACTATGACATAGAGTCTGTTGGAGCTCAATTGTCTTCTTTTCTTCATCCTTTTTGTATTTTGTTTCCCTCTCTCATTCCACCTGAGGGTGACTTCTGAAAGGTTCCTCCCTCTGAATCTTAGTGCTTGCCCATACATTACACTGAGGGCTGCTATTTTCAGCAGTTGAGTTGCAGAGTGGGAAAAAGCTGCCAGAGAAAATGGAGGTAGACTGGTGTTAAAATGAAGGGGCTTGATTCTGAACTCATGCTGGCTTTACACTGCTGTAATGCAACTTACTTGAATGGAGTTTTTTTCCTGATGCATAATGATGTCAGTGAGAAGAGAAACCTAACAGACTCTAATTTAATCCCAGGCTTTGGCAAGAACCTTCATCTCCCTTTAATGAGCGGAGGTCCTTTTCATTAGACTCTCAAATACCCCTGTGATGGGTGCCAGTATAAAACCCTAGATAGGCAGACGTTTATGTAATGGCAGCAAGCAGTGTGCTTCAGAGAAATGGAAAAGGCATTTTAATCGTGGTATTAGGTTAGATTCCACAAGACAGTATGGAAGGCATCAAGAAGTGAATGCCATAACAATCTGGAGTGTGTTACCACTGCATTGATCTAATATTGTGATGTAGTAATAGTAATTTCAGGGATATCTTGCAAAAATGCACTCTGAGTTACAATGGAAAAAATAGGGGGGAGGAGGGAGGGAAGAAAGGAAAAGTTAAAGTCTGCTCAGCTTCTAACATGGGAGCAGTTTTGTATTCATGACTCCTAGCTCAAATCTCTGCTGCTAACCAAGAGCAATGCCCAAGGTTTCCTTGGAGAAGGCAGGGCTGTAGAAAAGAAGAGCTGAGTTGGCCCCTCTAGTTACTCATTTATACACAAATCCTTTGAGTGTCCATTATCAAGGCATCTCTGGGCCCTGTGGCCCATTTAAAAACAAACATATGGATGTTACCCACAGAGCAGTGGAGAAAATTGGCTTGGGCAGAGACAGACAAAGCCAACAGAAAGCCCCCTCCTGATTCATTTCTGAGCAGCAGGAGATTTGGTGATTGTAGAGGGATTAATGAAAGACACTGTCTGCACTCAGCTCTTATCTTGGGAGTGTATTGGCAGTAAGCCTGTTCCAGCCACCACTGGTCTACATAGAGGTAGAAACATTTCACCAACACCAGGCTTGATATTGCCAACAGACCTTTCAAAAATGCCTGGCTGTGTACTTTGGAAGGGTTGTTCCCAGACATGATGCCTGTATCCATAATAAACCTCATGTCCAAATGCATTATTATTATTATTGCTCTGGAGAACCAGTACCATGCACCATGTTGCCTTCACGGGGAGCCTGAAGGCAACTTGAGTTTTGCTTGCACGTTGATCCCATTTGCCTGACGTTGTGTCATTTTGGGGAAAACTGTTCATAAGTCTGCCTGATACCATCATTGCAAGGGCAGCTGGGAGAAATGCAGCTTGCACAAAGATTGTGAAACACATTCACATGGCTCTACGGGTTTCCTAAAGCTGGCCATGAAGATGCCCTGCAAGAATGGAGTATCCGTGGCAGGGTAACATGGCCTTGGGACATCCCTTGAACTGCTGTAATGCAGACATACCTGATGAGATCAAAGAGATTGTAGAAGACGAGGCTGCTGCTGAAGCAGGCAGTGTGTGTTGCTGTAAGATAGGAGCATCACTTGGATTCGCAGCTCAAGTAGGTACAGCCTGGTGAAGTCTTTCATGCTGGTAGGATCCCTGGACTGATTCTCCTGCTCTTTGCCCGCTGATGTTGCCCAGCATGGTCACAAAGCATTTTCATTTTGGTCTAGGGGGTCTAATAGGATGTTAGGTATGCAAGCTGAATTATTCACACCCTTTATAATATCCGAGCCTACATGATCCAGAGTGGGAAATGAAGGGCCTTGCACTTGCCATTAACTTCACAACATCCGTATTCTTTTCTGAAGTGGTTTATTTTTAATATTTGTCATACTTTTATGTCCAAGGAGGCCAAGCAGAGTAGCTGAGTTAAGGTTTTTTGGAAGGTGGGGTTCTTTCATTTCCTTTCAACTGCCACGGAAGAAATAGCCATGCAGCCATTAGTGAAAAGTAGAGGTGTTGTTTAAGAGAGTAGAACGACTGTTTAGGGAAATTGTTTAGGGAAAGAAATAGGAGTTAGGAACATAGAGAAGAAAGGAATGAAAGGACAGTCTGTGAGGCAGAGAGTTTGGCTTCTAAAAAGTTACTTAAAAGTAAAGTTAAGCTCTGGCTAAAAATGCTAGATAAAAAATTGATTTCTGATCAGCCCTGAAGATCAAGGCTCATCTTTGGTTCCATTTCTTGTTTTGGCCACTCTGATTTTAGAAATGAGCATTCATTGGGTGAAAAACTGTTGGCTATTAAAACAGCCTTCCCCTGAGCTGAGCTGTACAGAAAGAGCTGCAGCAAATCGGATCATACAGGTAGTATGCACAGTAAAATGTACAAAAGATGGTAGATATAATTTTAAATCACATGTTTAGAAAACATAAAAATGGTGAAAATGAATACAATGCCTTTTTTTCCGCTTAATTTTAAATCATCCAAAAGAGCGTGTTTGAAATAGCTTAAAAGATAAGAAGTCTCAGTCTGTCTCTGCGCCTTGCAGGATGCTGCGAGCTCTGAAGCGATGTTGCCACCTTGTGGAACAGGAATCAACTCTGTTCATTTAGGAGGGGGAAAAAAAAAAAATTACCTTTCAGTACTTGTACTTTGTGCCAAATTAGGATGAAAAGTCCTGTGCGTTGGGAAGGAGGGGGCCCTTTCCAGTACCAGCCGATGGGCTGCGGACGTGCTGGCAAGGAGCCGTAACCAAACCGTGCGTTCCTCCACTGCTCATTCTCAAAATTAAGTATATCATCTTTGATTTCCTTTTTATTTCCCATCCCCTACACCCGTTGTATTTTTTTTTTTCCTTTCTTTCTCTGGGACTGGTCATCTGCCCATTATCTTGCAAGTAAACCCCATCATTTTCATAAAAGGCTATGGATTATCATCCTGTAAAAAGCAAAAAGGAAGATCACCTAGCTTTTATATGCTGTAGTCCTGCAGTCCTTGCACAAGCAAAGCTCCCATTGACTTAGGGCAGACTTTTGTCTGGTTTCTGAAGCCACACTTATCCGTGAGATTCATAAAAGAAACCTTCAAAACCTGTGGGTACGTGCCCAGCTTGTGTGGGCCACCGTTTTGGAGAACACACATTACTTTTATGCTCAGGAAATCAAAACTGGGCACAGGGAAACGATCACTTTAGCTTTCAAAAAGAGTGAGTGCCTGACCTGGAATTTGCAGTATTTAATTTCAGCTTGGAACTACATGACGGAGAGATTTGCCTGTGTTCGGCAGGAGGATGCAAACCAGTATCACCAGGCATGGCTGTCGCATCGTGCACGCTCTCACTGGCCAAATGGCAAAATCCAGACTCCTGACATATTTGCCCCTTTCTTTTTCTTAATAGTATCCAGGGCTAACCTGCAGAGTGGGGAATTTAAGGGAGGTGCTCAGAAAAGGAGGGATTAACCTACCTTTTCTGGCAAGTTTTAGCTTTCCTGAGCAACTCTATCTCCCCAGGACAAAGGGACATTAGTTTTTGTATCGACCAGGGGACCCTAAACACTGGTCAATTATTATTATCAGGAATTCTCAAAGAATTTTTTTTAATAACAAGAATTTTTCTCTGACAAAATGGGAGTTTTCATTTAAAACCTGTATTAATTAAAAAATGGGAGTTTGGGGTTTCAACATATGCCCAAATGCTAGGATTTTCCTGCATGTCATTTTTTCTTTTTTTCTTCTATTTTCTCCTGTCCTTGCTACTTTTTGCAGTGGTGAAACAAAGTGAAATAAAACACAAAATAAAATAAAATAAAACAATATAAAATAAAACAAAACAATATAAAATAAAATAAAAAAAATAAAATTAAACCCCCAAACTTAACAAGATAAGAAGAGGGATACCAGAGTGTAGAGAGGAGAGAGGAAAAAAAGGAAATATCAAAAAAAACATGTAAAGCTTTAACTCTTCCCTTAAAATAAAAAGAAAAAATTATTCAAGGCTTTTTTTTTTTTTTAAATGAAAACTCTTCACTGTTCCTGTTTCTGGTCAGCACTATTTATAAGCGATCGCCGCTGAATCGTTCAGCCTCTGGCAACGTCGGCATCCGACCAGCGGTGGGTAAACAGCAACTCCTGTCGTACAATGTGAATAACAAACTTCCATTTACAAAATATGTTTACCCCACTATGTGCTTGGGCATGAATGCTACCTTCTTTTTTGTCTCCAGGTCTGTATTTCCCTCCGAAGAGTCCTGGAGAGCCCTACGAGCTCCAGCACTTCCCAGCGTACGTGCACGCACACACACATACAGAAACGCGCACGGCTTCGGTGCGGAGCCTCCCACCTCCCCGCCGGGACATGGTTTAGCTACTTATAAAACCAAACCCACCCCAAGGAAGAAGGTCTGGGCAGCGTGGTGTTCCTGCTTCATGCTGCCCACGGCTCTGAGGCTTTGGCATCAAAGGAAGAAGGGGAAAACTGGTGTTTCAGGTTTATTTAAAAAAACCCCAAATCCTAAACTCTTGAACACCGAGGTCTGGGCCACCCCAGCAAGTTAAAGGCACTGGAGGATCCTGAGCCAGCTGATAAAAATGCAATGCTCTGATAAGCTCCTCTTTGGTGGCATCAGGGGACGTTGGGTCCCCAAACCGGAGGTTTTCTGCCTGTGCCCACCCCACCTAACCCAGCACAGCCCCAAAATCCTCATTCCCACCTGACGCACTGCCAAACCTCTGGGGTATTCCCATCCTAGCAAGCAAACGGGATGGAATCCCCAAATGCCCCCCCATATACTTGCCTACCTTGAATCACCTTGAAATGCCATGGATGTTTCCAACAGGATCGAAGCCAGGCTCCTGCCCACACCAGTTCAGCATTGGGATAAACACATCCCTTGAATAGAGTCAGATTTATCCAGAAAGGGAAACGAAAGCAAGAACATTCACCTTCAATGCTATATGATTTTTATGCGTCCCTCTCTTTTAGATCATAGGGAAACAAATTTATCTCCAGAGTCTCCCTTGAAAGAGATGGATTCACAGAAAGTTTGACCTGGAGCGTAGTTTAATAGTAATGATAATTTCTTGTAAGGTCTTATTTTACCTGGAACCAGGTCAATGCCTATAAAAACTCTATAATGAATTGACAAAATAATTCCTGGATTATTTTTTTTTTCTGCTGTTTTTCTTGTACAAGGGCAATTTTTGTTTGCAAAGGCAGATGCAACTCCTGGTAACTCAAGTACCGAAGCAATGAAGGGCACAGTAGGCAGTTTCATGGTCAGTGACATACTTTTATTTTAAAACCATGCTGGAGAGCTAAGAAAAATACATGGACAAAGTTTGCAGATCAGTGTAAAAACAGCTTGTGGGCAGCTAAGCGAGCCTGAAAGGCGAACTTGTGCCTTAAGCCATTTACTCTCCAGCAGGTGTAAGAGGGTGCAAAGGGGTGACCAGTTTTACTACCCAAGTCTGTGGTGCTGCTGGGCGCTGCATTCAGCTCCCCCCACCACTGTGTGAGTGCTAATGACCTGGGGTTTGAACAGTGATTTCTGAATTTTTTGAGTTTTCTCCTCCCTTCCATCCCAGCCCCATCCTTCCTCTGAAAATGTGACAACCCTTTTCTGACCAAATGATGGAAAACACAGGAGTTTGGACTATCGGATTTTTCCTTTGGACCAGTGAAGTGTAAGGAAGAAAAAAACACCACCTACTACTAAACGAGGAAAATTTCAATCATCAAAATGAAATAAAACAGAAGCTGGGCAAAGCTGTTTTTAATGAAGACCATTACAGGGAGAGGTGCCGTTTTCCTTCCCTCTGTGTGTGTGTGTGTGCACATCAAACCCTTTTCTATCCGGTCACAATCAGGGAGCTGAAAAATCTGTCTTTAATTGCAGATGTTGTAAAAATAATCACATAGGAGACTAAACCAGCATTAAAAATGTGGATTCTTGACTTGTTGCCTTGGCGTGGAACATCTTTCTATTGAACTGCTTATAAAGCAGTAAACTATGAGTCAAAATGTCTTCAAGAAGATGTCTTTTCTTGTTATGGTTATTTTACTTCAGAGGGTGTTTCCTGGCTTCGCCAGAAAAAGGAGATGGTGGGGAATGTTTGCTCTGTCTTAAAAGACGGCTTTGTTTTTAATTATCCTTGCTGCAGAATACAGTGAGATCTTTCTGCTTCCATTTTTTTTAGCTCAGATAAAATTCTCGGCATTTCAGCATTTTTTTTTCTCCTCTGCAGCTTTTTCCCATTTGAACTGTTATTTATTACTTCTTTACTACCTTTCACGCAGTTAAATGAAAATCTCGATGCTTAATGGTGAAAACACCCCAAAGGAATTTAATTTTATTTTAAGGGTAACGTCGCCCTCATGAACAATCTACCTCCAAACAATGAGAAATTGTTTCTCCAATCCCACCTACCCTCCTCCTCCTTCCTTGACTCTTCTGTTGAGTTTCGATCCCGCTAGGGGAAAAGGGGTATTTTGTTAGTTTGAAATCAGATTGCTGTTGCCTTTTTAGTACCTTTATAAATCCAGGAACATTAGCTGAAATGAAGTCTAGTGCAAAATGTTTCCTTTCTATGGGACCTAACACATTGAAGGATGCCAGTAGGTGGTCACTGTTCATAGACTTTAAAATGCAGATTAAGCCCAGCTGAACTGTGCCAAACCTTTTTCAACCCTGTTGAAGTCCAAAATAAATTCACACCTCCTCATTTCTGTCCTATTAATCAATCAATTCAAGAAACTGCAGTCTGTGGTGGGTATCAGTCAGAGACTTGTCTGTTCACTTGGGCTGATGCACAGAATAAATGTTTTCATATATTTTAAAATTAATTTTATTTCCTGTGTCTATATTTTTAATTTTGTTTTCTTTTGCAAGAATGCAACTGTGACTACCTGTTGTCAGGAAGACCATAAATTTCAAAGTTAAAATAACATTATATTCCAGTATTTGTTTTTCAGGGGAAAAAATCAAAATAGCAATCTAAAAAAAATAAAGAGGAAACTGTGAACCCTGCTTAGTATAAATGTACAATAATAAGATTTATTTTTACTTTGGCTGTTTGAAACTTCTCTAAGTTTATGCCAACAAACATAGCTAGAGTCCTAGAATGATCATAATCCATCCCCACCAAGTACAAAGAAGGGTTTCTCTTTTATGGAGACTTGACTTTCCAATGTTAAATTGTTATGTGGGGCAAGGGCAGCATTAGCTAATATTAATGACCTCTAATTCTTTGCACTTTTAATATTCAGGTTTCCAACAGCTTTGCAAAGAGCAATTAGATAAGCATCCTAGGATACCCATGGAAAAGGGAAGAAATGTTCTCTCCATTTTGTACCCTGAAACTAAGGCACAGAGAAATTTAAGCAAAATCTGATGTTAAGGGAGTGGCAAAACAAGGAACAAGATTCAGATGGCTTCTTGTTTTAGCCACGTGACAAAATTCCATCTCCATAAAATAATAATAATAACTGCCTTCATACCTAGGAGTCCAGGCAGGATGGCAAAGGAGCTCCTCCTAACCTGGTACCATCCCTTGGCATTTCCTTGTTTGCCAAAGTAAGAGGGGTCCATCGACAAAAGGTCAGCATTGCTATTTTGTGCCTATCAGACATCAGTCTCCTGTGCCTCAAAGGTAGCAAAATTCATCACCACTCATCTCCCTCAAAAAGAAAATGCAGATGAAACAACTAAATCTGTATCAGTCCATTCAAGATGTTGCCAAACTTAGATATATACAATTGTGTAATCATCCTTCTGCTTTTTTGTCATTTCTTTTCCTAAGAATTCCTAATACGCATTTTATCCGACATGACTCAGATGTCATTCTTGGGTGGTAAAAGTTAATTTATACTCTGTTATGGGATATAACTGGGATAATATTTTTCTATATGTGCCCAATCTTTATTTATTGATACTGCATTTCATTTGTCACTTTATTATCTGGTCACTGTCTTTCATGAATACATTTCAGTTTTGGTGACCTTGGATAAAACATTACTTGGTCATGTCAAGCCTTTCCAAGATCATCTGCAAATAAGTTGAACAGCACAAGTCTTAACTCATCTCTCAGTTGGTATCATTATTAAAGCCAGCCATTTATTTCAGTCCTTAGCTTGTTTCCAACCTTTCAACCATTAATCCATGTCAAGATACTTCCTCTTACACTATGAAAGGTTAATTTCTCAAAAATACTTTGCTGTGGGATTTTGTTGACAGCTTTTGAAAGGTCCAAGTAGTCCGATGGGATTCCCATACACTACATCCCTTTTTACTCCTTTGAAGGTTTCTAATGTATTTGTGACTCGTGACTTTTAAGAAATGCGATGCTGTCTTCCTTATATCAGATCTGTCTCTGTCTACTAATTCTACTATTTAATACAATGTCTACCAATGTGCATTAAAAAGAAGTTCAAATATTATCTGGAATTCTCAAGATGATGTCTGGAGCTTTAAAGAAAAAGGTGACTTTATAGTTGTTGTCGTCTTCTCATTTAGTACAGGGTCCTATATAAGTGATAGGTCCCATACTACAACTAGTAGGTTTGCTGTTTTGTGAATTTCTTCAGAACTCATGAGTGAATGACATCTGATCTTGGCCATTTCTTACTGTTAAATTTTATTGGCTTATTCTAAAGTTTCTGCTAATAACACTTCATCTTGACACAGTTCTTGAGCCTAATCCGCCACAGAGGAAAGTTTTGTTGCAAGAACATCTCACCGCTTCTCAGAAAAAATTTATCTAGCTTTTCTGCTGTGGTCTTATGTTGCCTAAGAACTGGCTTTTCTTTGAATCAACTGTTACTTCTTTGGACTCTCTGACAGGCTGGTTTTCAAAGAAAAGTATTTGAAACATTTTTATTAAGGTGGTTTTTAACGGTTTTAGTATGGGGTTCCTCAAAATATTTCTTGACCTGCTTTATTAATGTTTCATATTTAATCTAACATAGCATGCTCTTCTCTTTTTCCTTCCTTTATAAAAAACTTCTGATCTTTTAAAAGGGGATAAAATCAGGGGAAATTCTAAGGAGAATTTTAGTTGATCAATATCATAAATCATCATAGTATCTTGTCTTTAAAAGTCTCCATGGCAACTGCAGTCATTTGATCCTTTTAGCTGTGCCTTTCTATTTCTTAAAAAACCCTGACCTCCTCATTTTCAAGTGGTTCCATTCTTAAAGTTAAATATTATAGTGGTAGGTACCTTTTTCCTTGCTTTTTTGCATTATGGATGCTGTGTCCTGCTGAGACTTAAACAAACCTGTTCAGTCCTTCCTGTTAGCCCCACTGTTTTGTAGCAGTTCTCCAGAATTTTTTTAAATGCAACATTATCCATCATTCTTTAGGACAGAAAGGAAATGCTCATAATAGAGATGATTATTAGAAGTCTCTCTGAAGAAAAAAAGGCAAATATTTTCTGGAAGAAATTAATTGATTGAAAAATACTCTTTTATTTTTTTCTTTGGAGAAGAATGAGAAAAAAGAAAAGGTAAAATATTCAAGTATGAAAACCCTCTCTTATTCTTCTCATTTGAAAAGAAAGACAGCTTTCCCATTCCCTAGCACATGAATAGAATAAGACTTTATAATAGGATCATTTACTTTGCCTTTGAAAACCTAATTATGAAGGCTTGAATTATGTCCTAAAGCCACCAAAATCAGTGCCACTTAGGTCTCCTGAAGCATGTAAGGAATTTGGGATGTTAGGACCACTCATGTAGTTCAGAAATGACAAAGCACAGCCTTCCATAAGACATTTTTATAAATATGCAGTAGCTTAGCAAAATCCCAACTCCTTTTAAAGTTCTAGAAGAATATGTAAGTTGCTAATTAAGAATCCCCAGAAGCAGCAATTAATTGTTTAACAAGGCTTTATCTGGCTGAAATGAGTTATTTACCACAGTGTCTTTTAGCTACCCTTTGCACATGACTGCAAAAGGTTTAGCATGGTGACCTAATTGCCACAGCAAGAGCTGAGCTTGGTGAAGCATGTTAAAGAATCACACTTACCGGCTCCATTTGACCCCACGGGAGAAAACTTCTCCTGGAAACATGAGCTTATATTGTTCATAAGTCTTCCCCCTTCAAATGTAAAGCTGCATGGGCACAACACAGCAGCCAGGCATAAAGGAAATTATGTGATATAAAGTGACCACGCAACAGAAGTAACCTCCAGAGAAAATAAAGCCTTGGGAGGTGGAGAAATATCTAGCTGAAGGTGCCAGCTAACACACTACTTACAGAGTTGGGATCTTCCTCGCCTTGCGCTTGTACACCTACAGCACAAACATTGCACTGTGGGTGCTCAGTGCCTCCTTCCTCATCATTCATCATGGAAAGTCTGTCCATACCACACGTTCACCTGTACATTATAAAGCCACTGGAGGCAGCCAGTTGCAATTACAAAACCTGTAATGCAATCTGATGGGTAAGAGTTGAAGGGCTGCTGCTTTTTTGACTATACTGTTAATGGAAGAGGCTGATAAAATGTGGGACTAACAAGGTCGGAGCTGTGCATTGCAGGACATCGGTGTCCAACTTGTGACAAATCTAGGACGATATGTGGAAGCCTCTGTGGAAAAGGAATGACTAGTCATGGGTGACATATGTGGCTGCAACGTGGCTCTGATGTCCTCAGCTGCCTGGGCATAGAGGTGCATATAAATCTACAGTGGTCTTCAAGGAACCAGGGCCGGCTCCTTGACCAGATATCTGTGCTTGGCTCAAGCCTAGACTAAGAAATCTGCCAAGTCTTCATCGACATCTTTCATATCATGTCCTGTGAGCAGATGCAAGCTCAGGTGGAGAAGATGGAAATTTGGACAGGAAAAGTGAAGGGGAGATAATCGAGTACCAAAAAGTGAAATGCTGGGCGAGGAGGGGGTTTAGCAGTGAGATGCCTTAAGGACTAGTCAACATTTCCTAATGGCCTGTATACAGATGGAAGGAGAATGCCACAGCTGGTCACTGATAGAAACTAGAGGAGAATTGGCAGTGTGGAAGCAGATACGAACCAAAAACCAGCAGAAAGTGGGTGACAGTATGCAATGCAAGATCACCTGCTAACATGAGCAATGCTGGAAGCTGCAGACTTTCCCTGGAGCAGGAAGGAGGAAGGGAGACCAACACTGTTAGCATTCATGGGGTGACTGAGGACCATCAATTACAACTCCTCTCTGTTGTAGCGAAGAGGGGAGATGTGATCTAAGAACGTATTTTGAAACTGCTGCCAGTGGCAGGTAAGGAAATATGAAGTTCACTGAGTTATAAACGTGCTGCTGGGCTTCAGCTGGAACAGTGTACTGCTCTGCTCACATATGGAAGGAAATAAGGTCTTTGTTTTATAATCTGTGCTCCTGTACTTGGGGGGTCCCTTTGGCTGTGCAATGCTGAAGGTGAGGGTGAAACCAGCGGGTTGGCTTCCAAAGCCACTCTTGCATGCCAGGATCGTAAACCCTCACATCTGAAATTTGGTCGCAAAGGACCAAACCTGCTGCTGTTAGTCGCCGCAGAAAGCCATCGACTTCCTTATGCATTCAATATCTGTTAACAAAGTGTCTGACCTGTGGTTTCACTGCACAATTGTTTGAGTTGTATGTTGAAATGGTCAGGCAAAAAAATAAGGAAAGAAACTGAAAGGTTATTTGGGGGCAATAGTCCCAGCAACCCAGTGTTTTCCTACTCAGTGGTAATCATGAATATCAGCTTATTTTGTGGATTTGTGTGAGGAAAATGTAGTTGTTGCAGTGTGTTATCAGCAAGAGCTGCTTCAGACATGCTTGTGGTTGGGCTAGGGGACCGATGCTAATAATTCAAGTTATCCCTATTTAAGCTTTAAAAGGCTTCTATTGTGGTAAAATTGAAAGCTTCAGGAAATGTTTGCACAAACTCAGCAAGAAGGGAAGTTATCACTAGTTTCAACTCTCTGTATAGCTCACATGCTAAAAATATCTAATGCTTGCAGATATATGGGTCTCTTATTCAAGGACACTTATCTGTAACACAATTCTTATCCTACTGCCAGCCAAGGGAACTTTGTCACTGATTTGAGTGGTAGAATAATCTAAACTGTCCAAATAATTTACTAAAAACATAAAGTCTGTGGGGTCTCATCTGCTGGTTATTTATGTCTATTGGTACCGAATTGCCATCATCCCTCATTACCTTAAGTGGTAGCTTACAGCCCTAGGTGCATTTTTTTTAAAATCACACCTATAAAGAAGGACAGTGCTATTATCCCCATTCTTCAGGTGGAATATGAAACTGAGAGTCAAAGCTATATTAGGAACCTCAAAGCTATATTAGGAACCTCATGCTGGTTGGAAAGAAGAGGAATATAAACAAACAAACAAAAAAACCTCCTTGTGCAAGTCCTTGTGGAAATTTCCTACAAAACAGAGCAGCAATGAATCAAGCATAGTCCTCCATCTTTGAGAGCTGTGATCCCTAAATCCCCTGGTGCAGGACCTCAGTCCATGCGAATTGTTCAATCTGTGGCCAATTAGACTTTAATCTGTATTATCAGGCTCCATGTGACCCCGATACTTCTTCTGAGAGAACAAAGCAATGACAAAGACAGAGATAACCACCCATGTGTCACGAAGAGCTTGGAGGGAGGAATTCAGGTTTTGTGAAGTAAATTGAGCACCTGAATGTTAGAAACATCTATGGTCCCTTATTGTAAGGCAATCTCCCTACCTTTAGCTTACTCCTCTTTGGAACCACATGAAAGATGCTAAACTGAGACCACGAAGAACTAAACCCCACAGCTGGTCAAAGAAAAGGGACAGAGCAAACAAGACCTTTGTGCAGGACCTCAGTCTGGCAAGTCCCTGTTTACACAAGGATCCCTGCATCCCGTCGAACCATTTTCACTGTGTAAAGCCTTTGATTGGCCTGATGAAAAAAGGTCCTGGCCTGGTTTGAGGAATTATGAGCCCACCCAACAACTAGACTCTCAGCCTTTGGCTTTAAAATAAGATTTTTTTTCTCTATGGAAAACCACATATGTAAGTTTTATGTAACTATAACTATGTATCTTGATACTGCACATAATCTTAAAATGGAATTGTATCTTGTCCACAAAATTTTTCAGAATGGATTACAAATGGGCCTTACAATTTGTTGAATGTTAAGGGGGTTTGAAGCAATCATATAGTCCCCGTGGGTTTAGTTATTATTGTATTCTGCAAGACGTTTCCAAAGTAAGTGGCATCTTTTGGAGATGCTAGAGGACTGCAAGATGCCTGGACTCAAATCACCCCTCTAGTCCCAGGACTGGCCCAAGGCTTTTCAACTCTGGGATGAGAAGGGGGAATGGCTCAATGCAAATCTGTTGTGGGTCTCGACACATTCATGGTGGACAAATCAGCTGATTTGCAGCTGCTGCGTCCCTTAGTTGTGATCATCTCATCCACTTGAGCATATTCCTCCATTGCACCATGATCACTGAACTTCTGAACAATCTGCCAGATCTGATATTCCAGATAAAAATTTCAGTAAATTGAACAGTTTTTCACTGGCATGTAAAGCAGTAAGAAGACACCTGATGTTCATTATCTTTTATCACTACCAGTCTTGTCTGGACATAAAAAGCTCTATAAACAATGGTCAGTCTGTGGATTGTCTTAGCTAATGTATCATCATTACTTCAGCCCTAGTCCTCTACCATCAGTGATAAGTAGGTCTCCAGGAAGAAACAAAATACAGTGCCAGAAATTAAAACAAAAGATTTTGAAAGCCAAAGCAATTTGAGGATCAATCTTTAAAAAAAATTACTGGAAAGAGGAGACAGCTGTAGGGCTCAGCTGGTCACACCTGAATCTCATGAAAGAGATGATGGAAGAGGATACTGGTCAACTAAAGAATACTTACTAGCTTATTGTAACAGGAAGGAGTACTAAGGGACAAGAACAATGCAAATGTAAACCCATTCCATACGAGGAGGACTAAGGTGAAATCAGGGAGTTACAGTTTTGCAATAAACTTTGATTTTGACAGTAGGCAAGGTCTTGGAGACATTAGTAGAGGATGACATCACAAAACATCTGGAAAAATACGAGCTGATATAAAGGAATCGGGGATAGTTTCTGGAACAGAAAATCATGTCCAGCAAACCTGGTGGAATTTTTGGAGGCAAGAAGGAGGGCAGATGAGAAGTGACATGGTGAGTTTTAAGTGCCTCGCATTTCATGAGGGTCCTTAGCACTTTGCCAACCAGTGGATATAACTATGTATGTTGAATAGTCGTGCACATCTTCATTAAATAAATAGAAGTCTTACACAATGATCAGGAGTAGACCAAAATGGCAAAAGTGACAGATTAAAAAGAAAGACTTGTTTATGGAACAACTTAGTTTGACTATACTGCTTTCTGGATCTTGTTCTTGAATAATGCTCAGGTAGCAAAGCTGGCAGACTAAAACTGGGGAGCAATAATCAGAGGCCAAATCACTGATTGAATGGTCTTTTCCATTCTGTTTTGTACATTCATGCTTTTGAATTACCTAGTTAACCTTTCCTTTATATGTCTAGCAGGTGTAAATATTCTTGTTGCTCAGGCCTGGGACAGTCTGTTGCTTTGAGTTGAGGTCTCTAAGCAGCCTGAAAGCTGATTTTTTTCATGGTGACTGACAGGGGCTGTTTACAGCATGGGCAGCAGTTAGCTGCTTAGTTGTGGAGAAAGAGCTGCTTAGTTCTGGAGAGACAATAGCTCAGATTCAGGATCCGGTAGGACCCGGGTGGTATGGAACCCAAAATTCAGTCAGCTCAGTCTGTGCATTACCTGATGAAAAATTCAGGTACCTGCCTCCAAGAGGTGTACATAAAATAGCCTTCTGTAATTCCTGCATAGCTAAAGGAAGAGGTGACTACTTCTAAAGACCTACAGAGGTCAACCCATTTTGCTTCACTGTTTATCTCTTCCCCTGAGAGTGCAAAGAAGTAGAAGTAAACCATACGGGATGGCAACTGTGTAGGATCCAGTCCACCTACCATGTTCTCATGAGGAATGCAAAATGAAGAGGAGCCGCCATGTGCCCAGGTTTTATGTAATGACATCATGTCCAACAGTCTCCCCAAGACCCTGGTCCTGCGGTCTACACAGCCTCGAGGATGTTTGACTCTCCATTGCCCACAAGTGTTCCCTAATCACAAAGTCAAGGCCAGGCATAGTGTGGTTTCCTTTTCCTCCACGAACCTGAACTACTGTGTGTCCTGGTATACACCAGTCACATTATGTTACAAGGAGCAGGATCTGACATCCCTGCTCTTTCCCTAACCACTAGACTCTTGTCTTCTTTTTTTTTTGGGTTTTTTTTTTTTTGTTTGTGTGTCTCTCTCCTGCTCCACAACTGACCGGAAAAAAAAGCGGTGTACTGATCAAAACATTGTGGAAAATATGAGTTCACTTTGCCTGGAGACAATATCTTTGAGTTTCTACAGCTTTCAGACTCTCAGGAGGAAGGTGGATACTGCTGCGTCATTGTCCTCACTACCTCTGACTTTAAAGCCCTCTCTAGAGGACTTAGGTGAAGACAAAGTCACATAGGCTTAAGAAAGGCTAGAACTTTGATCACAGCAGAGTTTGACTGATACATTTAAGAGTCCAGAAAAATTTCTGATGAAATGAAGGTGCATTTAATGAATTTATGGGCCTGTATAATGAGCAGTCCAGGAAAACATATGGACTGGTTTGCTGTCTGTGACAAAAGTGGGATTTAAGTGAACTGGATTTCATTCCAGGATGACTTGCTCTACCTCTCAGCTAGCCAGCTGTCCTGGGCTCAACCCTGGGCTAATACAGCTAGAATGCCTTCATTTCTGGAACTAGCTCATTTGATTCTTTCCCAGATATTTCTTCTCTGTGCTGCTTTCCCTACCACTGACATGCTTTGAATTGTGCATTAATTCTTGTGCTCATTCTCTGTGCTCTTACGTAGCATGTAAGTCTGGCATACATTCGTCAGGTTCTAGTAAGACAAAATGAAAATAGGTGTTCCTGAGGGTTTAATGCTAAAATCTTGCAAAGGATGTTAATCAGCCCATGGAGGCACATGGACTGATTTCTTTAACCTTATCTGTTCATTTTAGTGTCTGCAATGTCACAAAATCAGCTTTTGCTGTGGTTTTCCAATTACTTCCTTTATTTGTTCAAGGTGGAAATAACACAAAAGAAGACTTAGCTGCAAAGTGAGAATGTTTCTATCCTCAGGTTTACATACATACATACAGAAAGTGTAAAGGGCATTTGAAAATTAAATTCTAAAATTTTCTCTGAAGTAGCCTGCAAGGAGTCTTGTGGATCATCAAATCCAGCCACATGCTACTTCAGCCTCCCACGTAACATAATCTATTCATAAATTTAGTGTGCTTCTTCATAAAAGTGGTTAGGTTTCTTGCCATAACTACTCCTATGGGAAGGCTGTTTTGAAACCTCACTCTTCTGACAGTTTGAAACTATCTTCTAATGTCCATCTGAAATTTATTCATGGCCAGTTAATACCCATTTGTCCTTATGCCAAGATCATCCCGTAGTTTCAATAGTCATCATCTTTCAGCTCCTGTTCTGATACTTAAAACAAGCCTCTCCTCTCACATATGAAGTACCACATTCCTTAGATGATCCCAGTGCTCTTCTCTGCACCATCCTTATTTCTAGTTCATCTTTCTTGATTACACGTGACCTGAATTGTGACTACTATTCCAGAAGAAAATAGTTTTGCACCTGTGCGATTGTAGTCAACAAGCCTACAGTTTCCAATTTGGTTCAACTGAGTGAAGACATGTCAAAAAGATTCTGATTTTAGCCAGGCTGGTTTGTGTAATGAAAACAATTCCCACTGTGTTTCCACAGTGCTTTCAGCTCCATCTAGATGAGAGACAGGCTTAAAAAACTATAATCAAAACTATCCTCTTCCATCAAGTTCTCATCAATCTACATTAGGATTTAAGTGTCTTTGTCTTTGATTTGGCTAGAATGCAAATTGCATGTTTGCATCTGAACAGTTTAAGAGTTACGGCTCAGGGACACAAGTTACCATGCTTTTGCAAGCTACCATGTGCCAGCTGAGCTGCCACAGTTGACTGTATTTGTTGCAAATGTGATATAACGCAACACAGTTTAGCTTGCAGTGGAAGAGGTTGAAGCTATGCTGTGTAAGCTGTTGGGTGCTGCGGATGAGGATTGGAAGTCATCTCCACAAAACGACTAACTTTAATAAGTTCCAGACTAAGACACACAAATTTAGTGCTCATATGTATCCAAGCTTTAGTTACAGTCAATGTGCATCTGGTCAATTGTGAAGAGATGGAGTAGACAACATATTGAGCTGGCCCCTTGTCTACTAGTCAGGTGGGCTGTCTTGGTAGTCAATAGAGAGAGAGGGTCACTTGCAGATAACATCTTATACCACTTATCTTCAGACACCTGGGTTAGAATCTGCCCATAACTTGGTACAATGCAATAATTCAGATATAAGTTCACGTGGTTTTGGTGGAGCTGAACCTGATACATAGATCAAGGGTCAGCTGCAGTAATATCTTTTTTCAAGTATTTTTAACACATGCTGTGTATAGATAGTGACTACAGGCAAAATGCTGTGCTCCTTTCTACTGCTTTTTGAGACCAAGTGATGAAAAGCGCTCTGACTATATGGTTACTGATGCAGTGTGCTGGATGGAGACTCTGGGTACTTCTAGGTATCTACATGTAGGTGTCTGAATTCCCACTGTAGTTAGAGGACACAAAGTTGATGTGGTCAGTGCAACCAATGGAGTCCAGTAAGTGCTTCAGCTTATAGTAAATATATATGTATTATGTGATTCAGCTGCCTAGTGCCACCTGAGTTATCCTAATGTGCTGGTTTTGGCTGGGGTAGATTTCATTTTCTCCCCAGTAGCTAGTATGGGGCTACGTTTTGGATTTGTGCTGAAAACAGTGTTGATAACACAGGGATGTTTTCATTACTACTGAGCAGTGTTTACCCAGGGCCAAGGCCTTTTCTGCTACTCACCCCACCCCACCATGAATAGACTGGGGGGGCACAAGAAGTTGGGAGGGGACACAGCTGGGACAGCTGACCCCAACTGACCAAAGGGATATTCCAGACCATAGGATGTCATGCTCAGCATGTAAAGCTGGGGGAAGAAGAAGGAAGGGGGACGTTCGGCGTGATGGTGTTTGTCTTCCCAAGTGCCCGTTATGTGTGATGGAGCCCTGCTTTCCTGGAGATGGCTGAACACCTGCCTGCCAATGGGAAGGGTTGAATTAACTCCTTGTTTTGCTTTGCTTGCTGCATGACTTCTGCTTTAGTTATTAAACTGTCTTTATCTCAACCCACGAGTTTTCTCACTTTTACCCTTCTGATTCTCTCCCCATCCCCTCTGGGAGGAGTGAGCAAGCAGCTGCGTGATGCTTAGTTGCTGGCTGGGGTTAAACCACGACACCTAGAGTGTCGCAGTGGTGCCATCCTCAAGTATCTCAGCGGCTGGTCCAGCAGGACCCATGTCTTGTTTAGCAGCCTTTGTATGTTTCTCTTGGCTAGCCAAGGCATTTCACGCTGCAAAATAGATCTCCATTACCTGTAGTGTGACCTTAGAGACCTACTCGTAGGTGTTTGTATTTATCTTCTCCTCAGAATTAGTCTCACCCTGTGGATATACTCTGTGTTTATCGCAAGCAGGCCTTGGTCTGCTTTTACATGAGTGATTGAGAGCTACACTCAGCCAGGGGTTTTGGAGGAAAACCCAGGAAAGATTGTCTGGGAAGAGACCTCTGTGCTCCTTTCCATATCTGGACGGAGCTTACTGTAGGGATTCCTGTGTCAAGTAGTACTTCCAAGCAAGCCCACATCCTTTGTTAAGCAGTGGAGGTCCTGGATGCTCCCAGAGTTTCTAGCCATTCTTTCATTGCCTTGCACCTATGGATAGGGTCATGCTGATGCTTCTTGCCCCTCAGAGACATTTCCAAGCAGGTGTGGTGGGCAAATGTTCTTTTTCTTTGCTGTCCTTGCCGTCCTTTCAAAGAGTCATCCAAAGCGTTTAATCCAAGTCAAGCCACAGGTCAGAGTTGGGAAACGGTTTATAGCTGCAATATTTTTTTCCCTGTGTGCTTCAAATAAAGAAAAAAGCAAACTCAAGAAAATGCTTTTCTACCTTTCCACCCTTTTCTACAAATTCTTTTCTCATTTTGATTTGATTTCCTTGAAATATTGCAACACACACACAAAATTGCTCCCCAGCTGAGAACTTTTTATATCAAGTTTCACCCCTTCTGCTGTTGCATTTTTTTTTAGGAGAAGTTACAAAACCCTGAATACAGGAGGGTTTATAATGAAAGTGCTGGCAGGGCCTTAGCTGTAGCATTTCCAGATGTGCTGTTGCAATTAGGGCTGGGCAAATAGAGTTGGATAAAATCAGAAGTGACCCAAAGTCTTTGTTAAAGCCTTGAACTGAACCTGAAAGTCTTTAGGGGGTTGAAAACGTTTGGTTGAGTTTCTCTCTGTGTTTTGGGGGGTGGTGCTGTATTCCATCGTGAGATGGAATTGAACATGAAGAATGTTTTTGCAGCGCGGCACAGCATTTCTGCTTCCAGTCACAGGTAAAATGGGAAGTGCAGAGGCATTCAAAACCAAGGGTCTCCTTTCCTTCTTCCACATCGCCAGTATTGAAGTAAGCAGCTCCTTGCCTCAAACACCTCCAGACTTTGGGAACCTTCTAGCGGCTGTCTAGCAGCCTTCTAGTTGTGTAATAAACCAAAACAAAACTCTTGGATTTGCATAATTTGAGAGTTTGCATCCAAATTTGACTCTGGATTAAAGCTCTGTAGTACCAGCTCATCTCACAATAACTGAAGGATCTTATTGTGGCTTCAGATATGCACAAACACACATCCCATTTAAGGCTATAAGAGTCCCCAGTGTGCATCCACAGCAAGGCTGACTGATTTTTATATTTTCCTTGGTTTTTCACTTCCTTGTTTGAGTCTGGAAAGGAAACAGATAGCGGGAAAAATCAGTATCTTCCCAGAAGGTTCTCTGGGGTTACTGCAGTGGATTTGCTGTTCTGCAGTCCATATGGACACATAGTACAGGGATTTGAGAGAGGTAAGAATAACATGGAGCAGAGCTTGCCTGTGTCCTTCGGGACAGAGGCACTGTGTCTCATACAGGCTTTGTGTATCAGGCTTCACAGGAAGCAAGAAAACCAAACCAATTCCTCTCAGAGGCGATAATAATAGCTGGGGAGAGCCAAGCGATCTTCAAACCCGTAGTCAAAAACAGAGGAGGTTTCTCATACCTGGGTTTGTTTTTCTATGCTGTCACCTTGACTTGAAGTTTGAACCCCCTGCTTAGATTTCCAGCAGGACTCTCCCTCCATGTCACATCATTTACTCAGTGAGGAAAACAAATCCCAGTAGGCTTTTGAGTTTTCTGAGCCTTGTGTGGCATGCTACTCTTGATATCCATTTCGAAGCCATGTCTCTGCTCAGCTAAGGTTTCTTATTTTCTTCTAACACCCAGTGGCCCCCTTCTGCCATTGTTAAATAGCTGTATATATTAAAAACCAAATTAGTAAGTTAGAGCTCTCCAAGAACACCCAGGTGCTGAGGAAGTTATATTTGTGCCTCCAGAGGTGGCACGATTTCCCCCTCAGATGATACCTGATCTAGTGTTATAGTATTGCGTTAACTGAGCATTATCGGGCTCGGAAGAGCCACAGCTCAGATGAGATGTAAATCTGAGGTCCTGCCTGCTTGCAGTGAGCACTTTAACTTGACTTGTGGGGAAGGCAGTAGGGATGACAGGGGACTGGAGGGGAACAGGGATTTCTATTACTATAGACTTCCCTTTACCAAGATTCATCAGGAATCATTTTTCCCTTTTTTACAGATGTCCCAAAAATACTGCTCCCCACCCTCATGCTCAAAACCTGCCCTAAACATAAAATACTCTTGCTGCTTCTGTGTTACCTTCTCAGTTGTGATAATGAGAATATAAATGGGAGTGAGAGCTGAAAGCCATTGGACCTCTCACTTCCCAGCACATGCAAAGTGGGATAGCATGGTAGCTGTCTTACGATCTTTCGTGGCAATCCAACAGAGTAACGGGGCCCTGGTACCTCCTGAATCTGCCCATCACAGTTGCATTGCACTATCTCCCATCTCCATTTCTTCAAAGATGCCCCAACTTGGCAGCTCAGGACCTCAGTGCCGAGGAGGGCTTGCTTTGGCTGGAAACATTCTGCCTTGCAGAGCTTGCAAAGATGTTGCATGCCTCCAGATCTGTGAAAAACACACAAATCCTCTAGGATTTACTTCTGGGCAGCATTTATCAAACCAAGGAGAAAGCTGGATCTTTGGATCCCTGCCATTTTAAAGCTCTGAAGATTATTTCTGGTTACTGAAGTTTGACCTCTGCATTTCAAGTTGGAGCCTGTACTCCCTGGCCTAAATCTAAACCAGTCCGTAGCGTAGCTGTGGTTTTCTTCCAGGGTCAGCAATGGCTTAAATCCACGCCCAGCTCAGTAAATTGGAAATGGCAGAAGAAGATTCTAGGGTGGTGGCCTGAGAGGAAGATGAATACATCAATCCCAGATAATTACTGCTCTTTTTTAAAACTTTAGGATGTCTTGAACCTGTTTTCGTGTATTCATATCTTTCATGTATTAGGCTGGAGATAAGGCTACATGCTTAAAATGGTTCCCTTCAGCTTTAAAAAATCTATGAAGGGTTTGCAAAATTGGTTAGCTATGTTTGAAGAGTGCTTTGGAAATCTTAGGGGAAAAATATTGCAGCATAGAAAGCCAGTTGTGTTTATTCGGGATATAATGAATGGACAGTGCAAATACTTTGCAGAATAAGCCCAAAACCCTGTGTTTGGGTAGCATTGCATATTCTATTTAAAATACATTATTTTTACTTTATTTTATTTTCCATGCTATAATCATCTGGGTTGAATTACAGCAAAGTAAAGGAAAGAGGTGAATAATGATGATTAGCAAGCTGGTCATCTCTCCACCCTGAAACTCACACCAGGATTAACTGCAAACTTTCTAGCTGTTGCAAACCTGTTTCATGGTTCAGGCCATTAATGAGTATATTGTACAGAGCCAGATCAGATGCTTGAGGAAAACTACTGGATATATTTTTCCACTTTGACTGTGACTATTACTAACTGCTTTGTAACTATGAACAGGAGCATACCCAGTTTACTGTAGTCCTACCTACATCATGTTTCTTTAAGTTGTTCACAAGAAGCTCATAAAAGACAATGTCAAAAACCTTATTAAAGTCTATATATGGCATACAGATATTTAGCCTATTATAAATGGATATTTAATTAGTTTGGCTTGGTTTATTCTTGCAAATTCTTCTCAGATATGTTTTGTGATTTTCTGTGATTTTACAAATTGAGATGCAAACATTTTTAGGTTTCATTTTAATGAAGAAAAAAGTATTTAAGATTCTAGGAGTTGTCCTGGGAATTGATGCTGAGCCAACTGATACAAAAGTGTCAAAGTCTGCTTTTCCCCCCTTTTTTCAAAGATAGGCACTCGATTTGATCTAGTTGTCTGTAATCTCACGTATGTTTCAGGAGTTATTGGAGATGACTGTTGTCTCACACTTTGCTACTCTTGAACTTTCTGGAATGAACTGGACAAATTGTATTGCCTATTATAACTGTGCTTCTAAATTTAATTTCCTGGGGACCAAATCCAAAATTAATACCTATATAATAAAATAATAATAACAACAACAGTTAACATTGCTGGTGCTTTCTGCTTTTCATGTTCTTTATATATTTTAGTAGATTATTATCCTGATAGTGATTGCTAAGTAGAAAAGGAGTATCATCAAATAGTGATCTGATTTGTTCCTTCTCACAGGAAGAGAGATGAAGCCTAGAATAGGCTTTCAAAGTGCCCGAGTCCTACGCCTGCATTTTCTCCCAAAATAGTTGTATTGAACTGTTTTATTTGAGGCAAAAGTGCTCAGCATTAAGTTAATGGCCCCTGCTGAAGTCAGCTGCATCATCAGCAATGCTGAGTGCATTCAAAGCCTTGACTCTTGATTTTGGTGGTTTTATACTTATATAATATGTACATACATATATACGATGTCAAGAAGTAGGATTTATGCCTTTGTACTTCTCTTGACTCATGACATTGGTATCTGTGATCCATTCCCTATAGACAAGATGATGCAACCACCTTGTTTTGTAGGTAAGGGAATTTAATAATATGGGTATGACCAGAGTGTGCCAGTTAATCTCAGGGTCAGAGAGTGTGCCCTGGCAGTATTTGGGTTATATAGATGTATCCTTAGTGCTGCTAGTTTGGCAGGAGGTAAAGTGGATCCAGGCTTTTGCTATTGCAGAATGATAGGGAAATGTCATAGACTTTGAACTTTGGATTTGGCTAAGCAAAGGATGTTATCCCAAACTGCATGTTAGACCTGGAGTATCAGATGAGCATCATCTGATCCGGCCAAAGTACTCCTGGGATGACTTCTTCCTTCAATGCTACCCAGAGGTCTCACTTACCTATTGTGGGCCGCCAGTAACTGAGCAAGCAACTACTCAGCCTTTCAGGAATTTCCCCTCACTGGACTGAAAAAAGTGCACGAACAAACTTTCTTCTGGTACAACTCGGTGTCAGGCCTTGAGATTGACAGATATGAAGATACGTGCTAATGCTTATCAGATGCACATATGCAATCACAACAGAAAACTCTAGAGGTAAAGACATCCCAAGTCATTTAAAGCGAGCTCCCAACTTCCTAGGATGCCAAGCATCTTTACAACAGGCAAGGTGAGTATCTGATAACTTCTAATGCTTCAGAAGTCTGGATATGAGCTGAACCAACTGTTGCTGCTCTGGTTTGTATTATCTCAAAGCTCCATTTCCCAGTTCTCCTAAAGCAATATAAAAAAGCCCAAACTCAACAATTTTGTTAGGATTCTTTTTTTTTTCCTACTCCTCAGGAGCTGTACTTTCATGCTAGTATATCACTGTGCTAAGCACTGTAAAAACAGGGAACAGAAAGAGCCTTCTGCAGAAAGCTTATCTAAATACAGGAGAAGTGACAACAGATGGACAGAGAGGTGGGGAACAAAAGGAAGCAGTGACACTAGGATGAGATGACCGTAAATTCAGAGATATGAACTGCATGGATGGACTGAAAGGTAGGTGAAAACAGGATGGAACAATGGTGATCAGCAGAAAGTGAACTGGTGACCAGTTGCTAGCAGTTTTCTTCAGGGGTCAACAGTGGGACTGATACTGTTGGACATTGTCATTAATGACTTTGAAGATGGGACAGGGAGCATCTTCAGCAAGATCATGGATAACGTTAAACTAGGGAAAATGACAGGTATAGTGGAAGGTAGGGATGCCATTCAGTAGGAACGTGACAGGCTGGACAATAAGTTGCATTTGTGTCAGTGACATACCCTTCCAGCAAGGGTCCCTTCCAACCTACACTACTCTGACAATGGTCAGCACAGTAGGCTGCTGCAGCCTGAAATCTTGTAAAGTTTTTAATTTTTTTTCTTTTTTTTCATGGAATCAACCTAAGGGAATGTTTAGTTAAGAAATTTGTTGTTTCATGAGAGTTTTGCTCTAAATATACATTGAAGCTGAGGGATGGGAACATATTGTTTCCACATTGTCTTTTCCCTGTGGAAATCCTGAAGAACAACTCAACATAAATGATCTTCGTGTAAAGGGATCTTCAGGACTTTGCTTGGTTACCTCTGCACTGAGCCCAACCAAATATTTGTGGTTGGGAGTCATTTATCATTGGGAGTCATGGGCTTTTGGAAATGAGAAAGGAAGGGGGAATGACAGTCTGTTGTCAACAGGACAAAGTTTCTTAACAACAGTCCAGTGTAAAGATGAACCTGGAAACAAGTGCTGCTCATCCCTTCTACTCCTGCTTGCAATACTTTTCCCTTGAAGTGAGGATAAATTGATATATATTTTGCATATTTTAATGGTTTCTAAGGTGTATAGATGTTAGTGACAGGAACTAGGCAATAAAAATAGTGCATAGGTGTGTTAAAAATGTTGCTGTTTTGTGAAAGCAATAATATTTTTTTTTAATATGACTGAAGAATTTAATACTTATGAATGGAATGACAGCACATGGGGATTATGAATATGCAGAGTGGAATTTTCAGTGGAAATCTTGCCTGAGATATAGTTCAAAGACCTGCATACTGTTGATCAAGTAGCTTCTCGTATTTCCCACCACACTAGCCCAGACTGGCTGCAACCTTGCCCATTAACTCAGCAACTACTTTGCTGAAGGGGAAACACCATGAAGGCAGAATTTCAAATGGTTTCAAGGTGCTGGTGACTTTTACAAACTGCACAAGCACCTTTTAGTGGTTAAAGGACGTGTTTATTTCTTGCAGTATTGGTTTGATTAAAACAGTTCCTCTTGCAAGTATGTAAAAGGTGGCTTTAAAACAGTGCCTGAACACCTGCAGGTCTAGAGCCAGTCAGGTTGTTTTCAGCCACCTTTTCTAAGCCTGTTTAGCAAAGCTAGGCTCTGTGTATGTGTGTGTACTTGCGATGTTATGGATGCATTAGTTAGGATACATGCCACTAATTCTAAGTTGACTGACCTTTATGGACTTTCCTTCTGGTGCTTATAATACTGCCATACTTCACCTCTTGGAACTGAAACTTTGGAATCTCTTTTTTAAGCTTTAGCAAAAATAGTTCTAGTATTTCTGAGAACAAAGTTGGTGGGAGAAGGGAGAAGAAGTGGAAAGAGAGAGGGCAATTGCTGTTTGTTTGTGTGAAATTCAGGCTTGGCAAAGAGGCTACCATATTAAAATGAAAAGAGAATGTAATCTGGGACCGAATGAAAAGATGAAGAACAGAACAGTACAAGAATCATAGATATGGAAAAACACCGAGTATGAGATCCAGTGGAGATCTGTCATGAAGCCAAGGGAGGCATGGACATTTTAGGAGGGAAAAAAAAAATGACATAATGGTAAAGGAGCTAGGAGGGAAAATTCTGATCCTCATTCGTTGAAAGATGTAGGGATCATGAGAAACGGGACATCTGGGAGTACAACTGTGAGGACTACCAGGAGACTGGGACCAAAAGCCCTGAGAGGAAGACAGGAATGGACTGAGACTGTGACAAACACTACTGAGAGTGGAGACTGGGACTGCCTAGAGGAGATATATGGGTTGAGTAATCAGGAATGTGAAAAGGGCAGGCTTGGGTGTGCCATGGGGGGTATGGGTCTGTTGAGTGTGCTTAGGACGTCAAGGCCTGTGCATCCAACTGAGGATGTCATGGTTGCATGTATGAGCCCATATTGTCATGGTTTTAGAACTCTCAGCCTTCAGAGAACCCTCAGGGTTGCGAACAGCGAGGCAGCCTGACCCTGAGCCTGGAATTCATTTCATCTGACTGTACAGCTCCACAATGGAAATGTCGGCATCTGAGCCAAGTTCCCATTATAGCCCTGGGAGATAAAATAGGTGCTTGAAAGGCGTATCTCATCTGAAGTTAGTCGTCAGCCATGATAAGTCTTTCTCCTTGTTCGGTGGCGATCTTTTGTGGGACTTGCTATCAACTGTTGCTGCAGCCCATGGGGATGGTGCCAGAAGACTGCCAACATGCTGATGGCAATATCTCCAGATGGTCAAATTTCTGGCTTTTATCTAGCTGATAAATAGCTTTAAGAATTACAGACAGCAGCTTCCTATGTTGAAATAAAATCCTTGAAGTCACAAATCCTGCCAGAATATGTTTTAAACCAGTTTTAAAATGAGAATAAAACCAGTGGGTGATGGTGAGCTGAACTGGATTCTGAGCTGACCTCTTCAGGAGAGATCAGTTTGATTTTCTTGTTGAAATGCCTCCTGCTGACAGATAACCCATATAAAATTTGAATCTGGAAAAAGTATAAAGCAGGCTGAGTGCATGACACTTGCTCAGGTGCTGACGACCCTTTTGATGTAGAAATCTTCTGTTCTGCCTCCATCAACTGCATCACCCCTCTAGGTACTGGATTACACAACATTGGCCTTTATCCTGGAACAAGTTAACAGGCTGGTCTTTATAAACCTTTGATGCAAGACCACAGCTGGTACTGAAGCATGCTGTGGTATTGCTAATTATGCCCACAATGTGCTCCATTAATGCACTCTGTGAGTTAACGTCTCATTAAGCTACTGTGTTGTAGGATTGTGTGGTGTCATATACTTTCTATGACAGTTTTAGGAATGAGATGTTTATAGTGCTGTTGTGTGCAACATTTTGAGGTGCTATGGATGATTTTTAGGATGTCAATTAATAATGCATTGCAAAGGAGATAACAAATGCATGTTAGTTCTTTGATCCATGAATTAATTGTGTCTGGCCCAGAAATCTTTGGCAGGATCTAACTGGGCAACAGATCTTGGGTTAGGGCTGTCTTGGCTGCAGCAAGACCACAGAGTGCAGTGCTAAGCAGAAGTACCAGGTAGGGCAAAACACCACGGGAATGTACGCGTATATTGCCAAATCTCCTCAAAGATAATCAACAAGAGCTAGAAACTCAGACAGTATCAGGCAGGTCTTGATTCAGTGCTTAACCCACTGGTTCATACTGAGATTTGTGTCCAAAACATCAAACCAAAGAATTTTTCAGCTTGTCACACTAGGCCAGCTTTCCTCCTCTTCCTAGCACAAAAGAAACCAAACAATTTCAGCATTTAAGCCAAAAGGATCAGCTGCAGCACCCTTTGCTGTTGAAACCTCTTGCTCCTCTCAGCATAATGTCTTCCCTGCCCATACAAAATCCCATGTCCAACGGCTGACTGGAAACATATGGCACAATCCCATGTACATATGAATTTAACACAAGAATAAAGACCATAAACAAGGCCAGGCTGACTGTCTTATCCATTTGCATACCTTTCACTTAGGAACTTGCTGAAAGCTTCCCCAAATTTTCCATCAGAACAGAGATGATGCTTGGAGCTGTATAAATGCATAGAAAGAGAGACACTCTGACTCAAAGGTCTGCTAGTGTAAAGAAACCAGACAGATGGAAAAAGAAAGTAGCTCCGGAGTCCCTCTCATTTCATCTCATTCAGGCTTCCAACTGCTCACTGTGGCCCTGTACTTTCCCTGTTAGTCTCTCTGTCTCTTGTATAAGATTGCGTGTTATTTGGGGCAAGGACTATTTTTCTGTTCAGTGTTTTCACAATTCTTGTTGTAACAGCTTTCTGGTTTGGGTGTGAGGCTGCTAAGAGCAGTAACAATACAACCAATAGGAATAATTATCTTATTTTCCAATTTTGTGCTTTAACCTTGAAGTCATCTTTCTGGGCTCAGCTCATATTTGTGGGAGCTCAGTTATTTTAAAAAAATTCATTCCAGACAAATTGGCCCTTTTCCTATTTGCTTCATACAGACAAGGATTAGCTCACAAATCACTTGGTCAGACAACCTGCTTCACCACTTCCAAGAAGAAACCAAGACCCAGTGAACATATTATTGGGCCAAACACTATTCCCACCATAAATTCATGGTGATGGGTAAGCTAGAAATTTTTTAATTCTTGTACTGGAAACCTGAGGGTGGCCATGGAAATCACCATGACTTTCAGCAGACTCCAATACCTCCAGCATCTGCAGAGAAACTCATTTGGCTGAACTGCAAAAGGGAAAAGGGTGTGGGGAAAGGAAATAATAATTGCTACGGCTATCAATGTCTCTGCCATTTGCATGCTGGAGCCGCTCCAAATAACTTTGCCTCTTTTGGAAGTCACTGTTTACTCCAGTTGCTTTGTACTGTGCTAACGGCTCCAATAAATTCAATGCTATTCCTATGGCTCAGGGTGGCTGTCATCTGAGTTTATGAATGTGAGATTTGTTTGGCTCTCCCCCCCACGAGTGATTGGGGTTAGAAAGTGCGATTATATTTGGGCAGAGGGAGAGAGATGCTGTGAGAAGGCAAACTGAACAGACATTGTGAATATTTATTTTTTTTAGATGGAGGGCAGTTGTATTTATGTGCAGTTGTAAAACAGAAAAGATATTGGGTTCTGGTGCAGGAATTATATACTAACTCCAAAAAATGTATACAGTGAGAGCTTATAATAGAAACTTATTCCAGCAGAATCATTTTTTTCAACAAACATGTAGATTGGCATGTGGAGCATGCTGTGCTGAAGAGATCGAAGCTTGATTGTGGTTTCATATCTGGCATTCCTGAGTGAACAGAGAACTGTGGTCCTTATTCATAGTATTTCGGGCTGGGGGTAGGAGAGGGGATGCTGCCATGCAGAATGGTTCTTGGTTTTGCAGGGGATAGGAAGGCAGAGGAGAAGCAAGTTCCTCTGTCCCTCATTTTAACTCCTCTGCTCTCTGTGGGTCTTTTGGATGTGGCAGCATTGAGGTAAAATGCCAAAGGAAGTGGAAAATTTTGTCCTTCTAAATCATATCAAATCAATTAATTTGCTAAAGCAGGCTTAACAAATGTAATTCACTATGATAACCCAGGAGCAGGCTCTTCTATTTCCATGGGTTTCTTGGGCTTCACATGAGGAAATCAGAAATGCAATTTGGTTATCCATGCTGGAGTAGAGCATAATGTTATATGCTTAGAGATTTCAGGAAAAGAAGGCATTTTCAGCTTTGTCTTTTCAGTATTTGCAAGACTGAGGCCTTATGAAGAGGTGGAACTCCCAATTTCTATTAAAAAAACTCTATCATCCCAATATACTGCTGTAAAGGGCCTCTCGTTGTAAAACACACGATCTGTCAGCTGCTGCAGAGCCATGAAGACAGCATCTAAGCCAACCTGGCATCATGATAAATAAAAAAAAATTGTATGGTTATGTTAAGTACTATCTTTTTTTCAGGGTCAGGGAGAAAGGGTTGTCATGTCATGAAGTTCATCAACATGAAGAGTTGGAGACGTACTAGTGAGACGTCATGTAGCATAACTCTCTAAACAGACACTGCCAGGAGCCCTACCAGAGGGACTGAGTTTTAAGACTAATTCAGGGCTCTTCAGTCTGTCAGTGGCCTTAAGCTCTCACATTTCTGAAACTTCCTACTCTTAGTTTCTAAGGAACGGATGCCGAACATGGCAAGTTTTTAATATTTCTCTCATTCAAAGGGAGTCTGAGATGCTTTAAGGCTCTACCCTTTATAGTTAATTAAGGCTTTGGATCACTAAAAAAAAATCTCTTGCATTGAAAGTATAGGTCCATGATCTCATCCCATTTTAGCATTTTTACACAATAAAATTGCTGAAGCTTTTAGGCTGGCATAAATTACTAATCTCTGTTTTCTTATCCTTTCCATGACCTTATCTCAGCCTTGCTCATATAGCTCAGATCCTCACTGGGATGTGATTCAAAAGTGCATGCAAAAAATGATGTTTGTTTTCCTGCTTCCTACTGGATTCACTGAGTGATGTGCTGCTGAGGAAAAGCTGGCTAGCATTGCAAGCAAGAGACCTGGGGTATGTGCACCGCAGGACACCTGGGGAGGTATTTGGAAGCTGAAGGAACTCAGGGCAGAAAAGCCCACAGCAGAACTGATGAATTTGATGTGTTTCAGTGATTTTCAGGCAAGCCAAGATACATTTTCTCCTGTAATACATGGTGTCATCTTCAGTTCTACTTTATACTCCAGATCTCAGACAAAACATGGATTTTTTCAAACTTTAGATTGGATAAAAAGTTGATATGTCTGATAGAAAGAAATTAAGTACTGCCCCATTGATGGGATTCATATCATCTAATGCCTATGGTGTAGCTCTGTCCATCTAACCTAGTCACACTGGGCTCACTTCATAGACAGTGGAAAGAAACTGGTATGTCTAGGAATTGATTTCTGAAGCCTGTTTTAGACATTACCTTAGGCTGAGAGGACCAGTGCCCTGGAGGAGTCCCTCTATTCCCTTTGCCTATTTTATAGGAGGCAGCCACCACCTGTGTTGCAGGGTTTAAGGAACCCTGTCCTTTCTGTTAGGAAGAGTCTCAACCCTTTCATAAAACGATTATCCTTTCCCTTAAACCCACCAAGGTAAGTGTAAGATGGTTTCAGACCTCACTGTAAGACGGTTTCAGACCTCAGCCATCTGAAAATCTGAAAACTACATCTAATTCTTAGAGTAAACATACTCCAGGCCAACAGAAGCCCATTTGCGCTTGAGCCCCATCACTCTTTCACTCATATAGTTCCGTTTCCTTGAGGACAGGGAATAAGCTCCGATCTCCACTGCTGAAAGCCAACTACCTTTAGACTCCTTTCAGGAGGAGACATTAGTTAGAAAGGTTTTTTTCAAATTTTCTTACCCAAACTCAAGATGAACATAAACACTAAACCTTTCAGCTGGAAATATTTGAGTGACGTCTGGAAATATCTGAAGGATGTATTTTTGGCTACTCTTACTTTTATTCAGAATTTACTTAAGAAACTTGGTCAGGTTCTGAAGCAAACTATATTCAGGTTAAAACATGCAAGTTTGTGGGAGTATCTCACAATACAATGGCGATTGTCATTTCTTATTTTTCTTTAAGAGAGGATTTCTTATTGTACAGTGCATCAAAATAGAGTGCTGTGTTTTAACTTAGCCTTCTGAAAGACAATATGGGGCTGCATATCCAAAAACACAGAACTGACATATTTAAAGGGGTAAATGATATTGAGTCTTCAGAGAAAAAAACTACGGAAAAATTAAAGCAGTCTGCTTGAGTTGCCATTGAACATATGGATGCCAGATTGCAATGGTGAAAGCCCTCACATGATTTGAATGCTTTGACTTTTCACAGTGGCCTAATTATGATTAAGAACTGCCCTCTGTAGCAATGTGCAAATCAATAACTTGTTTCCCTATGCAAGGAGGAGGAGAGCTCTTTAGGTTGCTTGGCTGGCTGACGATCAAGGACGTTGTTCTTGAGCACTGATTGCCCTTCATGGTATATTATTATTCATGGAAATATTGCTTCCCACTCTTCTAATGGTGACATCATGAAATTAGCGAAGACAAGCCCCCTTTCTCAGCAGGACAGGCGCCAGGATCGGATGCAGGCATGACTGACTGGTCCCAAGGCAGATGCTTTCTGGTTTCTGACTGCTCCCGGAGGGGGCTGTTGGGAGTGCTCGCCAGCAAGCTGAAGTGGTACAGGACTAATCTTAGCAGCCCATTTTAATGGTACACTTAGCTGTTCTCTGCTCATGAACTTGCTTTTGCCATCTTTAGAAAGTGATTTTGTGAAAAACTGCCCCGCAAATTAAGAACGTGTGGCTGACCTGCAGTTTATTTGGCCTTATACTAACGGAGAGTTTTAAATCCCCAGTTCTTTCTGGGAAATCAACCAGACAAAGTAGATTTGCTAAACCATTACTGTCCCACACAGAAATTACAGTTGAATTTGATAACAGAGGTTAAACTGGATTTGGCCAAACAGAGTTAGGAAAGGTCTGGGTTAGATCCAGACCATTAATGAAGTAAAGGTGATGATTGGAGAAAGGGTGAAAATAAATCCAAGTGTTTGAGAGAGAAAAATCTCAAAAGAAATAGCCCAGAGCATCCAAGATGTACTTTCTGGCAGGACTGGGGAAGTTCTAAAAGGCCAAAATCGGCAATGATTGCAGAAAAACAGGAATGTTCCGCTATAGTTAATGAAGAGAGAGAAAACCTCCAGTCCAGTTAAGAGACATATCGCCTCTGTAACTGCTTGTCTCTTTACTCTGATTATAGAGGAGCAGAAGGCAATTATGCTACTAATTTTTGTGGCTCCACTGTGTGCCTAAAGTTAGGCAGGATGAATACAGGCTTTGGAAGCCTATTCAGATTATTTATTTCCAAAATCTGTTAGCAATGTATTCAGACTGCCAAGCTTTTTCATTTCTTTCCATCTTTTGACTGCGTAGTAAATGGTCTAAAAAGCAAGGATGGGTCTACTCAGGGCCAGGCCAAAAGCCAAGCGCCAAGGGCAGGATATGAAGTTGCCTGGACAGGACCCTGACGGAGCTCAGGTGGAATTGATTTTGGGGATTTCTGTAGCCTTGCAGTGTCCTGAGGAGTCATTCCCTCCATCTTTGTGATGTAAAGTGTGTGCCTCTCCATCTCTCTGGTTTCCACTGACTACCTTAAGAAGACAAGTTTGCTTTCTGGTTTGGTGCTCTCAGTGCCATCCCCAAAGCCTGACTGCCTGATGCCACGCACCAGGTACTCCGAAGTGCTGTCACTGAGCATTAAGCCTATTTCATGAAGGTTTTTTTTTCCCCACAGTTTTGCTCATGGGATGTTGACTCTGGACACAGACGGATTATTGCACTTTTGCCAGAGCACGTAGCTGTGTGTGCACCGTTTGTAAGGTTCAGAGCTTTGTAGCTCACTGGGAGGGAAGATGTCTCAGTGTGATAGGTCCTAAGCATCTGTGCAAGGATAACTGGCTTGACACTTTAATTCCCAGGCAACTTGCAGTATTATTTTCTCTGCAGCTGCTGCCTGAGCTCCTCAGATGTGCCTTGTCACTGGCCCTGTTGCAGTGACTTAGATCCCATAGTTCACCCCAAGGACAACGTCTAGTATCAAGCAGCCTCTCAGGCGTAAGCAGCTCTGAACAGCGAGTTGTCTCAGCAAACTGCTTCATAGTTTCAGTCCCCAAATGGCTAGCTCTGTGCGTTTGACCTTGAGCATCTGGCTATATATAAATACATATATATACACATACACACACACTTTGGACAGCTCGCTCTGTACTGCTTACAGTGCAGCTCCATTTAAGCTCTGTGTTTTAAATGCTTCCCAAGAGCCATGGTTTAAATTGAGTGGAGTTGACTACTTATATGAAAAGCCATCTTCTCCTGAATCCCATCCATATCCTGGCAAGTGTCTGCCAAAAATATTATTCCCACCCCCTCCTCTCATGAAATATGCATATAAAATGCCCCCTGAATGGTACCTAAAAAATTCATAGTTCCTGACCACATTATAGTAATGCGCGTGGTGGAACCTAGCAGTGTAAAAGATGCTTTGTGACTCTGACAGAGATGATGCCCTATTCAGGAAATTAATATACAGGAGAAGTCAAACATACAGGCAAGATTCATGTATATTATTCTGTAAGGGTTATTCACGTCTTTGGAAAGAGTGCTGGAGCTGTGCTCATTTACAATATTTAGTGTGCTTGATAAATATTTGCAGTTCAAAGTTAGAATATATATATATATATATCAGTATATGTATACACATCCATTGAAATATACACATATTCTAGTATGAGGTAAGAGATTTTAAACTGCATTTCTTTTAATTGTAATCTCATTTAGTAATAGAAGAGTAGCCTTGTGGTTGATACAGAAGCATTTTGTTAACCAAAAATGACCTGCGATTGACTGAATTTAAAATTTATAAATATTTCTCAACAAAAAATAATTGAAGGACTGGAAAAAACTACTTCACTCTCTCATTCTGACTTTGCTGGGAACCTGGGGGAAATGGTTGGCTTTTTTTGTTTTGAAATACAAAGAAGAAACATGTTAGTAAGAGCTCTGTAACAGAGATTTATGTTTAATTCCCAGAAACTCCACAGGGAACTGGGAACTGGGAAACTATCACTTATTCTTCCTGTTCAGTTTTCAATCTCTAAAGTAGAGATAATTGTCTTTTTTTCTGTAGGGAGCTGAATTGACATTCTTGTCCTGGCATGCTCTGATTTGTAAATCTTCAAAAAGTCTTCAGCTTTCAGTATAGGTCAGTCTTGCCCTTATTTATTATCTACAATAACCTGTTAAGGGAGTTTGGGGATAAATGACTCATTATTACGGTAGCACTTAGGAATCTTCTCTGAGTTTGCAACCTGTTGGGGAAGGCCCTGTGTCTACATGTAATAGGAGACACTGGCTGCTCCAAAGAGTCTTGCAGGCTAAACGAATTCAAGAGAGGAAGGAAGTCTGCAATTTGTTTTTCTCATTTACCAGGAGAACAGAAGCACAGAGGTATCGGATGAATTGTTGGGGTTCATACAGGCAGGCTGTAGGAAAGCCAGAACCTGAACTAACATCTCCTGCCTCCTAGTATTGTGTTTGTCCCACAAGATCTCCTTTCTTTTCTGCTAGTGGAGCCTGTGTTTCAATTAAAGATGTAATTTTTCATTGCGGTCGAGACCTGTCAAAGAATGGGAAGGAAAAACTTCTAAACAGAAAAACACGAAGGGAAGCCTGCACTGCCCGCGTGGTTGCGTCTTGCATTAGTCACTGTTATTAATCCCTCCTCGCCGAGTGAATGGAAGAGTTACCAAACTCACATAGAGCTCAGCGGGACGGACTCACCTTATCTGGAAGCCACTTCTTGCAGCACGCCGAGCACTGCCTCTGCACAACAATATGTCAGACTTAATGAAACAAGCAGAGAGAGTGCGAACACATCCACTTAGCAACAGAGCCGCGGACAAGTGAATAAACACTCCTCTGTGCATGTGTGTGTGTTAGAGTTCAGTGGGTGTTAGTCCAAAAGGCATCTGTCTCCTCCGCTGGCAGAGATTTCTGAAAAAACCAGCATGCTGCATCGCTGACTCCTATAACCATTGCACAGCGGCCAGCATGATATCAGAGCTCCAAGAGGCCAAATCAATGCCTGGCTTTCCTCCCAAACCTTATTAAGGCTGACTAGAGCTGTTTGCATATCATTTTCCAGCGAAGTGATTTGAATTTGTGATTAGTTGAAATAAATTATTCTTTATTTTTTTAAAACCGTCTAACAAAGCAGGGACTGTAGTTGCGAATAATTTAACTGATGGGTTTTGCACTCGTTCTTGAATAACTTGCTTTGGGGAAATCCTGCCAGAAGTCAGAGGAGCTGCACTCACACGCACCGGTAAGGAACCTAGCCCACGTTTCTGTCTTTGGAGTACTATATCAGTTCATTTAGAAACAGAGGAAAAAAAGTGTTTTGTTCAAATTAGTCAATTCCTTCCATCCATGCCTAGAGCAGATACTGTTCTGGCAAAAGGTAATGTTTCAGAATTTTAGGGATTTTTTTTCTCTTTTCCAATTCCGTCTTTTATTTATTTATCTTTTAAATTTTTTTCCCATCTGTGGTGGATATAAACCAGAAAGTATTTTGAATTTCTAACAAATTTCTGCTTGCAGGACACCCAAAACATGATGGCTCTGAAAAGAAATGGGCTTTTTTGACACAGAGATTTTCCTTGTTCCAACAAGTGCTACAAGAGACCACTTGAAGCCCTGCTACTGCCGTCATCGTCTTGCTGGCCATCTTCCATAATTCATGCACTGGTCCAGCTAGGTCCAGAAGAGGACAGCTTGCATTTGGGCTTGGTTTTGCCACCCTTAAAGACTGTCCCCCTTGCCCCAGCTCTGAGTCGCAGCCTTGCAGCAGGGAACCAGCGTGCTTGGAGAGCTCTGGCTGTAGCTGGGCTTCTCCGAGCTTCTAGGCTCCCTGCTGTGGACCTGGGACCTGAGCCCAGATTATATCTACTCTTCCAGGCTCTTGGCTCCAGGAGAGACTGTCTGGAAGTTTTGGCATCTCTCCCTGCCCTACAGCTACAGACCCTGTAATCCTGAAGACCTTGGCTTTGGGGAAATCTTCTTGGTGGGTCTATCCAGGGGCTGTCCCACCTAGAAAGCTCTCTGTAAGAATTTGAATAGCTCTTTAGTGCATGAAGAGCTAGTGCATGAAATCTTGGGCTGCCTCTCCTGGGGGAGCACAGAGGACAGCTCTCTGCCTTTTGCTCTGTCTCTGGCCCATCTCTGTTGCATGGTGTAGATGATGATAGCCCGTTGGTCAGGGCTTTGTTCTGGGGGGGTTTGAAGGGTGGGTTTGAAGCTGTAAAGACTGAGGTGGCAGATGTATCCAGGTATCCCGCTTCCCAGGTGGGAAGCATCTAACTACCAACTGCGTACTGCACCCCACTCTCCATTACGATCCAGGGGGTAAGGCAGGTGCCATATTTCTGCAGGTTCAGAAACACACTGCAAAGATGTACATAATCCTCTGTCCTCCCAGACAGAGCTTCTGGGAAAAAAAAACCAGGATGTATCTGGCATGAGGTGTCCTAAACCCAAGTACAGGCAGGGAGGCAACAGGAGAATTCAGCCTGTGAATCGCAGCTTCACAGAGGTACTTAACTCTGGGGTCTGTTGGGCACCCAGTCTTGGGAGACATAATTTCACACCACACCATCTTTCAGCATTTTGTATTGACTGGTGGGCTCCCCTCCACAACTCAGCTACGTGACTCCTGTTCCTCCCTGGTTGACCATCTACTTCCCATAAAGGCATGTAAGCACCAAACTGTTTTGTGAAGTCCCATCCCAGGACTGGCTTCCTAAGAAGTTTGGCTGTGGCACTGCTGGGAATAGATTGGGGTTTTGTGTGGAAAACAGATAAATCAACCTAATTCCCAATGGACTTCAAGAAGTCTCTGGTTCTCTCTCATCATGCAGGCCCATCAATTTTGTCAAAAAAATCCCAGAAACTGTAAGACAGTGTCTCGTGGTGTAAATTTTCATTACCTTTTTTGTTATGAGGTAGAAAACCATCACCAAACTAACAAGGCAATAGCTGATCTTTCATTCCGCTGTCTCATAAAAATATTTTCAGCCACAACAGAAAAAAATTGAGGCAGTAATAGGAAGTCCTTCCTTCTCTCCCAGTTCTCTTCAACAACTTGTGAGCGTTAAAGCCTAGTCAGGGCTATCTAGGTATTGACTGAAGTATTATTTACCATAAGAAATACCTCATTTTCTTTTCACTTTTTGGAACAACCTAGGAAATTAAATGCAAGACAACTTGCATTAATTCCAAGCAGAGTCTCCCAGCTCCCAGGAAAGTCAGAAAATGGAAACTGTAAATCACTATCAGCTCTCAGATTGCACCACTGAATGCAACATTACAGCTTTGAATAGCTGAGATCAGCCCTTCACAAATCATGGTCTCTCTCAGACGTCCCCTGATAATCTGCACAACACCCGTTACTTCCAGGTGGGACAGTATCATTAGTCTTTATTTCCTTCAGTGAGCAATATATTAACACAGTCACCTCTTGCCCTTGCTCCCCTTTCCCTGTGGCTTTATTTCTTGCATGCATTTACTTGGCTGGTCCGTTCTTGTTCTGCTGCATTGCAGATGGAGCCGGCTGGTGCATCTTTTTGCCAGGTCTGATCACAGAGCAGGCAAGAAACCATGGTGCTCCTCTAAATCTAAGTAAGCAAGGCCAGGTAAGCACCACAAGTGGGGATCTGCTTTCAAAGGACTCTGCTCCACAACAGACTTTGCCTTTAAGTTAGAAAAAAGAGTATTTCGGAAATGTGGAGGCCAATGTTAAGGAAGAGGATGGGGATGTGGCATGATCTCCTTGCATTCTCAAAGAAGCAAACGGAGAACAGCACTGGATCGCTGCAGTCAGGGATATATTAACATTGCATTTAGAGGTTGTTTTAGATGGTACATTGATTACTTGGGGGTGATTTTGGAGCTCTGTGACATTACCCTGTTTCCAGACACTTTTCTTGATTTCTTTTGCATTTCCCTGAGTATGAGGAAAGTTTCAAGAAGAGGGAGTGTCCCGTATTTAGCTGAGTGAAGCCTGGTGAGTCTAGGTTTTGCAAACTTCCTGGAGAAATCTTCTCAGGGAAAAATATATCAGTCCCCAGCCCCTGTGTAGTAAAGACATGGCACTGTTGAAAAGCTGGTGGATGACTTTGTTTCAGAATTTCCAAGATGAGAGGACCCTCTCAGCACCTCCAAGGACTGATGAATGGTAGTTTAGTCCCACTTGCTGAGGAGCCAACATGGAAAATCTGCAGGGGGGACGTGAGTGATGGATTTTGTAGTTTGATGCTAGTTTGAATCACAGTCTGATGAGAAATTGAGAAGGAACAGCCAATACAAACCATCCTCATCCTGTTCTCCCAGCAGTCTCTCCTCTAAAGCATATCTTGGAGGTGAGCATACTGGAAATACTATTATTACTCAAGTCCTGCTACTGTGAGACCGCCAGCGACTTGTGCAGAAGGAGCCAACTTAAATGACAATAAAGTAAAATCATTGGCAGCCGGGAGTGTTTGCTTCTCCGTGTCTGAAAAGGGAAGCCTGGCCTGTGCTCCGCACTCATGCTGTTTTGGAAACTTGAAGTTGTCCATAAGGCATCGTCTGTGCAGAAGCCCTATCGCCAAGCAGCGGGAGATGTTGTCCTTAGCTGTGACAAAT
Organism: Haliaeetus albicilla; assembly: GCF_947461875.1. NCBI lineage: Eukaryota > Metazoa > Chordata > Aves > Accipitriformes > Accipitridae > Haliaeetus > Haliaeetus albicilla. The sequence continues at coordinate 5,577,121 of NC_091500.1, read as the reverse complement.
GATTGCCAGCAGTGATTTCGGGGAAGAAAGAGCAGCTTTCAGATGTACTACATCTAGCAAGCCAGGGAGCTAAGCTGAGCTGCAAGAGCCTGTAGTCATGCAAACACAGTGGTACCACTGAGATGGGCCAGATCCTGAGAGCATTTACCATGCCGTGTGGGTGGCAGGATTTGGCTCGATGCTCATAGTGTCACATGTCATTCCCAATATTACGGGGCCAAATCCCGCAGAGCTGCATTGCACTGGCCGAGATGGAGCTCTGTAATTACAGCGAGCTTTCCGTACGGTCTGGGTTGCTCCTGATCTGCTGATCTTGCTCGATACAGCCCTCCTCACCCCACTGTGCTTCCCACATCTGACCTGAAAGAGTGATGAACACCTTCCTGTGAGTACTTATTGTTTTTCTGAATTAATTTGGGAAGGTCTGATCCAGTTTTCAGAGAAGTATGGAGAGTGTTTCCATTGATTTCAGTGGCTCTTGGAATGGTCCCTTATTGCATAAACTCAGATCTCTGCTATTTCACACTTCATTTCCTTCCATACCCTTGGGTGAAGATCATCAACTCCTGTTGATTTACTGCACTTGAACTTCTCAGGTTTCTCCATAATTTTTTTTTTTGGGGGGGGGGGGAGGGTGGAACTTGGAGTTTCTTTCAAGACCACATTCAGATTTCTTCATAAAAATTCCCTGAGAGCAGGAATTTCCCTATTATATTTTATGGTTGAAGAATAATGCACCAAAAGGAACAGAAAAAAAAGTCTTTAACTTCCCTGCTTCTTTGCTAGTGTCTCTAATTGCTTCACTTTGCTCAGCTTTGTCTCCTGTTCTTGTGGATATTATTAAGCTTTACCTGGAAACACCACATTTCTGGTGTGCATAAAAATAAGGATTCTTAAAATCCGACACTGATTACAGGAGTACCTGCTGAATTTTCTTTCACAAATTTAAACCCATGCATTCCTGATTACTGGCTGGAATCGGGACACTGGAAGATGCAGAGTTCTGATGCTGTGGTAATGTCCATTTAACTGCCTTTAATGTAAATTCTTATAGAACCTGTTCTTCCTCCATACCCTGCATCCTGGATTCACAGCACCCCCTTGCTCAGATTCATTTGAAGCTACAATTGCATTCTTTCTGCTGATTCAGAGGCAGCTATTTTTGTTCCATGCTGTGATTCTTACACTGAAAAGCTAATAGGAAATGGCATTTTCTTAGCCTGCATTCCTACTCCTGTATGCATTCGGAGCCACTAGCTTTCAGTCTTCCTAGGCTTGCAGAACAAGCATATTTAAGACCGAGTCAGCTGCCTCTCACTCCCTGTGCAGTCAATAAAATTATTTGTTTTCCCTTTAGTTGTTTCTAATCAAATCCACCAGAGTTTAATGAGTTGGACACATATCCCTGAATATCTCATTCAGTGGCTGTAAGGTACACAGAAATAAGGGTATCATTTTATTCTATATATGATCCCCATTGAAAGTAACAGTACAGGAAAGGAGACAACCACTTGCATCTCAGATCTGAGGCTACACTTGCGGGGATGGGAAAGAAAAAAAACCCACACTGCATAATGTGTGTATACTTGATAAGAGATTGTAACTGACTGAACAAGTGGTCCTGTGACCCCATGGTTGCTATGATGTGGGTTTTCAGATCAGAATCAAATGTCCCACTGTTAGTGGCATCACCAAAACACCGATTTTCACCCGGGTATCACTTCTAACATTAGTGGTTTATAATGCTGTAGTCTTATCACAGGTACTCACTCAGTCAGTGAGATTCCTTCACTGCAAACCATTCTTTGTTTGAACCTTGCTTTCACATATTGATTGCCCTTGCCACAGAAGAAACTTTCTTCCTCCAGCATAACCAGAACCACAAGCAAAGTCTGTGTCTCTGCTAGGTCTCATTAAGTGATACTGCTGAAACAATTTTCCTCCCTGAGACCGGTCACCGCTATATTCCATCTACCTTAGGGGCTCCTTTGCCCTGGTTTACTGCTGTGTCTGACCTCTGCACCAAGAGGTGGCAGGGCAGCACGGAGGACTAGCAGGTCACCCGGACTTAGGCTGTGCACAGCACCTGCTGACACTGATGCTTCTTCCCCCATTCCCTCTTAAGTCACTGCTTAATACCTCCCAGTCTTACCTTGTGATGGTAAGCAAGACTTCTCAGGTGATGTGGGTTTTGCCCTTTCTGAGATATATAGGTGTTATTAATCTCAAAGTAAAGATGAAAGATGACATACATAGAGCTTAGGAGCCTATGAAAAGACTTTCTTGGTTATGCATTGAAAAACTTCTCATGTTTTAGGTGCTTTGTCCCTGGGTGAAATTCACAGGTCCAATTTACTCACTTGGATTCACAGCTTGGACAATTTTCCATACCTTTGCAGACTAAATTGTCCTGTTACGTCTCTGAAAATATGAAAAGAGGAGAAGATGATCATGGGCCCCTTATATAAATTGCCAAATGACAACTGAAGAAGGAGAACTGCACTGTCCTTCAGACAGCTGTACTCATTCTGAGGATCAATTCGGATACTCACTTGCTAAGCAATTACAACAACGAAAAAAGCTGCCGCTTCGCAGGTATAGATTGCCGCTTCTTCAGAGGTGATGCAGAATGGACATAGCTTCTTCATACATTAAACATCACTACAAAGCTATTAAACTATCGATGAATTTGCCAATCTTTCCTCTGCAGTGAGGCACGGGTCCCAGCTGCCCAGCTCAGACCCACACCTTATGGTGGATACCTTCCCACAGTCTTGGCTTCTGGTATCAGCTGCTGGAACAGAGCTCAGAGACGTGACAGATGAGGAACGGTAAGGGAGACGTCCTCATCCTCCTTCCCTCTATTTCTAGCGCTTGGTGTCACTGCCACCTAAAGCTGGACCCTGGGAACAGGTCAAAGTGAAGATCCCCTCCTTTTCTCTCCCCATGATTCTTGGACCTTGACATCAGCTGAGGGCCAGCAGCCAAGAAATTATTAACAGCAGCTTCCCAAGCCCCTCTCAGCTGTATTGCTCTGCCTCTTTAAACTGAAAACGAGAAGCAAGTCAACTTACCCTGCTGAGCTCTGGCCCAAGGGCTCAAGGGTTTCGCAACCTGGGTAGGGAGCTATTGCAGCATGGATTTAGGACTTCCACAGTCTGATTAGAGCTCAGAATTTGGATCCAGGCTAGGCATATGGTTTGAGCATATAAAAAAATCTTCATTGAGATATCACCAAGGATATCCTAAGATTTACTTCCACGGTCCCCTGAGTTCCCTACAGGTAGCTGACAATCTTACTGAACTTTTAGAGAAATTTCTGGCAGTACTGCTCTTCCCACCTTGTAGAGATTTTAGTGGTGATACAGGAACACTCAAATACCAACAGTTGCCTTCCCTGTACTGGTTTCTGAAAGTACATGTGGTTGTGAAAAGCTGAGGAGACAGGCACTATCCCAAGGTGCCACCCAAGCTAGCCACCCACCCTTCTACACCACCTCCACGTGAGCCGTGTCTCGCTCTTCAGGTGTAAGCAAAGAAGCAGAGAGGGGCACCCACAGACATGGGCAATGTTTGTGCTCGTCAATTCTCTCCATAAATCTGGGGAAAAACAGTCAGGACCTGCGGGTGGAAATCTGTGCTTAGTCGACAGATAACATGGAGTTCAAATCCAGCATCTAAATCCTGGCAAGCCTTTTGCTTGATTTCTTGCTTTTATGCAAATCCTGATTAGCTCCTAGGAAAACCTCACTGGGATACGGATGTCGAGACTGATGTGCATCTTGGTAAGGGCCTTTCCACACCTTTGATGCTGAGGAAGCTTTGCTCTGGATGCACACTTTGAAGCTGAGCTGTGCTTTCATTTGAAACAGAACTTGGCAGCTCAGCTGCGGAGCAGAAGGGATCTGTGCTCTACGGCTGGTGGACAAGCTAACAGAGATGTGTTAACAGCTGCTAATGTGCTGCAGCTCTGATTTCAATTTCAGAGCATTGTGTGTTAAAAAAAAAATTTAAAAAAAATCAGACATTAACAGTTAATAACAAGGGAATATTTCACCGGTTTCTCTTTTGATATAATGGAGCAGAAGGCTTGGTGAACAAGGAAAGGCTCCATAATGCAACATCCTGAGGCTGACACGGAGCAGACAACAGATGAAAAAGCTCCTACTCTGCCTTTAATTTATAGCACATTTTATTACGTGACACAGATTTAATAAGTAAAAATATAAATATCAGGGTAACAATTACAGAGGCACTTTACTGGAGGAAACAAAACTTGGAACTCACATCAACCTACAAGGCCCCAAGATTGCATCCAGAACCTCTTAATTCCTCTGGCACTCTCCTCTCCAGGTCTAAACTACATTCTCTTCATCACAGCCATCTGGTTGGGTGGTGGAGGAAAACATTGTGATAGCTTTGTTGTGTTGCAGTTTTGGAGAGGCAAACATATGCAGAGATACCTCTGGAGAGGGACACTTGTACATTGAAGGGTTGGCATAAATAAGACTGAAGGACCAGTCAAAGAGGTTTGGAAACAGATGATTTGATACTCAATTCACCTCAACAGGATAAGGGAAGAATGAGTATATTCACACATTAAAAAGGTCACACGGATAGTGGACATCTTTTGAAATACCCCAGCAAAATAATATGATTGCATCTCTCAGAGATATTTCCCAGCAATAAGCAGGAGATGGCCTTGCACCTCAATTTGCATTAGTGGGACTGTTGCTGCATTGTAGATCTGCTGAACTTCAAGGAAGACATGGAGTAAATGGGAAAGCTTCAGAAAATATTTAAAGAAGAGATTCAGGATCTGGAAAACACACCTGCCAGTGAAGCTGCCTAGTTTGTCCATGGGGCAACTAGGGAGTGATCTAAACTGGGTCTGCATGGTGGAGCTGGCCTGATCTCACCCTGATCTTTCGCCATACATCACTTGCAGTATACTCTGTTAAACCTCTATGCCTATAGCTGAAGTTGAGAAACCCTCTGAGATTCACCCAGCAGGTTCAGCCCGCTGCCCTGGGCTCTGATATCCAACACGGGTGATGGCTTCCAAGTTCACAACCGGTTTGGGAAGCTACCCTTGGCTGGTTTGTCTCTTTTAGTTGCCTCTTATGGGCTGTGATGCCGAGCAACATCAGGTCTGGGCTTTGGCCTGATGGTTAGTAGCGTTGTCTGTTGGCTGAGGCCGGATTGCAATTACATACTCCTCCCTACAGGCAGAAATAAGGTGGGAAAGGCTTTCATTGTAGACAGGCACCAGGAACTTCCCCATCTCTCAGCTGAAAGTAGAGCCTGACTGTGCAGTTTCTCCCTCTGCCCGCTACTTTGGGATATTTCTGTCAGTTGGTTTGGCTGTGGGCTCTGGTCTTAGCTCAAAGGTTCCATTTGCTGATGGTTGCTACGTCACTGGGAGCCAGTGCCACTTGCCTGTCAGACGACATTGACTGTGGATGCTTAAGTTAGCAGGCCAGCTCAGATGTTTGCTCAGATGAAACTTAGGAGCCACAGCCCTAACCATGGCCTGCGGATACAGCTGGGGACAAAGACAGCACATGATGGAGTGTCTTCTACAGTTACTGCAAGCTTGAACGTCTTGAACTGAGATTTGCAAGTGTTCTAAGCAAAAAGTTGGCACAACTTGGAGGGTTGAGACTTACCCATTAGGTCTATACACCCAAGGTTGTGATGGGTCCTGCAGGACTTGACGCTTGGGTGGTTTCCCAGAAAGTATTGTCCAGCTCCTGCACAAAATGCACAAATCACTGCATGAAATTCTCTGGTCTGTGGTCTCCAACAATCAAACTAGATGGTCCAGATATAGTTCATTCCCTCTGGCCTTCAAAACTGTGACTACTCTCAAAATAAAAGCCTCGAATTTCCCCCTTTTCCATTCTGCAGTGAATGCTTGGAAGGAGGAAGGAGGCTGGATCTGATTTGGATCCAGGGGACAGGTTAGAAACAAAATAATAAAAAGCATTAAAGTGAAAATGAAGAGTAGCCAGATCACTGAATTTTAAAAGAAAAACAAACACACAATAAAGCGATACCTCCGCTGCTTGGACCAGCTCCTACTCCAAACCACCTATCACATCTCATTAGAACAATGTTGAGCACTTTGGAAAAGAGGTGCCTGCCTAGGATCCACTTTCAAAGAAAACTGCTGGGAGTTTACTTAGAGATGAAGAAAAAAAAAATTAGGGCTTTTATAAGAACCAGAGAGAGTAGAATTCCTCACTCCAAAGCAATTGTTATATTTTAAATATTCTATTAAAGAATCCATTTTCTTCTTTTTCCTTAAATGGCTGGGGATAGGTTTCAATGTACATCTTGAATTGGGCTCTGCAGCGTTAGGATTTCCAGTGGCATTTGGTTTTGATAAACCTTTTTTTTTTTTCTTTTGCCTTGAAGCAGTTTGTTCTCTTGGCACGAATACAGAGACTGGCAATTGTAACTCACTTCTTGTTGCCAGCAGTAAGGAAGGCTTGAGGTCCTCTTTTTCAGCTGTAGCACGTTTGGATGTTTGGAACCGGAGCAGTGAAAAGAGGGGGAAAGGAGGAGGGAAAAGGAGGGTGAAAAAAAAAGCCCCCTAAATCTGTTCTTTTCTCTACTGTAAATTACAACCCTGCTTTTTTAATTTCCTTTCCCAGCACAATGTTATTCATTCACTTCCAAAATAAACAGGGGGCTCAGAGAGCGAACAGCTTGGGAGAACAAACTGTCCTCTTTTCACAGTCTTTACCTGTCAAGCGCCTGATTGAACACATATATGCTGATGGCACCTACGGTATGGTGGCCTTTGGGAAGCTTCCGCATCCCAAGGGTTGACACAAGGCTGATCCTGAAGCTCTGAGGTCTTCAGAGAACCGATGGGTTCTTGTTCGTCTGAGTTACTGAATGAGGCTAAAAATACTAATTTTTTTCTGTAAAGGCTCTGTTTTTCAAACACAAAACCTTTGGGGCTAGCTTGGAAGAGACTGCAAAGAAAGACTTCCCAGTTCTTAAGCTTTTTGAGATCCCTGATTTGGGACGATAGACATTTTTCTTCCAGAAAGGTGAATTGGGAGATAGAAGTCCTTTACTAAAAACCAGGGAACATAAAAGCCCATTCTAATTATATAAACGTGTGTTTACTGTTTCTGTTTGGCATAATGAGCCAGTCCTCTCCAGCAGAACTTCATGGATCTTCCAGAGTGGCTCCACAGAGGGAGGTGATTTTATGTTTCTTGATGAGGACGTCAGACGTTCCTGCTTTATAATTTCTATTTCCTCAGTAGATTCCAGTATTTCCTTTAAGGAGACGCTATGGTCTAGACTAAAGCTAAGAGCTGTAGTAAAGCTAAAGCAGGGCTCTTTTCACACAGGTCCTCTCCCACCAATCTCCTGACCCATCTCCCACCCATCCCACCCTTTCTTACCCATCTACTGACTTCTACAGTACCTGTAGAAGTAAAATTCATCACACAGGCAATTAGTAATCAGGATAACAAAGCAGACTGAAAGGTGGAGGTCTTCAGCTCTGTCTGTGACTCCGCTTCTGAGATCGCAATAACCTTGAGCAAATTTATTAACGTGTTTGCCCATCTTGACATGAAAATACCAAGGTCTGAAGTCTATCATTTTCAACCACCAGTAAGTGTGGTGAGAGTAAATAGAAGCAGGAATACTGCTGGGGTGGAAAAGCTACCCGAAATTGTCAAGAAGCTGTGGATCTTGGTGTCCTCCAGCACCGGCCATTGTCCCCCCACTGGGGACGACTCTGGATAAGTCACCTTTCCTCCTGGCATCTGTGTCCCTACCATAGGGACGAAGGGGACCGCGCAGCTGGGCAGCTGTAGCTGGTCCCTAAGCCTGTTACTCCAACAGCAACCTTACTGTTGGTGGTGGCAGGGTCTAGGAAAGACCCACAAGAGGGACATGAGGGCCAGTTCTCTTAGTGTGAGAGATGGGTGCCCAGACAAATATATTTTCAGTCTAAGGGAAAGAAAAAGAGGGAAAAGCCATCTTGGCTTTTTCTACTTATTGTGTATACTGGGTACAGCTAACTTTTCAAGGTCATTTTCTTGAGTTTTCTTTCTTTCTTGCATGTAAGTGACTAAAGATTCTGGAAAAACTTTTAGATTTTTTCCTGTTTACGTAAGTGGGTTGTTGTCATGTGTTTCTTTTTTGTATATATATTTATATATAAATAATGCTGGAATACAAAATAATGACTGGTTTGTAGAAAAACCATCCGGAAGTTTCTCTGTATCCAACTCCATAAAGCAAGAACCAAAGGGGGTTGCTAGGTCGATTTCACAGGCAACAAAGTTAAAATGGATGCGAGGAAATACTTCTGTTTAAAGCATATAATCACCCTAAGGAATTCCCTGCCACAGGAAATCATTGAGGCAGAGTTGAAGAAGGTCAGAGAGATATTTTTAAACAGTTGAATGTTTATGTGAACAAGCAACACACATTATGTACTTTTTCTCACTGGCCAACAAGATGGGTAAAGTATTGCAGAGATTCAAAATATATGCCCACCATGTAAAAACTATGGACATAAATCAGTGATTTAGAGTAGAAAGGTAACCATTTGGACACTGCGGTTCACTATGCGCCAGTTAAAAAGGAACCATAAGCTAAATCAAAGTACATTAATAACTGGAAACACACATTTCAGGGATCAACAAGTTCTAGAGTGATATGATACTACCATACAGTTACGTCAATGTGTGTAAGAATTTGTAGTACCATACTGTTTTCTCAGAGCTTTAACCTTAATTTTCTCACTTGCCTTAGTATTTTGTTACAAAATGATAATAGTTTTCCCCTTTGTCTATCTCTTTCTGTGTGGAATACCTTCTTAGCCTGTTACAGATTACTGTGCAATTGTGTTATCACTAGCCTAGCCACTCATTTTGTATTTGAAAACTGCAGAAAGGTCGGAGGCATGCCTTGTTATCTGCTATCTGTTGCTAGGGTTTTCAAGGGTGATCTTGAGTGTTTCAGTTTACAGATCCAAACCCGATCCATTTCACAGGCATCCAGCTTTCAAGCGTTGAGCACACATCCCCTGAAAATTGCCTCCTCTGCTTTATCTCCAGCAGAGCTCCTATAAATGATGCACTAAAATGGACCTCATCATTTTCGGAAAATTCATTTTCCTCTAGTAGGGTTTTCCACAGAAGTGATTTGCTTTGATTTTTATTCACTCTCAGGGCAATACGGAGAATGAAGGGTGGGTGTATTCCACCACAGACTGCACAGCCTGGTACCCCAAGAGTACATTTGCACCTGTCAGCGAAGTGGCACCCAGGAATGCAATCATCTATGCCATTGCACTGCTGGAATTCACCCTGCCATGCTTGTGGTTGGGGCCAACTGACAGTCTCCAAATAGTGTCCCTGTATGGCTTGGGAACTAGGACCTTGCAGGCACCATGCCCAACAGGCAGGTTGCATCCAGCCATCCTGTTCTGAAGATTGAGACATCATGCTACACGCAGATCACACCATGCTTGTTGGCCTTCATGTGTAGGGGGTATTCCCATCCACCTCATTTAGCAGGAGAAATGGGGCACGGTGGGCTCAGGGCTTGGATGCAGAGTCTCATGCCCTTTGGCCACGTACCGAGGTTCCCCCTCTAGTGCAACCTTGACATGAGAGGAGAAATGAGAGGATTTGGGGTCTTACTCTGATGAGGGATCTTGTGCAACTAAAGGGTTCAGATGAGGCTAAGGCACTCAAATCCTGCAGCATAGACACAGCCACAAACATCTCATCTGATTCACACCTCTCGAGGGAAGAAGATAGCTCTTTTTCTGGCCATCTAGAACAGAACATTAGAGAAATCAAGTGAACTAAGTTGACTTTCAGCCAAGAGCTGTTAACAGTTGCCAAGACAGAGAAATTACTTATTCAGAAGTATCAATTAGCCCTGGACAACAGGTTTTGAAGTAAAAATTTTCTCTCCTTACCTTTTATTCTATTCAGTTTTGATCTGCTTGTCATTTGGGTGATTTTCATTCTGGTCAGCAATGCCAGTAGAATGCTGAAGAGCAAATAGGCTTCAATTTTACTAGCTCTTTCCTCACAAGTTAAGGAAAAAAAAAAAAAAAAAGAAGACTGGTAATGGGAAAGATCACATACCTCCGTAACTGGGAGATCTACGATCAACAGCCCTGGCCATTGCCTGTCCCTAACAATTGCTACGAATGACTTGAAAGAAATATTCAAGTTACACTGGGGACAACAAAGGTCTGAGCACTGTTATGAACCTGCTACCACCCTTTAGCTTCCTTCCTAGCTAACCTTACCTCATCAGCTCTAAAAATTCTGGTGGTTATGAGTAACTTGTTTGAATACTAGAGCTCTCACCGCTGTTACCACCAGTGGTAGCACAAGTGGGTATTTTAACAAACCAAATGTAGCACAGAAACACTACAAACTGGAGTCAATTAAAGACTCTAGTGGACTGGAGCCACTAGATGTCATTCTCCATCACCACGCTTCTATTGGTACCTTACATTTCAGGAATTAATTTAGAAAACCCAAACAAGGGTATTCTCTCTTTAAGGATAAGTTGGCTGCAGTCCTGCATATCTTGTGGGCTGACCTGAAAGCATGGTCCACAGCCCACATAACATCTCATCCTCTTGATCTGTGAGTGAATCAGCTTCCCCACATGAAAGCATTTGCAAAGGAGACTGCGCTGCTGGGTTTATGATAGGAGATGTCCTGGGAGGATGAGAAGCAACTGCAGAAAGTCAACAATGAACCAGTCAAATGGCCCAAAGTACCGAACAACCTGGCTGGTGGCTGCACCAATCCCGCTGCCAGTTGATCAGGTTGGCTGTTCAGTTTCTCAGGTGGTGGTTCAAGTTTCAGAGGAAGCTGTAATTCTTCCTCTTACAGCTTGTTGGCCATGCAGTAATTGCCAAAATCAACTGATTCCTTGATGGAGACTGATTAGAGTGCTAATATACTATGGCATTAGCCATAAAATTATCCGGGCATTAACACTGTAAAGAACTGAGGTAAAAATGCTGTGCTCTTCTTCATTAGAAACCTTCCTTCCATATCCCTAGGAGTCTGGTGAGGCTCATGAGTTCAGGTTCAACCATTCTGAGTTTCTGATTTCCAACAGTGGGAGTTTCCCATGCTTTTGGTGTGGTGCAGCAATCAATTTGTTCTAAATTTACTTGTCATTAAATTTACCATTCTTTCTTTCTCGTGTCCTCATGTTAAGGATGGGTGTTCTTCAAAACAGGGTGACAGAAAGAAGCACATCAGAATGACCTTAGAGATGAACTAGAGTTTTGCCTTTGAAGGCTTTCAATCAATTGGGAGTGACATTTATTTAACCAAGACAAAAGTCCTGTGGCTTTGATTCTGTTGTCACACAGCAGCACAGCTCTTGAAAAACTAAGCGAGGGACTGTTTAAACTCAGATTATAGTGGTCCTTTTTTTTTTTTTTTTTATCCCTTTGGAACAATAAATTGGCTTAAAATTTAAGACAATACCAAATGCTTATTACTCCTGTGGAGAATTAATGAACCATGGCATCTAAACTATTGAGTGGTCAGACCATATGTTATTAGAAATGGTGGATGCTCTATTTTGGTTAGGGCTGTTATGCATTTGTGATTAAGGCTATGAAACTTTACCAATAAACACAGCTGAGAAATGAGCATAAACAGTCAATCCATATGAGGGAAACTGGCCACGTGCAGTAAATGTAGCAAAATGCAATTTAATGAGCCTTGTAGAGAAGACTTGTTACATCCAAGAAACTTTCCCACAAACTAATATTGCCTGAGACCAACTGCTTATCAAAATAATCCTTAGTCTTACCGGACAGTGGTTCTATACACAGGGAGCGTAAGAGAAGTCTGACACTAATAATCTCATCACTCTTGGGATGCTTACTGCTGGCAATATGTATCTTCCTTGCTATAGCTTGTAGGGCCAGGCAGCAAAGATCGACTGCAAAAGAGATTGTGGTGCAAGTCCAACCTCTCAAGTGGCACCAGCAAGCCAAGTCACTGTTCTGTGCCTCAGTTTACCCATCACTCTAATGTGATGTTAATGCATACAGCCAATACAGCTTCCCAGGTTTGTATTGATAGGGTTTAATTAATGTGTTAATGCATGTCTAAGCATCTTAGCTCCTGTATTTCCTCGTTGTCTTAAACACCATTTAGCAGACAATCAGAACATAGCTACTAATCATTATGAACATCTTAGGCTCTTGGATGAATCACCTCTGAGTATTTACGAAATGCTGGTGGAGTTTCAGCCAATATAAATACATGGCTCGCATCTACAGCTAATGCTGGGGAAAGCTGTGAAACAAATATGTCCACAGGGTACGGGTCAGCACTGTACCCCAGCCACCATGGTGCCAAAGCAGCATAGCTCATCTAATGCCAACTCAACACTGTCCCCAAGCAGAGCTTGGGCCCCCCCATTCTCCAGCGAGAAGTCTCAACTTCAGTGAGAGACATGCCTAAGAGAACCGGTGCACTGATTTGATGGAGTATTCTGATTTGCTCAGGATGCTTTCATGGGTGGGAAAAAAAAAAAAAAAGATGCAGTTCTGCAGTTCTTTGTGGGACCAAATACCATGATGTGTCCTAAGTTGTGCTGAAACTTCTTTCAAAATCAGGTCTTTAAGAATTTTGGAATTTTGGAAAATGGATTAAACCTTGCTGAACTGAGAAGAGACTACTGTAAGGCTGTCATAAGAAGGCCTGCTGAAATCCTGGTGGCAGCAAAGCTGAATTCCTGTTATATACACCAGGCTCTTTCCACCCCCTTTCAGCTTTAGCTTGTTTATTATTCTTGCCTGGTTTACAAGCTCCAGAGAAACTTGACATAGATTATTATACATGAACAGGCTCAATGCATCTTGAGATGGATTATTTCCTTCCTTCAGAGCTACAAGAAGGCTGGTGTTGCTCATGATTTGGTATCTTTTGACATTTCATTGAAAAAGCTTACTTTCTAACACAGTAAGGCTGCAGTGTGGTAAAGTCTGACCAACACAGGCCCATTTACCTGCTGGCGTCTCCAGCACTCTGGTTTATAATGGGATTTGCTGTTGCTGTCATGCCTTACATCTGGTTTTGCTGTTTAGAAAGTGCTCATTTTGACCTACAACAGCACTGATTAGAAAAGTTTCTATAATGTCCATTCCTGTGAGGTGGCCTCAGTCTCCACAAAAAGCATATGATGCAGAATACAAAGTGAGAGGAAAGGGTAAAAAAAAGTAAGTAGAAAAGGCAAGCAAAAAAAATTGAGTGGCTTGACATGGTTTATTTATTTGTTTGCTGAAGTAAATAATTCCTGAGCTATGCAATCAATGATAATTTGGAGGTTTGAAATAATATTTAGGCTCATGGATGTCTGAGCCATTATTCAGACCTTCAGGGTTTGGGCCCACTGGACAAATGGACTTGTCTGAGTCTGCCTCTATTTCATGTACAAACCGGGGAAGCTCCAGTTTTCCAAAATGAAAATCAGGTGCTGGTATCATCTCCTTTTGAGTATCAGAATTTAAGAAAATTGGTAGTGACTCAAAGTTGATCTTGTATCAGATGGAAACTAAAAACTTCCCCAGGGAAGAATTACTATTAGCATTTATTACAGCATGCTAATAGTGTGGTATGGTTAACAGGCCAATGAGAAGATGCTCCATAACACCAGAGACGAGGTCATTATGTGGCAAGTCTGGAGGACAGACGGACCCCATGGCTCAGTCACATCAAGGTTACCCAGCCACCAGAGGGAATTGGATCCTGTTTAAAAAAACAGGTTTTGGTAAGATTATCTTGATCTACAAAATGACCTTCCTGAAAATTGCATCTGAAGCTTACTGCACTGTCCTACCAGAACCCAAGCTGAGTTGTTCTCCAGTGGCACTGAGGCATTTTATACACCTGAGAAAGCTGCAAGCAGGACTTGTTGCATATTAACATAACTCTTCTAGTGCACTGTACTGAATTCAGCCTTCTGGATTATTCCATTTTCCAGCAAACTACAGATTATAATATGGCATGTGTTCTGTTTTTAAAGCAATTATGCTTAAATATACTTGTTCTTCAGTTTAATTTTCCTTCTGAAAGCACAACAGTCATCTTCTATCAACAAATCCATTCCAGAATGTTTTTGCTAGCGACTGTTACTAAGACTTTTTTCATCTGAAGTGGAAGCTTGGGAGGGATATAATCAGCTCTCTAGCATGGCTAGAAACATTTGCCAGTAGCTAAAATATACAGTGAGCAAAATATCTGCCTTTCGGACATTTTCAAAACAAAAAAAAGCAGCTTTAGGACGTAGACCTCATCTGCTTCTCATCCTGGAAAAGTAGGAGTCGTTCTGGTCTAGCAAGGGGATGGCTGCTTTCAGACAAGAAGGAACAGCTCTCTGGTCCAAGCACTCAAAGACCATATGACAAGAATGACTGGAAGAAACCCTATCGTTGACATTACGTGACAGAATTGGGGTGTGGACTCCAAAAATACAATTATAGAAGTTTCCCTCGCAAAATGGAGGTCTGCAGTTGGCATCTTCTCCTGGATCCCCACTGCTGCCCAGAGAGCCCCAGGCAGATGCAAGCGCAGCCAGGTTTGACCTTGGGGGCAGTTTTGGCTGTGGATGCCAAGTAGCCATGAGTCTGTACCCAGAAACAAAAGCTACGTGTCTAAGAAAGTGGTAAAGCAAACACCAAGCCCCAGGCCTAGCCCATACTGTTGAGGTAAAGCACCATTTTAGTTTAATTGAAGCCTTTAATTGTTTTCCTGATCACTGGAAAACACTTCTTCTGTTCTTTCCATCCTTGTCACATTGTAGGGGATCAAGCAGAATAAACAAACTTGTGCACTGCTTGTTGCCAAGATTTTGGGCTCGTCACCCAGCCTGTGGACTACATGAATGTCCCCGCTCCCTAACTTGTTATAAACAATAATGATTCTTCCTAGTCAGCATTTTTAGAAGGTCCCATTCTCATTGTGCATGCATGTCTACATGATTCATGAGTTTTGGATTGCTTGTGAGGTTTGCTCCAAGAGCTATTTCAGGTGGCTGTGATGTTATCAGGAGTAGCTGGAGAAACAAAGGCCTTTGTACAGAAAAATTGGCAGGTAAGGGAATAAGGAAATTATTTTCAAATCATTTGTTTTAAGGTATATTTATCATACTGAAATCTAAACATATTGATTTATATTATGGCTTTGGCATCATAAACATTTGATAGGATTATTTATTAAAATTGTTCAGTTCTTTTTTGGCTTTCCAAAACATACTTCTAATGAAATATTTAAATACACACATGCTACACAATTGGCTGACTCCAGCTCACCTCCTCAACACAACTGGATTTTATAAATATTCACATCTTTCATAAAGAAATCCAGTACTCATGGGTGCAGGCAGATCACAGAATCGGGCTTCTGAGTTAAAGACACAAATGGACCTAAGTGCTACTTCCAACACGGTATTTTACAGGGATCCTTCAAATTCCTGTGGCTGAGGGCTCTGCACATTCACATTAGTGCTGGCAAAGCCCCATGGGCCCTGTCTCCACCAGAGAAATTACACCAGCCTTGAAACCGTCACCCGGCTCAGACCCCAGTGTCACATCAGAGGCAAAGCTGAGCTCTCGGACTGCCTGTTCGCTCCATGGTCCTTCCTCTAGAACCTGCTTCAGGGCATGTTGTTCTTTATTATATTATATTATAAGTTATTCTACTTGGCTTTGCACCAAGCAGAGGTAGTTATGAAACTTTCTGATGTCGCCTTGTGTGTCCCATTGTATCCCACAGACCAGTGACTGAACTGGACTGGTTTTCTGCTGGTTTGCCTAACCCACTAAGGAGATGCTCAAAAAACTACCCCCAAAGTCAAGACGTGGGTTGAAGCTCCTGCCTCATACAAGTGTAGGGGATATCTGAGAAGACAACTCCCCACTTTCCTCTTTCACTGTCAAAGAACAATGCATCTTCCTGCAGGTTTCCATAAAATTGGGCTAATGTGACGTAGGTATCTAATCTAGAAAAAGATTCAGAGCTGAAAATCCCAGCTAGAGACTCCCAGATAGCCATGTCTTCCTTTATTCAGGACCAGGTATCTAGAAGCCCCAAGTCTTGCCCATCTTCCTATTTTCTAGAGGTTGCCCCAGCTATTTTTAAGCTCTGGTTTTTGGCTTTGGGTAATCCTATTCACTCATCTAATCTGCTTACAGAGATCCTGACTGCCTGATGCCTGGAACAACCTGAGTCTGCTTATAGATCTAGGTTTAAGTGACTTTTCCAAGACTAGGCAGAAAGTGAATTCAAGAGCCAGGAATGGAAGCCAAGTTTCTTGTTTCATAAACTCCTGAGTTAACCACTTCTGCTCATAAGAATCAAGTATGAAAAAAACCATAACAAAGGGGAGTGAGGAGGAAAGCTTTCAAAGAACCAAACCCAACATCACCAGTTCAGATTTCTTGAATGCCTTGTGTTGCCAAACACTTATGGCTTTGAGCACTGCTGGAATTCTCCAAGCTGGTGGATAATTTTCCCCACAAATTTTATTACTGTAGAATTTGATTCTGCTACCCTTATGCATCTTGGTCAGCCCCACGTTTTCGCCCAGAGGTTGAAAAAAGCCCTTAAGCTTTGAGGGGACAGAAGACTGCCAAGTGCAGAAGCTAACTTTTATTTTTTTCCTTTTTTCTTAAAAGGAAAAAAAAAAAAAAAAAGAAGGGAAATGAGCAGATGAAACCCACGTTCCTCTCTAAGCTTTTTTTCTTGTTAATGAAATTTGCCTTCCCTTGTGCTGCTAAGTTTTCCCTGCTGTACTACCCAGGACAAGGTAACACTGAATATGAACCAGATCTAGTGAGAAATTCTCCCCTCAGATTGTTTTCCTGTCAGGAAAGACAGGTTTGCTAGTATCTGAATGGCTCTTGGAGGTGGTTTGGTTTTGGCAAATCTTGCAGGAGACGTAAGCAAGAAGTTGTACTGGAAATCTGTGTTATTTTCTGTCGGCTCAGAAGGATGCTTCTGACTTTTCGGTGGCAGTCTTTAAGAAGGCTTGATGAGGACCTTGGTGCTCAGCAACCAGGGTCTGTGGGTCTTTCGGTAAGGAAATTTGGTAGCAAGTAGGATTGGGTCTATATTTGACGAGGTGCTTTGAGGTAAAAAAAGAAGAAGAGAAGATATTAAGATGGACTTTTTTACTATAATTTAATATGTGTGAGAGTAATTTCCACAGCAGTTGCTACAATTAGAGTGTAAACATTTTTAAGCAGCCCTCTGCTCTATTTCTTGGGGAAAGAAAAATACATAAATGAATAAAACCAACAACAGCGAAGAAGTAGCTTCCTGGCTTCTGATCAGCAAGGTTGGGGGGTGGGGGCAGAGAAAAAAAGGTGGCTGCTGTGCAACATAGGGGAGAGCAAAATTCCAGTAAACAAGACAAAACAGACCTAATTGGAAACAGGGTCCCAGCAGCACTCCGGGATGGAAGGTAAGTGGAGAGAATGGGAGAGCTGCAGAGAAGATTAGAAGAACTGAAAAATCCAAAGAAAACCAAGGGGAATTGAATAAAAACAACAGTGTGCTTACAAAAGTAAACATAGGGGAAAGGGGGAACATGCAAAGGGAAAACAGACACACGATGAGATAGTGTGTGAGAGAGAGGGGGTGGAAGTGGTCTAAAACAAGAGGGAAACTTGGAGTGAAAAAAAAGGAACAACAAAAAAACCCAACAAAAACTATTGGCAGCAGTGCCTTGGTGACCTTCATGTATTGAGATGCCTCCGTTTGTATGGGCCCTGGGGAGGCTGGTGGCATTTTATCAACACAGAGGAATTTACCACCAAGGAGTACACTGAGGAACCTGAAAAACAGAAATGCTGTCAGGATTGGTTTTAAAGCCTCCTCCCAGTTTGTGCCTCAGGCATGCAGATCTGAGATGGAGCAGATGAGAAGGAGCTCTGAAACTGGGTCTGGGTACCCATCCGAGGTCTGCCTTCATCCCGGTGTATCCAAAGAGAGCCTGATCCACCACCAAGCAGCTAAGCAGCCTCTCCCAATGAGCTGTAGGTGCACATATCTCCCATAGGCTTGAAGCCAGAAGGTCTACAAAATCCTGATTTCCAACCACAAGTTAGGTTACTAGTAGGAGTGTGTCCTTTCTGCTAAATAGATGCACAGAAATAAACTGTCATGGAAAAAAGTTGCTCTTTAGAGCTTCTGTGGAACCTTTTGGAAACCCGCAGTGGTTCAGAGCACTGCAACCACATGCAGAAGGTCTTTTGATGTGAAGAAGTTTCTCTAAGCTTAAACTCAAAGACTTGGGATTCTTACAAGGCTATTCTGGGGAGTTGTGCAAGGAGGTTTAAAATATTGCTCTCTCAGCTGCCTGTCCTCCTCCTCAGGCAGCTCAGAGTTTGGTGAGTTAGTGCAAACTGATCTTCATTAGCAATTTAAGCTAATACTCCAGACTGAGTAGGTAAAATGTTGCCTCTGTCTCCCCTGCTGCAGTACAGGAGAACCGGGGTGACGTGAAAGCACCCAAGCAAAACTTCCCCAAACAAGTCTACCTGGCTGTGTGGGAGCAAGTGGGTCAAGAGGGTTGAAAAGAAATAAGGTGGCAAGTCCATGAGTGGCATACACGGGCTCTCCAGGCATCGTTGTGATGGTGAAGCAACGTGACTTTGACAGTGGTCCCATGAGTGGCGAGAGTCTGGCATAGCATTCGTCTGTGATATAGAAGGTCAGACCAGGATGCTGTGAAGAGGGTCAGAAATGGGATTTCAATTTGCAGCGGTGCCGTCTCTGTGACGTTGCCCTGCGCGACACACGCTGGAAGACCAAGGGCATTTGGGGCATGGGGTCATTCAGACCATGTCATCCTCTGAAGAGCACTTAAAGGACAGGGTGGTCTTAGGGTGTCCTCTTTGATCTTTCTACTGGGAAAGCATTCATGACAGGGCGCAACAAGCCAGAGGATGGGATCTTAGAATTATTGCCGATGATTACCATGACAGGGCATGGTAGACACAGAAAGGATCTGTGTCTTTTTTGACATGCTCTATGGCATGTGTTTGGCTTGTTCCGCTTCAGCGTTTAAGGGTTTCTAGAGCATCGGATGTGTCTTATTGACAGCATTGGCAAAAAGAGCTTATGACCGGGTCTGGGAGGCTGAAGATGGTCTTGGAGAGAGAGCTCAGCATCTTGCTCAGAATTGTGATTTTGGGTTAGCGATACAGCATTAAGTGCTGCTGCCTGTGTTGTTCCCATTTAGTGAAAAAGCAAAGGATTTATAGACCAGACTCTTATCTTCTTTCAGCCTTCATCTCTCAGAGTACTTAAATGTGTCTGTCTCTCCAGTTTGTCTCATTGACCTCAATGGCTATATCTGTATTAATAAAACAAACATTGCCAGGAGTCACTCTTTGGCTTGGAGACTAACAGTCTGGTTATATTCACGCTCTTAAACTCTGTTAGCCTCTATAACAGGGTGACCACATCCAACCATTTATTGGGAAGTGGTCCCAGGAGTGTTCCTGTTCCTGCACCATCCCTGGCAGCAGCCTGGAGGAGATACGGCAGCCTGGCGAGGACCAATCTGGCAACATGACAGCAGAGGCCACCAGTGAGGTCTGTCCAAGGAACCAGTTCTTCATAATGAGACCAAGGCAAAGAGCAAACTGTCCTGTGACTGGTCATCTCTATCCATTGGTTCTCACTATGCTGATATCAAAACTAGTAGAGAATGGTTGTACCAGCCAGAAAAAAAACAAAGACCTGCTACAATTTCCTTCATAAAAAAAAAAATCCCAAATCCCCTTAGGACAAATCCTCAAAGGGATATATAATTTCCTCACCTTGTAAAATTTCACTGTTTTGCCTCGAATGATGGTTTTTGCCAGGAGAATTTTGGAACAAAATTAAATCTTCTGTCCAAACACAAGAGGGGTGAAAATCCAGTTTCTCCTTTTTGTTTTGTTTAGAGAAAGGTCGCGAGTGGTTGCTTTTTGTCAGAACCAAACTTCTTAAAGCCTAAGTCTCCTCGAAATGGAGTTTTGGATCACTTTTGTTTTAAGGATCAACCTCCAAATCCAACAACATTTGGATTTGGGACTTAGGTGTGGCCCTATTAACAAATTAGGACTGTACATGATGCTAGGTTGAAGATCCAAACTTGCCCAAATGTTCAGGGAGTGATCAGATCTGTGGTTTTGGTTTAGCTCCATCACTGGTTTAAAGGGAGGAAAATAGTTTGGACTTTGCTGATAAAAGAAGCTTGCGCTTGAATCATTTTATACCGGTAATGTGTTAAATATACCGCAGCAGATTCATATGGCAAGGAAGTATTTTAAGCATTGCAGTGAGTTAACTGAAAGGAACCATAGGAAATATATACCAGAAGTTAATTTTTTCCAGTTCTTTTTCAGCTCTGCACCCTGCCTGCATTAGCTGTTGTGCAGGGTGGCTTATTTTCACTTAGAACTGTTTTGGAATCATTATAAAATACAACTTGCACACCGCAAGGACACGGGGAGTCTCCTGGCTTATATTTTGCAGATGTCCATAATTTAATTGGACCAGCAGGTGACCAGGATTACAAGGTCACCTTATGACGGTGATCAGTTCACGGCTGAACGTGACCAGCTCCCAGTAACACACTGGGACTGTTGTACCCACACTCGAGCCCTGCGCTCAGCCGTTTCCAGCAAGTCTGTTGTGGATATTAGATGTTCTCTGCCTGAAATCTGTCCCTTGAGGTTGAGTTACAAAATCTAATAGTGCCTTCTGGCCCTAAAAAATGTGTCAATCCAGCGAGGTGGTGGTTTTGCTTAAAGGTAAAGCAATCCAGGGAGTTTTTGGGTCTGGATGCAACAATCAGTGATTACGGAGTTTATCTTGACATTTATTAGTTGTTAATGGCAGTGCTTCCAGAGAGTCAAGCACGTTCCAGGCAACCACACAGCATCCTTGGCCTGCAAGAGCTGGTAGTTTAAGAACACACAAACACTAAAGGAAACAGCAAAAATAAAAAGTTTTTTTTCTTTGTCATTAAAGATCACTTGAGTCACTACTAGTCAGATAGTGGTAGGCAGTTTCTCAGAGGTGGAAATACCGATGTGGAAGGGAGCTGCAGGTTGACCTGGATGGGCATGGTGAGGTCAGCTGCAGCTTTGGCTGCAGGTGTAGCGAGTGCCAAAACCAACAAGGATTTGGCTATAGTCTGGGCAAGAAAAAACACTGCTTGGGCGAAGAGCCTCAGTGACAGTGGCAGAAGCTGTGACTGAGAAGGAGGTCAGCAGAGAAGAAATGAATGGCGACTCAGGAAGACACCTCGAGGAGTGTTGCCCCTTTGAGACGCCAGCGGTGCTGGGACCATCTGTGATGGCTGGTGATCCTGAAACTATGGAAATACAGCTGCTCCTTTCCCACTAGAAAGCAAAATCCTGAAAGTCTGAGATCCTTTTGGGTGGTCATTCCCATCAGTGTCTGGTGCTGTCCTGCAACTGGGGATGGAGGAAGGATCTGGATGTCCTTGGGCTCAGAAATGACATCCCAAGACAAATGAGCATTACACAGCAAAGTTAAGTCACTGAAGCTCAGTGTCGGCTTAACCAGCATGGACTGAGTCACTTCTGAGCAGAGCTCTTTGCTCGCCAAACTATTCTCTTGACCTTAGGGGCTGCCATGTAACACAAAAAAGGCCTTTTCTTTTTTTTGCCAGGAGAAAAGCTTCTTCCAGCAGATAAGAGACACATCTCATTGCAGTGACTCTCAGTATAGCAGAGACAGGTGGGTGAATGGCCAGGGGAAAAAAAAAATGCAGCTAATCACATCACTGAGTCTTTTAGTATATATTTATTTGTTTTCTGGATTCCACCTAAGTCCAGAAACTGAAATTCAACCTTGAACTCTTCAACTGCATGACTTGGGCAGGCCTTTTGACCCGTCTGGGATTTTCCATTTATGCCAGGCAGCCTCAGTAATTGCAGGAAACACCCCCATGAAGCAATTTGTAGATCAGAGAGTACAGCACCATTGTTCAGAGATCGAAAAGGACTGTGTAGAGATGTTTTTAAATAACGATGTATTACTTCTTTGGGGTAATCTCAGATTTCAGAGTCATCTCACACCACACCCCATGTCTCCTCAGACTGCAGCAGTGACACTGGAAGCAGAAACCAAGTCAGAGGGTTCCTAATACACAGATCCCTGCCGTTTGCATTAAAGATGGTGCCTTTCAAATTATTTAAATTAGACTCATTTATTTGAAATAAAAAAGACACTGCTGCCAGTGCAGGTCCTCTAACAGATGGCTGAACACTTTGGATTTCTCCTGGCAGATGCCCTACGTATGAACAAACTCCTTTTAACTAAGTTTACGATAACTCCATAGGCTTACCCACCACGGGACTGCTCTGAGAAGCGCCAGTGCCACAGCACAGGCAACCCTGCACATCTGTATAAGTCCTCCTCCAAAGATGAACCTCTCTGCTTCCCCTGGGGCAGGAGCAGATTTTGGTGAAGGCAGCAGCCGCTGCTCCTCTGAACTACTATGCCAGGCTGCTCCCAAACTGGCAAAGGCATCGGTTATGTCTCTCTGTGCTCCTCAGCTTTTATTTGCAGCCATGAAGGACTTAAAAAAAAAAAAAAAATTAGCAGATAATCATAGATGTGTTGGTCGAGATCCAACATCACCTTTTGGGTCCTAAATTCAGTTTGTTAAGAAGGTAGGAACCTAAAAAGGCTGCTGAGTCTGGGTTGGGGCACTTACATTGAATACAGCAGCAGCCCCCAAAGGGTCAAATGGCTCGGCTCAAAAGTTTTACAAGTGCTTGGGAGGGACGAGGGCTTGTAAGAGCCAGGCGAGATGCCTAGAAGCTTAAACAATGCTGAGTGCGGCTCAGAAAGCACTCCCTGCGGACAGACCATCTTTTTGACACAGCCAGAGATTACCCATACGCCTTTAAAGCCCGTTGCACGCTACATGTTGCATTGATTGTGCACAGCAGCTGAGCACTGAACAAATAAGCTGCCGCTGCTGTGCTGGATGGGGGAACATCCTGGTGTTGCTATGACATTTCTTGTCAAGTTTTCAGACTCAAATGGATCCCACATGGGGGAGTGCATCAGGCTCCGTTGGCAAGCGGGAGATTTGGAGACTGGAGCGCTCCCCATCTCCTGTTCGTGGAAACAAAGCATCTTTTATGCTTCCTTCCAACCAGGACAAGGGGCTGAAATAAATCATCAAGTGACCCAGCCACTCCCCTGCTATTATAACAAGCAGCTGGAGGGCCACCAAAACCGGGCACCGCTGCTAGTCAAACAGGCGCTTTCCCGTTCGCCTTTTATTTGGATTCACTGGGGGCACTCTGGGGGTTTGCTGCTTCTTTCTTTGCCTCCTACTGTCCAGAGACACTACCAGTAAAACCCCAAAGCGATATTAAAAAAAGGGAGGCTGGGCTCGCAGCCAGCTGTTGCTAACAGATGTGCCTGTGAGCATTGCGAAGAATAAGCCAATTTAGCCGATCCAGCCTGCTCGCAAACCGGAGTCCATTGTTCGATGGGGCACAACAAGCGACTGCAAGAGGTTAAATAAATCCCAGGGCACAACTTCTGCAAGCTGTGGAAAGCTTCTGGAAAGGTGCTTGGGACTCCCGCCGTGCTCATTTCCACAAAGAAAGGTTGGGGAGCAATCTGGAGCAGATAGTAGGTGCCCAAACACTGGCACTATGGCACCAAAAATATACCCTTGCATTTTTAAGCTTTTATGCACCCACTTTGACGATAATAGGAGTGTATTTAAGGGGGTCAAAGTGCAAGTTCCCAGGTGTCCAGGTTGGATGGGGTTGACTTACATGACCTCCAAGATGAAGCAGGTCTATGGTGGAGCCAAAAGCAGATGCTCAAGCCTTTCGCTGCTGCTTCGAAGCCACCTTCCCTCCATCCCTCCCCTTGTCTGGAGTCTGTCCTGCTCTCACAGAAGCGGTGGCTGCTGCAGCCCGCTGGGGCTTGTTTCCTACCTCGAACCACAGCCTGAAGGAGCAGCGAAAAGATGAATTTGGCGATGCCCTGCAAACCAGCTGCTTTTCTAGGCCTGCTGCCTCTTCTGCTGGAAAAGGAGAGGTGCAGTGGGGGGGAGCAGGCTCCAGCTGGGAAGGTGGGGAGGGCAAGAGGAAAACTGGGAGGGAAGTGCCTGAGCAATTTCACAGCAAAGGCAGCGTACGAAGTTGCTTCGGTTCGTGGTCTGCACTCTGGGGTTTGTCTGTGGGAAGCCTGCAGGGGTGTTGCAACCTGCCAGTGCCAATAAACATCACCACAAGACCAGAGGAGCTCAGGGCCTGCAATATGAAAGGCAAAGAGAGGAAAATTAGAAGCAAAAATATGAAGTTAATAAAAATCCTTTATCCAATCAGACTCTAAAGAGAGCACAGCCATGGGCTGGAAGCAGCAGCCGGGCGCTCCGAACCCTCACTTCGCCTAATTACCTAATAGCTTGCAGAGCCCCTTCAGTTTTATGAGTTGCACATTTATTTGCAGCTGTCCTGCCTTGCAGGAGCCATGGTAGCTGGTGGGGGGGTGTCTCTGCCTGTGCCCCCTGCCTGGACGCAGGGCGGTGGGGCTCCGTGGCCCAGATGCTCCCTATCTCAAGATTTGAACCGGTTAAAGCCCTTAGGTAAATAATCTCTCTTATTAAGTACATAATTTGCCCGCTAAGGGAAAGAACTCCCCTCCTCCCTGTTGTTTGTGCAACAGGTCCTCTGGGTGGTTTATCCGAGTCCGTATTCCCAGGACAGAGGGTTGATGATTTCATGAAGATCAGAAACTGTGCCTGTGGCTAGCTGGGGGCTGGCACAGGCTTTGCTTTGGTTTCCCTGCCCTGCTATTACTGCAAGAAAACCCCTTCCCAGCTCAGCTCCTCTCTCCTGCTGGGAGCAGTTCCCAGAGCAGGAGGTGGGTGGGATGCTGGAAAATCTTTCAGCACTGGTGGGTGCACTTTGCAGGACTGGAGTTGGCATGGACAATATAGGCACACAGCTGCCCAGGGTGTGGGCAGCACCCTGGACCCTGATAAATATTGGGGCTGGGCACAGTAAATTGTCTATTTTGCTCCAGGTCAGGCTGATACGGGATCTAGTGAAGTTTTTCCCCAGGTTGGACTGATGAGGGGTGCTGGGGTGTGCTGTCTTCCCCTGCGTCATGAGATCCTCGATGCTTCCTGGGCATGTTGTCCGCACGCCTCATCCCAGCATCCCAGTTCTGCCAGAAAAACCCCCTGTGTCCCCATCCAGTGATGGAGCTGCAGGCATAGGCACTTCAAAACTCCTCCGCTGGCACCAGACTGTGCCGATGGCAAGGTCACGGCAGCCGTTGTGCAGGCAGAGAAAGCCAAGCCCTGCCTTCAGCAGATTGTGAGATGCTAGATAGAGTTCCAGGTGCCGACAAAGGACCGCTTTATACCTGCTGCCTCAGCGTGTCCCAGGAATAAGCGGTGTCTGAAGACCTCTCTAATCAACAAGATATTATTTGCAAGGTGCCCATGACTAGAAGACTTTGGCTTTTGATTAATGGCTTGCTTAGCAGGCCAAAACGTGAAGATGCCATATGCAGGAGTGCTTGTCCTGCAACGCTGGGTGATTACTTCTGGGCTTTGTTTCTAGTCCTTTTTTGGGGGAGGATGTGTGCCTAGATAGCTATGGAAAAACGTGATGGCTTTTTCAGGGCTCTTAGACCCAGAGGGCAGCAGTCATGACTGACAAGCAGGGATAAACACTGACCATCTGGAAGGAGCTGATGGCTTGCTTTGCAGCTGAGCACCATTAACCCCACCTGGTCATTAATCCCCAGGAAATTGAATCTCATCAGAGAACTGGAGGATAAACGGGTTGAGGGGACCTTGTGAGATCATCTCATCTGCCCTGCTGCAATGTGACAACATCAGGGAGCCTCTGTTCCAACACCATTTGGTGTTACAAGCTAAAAAAAAGGAGAAGGAAAGGAGAAGAAAATAAAAGAAAGAGTTTAACACGAATGGCAGTGTTATTCATTCAAGGCATGCCCTGTTGTTATTCCCTCTGCTGGCAGTTAGGTGCTGGTATAACTGAAGAGGGAAGATTTCTTATGGCTCAAATCCTTTCAGTGAAAAACTTGGGTTAACCATCTGATATCTGTTTGTGCATTAGGAAGAACTTTCTGCTCTCCACCTGTAGTATATTACCGCCAAAATGCGATGGGACCTCAACGCAAAGCCTGCCCGTCAACCCTGGACTCTCTGGCTATGGGGCAGTGCCAGCTATGAGTTTGCAGGATACCTGCACTGGTCGTGGCTGTGTGTTCCCACACCTACAAGGTGATGATGGTTGATCGATTGGTTGGCTTTTCTCCTGGGCGATTGCAATTTGGCTTTGTATGACGATGCTCCTGCGATCCTGCCTTGGCGAGACAGCAGGGAGATACCTTGTACCCCTGACAGATTAAGCTAGACCCAGAAACTGATATGACTCTGCAAGTGAGGAACAATCCCTGACATCCCCCATTTCAAAACCAGTGCAAAAGGTAAGCGCAGTCCATCCTAATACACCCAGCTAGTCAACTGAGCAGGCAGTAGGGTTTCAGAGCCCCCCTCCCAGATATTTGGATGTGGATACACACAGCTTTCTCCCAATCACAGAGGGACCTCTGTGTGGCTTTTGGGGTATTTTCCAGGTACCTGGGTCCAAGTACAAGGTGCATCATGCATGACCAGTTCACCAAGCTTCGACTCGTCTTTCGTTGCTCTGCATGGTGTTCCACCACCCTGAGCACTCCCGGTGCCAGATGCTGAGCACTGATGTGTCCCCGATGCCTTGCACTTGCCAGGAACCCCGTTAGACATGGTGACAGGCACACCACCCCCTCATTTCCCTGCTGTAACCCAGCAGAGCTCACAACACTGCCCAATGAATGCCGAGGCTCTGCAGAGATCAACCTTTAAGAAAGGTGAAATGTTCTTCCCTGGGATTTCATGGTCCATGGGATCCCAGTCTGAAACCTTGAGCCACTTACTGGGGTACCTACGTAGGACCCAGAGAGCCCAATACAAGACATTGACCTGGCAATGATGGTTTTTGAGCTGATTTTATTACTGGGCAAATCCACTATATGGTCTTTTCTTGGCAAAAGAATAGCTAGGTTATGTTTCAGTACCAGACCCAGAATTTTTTGTTCTACTTGAAAGAAAAATGGCAAAAATTCAAATCAATATTGTGCCTTTAGTGGGTGTGTGAAAAGAGTTCACACAGAGTCTTTTTCTGCATTTCCCAGCTCTGTTTTCCTCAACAGCTCTCTAATTTGGCCTCATTGTGAAATCATTTTATCGCACATGGAAAATATAAGTAAAATGAGCACTTTTTTCATACTCAGTGATATTTTTGAAATAGAAACTCTAAGGCTCCATTAAATCCCAGTCAATTTTAAAAGGAACATAGAAAAGTGAAAAGCTTCAGGATTCAGAAGGAAACTGAAAAAAATTAAGATGACCTGGGAATAAAATATAATAAAATAAAAATTCCTTTTCTGTAAATAATAAACAGAGAAAAAATGCTCTCATTTCCCCAAACTGTTCTGTGTGGGAAAACTGATGCGATGGGAAGAAAAGGCTCTCCATGGTTTTCTGTGTTGCAGAAAAGGAGGATGGTAGATACTTGCTTAATTGAAGTTAAAATGAATAATTGTTTCATAGACAGGCTTTTGATTAAGTCCAAACAAGTCCAAACATATAATCTCAAGCTGCAACTGATAGAGGCTGTGTAAGCCTGGTTTTTCATACCCTCGGTGCACGTTTTGATTCTTATTCACATTTTTCCAAAACATCTCAAAGCCCCACACTGGGCACTTCTGAAAAACCTGCCCGTTGTCTAATTGGGATCTGAGCTCTTTTGAAAATGTATCTCCAATTGGGAGAGCTGACCACTTCTGTAAATCTGGAACAGGTTTTCAAAGGGAATTAGATGTCAAGTTTTGAAAACACCAGTAGGCATTTAAATACCACTGAAGGTTTGGCTGTAGGTGCTCTGAGGATAATAACCCTTTCTTCCCTTCATCTAGTCTTTCTTTGGTGTCCTCTTAGATTGTAAATCATTCTGTGTACAAGCTGTCTCTACCATGCATGTGTGCATCAGAGCCCTGACTTTGGTTAGAACTGCTAACCATTGCCAGAAATACATTTAAAAATATTGATAATCATCCCTTTCATGTCTATAAGTGAAGAAGGATGCAGAATTCAGACAAAAATTGACTTTAATCTTAATTGGGCCCATTATTCTCACTTTTACAGTTTTGTGCCGGGCACTCCTGCAGTAGGTATTGCTTGTGCATGCTGCTTAGCGTAAGCAAAACTTGCAGGCTGAGTTTGATGTGAGCTTAGCAGTTACACAGGCTGAAACCAGGCTTAATGTTAGATCTGACCTTCGTGGCTTCAGCGGAGATGCACGGATGAGCAACAAGCGAATGCTTGCTCCCGCTCCCCTGCGTCTCAGCCCCTAAACCTGTCCTGCCGGCGCATGATGCAGTGGGTGCTGGGTCTAGCTCTTTTACGAGCTCATCACGTGCGAGGGTTTCTGGAGACGGGGGGGATTTGCAAGCTCCAGACACATCTCTGTGGCTGCAAAAGGCCGGTCCATCTGCTGAACGGTGTACACTTACGTGGAGTCGGCGGAGCTGGCTGCCAGCTCTCAACAGACAGATCAAAACAGCATAAAACTAGATTAGTATCTGAAGTCCGGATGAAATTCCCTGACGTTACCCCTTAAAAGTTTCAGGTGGAGGATAAAGAAAAATCTTGTAACTCGAAACCTTCTGATGTCCAAATTGTTATGTTACTTAGGAAATCTCCTTCCTTCTTACAGCCCCTGGTGGACTTTCACTGATGAGTGACTGGGCCATCTGTTTAATTTCACGATTAACATATGTGTCGTGCAGCTACAAACGCTTTCCTCCCGGCGCTGTCCGGCTGCCCGTATCTGAAGTGTAGCTGATTTTGGTCCAAAAACCACAGCAGGGCGTGTAATTAATAAGGGTAATGTTGTGATATGATAAGTGCTGCAGTTTAGTGTGTGGTTGAGCCTATTGTTAACCCCAGAGCTGTTAATTTCAGGGTAATGTTTTAAGCTGATTTACATGAGAGATAAGCAAATTCATCTGTATTACAGCAATAAGACTACTTAGCACTTATCCAGCTGCAGATCTTAAAGCACTTTATAAACATTAATGAATTAAACTCCATGTTCAATGAGGCTGCAAGCAAACTTACAGTGTTAGAGCCCCATTGCTAAAAACAAAATCCAGAAGAGTGGGAGAGAAATCACTGTTTTACTTACTTACACAAACTGAGAGGAACTGCCTCCAGTTTTTATTAGAAGTTGTAACAAGCCTATTTTGGGGCTCTGTCCTTCTTTTGACACGTGAGGCAAAACTCCCTTTGACTTGGATGGCCAGTCAATGCTAGGTTTCCCCTTACAACTTAACGGTGAAATATCCCTTTACCAAAAACCAGTGCTCAAAACACACTACTGATAAATGAAGAAGAGGGAGTGGGTGAGTTTTTCCCATGGTGTTCCAAGCTATATTAGAAAAATGCCTTTCATGCCCTCTTTATCTATGTCTGTGTCATCTCTGTCTCTACTCAACAACAGCATGAAAAAGAATGTCTAAATTTTTGCAGCAGTCAGTAGGGGTCTATTCCCAGCTCTGTGTAATCAGTTAAAAGGGTCCTAGTGCTTTGCAGTGGCTCTAGATCAGACCCTGAGGATAAATGCTCCTTCTTGTTTAAAGATAGGCAGCTCCGCAATAAGCTAGCCAAACCCATTGAGTGGAGTCGAAGACATTTTAGCTGCCCTGCAAAAAAACCCTCTCTGATTAAACAGGACTTGCCCCTGTAGGTTTCGCAGCATGTGATGGTGCCCTGCAGGCATTATTTCATGATGGGATGGGCAGTCCTCAGCAAGACAGCTTAAACTGTTGCTATAGGGTTTCATAGCAGGAATACAGACTTTGGTTAGATGTGATCCTGATTGCTTGTACCACGCATTTGACTATTCAGCAGAAATGGCAAATAGGAACTTTAAAGCCTCAACAACCTACAAATCAAATATACCCACAGCTGGGGAGAGCCCATACACTGGGGACCATGCAAGGAGATGGACAAGATTAAAGAAAGGAACTGTGGGCATCCCCCCACTGCACGTGGAGAACAGAGTCAGAGGAACATCAGGCCAGATTTGCAATGAACTCCCCATCCAGCATCAGTGGGGTTCACCCTTTAGGTGCTCAAACAAGTGGCCATGTTTGCTAAAGGTTGGGTGACCTACTGTTGCCATCTCTGGCCACCAGCGTCACATAGTGGTGGTCCTCACATGCTCTGCCCTCACTTACTTACACATCAGGGCAGCATCATGGTCTCCTGATGACCTCTGAGGACAGGTCCTACTGAATGGAGCACTGAGACAGGAGTTGCATCCTCCAGTTGTGCCCCAAAGGCCATCCATGTGCTGAAATGCCTGTGCCCACGCTCACCATCGCTGCATCCCAAAAGAAACCCAGTGCTCTGCTGGCAGGGGAATCGCAGGGAGATGTAAGCCTTCGTGCTCATGATGTTGGCAAGGGTCTAGTTATCACAAGGGCCAACTTATGTTGCATCAAGACATCAGAAGACAAGTCTGCTATAACTCTGCCTTAGCTATTGAGGAGAAGGGAGCGGCCAGGCTGGAGAAGTCTTACTGAAGAGATTGACCATAACAGGGTCCATAACACTGCAATTCGAAGTGTCTAGGTCTGGGGTCAGCCCTGGAGAATACACTCACACCGGCATTTTTTTCTCAGCTTTTTCTCAGCTTCAGTATAATTTCTGCATAAATCCCTATTATTGTTGGCTGAGATTCTTGTGGGCATCACCCGTGATTCACGTTTGTGTGGAGCACTGTCAAGGAAAGTGTGAAGTGCTTCCAGCTGCTGGTTTTTAATTGCTGGTATCGCCAAAAAGGATGTCTTATGGATCTTTGTAAAGCTTGCTGAGAGATAGGGACCCACAGGGAAGAGGAAAGCTGCATTTATCTGGTTGGCATTCCCTGATACATGAGCTGAAACACTCATCGTAAGCCCTTTGCTCACAGACAGAAAATAATCACTAACAGGAACTTTCCCCCTTCAGCTCATCTGAAAAAAAAAACCAAAAAAAAAAAGTGTGCCAAGAAAACTCCTATCCAGGGCCTCCTAGACACTTTCCCAGTGCCAGAGGATGATCTTTAAACATCTGTTACAGCTCTGCACATGAAAGGCTCACAAGCACATTAGTTTGCATGTTCAGTCATCCTATCTCCAAGGGGAATGCGCTCATCGGCTGACGGAGCTATCTGCAGGATGCGATCGTTCATGCTGCATCCAGGTACTTGGCAAGCGAAGCGGGTGACGATGTTCTTGGCATCACACCTGCCTTGTGTAATCAGCCACGGGCGGCGATTTCCGCGTCGCTATCTCGCTCTGCCCAAAGGAGGAGAGCGGCTGCGAGCTCACAGCTGGAGCTGGCTGAGCCGAGCGGCTCAGGAGGAAGGATCTCCTCTCCCCTTTCAAGGCAGAGCTGTGAAAAGACTTGCACTCGATGGGTTTTTTCCCTCTCTAGCTAGATGGAAGATGCTCAGCGAACTTGGGGGATGCTTCAGCTTCTGAAATAGTTTTTAGGCAAAGCGTTCTTCCTCCCTGGGAGGGGATGGAGGTGACTTGCAGGAGGTGACACACCACCCGTGCCCCCACCAAATGCATCTGTAGCTTTCCTGGTGGTTTCAGAGCAGCATCCTCAAAATCACCAAGGCAGTGTCAGGAGCTGAGTCCAGTCGTTATCAGCTCCTGTTGGTTTGCTTTGGCTGCGAAACCCACCTTCACACGCTGTGGTATCTTGTGACAGAAATCCCCATCACTGGCAAAAGAGTTAAAAGAAACATTGGGTGTCTTAAAAGGCCAATATGCCACATGTGTCCTCTCATGTCTCAGCCTGGAAATGGTGTCGCTCGCCACAACTGAGCGCAGACTGCTGGGATCTGTTGGACATCTCCAGCCTCCTCTTGTTGTAATTCTACGGTAGCGTGAGCACATGCCAAAGCAGCAGCCTCCCCTCCCTGTCTGACACGAGCGTACTTATTTACATTGTGGTGAGTTTTATAACCATGCTTTTATACCAAATATGCCAGAAATCACCCCAAAAGCGTCAGCTGTCTGAAATGTCTTGTGCATCTTGGTATTTGCCCCAGGAGAAATGCTTGCAGCAAGCAGTGCCTCCAAGACCAACTCTTTCAGGTGAGGAGGCAACAGAAGAAGGACCGCTGGTGTGTCCTGGGGTCTGTGTCATCGGAGCGTTCAAGCCTGGGCTTGTCTTACCTAAAACTCTTTGGTCAGTTGTCCCTGCTGCAATCTCTTATTTCTTCTAAGATTTATTTCAAAGAAAGTGTTTAGACTGTTCTTAGGCCAAAGTCCCCTGTTCAGTTCAGTCCCCTGCTGTATATAGCAGTGTGTCCATCTTATACTTGGATTTAAGAATTTTTATACAGCGTAGACAATTATCTGCTGCAAACCAGGCAGAGAACAACACCTGGTTTCATGCAGCGCACCAGGCAAATGCCACGCAAGTAACAGCTTTTGGTCACCACTGGTATGGGCTGGGGTTACACCTACTTGCCTGGAGATGAAAAAAACATTTCTTTCCGGGCCAAATGCTCATCCCATCTGCGTGGTTGTGGGACTACCTCCTTCAGAACAAGGAGACACAGAGATGGGGCAAAACTCAATCCTAAATCTTACCAGTGCTTCAGTTTTTCTCTCTCTTTTTCCTCAGTCTCACCCCATTTAATTCAACTCTTGCTTTCCAAATTTGCAATAGCGGGTTATTTTGTATCTGCAGACACAAATCCAAATCCTGATCCCATTAAAGTTAGTGGCAAAACTTCCAATAACTTCAACTGCACCAGGACTTGGCTCACTGTGAAGAAAATGTTGTTCTGAAGGCAATATGTACTGCCACAAGGATTCAGACATTCATAAATCCATCAGGCCAATGAGTATTTCCATCTGCCATCCAGCATTTGGAGCCGGGTGTGTTAACAATATGAGCTAGAGAGTGAAAGTTACCAGCAAATACATTTCTGCAACCATTTCTCCCGCTCTTATTAATGAGGTTTTTGCATTTACTGGCAGGAGGATGAAGAACAGCTTCCAGAGCACAGTGGTTTACGTGCAGGTTGTTGTCTTGGGACAGGAGCTTGGATGCCAATGTGATGGACACCTTAAAAATGTTGTAGTTAGACCTGTTTTAAAGAGGCCAGGTTGGGTCTCAGGAAAGCTGAGCTCATTTCCCAGCTCTGCCACTGACCTCCTGCGTGTCCCAAGGCAAACCATTTGATCTCATTGTGCCTTGGTCCCTCTGCTATAGCATTTCTAACTCCTACCCTTTGCCTATGCAAACTTTCAGGCAAGGCTGTAATACACATGATAATAATAATAATAATAGTAATAACAATAATGACAATCTGGTATATACACTGCATCAAATCTCAGCCACCCGCATCTGGCCAGCTGCATTCTGGCAGGACTCTCACAGCTCAGCAGCACACACAGGAACACTTTAGCTGGGGAAAAAAACTTTCCCTTTCCCGGTGAGTAATTTTAAGGACTAGACTGGTAGCAAAGCCAGAGTGCAACCTGGAGGCAATTTCACTGGCGTTCTGAAATGAGTTTTATTTAAGTCCATAAATGTTTTTGAAAAGTCTGTTTTAACAGAAGCCAGAGTGCCCTGGGGTGACTCTCTTTAAAGTGCTTTGTTTTGTTAATAGTGATTTGTAAACGCCGTCTGTCGGAAGTGTCGCTGCCACTATCTTGGAAAAGTCTCGGCTGGGAAACACAGGTACCTTGTGTTACTTAATGTGCTTCGAGTGTTTTTCCTTGCTGTAACGCCTGTTAATGCCATGAGCCTGTGTGGCCCCAGTGAAATGATGCTCTGCTGAACAGCCGAGGTCTCAGGCTAGATTCGGCCGTCCCTTCCTCCGGTGACATACGGGAGGTCACCAGAGGGACCAGATGGCATTAGCCTGGGCTTTGGGGAGCTGAATATCTTGGCGAACTCACCGGGTCGTTTCTGAGTGACTGCAACTCATCACTGGAAGATCCCTGCTGCAACCGCAGCTGGACATGCTGTTGTGTGAATAAAGGACCCATCTCGCCTGTTGGAGAGAGGACTCGATTCATGGCATGGAGAGTGTCCTGCTGAGATGGAGAACAGCAGCCGTGGGGATGCCCTGAGCAGAGCAAAAAGGCCAAAGCCATCAGTCCCGGAATTAATTGTCAGAAAAAGGAAAAAAAAATCAGTTATTTCAATGTCTATGTTTGTATTTAGTGGGAGTTAAGACCCCTAAGTGCCTTTGGGAAATACTCAGAATTGTACCTGCTGCCGGTATTTCTCCAAGCACGTACTGTGTGAAAACATGATCACTGCTATTTCCTGTTAAAATCCCCAAATTTGGTTTCCTTACAAGCACTGTTTCAAGCCTCTGGGTCCTTTTGGAGGACCCAGCCTCATCTTCTAGGGATCCACAGTGCTATTTCCGCCCCTCAAATCTACTCCAGCAGCTTCGGTTGGGATAAAATTACAACGGCCATCAATCCAGCCCTCATACTTCAGAGCACACGCTAATCACTGCAGAGGGGAAGGAAGCAATTTTCTTCACACTTTATTACTGCGCAGCCCCGTACGTTACAGATCTCGGTGCTGCTCTTTGTTTTGCATCCTTGCGGAGCATCCGTCATCATCCGCTGACGGAAAGCCTGACGGAAAACCAGGCTGGACAGACCACCGCGCTGCCCAGACGGGATTTGCCTGACCTAACTGCAACTGCCTGCAGGTTTGGCTAAAGCCAGAAATCCTCCTCTAGTCGGTGGAGAGAGCGGGAGAGGGTCAGGGGATGATTCATCCCATGCTAAGAGAGGTGTCCGAGGCAGCCAAAATAAATCACCCTTTGGAGGCCCCAAATCTTTGTGTTGGCTGTAGGTAGAGCCCATACGATTCGCCTCTGTGAGTTACTTAACTTCTAGACGGCTGGAGCGAAGCGAGGCGTTTCTCGCCTCCCTGGGCCGTGGGCGCTGTATTCCTGCTCCTCTGCAGGATTTCTTCTTCAGATGAATGAAACGCCAGAAGATTTGCTTATGCTTAATAAAAAATTGCCCCGAGCACACTGCCTCTTAGCAGGTTGATGGGGGACACTAGCACAATATGGATGTGACACGATAATAATAATTGCTATTTTGGAATAGGGGAATATAACTGCTGAAACCCTGCAGAAGGGGCCGGCAAGGAGTCCTGTTCCAAAGTGATTGTGCACTGAGCTGAGGTGGAAAAGAGGGGGAAGTTTTATTAATTATTGTGCTTAAACCTGAGTGAAATGGCAAATGTTGCTGCTTTTAAAACTTCCCAGCTGTTCTTTCCTTTGTTCTAGTGACTGCCTGGAAGTTTGAGCGGTGATAAAAGCAAGGACTCTTAAAGCAGTTTGCAAAGTTGTAGGAGACTTTAAACAGCTGGTATGATAAAACACCCACATTTCCCCTGACAAATGTAAGCTCCACCGGTAGCTTTTAGAGAAGGCATCCATACCAGAGCCATAAAAGAAATAAAATGGTTAAGTGTAGAGGTGACGTTCTGGGTTTTCCCAGCTCAGTAAAGATATATCTAACCAGCCATTATCACGCAGGTGCACGTATATCATTCAACATCAGACATCAAGGAAAAATAATTGCCTGGAGTGAGAGAGTAAAGTTCAATGAAAGTTTGAAAGCATTACACACCAGCACTCCTGGAAGTATAATCAGGCACCAGAAAAAAATTACTCCCATGCTTTTATTTGGTTGATGAGTTTGGGTTTTCTGGCTGCATCAAATGAGATCTCATACAAATCTGTCTTCATTAGACTTCTTTTAAAAACAATTGTACATTTCCTGGAAGCTCATTAACAGGGGAGCATTGCCAGGCTCTTATTCATAATGGCCCTGATTCAGCAAAGTACTTAAACATGTGCTCTGGGCCCAATGATTTATAATAGAAGGTATAAAAGTAACCTAAACTTTTTCTAAGTTGTAGAAAATACTAAGCCCAGCTTTCATGCACATTTTCAGTGAAAATTCTGGTCAGTTCCTCTATCTTTGATCTGATTCATTTTAAATAATAATATGTTCAATATCTACTATCTATGATTCCATCACTCAGCATATAGTCATGCTGTGCTCAAAGTTGTTGGTGAGTCCACCTCTGCATCTGCTGATTCCTCCTTGTGTCTTCTGGAATATTTCAAATTCCCCCCGCAGGCTGGGAGGGCAGCAGCTATTACATGCTGAGCACAGGGATATCTCTGTCTTTGGTGTCCTCCTACCCAGTCAAAAATTCGACACAAACACTTGAGTTAATTCACTCTTAGTCTAAAGGTCTCCTAGTCTAAATGTCTCTTTCCCCACCAGTAATATAAATTCCTTGCATATTTTTTTTTCCCCTGCATTCCCCTGCTGTAAACCCTTGCCTGTGTTGAAGGACCAACTGTTCCCTGTCTCAGACATTGCTTCAAGCTTGCCTCCTAAAATGCATGCATTAGAGGGTAGCTGTAGACCTGGAGGGGTGTTGAGTTAGGTCATTTTGAAGTTCTCCAAGTTATGCAGTATGTTCTGACATCAGGCTGTTTTTGAAGTCCTTTAAGTGTCTTTCCCCTAGTTCGCTGGGTTTTTCTTGGCTCTTCCCAACTGAACTGTAATGGAGATGTTGAAGGTGCTGTAGGATGGCAAAGCTGTTAACATGTGCTGCGGGCCATCCAGCTCTGCTAACTGTCCTGCTGGGATGTGCTAAAAGCCTCCAAAGATATTATTGCTTTTGGGTGCCTCTGCTTTTCATCACCTGACTTGACGCACCTCAGCAGGAGGCTGATTTTTGGGAAGCCGTAACTTCTTGCCTTTGCAAACCGGCTGCCGGGCTGGGCAGCTGCCTGTCATTCTTGCGTGTATTCATTTCTCACCCCCTTTCCACTCTCAGAATTGTGAGGGTGGCTTCTCAGTGTGATGGACTGCGGGACGTGCAGGGATAGCTGTCTCTCTGTCCCAACCCTGAACGGCAGCAGGACTGCTCCCAGCTCTGGCCAGCACGCGTGTGGCCGTACAAACATGCAAAACATTGACAAGCTGACCAGACTCCAAAGGAGAATGCAGGCAAAGGTCCTTCATGTAGGTTTTATTTTTTTAAATAGTTTAAATATCTTTTCCTATTGTACTTTCCTTACTAGAGTAGATCTGCTGTTCCCTGGTGAACTGTGATCCAGCTTTGGTCCTCCAGTGGAGGACCTTATCCCAACCACCCCCAAGGGACCAGCGTCTACTGCTGCTTTGCCCAATTTATTGCTACTTCACTGTTCCTATTACCGTAGGCTGATAGCCCCAACTGCGATTAAGTCCTTACTACATCCTAGGCGCTGTACAAACATGTAGGCAGAGATTAACATCCCTCTGAAAAGCCTATAACCTAAATAGATTAAATAAATAAGGAGGTGAAATGATTTGCCAGGAGGAAAAGCTGATTTTCAGATTTGCACCTGACGGCGCCTGGTCTCCGTGCCCAGTCATTAATCCCCAACTGCCCAGGGGAGCACGTGTGTTACCTGCTGGAGGTCCACAGCTGGAAAGCCTTCCAGCTACAGATTTCCTACTGCAATTCTGCAGGAGACAAATCGCTCCTTGCGTGACACGTGGGACGAAGTCTCATTACAGAAAATGTTTTATGCTGTTGATCTTCCAAAGCATCGTCACTGGCAGCAGGGCACCGGCTTCAGAATGGGTGGATTGTGCTTCCAAAAGCTAATTAAAATCATTAACAGCTCGCTCAGATCAGTTGCCAGAAGCTATCCTTCATGACAGTAACCTCACATTCCCCCTTGTCTGCTTGGGTACATTTCAGAGTAATTCTGAAGTTTATTATCTACCTTTTTAAAAATAATTCATGGTTATTTTATGGTAAGTAAGGGGTGACATCTTAAAATTATTATGTATACCCAGATAAGCAATAAAAATCACAGAGGTCAAGAAAGAGAGGGCCTGTTTTGAATGTTACAAGTGCTCCATATCTGCTGCTAGGTTCAAGCCCAGAATCTTTGCCAAATCCCCTGAAGTCAGATATCTTTGCGCTCTCTGCCTGTTACAAATGGTAGCCACAACAGCTCAACAGGAAGGGGATGGAAGGATGAAAGGGGAATTCTCAACCAGAAAATAGTCACGAGGCAATATCACCATTTAGGACTTTTCTTCTTTGCCCCAAGTTTCTAATTCCCTCATCCTCCACCGTTCCCAGCTTGGTATCCTTTGGAAATGGATAGAAACGAGAGTTTCATGCAAGTTAGTATATGTGTATTTGTGATACAGATAAAAAATTTGACAAGGATTTATACTGCTTACCTGAATACTTCCATTAAGAGTACAGCTGCTCTGAGTTCCTGGACAGAGAAGAGTGGTTCAGTTCACTGAATATAGGCTGTGACCCTCACTAAATCAAAATAATACTGCTCTCCTCTGGACCCTTACTTGTCCTGTCTGTTTAAAGTATATTATATTTGCCTTTACAGTATTGTACAGTGGATTCCCCAGGTGCTGACACAAAGCATTTCAAGATTTGTAAGCCACATTACACCTGCAATGCGCTGGGTGACTGCTGCAAGAGGTGCATTAATTTCAGCTACGCTGAGAGCTGCTTGCCACAAGCATTTTGGCAGTGAAATCGAGTGGCTAAAACAAAGGATTTGGGGCTACTGTGGGCAATTCTTTGTGTGGCTGATTGCTTTCATAGACATTGAAATTCATGCTGGAAACATGGTTCTAATCATTAAATTCATTTGGATATTTAATATAGGAAGTTGGTTTAGTTCTGTAATAATAAATTCCAGTTTTACTTTTATTCTGTTTGCAGCAATTTAACTCTTTCTGGAAGAATCATTTCTGTTCTGCTTCCCACCCTCTGGTTAGCTCTAGTGCCATCTATTAAATGCATTTATCCACCTATATAGTTTTGAAAAGCACAGGATCCCAGTGACTTCTCTATAAGTATATCAAATTAGTGAATACAAATCTATGAATCCGAAGTGATTAAATTCTGGCTGAAGTTGCTTAATGACACCCTTGTTGTGCTCTGGCTCTTAGGTGGGCTGGCTTTTCAGGTCTCATCTAGCTCTGCCAAAATTTCATTGCTCTTATTCTGGTTCTCTTGAGCAAAAAACGCAGTTGCCATTAATGATGGTTATTGGCAACAGCGGTGGTAATAAAGAACTGAGGTCTGCTGAGCACAGCCCTGGCTGTAGGAGGTTGCCTGCAGTGCCTGGGTGAGCAGCAGAAGCCCCACAGTCCTGCTTTGCCTCCAGCAAAGCCTGGGTGCTGGTGGTACTGTCCTCACTCAGCATCTCAGGGTGCGTTGGTGTCCTTTTTCTGGGCGCCGTGCCACAGCAAGCTGCATGCAGGACCCCATTTTTGTCTCACTTAGATCTATAAAACTACAGCGTTTGCTGGGTGTGAGCACTGGCCATGCTCGTGACACTTGTTGTGGGATAAGGGCCTTGCCCACGGGCTCCTGATGGACATTTCAGGGGTCTCCTTTCCCCCGACCCCTGCGCAGGAGGCTGTTGGTGAGGCTCACATGCTCCTGACAGACCTGCTTTACCATGCTGAGGAAGCAATTTCAGTGCCTACAAGAATATTACTCTAGGCCTGAATCCAGTGACCTTTATTCAACTTCTACTCTGTCAGGAAAATAACGACAGAAATTGGAGGAGGGGGAGATTGAAAACCTTTTAAGGGAATGCTTTCCCATACTTGTGCCACCAGGACTGTAATAGTGTACCCCACCATAGGGGCACACGTTAGCCCTTGGCTAGAGGTTCAGCCCTGGCTGGCACACTGTCCTTGTGCCAAGTGAGGCTTTGAGAGATCATCCCCCACCTGCGATAACTTACAGATGGACATTTTGGTGCTTGAAGTCCCCTTAGGAAGAGGAGAGGTGTCCAAAGCTGGCTGTGTCACCCAAGAGGGAGGCATTCACCCAAGTGAATGTCCTCAATGAAAGGGTTAACCCCCTTTGCTCCTTTCGCCTAGTGCCCACAGCTGTAGATATCTGCCTACTCCTCAGCCCAGCTCTCTTCCAGTTGAAGCTCTGTTCTCCAAGTGCTCCACATGCTCGGGATTATCCCAAGGTACCTGCAAGATGGGGCTCCCCATTGCCCCTCAGCCCACCCAGTCTGTGAGCATCGCTCCTGCACATGGCTACCGGTGATTCCAGCACAACAAAGGGCAGCTCGGGATGGTTTTGCTCGAAAAGGATGATGGAAACAATGTTCTTTATGACTTGTCTCCTACAGTGAGAATTTTCCATGGTGATGGAAGGTCCTGGTCCAGTTCCTGCCTCTGTTTGAGGGGATGCAACCTCTCTCTCCCACCTGGACAGGCTACAGAATAAGACCTTTTATTTTTTTTTATCTTTTCCCTCTCTGCAGGCAGGACCGCAAGATATTTGAGGACAGGAGGAAAACAGGTAAAAGAAAGCAGGTTTTTTTGCACCCTTAGCTGGGACAGAGGAACCCTAAAGCTCTGCTCCCTGGGCAAATAACCCAGTGCAAATTGCACTCCTTGGATCTAAGGCAGAGACTATCATCTCGGGAGCGTGGTTGGGAGGGCAGGATCCCCTCCTGCCCAGCCGTGGGCCCTGATGCTGCGAGCAGGAGCTGTGTGCTGTCTGGACCGAGATGTCTAAAACCACGTGTGAGTGCAGACTTCCCCTGCGAAGTTCTCCCCAAAGGCTGCTCGGTGGTCGTTTGGCCAGGATCCCTATCTGCTCCGTCAAATCCAAGGTTTCGAAGGCGATGCCTGAGACTGCCGGATGAAAAGATAACAACTCACAACATTCCCCGGCTTTAACCGAGTTGCTGCTCAGCCGGGATCTGCTCAAATTACTTGACATAGCTGCTTCACCCTGAATGTGCCAAAAAAAACCTGAACAAAAACTTTTGCAAGCCTGATCCCTGCCATACACGAAGGCTGTACCTGCAGCACCTGAGCCACACCGCTCAGTGACAGCCACTTCCATAGCCATCCTGGAGGGAAGCATCACTCCCGTCACATTCGTCAGTTCATAGTGAATAAATAGAGTAGCTCTGTGCATCATTCACCTAGTGGCGGGCTCTTTTCAAAAATTTTACAGCTTTTTATTTTTATTTTTTTTTGGTAGTAGGAAGCGTCCTTCGAGTGAACATAAGACCATTTGATGTTACAATAAACCATTCTGCTGGCTCAAATCAAAGATGAGGCACCGAGGTGTTGTAAAAATCTTTGAGTCAACGAAAGACAGCTGGTTGAATCATTTCCCAGATTTTCATATGACTCATAAATTTGTTACATAGTGAGGAAATTCCCTGAAAGCTTCTTGGCAGGCACTACCAGTCTGACCAGTAGCTAAGAAACACATAACCTTCCAGTTATAGAGGGGGAGCGGTACGGGGAGGAAACAAAGAAGACTCTGCCTTTGGGTTTGAGCGTGGGGTCAGTTGGAAATGCATTCCTGCCACCAAAGCCAGAATCCTTCTGCACAAGAGGCCAGATTTAAGGGACAGCTTGATAGCTTCTCAGTTGTAATGCATGTGTCCAAAAGAGTCTGCCTCCTCCCTCTCTCTGCTTCCACCTATACACCCGACTGTACGTGCGTGCAGAAACACGGACTGCCAGACTCCATGGGGGACACAGTGGTGCAGATACCTGCATGTCGGTCGAATGCGTGAAATTAGTCCTTGTAGTTGTTAACCAAGAGCGTGACACTCGGTTTCATTTCTTGACAGGCAGCCCAAGGCCCGTCTTATCCAGGCATCTAACTAATGGCAAAACTGTAGATGTTTCCATCACCAAGATCCACGTTTCTTTGGGTAGTTAATGGTGAGCACCTTTGAGAGCCTCTGAAGGGAAAAGCCCGTCTACCTTGGGCAAGTAGGTTGGGTACTTGTGTTTTGGGCTGTTGTGGGTACTTGTGTTCCCTGCAAGACTTTCAAAGGCATTTTTCTTTCACCACTGACTGTAAGGGGACAGAAATGGCTTCGTTCAAGGGAACCAGTTAATTAGACACCTATAGTCTTGGCACAGATTGGGGCCTCAGTGATGTGGACCTCAGCTCCCTGACGTAGTCCATGCCAAATTAAGCAGTGTGAATAAATCCCAGTGACCATCTGTGTTAATGAAAGCATCGGGCCAAGGTCTTGCCTGGCAGCTCAGAGACCTTCTGAGCCTGGAGTTTTCTCCATTACCCCAGAAAAATGGAGCGCTGGTGTTGCTGGTGCAGCCATCTGTGTCTGAATCACTCAGTTATCCCTTCTTCATGGCCAAAGGAAAGGAAGAGCAGGTTCCTCTCATCCCGAGTTATTGAAGCTCCATGTGATCTCTGGTATCGTACAGATAAGCTCACAATAAATTTTTTTTCATGTCCCTGTGATATATAAAGAATAAAGCAAGGGACACATTGTCGAAAGCTGTGATGTAACATTATTAGTACCTCTATAATAAGACTCTACGATGCAGCTTTTGGTTGTTCTGTTGGGTCTCTAAACTCTGCGCCTAGTTAGCTTTTGAGGAACCACCAAGGCATCTGCAGGGCTTTGTGAGACAAACTCTTGTACAGCCTGGGTGTAAGGGTGCTTCTGTGCTGAGGATGTGCCTGCCCCAGGCTGTAGCAGAGAAGCCGTGGTGCTTTGGTGTGATGGCAGACAGGTCATCTCCGGGGGGTTCCCGTCACTGGGACCACCGGAGGAGTCCATAAACCAGCTGCAGCGATTGACCCCAGCGTGTGGGCTGGGTGACGGGAGTGAGACAGTGCCCAGGTTGGTGAGCGTGAAGATGATGAGGGTCACCTCGCAGAGACTTGGGGACCACCGGAGAGACGTGGGCTCCAGTTTGGGAACTGTCCG
This sequence comes from Haliaeetus albicilla, assembly GCF_947461875.1. NCBI lineage: Eukaryota > Metazoa > Chordata > Aves > Accipitriformes > Accipitridae > Haliaeetus > Haliaeetus albicilla. The sequence continues at coordinate 5,534,082 of NC_091500.1, read as the reverse complement.
TTCAGATGTTTTAACTAGTGTTTCAGAAGCTGTGTGACCTGGCAGTTTGCCCCATGGAGTTTTCACGCATTTAATTAATTCATTAGGTAATTCAACAGCCAGGGACAATCGTGTACAAAACTCCCACCGAAGTCCCAGTGCGTGAGCACACACAGGCACACGCACATTTAATGCAACGCTGCTCCCCGCTCCCCAAATCCTGCTGTGTTTAAAAAGGCCAAAGGAAACACAAATGACATTTTGTTTCTTCTCTGGGAAAAACACTTGCAAACTCTGACCAGCAAGAATGGATTGCATTTCAGGGACTTGTTTATTCATCCAAAGCTCAAAAGATTTAAGAGTTTAAATAAAATGTCTGAATGAGGCTCCGTGTATGTGAGCCTCTGAAATGCTCTTTTTAAGAGACAGACGTCTGACGCCTTGGAGGAGCTCCTCAGTGGCAGAGAGGGCTTTAGTGGCTTCAGTCCTGTGCAATTAAAGCTGATCAGGGCTTCGGACTGGTTGACAACATAGAAAATCATGCCCAGTTCAGCCCTCCAAAATGCTTCTCCATGTCACATATTTGTCACAGCTTTAGCTTCAAATTGCAGCATGAAATATACAGCCAATCACCAGGTTTAGGAGTAAAAATGTTCCTAGGAATTCAGAAAGTTTACCAAACCGTTATTCTGACTGCTTTCCAGATTGAGTCTTTTTTTTTTTTTTTCTCTTTCTTTTGGTTGCTTTAATTTAGTAGAGGAAGTGAAGGCAAATAGTTTAATCATAACCATCCCTAGGGGCAATTTAGAATCATTTTCTCATTAGTGCATATAATATGCAGTATAAGTAATGTTCAATCAGATGGTTGCTACAAAGGCCTGTGCAGACACTGAAATGAAATGCACTCCTGTGCTATGAATAGCTGAATGAGAATAATCTTGGGGTTTTGTATCTTGCTTCTTTGCTAGTGGGTGAATAGGATTTTTTTCCCCCCTTTCTTCTCTCTCTCTTTTTTTTGGGAGGCAGAGGGGCGGGAATCAAACTTTCTTCTGCATAGTAAAATCAAGTTATAAAAGTGGAGGGATTCCAAGACTATTAAGGCTCCAGGGAATTCAATCACAGGCAGCCAAAGGCAGGAAGTATTTGAAGAGGGAGAAGAAAATAAAAACACGAGGGAGCAGGAAATACGTGCTCAATAAAGATGACTTAACTGGAAGACATGTGTCACACATCCTCAAGAAAGGTCCAACAGGAGTACCTGAGGGTATTTTGGGGGAGACAGTAGCTTCAAAGGTTTCTCCTCCCTCAAAAGCTACTCAGCCTATGATGCATTTAGCCCATCCCCAATTTCATCATACCACCTTGTGTGGGTCAGGCTTGAAGTCGGATCATGGAAATGACCCCAGTTAAAAAGCAAGTTATGAAGATCCAAGATGGTGGGGCAAGAAGCTCCTGCACCATCTCTCCTGCCAAAGCTGGCACAGCATGGGTTTACAGCCCAGGGTATAGATGGGTAGATAAGCAAAAGTAAAATGCCTACTACTTGGATGGCCAGGCAGCTCAGTGATTGCCCTATTGCTCCTATCACCTGGGGTGGGCTGCTCAGTGACGGCTACGTCACATAATTGGGATCTCATGGATCATACTGACCATGATGGGAAGCCCAAAGAGCACTGCCTGTGATTTCGGCACAAGCTGGGAGCTGAGGAAGGTGAATGCTTTCCTTTTCCTAGAAGAAGAAGTCAGTAGGAGTCCTAGTCATCTGCTTCTCTCTGTATTTCTCATGGTGTGTTCAGGGTGGTACCTGCTGGCTTTGATGGACCCTGGCTGGGAGAAGGGCAAACTCTGGGATTTCCTGCTTTCCAGCTGGTCCCAGGGTGGTGACTGGGATTGGATGTTGTCTCTTGGATATCAAAGCCTCTGCATAAAAATGTAGTGGCTTCAACTGGCCTGTTTTTTATAGGTTGGAAGAGACACCAGTGCTGCTCCCAGCATCCACAGAGATCAAAGGTATGAAATAGGACTCCATAGCAAGGGGTTTTGCAGATCGTTTTTCAGGATCATTCAATGAGGGTTTGAACCTCCCAAGTTTCACTTAATTCTTCATAACTGAATAAAACCAAAAATTCAAAGTGAAACTCAACCCAGAAATCCATGTTCAGCTTGGTTTTGGATGGAAACCAAAGGAAATCATTTAATCCCAACATGGTTTCCACCAGAAGCTCTGTATTGGTCTGGGTTTGGTTGAAACTCAGCTTTTGCTTCCCTTTGCTGAACAGTTCATGTAAACTATGGGATAAGAAGAAACAAATTCAGGAAATACTTGTGTATTTTCCTTTAACGGTTTAAAAATATCTTCTGAATTCTATCAAACACATCAGTTTCATGAAAATCCAGGAAATACATCAATCCAAATTCTCTTTAAATTGGAAATAAGATAAATTTGTCACTGTTTATCTTCAACACAAATACAGATATCTCAGCACTGGAAGAACTAGGAATACGTAGCCTGAAAAATTTTCCCATAGGTAGAAAGAAAGGCAACTCCAAAATAGATCTTTTGTTTTTGATAAACAAAAATGAAAGGCCTAGACAACGCAATAAACTAGTTTTTCTTCTCACTTTTACAAAGTTTGAAGGAAGGAAAACATCACGCTGCTACAACAGATTTGCAGGATGTTTTCTGAGATTTTAGAAATTATGGTATTATACTAATGCCCTACTGTGCAAGACTTCAAGCAACTAAGGGCAAGTCTAATTATTGTCTTATCTCATGGGTCATTGCAAGGAAAACTCTATTAAATAACAGTGACAGGATAGTTCAGATAGTGTGTTAGTAGTGAGTAGTGGGTAGCGAAAATGGATGTTTCTTATTTTAGGACGTGCTTGTATATGAGAGAGTCTCATACAACGGCAAGTTTACTAGACAGGCTTGTCTAGCTCATATCCGCTAGATCATGAGAACATAATGCTTCATAGGAAGGGACAAGAAACCATAATTTATGCTTATGGGATGAGCAGTCCTGTGCAGAAGTATTTTGCTAAGCCAACAATTAGGGGTTGCCTGAACTTGTTCCTCTGAGCTCACGGGTGAGTTTGTATCAGTAATCTGGACTCCTACTGTAAATTGGTATTCTCCTTTAGGCAAAAATACTTGTTTCCAGAGTTTTGGGTGTGATTGTTATCCCATAGGGAGTGCTGGGTATCTGCAAGCTGTGTGCAAGGCAAACTCACACCCTGGAGATATTTCATGGAAATCCTGCTCACTGACTTTTTGGTTGTTTCTCCTCAAATTCCTCACTAATATATTCTCCACTAATAAATCTTTTCATTGCTCAACCAGCTCTGTAGAAAACAAAAGTACTGTTGAGGGAGTGTTTGATTGCAACATCTTTTTCTGTAGAAATAATTATTAGCCAATAAAGTTGGAAGGAGCTTGGCGGAGTTAGATCTTCCACTGGGATTGGGTGCTTCCTCATTGGATCTTCTTGAAAAGACTCAAATTAATTTTGTCTTTGCCATGATTTGATTAGCTCTTGTTTCACATGTGGTTGAGCTTCAAACCAGAGATTTATATCTGCACAGTTAACCTGTGTAATAGCACTTGTTGCTCCTTTTGTCTTTATTTAATACATTAAGTACAGTACATAAGAATATTTTAAAGACATGTAAAAAAGCAAATATAAAGAAAAGACTTAAAATACTGACTTGCACACATGATGTTGTTGTGCTTCTCTCCTTACTTTGACTGTATGCAAGAACATAATGTGATTTGGCCACGCCATTGTCAAAACGTACACAGATTAATTACCGCGGCCTTTTGTTCTGTTACAAAAAAGATAAAAATGTCATGAGTCATGACAACAGCGAATATTGTGGAGCCAAATTCCGCATCCTGTTTGCCATTTTCTAGCCTCGGTGTAGAAGAAAAGATGTGATTTTGAGAAATGACCTGATGATATCTTCAGTACCTCTGCAGTTTACACAGCTAGGAAAGTCAGTGTCTGACATTATCTTTAATGACATGCAGACGTGGTCCGGGAGGAGGGTGTCCTGCTGCAGGCTGTGGAAATGGAGTGTTGCTGGATGGGGCTGGGAAGGCTTTGTGTACATCAGTAGATATGGCTGCAGGGCAGAGCCGTTACCTTAAAACATGTCAGGATTCAGAAGGAAACCCAGTTTTGCTCAAGCAGACTCCTTCAGCATGTTCTTGACATTTATTAGAGTCTGGTCATTGAGACTTGACCACATGCTTAGGCACTATGTGGAGAGGACGTCTAGTCTTACAGTGAGTTTTAGAGGGTTGAATTTCATCCCACCATGTGGGAAAAGTTCCCCCATGTAGGGGACATGAATAAGAGTATTATTTCCCATTTGCTGGTATACCCTTAGTGTTTCTGAGGTTTCCCACCCCTGTATTATTAACATGGACAAGGAGATGGACTTCACCTCTGAAGCATTTTCATGGCTTTAGATGAACATCTTTGCATGGGCAAGAGGCCACTGTGGTCTCCCAGGGAGTGTTGTCACCGTCTTTCATGCAATCTTAGAACTTCAAATCCAGCAGTGATGCTGCCCACCAAAATACCAGTTGACGGGTCTGCATCCCCCTGCCACAGGCTCCGTACGCTGATACAGAAGGAGGGAGGACACAACGGTGGTCCTGCAGCTTAGCCCCAAGGGGCTCCTTAGCAAATGGTGGGTTTGCCAAAAACCAGCACTGGTAATGCAAGTGAGCCCCATCTTCTCTCCTGCAGGAGAGAGGGAACCTGCTTAATTGGCTCCAAATCTTGGAATATTTCATGAATGAAGATTTGGGTGCAGGAGGGAAGAAATCGGTCAGCTCTCAGGTAGAGTGAGAGCTCTAAGAAAATAGGCTGGTAATATTGGCAGAAGAAAAGGAACATTTTAAAATGTGAGCTAGACTTGCTTGAAACCATCTAAACCCTTTAGACCATGTTAGAAAAACAATTCACTGCAGTCCTTTGCTTCAACAGTTGTAGCTGTTTCACTGTGGTAAAAGACCATCTTCTGAGAGAGATGAGTCTATCACGAATTAATCATGCTATCCTACCTGACAGTATTAGGCTGTGGCTGTGCCAGCATCTGCGGAGATGGTCAAGGGCTGTTCATAGCTGTTCCCTCGTGAGGGAGGCACGAGCCAGCCCAGGGAGGATGGGTTTGGGTCTGTACATGCTTCAAGTGATGGCAGGGGGATGTGTAACGTGGCTCTGCAGCCCACGGGGTAGGACACTCAGCTACAAAAAAGGCTCCCATCACCTTGCCACCTTTTGGGCTGAGAGAGCAGCTCTTCTTTGCCAACTTTCCATTAAGCAGTTACAGATACAACACAGGGCCACGTGTCACCAGTGTGCTGGACACAGAGGTCTGTACTGTGCAGCTGGTAGGATGCTCCATTAGCACCATCGATTCCCAAGCTTTCCTTAGATGTTAGCAGGGGCCGGGGCCAATTTTTAACAGTCATCATTCTGGGAGAATGAATTTAATAAGGGTATGGCCATGCCCCACCTTAGGGACAGGGATAGGCATGGTTTAGTTTGCTGGCACAGATGTGGCCATGCACTGCAAGGATGACCCTGTAACCTCAGTAGGGCTGGCAGCAAGCAGCAAGCAGCTCTGGACTCTACACCCAGGTCCAAAGACTGCTCAGATATTTTTCATTTAACAGTGAAACAAAGGCAAACCCAACCAGAGTCTGCTAAACTCTTCCTTGAAGTGCTCCCATCTGCCTGGTCTGGGGAGGCGGGAAGAGGAGCTGAATGCCTTGTTGCTACAGTGCAAAATTGGGCAGCTCCTGGTCCAGGCATTGCTCCCCAGCAGAGAGCTATGGGGATGAGTCTCTTCCAGCTCAGGCTGTCCCTCCTCTTAATTTTTATTGGGCCAAGTGCTATGCCGAGGAGCTTGAGCCAGAGATGGCCAAAGACCAAATATGTCACCTGAGTCCCATCGTCTCTGGAAATGTGGTGATGCCAGACAGAAGGCATTTGAGGTCAGCCCTGCACGTGTGACATGAGCAGAAAAGCATCAGGATGCACTTTTTTTTTTTTTTTTCAATTTCACTGGCACACATCTCGTGTGTCAGGTCATTCCTTCACACATACGCATGTGTGCACTTCATTACAGCCCCTTGTCTCCCTCCCTTCCTCCACTTTCCCCACTTCCCTGCAGTATCCTCCTTCCACCCTAGGGCTTGGAAGCTGCTCTCAGCCTCTGCAAGAAACTGCTTCCAGCTGTGGGCTGTGACAGGCTCTCAGCATCTGTGCAGCTGTTCTTAGGCTTCTGCTCCCTAAACCAACAGGATGGGTAGGGAAAGGCTGATTCTTACTGCTGACTGTCTTCAGGAGCAGTTACCCGAGCCTGAGTTGGGAGGTTGCCTTTGGACGCTGCCAGCAATAGGCACGGGACACTTCTGACAAGCTGAAGTGATGCACAGGGCTACAAGAGCGAAAGGAAGATTTCAGCAAGGTGGGTCGTAGCAATCTGGTGTCATCCACGTCATTAATGCAAGACGGGTCTAATGGCTGCTTGGGGAATCTCCCCTTCTTGCGGTGAATTTGGCAAAAAAGGATTTTGTATGTGCTGTGCCCATGCAGTGGGAAGCCCTGTCTGTGGCACGTGCTTTCTCCCCATTTGGTTACCTTCTCAACCAGTTACTGACTTGGTCTGGTTGGATGTCAAATACCACCAAACTCCGAAGGAAGCTGTTCAAGCCTTGTTAAAGCATTCTTTCTGGCTTTGATCATACAGCCTTGGATATTCAGGCCACTGCAGATCAAATTTCTCTGTCCAAAAGGTTAAAATTCCTATGAACCATTTCAGCCAGTTTCCTAAGGCAACTTTCCTTTTGTGCCAAGGGCTCTTCTCAGCAGCGTCCAAACAGGTTGGGTGTCTGCTTCTCCTGGAAAACAATGGGACAGAGGTGCTGGTTTTGTGTTCCTGAATACACCAGAAACAGCCTAACTAGACTGGGTGAGATCAACAGAAAGACCTTAGCACTCGCAAGTGGGACTTGCCCAGAATTTAGCTAGTTTGGCCCAAAAAGCTCTCTGCAGTCCTCATTTCTTTGTCACAAACGTGCCCAGAACTGGCCTAGGGTGGAGGCGTCTTTCTAGTCTAAACACCACCATGATTTGCACATGCCAAAGTGTCCCCAGAAGGGCCAGGTATGGTACGACCCAGCCCCCAGTTTAGAGTTCAGCACAGCGTAAGTGGCCATGACTACATTCATTCTTACACTTCAAGACTTTTGGAAGTACCACCGAGTATCTCTGCATCCAAAGGCAAGGAAGTCCTTTAGAAAAATCTGTCCCTTACAACACCAAAGGGTTGGCAACCTGCTGTCCTGCTGAAGAGACCTTCCCAATGTGTACATAGGTGCCTCCCAACTGACTGGCATCTCTTGATCAAGTCTCCATCATCATTTGTGGTTGTCTTTTACTTCCTATATCCAAGACACGTGTCCTCCTGGCTCAAGCTTTTGCTGTGAACCCTCGTTCTTCTGGCTGATTCGGCACTTTCTTCAATTACTGTCACAACCGCCCCTTGCGTGGCCGCATCGGCTTGGCTGTGCTCCTGTGATCACTCATTGCTGCTGGAAGAAGGGAAGGCAGACAGACATTTGCGCATTCTCTGGTGATGCACAATCTGCGTCCTGTGGTCACTGGGTAACTGTAAAATTAAAACAGATCCTTGCTGTTAACCAAAAGGCATTTGGAAATACAAGGAAGTGAAATACAGTGCTGGGGGGGTTGTTTTGCTGCTAACAATACATTCTGGGACCTGCTAGGAAATTGGATTTACTACTCTATCCTCGCTCCCACGATTAAGTTCACCCCCAGTTTAATGTTATTTAGAATTAAGTGGGATATTTTATGTTGCTAGTAAGTTCAGGGACCTTTTTTTTGCCTCAACTTTGCTAGTATTGCCATTATTAAGAATGACAGAATAAAACCCACAGAATGTACTACAGCAAGAATGAAATACATAAAATACAATTCTTAAGCCTCCTTTCCTTTCTCTATTATGCTTTCATGAGGTAGAGGATGGCCAGCTACTGCCACCTTCCTATCTAGAGACCAGGTAGGAGACTAGAGCCAAAAAATCCTACCTTCACCAAAATTTGGATGCTTTCCAGGCACCATAGTGATGCCGGATGGTTGATCTCTGGGACTGGCAAAAGCGTCACGGAAGGTCTGGACCTTCAAATTCATAACAGTGCTGAAGGTTTGGCATCTCCTCCAGAAAGGCGCTTTATCAGACAGAAACGACACTCTTGCATGACTAAACATCCACTAGCACAGGGACAGAAACTGGCTGGGGCCCTCTAAAGCAACAACCACCCATTTGATACAAAGGGTGAAAACACCCGATAGGCGTGAGGAAGAGAGGCTCTGAGAGGTGCAGGGTTGGGGCTTTCCTGGTCTGGAGAAAAGCAAGGTTCATGTTCTGCGCCAAGTCACATCTTCAAGATTTTTGCTCTGGCTCCCTAAGGGAATGCTTCAGCTCTGACACAGCCAGGGACGGCGAGGCTTTCCTTCTGCTCCCCCAGTAACTTGTGTCCCTTCTCCGTTAACTGCTATGCAGGTTGGTGACCCTGCAGGACTCAGCTTGGCCAAGCTGCAAGTGGTGCAGGTGTGAGTTCTGTTAGGATGCTGGTCAGAGGTGTACATGGCCAAATGAAAAACCATGGAGCTATCACATGGTCATGAGGCAGGTTTCTGTACCACCAGAAAGCCCAAGGCTGGGTTTAGACATGTGAAGATGCACCACAAAGCAATACCTTTGGGATGTAGCCCACAGAGCTGAGACCTGTCAAACCCACCTCTCCCCTTTGCCCAATCACCAGGCGATGGTGCGGTCAGGGTATTTGAGCCATCTTCAGCTCATCAACAGTGATGAAAAATAAGCAGGTTGATCATGGCTGGGTAGGTTCTGTGCTCACAGCTCCTTCACTCCAGGTCAACAGAGTGATTTCTGAAGCATGTGGGATCCATCGGTATCTGAGAGCTGGGGAACTCTTCCCTCTTCTGGCAAAGGACTTCTTACTTGTTTTCCTCTAAACTTAAAGCGAGAAGACCAGCATTGTCTCTTTTCAACTAAAGCACCAGGAAAAAAGGGAATGAAAATCTTTGAGGTCACTGGTGTAGCCAGGATGAGCTAAGGACATAGAAGCAGCATGGTTGGAAGGGAGAGTATCTTTGAATAAACCAGCTGGAAAAAGGAGGTGAGATTCTAGTCTCAGAGTTCAGGACTTCATGAATACCTGTGTTCTCCACCCATATGGTCTAATGAAAGACCCTATGTCTTCCCAAGCCCTTGAAAGCCCTTTGGTAGGTGCACAGACCAAGGAGGGGCATGCCTGTTCTGTGCTAGAGATTGATTTGGTTAAGTTCAAATTAAGAAAGAAAAGTGGGTGGACACAATCTATGGAATAATTTAACTTCTATTTATAGTCATTTTATGGTCTGCCATGCAGATTAATTAATGTGGCCAGTAAACTCACTCTTTTTTTAAGATCCAGCTACAGTGATGGTCCTGCCCAAGCCCTATGATTATTCATGAACATTAATAGATAAGAGAGAGTCAGCTTTGAAATCAATGCTTTACACAAGGGCCAGGTATTATGCAAGATCAGTGCAATAATTAGTTAAAAAAACCCCCAGACTCATACAGTTTAATTACTCCAGGGGTGCCTTTGTGTCTGAGGTTCAACCAGTGGATTCAGTCCTTTTAATCAGAGTTAGTTCTGGAATAGATTTTGCTGTCCATAGAGCTAAAAACATAATCCTGGCTGGCTTGCTCAGCTTTATTAAGCATCTATGACAATTTTTCAAAAGAGGATCTCTTTTTTCTCCTGACAGAAAGGCTCATCAAATACAGACAGGAGAGAAGAGGAAAGGAAATCTCAGCCTCATTGAAGTTGAAGCCAAATCTCCCATTGGTTTCACTGGGGCCACAATCCCACCTAAGCTGCATAACATGCTTTAAAATGCTACTGGCATGATAATTACACAAAATAGACTCCACATTTCTTTCGTGGGAGAGGAGAGGGAGTGGGAGAAGAGGGGAACCTAACACACACGTTTGTCTGATCCTATGAGGCATTTACCTGTAGCATGTACTTGGCAAAAGATCTGATACATGAACTGAATAAATAATAAAATAGTCTGTGTTTCCTCGTGTCACAATTCATAAATGCTTTCAATGTAGATAAATGATCTTAAAAGAGGTACTTGCATTTCCTTTGAGGAATCTTTAAGGAATCCAAATACATCAGAACCACGGTTGTAACTTGGAAACCTGAAAGTGATCTAATGAGGCAGACCTTATCTAATCTGGTATGTGAAAAACCTTTGACTTTGAGTTGAAAGTGACATTTTTCTAACCCTGACACTACGGCATCTCTTAATAAATTATAAAGAAAACCCAGAAAATACCCTCCAACAATTGGAAAACAATCAAACCCACTATGAGTAATCATACCAGCAGCAGAAGTAAAACACTGCTTATACCCACTTCTTTACCTTTTCACCTACTGTATGTATCACAGTTATGCCTGAGGCAGCATGAATTGGTTAAACCACCTCATTTAAATACATAAAAAAAATTAATGAGCCATAGGCTAGCTGGAGGGGAGAGGAGAGACTTACCTAACGGCAGTGCTTGCATGCAACCAAAAAGTGAATCTCCTCTTTTTATCCACTGCTACTCCCCTTTGCTTCAAAGTCATTAAAGCCCTGATTCAACTAAGCGCTTAAGAGACCGTGTTGAACTTTTAAAGTGGTGGAACTGGGTCTGATCTCGCTCCCATGTGAGTTAACATGAATGCAAGTCTTCAAGACCAGCAGAACCAGGCATTCTGTTGTTCGTAAGCAAGGGTATAAGCTGGAGTCCTAGAAAAGCAGAAAGTACAAGTCTGGAATCAGTTACAAGGACACTTTGCTTTTAGATGAGTATCTGGCTATTTTTCATCATGCATTTCACTCAACTAAGAAAACGGGGGAAATGCTATTTGATACTTCACTTTTAAATCCTGCTTGGAAGACAGGTGTTGCTTTGAACCCACAGTATGGAAGATAACTGCAAGCTGGATTCCTGAGATGAATGTGAGGCAGATTAAATCCAGACCACAATAATGTCATCTTCTCCAGCAACATCACTGTCCTGGGATATCGAAGGCAAGCCAAAGTTCACACACTAGTTTAAGATACTGCTAGCTAGTTTGCAGCCAAAACAAAAAGTTCAGACATGGGTTTTGATGCATTTTATTTAGAAATTTATGATCAGGCCATGTTTTCAAAAAGCAATGAATCTCCAGCATTTATCATCAGGGGCTCAGATCCAGTTGACTCAGTTACCGAGAGCCTAATTGTGAGTAGTTGCCTCACGTTAGCTACTTGCCTTGGAGCACTGCAGACCATGTTTCAGTCACTTGAAGCAGACAGTGAAGTGGGACAGCCTCTGACAGAGGCAATTCTGCCCCACTTCCACCTTCACTTCTACTTCCCACCTTGAAAGTTGGCCCAACCGATGTCTGTTCAGGGGACTGGACAACCAAGCCAGTTTAACACATCTTAAACCAAAGGTGGCTGCCCCACTGCTTGCACCAGCAAACCAGGGTGCAAAAACAGAACAAGCAGCAATGGGCAAAGACAAGATGGGATGCTCCTTCTGTTGGCACTGAAAGTCTCCACTTAAGGAAGCCAGAGAACTACAGCGTATCTTGGCCATTGCTGGCTGGAGCGACTAATTACAATGTTAGAACAGTGCTTATTTCTCTGGAGATTTGCCATGTTTTGAAGAGCTGACTCCAGCTCTGTTGGATTTCTCACAGGGAATCCTGTGCCTTAGAAAAATCTCCCCCTTAACTCTAGCTCATGCTTGATTTTTGTTATCTGCCGGGTATGGATGAGACGCTCAGCCGTTATAACTTAATGCTGCTGTCCTATTAGCTTTCCCAGGTACCTGAATCCAACTCAATTGAAGTAAATGAGTGTCTTATCAACTCCACAGACTTTGAAGCAGGCTCCAGCTGCGGGATTGATCCAATAAGTAAACGCCAAGTCTGATTCCAGGAAGGGAGGAAAATCATCAGCTGAAATTCTTTAAAGACTTGCAGATATATCTTGGCATGCTAAGTGGAAATGAAGGAATTTCTCAAGGAGAATGTTAATCAATTCTCAAAATAATTGTGAAGACACACAACATAACCCCGACCCCACCTCTGTCAGTCAGGTTATGGTTTACCCACTGCAGTAAGCTGTTAACTAGTTCACACTGTTTGTGGTTATATTTACTATTGTTCTTGGGAATAAAGACAAATTAGTGGCTGGCTTCAGAAGTTTAAGTAAAAGTTCGGTGTCAAGGTGTGCTGGTCACTTGTGTCCACCAAACATCTGTATTCAATTACTAAGCATTTTGGAAAGAGATTCAGGGAGCACTGTTTGAGACATAAACTGGGCCTAAGCCCAAGAAAGAAATCTAGAAAACCCAAGCTCCATCACCACCTGCTATTGGAAGCACTGACATCTACCAGCATCCGAACTTGGTTGAACAAATTTCCTAAGCACTCCAGTTTAAGCTACCACACCTGAATTCCTTGATCTTGGGATGTCCTAGCCAGTCTCTGCTGCTCCATTCACATCCCTTTGGATCCAACAGACACATGCAGAGAGCACCCAGTGTGAACTCTGAGGGGTGATTTCAGCAGATCGAAGACCGACTGCCTTAGAGTGGGCACTGAAGCTGTCCATGATACCCAGGACTAACAATCTCAGACAACAACATCTTAAGCATCTGCCTGTGATAAGTTATTGTCCCACGGCATTGAAATGCTTCTGGAAAAGGAGGCAGGAATGGTGCCATAGTCACATCTCTGTCTGTATTTTGTGTCTGCAAAATAAAGGCCCAAAGCTCTAGCAGTAGTTGTCTAGGATAAAGTCAAGATGGGGAAGAGGGAGCCTCTACAGCTTAACATCACCTTTGCACTTTCTGTCTTCTGGTCGCTCCAGTCCTGATTACAGCAGGGCTCATTTAGGACCCTCAGTAGTACCTGACATCAAGCCTTCTCCAGCACTCCTTCTGAGCTCAAGAAGCACCACAGGGCCTTGAGTACCTTCTGAACCAAAAGGGTCTCTCCCTGCCTCACAGCAGTATTTCTTGGCAGCTCAAGGAAGGTAAAAAGCCAAAGCAGGCTACAATTGAGCTTTAAGTAAGGCAAGAGACTGATTCATTAGTTCTCTTTCGTTATTGAGATAGGCAGAAACTTCAGGACAAAAAACTCTGACTAGAGACAGGGAAAACAGTGAACTCGCTTAAGCGTTGTGTAAACAAACTGAACTGGAGAAAACACTGAACAAACCTCCTGCAGGTACCTTTCAAATATAACCACCTCATATCTGCTGCTTTGCACACCACAAATGCTTATCTGCTGCAATTAATGACTGGTTAATTGTATGCATTTCAAGGAAGAAAAGAGTCTTTCGTGATTCATCAGTCCTTCTGAATTTGCCATTAAAAATATTTGCTAAGGCAGAGTGTTTGAATACCTGTCTAGCTCCAAAGCTGTCAAAAATACAAGAAACATCAAAGAGGCTCTGCTGCAGCCCTAAAAAGAAAGGAAATAATTGTAGTTGTGGTATTGGTAAACCTACAAGGGTTTTCTGTTAATATCTCTAGCTACCACACAACCACAAGAACTGTCATGATACGCATTTATATGATTTTTCCTTTTGGGTATAACCATCCAAGCTAAAATACCCCATATGCTAAAAGATTGATGCTTAATACTTCTTTCCAGATGTGCTCTGGTTTAGTTAAATATTTAACACATTTTTAGAAGTATGTAGTGTATAATTGCATTAATACTTCAGAAGAATGATATCCTGGTGAGTAAAGGGAAAGATATTCCAAGGCTGGCTGTGTATCTACTCCTGCCGGTGATCAGTAGAAATCAGACAGGTTGCCTTTAAAAAAAAACTCTCCGATTATCACTGATCACCACAGATGGCATTTAAACAGCTACACAACCACAACCCTGACAGCGTCCCCCAGTAATATTCCCAAGGCCAAAACAAAGTGACATTCTGTAACATGGTAAAATTGCAAATGGCAAAGTCCTCCTTTAAATTCAAATATGTACAAGCAAAACTGCATGATGCATGCAACTGGATGTATTTAATTGCTGAATTCTGTGCTGTTAACAATACAGTATTGCTTTTTCCCTATGCGTTTCCACAAACAATTGCTCAGAAGACCCAAAGTGTAAGAGCTGGAAATAAGATGGATCCCTGAAGAACTGAACAACACCTCCACACAAATAAAACATGAAAGCAATCCTCTAATGAGATGCCTGACTCTGGCAAATACATGTATTAAAAGCATTGGCAATAGCTGACAAAATTTTAAACAGTAACACCTAACTCCAGTGTGGTCTGACTAAACAGTACTTAGAGAAAGATTTTGGAAGAAAGTACCTCAACGAATAGGAAATAATGCATTCACCCCTTTCAATAATCCCATCCTTACCCTTCAGAAGAACAGTCAAAGCAGGGAGAAAGTGAAAACGTGAGGAGAGGGAGAGGAGAGGGAGAGGGAGAGGAGAGGAGAGGAGAGGAGTAAATAGGGAGCTTTTCCCCACCCCACCCCACAGCTGCTCTGGGCAACAAAGCATGCTGAGTAACCAGCTCCCAGGGAGCAACAGGAACCACTACCGAGGATCTCAAAAGTACTATGTGCTCAGGAGGTACTCCATACACCCCTGAACAATGGCTTGCAACGGCGACCTCGTGAGATGATGTGTCCGTGTCTGCAGTAGTAAACTAACCGTTGACAGCATGCTCCCAAGCACTCAGGCTAAGCACAGACACATGCAATTAAGCTATCGGGGCTGGCCACATCCCCACTGCTTACTGAGCATTCCCCATGTCCCTGGCCTACACTAATTCACAAACCGTGACCTGGAGGTGCTTTGGAGACACCAGCTGATCAGAGCCAGAACAGAGGAAAGGACAATTGTAAAAACTGAACAGAACAAGCAACTGAGTTCCAGCATTTGTGATGTGTAAGACATCGACATAGCCTCCGCAACAATCAACCACAAGGTCTGGGCCAAGGCAGAACTGCGATGTTACCAAAGTCCTTCAGCCCACTGTATAAAAGCGAGCAGAAAAAGGTTCATCAACCAGAGGGAACATGTGTTACGCACAGAAGATTTAAAAGCATTAACACTTAGAAAATTTAAGGGTATGTTTTCTGCTGAAATCCATGGGAACCGTTAGGCTATGCTGGGTGCTTTTATAAAATTTAAACCTACCCTGTTTCAGGATGGTGAAGTTATTCTTACTGCCAGTATGACCATTTGAACATCTTGATAAAAACGGGAGTGTTTAGTCACATGCACAGAGAAGAATTGGGAACAGGGTATTACACGGACCACAATTATCCTGCACAGGTCCTTCCTATTACAAACTACAGTCCTGGAAAATGAAAGCAGCAGCAGGGGAAGGGAAGAAAGACAATTTACCAGAAACACGAAAGAGGCCTGGGGTAGGGGAGGATTCAATTTTAGTTAAAAGACAGGTGTTTTATTTCTTCATTATTTTTTAACATTCCAGGTTTATTCAAAAGACATTATTTTGCACACATGTATCTTACACATCTTAAGACTGATAAAACATTAGGAATAATGTGATAACCCTAGCAAATGAAGACATGGCTAGAATCATACCAGAGTGATTTTTTTTTTTCCTTTTAATAAAATTTTGGACATTTTAATCCAATTTTTAGTACTGACTAAAGCCATTCATACCTAGAGCATTTGGAATAGTCCATTAAAAGAACAAAACTTGACAAGATGCAAACAGCAGACTAGACTTGATTTCTGCAACTGATGGCAAAAGCTGCTGGAGAAGTATCTGTACACTTCAAAAATGTTACATCAGTGACAAATGGAATTTTGTGCTTTAATACTTTGCTTGAAAAGTCTCTTTGTCCAGCATGAAGTCAGCAAATCTCTGCTGGAGCTCCTTTTCTCTCTCCTGCTGTCGCTGCACATCTTCCTTCAGACACTGTAAGGAAAATGTAATTAAGCAACCAGTCAGTTTTTCCAACAGTCACAACCATGAAGATCTTTACCAAAGGTTATATTTTAGCTCCTTCAGAGGAAGGGGTCAGAACTGAGACAGGACATATTTAAAATAAGTAATTTTAGCAATAAATGTAAAACAGAGCAGTTGATGTAGAGTATCAGTATCACAGTTATCTTACTTCAAATGTCAGGTATCTTACCCTGTTTTTGACAGCAGTTAATACCAAATTCTTCAAAAGGAGAGATTTCAAATTGGAAACTTGCCACAAGCAGTGCACTGTATTTAACAGTTATCCATGGATTCTTCCATGAGTTTGTTCAAAACCTTCTTTGGGTAACCCTCCTAATTAACCCCGCATCCTGCAACAAGGCCTTCCACAGGCCTTCTTCCACTAACTACACAGTGCATGAAGGAGAACTACTGCTTGTTCTAAAACTGCCAGCTGCTAGTTCATTTGATCTCCCTTCACTCTTCTATCAGAAGAGACAGTAAATGTATCCTGAGGATTAGCCCTGAGTAAAGTGTCATTTACTAAAACCAGGTGCTATTAGTAGCTATTTAATATATTTTTACTGTTAACTTTCACTAAATCAATTAATCACTTCTGAGTTTGCTAACACATCTATCAGCATTTCTAAACTGTCTTCACAAAATCAGTTTTAAGAACTGATGTGTTTTATCTTTTTTTATAGAAAGTGGTTGAGAAGATTTGAGACTCAATGGAACCCTCTCTTCTGGAAGAAAAAAAAAAACAAAACAGAAACTGTGCTCAGATGAGTACTTATTTCTTGGAAAGCAAGCCTGGCACTGGCTCAAGCCTAGGACTGAGTCTTGGTTGAGGGTTGCCTTGTTAGCTGAGTAAAGTAGAGAAGAATATCCTGGAGATCCTTAAACTAAGAACAGTTTTTTTCTGAGACATTTTTTTCAGGTATATCAGTGTACCTGTTTCTGCTATTCCAGGCTGAAGTTAAGGCTGCTTAAGAGAAAGATACCTTCCTCCTCAAAGCCGTGCCAACCAGTTAGAGGCTGGTAAGGCGGGCAGTGTTATTCAGGAGCAATGGTCCAGATCACATGTGCACACGTTGTTAGCCAGCAACAGGACTGCAGGCAAATGGCCTGAACTCTGAGGATGGCTCAGAACTATAATTACAGAACAACTGCGCAGCTTCTGAAACCGAGCGCCATGTTTAAATCAGTAAAATAACCCCATTTCAGTACTGGCTTTTCAAAAGTCCAGCCATCTGCAAGTCTCACAACAACCCTAGCTTCAGGGAGTAATACAATCAACATGTGAAAAAAAGAATCTCTTGTAGTATATACTGGTATTTGGTCCACTGACTTAAGGAAGTAGGAGGCTTTACACAAGTTTCAGATCTACCCCAAGTTCTAACAGTAATTAAAAACAAAACAAGCCAAATTAGGATAGACATGGAACTTCTGCCGATACGCATTGCAGAAGATTAATAAAATAAACCACACAAGGAAATAAAATAAAAACAAAGTTAAAAAACACACTAGTAGATTAGTCCCAGCTTCTAATATATATCACAGAATCTTTGATTTTGAAGTGAACGGCAGAGGAGTCTGGTAATAGCCAAAAGTATAATTTAAAGAAGACCATTAAAAACTTGATACAAACTCAGGCTGTGAACCTCAGAGCCCATGCATTGTAAAAACATCTTTTCCACAAAGTGCCTGTATTTGACCTAAGGTATTACATTTAGGAATCTCACCTCCAGTCTCCGAGGGATTGCAGCATCTTCATGTTTCTTCAGTTCCTCAAAAGTACGTAGCTCCAGATGTGCCTGTTCGATTTGGTCCCACAAATCATTCAATTGTTTGATGAGGCCCATTGCTCGAGACTGATAACCACCAAGCAAGATCTTCAGCTTCTTCTCCATCTTGGCAGCCCTCTTTGCTTCAGTTGTCATGTGACCTCTGTTTATCTGTCAGAAGGAACCCAAGAATTATTTTATTTATCCAGAACTCAAAAGTCAAGAGGAAAAAAAAAAAAGTAGTAGAAATATACCTGTGGAACTGTATCGAGTTGATTGAGTTCTTTGATTTCTACTAACAAACCATATTGTACATCTTACAACAACCTAGATTTCTGGATTAAAACCTTTACAATGAAGACATTATTCCAGGGGTGAAGTCCACTAGCCAAAACAGGGTGATGACACACTATATGAGCACAGCTTTATAGACAGGAATTGTTGCCATTGCTAAGCTAAGTAAGCAGCCAAGTCACATGATAGCTTGCTATGCCACATCCCACTTACACAGGAGACGTTCTTTGCCTTAGTAAATGAAAATTAAAGATATTATGTCCCTCCTTTTCAAAATTACATTCTTAATCTGCAAAAACAGGTACATCTTTCAGTCCCTGTGCCTATCCCAACAGGATTCATCTAAATCATATTCCATAAAGTAAAAAGGCAATCGGGAACACCAAGACAGCTCTGAGTCTGTCTCTCTGTTGCAGAGAACCATAATGAAAACATTTAGACTGGTCTGAGTGGCAAAGGAATGGCAATGTTTGGGCATGGAAGCACTGCAAGGAACAGCAGAAGGACTATTAGAATGGTAACTAAATCCTACCACATATCTGCATGCACTTTCTCAGGACAGTCATATCAGGAGACAAAGGACTAAGACTAAATCCTGATAACTCACAGAGGTGGGACAAGATGGAGACAGCAACTACTGTCTGTTTTTAAGAAGTATGAAAGGCAAATAAAATAAAATAAAATTTAAAAAAAAAAAAAGAAAAAAAGAAAAAACGCATGGTCACCATCCCCAGAAGAACCCAGGTTCCATGATGAGAACTCAACAGGTGGTGACCCTTCACTCCTGGTGTCATCATAAAGCATCTCAGACAGACTGCTTGGATTCAAATGTCTTGGTAGCTGAGTGCTGGACAGATTACTTGATTAAGTGTTCAAAGTCAGGTTGGATGGGGCCTTGAGCAACCTGATCTAGTGAAAGATGTCCCTGCCCATGGCAGGGGTGTTGGACTAGATCTTTAAAGGTCCCTTCTCACCCAAACCATTCCATGATTATGCATCTTGGTGTTTGTAAGCATGTGAATATGAGACTGCAAATAAGTGAAATTGGTTTTGTCTCAAAATAAAGTAACCTCACCCATCTATAAGATCTCCCATTCACCTTTAATACTTTGCTATAATGTTGCAACATTATTCCCTCCTGAGCCATACCAAAAACCTGAAGCTCCCCGCTAGCCTCTCTAGTAACACACTGCTTTTACACATGGCTTCTCCCTTATGGATCTCACAGCAAGAAGGTAAGATTATCTTTAGGTAACAAATACTGAGATAGCACAATGAATCAGCCGCCTAAGGTCAGTGGCAAAAGCCAGAAGCAAACCCCCACAATTTACAACCCAATAGCGTACACAACAGATATGACAAAGTGATGAGATTAAAATGTGGTATCTAAACCACAAAGCAATTGGCATATTAGACAAGAAGCTCTCCTTCCTGTATCATTCTGGCAAGCACTACCTGGCGCACCCTGGATTTAGAAGTCTTGGTTTCCCCAAAGTTGTCCACGTCAGTCCTCTAAAACCATAATCCAGACATAATCCATAAACAGACGACTGATACAAACTACAAAATTTTGCCAACTGGGACAGAACGCAAATAAACAAGCATACTCATGTTAACATTTTATAAATGTTTTATATAACATTTATAAATATCAAAGGTAATAGAAGGCTTTGCATATTTTTATACATGTATTGGGTGGGGCAAAATTAAATGAGCAGTAAAAGCATGAAATAGCCATCAGCATTTTTAAAGCCTGATAGACGGCATCAAAGAAATCTTTTAACACCAAATCACAAACCAACAAATAACACAGGACTATACCACTGAGCAAAACTGTGGAGAGATGTAGCATTTCACATCTCTAAATATGGACATAAGATTCCTGGTTGGGTTTTTTTATGCTACTTCCTTTAAAAAAAAAAAAAAAAACAACAAAACAAACAAACAAAAACCAAACCCCTTTTTCAGAAAACATTGTGTAAAAGATGCCAAACTCAACAAAAAAGGAATCAGGCTTCTCAGATTTTTATTTTTGCCACAGTTAAAAATATATTAGTGCAGGAGATAAAGAAAAACGTGTAAGTTTCTCAAGCGTTAAAATATAAAAGCCTAACTCGGAACCACAGTGGCTAAATTGCCACCTATCCTTGCCTCGTGTCTTTAAACATGAAAGCTTTGCTTGTGAACATTCTTACATACAAAGGAATTACCACTGATCAAACAAAAAGCAGCTTTTCACTGCTTTGAACCCTACAACTACCCAAGACATCATCTTTTACAAAGGAAACTAAACTCCATTGATTGGGAATGAAATACTTTCTGATCTGTCCTTTACAGTGGTGACTACAGTCACCCAGACAACCCTAGCCACTAGGACTAGTGCAGCCATCACAGTCTTATGCCCCAAGCTATTGCAAAGTTCATTTCATCAAGCTTTCAACTGTCCAACTTTTTGGAAGTACATTCTATTATACAGCTGCATGTTTCTGTAAACTGCCCTACTCCGTAAGAATTTATTCACTCATTTAAAACAGTTTTAGTAGGTGATACAGAGGTAAACAAAGTGAATGGTCAAGGGAGCAAACTGTTAATGGGTGAGTGAAAGAGAAATTTGACTTTCTGAGCTGTCTAGTTTGCTCCTGGGGAAAGAGATGCAGACTGCTATGCTTTTCAGATTCTGTTTGCAATGTAGACTTAAGCTATGCCCAAGGTGCTTTAAGCATACAGAAAGGCGCCTCTTTTTCAATATTTATATAAATCTAGAGAAAATTAAATAAATAGATTAGGGATTTGTGAGGATACTCTCTGATGGAAAAGTATGAAAGCTTTAAATGTCTTCACTGGTAAATAATATGCTATTACTGCAACAACAAATACAGCTGTGCGGTAAATGAACTATTTTCCAATTACTGTTTCTTGGATGAAAAATGTGTGTTGAGAGCCACTGACATTTAGAGATCATGGAATAGATGGATGCACAGGCAAACAGAATTTTGTTTGTAACAGAGGTCTAACGTAACAAAGATCGGTTGTCCCATGTTGTTTCACAGCATTAGAGAACATAGAGCATGCCTGGTGTGAAATCAAACTTCAATCAGAATGTCACTTTTCTAGAACAGGTCAAAAAAGTTTAGAAAAGTCCCACTATTCTGTCGTCCTGAGTGCAGATCTGCCAACAAACTAATTTTCTAATAAAATGTTAAACACCGAGTACCTGAGAACATGAAATACAGTTATAAGCGCTATGGCCACCACACAGAAAAGAGACTGGATCAGGGAACTGCGGTCAGAAGTCCTGAATTACCTGCACACTCTAAGTATCACCAGTAGCAGCGGCAGTACTGGGTTGGTCTCGCACTTTTACACACTTCAGCTGGGATTCATTTTGCTTGGCTTTAGACATCAACATCTGAGCTTGTCACCCAAGGTCTTTCCATAATCAGGAAGGAAACTGGCAACTCTAGGGCATGGCTCATCTGATCTGGAGCCTCAGAACAAGACTGATCATGGCAGTGAAGTGTTCTTCACTGACTTAAGATGGGAGCACAGACTGCTTGCTCAGACGCTGTTACCTAAAGTCAAGTGGATCAATCCCACCCTAAGTGTGTCCTGTTCTAATGTATGAGATGTTATAAAGCATTTTTTTCCTCCAAGAAAAAACAAAGCCAGTTCAAATCTAATGATTACAGTATAAGACCCTGATTATTTAAGCACTCTTGAAATTTTCAATGAGAACTGGACTTAATATTTCCGAGTTGTTCTAGATATAGATTCTTAACTACTAGAGCTCCTTAGGTTGTATACTGCTATTCATCCCTTGCTTTTCTACTCCGTTCCTTGTCTATCTTGGATTATCATAGGCCTCACTGCTGTAAAAATTAGAATAAGAGAAAAAAAAAAAGCCTCCTAAGTATCTAAACCCAGAAATAACAGCCCTTTCTTCCTTCTCTGCTTATAGAGAGAAATGTGAACACTCACCACCTTTCCTCCTCCCTCCCAACTACAAGATTTTAGGACCTACTACAAAAAGGTCAAAAGGAGGTCTCAGCTTTTGTAACAAATACTATTTATTAAAAATTGCTGACTGCTGCATTAATGCCAACAACTGCATATAATTTTAGTTCAAGCTTCGTAAAATTTTAAGGCTCAGATACCAAGCTAAAAATTCCAAGCAGTTACGAGGAGGTGTGTTTAAACAGTAGCCTACATTATTTGCTTAAAGCTAAGAAATAGATTTCACTAAAATCTGACAACCATTTCCCCCCTGAACCTAGCAGAAAATGTAAAGACATTTGAAAGATTTCTCCACTTAGTTATTTATTTTGTACTGCTCCTTGGCTGGCTTTGGTTCCACTGACTTTTGTACCAGCTATAGCAAAACGAGAACAGCATGTACAGACATGGGGTAAAATGATATATGATGTAAGGGCAAGTGTGAGAGCCTCATCCCATTCCAGATCTCTTATGCAAAACCTTCCCTCATGCCTAGCAGAGTTGTGTTCAGTTTTCAGTACTACACTAGAGATCCAAAGAAGAGAAACCAAAACAGCAACAGACATAATCGGAGGTTTATAAAACATGATCTAGAAAAGGGAGACTGACTGAAAAAACAGGGTTGTTTTCTTTTTTTTCCTCTATCTAACAAAAATAGAGAAAATGAAGAAAGACACAACAACATGTTTTAAATATCCCAAAGTTCATTGTGAAAAATCAGTCTGTTCTTATGCCCACTGAGAAAGGAAGAGGGACTTAAATTTGGCAAGGAAACTTTAGATAGGAGGTTAGTTGTAAGGTTTAACTAAGGACAACAAAGAACAGGGAAAGACTGCTTATGAGAACAAACATCCACTGGGAAAGATTTAAGAAAAACTGACCCTAAGGAAGGGCTCAAGTGCCTTCAAAACTCCATTTTCACAATTCCTCATCTCACTAAGTCTACTGAGGACACCCCTCCTCAGTTCAAAGGGCATTTCTTCCCCATACTGACTGTTTTGTTTTCCTTCCATTAAATGTGGAGCTTCTGGTAATCCCTGAACAGCATTAAGCTCTCTTGTCTTCTAATTGATCTTAATCATCCCTGAAGGATAAAAAAAACATGGAAGAAAAACTGCTGCATGTTCTTACCGAAGCCATAGTCAAAAGTAAAACAACTTGTTCCATGATCTTCGAGAATCAACATATCATCATAAAGCTGCTTAGCTTGTGCAGAGAAATCCTTTACTATACCTTCCTTCCTCACCTCAGACCCACAAGTGGCCCTCCCATACTCAATTCTGCTGGCAGGAACTGGATTAACTTAATTTAAAATAGCAGGGTTTCTGAACTTGCCTCATGCTGGCTCAGTCAGTCAGAGTAGCTGGAATGAGACAATACACACTAAGGTGACAGCCTTCTGCCTAATGCCAGGTTCCACCGAACAGGTTCCACCAGCATTTCAAACCACCCCAGGAACAACGATGACCCTAACACTAGGGAATCCTCTCTGCACGTTTAGGTGATCTGCCTTTACAAGCTTGATGATGCACCCTGCCGTAGCATGTTTTTAAACAAAAATCATTAATTATTTAAAAATATTTTTCCACTTCCATGCTCTTGGACAGAATTCTCCATTTTTTGGCTTGAAACACTGTTTCATCTCTCTACAGTGTAACCAGGCAAGACTCTCTGTAGAGCCTGCCTCTTACCTCCGAGTTAGTAAAAGGTAACGGTCAACTCTGCTGGAAACTGAGGCTTGGGGTTACTATC
Source organism: Haliaeetus albicilla (assembly GCF_947461875.1). Taxonomy (NCBI): domain Eukaryota; kingdom Metazoa; phylum Chordata; class Aves; order Accipitriformes; family Accipitridae; genus Haliaeetus; species Haliaeetus albicilla. The sequence continues at coordinate 5,510,180 of NC_091500.1, read as the reverse complement.
AAGCAAAAAATTGCATTTCCCGTGCAGAACAATATGGGCTCAATCTATCAAACTGACATCAACACTAGCATTAGCTCAGTTAATCAGCTGAAACCACTCCATGGCTTGACACAGTTTCAGCACTTCACTGCGACACTGAAGATGATGCTTACTTAATGTATGAGGGGGTATGAGGATCACTGAGAAAAGGCGCTGATCAGTATCAGAGCAGCCGAAAAGGGACAGCGTGTATAACTTTCAAGAGATGACAAAGTAGGATTTAATTCTAATTGACTGGGATCACAAAGTTTTTCACGGAAAGATTCAATCATAGGTGACCCTCAAATTAAGGCACTGCTGGTATGCAACTGTAACTTCACAACTGAAACTAGACCAAATGTTCAAAGCTTGATGGGAATATAAAGCTACCTTTTCCCAAATTAATAGGGAAGCCTCAACATAAACTCCTACATTGTACTTTGTTATGTAGATCACATATCATTACAACTTACTGGTATCTACAGAAGGTTATTCTCTCCACTCACAGTCAAAACTAATAACCCAAGAGCAGTCTCCATGTGAACTATGTTTCAGCAGTTATGATGACTTGCCTTCAAATGTCATAACGCGAGTTGGTAGGACTGTTGAGTAAAGACAGTACAAGGTACATCAAGTGCAAGTGTTCCCACAGGAAGCTCGTAGCATCCAACTATCTAGAGCTAGAATAATCCAGAAAGTTACTGGATAACTTAGCAGTCACTGCTGATCTACAATGATGACACTAAAGCCCACTTTGAATATTTTTATTTGGGAATTGCTTCTAAGACTAGTAGTATTATCAGTGATACCCACATATCACAATGACAGTAGAAACATGTCTAGAAGAGCACAGTTTAAGAAGAAAACCAAATAATTTATTTTTACTAAGCTTTTCTGAAAGCTCTCTACCTCTCCCTGGAAAAAAAAAAAAAATGACAGTAAGATCACAGACAGCAACAACTACCTCAGGCTAATAGCTTTGATTAACTGTAAGCAAACATGGGTTACTGCTATGTCTGATGAGATAATATGGCAGCGAGCACAGTGTAATTACTTTCAAAAACTATAACTGCAAACCCAGAGTCCTTAGACTGGACTCTTCCAGAGAAAAGGCTAACAATCTTGTGGAAGCTCACACAATCAACAAGTTAGCAAACAGCCTGGTTCCCTCTCAATACATAGCAGAAGCCCCATGATAAGCTTGCAGCAGTCACTAGTACTCTACTCCAGCAGCTACTATTACAGAAGTATAAACAAAGCAAGTTACTTTGTGAGCAGAAATTCACACTGGCCCAACATTCCCAGGTTCCGACACTGCTTCATATTAGGTCAGGCTTCAAAGAGCAACAGGTCTGCAGATGAGGTGGCTTCCAGGAAAAGGCTGTATCAATTTATACTTTTCTCAGTCCAAACACAATTTTCAACAGTGATGGTGTACAAAGGCCTTTTGCAATGAAGACCTTTGTCAATACTGAACTTTTTTTCCTAAGCACGTAAGTTCCCATTATGAACTACATTTCCAAGTGTGAAACCTGATTTCACCAACCACCACAGAGGAAATCAATGGGAGGGAAAAAAACTCCCACCATACTATGAGCAACTGGCCAAACTAGAAGTAACTGCTATGCAGTCTAAGCTTATTTTTAAAGAACTTTCTCATTGCTCATTTCCAATGTTTTGGCACATCCTGTACTGAGGACATGCAGAAAAAGACTTTTTTCTATACAAAAAGAGTTATCCAGCCTCCCCAAAATTATGACCTTAGAAGAAGGCTAGTACAATGGTCCAATTTGAAGACAAATTTGAGACTCATAGGCAAGATCACAGAAATAAGAATATGAAGAACCCTCTTATTAGTGTTCATCTGCTTCCTTCCAAAGGTCCCAAAGCAAGTCAATAGCAAGAGAACTGGTATAAAATCAACTAGTAGCATCTTCCTCTGAAAATAACTGTTTAACAGCGCAAGTATAGTTCTGTTTCCCAAAGCTGTTCCAATTGGCAGTCTGGGAAATATCACTGCTCTAAGAGTTGACTGATTACATTTGAATAAAACTAGACCTGCTTTCCTCCTTCCTGATCATGGTGATGAAGGTTTCAGGGAGATGGGGGGGGGGGGGGGGTGGGGTGGAGTGGTGTAGCTGCTAACTGCAAATGTAGTTTGTGTGGAAAAACAAGGATGTAATAAGTTAATTCACCTAAAGGACATTGAACAATGGTTTTTTTTGCCAGACTTCTAACAGGCAAAGATACAAAGCTCTACCTCGACTCAACAAGCTGCAAATGGAAAAGACAACTACTTTCCAGATAGCACAAGTACACTTAAAGATTTAGCAGTTTTAGGTAGTGATTTTCAGTCACAAGTCTACAAGTGCTTTGCAAATAAAACTACAAAGCCCCATAAGGTAGACATTACTCCTTTTCCAGTGACAGAGGAACCAAGGGAGACATTAAGACCTAGCTTTGTTTCACTGACCTGAGGTGCTCTAGGTGTCTCTGTAATAAAAAGAGAAAAACAGGAAACTTGAGAGGGGAAATTCAACTCTTAAGTGGGCCAAGCTGCTCTCAGGAGATGCCTCGTCTCTACCAAAACCAAAGGGAGCCTAAGGCAATTGCAGCTTTGTTTTAGTTAGGAGGCTACAATAAGGTGTATCAAATCTGAACTCATGGGACTTGCTCAAAACCAGGCAATGAATACACCTGTGCTAGAACGAAAACACAAGATTTGTGGCTAAATCCGTTTATTTTCTCTGGCATATTTTTTCTTACTGTAGACAGAAGTTATCCTTGGCAATACAAAAACTTTTATTTATTGCTTTTCTTAGTATAGGTTATGGGTTACCTTCATCGTGGATCTCACAAATATTCCAAAATTCTGCAAGCAAAGATGTGATGTGTTATAGCTAAGCTGATCTGATATCCAGCTACTGTGGAAAGGGGTCGTCTTCTTAATCTAAAAATAATTTATTTTCTGCCAATTCAATGAACTGATCCAGATTACCACAGAGTTACAAGAGCACTGGTACAAGGTCAGAAGTAATGGCAGGGGGCAGCTGGAAAAAAATAAGTAGCACTGACCCTTTTTGGCACAAAAGCGTCCTAGCTATAGTACAAACTGCATGGTAATCATTCTGGTAAACAGTAAAAGTGTTTTCACACACAGGTAAAAGACAGTTCTTAAGGGATCTGCCATATACCTGTGCTACCCAAGAGAAGTATATACCCTCCAAAACTGCTACGCTAAATACATGTACTCTGATGATCAACTGTACATTAAGCAGAGATCAGACACCCCAACAGTGGTCTTGCATTAACAGTCAGCTCTATGAGATTCTGAAAAGCTTGACAGTAAAGACCACTAATAACCCTCAGTTGTGATCCCCTGATGCCAACTACATTCCCAACAGGCCTTATTAAAAAAAGCGTATTCCACAAAGGCAATGCAGTACAAATGAATATATGTGACCATAAAAGCAGACTACTCAGGGATTCCACCACATTTCAGTTTTATGGGTAATTTCTCTATTCTTAATCTTATAAATTCTCTTATTTTCTCCAAGTGTTTCACAGTAATAGAACACCTGAAAATCCAAAAGAAACTGCAACCTTTAGAAGCATGTAAACTAGAGAGAAACTAAAATACAATCTCTAATAAACTAGTAAGTGATACACCTTGCAGCAGAGTATACCACAAAACTCTAGCTAAGCAGCTGGTTTTCAATGTAAATTAATTCAGAAGACTTTGAGCTGCAACCAAAAGCAAAAATGGACACTTCAGTCTGGTAAATTACCGTCTTTGTGTATCTTGGTTATTGCAAAGAATGGATAATTTACTATGCTTTACGTATACAGTGTAACTAGAGCTTCCTCCCCTGTAGACTTTCAATAGTGTTTATAATTTAGCAATCAACTGAAATGATGACATTAACTACCACAGTCCTCAAAAATATTTGTATGTTGCAAGCCAACATTATGAACTGTCTTCAAAGGAAAAGTAATGTTGGCAGGAAGTTTCTGCATTACAAACTACAAAGGGAAGCAACTAGCTTGTTAAATAGATGCCTCTACCATCTCATTTCATCTGATAAGGTTCCTAGTTTAACATACATCTTAGGTAGGAATGCTTTTCTTTATAAACGTATTACTTGGAAGAAGGGAGTACAAGGTATTGCAGAGAACTGAAGCAGTTAATAAATGCAACTGTGAGCATCAGAAAACTCCCATTTCTAAAATTACTACCCCTGCAGTGTAGCCTAGCCTTGAACAAATATGCTAGACTTTTAGAAGCTACTGGAAAGATCAGAAAATTCCACCAGGATTCAAGCAAATCTAAACTGTACCACAGACACATAGGAGGTCACAGGGATTCACTTGCATGCACCTGAAACTCTCCATCCGTAATGCAAAATAGTTCATATACTAATCCTGTAGCTCTCTTAAGCGACGTTGAAGTAGCACACTCAGAGTCCAAAACCATCAAAATAAAGGAGAAGTGAAAAGTACTACTAATACATAGCAGTACATTCCAATATAAAAACTATTGCTGAGTTGTGCATTACTGCTGATGATGCCTGGACAGGATATCTAGCCAAACAGAAGCTCTCCACAACTGCTCCACTTTGCCTCCTCAAGTTCATCAATAACAGCACAAATCTGTTTGTGATATCACCATCAATTTCAGAAAGATAAATGTCATGTCAACATATACAAGGCTGCCACCACTAAATCACCCAGGCAGTGAAAACAGGCCCATTAGAGAAAGACGACTGTCCACACCATCAATCCACCCAGTAATCTCCGAGCAATGAAGACAGCACTAGAAATAGCTGGCTTTTTTGCACAGGATCTGCAGGGTGTTAGCAGTCCCATATGGAAGTATTAGACAGTGATTACTCGATGTGCAGCTGTCTCCAGCAAATATCACTAAACTCTCATGGTTTTTTCGTAATGATCTTAGTGCAATATGAAGGGGAAGAAGCAGCCCCAAAAGCTGACCAACATCAGTTTCTGTTGCTGGCAAACTCCATTTTACAGTTTCTACTCTTCTCTCAAAGGAAGTTAAGAGTACAAGCAAGTATCTTGGGGTATTGAAAGCTGAGCTAATATCCCTGCTTTTCATTAAGGTTGTCTGATACTTCCCATTAAAATATCTATTTCAACTGGTATTGCTTTCAGACAATTTTCCCTGGAAAAACATTAAAATGAAGGTGGGTTTTGCCATTGCTGAGAATGGGTTAGGAAAAAAAATAGTTGCTGTGTTTTTTCATTGTATATTTTTTTGTTCATTAAACTGCTAAACTTTTTATTTATTATTTTAAAAATTATTCAGCTGGTGACCTATACTTAGAAAACTGTATGTGTATATCTTGGTTTTAAGAAGGGCCTTTTAAATAAGTCAGGCAACAGAGCTGCACTAAACTGCATTTTGCACACACTTGGGAGAGATTTTCAGCTCAAATTTAACTTTGCGAAGAGTCCACCTGCACTCAACAAACAGTGAGTTGTGAAAGGCAATGCCGTACTCTCACTGCACCTGCAGCTGGGGGGGGGCACAGCAAGCTCTGCTGGCCCTGGGTGCCTGACTGAATTGGGGTGTGTGGTATTTTGAACACATACACAAGCTTGCTCTCTCACTTTCCTATAAGTGCAGGAATTAGCCTTGTCTAGCAGCACTCCAAGCTCCCAGCTAACCTGAAGAGATGCAGCTACATTAGCAAGACATAGAGTCTCATGATCACAGCAACTGATAGTAGACACAGCTAGCTGGATTTTGTTAACTGTCTTCCATGGAGTCCCATGCAAAGCTGGTAGCAAATGAAACCCAATTTTTTTTCTTGGCAAGACTTCCAATTTGTATTTTGCTTCCTGGGTGACTGTCCTGTGACTACAGAGCAAGGAGAACTTACAGAACAAACAAATACAGCAGGAGTTTGATGAATGGATGACTTGACCTTACTTTCTTTGCTTCAATATCCTTAATAAGCATACCACCACCAACTACTCATTTAAATATCGGGAAGAGATGAACAGAAATCAACAGCACAAGAAAGCCCACACAGAAGTAACCAATTTAGACTGCAGAAATAGTGCACAGCATAAAGGCACAGGGCCACACACTAAACAATAAAGAGAAAACAAAATATTCAATAGCTACTCATTAAGCAAGTACCATCCACCCTGTGCAGTAAATGAGTCTGTGGAAACACTAGGCTGTAATCATGAAATTAAAGACTGTCTCATAATGCATATGCATAGGCAAATTAAGACTGCCAGAGTAAGGCTGTTTGTGCATTCCCTAACTTTTGACTGTTTGACTGTGCAACTTCAATAATGCAGTTCTAATGTAGTTTTGGGCGTAAGATATTTAAATTTCAAAAGCATTTGTACACAAATTAGGTACAGCCCTCAGATTGCTGGCATGATGCCAGCCCAGCCCCTGCTGCCATGCAAGCTGGCTGCTGCTGTGCTCAGATACTGGTTTTGTGAAACCAGAGCAGAGCAGAGCAGAGCGTGTGAGAGCGGGCAGCATTGGGCAGGGCAATGGTGCTCTCTGCTGGGTGAGCAGCAGCACGGCAAGTGCTCTGGCATCAACGCTGAACCACTCGGCTACTGGGCTACGTGCAGGTGAACTGCTCCTGGCCCGAGCAGTTGACTAACAACTGTGGAGTCCATACCTGGATGACATTCTTGACTGACAGACCTTACAAAACACACGTTCACGCTGTATTTCACGTGTATGAAGCAAGTGAAAATTCAGCCTCTCTCTCATGTTATTTCTGTGGTAGTAGCTGTTTGAGGAGGTTTACTTCTAGCAACAGTAGCTATGTTGATGTTAAATACAGAAGAACTTTTTTTTAAAAGTTTCCTTTTACCATGGAAAAAAATAATCTGATGCCTGCATAATTTAAAGAGACTTTTAGGCTAAAGTGGTGTTTTGGAAAACAGTTAATGACTTACTGCAAGTCTGAACAAACACATGTGCTGTGGGAAGAAACCATTTAAAACCAGCTTACTTTTTATCACGAAAGCTTTATATTTTTGTGTTTTGTGTGGAGTGTTTGGGTCAAACTCTAGAGAGGGAACAAGGAAATTAGTGTCAAAGGGTTTGAATTTCCTTCTTAGTGCACTATCTCAAATGATTTCCTCTCCACACACAACTCCCTCAATCCCAGGACACCCTACCAAATCTTAATGCCTCATAGAGTTAAGGCCTGTGACTGTTGCATTTTGAATAAACCAATGCAAGCAGGTTGACACTGGAGAATGCTGTACTCTACAGCTCAGCAGAAAAAGATGTAGTTTCAAGTTCTTGGTCCCTTAGTACCACTGCCCTGCCATAGTACTCAAACTGCATGCAGACAAATTGGTAAGACTTTGCTATCTGAACTCTGATGTTTTGTACTTGCAGAAAATATTAGTTACACAAATGCACAACAGCAAACTCAATATTTGAATTTAAAATGCATTCATAAGGAAGCCTGCTATTTCCTGATAAAGTGGAACTGGATCACAAACATCCATTGCTTTCTTTTTTTGGAGGGAATCACTGGAACTGGTAGAGGATGCCAGTCTGGCAAGAATTCAGGACTATCCGGACCTTCATGTATGTAATAGTCAGTCAGAAACCAAAGCTTAAGTTGGAAAGGGAACTTGAGAGGAGTTTTGGGACAAAGACATTGTTTTTAAGCATCCTCCTCTGAAGTATCTCATACTGGCTGCTATCAGGGACAAAGTGCAAAACTACAAAGATGAGGTATCTGATATGCTAACAGCGGAGAACGAGAAAACAGTAAAAAAATCCACATGGAATTAAGAAAGAGCAGAACCTGACCTTCTCTCCAGTTGAGAATAAAGTGGGCAAGATAGGCAGCGTTACAGCTAATACTGCAAAGAGAAACTGTGTGTGGGAATACTCTAGGGATATTTTAAGAAAACGAGGAGGATGAGAGAAGGTGATTTAAACACCTCAGGAACATCTATGAACTCCCCAGGTGAATTCCTCAACAGCCTTTCCAAAGGATTCCCACCAAAAGACCTGAATGCTTTATAAAATAACCTGTAACTCTTACACAGAAAAAAACCAAAACACATGGGGAGACACTAAAAAAAAAAAACAAAAAAAAAACCGCAGGTGCAAAAAGCAGAAAAAAGTGACACTGACCTCAAGCCTCTTTTCAAGTGACTCTATCCTGTCTTTTTTGCTGGCCAGGTTAGCTCTTGTGTAGCGGCTCTGTCCAGGCAGGTATAACACTTGGCTGTAACATTCTTCCCACACCTGGTTATAAGCTTCACTTGAGAGCTCTCCATGCCCCATTCCTTGCTTTACCACTTCCATCTCTTGTGCCAGTAGATCCTGGGCCTGTTGGAAATGATGAGAAATAAATTGCAGTTACAATACACAGGATACAAGAAAATTCCTCTTCTTTTCAATCCTTCAGTGTGCAACTCATGGGGGCGGTTTCTCTTTTCATACTAAAAGCTCACCATCAGGTTAAGCTAACTATGAAATCTAACACAGATGCTGTGGATTATAAATGAAACCCAGGCTAGAAGGCTACTCACAGAGCAACTATCCCTCATTTTATATAATTTGGCCAAACCTGACATCACTCTTCTGTAGCTAATGAAAGCTGTGGCACAGCTAGATACTTCATCTTGCTGCAGAAGAAGAGATAAAAGCAAGGACCTTGAGGGGAGGGAGTACTGTACAGACAGAAGCAGCTGTTCTATGAAACAAAAATCACTTTTCATTTCCTTTTGCTTGCCCTTCTCCACACAACCTAGAAAGTCAACTCTAAATGTTAACGGGTGAGCGGTATAAGCTCCACTGCAGGAAATACTACTCTGACTTTAACTAACACACATTGTGTTGCTAGAGAACTACTAGTGAGATAGGAACATTCTGCCGTTTCCAGTTTAGTTTCCAAAGTAGCTTACAGTGAACTGAAAAGATTCATGTTGTTCTCACAACTCTTAATATTTTTGACAAAGAGCCTGGCCCACAAAACTCCATAGGCACCCAAGTCCTTCCAATTTTATTTGTAACTAAAAAATCTTTGCCAATCAGGACTTCATTGGTTTTAAGCACCTGTCCGCTCTTTCAACAGGATTTATATGTGCACCAGAAATTTCCGTATCAGCAAGCAGACATATATTTTATAATAGCATATTGCCCAGGAAGTAATTCAGCTATCACTAGATTAGATGATTCCAGCGATACCAAGGAAAGGAAAATTAATTACTTGTCCTCGATGGTCAAGACAGATAAAATAGGAGTACTCTAACCACACCTGACAAAGCTAACTCTTATAAAGGTTCACTTTCAATTAGCCTCTATTTGTACACTGTGAGGAACTACTTAGGGCTATTTAGTTGTGGCACCAAAACAGTTCCACAGCTTTAAGAGCTCAGCATACTATGCTTAGCACCACTGCTAATCCTTCCCAAAAGAGCACTACACATCAGGAAAAGAAAGGAGCATTTTTATGAAGGGATTTTAGTAGGAAGGTGTTCTAAAAGCAAATGAAGACATAAAGGAAAATAAACAAGCCCCAGATGAGAGTGCAGAGATAGGAAAACTTCCTGGTTTGAATTTGATTTTAGACAAAGAGCGAATATTATGCTGAATGTTAGAGAGCAAGCAGGAACAAGGATGCAAAAAACTTCTGCCCATCATTTAGGAAACAAAATTTCCAGGGACTCTGAAGAAAGTTTCCACACAAAAACTACTAGACTGTGTAATAGTCTCTAAAGGGAAGTGATAGAAAAACTAATTCTCATTGCACTTCAAAACAACCAGAGAAAGCACTCAGAGTGTTCCTAAGGGAACAATCTGACACTGGCAGGGCAGTGAAATTCATGATCTAACTGTATTTTCCATCTTTAGCTTCTCCTGCTTAGAAATCTTCAAGTATAATTTTTCATTTAACAGCAAATTGGAAGTACATACTGTTCAGTGCTTCTCATTTTAGGCTCTTGATTCATTGGTCAGATATGGTCAAGGAGATGGATTTAAAATCTGCTTGTATATCTTTAGAGTCACTTTAAAGTAGTAGGGGATTTAGGTGTACAGATAGCACAGCTATTGTCAGAATGAAAGTCTTGGATAGCAGGAGTCTGCATAAAACAGATGACTTGGTGGCACATGATTTTGTCCTTTTCGCTCATTTTTATTCCTGTAAGCATTTGGTCAAAGGTTACTGGCACGACTTCACAGGTGAAACTCTTTGAAGAGCTAACCACAGCACTGTGTGTCTGAACTGTCTATCTGTCACTTGGCAGCAAAAGGCAACATCTGTAGCTGCTTAAATAAATGAACAACCTGAACCGGAACCCTTGGTAAAGGACTGCTATTTAACTTGGGATTACAATGCAAAACAGGATGGAGTGCCTAGACAGCCTACTCATTTCATCCAGCAACAACCCATTCTGCCTATTCAGTGCTTTTTAAGCAGGTATGCTTTAAGATCAGTTGCCATAGCCCAGCAGTCTCTGCACTAGCACAGCTCTGTTGGATCAAGCTTGACAAGCATAATTAAACAACTTGATTTACTGCTCCAAGTTATAAGCTGGCTACCACTGTCATATTTAGCCTGCACTGCTATGAAAAAAATGCTTAGTAATTCTGGATTAACAAACTACACAGGCAGCAGAAGGTGGTATCACACCTAGTTAAAGTCTCAATGATTTAACATCAATTTCCAGAAACAGCAAAGTAGAATTTGGTAACTGCTGGGGTATTATAGCTCCCACCCTTACTTAAAACGATAAACAATCACACCACATTCAAAATTGTATCCAAAAGACAATGTCTCTGGACAAATACAGCATCCTCATCATTCTGCTGAGTGCCTACATTAACATTAGCTCACAGGAAAGAGAATGTGCACTTGAATTATCCTTACAGGTCTTCATACAACCCTCTGGAGATGTCCCAAGCAAAGTCTGTGCAGGCTTGAATCCACCTGTTTTGCAAGATTACAGATCATGACACAGAGAGATGTTAGGTCACTGCTAATTAGGCCACACAGTTCTCACCTTCTTGAGATCCTCTTTGGAGAACTTCTCATAAGGATTTTGTTCCAAGTAAGCCATATGTTCTGCATTGTTGCTTCCAAATCCTGGGCCTTTCCCCTTCTTACCACTAGGCTGTTCTCCAAATGGGTGGTGTAAAAGATCAAAATGAAGCATAGTAATCATCTCTTTCTTTATTAGCTCTTCACTTTTCTGCAAGTCTGTTAGAGGTGGTTCCACATTTAAGGGTCTCAGTATTGTTTCATTAACCTGCCCAGGAATAAAAAAAAGTTCATAAGCATCATATACACCAAAGATCACATTAAATTCATATACCTCCACCTGAGTATGAATTTTATATATCAGCTAAACCATGCAGAACAGGTGCCAAAATCCCTTGCGGTGTGACACACATACAGCAACCTGAACACCCAACTGTGCTTTCATTTGTGCATATGAAATACCTCATGACAATTTCCCTGTGAAAGTTTCCCATAGTGCTAAAATCAGCACACTCAAATAAAGATTTCATTCTCTCATGATCTGCTTAGACTGTTTTCCTCCTATAATGGTTAAAACCTTTATTTCTGTTTTTTTTTCCTTAAAAGCCAATTTTGTTTCTACTTACTTCTGAGGGCCGTGGCAGATTCTTCTGAACAGCTTTGTGCATTCTCTTCAGTTCCTTTGCACGCTCTGCATCTCGGAGAGCCTAGGCAAACAAGCTAAGTGTTACTCCAGCTACTGTAATACAATCAGATTCTTCCTAGAAATGTATGATATGAAAACTAATTGATTGCTGCAGCAAAGATTCCTTAAAGACTTCATGTTATGAAGCCAGAGACAAATAAAGTGATGACATCATAATTTACTGTCTCTAAAATAAATGGGAAGAGCACAGCAGACTAGCTCCAAGAGGAGAGATCCTAAAAAGTCATTTCCAGTCATTAAATTCTCCTTCAGCTTTAACACCAGCAGACTTCGTTCTTTACAAATTTTTCCACATCAGGTTTGACAACCGCTCTAACTCTCCAGACACGAAATCTACCATGAAAAGAAAAACTCTTAAATTTGCAGCCAGGACTCTATTTGTCCTCTTCAATAACATAAAGTAACTACTTCACTAAAACAATACTTGTGAAAGTGTAAACACATGAGATTTCTCTTTACACTCCACTTCCAGGCAATAAATAACATGATAAGGCACTGCTGTCTAAAACTTCAGAAACAATGACCAAGATCTTCCATGTTCTAATCCCAGCCATGTCACACCCTTATTTGAAAGGTAGGATGCTACTGTCTTGTATGATATTACAACTCAAATTCTTTTATCTGTTCTACACACATAAATTATCGGTATTTATTCAGACTTTTTATTAGGGTGTGTATGCACAAGATATGCATATATATGTATATAATGTGTTCCTCTCCAAAAAGGACATGCTAGGAATCAAATTCTGGGAAATGCTTATAGTATTAGAAGACATCAGAGCATAGGATTTTTCAAAATATTTTGTTCACCTGTCAAAGCACAGTCATTGGCAAAAACCCCTCTGAACCCAAAACCCCATTTATTTGAAGGTATATAACAAAAACAGATTTGCATCACAAAAATTAGGGTAAGCATTAAAAGGAAAAGAGACTCTTCTTATAAACAGAAAAACGTAAAGTGTCTCTAATTACTGGCCAGTACAGCTATTTAACCAGCAGAATTTATGCTGGCATTTTATCCAGCCTTCCTTGATTCTGAAGCAACACAAAACAAAAGAACAGGGACCCATTCACAACCTGGCTGTCTGGGTAATCCTGTGGTACAAGTCATACAAAAGGGACCAACTCACTGCATAGCAGATTTCTATCTGTGTGCTATCAGTCTGCCTGAATTTGTATACACCTGTCTTACAGTTCACAAACAGTAACTTTTAATGAGAGACTTGAGAGAATAACCTGAAACTGGGGTAAAAAAAAAAAAAAAAAGAAAACAACCAAACAAAACCCCACAATTCTCACATGCTTAATATCAACCACATACCTGTGTAGAAAAATGCTTTCAATTATATTTTTATCTTTTGGGGGACAAATGCAGGAGGTAGGACAAAGACACTCTTAAGAGAATTCATCATAGAAAATGACATGTGATACATAACATTAACAAATTAAGAAAAGAATTGAGAGAGAAAACTGATTTAGCCTCTGTGTGTGTACACTCTGATGGCAGCAAAGAAAACAGGTACATTTTACTTTGTTATCCTGTAGAAGCTCTACCACTTCCACTAAACAGGTATGAAACTATGGGAACCATACAAGGAACACATTTTATTTTAAACAAAAGGCACTATTGGCATCACACACACCTACCTGCTTGCGGGCATCTATATCAGCAGTATCTTCTACAAAGGCTTCATCTACTTCATGTTCCTCAAGTTCTTTTTCTGCATTTTCAGGCAAAACAATCTCAAAGTCGTTCTTTGGAGCAGGAAGGGCCATGAGTCCAAGGCGCAGGTGTTCACGAGACTCTCTCTCCTGTTTAGGTAACAGTAAGATATAATGCTTCTGGATTCATGCACTAAGTTCCATTCATCTACATTAACAGACACGAACAATATACAACTAATATCATCTGGCCATCTTAGTCTGCTACAAAGCCAAGAGAAACAAAGTCTGACAAAAGAGGCATGTTACTAATCCAGGCTGGCTACAGACCACCACCCAAGTTTATGCACTATTAAGGACAGAAACTAAAAAAAACCCAACACACAGCTTTCTTAAAGATAGCTAATCAAATCATCAAACAGGCTGAAATACACTCAAGTAAAACAACAGCATGGCACCTTTGCATCCCAGTAGTTTCAGTACAACAGCAGAGACTCATATAAATACCTTTGAAGAAATTGAAAATAATGTGAAAATGCGTCCACACTAACGATGGACACAGGGATATTTGCAAACCTAACAGGAACTTTTCTCCTTGCAGTTGCTCACAAATCTGGGGATTGCAGCACTGTACGAAAATCAGACAAACAGCACCAGATCTGGAAACCAGTGGAGTCCAGCAGGAAATTGAAGCTCCAGTTTTCCTTCTAGCAGCAAAAAAACTTTTTACTATAAAAAGGCTAAGACAGAACCAAAGTAAGTATAAGGACATCAAATAAGCCTTGTCCTTCGAGCTAAGAGAAAATCTGAAATTCTGAACTTGAAGAGTTATTTTTGTGAGAAGAACATGCCAGAAATTTGAAGTGGATATCCTTCACTAGCCCCAAAAGAAAAATGTCAATAGCCCTGGTGGGAGATATCCAAAGCCGCAATTAAGGCTGCAGAATCAGCCACATAAAAGGAGTTCCCAAGGTGCTACCTATTAGGTATATGCCCTTTTATACCATGTCTAATTGGCAGGGTACATCTGGCTGAATGTCCAAGAATGGAAACATCTGTTGTCAAAGGCGATGAAAGAATCTGGATGGGACTCAGATTACTGGATATCTCAAAACCAAGTGCTCCTAATGGCAAAAATTAAACTCCTTTAGCTCAATGTTGTCAACACGACAGACTGATGAAAAGGTCCTGCAGGTAAATCGGGAAGCCAAGATGACGAGGGATTTGAGGGCTGCACAGGATTGCAAGAAAAATGAATCTTTGCTCCAGATATATTTCCTGCTCAGCTTCAAAGATACAAGTAGGACTGAAACTTAACTATGTCTTCTTTGATAAATAGCTTTAGAGTGCTTTTACTGAGCACACTGAAAGCCAGTCTAAGTGGCAAGATTTCTGTTCTTTCAAATAAAGATTTGATTTTATCAGGTTATGAGTATAGACCTGTAGAGAAGTGGTAGAAATAACACTTGATTTTATTGTAAAATAAAACTCTGTTCAGGAGATGAGAACTAAAGATCCTGAAAATTAATAAGAGCACTGGTTTCCACTTCTTAAGTACTTCTTACCATTTGTTTTGCATAAGATGGGTCACTGTAATCTGCCATTCCCTCTTCTGGGTTGATGTTCAATTTATCACGCAGTGGAGTTCTACCAGGAGTTGTACCAACCACAGGTTTAGGAGTTAGTCCTCCACGAGGAGTTAAGCCTTCTGGTCCATGAGAAGGTGTTCTAGAGAAAGTGCAGATACGGTAATTTATTTTTTTCCCTAAAGAGCTCTACTTACAAAAGTCGGAACGCTGCAAAAAGTTACATAAATACTGTTAATAAATTCAATCTAGATTTTCTTCCTGGGAGTCAGTGAAACTACAATATGCAATTAGAAGAATCAAAAAAATAAATTGTTTAAACCTGTCAAGGTGTAACCAAGGACCTGTCAAGCTGAAATCTAGGCACATCATTATGTTAAGAGAAGTTTCAGGAGCTACATCAACACAAACTCCCACTGCTACTCTTGAGAGAAGAGATTATCCAGTCACCAGGCACTATTCTGGGATACAGTCATCAGGATTTAATTGCAAAAGCTCTGATTTCCCTACCACCTGTGGCAAGTCATTCACTCTGAATTCATCTGGCTTAACAGCTGTCCCATCTTACAATTGAATGAATCACTCTGAAGATGCCTCTTTGCTTTCACTGATTATTGAAGGAGTAATTACATTACAATAATTACTTTTAAGCACTTAAGATTAGGCAAGACAGATTAAGTTTTAAGATTCTGTGGGCCTCAGTTGTTTTTCCTCTAGACTGGGAAGAAATATCGTTCTCTATCCCAATAACCTACTACATGAAAGGCGTGCAGACATTGTCTTGGATATAGTCACAAGTTTTCTGTTGCCAACTTATAATGAGGTTTCACATAGTGATGATAATAATAATAAACTGTTAAGACACTGTTAAGTGTCTCAAAGAAAGGGGAAAAAGAAGGGAAAGAAGAGGGAAAGCTTTTAGAGAAAAGCCTACATTATGGTACTCATCTATGCTTACGTAAATATTTTCAGACAGTAATAACAAGTTATGTGCTGTAGACAATAACCCTGGCAGAGACAGACTGGACAAGATGATTAAATACATCATTTCCACTACTAGTTACTGTAGTTCTGTAGTGTCAGTAAGATGACATAGTGGTGGACAAACACAATTGTATATAAGGCCTGACACGCTACTGGTCCTCTTTTAAAGGGATACAAGTGTCTTATTTACTGGGTATGTCTGTGAGAGGCAAGTGATACTTTCCTCTTGCTTGAGGTTGTTCACGGATTTTTATGAACTCTCATTTAGGACAACAAATACAAGCAAAATGAAACACCTGCAAAAAAACTAGAAAAATTAATTTTTATGTTTTCAAATGAATGTTTCATGGGATATATTTACTTTGTTGATTACTAGCAGAATTAGTTGTTTCTTCTGGAAACTCAGCATAAAATTTCCAAGTAAGCGTGTTGTTTTTTTCTAGTTGTCTCAGTTCCATGCAGATTTAAAACCCTATTACAATTTTCAACTTAATACCTTTTAATAAAATTCTTATAACTAGGATGTGGAAAAAAACTCAACAAAACAAAACAAAAAACCTAATGCAAGGCAACAACCTCCATAAAAATCTTACAAATTTCATACCATCATAGGGTAAAAAAGGTGTACTAAATTTAAATATTTGCTCTTTTGGTCTAAATAAGATGATGGCTCTGCTTCACTGCTCTGCCTCCTTAAAAAGTTATGGCTTCCCTTTGTTTTATTTTTAACCACTTAATGGATTTTTTTTTTCTCTCTGCTCAAGGTCTTACATTTTCACACTGATACAGCATTTCTGCATGCAAGCCAAGTTGATACATAGGTACCATATTTACATGTGCAAATCTGAACTTCAGAAGTTAAAAAACACCACAACCACCAAAAAATAAAACCCGAACAAACAACAAAATTAGAATGTCCTTACATTTTTTAATATAAAATAACCCAAGTGAACAGCCAGATCACTCCAGGCCAAACTCTACATTCATTCTACACCGCACTGATGCCAATAGATCTCCAGAAAAGGATTCATTTATGTAGATCCAATTAAAAGAGCAGGGCTTTTGCACACAGCTTTTAAACAACAAAATAAAGCTGCTTTTGAAAAGCTGCCATAAAGGTCCCTTTTATTGCATTCTCCACTTTTCCTACTAGCATGATACAAGTAAAATTAGAACCTAAGTTGAAAAAATTGACAGACAAAATGTACCAAGTAATATTTTCTAGCTGTATGGTATTTGGCATTTGTGGGATATATATTTATTCAGGACTCACTGTAAGAGTTAAACCAGCAATTCCATACTATTTAGGTTGGCAATATAAGAAATATTTTATTTTGGATATATACGGCTTATAAAATATTTACTCCAGCTTTTCAAAAATTCAGTGTGGGTTTGGCGAAGGGACCTCCCACACCTTCGACTCAGAGGTAATACTTTGGAAAGGCTAGGATCCACATACAGAATGACACTCCATCTTACTATTTATACTGCTGTATTACTTCAGTATAATTTATATTGCTCCAGACCACAGAAGACCTCATTTTGGACCAAAACTCCAGTGAGCTATACACTGTACAGGTATAGATGAAGATGGCATGGCTGAGCTTGTGAAAGACACAGAGAAAGTTGTACAAGAGGGCTTGAAATAAAAGCAAGTTAAAATTTGTTTTGAAGCACTGATGATAACCTACTATTTCACATGTTGCAATCCGCTCCCTCCACCCACCTCCACTAGATACATGCCCAGCCAAGTACCCATGAGAAAAAAGAGTCTGCTTTACCTGAAGGGTGTGGAAAGCACAGTATTTGGAGTCTGAACAACCTGTTTCTGTGGTGTTACCCCCGAAAAGTCACTTTCATGCAAGGGAGTGTTAAGACCTCCTTTCAGGGGGGTATCCACATTTGTGAGAGCCATCAAATTCTGGGCTTCCTGTATAAGAGGCAACACATGCAGTACATCACCAAGACTTTCACAGTCACACTCTACTATACATGTTTAACAGATTGAGTAGCAGTAAGAACAGCTCAAGAGTTATTTGAATATCAATCAGTTTGCGGAAAATGTTTAACACTTAATTTTTAACACCCATACGCTAGTATTTACAAACCCTACTGTTCCACTGAAAGGGATCATTTCCTTGAAATCTTCATCTCCAGCAAAACATATTATAAATTGGAGTTGCAAAAATGAGTGGGTTACTTAATGTTTCAAATTCCTTCAGTTTGCTAGACTCCATAAACCTCCAAGATTTATTAGTAACTGAATACTCAAGTCATCCTAAGGATCCTCATTTTCAGAGGGAACAACACACTTGCACTCTGAAATCCAACATGAATGAAGCTTATCCAAATTGCACTTCAAAATGAATGTTCCAAAAGAGATGGCTGCCATTCAGATTTTTGGTCCATTACTCAACTGGGGCTTTTATGAATAGCCTTCTATTTTTTATTTTTCCTTTTTACAACAAGGCACTCTGAAAATGAGCTAATGAACTACTGCACGTAGCAATTATCTTCACAGAAGACTACTTATCCATCTACAGAACTGTGTATATTCATCATACTATGACATATCTGATGTCAGAGTACTCCATTTGAAGGTGAATGTGACTGTCCCTGCAAACACTGCACAGAGACTTAGGTCACAATCTGTAGAGTCAGGAACTTTTTCTTTTCTCCTATCATGAAACTGTTGAAATACAGCTCACTATCAACACAGCAGGTTTTTTTTGTTTTGTTTTGGGGTGGGGTTTTGTTTGTTTTACACACTAGCTGCACTGATTACATTCAGGCATTTCCTCACACTAAACAAAACATTATCCAACACCACCAGTTTTTGAAAGAACCCAGACATTCACACAGTCAGTGTAACAAAACTGCAATTCAGAGGTTGCAAGGGTTAAGTTTTTTAACAATCTTTGTCTTAAGTGGTTTTAAGCCAATAAAGAACTTGGAAAATATTCTTGCATTGTTGCAGTTAATTACTTCTTGTTTTCTGAAATAAAAGCTGAACAGCAAAACTAAGCAGGAAACACATAAAAGACATTGTTTTAAGGACATGAACACCACATACATCTTTGATGCTGAGAGGTACCCAAGACAAGGAGAAATTATAAAAGACACCAGGAGAATGGTTAATGCTAAAAGTTGCACACAATATATAATAATAAAAAAAAAAAAGTATCATAGCGTTCTGAAGCATGTTGACAACTGATCAGATAGAAATGGATCTGCTTCTATGCCTTTCAGTACATCCTGGAGATCATGTGTCAGTTCAAGTCCCAGTACCACACATAATCTAAGGAATGTTTCCATGGTGCTTACACCTTCTATTCAGCTGACCACTGCACTAGAACTAAAAACCCATTCTTTACATTTATACTCTACCTGAAGGATCCTGTCTTGTGCAGCCGGAGTTTTGGGAGTCCTTAGTGCTATGCTGTTGTTGGTCACATTATATTCAGACAGAAGAGTGCTGGAAGCTGAGTTTGTAATTCCAGATTCCTCAGCAGTCTGGCGTGCAATCTCACTTGCCTGGCCTACTTTTACAACTTCTTCAAGTTCTGTATCAGATATCTTTAAAAGAGAAAATTCCATGGCATAGTGAGATAAAATACAACCACGAGATTCACTTGATAAAGCAGAAATCATTGATTGGCATTGGCCTTACAAGTTGCTCATTGATCAATGAGCAGCTTACCTGAGGAGCTGGAAGCACTAGTTTACTTCTTTTTTTGGTAAATTCTGACACACCACTGGTCTGTAGAATAGCTGAAGGCAAGTCTGACTCTTTTTTCCGTTTCATATGTTGTTTGTCTTTTTTGCGCTCTCTTCCCTCCCTTTCACTGTCATTATGGATAAGAGAATCATTTTAGAACACTCAGAACATCTACAAAGTAAAACAAACAAGCAAAAAGCATGCGCCCCAATCAAAAGTTGGATATGCTGAAATAAGACATGTTGCAGGAAGAGTGAACCACCTTGTCGCGCAGATGTTAAGTGATGAGATATGGTCTGCAGATCTTGCAGCAGAACCTACAACAAAGCAGTGTAATGCTTCTAAACTGTGGAATTAAGCAACAGTTGGTTGCTTCAGCTACAATCAACAGGGTCACTGGAGCAAGAAGAAAATGTCAGTCCAAGAATTCAGATAGCAACAATCAGAGGATGTGAACAGTCCCTTTTTCTCCAGCAGCTGCTAAGAGAAGACAAACAATTTCTGTGGGATATGGGAAGCAATTTCTCTTCAGCATTTATTAAAATGGTATTTTCTTCAAACAGCAATGGAGTCAGCCTGTGAAATCACAAGCTTCAGTTTGAAGCTCCTGCCAGACTGTCTGAACTAACAGCCATACAGAAAGAATCAATTAGATCACAAGCTAATAAAGCAAATCATATGTAGTACCGGACCTACTCTCTCAGTGAAAAGCAGTTGGCAGAAGTAGTGGGAAATGCAATAGTACAATTAAATATGTACCATACTGCTCATGATGAAGATGGGCATTTAATTTCTCACCTGCATGTTCTGGGATTTTTTCGGGGGAGGGAAAGAAATCAACCTAAGGAAATTCTACTTAAGAACAATTCCATCAAAAGTAATACAACAACAAGTAAAATCTACTCCTGTAAGCAAAGGACTGCAAATACACAAGCAAATCTACTGCTAAAAGAAAATGTACCTCAAAAAAATTAAGATTTCAATTTAAAGAGCAAGAATGTGCATGAGGAACTTTATTCTCATGGAAAAGAGGTCAACTAGACCTTTTAGAAACATAAAAAATACAGGAGACTGAAAAGGCAGAAGCAACCTGCACTAGTATCTGTTCCATGGAAAATACAACTCCTGCCCTCATTATGTTTCAGACATTTCCAGGACTTAACACTTAGATACATATATGTTGGGTTTTTTTCAAATATACTATTCCCTCCTTAGTATAACACACACTTACGATCTTAATTCTCCATCCAGGTCTTGCTGACGTAGCTTCCTGAAATCTGCATCCAGGGACTGGTAGTTTTCCTCTGATGTATCATAAAAACCAGGGGCAGGCTTCTTTTCGAATGGGATTTCTGCATTATAATCCACACCTCTCTTCTTTTTTCTTTTCTTCTGGATCTCAATTCCAGCAGCCCGAAGTTCTCGTCTTTTCTGGAGAGCAGCAAGCCGTCTAAGGAAAAGGTAATACTATGTGATTTAAAGTGCATACCTATAGGTGGTTCCTGTATCCTAAGATCTGGTACTACTTTTTTCAGTTGCTGCTGTGACATCTATACAAGAATGAAGGTCTTGTCACAAATGACTATCAAAAAGTCCGATTCTGCAATGACTTAAGGCTGTGCCTGACTTTATGCATTGTAAATGCTCCAGTCAATAAAAGCAGTCCCAATACATGAAACTAAGCATAGGCTTACCTAGCTTCTTCCAACTGCTTCTCTCTTGCTTTTCTTTTGGCCTTCTTTCCCTGTGTATTAGCCAGACGAGCTCTAGCTTCAGACAGCATTTCAAGTTCATCTACAATAGTGCAGATAAATACAGATAAATGAATTTGCACTTAAAGGATGGGAGTAAGGTAAAAAGTGACATTAAGACCAGAAAGCAATCTTTAAAAGCTGAATGAATCAATGCTTTTACAGGCATTCTGAATGATCACTAAATTAGTTTTCTCCAAGTTGCTCCAATGTATTTTATAAATCATTGCCCAGATGAAATGAATACTTTAAGGAAAAATGCCTAATGTTGAAAATAATTCAACTAATTTCTACAGTAAATCAAAACATCTATAGAAAGAGGCAAACTGACCACACTAAGGAAAATAGAATTTCATTTACATCTTCATCAGAGAGTACTGTATTATAGAATTTGTTAATTTCATTTACATCCAGATTCAAGAGTGCTACACTTTTGAACCTGTGACTATTCAAAAACACCATTGCTCCACTCATGGAATTTTAGCAATGTTCATTTTAAGTTCAATATATTGCTATGTGCAAGGAAAAAAGCTGTGTAGTCCTCCTGTGCTTCAGCAGGGATTCATCTGGGAGGTATGAGCTGATGGAAGAAGATGAAGAATAAGACATAAGAATGAAATAAGAATGCAAACGAGCAGAGCAGTTGTCAAAGCAAAGAACAGTCAGTCATGGCAAGACATGACAAAGACAGATGAAAAGCAGGAAACAAACCAAGAAAAGGAAAAGAAAACTGGAAAAGTATAACTGACTGGCCAGATGCAGAAATAAGACAAAACCTGTAAGAAAAAAAATGTTGGGGGGAGAGAAGGGGAGACAAAACAAACTCAGGGTACAGAGGCTGTGTAAAAAGAAAAAACAAAGAAATCAGATTTCTGTCAAAAGCAGTAAACAAACTCATATCTTACCTTCATCCATGTCAATAGGATCTGGCCTGGCTGGTTTGGTTTCTGGATTTGGATCAATTTCTCCAGGTTTAAGTTTCCGAGGATCGTCAGCAGTTTCTTCCTCATTGTCTCTCTGAGCAGCTTTGTCCCTAAAAACACATTGTATGTACACATCACAACTGGCTCTTTGTTTTCCTCCACGCTTGTAATAATCATCCCTTAAACACCCCAAAGACTGATCAAAAAAGTAACCTTGTACTATGTATCATACATTAAACTTGTTATACAAGTACTGCAAAAAAGATGAACGTGGTACAGTTACATAATCTTATATTAGACAAGAGAAAGAAGCCAACATAGTATTACATTACAACAATAAAATACTATATAAAATACAATATTGACAAAGCTAATAGTAGAGAACTCTCCTTGGGTAATCTTTAACAGTAAGGACAAGAATTCAAGCAGTGTGACAAAATGAACAATCAAATGTTTCCCATTATACTCAACCAATCACACCAGAATTAAGAAAGCTCACAAGGGAAAACGGCACTTTCCTTCTCTTCTCATGGCCTAACAAAAACCTCTGTAGCATACAGACATGATGGTTGCACATTCAGCAGTTTCAACAACATGTGTTTTATGTCTACATGTCTGTCTTTTTTATTCTCTCTCCCACACTCACTCATGCTGACCAGCCAGTCAAAAAATACCCAAACAAACCTGAAACGGAAGCCCATAGAAAGTATCAATCTTGACACTCCTCTAGCAAGAATGAGGAGAAGCAAGAAAATATACACCTATTGCTACTCAAGCCTGCTCTCCCAAGTTTCAGGAGCTGCTTCTTTCAAGCTAGACACATTGACTGAAAAGAAACAGTCCTTAAGGACTTGCTTACAAAAGGACTTAGTCAACTTGAAACCACCGTACTTCAGAACCACAGGAGAAGGAAATTACACATCTATACAACAAACTCTGCAGATGTTCCTGGTATGCACCTCTAGTAAAACAGTAACTCACAGCAGAAATTCATAGTGTTCCAAACACTGTGCAGCAGTTCTTCCGATAATGGGGGCAATGGTCCTCCACTGGGTTGGCATGAGCTTGGCCAGGTGCAACAGTTTCTCCTCCTCTTCCCGTGACCACTCTGTCTTTTTGATGCTCGGGTCTAGCCACTCATACCTGTTAAAAAGTGAAAAAAATAAGGACAATAGAGCCAAGCTATCCACATTTGTCTTGAATTAATTCAGAACAGTGTTTACCCAAATCATCACAATGAGATTTCAAAATCTTGTCATGCAAATTTAATACAGGTTTTTTTCTGTACAAAAGGATGTTACTCCAGAGTATTTTTATGACATATGTATTGGACCTTTAAAATGTGTTATTTATCCACCACTCTTCATACAGTTATTGCCTCTCCTTCCTTTCCACATCTCTATTCTGGCAAAGTAAGGAGTCACAAAATTAATCCAGAAAAGGAAAAGTAAAAATTGCAACAACCTAACGTACCAGAAATGGTAGATTTGTTTTGACTGGATCCTTCAGCAGTTATCTTACTAATCTTTAACTGTGCCAGTGCTGTTACCTTTATACAGAATTATTCTAACAAATATGTGCAGTTCAGTACTCAAGAAATCAAATCTGATTCTCAGATTCATACTGCATGTATTTGCATAAGTTTTAAAATTCTATTTTTTTATATAAAGTGAAATTCCACAGTGCAATTTCTAAACACTTATCCTCAAGCCAAACTCTTATTATGAAAAATCAGAAAATTATCTGTAAGAGAGATTAATATCTGTGCTGGTTTGGGCTGGGATAGAGTTAATTTTCCTCACAGTAGCTAGTATGGGGCTACATTTTGGATGTGTGCTGAAAACAGTGTTGATAACACAGGGATGTTTTCATTACTGCTGAGCAGTGCTTACACAGAGTCAAGGCCTCTTCTGCTTCTCACACCACGCCACCATGAGTAGGCTGGGGGGGCACAAGAAGTTGGGAGGGGACACAGCTGGGACAGCTGACCCCAACTGACCAAAGGGATATTCCAGACCATATGACATCATGATCAGCATATAAAGCTGGGGGAAGAAGAAGGAAAGGAGGATGTTTGGAGTGATGGCGTTTGTCTTCCCAAGTCACCGCGTAATGGAGCCCTGCTTTCCTGGAGATGGCTGAACACCTGCCTGCCGATGGGAAGTAGCGAATGAATTCCTTGTTTTGCTCTGCTTGCATGCACAGCTTTTGCTTTAGTTATTAAACTGTCTTTATCTCAACCCATGATTTTTCTCACTTTTACCCTTCCAATTCTCTCCCCCATTCCACTGAGGGGGAGTGAGTGAGCAGCTGTGTGGTGCTTAGTTGCCGGCTAGGGTTAAACCACAACAATATCTTACAATATTACTTCATTGTTAATACTCACTGATTAAAAATGTGTAAATATGGGGAAAAAAATCATGTACACAATTTTAAGTGATCCTCCATTTGCCAACACTGCAGTCACTGGCAAAGAGAACATTTGGCTACTTTTGTTCAATTACTTTCAAGCAATAAGAATCTGCAATATCCACAATAGCAGGAATGAAAGAATCTTAAAACTATTGTTCCTCTGTAGACATAAATTAATCTGTGGTAATTTCTAAATTGCCACTAATTATGAATCTCATTTTCTCAGACATGGCAATTCTCACTTACCATCTGGCTTTGCACTGTTTTGCTGATTTTCTATGCAATAAAGAAGCAATACGAGACCACTGGTTTTTGCCATATTTCATCACAGCTGCTTTCAGAATTTCATCCTTAAAAAAAAAAATAAAATACTGTTATGGATCACAAGAACTTGCAAAACAGAAAGTTTGAGCTTAAGCAGAGGACAACATGGTGGATTTCATCTAATGGGCTGACCCAGTGGAAACAGCACAGCACTGCTACTTCTTTTCCACATTTTATTCTCAAGATGAATGAGGATTTGTATTTCAAAGGCCAATGAAATCAATAAAGATTAAATTAAAAATCTTTATTAAATAAGTAAGTTTCCCTTTTACAAGTAAATCTTAAAATAAATCACTTTAATGTTCAGAAGGTAACATCCAAAAGTGCTGATCCCAAAGCTTATAAACTTCTGGGGGGAAAAAAACCCCACCAAAACATAATGGATTCAGCTTGGGAGGCAGGTTGTTCATATACATCAAAGTGTGCACTGAGATTTCACCAAAAGCTAGAAGTCCTATCAACTGTCTGTCAATCCATCCACCAATTCCTCTCTTCCCTCCCCCCAGATAAATGGGTTCATTATTTCTGGTTTCCTCACAGGCCAGAAAGTGGTATTTTAAATGCATCAAAGCTATTCTTGCAGCCTTGTCAACCACAGATGTTCCTCTTCTGTATCCAATAAGTACTTGTAGTTGTGTTCAGAATCTGTTCAGCTGTACCATGCAGATGCTACTCATCAAGAACAGATACTCTGTCTAGCATGGACATCTCTCAGAGCACACAGCAGCTTTAAATGTAAGCTGATGATGAATTCTGGCTTGAGCTGCTGCAGGAAACAATTAATGTAATTTCTATTAAAAAATAAATAATAAGTCCTCTCGGTTTTTTAAATTTACTTGGTGTTATATGGCATACAGTAGTAATACTGATAACATTAGCAGACTTTTTTGCAAGTAATCGGTCATTTTACGAATGACCTGATATGAAGTGGTTCCACTTTCTGTATTTTTAATGTTGTACATATAATCAAAATGTTAATCAAAAGAACAGCACCGAAGAGAGATAATTCATCTCTGGTACACAAGAAATGGTGAAACAATGATCTATTTAACGCACTGC
This sequence comes from Haliaeetus albicilla, assembly GCF_947461875.1. Classification (NCBI taxonomy): domain Eukaryota; kingdom Metazoa; phylum Chordata; class Aves; order Accipitriformes; family Accipitridae; genus Haliaeetus; species Haliaeetus albicilla. Next base: position 5,484,025 of record NC_091500.1, on the reverse strand, counting down.
TGTTTCTCTTAATAGCCACCAAAATTAGTCAATTATGGAAGACCATAGGAATGGGGTACGCAGACAGTGGTTCTTCCTATCCTCTGCTGGCCCCAATTTAGCTGCCAATTTAGCTGCCTCCTGGCACATAGCTGATATGTCACAAGTGGTTAAAAGCACATATAGCACACAGTACATTTACCTTCTATTGTTCTTTTCTCACTGCTTTCTAGAACTACGTACATGCCTAGCGTTCACAGTATACAGTGGCAGAGTTCTGGATTTTACACAGTGTTGGGTACATCCTTTTGCTTTAAACATGTATCTAATAAAACTGACATCCTTGATTTCTTGTGTTATTATTTTTCTTTTCACCATCGCTTGCAGTTCTGAAAGCATGCGATGGCAAAAATGGGAGAGTGGGGTGGGGTTCTCTGCTCTTTTTTTGAACAGCACATAAATTTCTGTGTAGGAAACACTTCAAGCTGCAGATGAAGAGCCCATACCCATCTTCACCATTTCCGCATTTGGAAGAGTCTTCAAGTGCAAGAGATTCCAGCTCCCTCATACCCCTAGAGAACAAGAAGCCCGCCTATGCAGTGTAAGACACACTCCAGCCTGCGAAAGGGACATCTCCGAGAACAGCACGGCCCACACAACCCCTCCAGCTGCTGTGACGACAGTTTCTCCAGGGGGAAGGGACACGACACGCGCAGGGGCTGAGCCTCCTGCCCTCCCCAGCACGCAGCCTTCAGGAGAAACACCACCGATCTGTGACCTCTGCCCACTAGGGCAGGGGGCGAGGAGGAAGCTCCAGGCCAACTGAGGAACCAAGCCCACCAGAGCCACAGCGGCCCGCAGACGCCTAACCCTCCACATGTCCCGCTACCGAGGGCCCAGGAAGATCCCCGTCTCCCCAGTTACAAGACACCCCACTCCATGAGGGCCCCGCGCATGCGCACTACGACCCCTCCACCAGCGCCTGCGCACTAGCGCAGGGCACCCCCCACCTCCCCCCCCCCGCCACCGCCCGCCGCTGCGGGCCGAGCGCTTGGGGCTCGGGGGATTAAAGCGAGCAGAGTCGTACCTCGGTGTTCCGCCACACACCGCCTTTAATCATAATCCGCGGCATCTTGGCGGCGAAAGGGCTGGAAGTCCCGCAGAGAAAAAGCGGTGGGAAGAAGGGAACGCCGCTCGCCTCAGCGGGGCCCGCCCACAGCCCGCGCAGGCGCCCTGGGCGGGAGAGGCGCGCGCTCTGCGCAGGCGCACGGGGGATACGGGGACGACCGCGCAGGGGAGGGGCGGCACGGCTGGCGCAGGCGCACAGGGGCGGGGCGGCGGCTGGCTGCTCTGCGCAGGCGCGGGCGATGCGTCTCGTCGGACCAGGAGGTTTGGGGGAGGCGCTTTGCTCTAGCGCCCCCTGTGGGCCGGAGGTGCGCACGGCAGAGGGACCCTCTTAAAAGGATGAACTCGAGGATTCATTAAATTCTGTCAAATTCCCCAAGGGACACAAATGGGGAAGGAAGGGGACGGCAGAAGAGAATCAGATTTCACCAACGTTACATTTACAGCATGCTTTGTTAGTATGAGAAAAAACGTGCATTTACTCTAGTCCAAATGGAAACTGAGGTAGTAGCATATAGTAACATACAGTAAAGTAAAAAAAAAAAAAAAAAAAAAAAAAATAGTATTTCCTTTCTTCTGTTTTAGATAAATCTGGTTGGTGGTTAACCATATTGCAGCATGGTCCGATTCACCTATATCCATTTACTTCATCCCGCGTTTAACTTTTATTCACTTATTGAGTAGATGCACGGCAGATAAAATGACACCTATTTGCTCAAGTTGTTTGTCATTAGTGTGATTTCCTACTACATTTTACTGTTTGGTCCAAATTCATAAAGTAAATTAAGGAAGTTTTTTTGGTTGAAACAGAAAGCTTCACGGTATGATTTGGGAAAGGCTTTGATTTTTGTTACAACTCTGCAAGAATAAAAAATATTACACCTTTCACTAGCAAAAAAAAAAAAAATCAAGAACAGCCTGTGCCCTTATTTTAAAACAAGTATGCCTTTACATTTAAATGCCTCTGACTTGGCAGACTGAGAATCACTTCCAGTCCCCAAAAGTGCAATGCATTGCATAAGAAACAGAGAGGAACCTCATGAGTTATCAAATACTATTTTTATTAGAGGCAATCACCTGGAATAATTATTTTTACAAACTCATCAAGCTCCAGCTTAAAAATGTCTTCTGTTGTTCTTTCTTACAACTAAAAGAAACTTATGCTGTTTACAAACTCTTTTAAAAATGTCCTTCAATTAATTTATCCCCCTTAAATGGAGCTCCCTTTTTCCTCATTGTACACCATACTTGTAAACAATCATTCTCCATCAGATTTAGCTTTCCTAGTCTCTGATATATAGGCTTACAATCCTCTTCACCATTTTTGTTTCCTCTTTGTACCTGTTCTTTTGAATTTTTCTTCAAATGACCAGAATTGTACAGTAATGCAGATAAAAATTCCTCCATGCTTGTGTAACACTGTTGTTATTTCCCAGAAGTGCTTTTCTTTATTCATATCAGGATAATGTTGCTCTTTCTCACAACTCTATCAGGCAGTTAGCTCAATCATTCCAAGATCTGAATCACTCATTCCCAAGTAGCGACTTCCCAGCTTGTAGGAAAGACATCTGTAACTACCAGGGTTCAGTCACAGACACTTACTTGTCTGATTTTACTGCAGCTAGAAAGAACTAGATCACTTAAATACCTTTGCTGATCTGGCCTTAAATACATGCATCCACTCTTGAGTTCAATCCACTCTTGGAAAATTGCGTTCCAAATCACAGAATGGCTGTGGGACATCTGGAGGTCACCTGGTCGAAAGCCCTGCTCAAGCAGAACCACCCAGAGCCGGCTGCCCAGGACCACGTCCAGACGGCTTCTGAACATCTCCAAGGAGGGAGACTCCACCACCTCTCTGGGAAACCGTTTCCAACCTGGCTCCTACGTTACCAGAAAGCCTCTGCAAGATATTATCTGTATTTATAAAGAAAAGCATACATTTGAGAGCAGTAAAAAAGCAGTGGTAGTTGCATGTTTATATTCTCTAAATTAAGCTATAGGTTTACTCAGCTGTTTCATGGACTGAACCGTAACATTAGGGGACAGTTAGCACCAGCCCTTTGCCGTTGTTTTTCCTCACACAAGAGGGTAACACCGCTGTTATCAATACCACTGAGCGTATTATAGTCAGTGATGTCCACACAAGAGTTTCTAGCACCACATACCTCTGTAAAACAAGCAAAGATTTATCTAGATTTTAATATAAAGTGGAAGAAGCACCCATCCGCCCTCACCATACCAGGCTAACAACTGCTGGTTGGCACGAGTGGTCCTTATACATGCTATTTTAGATGCACGGTAAACCCCTAAAAAAATAAATTTTACAGTTCAAGATACTGACAAGGTTTTCAGCCTAACTAAGTAGTATTTGCAGTATATCAGCAAGTGGTTAAATTGAAGTTCTCTGAAAAGTATGATGTTGTCTATTTTAAGAAACAAAGAACACAGAAACTACCAGCCTGAGAAAAGATGAGGCATTTCATACTAGATTAACATTAGACATTTACATAAAATTGAAGATCAATTTAAGGATTCTCAGTATCATAAAATACCTGATTAAGGACAATATTACCATTTCTGTCAGACTACTCAAAGAATTATCAAAAGTAGAGACAAAATAACTGCCTAACAAACCTTTTATATATACACACATACAGAAAACATTTTCATATCCCAATTATCCAGTGATGACAAAAAACTTTTGTTTCTGTAATTTTGTGAGATACTATTTTTTTTTTCTGTTTCAAGTATTGCAGGAGAACCTGGGAGTAGGGAATGCAACCATCAGCAGATGGGAGGTAACATTAAGCTTCCCAACACACTGAAAATTTTTAAATGAGAAGTTATTACTATAAATTATTATGTGCACTTCCTTCCCTTCCTTTAAACATTCTTTCAGTCAGTCAAGGGGTTTTTTAACTGATTTTTACAAGAAAATAAGTGGCAGAGAGTAACTGTTTAAGCTGGTAACATCGGCCAAATCGTAAATGAAGCTCTGAGAAGAATCTGAAGTAAACCAGTACCCTGAGTTTCACTCTCCAGACCAAAACACTGGATGCGTCCATCACCAGCCATCGTTCTAGGGACAGCAGGGGAATGTAAAGCAATAAACAAATTCAGGACATGCAAACCTCCCCAGAACTGAGTGCCAACTTGCAATTCCCAAACTTACATTCCAAGCCCATGATGCCGCTTATGCTTTTCCAAAAGTTTTTTGGTAGGCAGCATCACATTACAGTTTACACACTTGTACTTTTTTTTGTGTGTTTTTACATGCTTTTGGAAAGCACGTTTATCTACCGTAGAAAATTTACACCTTCTGCAGTGCAACTTTAAATGAGTCAGTAAGTGGCGTTTCAGGTGGCTAGATGTGCGGAAAGCAACAGCGCACTGATTGCACTTGAATGGCTTCTCCCCTGTATGAATTCTCAAGTGTGGCTTCAAGTTACCATTGTGGGCTGTGGAATAGCCACACTCGTCACACGTGTACGTTTTGACAGGTAGCTGCTTTTGATCGTAGAGACAGCCAGTAGATGAGCTTTCCTCACAACAGTGTGAAGCCAGATGCTGTTTCAAGGACAGCCATTTGTTTGTTGAATAGTCGCAGTTCCTGCACTTGAGATGCTCCATATTAAAATGGGTGACCCTGTGTCTTTTCAGGTGACTGGAAGTACGAAACTTCTTCTGACAAACACTGCAGCTGTAAGGTTTCTCACCTGTGTGAGTTCTTACATGTAGTTCAAGGTTGCTTAAAACGTAAGTAGTGTACTCACACTCTGCACACTGATAGAACCGTGGCTGACTTTGTGCTAGCAAATCATTTTCTTTGCCCCACTGGACATCTGGCTGTACTCCACAGACTTCTGAACCAAGCAAGGAATGGACACTGGTTGAACCTTCTGAGGAACCAAAATCTCCTTCTGGACACAGGCCTACATGGATTTCATGATGCAATTCAAGATTCTCTAAATGGCTATCTGCATAGAGGCAATGGCCAAACTCGTATCCATTCTTTATATGAATAAGGCTGTGTTTCTGCAAATGGTTTGATGTTTTAAATGTCTTATTACATTCTTTACATACATATAGCCTTTCATCTCTATGCATTTTTAGGTGCAGCTTAAAGTCGCTATGAACAGCAGTAGCATAACTGCAGTGTTGGCACTTGTACGTTTTGAATGCAGACAAACTGGAAGGCCACGTATCCTTTAAGTTTTCCACAAATTCATTATATGCATCATCATCTTGATCTTGTGAATCAGAGGCCTTGGAGTTGAAGAGAGGTTCCTCTTTGCAAATGACAGTGTCCATTTTGTATGAATTCAGAGGAACTTCTGATCTATTCCCAGTAATACGTAAACTGTCACTTCCATGGCTGTTTTCAGGGAATTTCTTCCCAGAGCACATTTTCTCATTGCCCTGCACATCACCTGCCTGCTCAAAGTCTACTTCTGAAGCCAGCATCCCCCCACTAAGACAATCATTTTCTTTACCAGAAAGAGACAGAGAAACATGATCCTGGGAATCACTGGCAACTTTGCATATTTTGCTTTTAAGATGTTCATTGCTCTGACTCGTATAACCATTAGCAGTAGCCTTAAGCTGTTCATGGAATTTCTTATGAAAGCTTAGATGTCCTCTAGTGTAAAACACTACGTTACACTCATCACATGTATAACTCTTTAAAGGTCTTTGAGTTCTCTTTCTTTCACTTATGGCATCAAGTTGCTGCCCTTGGCATGTTTCTTTGCCTGCATGTAATCTTCTGTGTCTCTTTAACCCAGTGGTGCTTGTGAATGCTGACTGGCAAAACTCACAGGAATATGGTTTAGCCCCTGTGTGTATGTAGCTATGCCTTACCATGCTTGCAAAATATAACGACAAAAAGGTGCAAAACCTGCACTGGTACAGCTTATACCCAGCATGCCAGTACATGTGATTTAACAGGTAGGATAAGCTAATGCAGGAGTAATCACATTGAGGACACTGGTAAGGTGGTCTCTCTTTATGTCCCTTCATGTGATGAATAAAAACTCTAGGATTTGATGAAGCAAACAAACAAAGTTTGCAGGAAAAAGTAACTGGAACACCCAGAGGTGTAAAGTCCCTTTCAATTTTGATGAAAAATTTCTCGTATTTACTTTCTTTTTTCTTGGCGTCAGATTTTCTTTCTTTAGATCTCTGCCTAACTTTTCTTGCATTTATTCTATTTCTTCTTGCCTTTTGCAATCTAGTCATTTTCTTATGAAATTTAAGGTGATTCTTAAGGTTGGCAGAAAAGAAAAAGGTTCTTTTACAAAAACAGCATTTATGTATTTTCTTATCTTTATGAGCTGAATAAACATGCTTCTTTAGATGTGCACTGCATTTATATACAGAACTACAAAACCTGCACTTCAATCTTTCATGCTTATTTATAGAACAAGATGCTTTAGAAAAAGGTTTGATGGTCACACTATTACTTAGCCACGCTAAACCTGTCTGCTGGCTTTGGAATTCCTTTGGGTCTTCATGAGGAGAAACAACATTTTGTTGCCGATACCTTTTTTTAGGAAATGGTGTTAATGTCTTATAAATATGCTCTCCAGTAGTATTTGATTCAGCAGAAGTAGAAGCATTCATCTCTGGTTTCCCTACATCTTTTAGCAGTTCTTCTGAAGTCAAAGAACATCTATTAAGAAATGGAGCAGAACACGTATAAGTAAGTTTTCGTTCTTCTTTCAAGCCATGTTCCAAAAGAGAAGTCAGAATTACATCTTCAAATTTGCTTCTCTTTCTGTTATTAGCTTCATTGTCTCCATTCTCTGAAGAATCAGGATCTACAGGGGGATAAGAAATCACACATGTGACATTTCATACAATCACCAATGTTCATGATTAATTGGCAGTAATAATCCCAAATTGTCTGATGACCTGCTTGCTCTTCACTCCATTTACTTCCTTAATATCTTCCTATCTCCACTTCTTTCCTAATATCTCTCTCCATGCTTCCCACCCCAACATTTAAATAATGTTTTAAGAGAAGAAATCCTAGTTAGAAGCCTCCTCCTGTCCAATTCCTCTTTTCACTCAAAGCTCTGAATTTCACAGGACAACACTGCATCCCTTACGGTTTTTAATGAAACAGCTTTATGCCAGAATTCCTCTGAAAGTACTGTCACCTAGCTTTGCTAGGGCTCCATTCTCACAAGTATGATACTCCTTCTGCTTTTTTTTTTTCAGATCGTTTTCCCTAATGAAAGGCCACCCTTTTGCAAACTGCAGCAGAATGAAACAGCACCAATTTATTGCAGTTTCACAGGAGTCGGTGAAAGAAATAAGCACACTCCAGCCAATATTCTCCCTCTGCTGCATACGACATTAATCTATGTTGAAATGCTTACTGTAAAATAAACAGCTTTAGCATTCTTCCTATACACTTTCCTACCCATCTCAAAAACTTGAAATGTACCAGATTTCTTAAACTCTTGCACTAGTCTTATTAAGAAGTTACCTTCCATTTCAACAATTGTCTCCATCTCCTTGTGGATCTCTGGTTGTTCCTCTTGACAACCATCAGAAAGAACACTTGCAACACTAACAAGTTCCTCTTCATGTCTGGATATCGCTGCCACGGTCAACCGTCTGCTTGTCTTGATGGTCTCATCTCTACCCTCGTTGCCAGCAGAAGAAAGGAGAGGAGGAATCTTCTGAAAGCCGTCATCACCACCACCTTCTTTTCCGTCACTGGTTTCAGTTATCTCTGTAAGCTCTGTTCTGCAAGACGATGTAGGCAACACATAATTTTGACTATATTTATCCTTGCCTGCATCACACCAATCACTTAAAGGTGACTTTGATCCGTTACACACATTCTCAGCAACCCATTTTTCTTCAGAATATTCCGTATGACTATCCTTATTTGAAGCTGTTTTTTCTTCCCAAACGCTTAAACTGTTACTGTCATTTGAAGGCGTCACATTACTTTTCAGGAAAACGCCACTGTTCAAGTTAACCTCTTGCTCATCCTCCTTCTTCAACTCTGGAAACGACACCGCGTGCTCCTCGGCATCGCCTTGGAGAAAATCATCATCGCTCAGCACAAGCACGGTGATGGGGAGGACAATTTCAAAGACATCCGACTCTACGGACGGAAAACGAGAGCGTTCACACGATTTCCCAAAACACCCGAATCCACCGCAGCCCACCGACCCCCAGCCGTGCCCGCGCCTCCCCCACTGCGCATGCGCAGGGCCGGGCCGCCGCCGCCGCCACCACCACCACACCACCCTCACCCCCCCGGTCCCGCTCCCCTCAGCCCCCGCCCGGTCGATCGGTCCGTCGGAGCCCCGCGGGATCCCTACCAGCGAAACGGGCACCTACCGTTACCGTCCGCCGGCTCCGACGTCCCCTGCCCCACCGACATCTCCCGGCCCGGGCCCGGCTGGCTGCGCTCGGGAATCAAACACCCTCGGCCGCAGCGGCGTCGCGCATGCGCCGGGCTGGCGCGCATGCGCAAAGGGCGGGGAGAGCGCTGCCCGCCGCGCAGGTTCGGAGGGGGAGGGTGGGCACGGCTGCCGCCTCCTGATTGGAGGGATCGGCAGGGGGCGTGGCCTGGGAAGGGCGTCCGTCTTCCTGAGGGAGCAGCTCGGTAGCGCTGCGTCGTTTGGGTGTCAGCGGTTTTAAGTGGTTTAAAAATGGGTTTAATCACCCGTTACCTGGACCGGAATACCCCAGCCGTGGGCAGGGAGGGGTTTTCGAAAGCTCTGCAAAATGGATTCCCGTTTTAAGCAAAACCAGAAGATAAGGTAGCCCACCCACCGGGCGGTGGAGGGCTCGGGCCTCTGGGTGCCCCCGAGCGCTTCTTTGGTCAGGCAGAAATAGGAGGGATGCCTGTGGTGGTCTGGCCACGGAAACCCGCGTTTCCTTCGGCTCTGCTTCTCAGGAGGGGAGGTGGAGGTCTGAGAGCCTGCAGGGGAGGGGAGAGGCGGTTCCAGAGCAGGCCTGAAGACGTGTTTGCTGGGTGAGGATGGGGAGCTGCGAGGTCTCCAGCTTACCCGGAGGGCTGTTTCCATAGATCGTGTGGACAATCCCTCAGAGGTGGCTTCAGGAGTTGAGGAATGGTTGCTGGAAGTGACTTATCGATACGTTCCCTCCCCCTCTTAAGGGGAGGCAAACCTCCAGTGTGGAATGCAGGGGATATGCAAGGAATCTGTTCCATAATAATTCCCTAAGCCACATAACCTGCAAGCTTAGATGTTAGCAGCACCAAGGGAGCTTGGTATGCTGACTCTAAGAGAAGGAACGCGGAGGGTGGAGCGGAGTGGAGACACCACGGCCAGGCTCTGTGATATCACTGCAGGGACAGGGAACAAGATAGGAACAAGAATGGTAGGTCCCTGCATTGAATCCACTGAAGCAAGGAGGTGAAATAATGGGGGTTCTGTGGACTTACTGCCCTACTTCTGATTTATATCCTGAGAAGTGCCCCGTTCTGGGCTACTGACACACAACATCATGTCCTCTGGGTCAACTTTGTTCATTATAACCTCATTATAATACCAAAACACACCTCCGTCCCAAAAGTTACCCGCCTCCAAGGTGTGCCCACCTCTCACTGAGCATGCGCTCTGAACTTTTTTTAGCATGTACCTTTAAAGCAAGAAGATTTTATACCAATTGTAGTAAAGGTATGTATGACTAGAGTGACTCAAGCTCCACCTAATAGGAAAATAATATAAAAGGCCTGAAGAGAAGGGAACTGTTAGGGAAGATCCCATTGTGAACATGTCGGGAGGACATCACTGACTTCTGGGATCAGTCAATGGGCTGAACCTCTCTTCCTCCCCATTGGGACACCTGCTGGGTGAGATTCGAACACTCGGCTGTACTGAGTGCCTTCCTGGGAAACCTAGAATTCTTTAGAGCTCTTTTCTTCCATAATTTAATGTGCTTGTAGTCAACTGTATTATTATTTGCACGTGCTTTGCAGACAGTGTATTTATCACTGGCAGTCCAAAAGAATCTGTACTCCTGTTGCTTTAATAAATTGAGCTACTCATTAAAATCTAGCCGTGATAGTTCACTGAAGACAACCTAACTCCCTAAGTTTGGCCATTATAGTTCATTGAACGTGGCTAAATTGAAAGTACAGTGCACTATTAGTGCATGCATAATTGCAATAGTTCAATATATTGAATGCAACCAGACTTACAGTGTTGAATTGGACATCACTCAGAATCTAAGCCTAGCCGCCCCCAGCCCCTCTGACATCTGAGGACAAGCTGGAATGCAAGGGGGTTTATCTTCTGCCAAACTTCATTACGCTTTAATGCAACAGGAGTGAAATTCAGAGTGTGTCGTGGAGGGTCAGAGCTCAGAAATTAGTGTACTGCTTTCCTGAAGGACGTACAGAAGGAGGGGTTTCTTGGTCAGTGAATGGTTTCTCAGGGCTTAAAGACTGCTTTGCCCCACTCTTACTTGCTCGTCTGTGCCATGTCCTTGCCAGCTCAGCTTATAATCTGATGAAAAAACAAAAGTCATTGTGTCATTCGGCCCAAACGGTTTCACAGAAAGTGAAGTAAATTATTGTACTGGGTCTGGCTGCGATAGAGTTAATTTTCTTCATAGCAGCCAGTGTGGTGCTGTGTGTTGTATTTGTGACCAAAACAGCCTTGGTAATGCACCAGTATTTTGCCTGAACAGTGTTTGCACAACATCAAGGCCTTCACTGTTTCTCTCTTTGCCCCACCATGGAGCAGGCCGGGGGTGGGCAGGAGGTTGGGAGGGGACACAGCTGGGACAGCTGACCCAAACTCCCCACAGGAGTTTGATCCAAATGACCTACAGGGTCATTCTATACTGTATGACTACCTTGTGTGTTATTAACACTGTTTAGTTACAAATCTAAAACGCAGCACCATGCGAGCTGCTATGAGGAAAGTTAACTCCATCCCAGCCAGTGCCAGTGCAGGTGCTGATGGCCGTCGTAAGAGTGATAGGAGATCTTGTTGCTTTTTGTTTACCGCTCGACTATCCGTGCTTTGTGGCTGTTGAGAGAAAAGACAGCAAAGGAAGGTAAACAGAAATAAAAAGTAAACCAGTAATGAGAGTATCATTGGTCATATTTGCCCTGAAGAGATTGTTCTCAGCTGGTCTGATGAGCTCTCAGATGCTGCCAAAACCTTGCAGTCCCTTATAACAAGGTGAGGATGCAGTGAATCCCTCATGCAAGGCCCAAGAGAAAAGTGCTAGGGTTTGCTGAATCCAACAGTCCACTAGATGGGAGGCTGCTGCAGCTCCGTGCTCCTTGATCCAGCCGGTAGCAAGGCTGAGCGTGTACTCCCAAAAGGCACTCACGCATTCATACACCCAGTACACAAATATATATCTATACATATCTAAATATACATGTACATACATGGTCAGCCACACAGATAAACTCAGACAGTCCATGTCTTTCTTATGCTGGAGGCCCCAGACCTGGACACAGAACTCCAGGTGGGGTCTCACGAGAGCGGAGTAGAGGGGGAGAATCCCCTCCCTCGACCTGCTGGTCACACTGCTTTTGATGCAGCCCAGGATACGGCTGGTCTTCTGGGCTGTGAGTGCACATTGCCAGGTCATGTCCAGCTTTTCATCCACCATTACCCCCAAGTCCTTCTCCAAAGGGCTGCTCTCAATCCCTTCATCTCCCAGCCTGTGCTGATACCAGCCAGGGGTTGCCTCGACTCATGTGCAGGTCCTTGCACTTGGCCTTGTCGAACCTCATGAGGTTCTAGAAGCCTTTTTTTTTTTTAAATAAGGTAGCTTTTCCTAAAGGCAGGACTGCAGCCCCCTTTTAATAGAAGATAATATGAAACTACAGGACCGTTAGAATGGGTAACTGAAATACCCATCTTTCTCCTGCCATTATAGATAGAAACATTGGTTCAGTTTGTGAAATTCACGTGGCATAGTTATATTTTCAGATAGAAGTGGCAACCCTTTAGGCAGGAGCATTGTCAAACCCCTCCTAACTGTGAGTATTAAATTAGGCAAAAATGAGAGGAATCTTGGCTTCTGTGTTTCAGCTCTCAGGGAATTTGGGAATCTCCTACAGAGTTACAAGACTTGTTGATACTCCAAGCTGCGTGAAGCAGATGCTGGAGTGAGCAGTATGTCTTGCCTAGACTTTGTCCTGCCACAGCAATCCATAGGACATATTTCTTGTTCCTCCTAAGCAAAAAACCCCAAAAAACCCCGAACAAAAAAGTTTCCTCCCTCCAGAACCGACTGGATCTGCTCCACAAGAGGGCTCTGCGGCCACAGGTTTGCTCCACCGGTGCTGAGAAAGGCTCTGCCATGGAAGAACCTGAAAACATGAGAGATCACAAAAAATCCTGTCCCCCTTCAGCTGGTCCAGAACACCTCTTGTGGGAAGGGGTGGCAGGTAATATCTGAATTTCAAGTAAAAATTAAGGGGGAAAAGTACATCAGGCTACAGTTGTAATCATCAGAGCTAATGGAAAGGTAATATCCCACACATTTGTTGTTCCCATTCCATAGGTGACTTTCAAAATGCACAAAACCCAGCTGTTTTAGAGCTAAACTGCAAGAAATCCACTGTGAATAGGATTTCTTTTTTGGCCGTGAGTCATATCTGAATTCTCAGTGATGTATACACTGATTTCTTGTAGTGATTTGGGTCTCAGCCATTTGCTGAATCTTTTTTTTTCCTGAGCTAGTTCCAAATTTGCATCTTGAAAGCACAGGGATTAACAGCTGAAAAGGATGTCACAACAGCTGGTGTTTCTTGTAACCTGGGTCTGCATGTGAGGAAGTACAGAATATGAGGAAAAGAAAGATTAATATCTGTTTCCATTCTTTCTTTTTTAAAGCATAAACTTTTAAACAATCTTATTTGAAAAATGTCCCCCACAAAAAAACCCCTGCAAAACTCTGTGCAAACTTTACAAAGCTATAAATGACAAGCCTTTTTCCATGAAAATGACTATTTCCACTCTGTTTCTTAAAGGAACAAACTATAACTCTCAGCCTAGTTCTCCTTGATGACATCATCCAGCAAATAACATGATCATGCGATGGCTGAAGAATAAATCTGGCCTATGGAAAGTGAGTCTGGGGAACAGTGGGGCTGCCTTCACAAGCCCATTGCACAAAACTATGTTCTGCAAATTCAGCTTGCAGTGGAGAGATAGAAATCTGCCTGCAACAATGCTTGTGCCCACACTCCAGCATGAAAAAATAGAGTTGCAGAAAGTATCTTGTAAGGAATCTCTGTGTTTCCTGCATCTCTGCCTTCTAACTCTGCGACAAATCTGAGAGAAAGAGGGCATCTTCAGATCCACTGTTAACTGGAGGAGAAGTTGCCACTAGTTATTAATAGACAGAGATCTTTATTTATGAGCTTTGATTATGATTATCTGGGTATGTGTGTGTCTTGGACAATGATCTTTTGATTTCCTAGACAGCAGTGACAGAAACAGGAAAATGCATATGAGATATTACATTTTTGAAAAATGTACTTTGACAAAAAACAGCCCAGCAACCTAAAGCTTTCTGTCTGCAAGATAAAAACCAGGCATTGATTTGTACTAAAACTTTGTCTGCACTGATTAACAGTCAAATATGTATCTTGTATTTATGGAAGATAATGACTTTTGAAAAACAATATGGAAAATATTGGACACTATGAGAAATTGAAGTATCCCCAATAAAATCTAATTATTTGAAGTGTGGATTTTTTACATCTCTGGGGCCAGAATGGTGGCCCAGATTTACTCAACTAACATAAGGTATTGACCTGAAATGCATACCTTGAGAGTGCGGTCACCCTAGGCTGCTTCTAGAGCAGTGTTTTTATCCACATGCATCTACTGCTGTGTGTTGGAAGGGCCTGTGACAGTAATTTCATAAGGATATAACATCAATATGCTTCAGTTTACCAGAAGGGGCTGTGTACCTCCAAGAGGGAACTTTCAGACTTCTGCAAGCTGAAGAAGGTTGAAAACCATTGCTGTCCAGTGAGAGCAGAGGTGAGGTCCTCTTCCAGAGATCAGCTAGGCTGAATCACCTTTTAGAGTGTGTCTTTCTTGATTATGGAAGAACCTACAGAAATTACACTCCTAATATGCAAGCTTTGCCTAGAAGACTAAAATGAGGCAGAGTATTTGTAGCCCTCTATATCTCTTTGCTAGTACCTTGCTTAGTGGAGCATAGTCTGATTACAGCCCTAAGTGCTGCTGCTGTGTAAATACTGTTCTTGCAGCACTTGCACACACCACTTTGTATTTCATGCTCCTGATTCCGTTTCTATTAGTGGCTGTGTGTCATTATCACTCACCCAGATACCGGCAGAACCTGTCATTTGTAAATGCTGGCAGATGGCAATACAAGTCCTTTCCTAGGCATTACAATGTGCTGTTTAAAACCTCAAGACAAATATGGTCATCTGTAGACGCCTTGAGATTGTCATCTGGCCATAGACATCCACTGCCCCTAGTAATTTCAGCTAAACGTTTGGGGGTTTGGCATGTAACCAAAAAATCAAGCTGGAGATATCTTGAGCAAAAAGCCTGACACCCCAGGAATAAAAGATAATGTCACTTTTAGACCAGGGAGAGTCAGAGAATTGTTCCTAGGGAAATAATGTAAGAGCAGTTATGGTCTGGCAATTAGAGCAGGAAAAGTGGTAGCTGAGTACAAATCCAGCTGGAAAAGCATAGAAGCAGTCTGAATGAGTTGAAAATGAAACCATTAATCTATCAGCTAATGCAAAGAGGGAAAATATCTCTGGAAGGGTTGGTCAGCACAGTATCAGTGGCATTAGGACTGTGTGCTACAATGACTGACAGCATTTTAAGAGCCAGAATGTTGCAATAACAAACCAAGAGTTAGTAAGTAAATGGTTTCTTTTATTGTAAAACCTGCTGGGTTGTTGTTTTTCTCTTTTTCACACTCCCACTGACTCGTCTATTTTTTTTTATTTTTTATTCTTTTTTTGCAAACAGCTTCACTAAAGGCTGTTCCAGAGGGAAGAGAAGAAAATGCATCAGTGAGGAGTCATTGACAAAGAGCTGAGCAACACTTAGGGACAGAGCCTTCTAACACCTAACGCCCACGGAGAGATGCAGCTGGGGATTGAGAGAGCACACAAAGTCCCCAGCGCACTCTTCTTTTCAATACTTTCTGCTCCAATCTGATTTCCTTGTCATTAAGTTCACCTTGAATGTTGAAACTGTAAGACTGGGGAATAAATTCAGTCTTATGGTTAGGGCATAGGAGCCCAGATGTTTGATTTCCACTCCTGATTTTTGTGCAGGTTTGCATAGAGCACTATTGTTTGCAAAGCGTTTCAAGTTCTTCACACTGATTTAAGCGAACAGTGCAGTGCTGTTATGTAAGTGTTTGCAGCTCTTGGTAATTGGAAACAGAGTTTGATTTATTGCCATACACAGCATTTCCCTAAATCAGGAGACAAATATATCCAAGGTAGAACTCAGGAAAACCTGGAAATACACAGCCCTTTCTCTGGTAAATTGACCATGGTCCATTCTACTGAATTTGCTCTTTCTTTCTCCCTGCAGTTCTCTTGTGCCTTTCTGATGTGAAAGACAGAGAATCTCTGCCAGCAAGTACACCAATCTGAGAACTTCTGAATCAAAGGATTGCGTTTTCTAATGCCCCACTTAGATACCAAAGTTGCCATTCTTGCAGGTATGCAGAAAGAACTAGTAACATACTAAAAACTAAATGTTGTTTTCTGTTTTGATCTGAACAATTAGCCAAAAATTCTGGATTCTGGGGTTTGTTGCAGTTTGAGAGAGGAACAAGAGATGATACCAAATATTTCTGTCATGCAGTCCCGGTCGCAGCTGTTTCCCTAGAAGGGAGAGGGTCCTGTGTCTTAAATACATGCTAAAATGCATAAGCCGAGCACTTCTCTTCATCTCTTGCCCATGTTCTGCAAGAAACATTGCAGAATCTGCTCTTCCCTCTGTTCTTATTTCTATTCTTTTACAGTTTTCTGTCCCTTTTTCCTACCTGCCAGTTTTCTTTCTTCATTCCCCAGATTCTCATCTCTCCTTCTGCTCTCTTTCCCTGTTCTTTCTCTCCTAAACCTTTTAACTCCCACTCTTATCCTAATTTTTCAGAAATCTTCATTTGACTCAGTTCACCCCTTTCTTTGTATGGTAGGGGCTCCAGCAATTCCTTCTGCTCTCTGTATCACTGACCAGCAGTTTGGTGACCTGCAGCTTCTTGGAGAAATCTTTACAGGGAAGGCCTTGCTCAGCCCCAGTGATCCCAGGGTGGATGTGCCTAATGATCCAAGGGATGGTGGGAAAAGGAGCTGTGCTGGGAGAAGCTCAGTGCCAGCACACAGGACAATATAGCTGTCAAACTTTTAAGTCTCTCCTGAGCATGTTATAAACTGATTTTTCCAGGGGTTCAGAGCTGTGTCATGTTTGGGAGAACATAACACAGCCAAAGACACAACACTGTCCCCGGGGTTACATGTGTGGCTCGATTTCAAGTTCCTGCTTCAAAGCACAGAAATGCTAGAGCTTTTCAGCAATAGCGTACGACTGTATTTTTTTGTTATTTTACATACACAAAGTATTTCTTAACATTGGTCTTGGTAATGACCGATTTTTTTTATTGAACCTTTCTGAAAAAATATCAATGTGAAACAAATGTGACAAAGGAAATTTCAGCTTGAAAGTTCCAGTATAGGAAGACTTTATTGTGGAAAGCATGAAGAAATCTTAATATAGGAAATTGGTGCCTTTGCCTTCGATAATAATTTGAAAACTGAACATTAAAATACTGACAGTTTAACAGAGAGTAATGAGACATCACTTGTCAAAAATAATATTGTAGGAAAAGGTCAGCTGTTTGGGAAAGCAAGTGCCTGTGGATTGACAAGGTTAATCATAAAAATAAGTGTATTGCTGCCAAATTTTCTGTTGCCGGGTAACCCACAGCTGAAGCAAAGTATATTTGCTTAAGGGAAGGAATTTAATGATTTACCATCTGTGTGAAGTTTTCTTCAGTGGAGCGTGTAAGACTAAAATACGTGTTTTACAGACAGGAAGCAACCAGCTTTGCTGGTGGAGTTCAGGTTATGATGAAGACATGAGGCTCAGTCCAGTTACCTGCACATAGGTAGATGCCTTGGGCTGGTTGAGAAGCCCTAGGGTACCCTACTGGTTCTTGTTGCTGCTGGTCTAGAAGGAGCAGGTATCCTAATTGTGTCATATTGGCCAGCCCTGTGAGCGTCTCCCATATCACAGAAGATTTAAAGTGGTGCTAGAAGTCCATCTATGAACTGACTAAAGTCCTTAAAATGAGATTGAGCTGCAGATTAACAGACCTGCACCACATGTGCCTACAGGTGCAGCAGATGTCTAAGCTCCCCTTAGAGAGGGTGGACCCTAGGGAGTAATTAAGCTCATCAGCCACTCCAGACATGGTTCAGTTGCCTAAACATGGGTGTCTAGTACCACTGAAGTGCCATAGGGCACGTGAGACATCTGTGTGGACTGGCAGGTATGACAGATACAATGTCAAAATGAGCCCTTCTGGAAAAGCATCTGTGGACCAGGCAAGATAAATCAGGGCATCTCAAACGGCTCAACACTTTTATTTAGGCAATGCAGTCTACCTGCTACATTTGGTCAGCTAATCCCTTCTAGACTCCATTGATAACATCGGCTTCAGGCTCAATTCAATTGGTTGAACATGAATAACAACGAAAAGTTCCTTTATTTAGTTTTGATGTATCCCTAATGGACTTAATTTAAAATAAAACATCCACACCAGATAAAATAAACTACACATGATTTATTTATGGAAAAGTTTCTTCACAGGCACAAGGATTGAAGACCAACTTGAAAACATGATAAAAAGAACTTAATGACTAATGCGCCTCACTCAAAATGGAGGATGTTCTGCTTGCTTTTGACTGGATATTATTTGATTGTTTAGCTGGTTCTTGACATGGTTGTTGCATGTGGCAGGGCTTTTTTGCTGGTTGGAGGCCTTTTGGTGTGATCTGCTCATGTCCTATTGTGAATTTCTCTTACCCTCCAACACTGAGTGACTAGATTCCAGTTGCCATTTGGAAATTATCCATCCTCCTCTCTGTCCCTGCCAGGCTACACCAACAAATTAAACAGTGACAGACACCTGCACAAGGCAGTAGAACTCAATCCATCTGTATTGTTGACAAAGTACTGGCCTGGCTTGAGTCCAGGCAAACTAAAACTCTCCTAAGCAATTTCCAGGTGCAGTTTAGGAGTTAGCATGGGCCAGGGACGATTTCCCAGGACAGAGAGCAAGACAGAGAAACAAACAGAAAGAGTGACCAGAGAAAATTAATTTCTTTACTAAATCAGGTGAAACCCCCTAGCACCAGTGAAGTCATCTAGAAACACAGTTGCTACAAAATAAAATAAAACTGGGCCTATCAGAACTGAATCCACCTTCTTTTCTCCTCTTTTGCCAGTTCTTAGAATAATGTATTACCTCACCTATCTACCCTTCTGTAAGACTTCCTTTAAACTAGACACCTAAGGCCCTGCTTATGGATAAAAGAGAAATAGGCACCTCTAGCGTGCGATCCGTCTGACCTTTGGATGTCTATATTAAAAGGAGATGAGTCTTTCACCTGGAAGTACCTGTTTTAGTGTGTAAAGGGAATCTAGACTAGCTTAGATGACTCCCATCCAAATGTACCTCTGTAATTTCCTGAGATGCTTCTATCTGCAAACTTAGTCCACTAATGCCTAAAGTCTTCAGGAAGAGAGACTAAATGGGTACATGCAGCACAAGAAATCTTAGTTAGGACTTCTGTTCTGGGCTGCTAAAAGGATATTTTGTTTGACTACATATAAAGATATTTTGCCTGACTATAACATATAAGTAACTTTTTGTTTTGCTTTGTTTCAAAACATTTCTTAAAAAATCCCTCCAAAACATGAACTATATCCTGATCAGATGTGGCTTATGGAATTCTAGTCAGTTTGGTTACTTTTCTGCAGTTGGGAGGAGTGTCTCAATTGAAAACAAAATAGATAAATGGTTTTTCAGCTGTTTTTCAACTTTGTTATGTATTCTGCAGCTGCTTCATAATCATAGCAAAAATCAACTATATTATTCATGCTGACAAGACTGAAAATGATGGAAGATTATGGAAAAGGAGAAGCCAGAGCTTTTCGTGTTTGCAACCTTTTCCCCAGCTAAACATGTCAGGTCCCTCCTAGCCTATTTTTATATTTTCCTTCCAGCTTAGATTATTCCATCCTAAAAGAGTTTAGGTTATACTTTTAATAATGGAAAAACACATGAGGGGCATTTTATGTAATAGAAAAATTCTCTCCAGAATTGATTTTCCCCTGCATATTGCAGAGTACCAAGTCTGGCTTCAAGCAAATTCTATTAATGCAAATACAAAATACTCTTATTTTCCATCATTTTGTCTTGCATAAGTGACAGTTACACAGCATGTTAGAAGTGATTGAGGCTTTCGCCAAGCGGTATGGACTTCTCATTAGAGTAGGATGATTACTAGGGTGACTTATCAGTCAAAAGGCATTATATTTGCAATGGCTATGTGGTAATTAAGCACAGATGAGATCCACAAGCAAGCATTGCTCTGAAAAATACAGTTCACATAATGCTGAATTGAAGGAGCTTTCCAAGGAAAGGGACTAGGAAGAAAGTTATCTGGCACACGTGATTTCTCTGAACTGTCCCAAGCCACTAGCTTGTCGTGCTTCCCCAAAGACCAACCTGTGACATGCTATAGGAAGACACTTCATTCTTTCCCTGGCAGACAAAACCAGCACTTGGGTTTTTTCCTGGGGGTCACTTGCTGCGCCTGCATTTAGCACGTATTCCAGAAGCAGCAAAGTTCACACTGACAGACTTCTCCCTAGCTGAAGTTACTTGGAGTAGCTGTGGTTCCCTCAGAAACAAACCAAACCGTATTTCTATTAGACAGGCTTTTCACCAAAGATATTACAAAGGAGAGAGCTCATTTTAGAGATGGAGAAAAGAAAACACGGAGGACTCTCTTGCCTAAACAGAAAACTGGAACACAGTCCCAGGTGCCAGCG
This sequence comes from Haliaeetus albicilla, assembly GCF_947461875.1. Classification (NCBI taxonomy): domain Eukaryota; kingdom Metazoa; phylum Chordata; class Aves; order Accipitriformes; family Accipitridae; genus Haliaeetus; species Haliaeetus albicilla. The sequence goes on along the minus strand of NC_091500.1, from coordinate 5,463,818 downwards.
CAATGCTGTATCAATGGGAAAACAAACAGCAATTAATATTGTTTATTGCACTGACAATTCTGCAGCCCATGCTATCTCCTTGCACCGGTTCCCCTGCCTGATATTGCAGTACTTTGAAACCATCTCTCTAGTGCAAAAGAGAGAAATCCTACTTACTGCCACCCATTAAAAAAGAAATCATTCCACTCTTTCAAAGGTTGAGTATAGTTTCTACACACTTTCTGATAGCAAAACTCATATTCAGCCTACCTGAAAATCCAAATTGGGCTCAATTTTCAGAAATCTGTATTCATGCCTTATCTGTATTTCTTTATAGAATTTTTGAGAACAGTCCGGTTCTTGCCCCAGAGGGAGCTGCATTCCCTAATAGATGATATGGGTCCGTACATCCCAGATAAGTCTGTTAAGTTCACAAAGTGCTCTGAGATTTCAAAATACAGCTATTATGGAAATAGCCATTGTTATTCTTGTTTTTAATAGCTGCTGACAATCATGAATATTTTAAGGAAAAGTGCCAAGTTAGAAGCTGTGTTTCTGAATAGACCTTTTCAAACACGCAAGGACTCTATTATGTTTTGGGTAATTTTGTGAGAAGCTTTATGTTCGTGTGTCTGGATTATCATCCGAGAAACATCTGGTGGAAGGGGATCAGACTGACACAACAAAGACTGGCAGTCATACTTACATGTCCCCTTGTGGAGCCAGTTTATGGTTTTGGTTGTGCTAAAGATGTTGTACACTTCAACTTTGCAGGGCTTTACCGAACTTGCTTGAGCTGTCTGAAACTCAGCATTTCCATTTCATGGCAAATGTCAAAGTTTCACAGTATATTTTCATTCTCAGTATGAACAAAACCACAAGTATAAAAACTTTCCTGCCCATTTAGAAAAGTGTTGCTTTAAAAAACCATATATATATATATGTACACAGACAACTTTACTTTGAAATGAAATTGTTACTTCAAAGCTTATTTTGAGCTCTTTTTATCTCTGTATTAGTTCATTATCTCCTGACATAACAGTTCTAGTGGTCCAGGATATGGCACACCTCATCACACTGTATCCTGTCAGGATATGGTCCAGGTAAGGATGTTATTACTGGGCAACCAAGCGGGCAGTTTCCAGCGGATGGGATTCAACTACAATTACCTAATTTTAGGTATCTTCTTTGTGTAGTGACTACATTGGAGCTGGTGGGCAAGTTCCCGGTTTGGAGAGGGATTTTCTACAGTCAACAGAGCCTTGAGTGTAGTCCAAGTCAGTCTACAGTAGATACCTACATTTAGGTAGGTGAATTGCTTTCCAGTCTCTATTGCCTGTATTGACTAGTTCTCCAGTAAGTATAACAGGAGCCTAGACTCTGTTGTAGACATGTACATTTAGATTTGCATTTGGTGCTGAATTTCACCCTATACTGTTCACCAGTGGCATGAGAGCTCTCTGAGAACAAAGTAATGGCGATAATTTGAATAATTTTAACATTATTGTCTTTGGAATATACCTGAGACCATTTTGGACCTGTCATCCAGAACATGTAACCAGAGCAGGGTACATCAAAGGCTAGCTTGTCACTTAAAAACCTTGGTGTGTTCTTAAGCTGTTAATATAAAATCCTACTGAGGCAAAGCTCTGTAATTCATGCAAGACAACTCAAAGCTGACTGGGTTTACTGAACCTGTCTCCACTAGGATCTTGTATTGACTTAGCTGTTTGATTTAGCAATCAGATATAAAAACACAACATTTTTGAAGCTTGTCTAATGAAGATGCTTGGAGTGAAATTCTTCTGACCACATGTCAATGTCTGAATCTGAGAAAATTACCTCAGGCTCCCTCTATTGTCAATGGGAAGAAACAGGCATTTAGAGTGTGAGTCATTGACCTATTTTAGATGTCCATTTTGGAGTGATGAGTTGCAGATGAAATGCTGACTTCTCTCCATTGAGTACCAGAGAAGCAGAGGGTGATTAGCTTAGATGTAGATGTCTAATGGGATTAGATGAATTCATCCCATCCCCACTTCAGAGTACAATGAGGGCATGCTTCGCCTTATCAGCAGCAAATACCTTTATCACCCAACAAACACCATGGCTGATATGGGATCTGTCCCAAGATTAATCTGCGTGGGGATGAGAACAGCCACTGGAATTGGAGCTCAACTTCTATTCGAGAATGATTCACAGCCCACTGAGGTCAACGGGAATCTTTCCACTGGCTTAAGTGGGCTTTGCAAACCCTGGGGTTTCAGCATACATTAATTTAGCAGCTGGGTGCCACAATTTAAGATAAAATCATTCTTCTGTTTTTTATTATTAATGTTTTGCCGAAGGTCACTGCTCTTGCAGCAGAGCTGGAAGAACAAAGTGAGTCGTAGACTAATATGGGGGCTCACTCAGTCGTCAAGGCTGTGTATTTGCTACCCTGTTAGTATACATTAGCACAACAATCCCTTCCCTTAGAACCTGAGTCTCCTCTGATTTGGTCGATACAGTCCACAGCCTTCATTACCACAGCAATCAATACTTAATCCCTTTGTCCATCTAATCCAAGGTTGCCACTGGTCTGTGGTTTACAAAGAACAATTATTTCCCCACCCAATCTGAGTGTTAACTGTCTTCCTCAAAAAGCCCCAGCAGTCTGGTGAGCTGGCTCACCAGAGACAGGAGTAAGTTAGGGAGTCTATTTTAAACTGATTACATAGGTTCTTGTTAGGATCTGTGAAGGGCAGGTCACCTCCAGCTGAAGGGAGGTGGGATGATGTTTCATATGGAGCGTCCCTGTCTCTGACCGTGCTCTAAGGGGTGCCTGTGGGCAACTAACGTTTACAGAGCTGTAAACAGAATGCGAATCCATCAATAACTGTTTCCCTGACATACAATCTCTATCCTTTCATCATTTGACCATCCTGAAGCCTACATCTCAGTAGTAACTGGTGGATTAAACAAACTACCTCTGGTGATGAGGGGACTGAAAGTACCTTTGATAAGAATTCAAGGTAGACAAAACTTTTGGGATAAAACTGCATGTTCTTCCTCTCTGCCAAATAGGCAGAGATGTTGCTTATATGAGGGAGAAATGATAAGAGGAAATACGTTATTGAACTGTATTACTGAAGCTGGAAACTTCATTAATTAACAATAAGTAACATGAAAGGACGTTGTAGCTTTTGGGGCAAGTGAAGACTTTGGAGAAAAAATATGAGGGTTTAAGGATTTGTCTTATTTTTGTGGCATTGTGGGTGCTTTTGCAATAGTTATACTTTTACTCATGCCACTGCTCCAATCTTCCTTTTCAGTTTCTGGGAAAGTTTACTCTTTTGTGCCTGGAGAATGCCTCAGAGAACTTGCTATTGCCTTACTAGCAGAGCCTTACAGGTACCAAGAATTTTCTGCAGTAACAAAGTGGCAGACCCATGTTCCCCCTGTTGTCCAGGTCAGTGTGATATGACTTTCACAGTCAAACTGGGATCATTCAAATACTAACAACATCATTGTCCTAATCATGTTTCTACAGGAAGAAACTGGTAATTTAAAACCTTTGAGAAAATAATATTAAAGTTGGACGGCTAAGAGACTTTTTAATTTTAAATAGCAGGCAGGATTCATGGCTGTTGCATGGTCTGCAGAATTTCAGATTTTGGTAGTAAAAGAAACAAGGAGAATAGTCACAAAGTTTAAAGCCTTAACTCAAGATTCGAGACACCTAGGTTCCAGTTCATCCTTTCCTATAGATTTCTTGTGTTGCCGAGAATAAGTCTGTCAGGACAGGATTCAGCTCAACCAAATGTAGCCACCTCAAACCAGGTGGCTTGTTTAAGACAACTCTCTGGGCCCCCTGTAATGTCAACAGGGAATTCCAAATGGCAACTGATCTCATTCAGATAAGGTGCGTATTTCTCCACCAAGAGTGCCTGTCTTTCACCATTGACTCTAGAAGTCTGGATGACCAGTTTAAACTAGATCTCAAACTTTTAAATGGTTTAATTTAGCTGAAATGAATTCTGTTCTAATGTTAGCGTTATAAAATCCATTTAAGTACACGTGACAGACAGATTTTAATATATTCAGTTACAAGCCAATAAATAAGTTTTGCTTCTAATGCTGGGTCATAAAATCCATTTAAGTACATGTGACAGACAAATATTTTAATATATTCAGTTACAGGCAAAAATAGATTAATATTGTCCTGTCAACTCCACGCATTACAGTGGTCACAAGTCAGTATCACAGAAACGATGAGTGAAAAAAAGCATCATAATTATGGTTCTTTATTTACCTCACGGTTTTTGTGCCTGTTGATTTCATGCTGTCAGAGTTTTCTAAATAACCGTAATGGATAAAGATGGCCTAGAATTTTCCCTTCTGAATGAATACAGAGATTCTCTCCTAATGAGGAAATGGAGTCTACAAACAAACAAACAAACATGTTTGCAACACAGACTGAATAGAAAATGCTCTTGGGGAAGGATTCACCAAGTGACAAGCATCTCTACTTCCAGATAAGACAAAGTGTGCCATGGGAACCTTTGCCCCCATGTGCTGATGTGAGTTCAACAAGCCCCCAACAACAAGCCCCTTTTGCCCCAAGCTCTGTGCTTATGTGAGGAAAACAAGCCACCAGCTGTGCTCTGAGCAGCCGGGCAGGTGGCATAGCACAGCTCGGATCTACCTGCCTGAACCTTCTTCCCTCCCAATACAGGAGGGAAACTGCCCAGCAGGAATGGTCCCTGGCACACCGGTACCCTTTGAATCGTGTCCAGACATTGCCTGGGAGAATGCCAGTTTGCACTGCCACGAAGTGTACTGGTGGTTTAAAGAATATAAAGGAGAAGAAAGCTTTGTTGACATCCATAGTTTCATTTTTTAGGCATTAAGGCACAGAAAGATTTAATCACTTGCCGAAAAGCAGACAGAAAGACTGTGGCAAGGCAAGGAACTGAACCCAGCACTCCCCAGGGCCCTTGCCACAAGACTGGTGTGGTTTTTTTTTCAAGGCTAGGTTCATCTCTGTTTTTTCAGTGTAATTGAGTGCAGAAAGTATTTGCAGTTGCTGTTGCTGTTTTTAAACATGGTCTATTACAGATTAATCTGAACCAGTGTCTTAAAAGAGAGACAATATTTTTTCCAACGTACAGAAGATTACCGAAGCAGCAGAGGAATTTGTGTCATACCTACCTAGATATGAGAAGGCTGCAGTGATGCATAGGTTTTCTGAGGCCTTTTGTCTTCTTACTAGATTTTCACTGTAAAGTGGCCCTTGGAAGGTAATCAGAGGGATAACTCAATATTAGCAAAGCATAGCTAAGCACTGTTTAAACATGGAGGAAATCGCTGAAGGTTTTTCTGTGCAAATACAGGGAATATCCACTAAATATTTAACTTACCTCCTGATCCCACTTTTTTTCCTGTCAAGTATCAAGAGCAATGAGCAGAGCACCTGACTGCAAGTCAATAACACTTGTGGGAATTATTTTTCTCAACTTAGATGATCTCTTACATCCCTGCAAAGGGCATTTCACACCACTGCAAAGTGGGAGTGAAGTGCCAGGAAGTAAACCCTAAAGCACCTTCCAACACAGAGGTGTGGGATATGCTTTCTGAAAGCAACATGTAGCTGCAGCTCAGTTAACTTGGAAAACTCAAGCAATTAAAAAGCTAGTGCCTAATATCTAATAATATCGAGAAAGTAGTACAGTAGTTTCTTTTCTTTGCCTCACAATCCTATTCTGTGCCATATTTACAGCCAGTTTGAAGCTTGGCAGTTTTGTATAGCGGGGATTAAACACTCCTTGGCTTAAAGGGTCAAAAGGCCATGGAAAGGAAGTCAAGACAGAATAGCTGTGACTTCTCTCACTCACATAAATATAATCTGAAGGCTGAAAAGTAGACCTGAACGTGATTTCACAAATTTGATAAAGACCTTGAAAGTGACAGAGGGTCTTGAAGTGAGGCTTCTGGTGCCATGCCTGCTGCTCAGGACCCTTAAACTCACTCAGCCAAGCAATACCTTTCACATGAAGTTAAGATCCAGGGAAGCTGCCTTAGCAGTGGGTTGTTGCATTAGTAGTTGCCAGGCGGGCAGCTATGCTGAATGCTGTCCTTAACAACAGTGTCATTTTAAAAGTACTGTTGGTGCCACCACAGCTTATTGTAGAGCAGAAGTTTTGTCTTCCAAGTTCTACCTGATAACAGGTTTGTTACCATCAAGTCTATGTTGCACCTTTGTTCCCCAATCTTTCTGTCTTCTTTCTCCATTAAACATTGTGTTCCAGATTGAACAAGGAAACCTGTTCTTTTCCATCCAAGAGAAGCATCTTCATGAATTTCCACTCATATTTTCCACTATATTTTTACAAGATTCAGTCTCTCATCTATTTTTCTCTTCCAAGTCTCTCTAAATAATAAGTTGTAATCCTGGCATTTCTGAATTCTCAGTGTGGGTCCATTTAGAAATTAGTAAGAGTAAAATTAGCCAAATCCTAATATGAAAGAAAATTGGCCTCCTTCTTAAAACTATTGTTGTTGTATCACAATGGTGCTGAGAGGCACAAGCCAATAATGGCACTGCATTGTTACCAGACACCGAGAAGAAATAGTAGATCAGTTGGACCTTGAAAAATGTACAATCTCAGTGGATAAATCAGAGGCAGAAAGAGGAAGTAAGTGACTTGATGAGTGTCACGCAGTAGGCAACAGCAGGGCCAGAGCAGTACCATCGGGTTCATCTGTAGTGCCATAGGATTGCACCCTTGAACCCTACTCCACTGTCTGTCTACACAAGCCATGCTTGCTTTGGTATCGCACCCCTGGTCTGCTGTATTCCTGCCTTTGCAGAGAAACTGGAAGAGGGAATAGGGGCGGGTGCACCTTGGAGCTTCAGTCCTGCAGATAGTGTTTGTAAACCCAGTCAGTGTCCAGAGACTCCATGCTGTCAACACAACTAGGTTGCACCATTTGGGTAAAGACTATCAGTATATACTTCAGCTCTGTCCTCAAAGGTAGTAAAAATACCTTGATTTCTTGCCTCCCACTCTGGTAACCTTTCCTCTGACTACAAGCTCCCCTCAAAACAAATCCCCCTTTCCCTCCTTCAGTGAAGCATGCAACAGCAACACAAGCAAGAATGGAATCGACCAGAGGCAGCACTGGGTGGGTTTTATTGTCCTCATGCCTATGTTCAAAAGGGCCCTTTAATGTTTGCCATTCCATATGACCCTGCATGCCAATCAACCCCATCTGTGGCCATCACCGCCACAGCCTGTTTCGTCCTGTCTGAATTCTGCCAGATCCTAGTCCTGCTACCAAAGTTAAGGAACAAAGAGAAGGACCAGTTTTCACCTGTGCTGTTGGGGTGATGCTACCTCTCAGCATGGTTCCGGATTTCCCAACAAAGTGGAGAGAATTGAGTTTTGTCATTCAAAAGAGGAAGGAGTGAGTCCAAAACAGCACTAGGTCATATGAAAAAGAGACAAAGAAGGAGAAGAGCTGGGACTAGTCTTAAAGCTGGGGAGACTCCTGAAGAGCTGGCCTTCCTGCTCCGAGTGTTGCTAGAGGGATCTGGACAGGTATGGTCCCAACCCTACACACTGTGATGCCTTTCTGATGTCTGACTCCCAGTGGCATGATTCCTATTTTCCTGCTTCCAGGACACTTCTGAGCTTTGGATCACAGGCAGTCAAATCTTTGTTGCCACCATGCTACAGTTACACAGAACTAGAGAGTCTTAAGTGATTCAGTCTGTTCACCGGCTTTTTGGTGTGTTCAGTGGCTGCAATGCATTGCTGCCCAGTTCATCCTTCTCTTTAGCCATGCTCCTGCATGCAGTTTGCCTAGAGATGTGTAGAGGATGATGGTACAGAGCTACTGGACAGGAATATTCTTGTGGTGGTAGAATTCTGAGTGGTCCGTTCTACAGATTGTATGACTTTTTCCCATGGTCTGAATGACACAGAGGAAATGTGAATAAATGGAGAACAGGACCAAAATGAAAAGGAAAATTCAGTGGAGCTTTCTACTAAAACCTACTGTCAATAACTGGTTGAAAAATTTCTTAAGCTGCAAGCAAGTGACCCCTCATGATCATTTGTGCAATATCCAGCATAACAGGACATTAATTTGTCTTTGAAACCTTGAAAGTGAGAGGATTGGTGCTGTTCATACTATTATTAAACTGAGGTCTGGGAACACTGTCACCGTATTAAATATGAGCAGGTTTGCATTATCAAGTTCCACACCATGGACAATATATTTTATTCCTCTCTTTTCCTGGCATAATAGTAGTTTTCATTTTATGTTAGCACCTTTGGTGCCATTTCCTTTCCACTCACAGTGTATTAGTGTCTGTCTTCTCACACCTTTGAAAGAAATAGTTATAATATGCTTCATATTCGCATGTTGAATTAACCTTTTCATATCTCATTACCATCTTTCCCTTCCCACCTCATGCTATGTTTCTGCTTTGTCTTGTTTTCATATTACTTCTCAAATTAGTGCCTTTCATTTCATATTTGGGAACTATGAAAAAAAATTTTTAAAAAACCTGTCCCTAAGAGGGCAGCCTATTGCCTAGTTGAAAAGAGCTGGTTTGTCATGTCAGGGACGCGACACATCTTTACTCCATGTGTGCCTTTCCTCACATCTTGTCCTCTTCTTTTCAGAAATGCAGAAAGAGTATCAATGGCTACCAGCTACAAACAAATGACGACATTGTTGTTTAATAAATGTGAGCTTCTGGCTTTAGTTCCATGATATACTTACTAGTCCTAGTGTGGAAGTTTTTGTTTCCTCATATCTCAGTCACGGGTCATTCAGTTAGTCTTAAACTGCTATTTACTCTCACCTCAAACTGCCAGTTTGAACAACTCTTAAAAGTGAAGAATAAAAGTGATGCAAAATTCTTAAAATCATCTTTCAGTCCTGTGCGTACAAGATGGTCTTGGGTTTGGAGTCCATTTTCTGCTCTGGGGTGAAACACTCACTGGAATGACAGCTCCAACTCAGGTCTTCTTGGTGAGTCTCTAACTGCTATGGTGGAGAGCTGTACTCACTTTGACTGGGTTAACCAACAGCCAAATATTATATGTAAAAATGGTTTTAGTGAAAGAGCAAAATTTATTGATCCAAACTGGATTCTTCAAGGCGGCAGCTACCTTCAGTTACTGTAGAGGGAAGCTGAGGAGGTTAGTGTCCCTAGACCAAATTTAGACTTTGTAAATAACCCCTCAGGCAATAACATGCAAGTCAGTGCAGACATCCAGAAGAAAACAATTTACAAATTACTATGCTTGAGGTTGCAAATACCAGCTTAAACAAGATTCGGTTGTTGAAAACATACAACTTCATGAGCAGACTCTGAGAATTCAACTTAAATGCTGATTCTGGTTTTCATAAATGGAGGTGAAAGCTAGAAGCTCAGCTAGAGGTCTCAGCTCAAAGATGAACGTCTAAAAGTAAGACAGCAGAGTAGCCTAATAGTTAAATGGAAGAAAGTTGTAGGAATTCCTGGAGAATATGAAGTCATCTCCTCCAAGGAGTTTGAAAAAGGTGGCATTTGTTAATGAGAAAGCTTGAGTGTGCATCACAGCAGACTTGTTTTGAAGCAAGGAGAAGGCACCCAAAAGGGACTGTCCAAATAGACTGTTTGCAGTACTTTGCTCAGCTTGAAATCTCGGAGACTTCGCAGAAGAGAGGATCTGGACAGAGCAGTGAGAGATAAACAGGAATAGCAAAGCCATGCTCCTCTTTCTAAATGATGCATGACTATTTTTGATAGACATGAATTCTGTGCAGATATGGACATAGCCCTCTCCAGATATCAGGAGATATCAATGATATTGATATATGGTACCAAACCAAACCCAATATTCTTGGCCCAAACAGCTCCAAACATTGAGGCAGTTTATCTATGCAAAGTGAACTACCACATACTGGCAAACTGATAATTCAGACAATTCCCTTGTTCCTGCAGAATCAGCATACTCTGGGTGGTGTTTGTTTGGGTTTTTTTTTTTGTTGGGTTTTTTTTTGTGGAAAGGAAGAATAAGGTTGTAGGACATTCTAACTTGGTAGCATCAAGTAATTACTAAACCCATATCCTGGTTTATGTCAACAATAGGAACTTGTTTTATACGTATGTATATATTTACATCAAATATGTATGTATGGTTTCATGGTGAGTTCATTTTTTGTTCGAAGTTTCACATAACATTTCAGAAGTAAGTAGGTAGCAACTTTATTCTTCCATCTGCCTAATTTAAAGAGAGCTTTCTTAAAATGAAGGGAAATGTCATAAAACAATTCTGAAATATGATCCCCCAAAATTGAGTCTGCTAAGATATATAAAATTTGTGTTTTGGTTGTAAACAGATAATCTAGATTGATCTGACGTGCAGAAAGATAATGCTGGGTACAACTTGCTATTGTTAAACGACACATGAATAATGCACTGGATATGGGATCAGTCAACTCTTCTGGTTTTAATCATTTATTTTCTTTTCTTCTATTTCACAACTGAACTGTTGATGTAATCCTACCCCATGTGAATGCTAAGTTCAGGGTTTCACAATAAATGAAATGCCATCTAAACCAGCATGAAATATCCACACAGTGTAATCTAAGGTGCCCACAAAAGTTGGAAGAGGAGTAGGCTCCTGATGTAGTCAATGGGGTCTCCAGGGAATAATTAAATTCTCAGCAAAATGTTTTAATCTTGCCTCTGGTTTCTCTTTGCTTGCCTGAAGAAATTTAGTATCTTATTTCAGTAGTGAGAGGATGGACCATGCAACAAGTGGGAAAGCAGGAGATCTGGCTTGGATTGGGTGACATCAAGCACCCTGAACTGAGCCCTCTGTCATGTTTTCACAAAGAAAGGCCAAAAAGAAACATTTGGTGAGCTGACTACATAGCATAGGCCAGGAAACTTTACAAAGAATTTTCCTTAATCAGAATTATGAGCTCTATTTGAGCACTAACAAGCCTTTCAAACAGCCACTTCTCATCTAATGACTGCACCTGGAGAATCTATTTCTCGGCTAAATGTTTGCACCCAGGGTGAGAGCAAAATCCATGGGTAACATCTATGCGAGGGAACTGAACAGTATCACCTTGTCTTCAAAACTGATGACCTTATTGCCTACTGGGAATGGTCCTGAGCCCATGCTAGCTGACCTGTGCCTGGGAATGACCTACGACAGTGGTAGTTGGCCCAGACCAAAGCAGTGCTGGCAACTGTTCTGGGAATTTAACAAGGTGAACAGTTGAATTGCAGCATATTTGTGGTTATCTGGCATTGTTTAATTTACCAATATTATGGTTTTGTGTGCACTATACTGGATTAATTGTCAGAATGCAGCAATCTTCTACTTTCTGTCACAAGATTTACTGTGTCTTTTGCTGACTCTAGCACATGTTTCTGCCCCAAATTGGGATCAAATGGTAACCTCTCTTTCTTGACCAGACCAGACTGATTTGATCAAGCTGTTTAAGACTCTCATTACTAGGCATGTTTTTGAGACATCGTATCTGTCCTTTTTTAGCCTTTTCTGATAGAAGAACTTCCTTTTTGTCTTATCTGGTCAGATTTTTCAGGCCAGCAATTTCTGTCATTGAATTAGAGTTTTATAAGCTCTGGAATCATAGAATCATAGAATCATAGAATGGTTTGGATTGGAAGGGACCTTTAAAGGTCATCTAATTCCAACCCCTCTGCCATGGGCAGGGACACCTTCTACTAGACCAGGTTGATCAAAGCCTCATCCAACCTGGCCTTGAACACTTCCAGGGATGGGGCATCCACAGCCTCTCTGGGCAATGTGTTCTTGTGCCTCACCACCCTCACAGTGAAGAGCTTCTTCCTTACATCTAATCGAAATTTACCCTCTTTCAGTTTAAAGCCAATACCTGTCACTACATGCCCTTGTAAAAAGTCCCTTTCCAGCTTTCTTGTAGGCGCCCTTTAGGTACTGGAAGGCTACTGTAAAGTCTTTCTGGAGCCTTCTCTTCTCCAGGCTGAACAACCCCAACTCCCTCAGCCTGTCCTTATAGGAGAGGTGTTCTAGTCCTCTGATCATCTTCATGGCCCTCCTCTGGACTTGCTCCAACAGGTCCATTTCCTTCTTATGCTGGAGGCCCCAGAGCTGAACACAGAACTCCAGGTGGGGTCTCACACGAGTGGAGTAGAGGGGGAGAGCCCCCTCCCTTGACCTGCTGGTCATGCTTCTTTTGATGCCCAGGACACGGTTGGCTTTCTGCTCTCCAAAGGCACATTGCCAGGTCATGTTTTGCTTCTCGTCAACTGACAGCCCCAAGTCCTTCTCCTCAGGGCTGCTCTCAATCTCTTCATCTCCCAGCCTTTATTTGTGCTTGGGATTGCCCGGACCCATGTGCTGGACCTTGCACTTGGCCTTGTTGAACTTCATGAGGTTCTCACGGGCCCATGTCTCAAGCCTGTCAAGGTCGCTCTGGACGGCATCCCTTCCCTCCAGTGTGTCAACTGCACCACACAGCTTGGTGTCATCAGCAAACTTGCTGAGGGTGCACTCAATCCCACTGCCCATGCTGCTGACAAAGATGTTAAACAGCGCCAGTCCCAATACCGACCCCTCAGAAACACCACTTGTCACTGGTCACCACTCAGACATCGAGCTGTCGACCATAACTCTTTCAGTGCAACCATGCAGACAATTCCTTGTCCACCGAGTGGTCTATCCATCAAATCCATGTCTCTCCAATTTAGAGACAAGGATGTTGTGCGGGACAGTGTCAAATGCTTTGCACAAGTCCACGTAGATGACGTCTGTTTCTCTTCCCTTATCCATCAATGCTGTAACCTCATTGTAGAAGGCCGCCAAATTTGTCAGGCACGATTTGCCCTTAAAGCCATGTTGGCTGTCACCAATTATGTCTTTATTTTCCATGTGCCCTAGCATAGTTTCCAGGAAGATCCGCTCCATGATCTTGCCAGGCACAGAGGTGAGACTGACTGGCCTGTAGTTCCCCAGGTCTTTTTTCCCCTTTTTAAAAATGAGGGTTATGTTTCTCTTTTCCAGTCAGTGGGAACTTCCCTGGACTGCCATGACTTCTCAAATATGATGGATAGTGGCTTAGCCACTTCATCTGCCAGTTCCCTCAGGATCTGCAGATGCATCTCATCAGGTCCCATGGACTTGTGCACCTTCAGGTTCCTTAGATGGACTTGAACCTGATCTTCTCCTACAGTGGACAGTTCTTCATTCTCCCAGTCCCTGCCTTTTCTTTCTGTGACTTGGGTGGTGTGGCTGGAGCACTTGCTGGTGAAGAGTGAGGCAAAAAGTAGCTGAGTACCTCAACCTTCTCCATAACCTGGGTAACCAGGTCTCCTGTTTCCTTCCAGAGAGGGCCCACATTTTCCCTAGTCTTCCTTTTATCACTGACATATCTATAGAAGCTTTTCTTGTTGCCTTTGATATCCCTGGCCAGATTTAATTCTATCAGGGCTTTAGCTTTCCTCACCTGATCCCTGGCTGCTCGGACAATTTCTCTGTATTCCTCCCAGGCTACCTGACCTTGCTTCCACCCTCTGTGAGCTTCCTTTTTGTGTTTGAGTTTGTCCAGGAGCTCCTTGTTCATCCACACAGACCTCCTGGTGTTTTGGCTTCCTCTGTTGTTAGGATGCATTGCTCCTAAGTTTGGGCAATATTCCTTGAATATTAACCAGCTTTCTTGGGCACCTCTTTGGTCCAGGGCTTTATCCCATGGTACTCTACCAAGCAGATCCCTGAAGAGGCCAAAGTCTGCTCTCCTGAAGGCCAGGGTAGTGAGCTTGCTGTGCACCCTCCTCACTGCCCTAAGGATCTTGAACTCCACTGTTTCATGGTCACTGCAGCCAAGGCTGCCCTTGAGCTTCACATTCCCCACCAGCCCCTCCTTGTTGGTGAGAACAAGGTCCAGCATAGCACCTCTCCTCGGCTCCTCCATCACTTGGAGAAGGAATTTATCATCAACACATTCCAGGAACCTCCTGGATTGCTTATGCCCTGCCGTGTTGTCCCTCCAACAGATATTGGGGTGATTGAAGTCCCCCATGAAGACCAGGGCTTGTGAACGTGAGGTGCTCCTCTCTGTCTATAGAGGGTCTCACCCACTCGGTCTTCCTGGTCGGGTGGCCTGTAGCAGCCCCCCACTATAATGTCACCTGTCCCTGCCCTCCCTTTAATCCTGACCCATAACCTCTCTGTCAGCTCCTCATCCATCCCCAGGCAGAGCTCCATGTGCTCCACCTGGTCATTGACATAGAGGGTGACACCCCCTCCTTGTCTTCCCTCCCCGTCGTTCCTAAAGACCCTGTATCCTTCCATTCCAACACGCCAGTCACAGGACCCATCCCACCACATCTCCATGATGCCAGTAAGATCACAGCCCTGCAGCCGTGCGCACATTTCTAACTCCTCTTGTTTATTCCCCATGCTACGTGCGTTTGCACGTATCTGACTGGAGAAGAGCTGGTGGACTGTTCCATCTCCTAGTACTTATCTATGCCATGAGTACATACAGACTCCGTTGTGCTTCTACTGATTTTGGAGCAACATGGAAAGGGTTGGGGGAATTTTTCAGAAACACTTGAGCTGACTACACATAAGCCAGCGTCAGTCAAGAAGTAGCTTAGCACAGGGAAGTGGTTTCTGAGGATGGGGATCATTAGGTTGTAGCATCTCTTGAAATCTCCATTCTGGTAATACTGTGAGCTACAGTGTCTGTTCTCTGATGGAAAAATCGACATTCCCTCTCTGCTCTCTCTGCAATATCTTGCCTACATTTAGTTCCTGGCAGCAGGACTTGGGAACTAGAGCACTGCTGTGGGCTAATGAAACTACCTAACTCTTAGTAGTGCTCAGTCTCCTCTAAAAATAAGATTTGTGTCTCTGACAGCAGAATAAGTGCTGAATTTCGTTCTCTATTCAGTGCTGGAGGCAGATTTAGTAAGAACAAAACTCCTAACACCCAGCATGCTGACAGTGGGGAATCCTGACGTGGGGCCATGGTCCCAGATACAGGGATTTTGTTTCTCTGAAGTGACAACCATACCCTGCCCAGCACCTCTGTGAGATTGACTCACTTTGAAGCTACAGCTAGTGGCCAGTACTGAACTACCATTATTACCCCTGCATGTTTATTTATGCCATAGCTGTTCATTGTAAAATATATTAACAACTTTTGGAGCAAGGGCTCATTTCAGCATCATAGAGAGTCAGACACCATTTGTTTTCTCTCCCTCCAATCTTGTGACTTAGCTGTGGAGCAATCAAACTTCAAGTGGAGAGGAAAGCACCTTTCTATTATGGCATTTTCCTCACCCCAAGGCAACCATAAACTGCAGAATAAAACACTCTTGCGGGAAAAACATGTATTCAAGTCTCTGAAACCAGAGGAGGGAACTGGTTTTTCCATTTCAGGGAGGATGGCTAAGCTTTTAGGAAAAATGTGCCCTGAGAGGGCTGTGAGTGCTACTGAGCCCTGTGCTATATGTGGTGTGTTGCATGTACTTTGTTGCTGAATTAAACCCCTCAAAGACTCCAGTGCAGGGATCCCTGATGTATAAATCCCAGACAGCTTCAGCAGGAACAAGCACAGAGACGTGCAGCAAAGCTGAGGTGGCAGCATCTCTGTGCATGGCCAGTTTTGCTTTCTGGTGAAACTCAAAGCTTTTAAAGTCTCTCAGATTCCTAAGGATTTCAGAATTTAGGCTGTTACTGCTATACTTAAGCACCTAAATTCTACCTAGATTGGACAGGAGATGCCTATGTGCTCTTGAGGATCTTAAAATTCCCTATGTCTGAACAGAGTAAAATAGGCCAAGCAGAGAATGATGCTAATGCAACTTAGCATATCCAGGTACCAGAATTAAATAATTTAGGATAGATCAACTCTTCAGTGTGCTGGCTGGGTGCTGCCTGGGCTAATTGCAACTACAGAGTTGTAAATTGCATGCACCAAAATCAAGACCTGTGTATGTAAATTACTAGATGAGCCTATGTAAATCGCTAGATGTAACACATATTTGGAGCCTGGAGCAAAACTTAGCATTGTTTATAAAGACTGGGAGAGCATGATGATGATTTTAGGCTCAGATATTACAAGGAGAAGGTAAACTTGGATGTGAGGCATTGCTCTGGTTGCTTGCCAAATAAAAACACTGGAGTGTCAGTAGGGTGAACTGAGAGCTTGGTCCTGCTGTGGTGCTCTGCAGCTGTGCACACCGGGCTGAGCATCCTCCAGTTCTGCCCTGCAGCAGCTCTGAAAGTCCTGCCTTCAGTGCTGTGACTTTGACCCTTCTGAACCCCCCCAGCAAACAGCTTTCCTCTCATACTTCAACATAGAGATCCCCCTGCCCCAACCTCGTATGTCCCGTACACAGCCATAAAGCTGGAAAACGGAACTCCCAACCTTCCTTCCCCTGCCTGATCCCTCAGCCTGGATTTATTTCCCAAGGCTGCTGATGGTTGAATGACAATAGTTTGTGCTCAGCGATGGCAGTCTGAGGGGATTTGCATTGTGAAGTTCCTTGACAAGCCAAAGGAGCGGAGCGGTGTGAGAGGAGGGGGTGGGTGGAGAGATGCTCTGCCAGCCAGGCAGGCGGGATCGCTCCGGCAGTGGCTCTGCCGAGAGCTTTCACTCTGAATCCCCAGGGAGGGAGGCTTTCTCTCACTCCAGGCTTCTCCCCTGCCACACGAGAGGGACGGCGAGAGGAGAAAGCAGAAGGGTCCCTTCACGCCGGCAGCACCCAACTGTCCAGCTCGCATCCGCAGCAGGCAAACCATGAGGAAGAGTCTCTTTGCCCCTACAGTCACTTCGCCTTTGATTTAAAACTTTCACCCACTTCCAGAAGGGACAATGGAGGAGCAATACATTTCCAAACTCCACCCGGTTGTGGATTATGGAGCTGGAGTCTTTCTTCTGATCATAGGTGAGTTCTGCCTTCACAGCCTGCTTGTTTGCTTCAAGCCCAGGAGCGGACGCACCGGGGCTGCCCTCTCTGTGCTGTGGTCGGCACCGGCAGCTCCAGTGGAAGCTGGAGGGAAATGGTAGAAAATCTGTTTCCACACAGGTTCCTGCTTATTGCCTTCGAGTCGGTTGGATGCCAGGATTAATCTCTGCTCTCAGATTTGCAATCTTTCGTATCGATGCTGAAGATCTGCCAGCATAAGTTTGCCTCTGCGGCATCACAAGTATCCAAAATGAGTTGTCCGCCACTTATCCTGGCATCTCAGCCCTGTGAATTTTGAGAGATGAGGCAGCCCGTTTCATGAGACTGATTGGGGAGAGCAACTTTGGGCTGCTCCTTGCGTGGGGGATGTTCATTATGCATGAAGAGTAGCTATGTCTTGGTAGGATAAACTGGTATAAAACAGCAAAGGGTTTCCAAATAGCACTTTTGGGTTTTATAATGGCCTGTTTGCCCTGCTGAAGGCAGATTTACAATGAAATACAAGTCTGCTCCAGCTCAGCTTTAGCTAAGCATTTTCTTCCTTGTCTGTTTGTTGCATGTACCCAGGTGATTTGTTTACTATCAGTGTTTACTATTTGTTTACTATCAGATTTGGAGAGGAGCTGAACTGGTTTAGGCATGCAGTCCAACTGAATTTTGCTGAGATGCAAGTACCTTCTTCCCTTCAGCTCATTCGAAAACCCTGGCTGAGATGCATTTAAGGAAGACAAGCATATATTTTTATGTGCTTTAATAGAGAAGCTTTGGGCAGCAATGCTGGGCTTTAGCATTTCACATCTCACCCCTGTTCCTTCACACTTTTCCCTGCACCGCACTGTGCTGTCTCCTCAGCTGTGCTGACAGCAGAGAGTACAACTCAGGGTGAGAAAAATCACTATCTGCAAAACAACGAAGGGTTTTGCTTTTAATCCAAGTCAGGATGCCAGCTCCTCTCTCATACAAATGTAAATACGTAGATACAGTTCAGGTAATGGGACGGGGCAGCAACAAAGGGCTGGAGGCTGGAGCTACCCTTGCTGATACTGCTCTTGTGCCACCATGCTACAGTCTCACACCTCTCCTAAAGGGCTTTTAGGCACCTAAGCTTCAGGCATAGCTTCCAGCACTGGATCAAGAGCCTCCTGTGTCAGCCAGGCTCACTACATTGCGTAGGTAGTCTCAGAAACATCCCATATACGAAGCAGTCAGCTTAACTGGAAACCTTGTTGTATTTATCTGTAGCTTTGCCACCCCACTGGGGGCTGCGGCAAGGCCTATATGTCCCCTGAAATTATGTTCTCATTAGGAAACAACAAAGCCAGGGCACGGGCTGCAGCACTCACCACAAACCTCTCTGCTAGCTGATTACTAGCCCACTCTTGCACAGTTTTGTCCCGTGCCGGCCACAGGCGGTGGGATGGAGGGGAATAGCATCTCTCCAAGGAAAAGAGAGGGTGAGCCTGGATGCCCACCGCTGATGGTAAGACTAAACTTCCCTACCTCTTGCGTAGTGCTTAGGGCTCCCTCAGAAGAAAGTGAACCGGGTTCATTTTCCTCCTGAAGCCCGAGGACGTCCCAGCCTGCGGCCGTCATTTGGCAGGAGAGTGTTCTTCCCACCAAGCCACAGGTTGCTCTCTGTCAGCAAGCAGTCCTGTGCCAAGCCACCGTGGGCATCTCCGTGTGCAGACACACAACGCTTGAGAGCTCAGGGAACTCTTTAGACGTATCCAGAGGTGCCAAGTGAATGCATGTGGTTAAAAAGTCAATGAATGAGGGATGTGGGGTCTCAGATCTGTACCTCTGTTTCATTTAAGGCTTTCTCCTGACACTTCTGCCTATTCTTAGATTTATGCTACTGTATTTATGTCATTTTGTTGCACATGCCTTTATTAATTCCTCTGTGGGCACTTTATTACGGGGTATGTGCAAGCAAATGCAGCCTTCTAGCATTCACAGCGACAAGAGAACATGACAGAGTCTTTTCTGTTTCCTTATTTCACTTCTGACTTTAGAGGACACCTTCTCAGGAAAACCTTTGATCAGAATGTAGCTCCAGCACAATGTTCACTTGAAAGAAAAGAGAAAACGAGTTGTTTGCCACATGTACTTTTGACACTGTTGTCGTGAACGCTTTGAAGCCCTGTGGCATATCTGAATAATGTATATCTGACGGGGTTTTTTGCAAAGTAATCTCTGGTCTGTTGCATGCCTCTGGCTAAACAATTTCTATGGTCTGTCTCACTGCGCTCAGAGACCACCAGAACAGTGTGGGTGTCTGAACTGCGGCACATAGTCATTCTCAGCTGCTTGACCAGCGAGGACCCTGAGCTGCCCAGCCAGCACATGTCGACTATCAAGGCAGCTCAGAGTCCAGGAGGCTTGTGCTGGGGCTCCAGTGGAAGATACGTTGCAAAGAGGGACGGTTTTGGGATGTGGGGGGCATCAGATGGGAGGAGGGGACAAGCAGACAGGACAGCTGGAGTTCTCCAGCAGGAAGGAGAAGTAAGCAGGGATATTACCAGGGAAAAATGAAGGTGGATAGGTCCATTTTACTTGATAGCGTGTTGTGCAAGATACCGTAAAAGAGTGGAGCTATTCACATGAGATACGAGCCTCAAGGGAATAGGTGGGATATAGTGCATGGAGAGGGGGAGTGTGACATGGAAATGAAGAGCTATAGTGTGGTGATGTGAAGGGGCAAGATATGGTCTACTATTCATATGACAAAATTTCCCCCAGTCGGTAAGGCAGGCCAGCACTACAGGAGGCTGTGAACAGAAAACTGACGTGCTCTTTGCTCTAGCAGGTCCATAGTGGAAACACAGCCTGACTGGGAAATCCCTGTCTAGCAGGGAGGCAGGAATTGAAACCCAAAAGCTGGCTGAAGCAAAAGAGTGGATGCTGTGGTGAGGATGCTGAGCTGTGTAGCAGCTCTCAGAAATGCCATCCAGGTGGCATGTCCTATCTGCTATCTAAGAGAACACGTTTCCTCGCCACGAGCTGAAGAACAAGGTTTCGCAGCAGAGCGTGGCAGATACA
This sequence comes from Haliaeetus albicilla, assembly GCF_947461875.1. Taxonomy (NCBI): domain Eukaryota; kingdom Metazoa; phylum Chordata; class Aves; order Accipitriformes; family Accipitridae; genus Haliaeetus; species Haliaeetus albicilla. The sequence continues at coordinate 5,443,822 of NC_091500.1, read as the reverse complement.
TGCCCGCATGTTTTCAAAGCATCAGCCCAGCACTGTGTTGGCCTGGGAGGTGCTGAATGCTGGCTCGTCTTCCAGTCTGTCCTGTCTTCTAGACTTTAGTCCCAGGCTAACGACCAGCATTTTCACATCCTTTGTATAGATAAGCATTTCACAGGTGTGCTGACCAGGGGATATTAATGCCTGTGCTGATTCTTCTCTTTCAGCCATCCTGACAATCCTTGGAAATTCAGCCGTCCTTGCTACAGCTGTGAAACGCTCTTCCCTCCTGAAGTCACCGGAGCTGCTTACAGTCAACTTGGCAGTAGCAGACATTGGAATGGCACTCAGCATGTATCCGCTGGCCATTGCATCTGCCTGGAACCACGCTTGGCTGGGAGGAGATGCGTCCTGCATATATTATGCCCTGATGGGTTTCCTTTTTGGTGTCTGCAGCATGATGACCCTGTGTGCCATGGCTGTGATTCGATTCCTTGTTACCAATTCATCCAAGTCTAACAGTAAGTAATTACATTTCTGGTAACCTTGTAGTGGTGCATTTGGGCTATTATGTTCAGAGAGGTGCTTTGCTGAATAGGGGATGGAGTATCAGTTCAGTAACCGTAGGAATAAGACTCAGCTTTTAGTCCAGTATCAAACCCTAATGTTCCTAGAAGGATCTGATTAAATTCCTTATTAAACAATGAGGTTTCTCACTTCTCAGTAATACCAAGTGAAAACACCTGAGAGTGGAGAGCCCAAATGTTTTGCTGGACCAGACTGTCTTTTCTTCCTATTTATGTGCAAGCAGACACACTGGAATTTGAGAGGAAGGAGTATTCTCCTGGCATTCCTGGGCTGGAAGCATGGTACATTTGGGGTCAGCTTGATCTTCTAAAGCTCCCTGACTTCCTAAACTTTAGATCAGCACTGAGGGCTGCACTCAGGTCTCACCCAATCCACGGACACTCTCTGTTATGTTTTTCAAGGAGACCAGAGATTAGCAAACTGCATCAGCAGCCCAGGCATATTTGTAGCCACCATCCTTCTGTTAGAGAAGAAGTTATGGCAAAAACCATGTGGCTGAGATGAGATCCATATATGCTTGCTCTTCCTCTTTCTTGCAGGTAACAAAATCCCCAAGAACACTGTTCGCATCTTGATTACTTTCATCTGGCTCTACTCCTTGCTCTGGGCCATTCTGCCCTTGGTAGGCTGGGGTTACTACGGCCCTGAGCCATTTGGCATCTCTTGTACAATAGCCTGGAGCAAGTTCCACAACTCCTCCAATGGCTTTTCGTTCATCCTGAGCATGTTCCTCCTGTGCACGGTCCTGCCTGCACTGACCATCGTTGCCTGTTACTTGGGAATCGCCTGGAAGGTTCATAAAGCATACCAAGAGATCCAGAATATTGACAGGATCCCTAACGCAGCTAAACTGGAGAAGAAGCTGACATTGGTGAGTTATCCCAGCGATGAGAAGAGTCTGCAGTAATCAGGAGCTTGCAGAGAACTGGCTCTGCTCATGCATGGCTCATGATGACCCTTCATTGCTTTTGTCTAATATTGACCAAAGATGGAGATGTGGTTTGAGTCTCACCTACGCTCTGCCCTCCTCAGAGGAGCAGGGGGCTCCTGGAATATTTGTCATTTCAGTAGCTTGATCAGGATAATATATCGTAGGTACAATGCAGCTTGTTAAATCTTTAGGCAGTTGCATCCCAGATTTTCATGGACTTACAGATTTCCAGTCATGCTGGCATAGCTGTTGAATCCTTTCATGTTGTAGCTGGGTTGGAGGTCTTGTTCTGTCATCCTAGGTATTTTTAATTGACTGAGTGGCTAGTCTGAGTGAGAGCTACACAGAAATTCTGTATGGAAACAGGATTTTTTAATTTAACCTTTTTTCAAATAAGCACTTCAGTTGCTCATTTCTTGTGGAAAAGCAGAACTGACCCAAGCTTTCTAGAAGCCAGTGTACTGATAGGCTATACTGTCTGGTTGGGCTGTGTCTCCCATGGGATATCGCAGCCAGAGTCAGGGAAGGAGATGAAAACAACTGCCTTAAAGAAACCCACAGTGTAGATCTGCTAGGGGGGAATAACAGCATATATGCACTGTCCAGTGTTACCGTGCTCATGTCACAACATAGCAAGCGTACAGTTTCGGGTATTTCAGCTGGTTCAGGTGTGGTTTCATCCACACACCACGTGCCCGAGTATCAGACGCTGTCAGTGCAAGCTGAGGACTGAACCCCTGTTTCCCTTTCAGATGGCTGTGCTCATCTCGGTCGGGTTCCTGAGCTCCTGGACACCGTATGCAGCAGCCAGCTTCTGGTCCATATTTAACTCCAGCGATTCCCTACAGCCCATTGCGACGCTGCTGCCCTGTCTGTTTGCCAAATCTTCAACAGCGTATAACCCTTTTGTTTATTATATCTTCAGCAAAACTTTCCGTCGTGAAATTAAACAGTTGCAGTGTTGCTGTGGCTGGCGAGTTCTCTTCTTCAGCACCGACAACTCTGCTGAAAATCCTGTGTCGATGATGTGGAGTGGGAGAGACAACGTACGTCTCTCTTCAGCTGCAAAGGTGGAGAACCAGGGAGATGCAACTCGCTGAAATGCAGCGATGGTTTCACAACATAGGTTGAGACTTGGGCTCGCTCATGGGTCCAAATGAGTAGGAATGCAGCACGCGGGGTTGTCCCTGCATATCTTATGTCAAATACAGAGGTTTAAGTATATATTTTTAAGCAACTCTCAAATATTGTCTTTAAGCTACACAGCAAAAAACCCCGCTATTTTTTTCAAGAATTTCCACTTTAGAGGAAATAGATTTATGTACTAAACATAAACCCATGTAAACTAAACTTATTTTCAGGGAAACAGCTATAATTAAAAGAGGATGTATTATTTCTGGTTTTTTTCTTACACTTTTGACTTTTTAATGCAATCTATCTGCAGACTCTTGGCTCTATCAGTAAAACAGCCATCAGACAAAACCGTAGGTTGAACACAAAGTGTTAGCAAATAAATACAGCTGAAAGTGTAGCTTTCCAGCTAGAAGACAGACAGAAGACCATATGGGTAGCAAGAAATATTCACTGCCAGGAAAAGAGGATCAAGTGGCTGCTAGCAAAATGTCTTATAGAGATCTACAGTTCCTTGATCTGTCAGAGGTATAGTTCCAAATCCTGAAAACACGAGCTCGAAAAGGAGTCGAGCAGCCTTAGTCTGAAGAGGTTGGGTGGGAATGTGGCAGTCAGCGAAGGATGCCTTCTGTGAATCACAGATCGCACAATGAGCAGTGAAGGAATCTCTTAGCAAAAGGAACTGTGCACTTAACGCTGCTGCTTGCTGAGGTTAACAGCTCTTCTGCCATGAAAGCTGTTGGAGCATTTGCTTTCTGGAGGAGCACTCTGTATAGCACGCCAAAAGACATCCCCGGGATAACCTGCCCGGCAGTAAGTAATCCTGCAGATGCAGTCCTGGCTCTCATTGCTTCACTGGGAGCTCCTCAAATACGGAATTCCCCCTCCCGCTGGAGCACTGACACAACTGCCCCTGAGAGCAGAGCCTGCTGATTCAGTTTAAAGCATACGTACAACTGTGACATCATCCCGCTAGCCAGTTTTAACAAAAGAGATTCTGAGGTGGAAATGAGCTCCTACAGTTTAAATCTCTCTCTGACTTACAGTTTGTGATTTTAAAGGACATAAACACATCTTTAGGGTTTGAAATGTACGAAGTATGGCTTGATAGCTGCAGCAGTTCTCGCTTCCCTTGCTTGTTCAGCTGACCACATCTATCTTTGCATTAGGTTCGGTGAAGACAAGAAGAGTTAAATCACAGGCAGATTTGGCACAGATTTTAAACAACAATCTAAACCAATAGTGAATGGCCTTTGAGTTCTTGAAAACTTCTACCATACTCAAACCCTAATAATTAGTTTCATTTTATAAACTATGGCTAAGGCCAAGACAGGGTTAAAAGATAGGCTTAAACACTTCCATGGCTATCAGAATTTCTGTTACTGTGGAGTGTGGATTACAAAAGAACAAACAGAATGAGACATGAGCTGTAACATATACTAAGGCACAAATTAATTACTAAGTCAGGTGTTAGGAAACTTTAAGGAGCTTGTCTTCCGCTGAACTCCTGCCACTGGCAGTGTTGCCAACTCTCAATAAATATTCCACTAGATTAAACTAGGTTTATTTGTAAAAAATTGTAAAAATTTCCTAATTTAAGTTGGCCTCCAGGGTGACATTATCTTGTCCTGGGTTGTCACTCACAGACGCTCCCTAAGGAATGAGACAGGGTTCAGTCTTCTCTCCCAAATACGATGAGGTGAAGCACCCCCTGGGAAACAGTCACCTCCGACAGCCCATGGCACAGGGAAACGGGAAAAGGGAAGAGAAGTGGGGGGAGCAGGAGAAAACACCTGTTACTGAGAGGGGAGCATGTGAAAGCTAAAGGAAAATATTTGGGAAGAGGCAGGAGAGCGTTAGGCAAGTGTGTTTGTGGGGAGAGCAAGGAGATGGCAGAGGGAAATGCAAAAGGGACAATAGTTAACATGGTGGAAAGGGATTTGTTTTGGTAAATGTCAATTATCAGCACTTTTTCAGCTTTAAAAAATAACCTGAAAGGAAAATGAAACTGTATTTTAATAACCACCTCAGAGTTTTTGCTTTTACTTGCTCAGTTGCTTGATGTTTGAAATAAACAGCAAAATATATATTCCCATCTGCTAATTGCAGATTTGTGAATGGACCAATGACATGCACATCAATAATGTAATGTAAAATGAGCTGCTTCTGTGAAAAATTTAGGAGCAGAACAGGTCCACATCCACTTGTAAAAGCTTTTAAAATGTATGTAATATGAAAAATATGCCACTCTACAATACAGACAAAATCTCTGTAAAACCAGAAGATCCATATATTGTTAATGTTTGAGCATAATGCTTTAATAGCCTGATTTATTACCTGTTTATGTACTTCATTTTTAAAAATCAAAGTCCAGGTGTTTGTGTATCAAATATGGCTCAAATCTCTTTTTCATTTTTCAGACTCAGTGAGAAACAAATCAAAACTTCCCCATTTAGATGGTTTTATGTTACATACAGAAAACTTAAAAAGCAGGGCTGCCTTTGACCAGAGAACTAGGAAAGGAAGTATAGCTTACTATATAGGGGACTAGTTGTCTTAAGTTTCATGAAGTTGATTTATGGTCAAATTATAACTCTAATTTCATGGTGTTCCCTGCCCAGCCCTAGACTGTGTTGTCAACTAAGTGATCTTCTAAGGCATTGAAGCAGAATGCAAGCACTCACCTCAGGAGCAAATCTGGGCATCTTATGTTTGCAATCACCAGTGCAGTCATCCCAATACAAACAAATATTTAAGGTAAAAACTCCAAGAGCATCTAACTCATAGCTCACATACTAGGAGTTATCTCACTAAACTGGGGAAGTTCACAGTGCAGACATCCACATCTGAGCGAGCCGCCTTCATCTCCTTTCTTTTTATTGAGGATAAATGGAGCTCCCTACTCAGATGATGACATATAAAGTTAAATAACACAACTAACACTCTGATTTGCATTAAAATAAATTGGAATTCAGTGCCTTACTTTGAAAAACCCTTCTAGGCAGTCTCTGTCTATCTAGGCATAGGAATAACTTAAAGAACTAGATCACTTCTGTTAAGGGTTGATTTTCCCATCCGTAAAATTAAATGCGACTCACTTCAGAACAAAGATCAATTATTTGAGGGAGGTCATTGTTCTAGCAGTTAAAGCATGAGGCTAACACTGCGGAGTCTTGGGTTCCTCCCTGTTACTTTGCCAGTAACACTGTGCAACTTTGGGGAAATCACGTAAACTTTGTCTTGGGTTCTTTTAGCCCCACAGTAGACACGGTCTTGCCGTTCATCATTGTAAAGCACCGACTGTTTGATGAACAGCTTAATACAAGTGCAAAGACACCAATCCTGAAGGCTGTGAAACACTAAGAATGAAAAATGGATTGCCACTCCCTTACCGATATCTGTCCTCTGTAGGATCCATCTACCATGCTCAAGAGGTTACTTCACGATTTGTTTCACAGCTAAGGCACTGGCCTGGGACTTGGTGCCATGCTCAAGTTCCTGCTTTATCAAAGCTTCTTTCATGACAGAGAATGCATTGCAGTAAGTCAATTCCTGTGTGTAACTTAGGATCTCCACATCTCCAGCCCTTTGTCCTACCTATATTTCTTACATCTTTGCAAAACAGGAACTGCCTTACAGATAAAAAAAAAAAATCTACTATTTTGGAACTTCCCAAGGGAAATTACTTAGCCTGCAGTAACCTGCTGCTACCATGCTCATTCCTATTGGAAAGATCTGAGTGCCTAGTCCCACAGTTTATAGTTATCATTTTGTCCTGCAATATGCCAAAAGTACTCATATTGAAACAAAAGGTTTCAATATATTTGCAAAGTATCTACTTGTTTTTGCAGTAACCCAAATTCTCACTAGCCTGTACAGCAGTGCAGATTTCAAGCAGCCACGTTGATGAGGAGTGTGTGCAGCATCCAAGATTTTAACTGGTAACCATTCACCATTATCAATGAGGGCTGACAATCTGACATCAACTTGTCAGTACGCACTACGTTCATTGCTATGCTGCTCCAGCAGCACAGAACATATGGGGAAAGCATGTTCCATCTTAGCTTGTCATCCCATAAGGAATCTCTACTTAGGCAGTGAACCGATGACTCGCTTGAAGGAAAAGTCTGTTCACTTGAATATTTTTTTTTCCTTAAAGGGCCTAATACAAACACTGTGTGCCAGATAGGAAAACTATTCTTACCCTAGACTCACCATTTTATTTTCCAGCCTTGGTACGACAAGAGAGAATCAATGTACATTAGTCAGTCCCAGCCTAGAGCTTTAAAGGGCCCTCCTGCAAGCACTGAAGGCCTGGAGTGATTCCAACTGAAGTTGGTGGGGATTTTTTTATTGAATTCAAGGGAACAAGATGCAGATTTTAAAGATCATTAGAGTTAAAAAAAAGCAGAATCTGTAAGGCAAACACAGGTAGATGACAGATTATTATCAAAGAGCAGAGAAACCACAGACAGAAAGAAATGAATGAAATGATTGTCATTACAAAGTTTAGAGGTCACTGACACTTTGACTATGTATTTTTCCAGTCGTCAAGAAGGCTTGTGAAAAGACATAATTGTTGTCACTTTCCATATATCCTGGTTTGAACCATACCAATATTTCTTGGAGGGAATTAGATACTTATAAATAGTTGAGGATAAATGCCCAAGGAGTTCTCAAGGCAAAGGTCTGGTTTGGGATCAATAATTTAAACCTTAATTAGAAAGACAGAGAGAAGAAAACAGCAAGGCACTCAACCTTCTTGTTTCTGAGCAGTGAGACTACTGGCAAGTGCCCGATTAAAGAAGCTTACTTTAAGTAAAGATCTGTTCAACTGCAATCTTTGAAGTGAGGATACCATGCTATTAATTGGATCTGCAATTTCTAGCCAACTGCATCAATCTCATTTTGAATAACGTATGATGGTGCTAAACATTGTAGAAGTGTGCTACAGCCTCTTCCACCATAAGGCAGATACAAGCATTATCCCAGGGAGGCTGCAGTCTCATAAAATGATGGGATGCAATGAGCAACAAGGCAAAATGAAGTAAAGCGGGACAGGGCCATAATGCCAGGAACTGCCCGTCAAAAGACTCTCACACCCCATTTGCCTCGTATGGATTCCACAAAGGAATTCTCACATGTATAAAGCAAATTCCTTCTGGAGGGGAGACAAAAATGGTAAGAATTTAGGATCAATTTACCTCAAGAAAGTCCAACTGCTAAATAGACAGGGATAGCAAGAACAATACGGGACAAGAATACAGAACTAAGTAAGGGAGAATGAGCACTGAAATGAACTTCATTTGAGAAATAATGAAGTACTGGGGAAGGGCAGTGATGTAGACAGAGCTGAAGTGCACAGCTGCTCCTATACGGGTTACTGCCAACTACTGGATTTGTATCTTATTAAACAAACCATGAACTCTGAAAAATTACGGTTTATCTACTTATACGTTTCTAAAGAGAGTTAAGTCAGATTAACATCAAAGTGCTGCTGGATTCAATCACAGCTCTGCTGAACTTTAGTGATTTTGCCTGAAGACTTCTAGGTCTACAATGCCTGCCAAAAAATTCAAAAGAAATTCCCTGCATGCAAAAGAGATCAACCAAAGAGCTGGAACGGATATTTTATTTATCAGTATATCTGGAAAAAAAAACCAAACCCACCTACTCAATTCCCTTCATTCCCTGAAGTCATAGTTCTAGAGATAAAATTTTCTTGTGGGTACATATATAAATAATCCTCAAATAGAACAAGCAGAGAATTTACAACTTTCTTAGAAAGCACAAAACACCAGGCCGTGGGGCAGTGGAACCAAAGGTATGTAGCTGGCCATCCCTTGCTGATGATTACATTCTGTAAGCGATTAGTATAAGGCTGGTTGCATTGTGTGACATTTCAGCATTACATAGACTGCTGCCTCTTCTCCAGGCACTTCTCAATATCATCCAACACCTGGACTGCTGCTTTTGGAATACGAGTCCCTGGACCAAACACACTGGTAATGCCAGCTTCATACAGGAAGTCGTAATCCTGTTCAGAAAGAAATTTAAGATCCATAATTAACAGTGCAACAGAAAATTGATAATTGATTTATAATTGGTATATGCTCTATCCTGTATGCTGGGCCTGAGAAAGCATATGCAACAAGTCTCAGAGAGAGGCAGCACAGCATCAAAGGAAATGGGAGAAATATGGTAGTTCGAAGGTAAAAAGGAAATATTTAAAAAAATCCACAGGAAAGGTTTTATTTGTTTAGAATCAGAGGAATGTCAGATCCTTGGAAAATATTCAAAAGTCAACTGGACATGACCCTGAATAACCTAATCTAAATTTGAACTAACTTCTAATTTTGCAAATACTGCTTTAAACTAGGGCTTGGACCAGGTAACTGCCAGTGGTCTCTTGCAATCTAAGTTAGTCTAATTTTATGATTGTCCTGAAATTTCAGAAACACCTGGGAAGCAGTTTTGTAGTCTCTCTTACTTCTGTATAGGATATATTATACCTTTACCATCCACAAGCTAGTAGCATCCCATTGAGAGACTGGACAGAACATAGTTTGCCTCCTAGAAAAATACTACTGAGTTTTGTTTATTTGATTTGAAAGTCTGTCATTCCTGAACACTTACCTAATTGGCTAGAAAAGGAAGAAGTCTGGGAAAAGGGAGAACGGGAGATTTATATGCAAAATCAATTTGAATCTCTCTAGACAGAAGACGACCCTAAAGGTGATACAGCAGGGAAAACCATGGATAAGGAAAATTTTAAAACAAAAGCACAGATCTGACTGCAAGGGAATCCAACAACTGTTCAACAGTTTAGGAGAAAGCAGAGGGAATGAGAGGCAACACTGAGGCCTGATGAAGGGGAACATGAGGAGAGGCTAAACAGCGAATGAGATGTGTAGCCTATAGTTGTTAGGACCTGCCAGGTGTCTTAGTCACTTGCTGTGCCTCTTCTGAACTGTTACTGGAAGTCATAAAGTCTCTTAAGACAGGAGCTAGCCTTTATCAGTAATACGCAAGGTACTGGTAATCGGAAACAACAGAGCATAAGGAACATCTCCCTGAGGCTAATCTTTTCATAACACAACTTAATATTCCATCCAACAAACAGTGTAAGTTAAACCAGGACATGGTGTACAGAAAACCAGATCAATGAGACCTGACAGCACTCCGCAACCACCTTACAGATCTGTGTTGACCCTGGTGATTGTACGCAGTAGCCTTCAGCGCTGTAAATCACCTCTGACATTAACAGAATATAGGAAATAGCTAAAAACAGCACAGACAGAAATAAAGCAGTCTCCTAGTCTGGATGGAAATGATGTTGACCCATACCTGAGGTGGGATGACACCTCCACATATGACGAGAATGTCTGGCCGGCCAAGGGCGTTGAGTTCTTTGATGAGCTCAGGCACAAGAGTTTTATGACCTGCTGCAAGTGTGCTCACACCAACACAGTGCACATCTGCATCAACCGCCTGCTGGGCCACTTCTCGAGGTGTCTGTATAGAAAGAGGATTATGTGAGAAGTTATAGCCCCAGCCAGGCTGCTGAACAAGCATTAGAGGGAAAATCGGTGCATTTGAAATACATTGGATACTGCTCAATCAGTCATACCTGGAAGAGGGGACCTATGTCCACGTCAAAGCCAATGTCTGCGAATCCTGTAGCAATAACTTTAGCTCCTCTGTCATGACCATCTTGACCCATCTTTGCAACGAGTATACGAGGCCTGCGCCCCTCACGATCCATGAACTTGTTAACTCTGATTGAAAACACATAATGTATCACTGTAAGTCACTGAGAATCATTAGAAGTATTTCCACAAATAAAAAAAAGCACTGGCTGGCTGCAACTGTATCATCATTTCTGTACATCAAATAAAAAGATCTTCTAAGTCATAGTTTGTGTAGTCCGCATACTATGTTAATATTCACATTATATGATTACTAACTGATTTCTTGTATTTACTAGCCTCAACAATAAAACATTCTTTTTTACAGATAACCATTCCAATACTTTTCTGCTTTCTAACGGACAAAATACTGAATTCTTTGAGGGCTTAATGAGCTGAATTACAACTAACTAAAACACAATTTTTAGATTTTAAGAATAATGTGACCAACTATTTCAAAAGTACTTGCATGGCACACAGGCTATAGAGATGGGTCCTAGACATCATACTGTGCATCATCATCATTCAACTGGGAACAAGTCTGTCCAGAAAACGATTACTGTATCCCCCATTCTGTGCACTCATTCCAGTGCCTCCCTTTTTCTGGTTAGTGGCAGTTCATATTTCTGTTGTATTAAAGTGACTGTGTAACCACAGCCTCAGATATTAATCTTTCATCTTACTGCTCACTTTCCATGTACCACCAGTATCTGTCTTTGACTGGGACACTAAGATTACCACTTCTCAGAAATAAAAGTTTGGGGGTTTGGTTTTTTTTGGGGGGGGAGGGGGTTGGGTGTTTTTTTTTTTTTTAATGTTGTATTGTTCTGAGCATTCTGCCAATGATGGAGTCGTATGGATTTGATGCACCTTGAAACCATATGCTGACCTGGCTGGGATGATCACGCTATGACTCCAGTGGCTTAGTTTGGGGAAAAGAATACTCTAGATAAAGCATTTATCAGCACAGAATTGAACAGCCTCAGGAGATGATTCCAGGACAGGAATATGCATTATGTAAGAGTGGAAAAAATAAGAACTCTGACAGCTTAAAAAGGAATTATGTCAAGACAGCCTGAAGAAGCAGACTGACAAAGCTTCTGCTTGAGGATGTATAGGAGTTGGGCCTGCCTTCTCTATTCCTAAGGACTGCTGAGAATATCAATGAACTAAGTACCTGAATTGATTTGTGATATCTTTAAATCCTTTTCTCTGTATTGTTTTTTGTTTCCAAATGTTTGTTTTCTTACTTCCCCACCCACAGGCTCCCTCCTAACAAGGACAGCTCTAGGTGCTCCAAGCCTGCCAGGCTAAAACCACCTGAGTCACTGCAACCCAGGGCTTGGTTTAAGTGTGGGGCAAGTGAGAAATCACACTTTGGAGAGCCTATGCAAAGGTGACACGTAGTCAATCCAGTTTTGTTACCATGTTTACTAACTGGTACATATGACCTTGGACATAAAGGCAGGTATGTAAGAAAGGGAGCTACATCTTGATTCTCAAGGCATCAGTTCCTTTTCATGTAAATGCATAATTACAAATACTTAAACTTAAAATAAATATTTAAAATAAAAAATGATGGTGACATCCCCCAGCACAACTACTTTCAAGTCAGGCTAAACATCACTATTGTGAAGACATCAAGTAATTCCCTTTTAAGAGATTCTGTAACTCTTTAATGTTTAAGGTCCAACACAGCAGGGACTTATGAGCATCAATTAATATTACATCACCGCCCACTATAGCAATTCAGTCTCTTTACCCAAGAGGACACCAGCAAAGGCAGAAGCTGACAAAAGGCACAAATGGGCACTGTTTTCACACATACTACCATCTTCTGATGTTTTCTCCCTTGTGATATGAGTAACACCTGTAGACTGGAAGTTGTGTGTGGAAATCCAGACAGATTTTAGCCTTACAATTTTAGGAACAGTAAGAATGAAGTTGCAAGGGCACCTTATGGGCAGACCAAGACCAGGTTTTGCAAATATGAATTGCTAGAAATATTTGTAGAGATTACTATTACAGAGTCTTCAAAAGAAGCAATCCAATGTATAGGGACTTCAGGCAATGTTTCTCAGCTTCTTAATCCTATGGCTGCCTAGTCGATTTGAACAAAATCCTCAAATCATAATATCACCTCAGTGGATTTTGTCTGCAAGCAAATATGAGTTCTATTAAGTTTCAACCATTCTCTTATTGCACCTATTTCTTCTCATTCTGCTTACTTGCTTACAGGCATGAGAATGACTGTGCAGGTCTTTGTTTTGTTCTGGAAATGACATTCAGGTTTGGGGAACACTTTTTTAGGGCACAGCGAGTAGCACATATATTTAATGGATTAAATGTGAGGCTGCGTTTGGCTTCCTGGGAAGCTATTCTCACCTATTGATGGCATGAAGAATTTCATCACTCTCTCCAAACTCCTGGCGATAAGCTCCGCTCACCATTCGGTCACTGGCTTTATGCTCCCCAAACACCTTCTTCATTGCATCTGTTATTTCTCCAACGGTGCATCTAAGATACAGAAACAAAGTATTAGTGCTATCAGGAGGCTTATATGAGAACAGAATACAGAAATCACTGGCAGAGGCCCAACTATCTGCCTCGCTGCAGGACAAATTCAATTACACTTGTTTCCCCTTTGGTGCTACAACTCTGAACATCTGACTCACCCCACTGTCATCCACTAATAAAATGTGCAGAAGTGTTTTTAAGAAAATACTGTTTTGCTGATGTGAGAAGCGATTTTACAAGTGACAAGGCAATAGGGACCATTGCATGACAAAATATTTCAGGAAATTAAATCAAATTTTCTCAACTGGGAATTTTTTTGGGCTCAGACTGCAAGATCTTGCATTTGTACTCATACTAAAATTCAAAATATAAATCAAGAGAAAAAAAAAAAGGAAGAACACACAGAAAAGACTGAAGCCTAACTTTTTAACTGGAATTTGTTTGCCTTTCCCTTGATGTTTATATTTTAGTATTTCTTCTTCTCTACTCCTCACATAGCTCCTTTATCCACTGAGATGCAGAAGAATCTGGGAAATCCATCTACATGCAAGTTACAAGCGTTGTTTGCTACTAGAGACACTGTGCATGTTAGAAATAATACACATTTTACTGCTGTAGCACAAGTGCTAGAAGCCAAGTAGGCTGTGCTGTCGTCTTGTACGAACATCGGAAATAACAGCCTCTGTCCCAAAGCATTTAAAAATCTCATGCTTAATGGATTCTACCTTTTTGTGTAAAATCTATAATGCAGACTGTAACAAAAAAGACAAGAGCAGTTCAGCTAGTAGCTCCATCACAGCAAGCTTCTTACTTCTGGTATGAAATTACCTGGGAGTCAGTACTGCGTAATGATTTTGAAGGTATGCTACTGAGCTCTTGATGAAATCTTTCATCAAAAATATTTTGATGAATATATTTTAGCTTATACTTGAACAGAAAAAGACTAAACAACCTGTGTATATTAAGGAGTGAATACAACTTGCTGCAAACTTCGTCAAAGGAAAGAAAGAAAAAATACTACTCTTACAAAACAGTTTAAAAGCATGCTTACAAATATAGAGACCAAACCCCATCCATTCAGCTACTGCTAAGCATGTTACAAACCCCTGCAAATCCACATTTTCTCCTGTCATATTGCATTTAATTATAACCTACTCTGAGGCAGTATTAGGTTAAGCATCCTCTACAGCTTTTACATAAAATGCTCGAAGGATGTTTGGACAAGATGCAACTTCTTGTCTACATACTTTTGGAAGGGAATAGCCAAATTAACTGTACTCAGTTTTCCTTCTGCTGTTTGCAGTTTCAGTAGCTATTATCTGATTCCTACTTTGTGCAATCTGCCATGCATCCAGTGTAGCAGAAGATGGATTTCTGCTGTATTAACTGAATCCTTCAGTAAATTTGAAAGACATCTTACTTCCTGTGACCCCCCTAGCTTTTGCTACTCATGTTTTTTATACTCAGCAAACTTAACCACAGTTATAAACTGTAACTACACTAATGTAAAATGGCAGAAGTCCCATCTTGAACATATAGGCAAGATCTGTATAATGCATATGCCTGAAGCTGGCCTCTTATCTCTAGGTATCACTGTTCACGGTTGGCCTGCTTTGTCTAGAAGACAGTACCATGCTGGAACACACATTTTTAACTCATGTTGTTGACACAGTCTTGACCACTTTTTGCCAACTCCCCTCCCCCTGGCTTTCTGGAATTATATTTGTAAAGTTCTTTGCTTTTATCCGTTTTCTTGCTTAGCGCACTAAGGACTTCATATTTGGAATCATGAGGATCATAGTCTAGAAAAGCAGCTAATACAAACTAATACCAAATTTATGGCTATGTGTGAATACAACTTAGTCTTTGAATTTATTTATTAATAATGATTTAAAAAGCATTAGTTATAAAGCAACCTGTTCACGATTGCATCAGAACCCATTGACAACACATGTAATACGCTTCATTTTCACAGCATCTGTAGCATCTCAGAAAGCTTAGCAAGCACTACCTGAGTTACAATAGTTCTCAGACCTTACTCACTTATATCATTAGTTTTTGTTTTTCAGGACATCTAAATAATCTTATTAATATTACTGCTCTCTGATATTAATAACAAAAAATTGAAAAGTAAACTGCATAAGTGCTAGATTAAGTGACTTCCTCAAGGTTAAAAAGCAAGTTTGCAGCAGACTTAAAAATATTATCTAGAAATACGGACTCCCTCTCAGAGTGCCAGACATCACAGATTGCAGCTTGATATAGATACAACCCATGCATAAACATTGATGACTTACTCCTGTGTAAACACTGGCAGTTTAGTGAAGGCTTACAGTGACATAACACGTGTCTTTTCTTCTAGAGAAAACTGTAAGCTTAGATAAATCTTTCTCTTCCTTCTCTTTTGCAGAAGCAGCATCTGAGTATAATGTCAGTATTAAAGCACAGCACATGTAGATATAGTTGTGCTGTGCTTTTCTGTTCTTCCTATGTAAAAGTTTCATGTAACAAGTGAAAAATAAATGGCTTGGACTATCAATTTTATTGAAGTATAATCTGGTGGCTAGGATAAAGGGGTTTTGTGTACTGCACAAAAATGAAATAAATTTCTTTCGTCTGTAAATACTGCTTCTGAAATCCCTTTAGAATATTTTGAAAATTCTGCCCCAAGTCTCTGCAGTGCTTTAAATCTAAGTAATAATAGGAGTTTTGCTTTTAAACTACTCATGAATGCTTTCCTACTATTTACCAATAAACAATTTTTTCAAATCTCTGCTTAGTTCTTAGTCCTGCTGCATCAGTGGCTGCCATCTATGCATCCACAGTGGAATAGCTCTGTCTGGAGCCAGGAATACAGCCTCTTTCCTTAACAGGAGAGGAAAAGCATACTTTTAATGACAATTATGCTTTCCTTTAATCAGCTAGCCGTTACACTGGACGGGTTCTTTATAATCTGGATGTATAAAATCCCTCCCATTTCTGTTTATCTTTACAGCAAAGTTTTGTCCTGGAGACAACTGTTTTCATCTCACTATTATAAAACTTAAGTAGCATAAGCAACAATTATTACTATTAATTTACAGTTTTTTCAATGCATGCTGATAAAAACCTACTAGACAATTATGCAAAATTGATGGAACAGAAGTCACTTTGCCTTCATTGTATACATTTGTGTTTCCTTCATATGACTGTCATTCACATTTGCCTTGTGCGGAACTGCGTGTTAAAATTTTGAAGTGGAGACCAAAAGATAGCTATATTCCCCGTTTTGTGTTTTATTAGCCTATAGCCCTTACGATGTGTCTTGTGGCAAGGACAGCATGTTTGTACATAAACTGTAGCCTGCATCCTATGAACTTCTGCACTGCTCAGAATTACTGTTGACCAACTGTGCTATAGCAGAGCCCTCAACTGTTCCGAGATTCCCTGAGCTTCCTCAAAAGCAGGGGGTTTCCAAATAAGAGGAGCTTGGCTCTTTGCTAAGATTTTGGGCAACTGAACGAGGTCAATGGGATGAAATACATCCACAACTGTGATGGCCACAGAGGATATTGTTCAATTCAGTGTGTTCTGTCAGGCACAGGATCTATCTCCTTTAGCAATTTGTGCTGTGACTCTCTCCCACTGGTTCACAACCAGCTCTAGAGGCTATGCTGCACAAATACGAATTTGAAGAAAGAAAGTCAATGACCATAATGTGCCTGTTAGGACTGTCACCTTCTGTCTGTTCAGTCTCACACCACTGCCACTGCCTCACTGCATTTCACCAGTAATGAGAGGTAGCACTGTGTCATCAGGTGACAAAGTACCATGAAGACACAGACCAGGCAGACAAAGAAGCAGCACTACATGCTACATTACACTTCATGACTTCCTCTTCCACCACCGATGGCTGGCCCTGCAGCAAATGCAAGTCTGGAGAGGGACAGAAAAACAGCACCGCAGATGAAAGAGATGAGAAAGAACTCAGCATGATCTGTCTCATAGCTCTACCTAAGTACACCCATTTTCCTGTGATGTGGCTTCTCATGAGAAATGAGGCACAGAAGGGAAGCAATACTCCTCCCTATTCCCTACCACCTTTGGCCTGCCTTATTACTTTGGTTACAATAATAAAATGACTTTTCTACTTCTGCTTGTCAGCACTGAAATCTCTGTATTAGTCCATGGAGTCTTTTCCATAGTTCAATGCTGAAAATTCTGTGCCACTCCTTTTATTTCAATTGAATTACATTACTTGTCTTCATGATCAAACTCCATCATTTTCCATTCAAGAGGAGACAGGCATCTGTCACTAATATGCTGGTCATACTGGCCTACTTGTCTACTATTTGTGAAGGATGAATGTGCTTACTTGAAAAATCTTTTCCCATGTTACCCCTAACAGAAGGGCTCCCCAGAAATGTTCACAGAGCTCACAATCCTCCTTCAAACACTCTTTATCAGATGCCGTGACAACTTCTTTCTGTGGCCACATCCCATATATAGTTTTGGGGCAGAGTTAAGTTTTGTGTTTGCAAATTACAAAATGGATCTGCAGTCCATTTTATTATTTTACAAATAATAAAAACAAGGTCACCAAGGAGAGAAATTAGCAGTTAACTGGTCAATTTCGGTACAGAAGATATGAATCCCTGGTAAATCTAACCCTCTAACCTAACCTAAAATCTAACTCTAATCCGTCTAAATCTAACCTAAAGGTCTACCCTCCTGTGACCTTTACAGTTCAAAGACATGCTGCTAGCAGAATTGTGACAAGCTCTCTGCGGGAGAAGATGTGCCTAAAATTTGGCTGTTAAGTGTCCAAGGAAAGGGAAAGAAGGAATTTAAGATATCACAGTAAAAATAGGACAGTGCCCCAATAAGGGCTGAATTTGGTTTGATCATTTCTGGGGCATTTAGTTAATTAAGGAACAGACAGATGTGATTTATTCTAGAGACTGACACTTACTTTGAAGCAGGAATAAAACAGTCTTAAAAACACCCTAGGTGAAAAAAGTAAATGTTCCACTGGACTCTAAAGGATGCCTCACTGCTCTACTGAAGGGCATCTTTTATTCTTTGCCTGGGTAAGTAAACTTGTTTCTCTTTCAATCAAAAAATGTTTTCACACCAATCTGTGGTGCAAGGAAGGATGAAGCAACAGACCATAAGAAGACTGTGAATATCCATTTTCACATCTCAGACACTTCTTAAGCTCCCTGACCTATGAATAAGCAGGGTGACAGAGAAACCTAGTTACGTCCTGAAACTGGTAAGTCTGAGTTGTAAACAACACAATGTGCACGAACAACATAATTTCATACGAGATTCTTTGTATCCATATTCTTTGTGAGAAATTAAAGCATAGCCTTAAGAGACTGTAAAATGTAATAGCCTATCTTACAATGCCAAACTACAGCCATCTTTTACTTCCACCTTGGAAAAAAAGGCCCAAAACATCTCAAGACACCAACCTCACTGACGCCATACTCAAGATCAGTTGAAAGATAAAAATGAACCATTGATTTTTAGACAGCAGTTGGATATTCACCCCTAACCCCATACCTTGAACGTGCTGCTTCCACTGCAAGTGCAAGTAAGTTGCCTTCCCCAGTAGCAGCACACTGCGTTAGAGCAGCGAGACATTGCTGGGCTGCTGCTTGATCTCTACTAGCCTTCACCTAAAGTGGAGGAGAAAAATACTAAATTCAAACAAACTACAAGGTAAACTGGGAAGTCGAGTGTGTAAGACTTTCTGATTTCAAATATTACTTTTGGAGGCATGGAATTATCAATTGTCAATATATGCTGTATACATCAAAAAGATTAGAAAAGGTGCTTCAGACCTTAAAACGTGTACAAATCCATTAAATAACTCTTAAACCATTCTATCTACATTTCTACTAATTATAAAAGTGGATGTTGATTGCTGGTTCCATAACCCTGTCCCTTAATAGCACTTGACAAGCTGCACCAGAGTCTGAGTGATTAAGTAATGCTACATACTTTTAGAGTAAAACACCGCACAGCTATTTTCTATCTTATTTTCAGAAAACGTAAAGTTCTCAGTTTTGAAAGGTCAGACGTATTCACAAGACTATCCAAAATACAATGACTAAACCCAAATGAATGTAACAAAAACATTTTTGTTTGGATTCTAATACTGTTTCTTGAGATTTTCCATCAGCTTGCACTGAAGTAGAACAGAAATCCAGCTGCTTAAAGACTAGAGCAGATTCTCAGAAATTTGAGGGTCAAGTTTCTGGAAAGCCACCTTTCCTTAGTATTACTCAAGTTCTATTTGCAATTACAAGAACTTTCATTTTTAAGAAGGTAGTTCCCACCTTATTGATCTTCTCGATCTGCTTGCTACGGACTGAGGTATTATCAATAGCCAGAACTTCGACTGTCTCCTCTTTTTCCAGCTGATGCTTGTTTACTCCAACAATTACTTCAGACCCTATTTCCAGTGGAAACACCAGAAACTCAGAATACATTTGCAAACTACTGTGAAAAGACACAATATTAATAGGACAAGAAAATTTTGAGCAATATAATGCAGCACTTTTCTTTATAACTGTATATATTTCAAATACTTAAAATTTGTTCTTATAGGAAGGGCTTAAGTCTGTATTTTCCATATTTTATGATGAGACATGATTAGATGCATGAACATTCAACTCAGTGAATACTGGGCCAGAAAAAAGATTTGAAATAGAACAATATTTATCTTACAAACTGATTTAATGACTCACTAATACACATTAGCTATTTTTCTCTTTAAGTTTACATATCTGAATCTTACAGAATTAAGCAGAAGTGCTGGTCTCCTGCACTGCTCTGCATTTACATTTCTGATTCACCAGATAAATAAGAAAGTGAAGTTCCTACCTAAAACTACTCCATATGAATAAAAATTAATTGTTCATGTTGGAAAACTGTATTTTAGCTTTCAGCCAGTATGGACTTGACAACCATTTTTATTTGCAGTGCCTGATAACATTACTACACTCTTCAAAGCAACATTAAGTAATTTACCTTGGGAGAGAAAACACAGAACTTTATTGCTTACTCTTTATTGGTCTTAATTAAAGACCTGCTTCAAATTTATCCTCCAAACAAAAAAGTTCATATAACTTCTTTTATGTTTGAGTTATCCCTAGTTTCTCTTACTGGACTGCTACTGGAATGCAGACTACAAAAAGCAGAATAGAGCTATTAGCACACGTATACACATCTCCACATGTACTTATTATATGTGTACATATGCATATACATATATGTATCTCACAAAGAGCTGCATCATCCTCTAATCTGAGATGACTGCATTTTTTCTGGTCTTCAGGAAAAATGTGCAGCTCCCAAGCAAAAGCAGGAATTTGGCCAGATACATTCAATATTGCCATCTGCTGGCGGTCATGATTTAGGAGTCATGGAAGTTAAGCGATTAACTGTTGAAGACCCAAAATACTCCTTTAAAATAGCCTTTCTAGTGCTTTGTCTATGCTAGTCTTAAATATGTCAAGCAAAACTGTTTTCACACTGGCACTGTATTTCATACATACTGCTATCTCTTTCCAGAAGCTTTCACTGACATAAAACTAAAATATTACCATTTTATCACTCACAATCTGCTACTCCTAAACTAAGGAGGAAAAAAACCAATGAAAATGTGTGTAAAAAACCTTTATGCAAAGGTATTCTATTGGCAGTTTTCCCCTCTTTCATGTCCCTGCTCCCTACCAGAGTCAATCCTGGCTTGTCTTCGGGCTGCACACTCTTCAATACGAAGTTTGGGAATCCCCTCAGCAACAGCTTTGGCCATGCCACCCATTTCTTCAATCTCCTCAATAAGCTGCAAAATGAAAAGGACTGATAAAACGAGTAGTAGCAAGGTTCACAACATGAGCTTTGCACTTGTACTGCCATCCAAATTTTTATTATATCTATATATACAATCCTGTGCTCTAAAAGTGTGTTTCCTATCCCCATGTCTCTGACTACAGGTCTTGGTATAAATTAAGAGACATCTCAAACAAAAGAGCATTTTTATTACCAAAACTCCATTAATTCAATAACAGTGAATGGCATATTGTTCAATCAGTAACACCCATGGACAAAAAGGCTTAAAATTTGAGACCTTGACTCTGCACTGACTTCTGCCTGCCAAGCAGCTCTTACGGTTACATGTATACAAACACAAATAAATTGAAAAAAAGCCAGGGTCAGTTCTCTGATCCTGAAGACAAGTGGCATGGCACGGTTCAGCTCTCACACAGCAGAAGCCTATTCAGCTCCAAAACATGCTGACCACATTCAAACTGCCTACTGAAAATGGCCATCAGACCTTGCCTGGCACTGTCTAGAAGTATCCTAGTTGACAAAGACCTAAACCACATGTCAGACAATGTGCTAACAGTGTCTGCACAGTCCCAGGCTAGTGTTTAGGCTGCATTAGCTTATTGATTTGGGACTTTACATAAGAGCAGTAATTTGCTCAAAAGGAAATTAGGGTTTAGCTGTAGGCTAGACATGTAGGCCTATATCTTTATGCAGGATTGCCACCAGTAAGACTACTCCTGCATAGTACTTTTCACATGCAAGTAATAACTGGCAGCTAAAAACATTATTACAAAAAAATATGCTGATCCAACAGAAAAATTTCTCTTAAATTCTGCATAATATGGGCAGACAATTGTCTGCCTACATGACTGGCTATAAAACTTTGCTTTCAGTAATCCCTAGTTTTAAAGTCTCAAGCAGATCACCACAAGCATGAGTAGGCATGTAACTAAGTAGGTTGGTCTGACTCTTTCTTCTGTTGAACGCTTTTTTTTCTTACACATATAACATGAGAACCCAGCAAATTGGGAGTCTTCAGTGTGCAAGGGACTTTGCAGGGCTTGATTATTTGTTCCACTCTGGGATATTTCCCTTTTGAATGTAGTCTACTAGAAGGCTGAAGTCTCTCTTTCTCTAAATATACACTGTATATTCATAAAGTTAATTTACAAAGAAATCACTGAAGCATAAGTGTAAAATAATTCCTTCTTTAGAAGTTACCAACTTATCAAATAGTCCCTTAAAGGACATCTCTCAAAACTCCTATACCTAAAATTTTCCCACACAACATAAAAGGTTGTATAAACTGACCTTTAAAGCAGCTTCATAGACATCGTTGGTGAGACACTCCATGAGGTAAGATCCACCCCAGGGGTCTGCCACTTTAGGAATACCTGACTCCTCCTGAATTATGATCTGCGTGTTCCGAGCAATGCGAGCACTCTTCACGGTAGGCAAACCCAAGGCTTCATCAAATGAATTTGTATGCAAAGACTGTGTACCTCCAAACACCGCAGCCATTGCTTCAATTGTAGTACGGATAACATTGTTAAAGGGATCCTGGAAGGAAAAGGAGAGCTCTGAAGCTCAACAGTTCTGCCACGGGGCTGAGGCAGATTAGTCACACATATATTACCACAATGAAATGAATGCAAGATTCCCCATTGAAACACTGTAATCATAACAAAAGCTGAAAAAGAAAACAGTCAATAATAAACATCCAACCAAACTGATGCATCACTTATCAACATCTCGGACAAAGAGATTAATCCATAAAGAAAGCCAAAATTATCAGTGTATGAGTACACTGGTCATGATAACAAAGCAAAGCCTAACTTATATTTAGTGGTGTTTCAAAGAACATAACGAATCCAAGCTGGAGAGGATGGAACAGGTAGTCCTGATGTCCTCCATTCTCAGATTCCAGAATTCTCAGAGCAGTGAATAGCACATCTGTCAGGTTACTAGTCAAGATCTGTTTTGGAACTAAATGTGCTTAGTATTTTCATTAATGACAGCATTACATAAAGGTAGGAATTACAGTTGAAATTTGCTGGTGCTATAAAATTGGAAGATATCTATGGGAGAACTGGGATATTATCCAAAACAAATGGATAAACTGAAGTACAAGATACAGAAATAGAGTCAGTATTACAGAATATAATCTCAGCCTTTAGGTCAAAATTTTTACCTGCTCTTTTCAGACATCTAGACATTTTAGTTGTATATATGTGCCTTTATAGTCAAAGAGGAGTTATCATGATCTCCAGGGGGTGACTTATCTTCTGAGATGGAGTGAAGAATCACACACTGTGATTATTGAGGAAATTCAACAGTAGCTCAGATTGCATACCTAATTCTTGACATGCTTAGTTGGGATGAAATGTATCCAAAATAATTAAGAGCTACCAATATAATAGGACCTTGAAGAAGGCAAAGTGAATCATGAGATCTGTGAATTACATTATCTTCCCTAAAGAAGTGGAATTAATATCACTATTTTACAGGGACACGGTAATTCTACCTACACTGGAGTACATTTCTGGTTCAAGTATTCCATTTAAAGAAGTACAGAAAAATGTGATTTGGATGAGCAAGAATGTAAAACCTAATTTATGAGTGAATACCTATCTAAAGGCAGACCAAAGGAAAATATATTTGCCCTCTGAAACCTGTAAGGAGTAAACACTGGGCACTGAAGAGGTATGTTAAGATAAACAACGTTTAGAGAGGAAAAAAGGCTTATGATCCAGCCAGAAATATATTTACACTGGACACGGGAAGACGGTTGAACATATTTTTGGTCATATTAATAATACCATGCTTTTAATACAAACTTTAATTGGTGGACCTGCAAAAACCACTGTTCAGAAAATTCCATTGTTTTAGTTTACTGTGTTCCTGTAACATAAGCAAACTTTATATTCGCTTTGAAAAAAAAGAATAAAACCAAGGCACAGAAGTCAAATAACAATGGCTGCTATCACAACCTAAAAATAACTCATATTGCGTGACTTTGATAGAGAAGCAGGCCTTGGAATAAAAGCTGGAACCCAGCTCTGACCTCACTTGGGTTTAGTTTAGTTCCAATGATTTATTTTCTTGTTGTGATGTAACTCAACAGGAAGAGCTGATAGTGCACCCAAAGAACAGACCAGCTGTAACCATTACTTTACTCTTCAGCAGTGAGAATCAGGGACATGAATGACTGATTTTGCTGCTCAAATAGATTCTCAAGCCAGTGGTCCTGAGAAAAAGGTGCCTCTACTTCCTCATTCAGCTATGTTTTGAAAGGTAACTTATAGGACAAATCCAAGAGAGAGCTTCATCATCTGAGTCCTGAACTAACATAAGCACCTCTCTGCAATTCTTTCTCTGCTTAGCAGGTTTGCATCCTACTCTCAGTTCAGTATCCACTAGACTGGGAGCACACATGCTTAAGACAATGATTCCAGAATGAAAATGAAGCCAGAGAATGAAAAGTTTGGCACTGAGACTCTGCCTATCACCATACCGGAACCCCTTTTGTAAATACAGTCGCAAGTCTTTAGTTTCTGCCCTTTTACCTGAGCACTACAGGGCAGTCCAGAATACTGAGGTGTTTCATAAACCAGCATTTTGGAAAGAAATGCTGCTGGCACTTAACAAGACTTTTTGTGCTACATAAGCAAAAAGTTGTATCCAATGCTAGTATGTGCATTTGTCAGACTGAGAGTAAGACAGATTGTCTCCTTCAGAAAGCTGCACTTTATGCAGCCTCCTTTTAGATATACACCATGAGAAGATATAATGAGGAGGGTGATGAGAGTCCAATTTCTAACCTGCTCAGTGAGCGACCAGCCCGAAGTTTGACAATGCGCTCTCAGCAGAAGAGATTTGGGATCCTTGGGCTTAAACATTTTCTCTACCAAATGAGCCCACAGCCGCCTTCCAGCTCTCAGCTTGGCTATTTCCATATAGAAGTTCATGCCAATTCCCCAAAAGAAGGAGAGCCTGTAATAAGAGCATATGAACAGGATGAAACATTAAACCATTCTAGTAACTCTGTTTCAGTAAAGGAGCAGTCCTACAGCAAGGCCTCCGATTAATTTACTTTTACAGATATACCCCAGACATAAGATGATGGGAATGTTCCTGGACACTGATGCCACTTGCTAAAGAATGATACACATTTATGCCAGTAAACTGACTTAGCCTCCAAACAAGGTGACTGCAGTCAAACTCCCAGCAACAATGGTCCCTGGAACTGCTAAACTATCCCCGGGGACTGTTTTGGGGGAGCCCTAGGTCAAGGTGTTCCAGCAAGTCACTAATACAGACAGTGACACTCTAGTGCCAGGGAGTGATGCTGGACACAATCTAGTAGCGTAGTTACGTTCACAAACTACTTATAATGAGAATATATTACACATTGTAAGCATGCTTTCATCCTTTTCCTGACAATTTTAATCAAAATCCAAATCAAAGATCAGTCTGATGTTGATGTTTAATGTTGAACATCATGCTGGATAGCATACCAAGGAACAGACTGATTGATCTACTTTTTCCTACTTACAGCTTCTATGCTTCCTAAATGTAAACATGCATAGTTAAAGCCAATAAAACTCATCATACTGAAGATGCACTTTTTTAACAGTGAATTAGCTGAAACAATTTGCCAAAAGCTCTTACAGATTCTCCATCACTAGAAAATCTGAAAATAAGGCTGTATCTTTTTCTACATAATCCACTTTGATTTTGCCACAGATCTCAGAAACAGGTTACTTCACCCGACTCCTATAGTTTGAATGTGCAATAGGATACAAGAACCATGCCTTTTGTTTTTTAGACTCACTGTATAGTTAGAGAATCTGTAAATCAACTAGACCACTGAAATTGATTCTGCTTACTTTGGCAGTAACTATACAAAAATACAGTATTTTGCTTAACATTACATTTTATTTGTAGGAAATTTGCAACGGTAAATTGAACTACCTGAACTTCTCCTTGTTAGGCATTTTTCCCAAATATTTCAAAATAATACTAATGAAAAAAATTCATTAACACTACAGCATAAAAGAATTGCAAGAGTTCTTGCTGCGTTCTGCAGTCCCAAACCTACAACTGTATTAGATATAACAGCTTAGAGATCCTCTTTCTGACCAAAAGACCAACTGTCACAACAGACCCTGACAATGCTTGGGCTTGTGCATGTACTTTATTCAGTTTATTAGTGTGGATGTAGTCTAAGTGTCTATTGTACCAGATCTATTTTCCTACCTCTGAAACTGTGTAACAAAACCAAAATAAAACCTATCTGCAATGTGAGCATTGCCAATAATGCTTGTATGTGTAAAAATACTGAACTTGATATTAAACTCTATAGAGGTTTTACCAAAAGTGAGGTTTTATACTTGCAAATTTCTTTAGCTCACCTTGGTGCAAATTCATCAATGGTAAGGCCAGCTTTAAGTCCAGTTCTGCAGTACTCCAAGCCATCTGCTATAGTATAAGCTAATTCCAGAATGGCATCAGCGCCTGCCTCTTGCATATGGTACCCACTGATTGAAATGGAATTAAATTTTGGCATATACTGTAAAAATAAAAGACAACAGGGTACAACAGCAGAAGGAGGGATCTGATAATTGGTCTATCAATGTTCACAAATAATCTCTTTGTAGACTGTGAATACAACCCATCTCTATTAAGTGATGTTTGCAGATGTTTACTTCACATGCTTTTACCTTTTTGCACTATTTATTGTGCTTAAACTATCACCCACCATGTTTTCAATTACAGGCTGTGTGCTACCTCTCCAATGAAAATGCAACTAAGAAAACAACTGATACTACTTCACTACCAGTCTTCAGTTCAGGACTTCACTCCTTTCATTATCTCTTTCTCGTGCTTAATTTTGCAGCAGAAGTCCTTCAAGATTTCCCACCTCTTCGCTCCTACTTACAGCTGTATAATGCTTCTAACTGTGGTGCTTCTTATTTTCTATGTAAAGAACAGCCTGTCTGTTTCTCGTCTCCAAGGTTCCTGCCATTCTTTCAGGCTTAGGCTCATCTTAATCTGACTTTGATTTGGACTGACTTAAAAATCTTAAAATTTATGCTGTAAGTGATTTGGAATCTTAATTTCTCCTCCTGGCCCTTTCCACAACCACATCATTCTTCACTATGACAGGTCTTCCCATCTTCTGTTTTTTTCTCCAAAGTGCCTCATAAATAGTTTACTAGATGTAATAACAGAAGTAAGTACATTTAAACAACGAATACCTTTGAGGTGTACTGGAAGATGTCAGCAATAATCCGCATCGATGGTTCTGGGGGGAAAATGTACGTATTTCGGACCATGAACTCCTTCAAGATGTCATTTTGGATTGTCCCTGTCAGCTTGGCCTGAGGCACTCCCTGTTCTTCTCCAGTTACAATGAAAGTTGCCAACACAGGAATGACTGCCCCGTTCATTGTCATAGAAACTGACATTTTCTCTAAAGGAATTCCATCAAAAAGGATTTTGGTGTCTTCCACTGTATCAATGGCAACTCCAGCCATTCCAACGTCTCCTCGAACTCGTGGATTGTCTGAATCATAACCACGGTGAGTGGCTAAATCAAAAGCAACAGATAATCCCTGCTGGCCAGCTAAAGAAAAAAAAACAACAACAAAAACTCAACAAAAAAACAATTGAGAGAGAGATTCAGAAGCGTTGAACAGACTTGCATTAGAACTGTATCTAAATTTATTAATTTTATTTTACATGATCCAGGCTCGGATGACAAACCGATTTTTGATGTTAAACACTGTCCCCTACCCAAACTTGTCCAAGGTCTTCTAGTCTTGGACTTTAAATGAAAAAAGCTTTTAACTGGGGGAAAAAAATTGCAGTCCTTCTAGCTCAGCCACAAAACCAGCTTACTGTGCTTAACAAATTACTGAATAACAGTTTAGCCACAAGTTATAAATGTGCATAGCTAGACGGTATCAGGGCTTATATACAGAAATTCTACTTAGCTTAGCTGGAAACAAAAGTGTGATAAACTATGTCACATTACCTTCTTTTTATCACAAATTAAACACATGCACACAGGTTGCTACCCTGGCTCTAGTGACATACGTTGTTTCTTTATAAAGCAAAGTGATGTGTTACTAAATCTACGGTAGGAAAAAAATAATTCATATAAAGCAGGGAACGGGACAGTTAGAGCTCTTTGCAGATTTGTTACTGCAACCTGAAAGCAGCACCTGAAACCCTGCTACCTCCAGGCATTCACCCTCTGACCAGAACCGCTATTCCTAAAGTAACTATCTACTGCATTTGCAAATGCACTTCTCAACAACAGCAGCACTTGTCAGATACCAGCTATCATCTTTGATCTGAAAAGCTAGGTATTAGCTCTGAAGCATAATTACAAAAATTTAAATTTCTGCCTAGTTTCAAGCAATAGAATGTCAAGAAAACTAATAATTTATTCTTTTTCAGCCTTTTTCTAATTACAGAGAGATTTTAATTGAATTATTAAAAATGCTTTACAAATGACTAGGTCAGATTCAGGATCTATGCTAAATAATTCAATATTAATAAAACCATTAACACAACAAGATAAAATTACAGCATCACAATGTCAAAACTCGAATAAAGATAAAAAATTCCTGGCAGCAGACATTCTTGAGTAACTGAGCTGTGCCACCAGGTAACCCAAGTGTTAGCACTCCTGCTTCAGCAGCAACGTTCAGCAGTAAGAGTATATTGAGAACAATCTTTCTATTGAAATGTTTATTTGCAAACCTCTAATAACCTGTATTTATAATTTCTTAACTTACTGAGAATTTTATAAATGGAAAGAATCAAGAATACTTGCAAGGAAACTGCAGCAGCTGATACTGCTTCATATTAGCTAACCATGATATTGCACGAGGTAAAAATCCCCAAACAACTCCTCCCCCCTAGCCTAAACAGTTATGTTTTGAGTAGGAGGGACTGTAAAGTGGGAAATAAAAGTGTCACAGATGTATTACTCAGAAGATAACTTTCAGTGGTGTGTTGTTTTGACTGTTAAGGTTATAACTAGTTTCAAACAATTGCTGAGATGCATGGCTGGTGTAGAACTAATGCTTCAGTCTATCAAAAACAACTTTTTAGTAGTGGTGTTACAATGCCTAGCTCAATAGTGTATCATGATGACGCTCCAGCTATTAGCTAAACAAATTGCTGCAAAGCACAATAATCTGCAGAAATATTGGGACAACTGCTCTCAAATAAGGAAAATACCCATACTTTTAGGAAGCTGGCTTTACTAATACACCATGAATGACACTATTCATATGAATTTATGAGTTCATTTAAAATGTATAATATGAGATAGAAACCCCAAATGCCAGAACGCACTAACACCAGAAGTTTAGCTAAGTGAAAAAGTTCAACATTTTTTTTCCACTAAAATCTTCTCTCATGGTCACAAAACAAGCGTAAAGTGCTCATGATCTCTGCCGGTTGGACCCTGGCATGCAGCCAAATTATGCCTCTATAAGTGTTAAGGCAGAATAACTAAAAGTAGCATTTAACACATTTATTTTTCCATCTCAATAGCAAAATGAAGCAAAGGCAGTTTCAGAAATGATCAAATTTCCCAGTAATAAAGAAATACAGTACCACTGGGAAGATCCTATCAGAAACCAAAACTCACAAGGTGGAATAATCACATTTGCCATGTAATTCACCATATGAATGTTCCCCATTGCTTTGCAAGGCAACGTTGTTTCCCAAATCAGCGGTCTTACCTTTAATGTTGTCCTTGTAGAACTTATTGCTCTCTTCCACTGTACTGAAGCCAGCATATTGGCGGATAGTCCACGGCCTGTATGTGTACATGGTTGGGTAGGGTCCTCGAGTGAAAGGTTTCACCCCTGGCAGCTCCTCAGGGAAGTCTTTCGTGTCCCTTTTGGAGTATAAAGGCTTGATGTCGATCCCCTCTGGGGTGTGCCAAATTAAATCCTTCGGATTCTTGCCTTTCAGCTGCTTTTCAGCAAGGGCAGCCCACTCGGGGTGCAGCGGCTGCCTGTGCAGCGAACGCCACGTGAACCGGCAGGCTGGAAGTTGTGCCAGACACATGCAGTGGTGGGGCCACAGGCGCAGGAGAGCATCCTTGGCTCTCAGCATGTCTGTACCACGGGTTGGCGAGTATGGTGTAAGCTGAAGAAAATAAAAACACCTAATTTGCATTATCATATAAATCCGACATGGGAGAAGTGAGCGTGGAGAGGTCAAGCAGTTTGCTAAAGCCAGAAAAATTAGTCAGGAAAAAACTAAGTGTACTTACTCATTTAATAAACACGCCCTCCCCTTGCCTTTCAACCAGACAATGCATAAAACACAGTTCAGGAAAAATCCTATATTTTTCTCTAGCCAAGGAAAACATTCCTACAACTCACCTACATCCACATATGAAATGTGCAACTTTTTTTCAGTCCTTAAGCAGCACCACCATTTATCCGTCACCAAAAAGTCAGCGTTACGTATGAAGATGGCATGCCTAGCTACCTTCTCACCTTCCCATCTCTTTCTCATCTACGAACTCCTTTATGTCAAAGAGGGACCTTCACCATCAAAGAGACACTCTAAAGGAAGTTGACTGTCAGAAAACTGCTGACATATCGTACACTTTGGTAAAGGTGGCTTGGGCTGGATGAAAATCCAAGCTATACTAAGAAAGAAAGGAGCAAAAAAATGCAGTATGCAAGAACACAGGGATAACACAAGTTGCAGAGCTTGTCTCACCATGCACGAGATTGAGATGGTGGACAAGTTCAGTAATTCCTGAAAGCTGTAAGCTCCTCTGCTTCTCCTCTCCGTACCCTACCCCTGCACTTCCTCCCCAAGCCAAAACCTGTACAGCTTGGCTCCAAGGGCCAGTCGCCTCCTCTACGCCTCATCTCCTTCACAACTACCTGGAAGCACACTTCCCCGACACCTTTATGAGAAAGTCTGCGTAAAACTGGAAAGCGCCTCTATCACTCTTACGCTGCTGCTGCAACACGCTCCACACAACTGCTTTAACAATACAGATGCTACGTGTGGTATCCAGATAATCCGGTGAGCACAAGGGAGCTCCAGAGGAGCACAGGGTTCCCCTCAGAGAGGTGACCCTGCAGCCAGGATGGACGGCAACCTCTGCCCCCGCTGCTGCACGGGTCCCAACGCGACCCCCCCAGCCCCGTACCCCAAAAAGAACCACAAAACTGCCCTGCCACCCTCCTCCACACCCCCCCTCCACAGCACCCACAGCCCGAGCGGGGCAGAGACCAAAAAAACCCACCGTTCACCGCCCCACACCGCCCTCACAGGCCCGCCTGTACGCAGCGCCCAGGGCCCAGCACACCCAACCGCCGCAGCCCGGCCCCAACACGGTCCCCTCGGTGGCCAACAGGTACCGGGGACCGGTATGGGGGCTGCGCCCCGGAAGGTCGCGGCCCTACCCGCCCGAGTAGGACCGGGGACACGAATCGAGCTGAGGACGGACCCGAACCCGGGGCCCAGTCGCCCCCCGCTCGCCGCTACCTAACACCCTCGCAGCAGTGCGCATGCGCCCGGGGCGGCAGGGCGCATGCGCAGAGCACCGCCCCCAGCGCCCCGCCTTCCTGTCGCAGCCGGCGGGAACGAGCAGCGCGCATGCGCCGTAGGTGAGCGGGGAGGGAGGGAAAACGGTTTGCGAAGGGCTCGGCGGAATCGGCGGAGCGTTGAGGAGGAGGAGGAGGAGGCGGCGAGGCGGTGAGTTCTCGGGGCGGGATGAGCTGGTGGGAGGTTTTGTGGAGGTTCCCGCGGTGTTATTCGGTAGCACCGGGGAGAAGGAGTTTGGGGGGTATTGGGGGGGGGTGTTCGTGGTGAAGACTACAACTCCCAGCATGCCTTTCGCTCAGTTGGCCTGTGGCGCGGCGGCGGTGGGCAGCGTTGCGTGCCGGGAGTTGTAGTCCGCGCCGCGCAGTCTGAGGGACGCTGCAACTGTTGTCCCACAAAATCCGTCGTTCCGGGAGGCGGAGGGGAGAGGCAGGGCTGGCGTACCTGGTGTCGGTCGCGACTGTCGCCTGGTGAGCCGGGATGGGGCCTGTGCGTGAGGGAAGAAGTGGCCTGAGGGGACGAAAGAGCAACTGAATACACCTGAGTCGTTGTGCTCAGTAAAGAGCGGGCTGGTGGGGTCTAACGGTTACTCCCTTCTGTGTGACTTCTTTGTCCTCCATCTCTAGAGTGAGTAAGAGAAGAAACTGTAGAAACTGCCCCAAGGAACGTCATGGTTAGGTGCTAGGGTAAAAAGTTCTGGTAGTAGGATCGCTGCACTGAACTGCATTAGAAAGATAAAGAATGTTTATTGTTGGAGGCCTTTAAGAACAAACCAGGCTGTTCTTAGTGCAGTTACCGGTGCATTGCTGTTGCTGCTCTTTGACATACAGGCACGCTGGCTTTTAAGCTTAGAAAGAGATGTGGAATACGCAAAGACTTGTTGTCCAGGGTTTGGCTGGGATAGAGTTAATTTTCTTCCTAGTAGCTGGTATGGTGGTTTGGGTTCAGTATGAGAAGAATGTTGATAACACACTGATGTTTTCAGTTGTTGCTCAGTAGTCTAAAATCAAGGATTTTTCAGCTTCTGATGGCCAGCCAGCGAGAAGGCTGGAGGGGCACAAGAAGTTGGGAGGGGACACAGCCAGGGCAGCTGACCCCAACTGGCCAAAGGGGTATTCCAGACCATGGGACGTCATGCCCAGTATATAAACTGGAGGGAGTGGAGCTGGGGGGAATCACCCCCTCAGGAACTAACTGGGCATCGGTCAGCAAGTGGTGAGCAATTGCATTGTGCATCACTTGTTTTGTATATTTGAATTTTTTTATTATTATAGTTGTCACTTTATTATTGTTATCATTATTTTCTTCCTTTCTGTTATATTAAACTGTTCTTTTCTCAACACACAAATTTTACCTTTTTTTTTTCCCTCATTCTCTCCCCCATCTGACTGGGTGGGGGGAAGTGAGTGAGTGGCTGCGTGGTGCTTAGTTGCTGGCCGGTATTAAACCATAACACTTGTCTAAAAGGCAAATGGGGATGCTTTTTTAGTAGTCCTGCACTTAGATAAATAAATGTGGAAGATTTAGGCTTTGGGTTAGCCAATATGCAAAAATTTGGGCTCATTTAGCACTAGGTATTTCTGTCATTTTGCTTGTTAATGTGCGGTTTGTACTTTATAGATTATAAGTGCTGGATTTTAATTTTGTTTTTGTTTCCTCCTGTTCCATTTGGTTTACAGGTAATGAAACGCCACCACACATCTTCCAGTAAAATGGGGAAGACCGCTGGTGGAGGATCAGCAAGAAAACCATTTCAATCAGAAAATCAGCAAGGGCCCTCCAGCAAAAAAAAGGGAACAGATGGAGAAGGAGGAAAACAAGGTCAAAAAAGAAAGGTAATAATTATTTTGGATCAAAAGTAACCAAAGGGGAAAAAAAAGGGGCATTTTTGTCCATTTTTTTACTGGAATTTATGCGGAATATTTCATTAACTAATTGTAGTCCTCTTGAGAAAATGTCCAGTGTAAACAGCTCTTTTGAGACCCACTGACTTAGCTGCTCCCAAGTTTCCAGAATTTCTAGTTGCATGCTACTATGCCTGTGACAAGTAGAGGGAAGCATTGCCTGGTCATTAATAGAAAGGCAAGCTGGGTGTGCAGTTTTGAAGAGCTGCATGGCATCTGTTTGACCAGAGTGATAGAGTTCATTCAGCTCAGGTGATGTTTATTCAGTTCTGGAAAATATTCTCTGCATGTCTCAGGATTGGCCTAGACAGCTTTCTGTTGGAGATGGCTCACTTAAGCACTGAACTTAGGAATGGCATGATCTCAAGATGTGGCTGGATAGCCAAACTTCTTGTGTGTTTCTTATTTCATGACCTCATTCTTGGAATGGGAGGAATTAAGAAGAGTGAATTGCTTTCCTTTCAGGTCACTCAGACAGTCAAAAGGAAAGCTAAGGAACAACGGGACTATTCCCCTGCAGGTAGGATTGTATTCTTTCCTTATGTTTGTCTCGTGCAAATTCAGTGTTTTGAAAAAACACTGAAAGTAAAAGTAATAACTGCTGTGTTGAAATCATAGCTGTCTGAAATGTCACTGAAATAAGTTTCAAAGTTTTCTCTCTGAACGGTAACTGAGTATTCACAGTACAGTCTTAGCCGGTGTATGTTAATATTATATGTGTTGTATATGCACGTATTAATCATATGCTTTTGTTTGCAAGTAGTGTTAGTCTCTTGTAAAATTCCACTACAAGCACCCAGAACATTTTAACTTTCTCATCACAGGTCAGGTCAATGTCTTCTTTGTTAACCTTTGGTCTTAAGACTGGCATGTGTTGTGTTGAACATACAGATGAGATGAGGCCCCTGCTGAACTGAGTTTCTTCTTATGTATATTCCCGCTCTTTTGTTTATTTCATTCTGGGTTTTCTCACTTGTATTGCCAATGATTTTTAGGAAAGTATCTGTTTAGAATGAAATTGCTGTAAGAAAGAACCTTTTCTATTTTGTGCTTTTTGAACAACTTGTGATTTGCAAATAAGAAGTACCACCTAGTGTGGATAGATTTGACCTGGTAGTTTTGTGACATGGAAAAATCTTAACTGTTACACCTTTGACTACGATCTGACTGAATTGAGTCACGAAGCTTTCTATCCAGGTTTGACAAATCATATCTTTTCCTTTTTTCCTTTGTGTAAACAGGAGAAAAAGGTTCTTCAAAAAAGGTGAAGCTAACCAGTGCTAAAACAGGATCTTGGCAGACTCTCTCAGAGAGCAGTAGGCAGTTTCTGGAAACTGTTATAGATTCAACAATACTGTAAGTGCCAAATATCCTGGTGGTGGTTCTTGGTTTCCACAAGGAATAAAGTAAAAATCATAACATTGCTTGAACTGGAAAAGCTTTGGAGCTTTTTTGGGCAGTATGGCTGGCTGTGTTAATTTTGTCCAGTATAATGTAAAACTTTCTATCTGAAGTTGGAAATTTTTAGCTAGAGAAGTTCTGACTATGTTCACTTCACTTGATGTGTTCTCTGTGCTTGCAGGGTTCATGATGAAAATTCTTTATTTTCTTTCCAGATCTGTTTTGTGCCAACGAATTGAAAGAAAAGATGATGTTCAGAGGCACCTCAATTTACTGAAAGAAAGGTAAGAAATTATAATTAAAAAAAAAAAAAGAGGGAGAGAAGGGATTTAGTTTACCCAGTTGTTTTGTACCATGCTTACAGAATTGCTCCTGTGAGCAATCTCATTTAGGAAATCTTGGAAGGGAGAGTTGATGCAAAATCAAGGAGGGAAGTACCTCAACGATATGTTGCTTGAAGTGGACAAGCAAGAGTTGTTGAAAGACTCACTTTAACTATTTCTATATGAGTAACAGAACCTAGGAGGTATTCTTCAGAGGTCCTTGAATCAGCTTTGTATTTTTTATATGGGGTTTAAATTTGTGGGCAGCTATTTATTTTGTTATCATTTTATGATAATGGCGGGAGCAGTTATAGCTAAATTTTCTTAAATGCTAATTCATTTTCTGACTGCTGAAGTTACTTCGAAGAGAATTGAAATTTTGTGTTGAGGCGTAACTTGTAGCCTTTTTATGTCATTGTGGGAATAATTACGTATGCTTGAGTGTCTGCGAACTTTTGTGTGCGTGTGTGTCGGTATACCAGGCTCTTATCAGTATAGAGCCTGAGCCTATGTGTTGCTTTCTTCATTCTTGCAGTACTTCAAGATTCAAATATGAGGAGCAGGTTTTTCATAAATGTTTGGGTTTGTTTGGTTTTTTTTAATGTTTAGTTTGTGACAATTTTAATTTCTGAGTTGCCAAACTTCTGCAATCTCATCTGAGATGCATGGAAATTGTGGCAGTTTGGTGTATCTAACGGACAGATACAACTTAGAAGAATTCAAGTCTTCCTCAGAATCAGAAGGACTTTTGAGACCAAGCTAAAACTCTTCCTCTGGCATAAAACTATATATCATGTTTCACAAAAGCATTTACAGATTTTACTAAAATGATCTTTGTTTGGAAGCAGTTAAAAATGCTGCTTTTAGAACTTACTTTTACTTTGAAAAACAGAAAGGTCAGAACTGGGAAAATATTAGTTCACATCAGTTTACAGTCACGGAGTGTAGAGGCCAATGGGATAAAAACCACACAGTGTCAGTGTAATAGCAAAGGTTAGAATGGTGGGATTTCTTGTTCCTGGTTCTTTCCTTAGACAGCTATTCCACGTGATTTTGGAAAACAATTCAAGACAGCTTTTCTTCCTGTCTGGATCGTTTTACTTCACTGGCAGGAATTGGGCTAAACTGAGTTTAGTTTTTCCCAAAGAAGTCATTAGTCAGTTTTCTTTTTGTTTTGCAAAGAACTCCAAACAAGTCATGCTTTCCTTTTTCTGTAATAAAGGGTGCTGAGATTTTTCAAGACTTTAAAAGTGCCTCCGGGGAAGCTGGGCAACCTGAAGAATATCCCGAGCCTTCAAATGGCAGAGAAACAAATGCTTGAGACAAATGAAGAGTCTTTGGTACAGTTGCAGGTATGCAAGGCAAGGAAGGGAAGAAGATATCTTACCTGTCTGCTGCTGCTCCGTGTGTTGTAACTTTTTAGTAGATGGACTGCTGGCTATGCCTGTGCTGTTGTGGACGAGTTGTCCACTGTTCATGTTTGTCATCCACCTTCACTACAAAGCAATGTATCTTTCTGGATGGTTTTTCAGTGACTCAGCTGATGCTGATTATCAGTATCTTATACGCAAAAGGCCCACCATCTCTAAAGTAAATTTTGTTCTGGTTTTGTGTCTGTTTTGTCTTAGGAAGAAATAAATGAAGCTGAGCAATCAGCAGAACGCATTGAAGAAACTATACAGCAGCTGCAGCACAAAATCCAGGTGCTCAAGAACCAGTTAGAGGAAGATGAAAAAAAGGCCAGGAAGGTATTTCCAATAGATGTTGCTGCACTCCTCTAACCTAGAGGAATCGGCTAGCTTCCAGAACTATACAATACAAGCTGTTTCTGCAGACAGTGTCATGTAAGGAAGGATTTATTTTCCTTCAGGAATGTATCTTTTCAATCTTTCTAACTTCAGTCGCAAAACCAGGAAGTGTAGTTTTCAGAAGTCAGATAATGACAACCAGTTTATTTTCCTACATGTGTGCCTGATGTTTGGTTTTGGATTATTTTTAATGTCTCTTTTTCCCTTTCTAGGTATTCCAGGAAAATGGCAGTGGAGCACTCTGCCTTCCAGAGCTCCCCAGGCGCAGTTTACAGGCACCTACTTTGCAGGTGAGCAGGGAATATATTTTTAGAGACACCTTGGCTATGAGAAGGAAGGCAACAGAATGTGCTTTTATCACTTAACCTCTGCCAGAGGGGGCAGTTCTGAAATAACCGAAATTTTCTTTTTTTTATTTTTTTTTTTCCTTGAGAGCTATATGCTTATGTTTTAAAAGCAGAACAAAACCCTAGAAAAACTGCTGTTTAAAGGATCACATGTCTTTTCCTAGGAACCTTATGGTTCTAGGGAACCTGTAATAATTTCTGAAATATATCTCTCTGTAACTGATGGAAGGAAGACTGTCTCATTTTGTGTCTTTAAATCTTTTTTTGTTTGAGCTGTATTTAGGTACAGCTAGGCTGCATGAAAGTGAAAATTCTGTTGGACTTAATGAAAGCTGATTTTTATTTGTTGTCTATTATTCTTTCTTTCTTTAGGAAGAAATTTTGAAGATAAAAAATCAGAAAGGTCTTTTAAAGGATATGAACACTATTCAGCAGTCAGCTGCCTTGAAGAACATGTTAACCCTCATTGAAAAGACCTATGAGAAGGTGGACTTCCTTTGAGAAACGAAATATATGGAGTCTCCTTTGCAGAAGATAACCTAGGCCAACACTCTGTGTTAATGTAGAGCAGCAGAATGCCAATCATGGAAACAGTGTTTTCCTCCTAATGGCTTTACTGTTGTGACTGCTGAATTTCTGTTAAAACATTTTCTATGTATATTGGTATACAAGTCTGTAAGTGCTTTCTGAGACTTCAGTGATTTAAGTGATCAATCAAAGTTTTTTGTCAGGTGGGTTTTGGACCTGTGATGACTTCTAATGATGATATACACTCTCTTAGGAGAAGAGAGGGAAATGGATCCTGAGTTTATTTGGGCATTTTCATGGACTAAAGCAACCTAGTCCATCATATTTGCACTTGTATATCACATCTGTAAATCGGTGAAGGTAGTATCTCATAGCAAACTAACTTCTGTTTTGGGCTTAAATCCTCTTTAAACCTGAAACATGTAGTAAAAACATGATTATCTAATGCTCAGTTACAAATCCCCTGTTCCAACTTTCATATCATTTTTTAATAAAAAACCTCCATGGCAGGAAATTGAATAATTTATCAAATGTACAGGGTTTTTTTCATTTTCATGTTCACCACTTAAACCAGGTGTCTTTTTCCATGTCATTCCTGAATTTGTCTGGGCAACAGAGCAAAAGAGAGAAAGAGAGAGGCAAGCCATGGGGAGAAGGGAGAGAAGATTTGAGGGGCTAGCCTGTTGGAGAAACAAGGTTAGGTCAGTCTCTCTACTTGAGCAAATGAGCCACGAGCTTCAGGGCAAGGACCTTAGAGAACCGAGCCTACAGAATGCATGCTTTGTTTACTGAGGGTATCCAGTTATGGAATATTCAGGAAAAATCCTAATGACCCTCTGGACTCAGGTCAACTTGGCTTCAGGTTTTTCTGAGAAGGGATCTGCTGTAACAAGTACACAAGTGCTATTTCTTTGCATATGGTAGGCTGTGGCAGATACATCCATATTTGTGAAATAAATTTTCAGGGCTGTTTGACTTGTAGCATTCCATCACTGGAAGAAGGTCAACAGAAAATAGCAGGGAAATGAGAGAGAAATAACAATTAAAGAAGAAATTGCCACTCTAAAGATGCAAGTGTCATGTGGAGGGAGAGTTTCTGTTTCTTCTCAGGGTGACCTGCAGTCAGTCAGCTGGTGCGTCTGACAGCAGTGTACCCAAACTGTCCAAGGCAACTGGGCAGACCAACAAAGTACTCTTGTGATTATAACTGTGGGCCTTTTTGGCGAATATTAGATGTGAATGAATGTCCTGTTTCTAGTACAAGTGGGTTCTGCCTTCTTCTGAAGTGTGTGGGTCTCACCTGGAGGAGTTACAGCCTCCGTGATGGTGTTCATCCTGGTGATCTTGCAAACATCAAGCAACGGTGCTATAACTCATGCACAATCTGGCATTGCCATCTTGCAGATGACGTCCACCCTCTTCTGAATTAGTAAAGACCTAGAAACGGAGGTTTAGCCTCTCCAGGGCTGGTGGCAGCTGGTGGCAAGAATTAGTGAAAATAACAGGGGCCTGTTTTGCTCATGAAAAAATAATTTCTTCTCATAATTCTGTCTCCAAACCTTCAAGTGAAAAGCAGTGTTTAAATTGAGTGGTTTTTTTCTGAAATGTTAGAACTGGAAAGAGACTAAAAAATCCATTTTAATCTGGTTCTATCTTTGAAGATAAATACTTGGAAAAGCCTCAGATAGTAGGTTAATGGAGGTCACATAAATCAATATGTACAAAGGTGATTAGATAAGATTAGCTGTTTCGTACAAACAAAAACTCTCTCAGGAGAACACAGTGCAATTGTATCATCTCTCACATCTTCCTGCACTGTGATCATGCTTTCAGTTATCACGTTCTTTCTATGGCTTCAGAGTCTTTTTTTGTAAGACAAATGCAAGACTTTGTGTTACATTAGATTTCTGATATTACTGGGATAAATGCGATTTGATTAAAGGTTAATAGGAGCGAGAAATGCAAACATCTGATTTGTTTTGAGTACTTTGATGATATGAGAAGAAACAGCTTCAGAAAATGAAGTGTGATCACCAGCTTCCAA
Source organism: Haliaeetus albicilla (assembly GCF_947461875.1). Taxonomy (NCBI): domain Eukaryota; kingdom Metazoa; phylum Chordata; class Aves; order Accipitriformes; family Accipitridae; genus Haliaeetus; species Haliaeetus albicilla. The sequence continues at coordinate 5,404,213 of NC_091500.1, read as the reverse complement.
CACCTTTTCTACAGTGATTCCCTTATTCAAACCTTGCCTTCAGTGGAACTCCCCCATATTTTCATAAGTGTTTTTAACATTTAAAATTCAGGGGCAGAGAATGGAAAAAATATTTTTATTCCTGGTGAAGCCAATTAAATTGTAATTTTTCACAGATATCAGCTAACTGATGAAAAACATCACCTTCTCCAACTGCAAACAGCTCAGAAGACAGACTTACTTACATAAGATTGCAATGGAAATGTCCTGTAAGTTACATTAGTTTTTCTCACAGGAACCCTGAACTAAATAACAACAGAGGCTGTGAGGATCTGGAGGACTACAACTTCCAGTGCAGCAGCTCTGATTTACTAAAAGTTGTTCCCCTTGAGATGCAAAATGGTACCCAATAATGAGGATGCACAGTTAGCACAGTCGGCGCTTCAGAGAGGAGAATAATATGAGGATATACAGCTCAATCAGCACCATGAAGATATGTAGGAGTATTCTGCTATTGTATCTAGTAAGTTTGACCATTCTTCTGCATTGCTTTTCTGATCTGTCCTCTACTGGAGTGGAGACAACTGTGTGTTGTTTAAAATGGCCAGGCTGAAGGATGGCTTTGGAGACATCTGTAAAAGCTCACAAAAAGCGGAGAAAAAATAGACTCCTGCTGCCATTACACCTGTATGATCCTCTGTGGTCACAGGAGTCTGTGGATTTATGTATTAGCAAAAAAAGACTATCAAATCATAGTCCAGATCCTAAAATGTCTACTGAAAGGCTAGTGCACCTAACTGTGTTCAGACCTGAAATGAATACTCCAGGGGCAGGAAAAAACATGATCTTTTTGCAGGCATCTTGTAAAGAACAGGAAGAGCTCCACATTGGCAAGGTTTTCACCTGCACCTGCTCTGTAGCCTGGATTGGAAAGTAGGAGAGACACGAGTTTAAAATTTTTTTTGCCTCCTGAAATTTGGAAACAAATAAAACCCTCGTTTGTGAATCGAGAAACTAAAATAAACAGATCTAAGTGAGAAGTTTACTACTCCTTTGTAAAAATTTTCCTTAAAATGAAAAGGAAATTATTACATTAGAAGAATTAAAGAAGAGGGCAAATTTGCTCCTGAAAATAAAAATGATGCAACTACTCATGCAGGTTTTTGGATTCTCATATATTTTCACTTTTGAGTCTTTAATCATTTGTCTCTATCTTGTAGTCTATATTTGAACACTCATAGATGTTTGAAGTATCTGCATTACCTGAAACATGCACACAGGGCTTATATGGCACAGGATCTGCCCCCCAGCCTGGCAGCTGAAGGCCAAGCAAAAGGTCTGAGGGTATCTAAAATGGTTCTAGAGACTTGGGGATAAAGCAATTGAACTGTGCTCCGTATATCAACTTTGAAGTGGATTGAATCTTTTCATAATTATTGAATTGTTTACAGCCTAATGATCAGAATCTTGTTTGGGTAAGGAAACAAAGGCATATGGTGAAGTGTTGATATGAAACCCCCCAAGCCAAGGGAATGAGGTCAAACGAAAGGGAATGTTCAGAGGAGTGTCTCCTTCAAGGAGAAGGAATGAGTGTCTTGCTTCAAGGCCTACTCTCAGGAGAAATGGCAGAGCAGGGAATATTGTCCTTCCAGTGCCAAGTAAAATAGCCAACCTAAGAAAAGCTGAGCTTTAAGGCATACCACAGGCGGTCAGTACTGATTACTGCCCAGGCAGAGGCAGGGACTGAATGCTCCTGAAAGGCAGAAGAATTAGGGAGAAGAGCCAAGGGGAGAAACCTCAGTGAGGCATTGGGGAACATTGGTACATCCAACCCAGCTTCAAACCCATCTGCCTGCCAAGACGAAACAGCCCTTCTGTTCCAGAGACCTGAAGCTCTGAACATCCCTACAGAGGCTCTGCAGGGCTTATCTTTAAGCAGGATACTACAAGCTAAGCACAGCTTCGTGGTCCACGTGTCTCTTTGGAGAAACCTGGACTCGAGAACATTTCTGGGGGATATGCTTTCAACAAACACACGTTACCAAATGAAAACTGAAGTAAAAATATGAAAGTTGAGGGTCTGTATTCTTTAGCCCAGATTGATCCATGAGTCATCAATTAGTCCACTCTTCTGGTCCGCTTCCGCCCTCCCCCAATAAATAAATAAAAAAAGAACACCATTTTGGTTTAGAAGTACTGGAAACCTTCATTAAGATGTAATGTTGTGAATCATTTTGGACAATGAACTAAGGCAGCAGATATCATGAAAAAGGAATTTAAACATTTTTTTTTAAACAAACTGGTGCTGATTAGAGCTCTAAGAACGTGTTACAGCACACATTTTATAGGGTTTGGGTGTGATGTTAAATGAAATAGCAGGGCTGAGGTCCAGGTCTGAGGCAGAAACTCCAGGGGGAGGGTGGAAGGTGAACTTCTGCAGGAGACTGGTGAAGAAGAGGAAGAGCTCCATTTTCGCAAGAGTCTCACCAGCGCAGATCCTCCGCCCTGAAACAAAATGCAGAAATGCCATAAAGAGTCAGTGGGAGCTGCTTCTTCAATAGTTGGAAGAAATAAAAATTTCTGAGCAGCTCTTATTCTGAGGAAGATCAGTGGGAATCCAGAACATTTGAAATGTCATATCCTAGCTATAAATAAAGAATAGAGTAGCTCTTAAAAGTCTATTGAGTACAAGAATCATCTGAGAAAGAGGATACTTGGTCTTCAGAGGTATGATAACAAAGCCACCTGGTAATTTTTTTCTTTTCCTTTGTCTAAATGCATGCATGTGAAGAGAAATGTATGGAAATGCAATCTGAATTTCTGAATTCCAGTTTTCAATAAAATTTGTATTTTTCTTCATTTTCAGATTTTTCCTCTACTTGGTTCAATTTTTGGGTCCCAGACCAATTTTGGCTGGTTTAGTCTAGACTTTGGCTCTATTAGTCTAGTCACAGGCAATTTTTTATATTAAAATTTGTCAGAAAAGACCTTAGAGACTCACAAATGCTGGGTAGAGTGGGACTGAGGAGGAAGGTGGTGGATATATTCTGTGGAGCCCCTAATATAAGCCTTTCTTCAAAAGTGCTGTGAATATAATTTTTTCTCAGTCCTGGTCAAATCCAGCATCTATAATCTGCCTTAATCAGACCATGATGACTCAAGGCCAGAACTAACAGAAACCTCAACTAAGATTTTATTTTAACTCCCTTGTATGACAGAAGTGGAAAATGAAGAGCTATTTCATGTCTGTGCTATGAAATAAGCCCTCCAAGGGAATGCCCAGACCTGACATTCCCTGGATATGCTTTCAGCTAGGACATCTAGACTTAAATCTGAAAAAGAAGACCTGTGAATTGGAAGTATTGTAAGTCCTTCTATGAAAAAAGAATGGGTTTCCATATGTTGGATGGTGAGTGTCAAATATCACGCAGAATTAAAAATACACAAATAAGGTCTATAAAAAATGCGGTGTTGTGGATATGATAGACAAGTTAGCCAGAGACTGATGTATAGGAACTTAACTGAGCAATGGCAAACAGTGCAGGTGTGTAAGCTTAGGTGAAAATCACGCTCTGTGGAAGACTCAAAAGGCAACCCCTTTCTGTCCTTGGATTTTACACAGAATTTGGGTTTTTATATAAGGCGACTCCTCTTTGTTGGCACAGTATATGAGGTCTTGATCCCGACCAACATTATTTGTAACTTTTTAGAAGGGACATGCAAAAATGAAACATAGTTCCCCAGGAAAGACACAGAAGCCCTTTCCTGTGTGCTTTGTGTGTGGTCATAGTCAACGCAGCTGGGTATGGTAAGAGTCACAGACAAAGCAGCCCAGGCCATAAAAAAGCTGTGGGCTACAGATTGTAATGCAGAAATGTGTTATCCAAACCATCATGGAATTTGCTGAAAACCTCCCTCATATTTAAGAAGGCACTACAAATTCTTGTTTATCATCATTGAATGCGGAGAAACCAATAACGTCCAGAGGCTGGAAGAATTAGCAGACATTTGTGAGTACTCTCTCTTATCAGAGGTGATGAGAAATCTGTGAACTATGGATTGTGAAATGGTCTCACGAAAAAGACAGGGTGGAAGCCAGGCTTCTGTAACAAAAAAACACTGGTACAAGTAGTTCTCGTCTAAGATCTGTACTTGCAACAGCAGTACATGGAAAAGAGAAGGCACCTGCTGAAAAAGGCATGAAAGCATCTTTCTTCACAAATTTTCCGTTGGCATCAAGAAAGTGCTCAGGATAGAACATGTCTGGTTTCTCCCATTGCGATTTGTCTTGCAGGACAGAGGCCAATAAAGGGATGATGTAGGTTCCCTGCAAAGTAAGACTAGAATTAATCCGTGGACAAATATTGTGGTGGCAGTAATGGCAATAAGACTTCAAGATTGTCAGCCTGGAGGAAGAGATTATTCTGACTGCGGTTATGGGACTTCATTAGAGAGTTCACGTTTATCACATTAACCAGGTCTGAGAAAAAAGAAATGTTAAAAGAAACAATCCTGTAGGCATCTCACCTTGGGAATGAAATAGCCTTTGAGAGTGACATCTGCAACAGTCTCATGAGGCAAATCCAATGGCAGGATATTAGCGAACCTCTGAATTTCATGGATGACAGCATCCGTATATGGCATCTGAGTTCGATGCTTGATCCGTGGGGGGTTTGACCCTATCACTTGCTCTATCTCTTCTCGGACCTTTCCTGATGAAAGAATCAACTATAAGAAAGGGACAAGGACTCAGTCATCCCTGAGACATACTGTCCTTTACTGATGTAAAGTATAAAAGACCTTGAGTGAAAACCATAAATTCTCCCAAAATCTTTTTTTCCTTTCAGAAATAATGGGAGGTGGACAGAACTACACTGTTTATTTCTTTACCAACAAAAAACCTAAAGACTTGTATTTTTCTGCCCTCTCTTCTGCCTAAAGTTTCTTGCTCTGACCAAAAGGTTTCTCAAAAACCCCACTTGACTCCTAACAACGCTGTGCCATAAATTGGAATGGAGATGTCAGACAAAGAGCAATTCCCTGAATCTTCTCAGGTATTTAAAGCCTCAGTACAGTCCATTTACCATCTGCACAGGCCTCTGGTTTATCAACAGCCTGTTTCTGAGGGAAACCTGGAACATTTTCATCGGCCAACACAGGACAGCTCTCTCTAATTAATGAGATTTTACTGAGCAAAGGGCCTGGCCCCTATGAACTCTCTTTATAATCTACTGGTAGGCTGACTAGTGTGTGCCTCACTGGGCCTGAACCACAGGGCACAGCGATACCTAGACAACAATTAGTTGGAAATCTTGGCTTTTTGTAACTTAGCGTATTAACAGATATGTTGACCCTCCAGGTTCCTGTTCAGTTCCTAATGCACTGAGTGTAACAACATCTGTCATAAAACCACTTACTCTGAATTTCAGGGTACTTTAGCATCAGCAGAAAGCCCCAGTTTAGTGTGGTGGAAACTGTCTCAATACCAGCAGTAAACAAATTGCTTAGCAAGCTTAGCAAGTTGTCATTATGGAAATAGCCATTGGTAGTGGATTTCTCCTGAAAGAAGTGGTTGAAATAAAAGGATGAAAACATAAAGCTTTCCATGTGAAAATGCAATTTACGTAGCTAAACATTTACTAAGAAATAACTCCTATATTTTGCAAAAGTGTGAAAGACAAAGAGCAGCTTTGGGCTTGTACCTGGAGAATAGTGTTGGCATAGGTTTTATGTTTTGCATGATCTCTGCGTTTACTGGGGCCAGCTGCAAAGAGAGCTGTTTTCTCTGTGAAGAAAGTAACCCAGATATTTCAGAGACCTCGAATAAGGATCCCAGTAAAGCCCAGGTAGTGCTTTTGTTCTGTAATGCATTATGGTTTTGAAAGAGCCAGAAGGGCTAGGACAACAGAGTGACCAGATAAAAAGATGCAGCCTTTGTTAATAATATATTGATACAGTCGGAAGAAAAGTATAAATAAGGATAAATGTTTGCCGATTAAAAGGGGTTGGAACTGTAACAGAGTGAAATATCTGTTCAACTCTAGCAGTTCGTTATTGGTGTTTTGTCAAAGATAGATTGCCTAAAGAAATATAGCTATAATTATATGGACTGAAAGCAGATTGTAAATTTCTTCACATAACCATAAAAGTTGGAATAAATAAGAAATGATTCAGTTACCTCCTGCTGTTTAACCAGGAAAGCATCAATAAAATTTCTTTGATCATTTTTGTCCAGGGTTTTGAGACGTTCTACAAAAGTAGCTTCTAGATAATCTTGGAATTCACCTCTGTGTTGGAGAAGAATCTTGTTAGCCCTTAGGAGGAATCCAAGTTGTGGGAAGATGTTGTATATCTACAAGAGTGGATTAGAGAGAATTTACCAGCCAGAGGTCTGAAAACACTACAGAAACAAATTAATAATATTGTGCCCATTTTGCAGACATAAAGGCAAAGACTTGACATTAATATTTTGTTCTTTAGAACATGAAAAAGTGACTGGATGAGTTCATGGTAGAAAATCCATCAAAGACCACTGAATACATGGAAAACTCTCAGCCCCAAGTTACTGTTTTGCAGGAGTAGTGTAGATGTCAGACTGAAACACCTGCAACTTGCCACCAGGGAGATGGAAATGTTGGCCAGCAACTTCTTTTATTGTTTCAGCCGGCTCTTCCGCTAAGTTTTGGGTTTTTTTTTTTCTGTTTCAAAGCCTAAAGGAACAGAAGTGAATCTGCTGTGCGGCAGCATTGCATGCAAGGATCAGAGAGTATTTATTACTCATTGGGATATTTCAGTGTACTAAAAGTGTGGGAAAATAGATTTTGAATCAAGGCTCCTTGTACAGGTAGACCACATACTCTATAGCTTCTCCCTGCCCTGTGTTCTGAGAGTGTACTGTTATGCCAGGTCACTTTATGTGTGTGAAACATTTTGGGGGAGAATGCTGAACACTACATGATCTGATTTTTTCCAGTCAAGATTTAGGACTCTTCAAGCTATAGCTTAAGTATGTTTTTGAAAGACTGGGAGTTTGATTGTTAGCTTCAAGATTCCCAGACTGTCTCTCAAGCTTTGTTTTGTCCCAGAAAGTGCTTGTAAACCTATTATATCTCAAAGTCTCAGATTTTTCTGTTTAATAGAAACAATTGACTACCAGTATTACTATGTTCCTATAGCATCCAGTAGAACAGCAACATAAAAATGTTTATCATTACCGTAACCAAAGGTTTCCCAGCAAGCCTCACGTTTTCTTTGATCAAATCTATAAGTCTCACAAATCTGGAGTCTTTGCAATCAAATCGTTTTCCAAGTAATATTGTCACAATTATGTTAGCAACTGCTGCATTAATCATTTTACTACCATCAAAGGGCTTTCCTATACAGGGAACAAAAGAATATATTACATTGTGGCAAAAGGTGTAATTTGGAAATGTAAATTTAATACTAATTATTGCTATTTTTTTGTTATGATTGATTGCTATCATTGATTATTATTCAATGTTAGAATACCATGCCAAGACACAAAAATGCCAGAGGAGCCAAATTCATCAAATCGATTCAGCCTGAAGTACATTTCTTGAAAAGATCTGAACTTGAGAAGGTTACTGGCAAGCGTCTGGGTACTTGAACAAATCCTTAGAGGTTTGAAGAATGAATCATCTACCCACCTTCTTGTGCCACAATGCTGTCTGCCAGATACCCGTACTCCTCCACAATGCGGTCCTCAATGTCCCTTTTTCCCATTCCAAAGTCTCGTAAGGTTGTGAGAGTAAATCTTCGCATCACCTTCCAGTTTTCACCATGAGCAAAAACAACCCCTGACACACAGAGAGCATTTCAAGGTGGCAGAAGTTTTAAGTAACTAATTTGCAGGAAAATAAAGTTAATATTTAGTAGCAGTCACTTTTAAAACAAGCTAAATTACATCTGGCTGGGGAAAAAAAACAACTTTCCCTTAAGTATTTTCAGGCCTCAACAATAGGTTTATTGCACAAAAAAAAAGGAGTGTAAATTATTTAAGAGGTATTTAATCAAATCTTAAGAAGAATATATATCTCTGAGAGACACTTGTCACTGAAAGAAAGGGCATTGGAAATTCAAACCGCTGATCATCGTACTTTGGAAGTGGAATTGAACTGAGATCTCAAGTCTCTGGTGATTGCAGGAGAAACCTGACTGGGCATAAATGTCTTTCTTTAAAATTTAGGTAGCATCTTAAAACCTCCTCAATTGGTTTTTCACTGAAATTGTTACACCATGTAACTAGCGACTTCAGTTATACTCTTTTCAAGGAGAAAAAATAAGATGTAAAGAAAGTTTACAGGCAATAATGTGATCAAAAGATGCAACTGTTAAAATGTTCACAGAATTATTGCTGAATTTGTCCAAGGGTCTTTGGAGATGTAAATATGAAACTTTTATGAGTTTCATGAAGTTTGGGTGTGAAACTCTCATTCGGAACCCAGCTCAGTACACAGTATTTCCCTTATTAAAATAAATGCCCAGTTCTGTATGTGTTCCATTCCATTGTCACATTCAGATTTTAAAAGCAGTATTCACCACTTGAAATGAGAAGCATCGGTATAATAGTCATTTGAGGAAAAGGAGGTTCTATGATAAGCTCAAAACACCAGAAGTCCAGAACCATACCACAGGAGCTAGAAATGCCTTCCCTGGCATGCATGCCCCTGGTCTAGAGCCTGAAAATGTGACACTATCTGTTATCTGTTGCTGTTGTTATTGTTAGAGTTATGGTTGTTTTGTTGTCACTGTCAGTACTTTCAAATTTGAATAAATGCACTGAAGTCAATGAAATTCCTTCCTATTTCCAATGCCTTGTATGGTCTGTCCTGGTTTTGGCTGGGATAGAGTTAATTTTCTTTATAGTAGCTGGTAGTGCTGTGTTTGGGTTCAGTATGAGAAGAATGTTGATAACACACTGATGTTTTCAGTTGTTGCTCAGTAGTGTTTAGACTAAGTCCAGGATTTTTCAGCTTCTGATGCCCAGCCAGCGAGAAGGCTGGAGGGGCACAAGGAGTTGGGAGGCGACACAGCCAGGACAGCTGACCCAAACTGGCCAAAGGGGTATTCCAGACCAGGTGACGTCATGCCCAGTATATAAACTGGAGGGAGTGGAGCTGGGGGGAATCACCCCTCAGGAACTAACTGGGCATCGATCAGCAAGTGGTGAGCAATTGCATTGTGCATCACTTGTTTTGTAATTCCAATTGTATATGACAATAATGTATTACTGTCATGGTATTATTGCTATTACTATCATTATTAGTTTCTTCCTTTCTGTTCTATTAAACTGTTCTTATCTCAACCCAAGAGTTTTACTTTTTTCCGATTTTCTCCCCCATCCCACTGGGTGATGGTGAGTGAGCAGCTGCGTGGTGCTTAGTTGCTGGCTGGGGTTAAACCATGACAGGTCTCTAATTCAAAATGATGTGCTAGCTTCTGCTCTGTCTGTAGGAAAAAACTTTCTGAATAGCTGATAAGGAGAAATAAAACAAACTTACCATATCCTCCAGTCAAATCTTGAAAGATTGGGATCTTAGGTCTTTCTGCAAACGCATCTGCCTGGTTTACGAGAGCTTCCTTCACTGTCTCATACCCAGAAAGCACTACTATTTTCCTTAGCCCCATCTGAACACTGAAGATTGGACCATATAATTTTGACAGCTGTCAGAAGAAGATAACAGTGGTTCACAGCTTTTATAGCTTACAAAGAAATTCACCACCCTTTCAGTGCTGCTTATTTTCCTGTCCTGCCTCTAAGTTACTAAAACGTTAAATGTTTTCCTAAGTATAGAGAAAGAGAATTAATTTAAATAACATGAACATGCCAGACATTATGATGGCTAATGACTAAATGGCACAGTCAGGAGTGGAGTCCCGTTGCGTTAAACCGAGCAGAAGTGTTAACAGCTGAAACCCCAAGTCAGTCAAGGATTGTGCTGACAGCTCTGCCCTCCCTCAGGAATCCCTGAAAATTCAATTTTTGAGTCATGTTTTCACACTGATCTCTATGTTATTGTGTTCCTTTTGTCCATAGACTAAACCTGTTTAAACCTTTGCTACTGTTATTGAATAAAAACCCCAGTGTGTTTCTGGGTCTGGATCTAGCATTAAGTAAATTCTCAGTTTTTATATATGACTACATCCACCACGAATCTCTCTCAGAGACAATCTTTGGCCTAAGCTGGTACCTTTTTAGCTTGTACAGGCAGATTTATTTTCATATAACTCAATGTTCTTGATTCTCCTGACCGGGAGTAGGAAGGTTTTTTTCTGACCGCACTTATTTTCTAGTGTGTTTGCACAAAGAAACAGAAGGCAACTATTTAGCGTCATTATGCAAAATGTTCAGCAACTGGTAAGCAAGTCCAGCCAACTATATGAAATAACACAGCAGCGGCAGCATGCGTCTGAATTAAGAGTAGCTACTTCGATGGCGATGCTGTTATCCCAGGCTGCTGTAGCTGTGGCAGAATATGATCTTTCAAAGGGTGTTCTCCAGTAAGGACTCTCCAATGCTTGCAATCGTGATGCTCAGGATGAGCAAATGGTCTCCAGCTGCATTTGCACACTGAGTATGTGTGAATATTGAACTAAGCTCGAGCCAGAGAACCAACCTCCTCCATTAGAACGGAATCACTGAATTACAGCAAAGACACGTTGCTTCTGTTGGCCTGAAAAGAGATGGAGCTTGCTTTTGGCAACACAATTAGGCTGCATTGGATAGCTAAGGTGATTTTCCAGACATTCCATCTGAGCAGTCTTTTGATTTGTGGATGTAACATACATACAGACATGTAGGTGCAAATACCCCTTTTAAAAATCATCAGCAACGAGGATGTGCAATTTCAATGTCTAAGTAGAAAAAACTCTAAGGAGCAGGCTCATAGAAGTCTTCGACTCAAAATCAGGAAAATCCTACAATAAACTAGGTACAGAAAGCACTAGAGGAAAACCGGAAGATTTATTACTTTGATTTGCTTAGATCTTTGCTGTTTATTCTGGCAACTGTTGGCCCTGAATATTAAGAGTATATAGTTGTCTTCAGCTTTTGGGGAAGAAAGGAGGAAAGGGAGATGAGAAGGGTTGCTAAATCAGTGAAGGCAGGAAGCTGCAGTCACATCAATCAGTGGAAGGTGGAGGGAGTTAGACCACAGAGCAAAATCACTCCTTATTCGGTTACCTTTTCCTCAAAATTACCACAGAAATTAGGAGAACACTTATTATTAGTTTAAGAGTTGTTGAAGGCTGAAACCTAATGCATGAAGTTGCACAGAGAAAGTATTACAGTAAAGAACAAATCTTGCTACATTCAAAGTTTTCTGCTCAAATAACAGTCTCCTGTTCCTTGCTAAGGATCATCTGTGGATGCAACAGGTTGAGTGCAATAGGAGAAACTCTCTGACACCTTGGACTATGGGGCTTGGTGATATGTGCAATTATGGGGCAAATAGAAAAGATAATGACTACCTGTAGATAAGTCCTGTAGGGTCTTTTCAAATCAAAGAGGTGCAGATTTCCAATGATAGGTAATGCTCTTGGTCCTGGGGGAAAATTCTTTCCCCGGTGATTATTCCAGAAACCTCTCATTTTCAAAACGGATAGAAAAGTCAGGATGAACACCAAACCAATGGAAGTGCAGCTGCTCCACTCCATCTCTATTTAGCCAAGTATTTGCTACAGAAGAGAAAAGAGAAAATGTGGACTCTGGATCTCTGTCCTTCTGCAAAAATTTCCTGTCAGAGACGCTTGTACTAGTCCATAAACCTCTTTCCCAGTGAAAGTGGGTATGTTTTTCTTGCAGTTGGTGACTGGTTTTGTTCTCTTCCCCCACGCTTGCTAATGAATCCTCAGTAGAGTAGAGAGGCAGATAAATGTTTGCTAGCCAAGTGTGCATGCCTGGGTGAGTGTGTAGCTCACTGTCCAAGCATGAAATTCCAAGAACATGGAGAACCACCGGTCGTCAACCTTGTGTTTTGTATAAAAGTTACAAACTCTGCATTTTCTTCAGGTTACTGATTAGTTATACTTTCGTCATTAGTACAGGCATAGCCTTGATACCCTGAGAACTGAAATCAGAATGCCAATGCCCAAGTGATTAGTACACAGAGATTTTTTTTTTTTTAAAGTGCTTAGGAGTTTGTATAACTTTGCTTCCCTTGAATTCATTGGGAATTTCAAATCGCAGAATCACAGAATGCCTGAGGTCAGAAGGGAACTGTGGAAGTCATCTGGTCCAACCCCCCTGCTCAAGCAGGGCCACCGAGAGCCAGTTGTCCTAGACTATGTCTAGACAGCTTTTGAGTATCTCCAAGGATGGAGACTCCACAACCTCCCTGGGCAACCTGTGCCAGTGCTTGGTCACTCTCACAGTAAGAGTTTCCTGATGTTCGGAGGGAACCTGTTTCAGTTTGTGGCCTTTCCCTCTTGTCCTGTCACTGGACGCCACTGAAAAGAGCCTGGCTCTGTCTTCTTTGTACCCTTCCTCCAGGTGTTTATACACACTGATAAGATCCCCTTGAGCCTTCTCTCCTCTAAACAGACCCAGCTGTGTCAGTGTTTCCTCATATAAGAGATGCTCCAGTTCCTTCAGCTTCTTTGTGACCCTTTGCTGGACTCTCTCCAGTATGTCTATATCTCTTTTGTACTGGGGATCCCAGCACTCCAGGTGTGGCCTCACCAGTGCTCAGTTGAGGGGAAGGATAACCTCCCTTGACCTGCTGGCAACACTCCTCCTAATGCAGCCTAGGATACCAATAGTCTTTGCGGCAATGGCACATTGTTGCCTCATGTTCAACTTGGTGCCCACCAGGACCCCCAGGTCTTTTTCTGTCAAGCTGCTTTCCACGTGGGTGGCCCCCAGCATGTCCTGGTGCCTGAGGTTGTTCCTCCCAGGAGCAGGACTTTGCACTTCTCCCAGCTGAACTTCATGAGGTTCCTGTCAGTCCATTTCTCCAGCCTATTGAGGTCTATTGAGGTGCCTCTAGGTGGTGGCACAACCTTCTGGTGTATCAGCCACCCCTCCCAGTTTGGTGTCATCAGCAAACGTGCTGAGGGTACGCTGTGCCCCATCATCTAGATCATTAATGAAGACATTAAACAGGACTGGACCCAGTACTGACCCCTGGGGTACCCCACTGGTTACTGGCCTTCACACTGCTGATCACCAGCCTCTGGGCTTGGCTTTTCAGCAAGTTTTCAATCCACCTCACTGTCTGTTCATCCAGAACCAAAGGTAAGTATTGAGGACATCATTCTGAAAGATTTACTCACAGTCAGTGGTACTTCCTCCCTCAGGTATTCCTTTGTGGTCAACACTCACAATCAGTGAAATAATTACCTTACAGCTGTAGGTGAATGAAAGACCCTTTGAATCCCCCAGTAGGATTTTCAGGGCTGCGCTTTATGTATTGAGGATAAGATTTTTACAGTCTGTCTACATATGGAATCTTTTTCAAGTACTTCAATACTTCATGCTTGTAAATTATGCACAAAATACTTGTAAAATGTTTACATATGCAATATTTACATTGTTAAATGCCTTCTCAGTTTTTACAAAAATGATTGTGTGAAAGCTTTGAAAGGACAAAAGATGTCTTCTAGCCAACATGGTAGAAAAGAGTCAGTCGTTGCACATCTGCAAAAGAGCATATCTGGACTAAGTGTGTTACAACAAATGTATTTTCATTCATAGATAGAAATCTGACATATATAGCAGTATACAGCTGATATAACATATGGAACAGCCCTGCCTAGTATATTTCTAAAGTTTTTCAAGGAAAAATACATCGGCAGAACCGAAAATATCTGTGCTATTTTATATGAGAAGAGTTTTCCCCTTAAATCTGATAAGTAAGACTAGAAATAAGATGCTAATATAAAAAAGTCTTGAAAGTTCATCCATGGTAGCTTGTCCTTCTGAGACATCAGTGGTAGCTTTCTGTGTCTGAATAATGCCTAGAGGCACTGTGATCCTTCTGTTAGGTTTTCATCTCCCATCCATTGCCTCTCAATGGATTATCCCACGTAGGTAGGAACAAATGTGTGACTCTGCTTCCAGCTACTGCCATCTCATAGAGTTCCTTCAGATGCCTCAATTTTTGTATCTCTTAAATGAGCAGCCATTATCATCACTTCTCGGGTGGAGTTAATTTATCTTAATTTAGCCTCAAATTTCTTCTTTCTGCTTTATCTTGTTTTAGGAGGCAGTGACTTCAAAGGTAGCGACTCACCACACAGAAGTTCTCCACTGAGTCTTCTGTAGGTTGAACATAGTTGCTTTCCGATCAGTTTCTAATAACTGACGTTTTTTTCTTGGAGCTAGCATTTAGTTTGGTTTATATCTATTGGCATTAACAGTGCTACTATCCACTTATTACTGTTGGACCTGATAAGACATATTATGAAATTACCTGGTTTCATAACTCCTGCTCAATTCCCTTGTTGTGTCCTTGAAACAGTCTAAATAAATCTATGCCAATAATAATATTTTTCACCATTTCACTTTCTTCTCCCTTTCAATAAACATATTAACAAAGAATCTTGATACTCATCTTGCCACTTAGTATACCTCATCAATCACTATGTTCTGTGCTTTGCCATGAAAATTTCAACATTTTGTTTCCTGTCATAACCAGTCTTCAAAATACAGCACATTTTCTTCCCCATCCAAAAATAGGACAACACACTTTCTTAAAAAGTTAATCTGAGATGCTCTGGTGGAAAGCTTGTTAGAATCCAAACAAACAATATCAATCAATTTCTTCTTGATAACCCTTATGCAGTTGAAGGGTGTGAGTCTAACTCAGAAATCTTGCAGTTAAATATGGTATCCTGTAATAGGCTTGAAACACAAAGGTTGCTCAATGGCTATATTGACTCAGTGATGACAAAAGGTAAAATACAGATAATTTTGTAGAGCAGTTTGGGATGGGTTTTTCTGAAGAACAAATATGTTGGAAGGAACTAATTAATTCACTTGAGCTCAGCATAGTGACTATGTATTCTAAAATCAAGCTTGTTTTATATTACAAAAATATAGTTATCTACCACCCTTTCTTGAAAACCTAATGAGATTAGGACAATACTCGGATGTTTTTTTTTTTAGCATTAGAGACTGAAAAGAGCATCATCAGGACAAATATTACAGATGAATTATTTTTCTACATTGTGGCTTCAAATCTGCTGGGCCCATCATAGTTGTTAGCGCGAATTTCATGTAGTTTCTCCTCTTCTGGAACCTGCCATGAAAATCAGAGAAGAGTTCAGTTGATGAGATACAGACTTCCTTTTTCCACAAAAGGAGACTAAAGTGCACTGAGAATGTAATTCTGTTTGTAGATATTATGTGTCTTTTTATTAACATTGACCCAGCCTGACATGAAGCACCAGTTGTGAATTCTAAGGGATGAATTCAGGGTTTTCTTAATAGAAGAATATCTTAACACTGATGTTAGCTACAAGAGTGCAAAATTAATATCTGAGATTTTCAAAGAGCTCTAAAGAAACAAGGTGACCATCTCTAATGAAATGTAAATGATGTTGTATACCAAATGTCAATGTCCCTTCCCGTTACCTGATAAAGCTCACTCAAAATAGAATATTTCTGAGCCATTCTTCTGATTCTACAGGACTTTCAATTGAGCAGGGTTGTATTGTTATCACTGGTCAACACAGGCTGTGAATTCTTCTGCCACACTTTAAAACTTTTGTTTTCCTGACATTCTTTATCATTTACGTATGACAGCCTATTTCAGGTCTTGCCAAAAACCGGTGCTTTGACTTTCCCGAGGTCAAACAGTGAATGACTTGCAGAGCTGTCATTAAAAGTGGTTTTTTATGATTGCTATTGCTACAGCTGATCTTTTGGCTCAAAAGTGCCCCTTTGCCTGCAAACTTTCTCTCACCAAAAGCTAAATTGTATAGTTCATACTGGCATTTAATTCATTAAAAAACTAATAAAATCTCCTTTTGGGTTCACAACATTTTATTTACAAGGAATGCAAGTCATGTATTTCTTCTTGTCTTGCCTTCTTTAGTTTGTCCTGGCATAAAGGATAAAAAATTCAGATTGTCTAAATTAAGAATCTGTCATCAGTCTCTAAGGAAGGGAGATGCAGAAAGTCTACAAACAGTACAGGGAGCTTCTTAAGTTAGCGAAGAGGAAAAGTATGTCTGAGTTTCTGCTCTGCACTTGACTGTAGGCATCCAACTCAGAGATGTGTGCGGGACTAAACTGATCAAATCTAGGTCTCTACAGTACAGAGCTCTATGTTTGACATAAGCAATGAAAGGTCTTTCATTGTCAGTGGGGAATATAGAGACTTTCAAGGTTTTAATTCATGTAACCTAACATAGATCTGGAAGGATTCAAATGAACTGCAGTCTAGAGCCAGTTCTTCACTGAGCGCAAAGGGAGCTTGGCAGGGCTATTTCAGATGTACTCATTTCTCTGCCCCATTTTTTGTGTCTTCATGCATAAAACATTAGTGCCATGAGGCCCATCTTCTGATAACCTCAGTGGTCAGATCATTCAACCAGGATGCAGAAGAGCTTCTGCTCAGCCTAAAGGAGACTCACCCTACAAATACTGAAGTGCTCTAAATTTCATTCAGTATGAAATTCTAGATGACACTAGAAAAGTAGCAACATTTAGCCAAAAATGCAAATATCATGTGTCTAAACTACAAGAAGGAAGAGGATACCTGACACAGTGAGCACTTAGAAGAGACATAAAGAGCTCCACTGAGGTCTCAATTTATTGGCTCTATTTCTGCTTTTTGTTCAAGGTTAGTCCAATGTAAATGGCATACTAGCTAGCAAGTCCAAAAAAGATCCTGAAGGTGGCCTTGATAAATTCACAGCCTGAGGCAGAGCAATATTTTTGAAAGCTGACTCATGTGTGCAAACCACAAACCCCAGGAGAACAGGACTGCTATGTGCTGTACATCTTTGAACATAATGAAAATAAAGGGAGGTTGTATCTTACCTCCCAATAAACAGAGTCATCAAAGCAGTTCTGGTCAGATGCTTGTCCCAGGAAGGGCAGCTTTAGAATACCACCTGCAGGAAAAACAGCATCAGAGGTTAGAAAATGGACAAAATGCCCAAATAAGTGTTCCTCAGATGTGCCCTGGGGAGTCATCTAAGTTTTCTGACTCATTTCCCAGTCTACGGAAATGCCCAACCATCTTGGGACATCAGGTCTCTCATTGTGAGAGATGCAGGTTTCTTCATGTTGACATGAATAAAGGCTTGTTTTTAATTGCTCAAAACTTTCCCAGGTTTCAGACTGGAATTTTCTATTTCAGCCTGAATTTTTGTTTGGAAAGTTTCCATAATCACGTGGAGACATGTGACACCTAAATGAATATGTCTTAATCTCAAACTAGTTTCTGTTCAGAGCTTTAAGTGTCTGAATCTGGAGAAGAATTCCATTCAGAACAACATCTTACTATTATACATATACAACCCAGTATCTTTGAAGCATGTATTCAATAAGGCATTGAGACTGAATTTGAAGACAAAATTGTTGGAAAACTGCTTTTCTATATTTAAGTTTCTGCCATCACACATTATTTCTATTTTTCTATTTTGTATTATTCACATGAAATTGTTGATACGCTGAGGTTCTCCATGGGCAAACCTCTAAATTCACATATATTTCAGTTGCTCTATGCATCATACTGACCTGTCAAGGCTCCACCAACCAGTGCAATTCCAAGTGTGCTGCCCAGGGCAGCAGCCTGCATGCCAGGAGTAAAACGGTCACCTTGCCTGAAAAGGGCAGAAAACCAAACCATTCGCAATTAAAAAAATGTTACACTTTGAGACTGATAAGTGGTCTTACAACATCGTATTTGCTGTCTGCTGGACAAGGTGGCTCACAGGAAAACATCCTGCCATTGCTATGTACAAGACAGAAATCATTATTTTATTCTGGGGTTTTTCTGGACCACAGATGAAAACAAGTTCTTTGAAAGGACTATTAGTATCTTGTAAGCCTTTAGAGAATGCTCCCCTTTGTCAAAAAGAGCAGCATTTCATCTTCTTAGAGTCATTTCAGATAGAGAAATAGCGCATTTTGCCAATTTTCTTGGAAATCTTACTGTTACGAGCAGTGTAATTGTAGAATTGTAATAAAGATTCTTCTACATTTGAATGGTTCTGTATGCTGTTTTGTACGATGTTTTTAATTTATTTATTTTTACTTGAGCTTTTAATTTGGAACAAGATTGGCATATAAACAATATGTTAAAGGCAGGACATCAAGAAGAGTTCTATTTAAACCAAAACATGATGTCTGACATCAAACCAAAGATGCATTTTCTGAAAAAAAAAAAATCATAATTAGATCCAAGGAAGGTGGAAAATTAGGATAGATCTTCAAAAATCAAGAAGATCCTTTCTCTCTTCTCTCTATAACTCACCTAGCTTCATCTTTTATCGCAGTTACTACGATGCCAGCGATACCTCCCAGTATTCCAGGTAAACCATGTAAATTATGAACTCCACAAGTGTCTTGAATGTTCAGCTTGGATGCCAAGAAAGGCTGAAATGAGGGGAAATATGAAGTTTATAGGGGGTTTATTGTCTTCCATTATCTATAGAATGATATGCAAAAGAAAGTAGTGCAGAAGTACAAGAAACAATTTAACTTATTTTATGTACAGAAAGCTTAGCTATAAAACCTGCTATCTTTCCCTTCACTGTGAAAATTGTTTCTATGCAGAGAAGACCAAGTATGTATGTATAATGGTACAAATGTCCAAGCTACCACCATAAATATAATAGTACAAAAGATATGACAGTCCATTGATATTTCTAATCTTTTCAGCCACTGCAGCAAAGGTTGAAAGAGGTGGCTAACTAGCACATACACACCTGTTCTGAGTCTGCTAGTCAGGTATTTTCTTCCAGAATGTTTCTCCATCAGGAAATTACAGTTTAAACAGTTTTACTCAGAATATTTTGTCTCTACAATTTGCACATGAAACAATTCCATTTTATACCTTGAAAGTATTTTTTGATTACAGATCTATTTAGAAATTTCAAAAGAGTGAAATGTAATTAGTCCTATTTCACTGAAACATGGATTTGGAGCAAAATTCTGGCAGCCTCTTGAACAGAAATCCCAATGTTAATGAATTTTAATATGTTCATGATCCTTCTCTCTTTCTAGCTAGTTGAGGGACTGAAGTTAGCTCATAAGCATATATTTAAATCACAGTGATTTAAAAATAACTTTAGCTAGAGCTTACTCTCTATACCATATCAGCCTAAAACTCCCTTTCTAGCAAACAAAGGGAGCTCCAGTAAAGCCAGCGAAGCAAGAGGTGGGTCCTCAATACTTACAGTCAGGAAGTGGAACCCAAGGACAGAGATGATTCCAGCCAGGCTCCCAATGCACATGGCAACAAAAGGGTGGATGGGCATGTCAGCACAGGTACCCACTGCCACTCCTCCTGCCAGGGTGGCATTTTGAATGAGAACCTGCAAAGAGTATACAGAGGTGGAGATGAGATATGGGGAACAGAGGCTTGTTTCAGGGCTGAGTGGCTTTGAAGGCTTTTTTGCATACAGAAGTTTACCTTTTCTTCAGGCGGGATTTTTCCAGTGAAGAATGAACAGGAATTTAAAACAGGGTTCCCTGTTACATGTTCAGAGTGTTGGTTCAAAGCTGCTCTAAGCCAGTTTAACTCGGGCCAGGTTAATGACATTCAACTTTTGCAAAGTCACTAAAACTCATCTGACCTCTCGAGAAGCCAGGCTGAGCCAGTGAGAACTGCCTCCTACAACAACAACAACAACAAATTCTGCAAGCTCATTGAACTGTGCCTGCTCACGCTGGGCTTAGGTAAACACTGCAACTACTGGAAAAAAGTGGGTGAAAACATAGGGCTGGATTTTAGGTAGGAGATGAAAGTTGGCAGCCCCAACCTAGTTTGGCTTTGCCTGTTGTGCAGCTGCACTGTGAGATTGCCAGGGAACAGGTTGTTGCCTTGAGAGACCTATTTTGGCTATTGCAACACTGTTAACTCACATAGGATCCTCTTTGGAGCAAGACCCAAAAGTCCACCTGAACGTTGGACTGATGTCTCTATGGTCTAGCAGGTTCCATGGACAAAAGACATCAAGGGAGCAGGACCATCACTCTGCAGATGGAGTGATCTCACTGAGGAATCACCACATCACTAAAGCAGGGTGGGTTGCCTCAGGGCTCAATCTTACATTACAGCTTTTAGAAGCATAATAGCTCTAATTTTGCCCACTGTATGACCAAAGGCTCCAGATAGCTCACGGACATTGGGAATCTGCCTAATCATCCTTGTTATAGATGGGTGACTCAATTTAATAGGGGTTGCGATGTGATTCTTACCATACTGAATTTGCCTCTTTGATCCACCAGGCTGGAGAGGGCAAATGTTACGACAGTACACGCAGCCAAGGAATAGTAAGTGTTGACAATTGCTTTAAGCTGGTAAATTGGTCCAGATGCAATGGCAGAGTTAAAACTGGGCCAAAAAAGCCAAAGGAACAGGGTACCTGGATGAATATAAGCCGAAACAAAACAAAGACTATTCAGTCACAAGGGGTATTTCAACGTGAAAGATCCAACACAACAGAACTAGCTACAAGAAATGAGGAAGATGATGAGTAAGAACCCCTTGTCATGCCCCACTCGCTGCCAGAGCTCACCACCACTGTGAAAACCATACCATAATAGGATGCATTAGCAAGACAGTTCACATGCAAATCCTTTATCATCTATTGATATAACTGATAGTTTTAGCTGGTAAATTGATCTATGAATAGATCTGGAGGACAAATAGATGTATGGTTGCTAACATTCATTAGTGGGACAGGAACAGATCAATACTTCTAATTATGGCCAATTTCTATGCAAATGCTGCTTATAAGAGAATATTTAACAAAAAGAGAGTCACCACTAAAGCAAAGTGAAAATGCAACTTTAATTTCATCTCTCCTTTTTTTTAACCAAGGAAAAACTGTAAAAATATGTGTGTCACTGAAAACTTTGTGCATGCATCAGACAAAAAAGAATATGCCTCTAGGAGTGTACTTAAGAAAATGGATGCAGTGTAATAATAAGTGATCATTAAAACATAGGGATGAAAGAGGGATGAACAACTGATTAACACTTACTATTACTTCACTTACCAATCATGGCAAACATGTCAGAATGATAGGTCGATTCTTCATTTTCATGTTTATTTTTCAAACCAGGACGATACAGGACTAGGGTTACGGCCAAACCAAAATAAGCTCCAAAAGCATGGATAGTCATTGAGGCTCCAACATCTGTGGCCTGTAATAAGGACCCAGAATAATGCCACAGATTTTATACAGCATGAAGATGAGGATTTGATGAAAGAGAAGTCTGGATGACTTTAATGGTTTATTTTCTATGGTAGAAACTAGAACCTAGTATATGTAAGCTGGAAGTATTACAAAGTGAAAACATTTGTTATAAACAGAAAACAGTTATTGCTAAATAGTTGTACCTGAAGTATTTCTGTAACTAGATATTCATTGCCTGCAAAGATTGTGACCTCCACAACTGTCAAGATCAGCATCTGAAGAGGACTTGTTTTCCCCAGGACTGCTCCAAATGAAATCAAGGCAGCTGCTGTACTGAAGTCTGCATTTATCATGCTGAAGTTAAGAAAACGAATAAAAACAAAACAAAGAAAAAAAAAACAAACCCAAACACAGGAAAAAAGAAAATCAGTTTAAAGAGACCTGAAATAAGGCTGTAATATCAAACCTGTCTTATCATTAAAATGATAGAGCTTTAACTCTTCAGATACAGAATTATCAAGATCATCTTTGTGGATGAAAATTAAATCAAACCTTTCCAGATGGGTTTTGTAGGGATCTTATGAGCTACTGAGGGAAAAGTGTGGGAAGGTTACCTCCTGCTTATACCATACATACGCTTAGCTGGTTGAAATTGTAGTGAAAAGTCAGATGAGATGTGTAGTGTGGATATGCAGGGATATTTCCAGCTCTGACTGTCCTTTGAACTCCAAAGATGACAGGGAGCTCTTAGCTTTGGTCAGATGGTTTATCTCATTCCAAAAGCCTTGCATGCCTTTCTATCACTGTGCATCATGTTTACACTAGCTGTCAGGAAGGACCAGTGTTAACAGGTTATGGGGAATGGCAAAGATAAATAAAACCACAAATTGGTCAAAAACTTGCAGCGCAGAGGGGCACTAACTTATGGGTCCCTCTGCAAATGCCTGTCTGTAAGCATTAAGGACCTACTTATATTATTTCTGCTTGTCCCTCAGTAACATTTGGATGCTGTCCCCTTCAAAATTGTCTACAAGTTGTCTCAGAAAATGGAACTGCAGATGTGGAAAACATTCTGAGACCTTAGTAGAGGCAGGACAGATGAATGGGAGGGGGATTAAAAGTATCTAGAGACATTGCTCTTGAGGTCTCTTATTCTATGATTGGGGTCCAAAACCTACTGCAGTATGGTGCTCATGCAGATCATTCCTTGAGAAGCAGGAGAAAACCATGTGAATGGACAAACACACTGTTCCTGCCTTTCTTCTGTGACCCCATGTGTCATGGAAGGACAGATCCTTTCATGCCTGCTGGATGCAGGAGGTGCTGTGCTACTGCTGGAGGTCTTCCAGCTTCCACAGCTCCAGAGATCCAAAGCAGAGTCTCTCCATCACCTATGGTGCATGTGTAACATAGCACCTCAATTTCATCCCACCCTTTGGTTCCCTTGGCTCAGGGCACAAGACGTTGCCCATTTAGAGGTGAAAGGCAGAGGAATGTTGAGAGGTGGACAGTAAGACTCAATCAAATATCAGAGAACTTACAAGTCTGATCCCACAGATGTGGTAGTTTACGGCTTCTCCTGAGATCTTAAGGCATAGAAATGTTAATTTTTGTAAAAACACAGGTACCTTTTGATATCAACAGGAATTTTCTCTCTGTTTGTGTGCAAAAATCCTTGAATCAGGGTTCCCCACTGGAGACCGAGGGCAGCAATGAGCATGTTGATACCAACACTGCTGAATCCATATTTCTTCAGAAAGGTCATCAGGAAACCAAATCCAACAAATATCATCACATGGACATCCTGAAAGACTGAAGGGAAAACATGTCTGTGTAGTGACTATGAACGGAGGAAAGCTAGGGACAAATGAGGATTTAACAGAAGAGTTCCAAAATCATGTCATCAATCTGATCCATCCTTCCCCACTTTAACCAGTCTACTAGTTGAAGATTGAGTCTCTGGAAAATGCAAGACCCAATTATTGATTTTATTCCTTGCTATATCATTATGGAAATAACTCTAGGTCTCTATACTAGGAAATTTAATGGGTCTGGAATGGTTCTTTGCATGTGAAGCTACCTGGAACAACACAGCTTCATGTCCTTACAGGAAAGTTCTCTTCCCCCTCAAACAAAGGTTGTCACATCCAGCGTGTTCTAGCTCACTCCAAAATTGTACATGGGATTTTTTTGATAGAATGCTAGTTGGCCCAGTGAAAGGTATACTTGTGATCCCTAAAAATTACTGTACAAGAGATTGATTTCTTTACCTGTGCAAAAGAAAAAGACATTTAAGGTAATGTCTAAACTAGTGATTTAACATTGCTAATCAGCATATACTTAGCTATCCTTTAAACATGCTTTTTTTTTTTTTTCCAAACATGAATTTTATTAAAATATGGTTAGTTCTTTTTCTACTTTTTTTGGAAGTTCTTTTAATTTCCTTTTTTTAGGCTTTTTAATACAAGCTGAGTTTATCATCATAACATGGATATTTTATATTTTAAAATATTTTGTTAGTCTGAAGTGTTTTATGTGGTTTAATTGACTCTACACCAAACAGGTTTGAGTCCTGTAGTTAAAGCCTTTTCTCTGATTTTATTGTTAGTAAGAACCTCAGTATAGATAAACTATTTATTTTCATTTCTACTTCATTGCTTCTTCCATGCAATACATGGGAAAAGCTTGAGACATTGACCTGGTTAGTATAATATTTGGCTTGAAGTTACATTTCCCAGATACATACTTTCAGCCTTCCTACTTTTGCTGTATGCATTACCATGTTTAGCCAAGAGAGGGCCCAAAAGTATAAGCTGCTGGAGATTCCTAATAAAGTCTATTACATTTGCACTGCCACATTCCAGCCCTGACCTAGCACTGAAATACATACACACATGTAGTAAGATCCTTTCAATTGGGCTACATGCATCTAAGAAACAGCATAGAAATGCAGGTGGCTTGCAGACATTCCCAACTCTTCTGCTTCCTCTTTAGGCTGGACATTTTCACATTTATTTCCCAACTTCAGTAATGGCCAGTGATGGGATTTCTGAGGCCCCTGCAGTCCTTTGGAAGCTACCCGTTTTCCTCCATGTTACTCAGTTTCTAGAACTATTATCCAGACTCTTGTGTTGTGCTTACTACTTATTTTAAAAGATACATAATCAACTTAACTTCCCCATTTGGGCTTCTGCCTTTGATATACTTGCATATTTTGTATTGCAGTGCTGTGTGAAAATAACTGTACTTCAGTGCTGCGTGAAAATAACTGTCTTGCTTAGAGCTCAACATATTCCCTTGCTTCAGAGGACCTGGCAAGACATGAAAAAGATATGGCTGGGGACAACACAAACCATGCTAACACAACCCTCCTGATTCTACCAGCAGCAAATTCTTTAGTGTTTTAGTAGATGCAGAACCCAAACCACAGCTTAATTGGCTCAAATTCCGGAGTCAGCGGGGGGTGTTTAGGAAAAGGATATTAAAATCCAAGATCATTTGGCAGGTACATCTGTCTGTGCATCCTCCCAGCTTGCAGCAGCCTGTGCCGCAGGAACACAGAGCTGTGCCTTCATACCTGGCTTGGCTGGGGTGGTGGATTGCACATCTAGAGCAACTCTCCTTCAAATGTCTTGGAAAACATGCAGCAGTGGTTAGGGCCGGTAGGAATGAGAATGGATAGCCTTTCCAGCATTTCTCTAACACCACCCTGATGATCTCAGATACAGGTGATCACCCACCTTTTTTTTTAAAGTGGAACAAAAATATAAGACAGCTCTTCTCAAATAAGGGAAGGAGTAATGCAAGATCTCTTTCCTTCTTTTTTTGAGAATAAATGGAAACTGGATGCTGAACAAGCCTTTTTCTCCCCTTTAAAAAATAATTTTCTGTGAGTGACCATTCACCCAGTAGCCTGTGGGATCAGCACCTTTGCCTTTGAGAAATGGCCCAGGTTGTTTGTCTGACTCTTGTATAACCACTTTATTAAAAACTTGTTAATGTTACCAAAAAAATACAGAACTTGAGGGCAAATCCATAAAAGCTGCACAGCAACATCTACAAAAGTAGCCTTTTTGTTTGACTTTAGCAGAAGAAAATGGAAATGTATTTAATAAATGTTTAGCATGACAAGTCAAAGTGATATATGACTTCAACAGTTTTCAGTTTATATTATACTTGAGTTTCATGCACAAAATGAGGGGTACGTTTGAAAATAACCTACTTCTGCTCTTTTTATTATTTAATCAGCCTATGCCCTGAACTTTCCAATAAAGTTTTAGTTTTGCCCATTCAGACTAGTCAGCTCCAGGTAACAAAATTTTTCCAGTCTCCCAGAGGACATTATGGTTTGTTAGCATTCAGCATATTACCTGCTCCGGTTTGCAGTCTCCTGGTTAAATCATTGCAGACAAAGCAAGTAAATTGTTCTCATCAGAACAATCCCTTTGATGTATACAACATCCCGGTAAGTCATGTCTAAGTAAAAGATCCTTTACTGCTTAAGTAACCTGACTCTATGTGCAAGCAACAGAACAGGTTTGAAAAACATGTTGATGACTTAGGAATTTAATTCTCAGTGCCCATCAACAGGGCTTCTGCATGCTCAGGTCTCTTTTGAAAAGTGCTTTTAGAAATCTTATCCCAGCCCTGAAGATTAAAAGCAATTCTGTTTGAAACAAGCAGCTGGTTGGCATGTAATCCTGGGTCCTCCCGAGGGCTAGCCAGGATTCATATAAATGTTTTAAAGCTGTCTGGACTTATTTACAAAAAAAGATTAAGAGTCCTGGTTAAAACTAGGTGAATTCATGGTTGTTGAGGACAAATCTCAACTACTCTAGCCTATACCTTGTGCTTTAACTACCTCTTACGCATCCTTTTAAAGAAGAGTAGGTCTGGAATGATTTAAAATGATGGAGAAAACAGCATGATTTGAAATAAACTGTTTCAGTGACTAGTTGTGTTTAACAAAACGTAGTACCTCTGTCTGTGAGACAGGAAAATAAAGATTGGGAAAAATACTCCAGCAGATCCTGAACAAAACCACTGTATGTGATTCTGCAAGGCTGCCCGAGACCAACAGCTTAGTTCCACTGCAAGGTTTCCGCATGGTGGTCAGTCTCAACACAAAGATGATTGTGGCATCTAGGTTTATACTAGCACTGTGATTTTGCTCTGCCTAAAGGAGTAAACTGTAGAACCCTGAACAAAAGGGGCACGTAAGTTTTCCTAAGCCATGAGTCATGGATCAATCACAGGATATTACATACAGGATACCAGTACTAAAGAAACCCTCCAGGAGTGCTTGCAAAACCATCACACACCTTTGTCCCCCCATTCTAGTGGCATGGCACACGTGAAGTTGTCCATCCAATTCACCATGCCTGTACTTGCATCAACCAGAAATCGATATAACGCAAAGCTATGCTTTGGGAATGATCTCAGCTCAGCTCCCCCCTTACCTGAGTACAAAATTATGGTAATCCTCAATTATTATTTTCATCTTTCTTCCATCAAAAAAATACTGAAACAGCTTGGATTCATTGTGCTGAGGTATTTAAGGCATATAAAAGCAGGCCCTGCACTGCAGTTCTGAGAATATAAATTGTCCCCTGCATGAAACAACTAAATCTATGAGGTGGGTTAGCATCCCTGGCGACAGCATGGGAAGCAGTTTGAACCCATCATTTTGTGAACTCAGGGGAAGTCCTTGCTCAGGGTGTGTCCTAAAACATCTAAACAACCATAGCATTAACTTTCTGTGGGGTCTTCAGGCAAACTGTGTTCTTGTGTGCACTTTGTAGACAGGGAAGTTTGAGAGGAAGAGGGCCTAAAAGTGAAAATACAGGTATTAGGAAACCCTGCTTTTATTCCACTTTGTTATTGTGAACGAGATCCATCAACTCGTAGGTCAGCATCTAAAAGTCCAACATTACATCTGCGGCATTTGCTTAATTTATGTCTCTACTGGTAAACTGAACAGCCTAACCAGAAGGCGAATGGCACAGGCTGACACATCTGTACAGTTACATGCTCTTCTCTCCCAAACACTGTTCACACCTGTTCTACTTATTGAGAGTAGTCCCTTATCTATGCTATGCCTAAAGCCATATGGAGGAGGACGTCAAGGTGCTGGTTTGCATGAGCAAAAACCATGCCAGAAGCTTGCTAGCAGTCCAGTAGTGTGGATGGGGTGCAGGTATCACGTAGTCATACACTGCCTGTGCACGAAGGCATGGGACACAGCAGGCAATTTCTCCCACATACTTTAGACACAGGAATTAGGGAAGAAATAACTATAGGTGATCCCTAACTGGATAGATTGCATTTAAAGGCCTATCTTGTAGTCTTAGCATCTGGTGAGAAGAATTCTTTTCTTTATGATGTTGATGAGGTTCCTGCCCTCTCTCTGACACCTTTTTAAAATGGAGATATTAAATTAGAAAACAGGGCTCCACACAAGGGCTGGGAGAGGGTTTTGTTAAGTGCAAGAACAGTCTATCCCAGGAGCTCCCCAGGGGACACAGTACCCATGGTGATGCGTGTGGCACAGGCAATCTCCATCCAGAAGACTCAAGGTTTACTAAGAAATGCACGACAGTACTGTAAGGGGCCACGGAAGACTATTAAATTACTGGCATAAGCATGAAGATCCCATGCATCTTTCTTCATTTTCCTTGGCAAGGGCAACTCCAAGAAAATGCAGGTCAATTTAGTACCAGAGCCAGCAGCTATGATATTCAGACTGGAGAAGGTAATTTTCTCTGGTTTTGCAGGGCAAAAAGACCTTAATCTGTGAGTCTGAAGGACCCATGTCCTAGACAACATCCTTCCGGCTTACCAAATTGTACAACAATGCCCAAAACACTATTGTTCTGTGGCTGTATCTGTTGTTGTTGTGTTGTTTTGGGGTAGAGTCAGAGAAGAGGTAGATGGACAGGGGTTTTAGGCCATAGCTATGTTAATAAAATAACAGTCCAGAGCAGAATTATCTGTGCTGCCAAATTATTTGTGTGGTTTCTGGCATAGTTTTTACCTAGGCCAACTATCACTTCATGGGTGACAGCGGACCAACGGTCATTCCCAATATAGTGTCTAGATAAGGCCACCTAATTTCGGAACTGGGATAGTTAAATATCATGGACATGGCCAAGTAGTGTCTCAGAAAGAGAACGGGCTCTGGCATAGCCTAAGTTACTATCTCCCAGGGATACTGCCGTATCTCAGTGGAGTTAACCCAATTTTGAGTAATTAGCCCCTGGTGTTCATCACCTGACTTGCATCTGGAGCTGAATAATGCCGTGCATTCACTGTTCTCTCAACTGGACAATGCTCTGTGTGAGAATACACAACACAAGACTGCTAGGGAGTGAAGAGACCCTGAGATCACATTCCCCTGTAACAGTCACTGAAAGACCAGTCGGAATGAGACAAAAAGAGGGATACATTCAAAATTACATGGGTACTACATAACAGGCAAGGAGTTCTGTACTGTTATGATCATCATTAAGAGGTCTGCAATCAGGGCTACAAGTTGTTAAGACATCAGAGCCAAGAAAATGAACAACAAACCTTCAATACGGCCATCAAGACACAGGCTGCTCCTCTGCAGGCTTATTTTTCTATTTATTTACAACAGTCTGATCTTTGCATGAGGAGGAGGAGGAGGGTGGGAGAAGTAAGCAACTACTTATCAGGCTAAAATCTTTCTCCCTAAACTTCATCAAGCATGTGCAGAACAACAGATCAACAGAAATGTTTACCAGCTGAACCATTGCTGTCTACAGCTGAGTCACTGCTTTGAAAAATAGGAAGGGGGTTATTCACCTTGTGACAAAAACTATTGCCCTTTATGGAGTCCAGTTTCTGCAAACTTATTTTGTAATGATGATGAATACGCTTCCCGATTTCCATGTTCTCATAAGATAACTTTTTGAATCCTGGGTAATAGTAATGAAATGTTCTGTTCATTTTCATTATTTGATGCAGTAATCAGGATAGAAGGTCCGTCAAGAAGCACTACCATCCATCTGAAAAATGCTAGAATTGTCCTAAGCAATTCATATTTCTCAAAGTTTTAACCTGCTGTGCAAACACTAGAACTATTTTCAGAACTCTTCTCTCCCAGAACACCTAACTTGTCAGCAGTTAGCTACTTTCAGAATTTTATATGTGCTTAACTTGAATTTGAAACTTTGAAGCCTGCTGCTTTTACACCTCAGAAAAACTTTGTCTGCCCCAAACCATGCCTTTTTTTTCTAGCTATATCGGTAGGTCTCACAAGTTATTCAGAAATTTTGCTTAGGATTAGTTTAAAGAAATTCTAACTTCTATAAATCTTAGATAGCAACACTTACCTGGGTATAAAGTTTCAAGGGCACTATGGTCGTCATATTCCACAAATATCCCAAACAAAACAATGATGGACACTTCCAGAAGAAGAGCCACGATCGAGAACTTGAACCTCATGTTGGTGTCAAGGGCTGAAGGTATTGCAGGAGAGCAGGCGGCTGTGAGAGCTTGATAAAGTACGCTTGCCTTCAGTGGAGCTGCCTAATTCAGTGGATGTGGGTGATATAGCAAAAAAAAAAAGAAAAAAAAGAAACAGAGAGACAGGCGAACACACCGTCACACCCACTATGGGAGGGAAATGGGAAATAGTGTGGGTCTATATAGCAATTTCTATTTCCCAGGCTATTTCTGTGCATGAAATGCTGGCTTAGTTTTTTTTTCAATTTGTAATGCAAACCAGCTCGTTTAGCCACAGATATTCTTCTCGCTGTCTTATACGCATTTTAAAAAGGAAGTAGCCTAAAAGAAAATCTCACAGAGCCTGGTTTGCTGCACATAGTAAGGAACACAGTGACAGTCAGTTGTGTTTCCTGTAGTCAATAATTTCTTGAAGTTGTAGCTTTTGTTTTAAAAGGTAAATAATTTTTCATCTTATATGAAACATGGATAATTTCCTATCTCTTCGTATAGGATATGATAAGCAAAGAGAAGCTCTTTCAGCAGGCTGAAGAAATACTTGTTCTTATTTCACAGTGATTGAAGCACTCAGAGCACAAGTTCTCATTGTGAACTCATTTAAAGAGAAAATAATTATACTTCTTCATAAGAAAAAAGGATATTCCTAGTTGTTAAACAATAAAGCTGTGGATTATTGAAAAGAGGAGTTTGAAAAAACAGCTCAATTTTTCAATTTTAATTATTGCTTTTTGCATTTCCCTTAGCTCAGACAATGAAAATAGGTCAGAGACCAAATCTCTTAAAGGGTCTTTAAAAAGCTCAGTTTGTAAACTTTCCTATGAAGGAGCAAATTAAATTTCATTTAGATTACTGTTGGACGATCACTTCTTCTTGAGATTCACACTGCTTATCAAAATTTGTCTTGACTCTTAAAAGTTTTGTGGATAAAATAGTTTATTGATGTGGTACTGAGTTACTCAGCCTCTGTTAATCCAGTATTCAGAAGATAGGCCAAAATTGTATTGTAGGAGCCTTTATTTCATGAAAAATTGTATCTATGAAAAAAAAGGATGATATTGCAGTAGTAGACTAATTGGTTGTGAAGTAGTAGTGCTAGGATACAGCAATAAAATGCTGTCAGTCCATGGGTATAAAAATCGGTATAAACTATAGATGCTAGGAGGTGATGCTACATTGGGCTGCTGCCCTGGTGAGACTACTGTTGGAAAGCTGCTCACATGCTATGAGATTTAAAGAACTCTGGGGTTTTTAGGGTCCATTTATACTGGTGTACCAGGCGGTGCCATGGCCTTTTCTCCAGTCCTGAGGCCAATTTACAGATCTGTCAATCTTTAGCTTGCCAAGCAGGGTGGCTGACATGACACTTTTTAGAAATGTCCCCTGCTCACAGTAACTCCTGGATTAAATCTGCTTGATGCTGCTGTTGTAATCTTAAGGAGGATAAAAGCCCAGGCACTGTTCAGTTTTCTAAGTATAAAGATTACAGTTAGACCATTGTCCAAACTAAGTTTATAATGACCTCAGCTTTTTCTCCTTGAAAATGGGCCTGTGGATTTGGAATGGAAACCAAATTATTCAGCAAGAAGAACGTACCAGTCTGTCGCAGAGTCAAACTTGCAAGTGGCAAAGTTAAAATAACCACATCCTTTTTCTTTTCTTTGTAGTGACTGTATTTCATCTGGACAGCTCAAAGAGAGGAAGCAGAGCTTTGTTAAAAAGCTATTGCTCTTCTTTGCTGTACCACAGGATAAGACAGACGGCAGTGTTTTATTGTAAGGACCTGGAGCTCTTTCATTTGCACAGGAAGTGATTAAAAAAGAACAAAATCACAAGTAAAGTTCATTGTTTTTTACCCATAGCTCAACCGTGAATAACTTGTGTTATTCCTTACATAATGTTTTCCCTAGTGAATATCTCATGACATAAGTGCAATCCTTATATTAAGTCCCTTCAGGGGAGCGGAAAAGGCTCCTTGTTGAAATTTGATTGAGGAAAGTGCCTTTTAATAAATGTTTAAATTTTAAATGGGTCAAGTCAAGTTTGTTCAATCAGGACTTTCTCTAGGATTATTACTTTATATTTTAAATTGCATGCAGGTACATAAACACATACAGACACACAATCTATATTGAAAGAGTATTCTTGCATGTCTTTGTCAGTCACATTGTACTGCCTTTGTAGTTAATAATAAATTATGTGCATCTCAAGAAAATTATTAGTCTTAACTCTCTTAAACAGGTGTCTTAGGAAAAGATGCATAATGTTTTAGAGATTCTCATTTCCCTTCATTGATTATATTGCAAACCTTTGGTGAGTAGTTCAGATTTAAGCATCAAAACCCTAGAAACTTGACTCAGGACCATACCCGGGCTTTTCACCCAAGATTTTCAGGGACTTGCCAGATGTGGTCATTTGCTCTGCTGTAAGTCATCTGGCCTGTGCAGTGCATGAGATGGGGATCTGTTACCTGAGAGTACAAACAAAAGCTGTGCTCCGGCACGTATGGGCTAGAAAGCTGACGTACCAGTGTAACTGGAATACACAGTCCTTAAGTATTACATTTAGCAAACCTCACATTGCCTTCTTAGCAGACTGCCTAATGCCTAGCTTTCCCTCCTCCTGTCCACACTTTTTCTTTTCTTTTTTTTTTTTTTTTTCCAGAAAGAGCAACTTAGCTGTTTTCCCAGTGAGGTGACCTAATGTCCAGCAGCCACAGATTAATGCCCCTTATACATGTACAGGTGATTTACATGCAAATAGGAACTCTGAAGAAATTATATTCCAATATTCATGTACTTCAATATTTGCTCTTCTAAATAAATGAAATACTTCTCTCTCACCATTAACGAGCTTTAATCTGTCAACATTTAACTTCAGGTATTACCAACTTGAAGCAAAAATGACTGACAACACTGACTGCCAGGAAGAAGAAGATGCTTTATCCAGAGGGTGGAGCTGGGCTACTTTGCTCACTGGACTTTTTGGGAAAACCCAGTTTGGCCTGCCTCACTTTGTGCCCATTGAGATGGGCTTTGGCTTGTATTGTCTTTGGGGCTGGGGACTGCTTCAGGAAATGTCAATGGCTGTCTGTCATTTCCATTTTTTTTCCTGGTTGTCTCGTTTCTGACACGAGCTTGTCAGGTGATGGGGAACAACCACCTGCAACATCTCATTTCAAAGGCCAGCAGTCTTTACATGTCCATCCAACTGCTGCATAGGGCAATCAAAACCACACACATCTTGAGCTGCCTGTCTTTAGTGTCTAGGAAATTCTATTGTGTCTCCTCCTTAGCTTCAGCACAACCATGATGACTATAAATGCAATGGAAGAAATGAGAGTGTTCTTTGAAAATATTGGTGCACACCTGAATCTACTAACTAACTTTGGGTATTTGTCTTTTGAATGGCCATTGGGTTTTTCCTTCTACCTTTCCATCTGATGGAAAAATATGATCTTGGTGAGTTATCAATAAATGTGAAAAGTTATGGCAGACTTTCAAGCTTCCAAGATAAATTAAAAAAAAGAGATAAAGGGGTAGTTTGAGCAGTATCCTTACCTAAAGATGAGAAAGAAGCTGCTTTTAATAATCTTTTTACAGAATACCCTCAAGCATCCTTAGGAATGGCATTCACCTGACCAGACATATGCTATACATTTCTGTATCTGATCTAACCAGTAACGCTTCCCTTTTAAGTCAGAAGAGAGAAATAGAAACTTCCAAGAGCAATTGTTTTCATCTGAAAGGAAGATACTTAAAATAGGCTAAATAGGCCAGGTGAATACAAGGACCTGACACTCAATGCCCTTTTGCTCATGCTGCTTGGCTGCCACAGGCTCAAATCAACTTCAGGATGCCTCCCAGAAGGGAACCAATGTGGTCTGATGAAGAGACTGATGTTACTTAAAACTCTGAATTCAGTTCATTGAAGTCTGAGCTATGAGTATCCCTTAGCCAATGATGTGGATTTATGGAGCATGACTTGTGTACATGCCAATCTTTAAGCTACTTCTTGGTCTGTGCTCTTACTGGGGACACAGCTACAGAGACCAGAAAGGTAGGATAAGGTGCAGCTTGCCTGCACACTGCGACAGAAATATTTCTTAGATTCTCCTGAACTTTGAGCTGACTAAGTTTTTTTGAGAACGTTGACATTTATCCCATTTCTGTGGTGTCATGGTAGAAGAGTTTTTTCATTAAACATTAACTTTAATGCCTTAAGTCAGCAGACACCTACCTCACCTCAAGTTGAAAGCTCAGCCAAATAAATGCAGTTTGTCCATGCTGTCCTTAAATAGCCTCCTTTACCTTGAAGAGGGAAGTAACAGTAAGTGTGTT
Source organism: Haliaeetus albicilla (assembly GCF_947461875.1). Lineage (NCBI taxonomy): Eukaryota > Metazoa > Chordata > Aves > Accipitriformes > Accipitridae > Haliaeetus > Haliaeetus albicilla. Next base: position 5,370,068 of record NC_091500.1, on the reverse strand, counting down.
TTCTGACTCTCTGGATAGCAACAATAAGATTGTCTTGACTGGATCCATATCACCCCCACCAGCCTCTTACCTGATTTCTTACAAATGCGGGGAAAATAAGGTCACTAATGCACCACTCAAAAATTTATTACAGGGAACACTAAGATGTCTGTCAGAAGAGAGAGGAAACACAACGGACAAATAGCAATCACAGCTTAATAGATAGATGATGGGTTAGTTTACCTCATTATTACAGGGTCTCTTGCTGAAGTAACTGTGTTTTGCTTTTCCGTTTTAAATCACACAGACTTTATTCTCTCTGGAAGACCTTGCTTGATTACTATACAACGCTTTTCCTCTCTCCAGTACACAAAGAACTGATAGAGGTTGAGGCTAGAAGGAATTACTTAGTGTTTTTGTTCTCCCCTCTAAATAAAATAGACCAGAGAATTACATCCAGTTAAGCTGTGTTTGGCTAAAGTGTACCTTGTTGAAGAGGAGCATGGTGGGCTTAAAAACTTCACTCTTTCATGTTCTGCTTTTATTGCATGAGAGTTGCAAAGAAGGAATAAAATGCAGAAGCAGAAGCTTTTGGTTGAGGTGTATCCCAAAGTTGCAGGAAAGCTGTTTACAAGAGATAACGGGGTTCATTCTCCCTTACACAAGGGCCAGTTTGTACAGCTTTTGTGATAAAAAAAGGACTACCACAGGGAAGATGGCTGCTTTACATACACCTTAAAGCTCTACCTATTATCCTGAGCAAGCAGTAAGAAATAGTATAAATGAGATGAATGCTTTAAGTCTCGAATGCTACTTGCAAAAGGTGTTAGTGATAAATCAGGTACGTCTATTGTCCTTTCTTGTGTTAAATGCTTCTCTTGCTCCCCATCAGTCCTCTGTGCTTAATTGTGTCTGGGCACTTGAGGTGGCTCTTACAGAGATGCTGTTCCTGCCAGTGTGAAGTCCCTTCCTTAAGTGTTGCTCTAAAGGCAAGCAGGTATTAACCTTCTGAAAAAGCACAAGGAGATGACTTCAGACATGGCAATGTATCATCTCAGCTGTCGTTCCTTACTGAGGACTGTCTCTAGGTTTCAAGATCCCGTCTGGAGCTGTGAATGTACCTGTACTTGTGTTCACTCTACTCTCTGCACCTTGCCAGAAGAGCACTAGGAAAGGGCACTTGCCAGGGAAATTAAGGAGAAGTCTTCTGTTTCTCACTGACCTTTCATGACACAGCTTTCCTTACTGGCACCAGCAAATGCAAGTGCACATCAGTCTGAGCGATCTCCAAGTTTCTCTTGGGTTGCAGACACCCTACAATATCACTTGATTTAGATCTGTTGCCTTCGATGTGTTCTTCTTAACATTCATATGAATCAAAGCAAAAATTTCCCAAAACAGAGGACAAGATTTAAATAGAAACAGAAAGCTTTATTCTATCCAAGCAAAGGCTTTGGTAGAAGCTCGGTAGTGGGGATGCTGTTAAAAAAGAAAACTGGAAAGATGCACCTAAAAATAATTATTTTTCAATGTTGTTTACAGGGTTTCTTAGCTGTGCTAGCTATAGACTTACTGGCAGCATGGAATTTGGAGGGTTGTTTTCCAGTGTCAAGGAAGTTATGTATTCTTCTGAATTACCTTTTACCTGACGATCACGTTATGCACAAATGAGTCTTCAAAACAGTTTCTAGCAAACCTTTCTGGTTCCTCTATCAGTTGAAATAAAACTTAAGTGGACTTACAGCTCTGGGTAAAAGTCCTGATCATCTGCGAATCTGCAGAGATTTTGTAACATGCTGATTTCCCTTACTAGTTTCACCCTTCTTAGCAAGTAATATGAATTTTCTCTACCAATTGTTTTCTTCCCAAACAGTTTCATTTATGTAGTGACTTCCCCCCCCGCCCCTTGCTCCCAAATGGCACATTGTAGAAACTGTTTTCTAGACAAATACAAGATATTTTTCTGAGCTTATGCATGGATCACATGTACCACTTTAATAATTTAAATTATCAGCTTAGGTGCCTCAGTTTGCACATGGGTGGGGATCTGTTTCCCTGTGAGAAATAATCGCAAAAAAAAGTGCTTTTGAGAAATAGTGACTCTAGACTCTAAGCTATGACATTAGGGGATGTAACTGCAACGGTAAGTGTATTCATCTCTTTGCCTTGTCTGTGACAAGTTGATTTACAATCCCTGGCTTGTGGCCCAGATACTTTTGTTCCTCATATCAAGTTTTTTTACCAGTTTTCTGTGTTTCTGAGTTTTAAGGTGTCTATTCCATTACCTGTAAATATTGGGTGTGATTTCCATTTACCTGTTTGCTGAAAACTAGATAAACCCTTTTCAGCTTAATAAATCTTTGGGTTTTTTGCCTCTGATGGTATTTTACAGTTACAATCTTGCTCAGTACAATACTGTGCTATTCCTGCAAAGGTCCTGTCTGCTCCATTTGCTGTAAGGAAAGGCCACATCACTGGAGTGATGACAACAGGAAAATTGGCACGCTTTCTGTTTCAGCAAAAGGGCCTGTTCCCATCTCTTCCACTTTGTCGTGCCCTCCTATTGAGAAGGTTAAGTACTTCTCTCTCCACTAAATCTTGCAGAGTACACAAATGGTACAGAAATCTTAAGTGAGCGACATAATGCTAAGTTTGCCGCAATAATTGCAATACATGCATGAAGAGTCAAAGAGGGTGGTTAGGGAATATTCCTCAATGAAAAAATGTGTTAGCTTCAATTTCCCTAGCTAATATAGCTCCCAGTGCTACTTTTGTACAACAATCCATCCATAGCAGCCAGATCGGAGAGGGTGTCTGTAGACTGAGACCGTAAGAAACAGGCTCCAGGGAGCTGATCCCAGAAGACCTCCTGCTATGTGTGGCACTTTCATCATTTATATAAACATCAGCCTCTCAGAGGCCAAGCTATAATGTTCTTAATGGCACCGCAGCAAGGTGCCATTTAGTGGCAATGCATGAAATACTTGGTCTGACCTACGTGAGGATTTGTCAAGGCAGAGAGATAGTAAATATCTGATTTCGATGACTCAATGAATGCTGTGAACTCTGAGCGACACCACAAGTTAAAACCCAACATAAACTGTGCATTTTGTACATGCATTAACACTGATCCACAAGTTCTAATGAGTAGAACCTTGGCACAAGTTGCAAATGTAGGTAGAACAACCAGTACGTAAAAAATTCCTACAAGAAACTCCCATATTGTTTGTTTTTCCTATGTACAACTAACATCTCCTTCAGTTGTCTGAATATTAGGCAAGGAGGGACTTTGTTTGTGGCTTGAATGCTGACCAAATGGAAGACATGATTTGTGACCTTAGTAATTAATTTACATGACTGTTTTTTAGTTACCAGGAAGTAGGTAGTAAATCACTGAACACCCAGAAGTAGTCCTGTGCTATTGAACTGACAAGATGAATTTATTATTTCTTTGCAATGGGCCAAACACAAATTCAATGAACAACTGCAACCCACCTTGCTATCTAAAATACAACATTTCTCCTGGGACCAACCAGCACTGGAGGAGGTACTACAATGAATTGAGAGCAAATAAATATGGGCATATAAGGAAAAATACTTTTAGTGGAAAAGTCCAGCCCCTGAAGTGTTCATATCAAGATACAAGTTTTCATGCCATAGCTCATTGGATGCCACATTCTTCTTAGATACTTTCCAGGTAAATCTAAAACATATGCTTACCAGCATTGAATAACTCAAGTAGGGCTGGATAAAAAAGTCTTTTATACTGGTTTGTTCACCTGATCTGTCTAGCTAGATCTGCAATGACTGTTAGTGTGAGGCTACTGGAATTATCTAAGCTCCAAAGATTCAAGCTTAGTTTATGACATATTATAGTCAATATTATGTCAAAATGGTTTGGATTGTTGTTGTGTTTCAAAAGCACCCATCCTTATGTTTATTGATTACGTAAAGGATGGTCCAAGGCCCATCCAGGAGGCAGGGCAAAAAACAAGAGTGGAGATAGGTACTAAAATGGGGCTCCTGGGCCATGAGCAAGTGGTAGGAGAGGGTTCAGGGGAGGCTGGTCAGGGCCACTAAAGCCGATAAGTGCCTTCACTGCCCTAAAACCTCCTCAATACCTGTTATTAAATACTACGCTTGGATGGTCATTCATATTTCTGGTGATTTTTGCCTGTCCAGCAAAATTTCTACATTTTGGATGGCCTCTCCCTTATCTCCTGGGTTGTGTCCCTGCCTTCACATTCTACTGCTTCCTTTCATTTCACTTTTCCCTCCTGGTCCTTTACGCATTGCTTTTTTTTCCATTATCTCCTCTCTCCTTTTCCATTTATAAACTGATTTCCTCATGAACACTCAGCTGCTACAATTTGTGGAAGAAACACGATGGCTGCTTCCAACAAGTTATTTATCATGACTGACTTTTTTTACTTCTTCAAGTCACCCAGCATTTGTCTGTTTAGGAATACATGGAATTTTTAGGTCATTCAGGACTTTTCCTGGAACTATAGTTAGGTTATCACATAATCCCTTCCATAAATGTTTTGCCCTCTATTTGTAAGGTTTTTATGTCCTTCATGCAGTTGGAAGGCTGCTGCTGACTTTTCTACTTTTAATGCTTAGAAACTGATTTCTTCGCTAAATTTATTAATACAGTGTATATATCTTTTTCTTGTGACAAAAATGTCTGGTAGCTTAAGCAGCTCTTACATTTTTCTAACCCTTTTGATGTTTGTAGAGTGCAATCATATTCCTTTTCAGCTTTTGCTTTTTCTAATCAAGTGGGCTCTTTGGTTTCCTCTGATATTGCAGACTGTCTGTTTTCCTGAATATGTTAATATCTCTTCTTTTGGGCCCTAATTTCAACGCGTTTAAGGACAAATAACTAGAGCTGTAAACAGAATTTCTAATAAATTCTCATCAACGTCATGTAAGATAGCATTAGCTCTTTCTGGAAATGCGTGCTACATCCTAAGGTTCATATTTGATTACAACTTCACTTTTATTGTTAACAATCATCCTGCAATTAATATATCTGGGTTTTCCCTTGTAGAGTTTGTTCATGTTGACTGCCTCCCACATTATCCCAGAAAACTGAGTAGATGTTAAGCATCTGGTCTAAACTAATCATCCTGACTCCCTTTATGGCCTGAGGCTTTTCCAGGCCTATGCTTCATCCTACTAGTTTTGGACTATTTTCTCCTGCTCCCCATTGACAACAAAAAAGATCCAGACTGCGCTGCTTAGAACTGGACAAATAACTTATCGTCATCTAAAGAAGGCACATTACCCACCCATATCTGCCTCCTACTCAATGACTCAGAAAGAACAATGGAACAATTGGAAGTTTTCTTTTTATTTAGAACAAGAGAAGACTAAGACGACGTATAATAACACACTTCAAATGTCTTTAAGGTTTCTGTGATAATACATTTCTTGTATTACTAAAAGGGAGAAAGGGGAGTTACTAGCTTTTAATTCCATGTGGCATCTGCAGAAATGAACGTCTACATTGTAGATGTCTACATTTATCTCAGTTAACTGGTGCTCACTCTATTAGAGATAAGGGAAATAGATACTTAAGGAGTGTGATTAAACATATCCTAATACAGATATCTGAAGTAGGTAAAAATTACTTGCTTCTCTCTCACTCTTTCATTCTCTCTCTGCCTCTCTCTCAAATATCAAAAGGACTAACTCTGCAGGCCTTTAAAGTTAGGTGAGATGAATCGCACCTGAAACTCTCATAGACTTTAGTTTAGCCGTATAGCAGATTATTAATTTGAGGAAATATAATTTCTGTTTCAGGAATGAGGAATTGAAGCAAAGCATCCTCTGCAGTCTGAGGATCAGGCCCTGACTTACTCCAGGATCCTTTCCAGGGGAGACTGAAGAAATTTGGGACCAGAACTCATGTCTGTTGTGGTCCAGCACCAGTGCCTTAACTGCAGACATTGCCTGGGTGAGATGAGGGTGATATGAAGAGATGTCAAAACATCCATCTGTCTTTTGAGAAGTCTTCTTTGGGACTCCAGGACACCTGAGCAGATTACTCTTATGTTTTCAATGTCAGGTATCATTCTTAAAATAGTAAGGACACTTATCAGAAAATTCACTGTGAATGGTAGTGAGAAGTTTGGGTGTATGTTTTGGCAAATGAAACATGTCCTACTTTTGGGTCACTGAAAGGTGTCAGTCACCAGACCCACTCATTCCATTGTCTCCAATGGGCTTTGGATAAAGGTTTTTAGGCATGGCTACTCCTAGCACATCCTGAAGAAAATCACACAATCCTGGGCCTGCTCTTTATAACTAAAGGCAAATATGTAATAAAAATAAATAGGTATCTTAAACAAGGGCTGCTTTAATTTCTCCTAGAAACAGGGCTAGCTGAGACAACAGTGTACTAGATAGCACCACTTCTGCATGGAAACGATCCACTCAGTATATATACCCGAGGAAGGAGAGAGGGTAAAGTGTCCTCTGGGTACATAAAATGGTAAATAAAACTCTTTAACCTGCAACAGTAGTTCTCCAGACAGTTACAAAACCACAGAATTCCAGGAAAGCCTGCCAGATAGCCACCAAGTCACAACAATAGTGCCTGCTTTGGAAAAAATAGCAGGGAGTAGACTCAAAACCTGATTTTGATTTGGAAAGGCTTGCGAGTAAAACATGTCCAGATTTACCAAACTGTCAGACATGAGGTGTTTGCCTCATTTCCTGCCATTGTCTCAAATACCCAGATTTTGCCTTGAACCAAGAGGAGGACGCTGTCCTTACACTTCCAGAGGAGTTAGAGCATGTGCAAACTAGGTGCTCCCAGATTTTCATCTAGATCTTGCCAGATGTTAGCTGACTCCCTCTGACAGATGCTGATGTTACAACCAATTAGTAGGCTCTTCTACATACTGGAACTATTTATGGCTAGAGTGTTGCATCATTAGACCTTCATCGCCTTCTGGTTCAAGGTGGTGAAAACAGAACTTGACTTTGAGTTAGTCTGCCTGTAGATGAGAAGTCTGTATTTATATACCAGCAGAGCATTCTGTCAACTCCTTCCTAGCTGGATACACAGCTTTTAGTAGCAAAAAAGCATTTCCAATGTTAAAAAAGAATCTCTGATGAAGGACATTGCCCTGGTTTCAGCTGGGATAGAGTTAATTTTCTTTCTAGTAGCTGGCATAGTGCTGTGGTTTGGGTTCAGGATGAGAAGAATGTTGATAACACACCAATGTTTTCAGTTGTTGCTAAGTAGTTTTTAGACTAAGTCCAGGATTTTTCAGCTTCTGATGCCCAGCCAGCAAAAAGGCTGGAGGGGCACAAGAAGTTGGGAGGGGACACAGCCAGGGCAGCTGACCCCAACTGGCCAATGGAGTATTCCATACCATGGGACATCATGCCCAGTATATAAACTGGGGGGAGTGAAGCTGGGAGGGATCACTGCTCAGGAACTAACTGGGCATCGATCAGCAAGTGGTGAGCAATTGCATTGTCCATCACTTGTTTTGTATATTCCAATCCTTTTATTATTATTCTTGTCATGGTATTATTGCTATTACTATCATTATTAGTTTCTTCCTTTCTGTTCTATTAAACTGTTCTTATCTCAACCCACGAGTTTTACCTTTTTCCTTCCAATTCTCTCCCCCATCCCACTGGGTGGGGGGAAGTGAGTGAGCGGCTGCGTGGTGCTGAGTTGCCAGCCGGAGTTAAACCCCGACAGACATGTTTTGCTGCTGTAAGCTTCTGTGCAGTGGAACTTCTGCCAGCACAGAAATGCTGGAAGGTGACAATTCTTCACACCTCTGAGCTAACAAAAATATTCCCATAAATTATTCTAACATTCGGACTGTGCTTGAACAGTGTCGTATTTTGTAATCCTCATCAGGCTGAGGAAATATGTATGGAATCAAGCATAGGAGTGAAAAAAATGTCAAGGGGGCTTGCCTGTAAGCCACAAATTGGAGATGAATGCTGCAAAGGACATCTACAACTTGGGGTTAAACTGAATGATTAAACTGTTCCATGTGATAGATTTGCAGGATATTAAAAGTTCATGCAAAAGCTCTGTTGTCTTTCAGATTTATTCCTTTTAATCAAACACAGTTTTGCATTACTAATGCATTACCCTCTGTACAATAAAATAAGAAGGAAAAAAGCAGTCACTTGTGGTAACCAATATGTTGAGAAACATCTCCTGACATAAGAAATAGTGACACCTGCACAGGAACCACTCCTAAAACCAGAGCACTAACTTAGGAGTCTACTTAAAAAAAAAAAAAGATTACATTTTTATGTTTTCTGATACATTGTTGGGTGAGGGAGGAAAGTCTCCTCCATCATACGGCCAGAGTTGCACAGCCACATCTGCAGAAGAGGTGAATCCATTCTTGCTTTGAAATTACTGGGTTTGTGTAATTTCTGTGCTTCAGAAGCAGTAGTGGTTAGAAACTCCACCTTACTCCTCAGTGTTTCAGCTGTGTGCAAAAATCACAAGGGCTACATTTCAACTTTTGCCAAAATAAACAGCATTTGACCCTGCAGACATAACTTTGTGGGAAACTGGAGTTATCATATGTGCCTGCACAAAGAATGCTGTGTATCAGTAAATAAAAATAACATGGTTTAACATATACTTCCTTTGTTTTCTTCAGTATAGGTTTCTGGAATATGTTTACATTGGGAAGGACTTTTTGGAAAAGATAGATCAATGGTTATGCATGCCCTAAAATAAAAATTGCTGTTTTAAAGTCAATGAATAAAATAAAAAAATCTTGTGTTTCATTCAAAATTTGTCAACAAAACAAATAAAAGCCTTAATTTGATTTTAATTTGGCAGCTTGGGTTTTCCTCCTTTACTTCCATCACTTTATGCAGAAGTGGGAGAAGAGAAGAAAGCAGAAAAGTGTTAATGATGCAAAACAGAAAGATAAAAATGTCATTTGATTTTAAATGATCATTGCCGTTACTGTGGAAAAAACCAAAAATCTGACGATAAGCATTTTAAAGAGTCATTTTCAGTTACACGTGTTGAGCATTGGGTTGCCCATCAGTAACAGAATGATTAGTCAAGACAGGCCATTTCCTTAATGTGTGAGACAGTATTTCCACGCCAACCTGTTACCTCAACTTTTCCTAAAAATTGCCTTTCTTCAAGACTTGTTATTGATGCAGGGTGTCAGAATACCTTTGTTAGTCCTAGGGAACAGCCCCATGGTTGCATTGCACCGCCCCAAAACCAGACGACTGAGCCCACGACCAGCCCGTGAACCTTCAGACATCACCGACACGTCAGCGCCGGAGGGAGTCTCATTTCCTCACCGGTATCTCCTGGTGCCCCCCTGTCCCCTTGACGTGTGGTTAAACTGAGATATAATTATAAAGGAGGTGTGGCTACCGAATGTGTTGTTATAATTAACAGGTCTTAGCGCTTCATAGGCTCTTTCTCGGCGTTCAATAATTAATCTTGCTTGCCCTGACTATGTCAGTTTATCTCTGCGTTGCAGTCAGTGAGACTGAAGCACGGAGGTTAAATGTCTTGCTTGCAGCTCGGAGTGGAGACAGTAGCTGTCAAGTAGCTTCTTAATGAGAAAGTCTGTCTCCTGTTTTTCACAGTTTAACTGTAGCCCTTACACTTAGAGGAATCCAATTTTTGGCAGCCTGTCCTAGAAGAGCCGGGAGCAGCCCAGGGGTGGGGAACATCCTCATCCTCTCCCTGCTCTGATGGCCTTTTGCTGCTTGGTCTTGCTCAAGCCTCTTGCTACAGTTTTGTTTCTTGGGCATTAATTGGGTATTCTGACAACACAAATTTCTAATGGCGTATCAAGATTTCCAACCCTTGCTTTCTATTTAGTATAAAGTCTTAGCTTTAGCTGCTTAACCTGTTGCTATTGCAGGTGTGATATGTTAAGGAGAAGAGTAAGGCAAGATTTATGGAAGAGCTGATGGAGAAAAACAGGGAAGATTTAGGCCCACGACTCTGAACAAGACTTTGTGATACTGAAAGTGAAAGACATTCCCTTTTGCTTAGCCCAAAGGCTGATTCTCAGACAGCCAAATTAGATGACGTGACTACACAGTTGGTGCATTTTAAATATAAAAAATGTTCTTTCTTCAGAAGCAGTAAAAGACTCTTAAAGTTACTTCATAACATTTGTTCAAAACTCTGTGTTTAAAGTCCTTGCATGTAAGTTAACTGCTGAAGAGCTCTTACATCATTCTCCACAGATAAGACTTAGACTTGTACCGTAGTAGTTGCTCTTATCATCTCTCGGCATATGTGCTTCTTGTGAGTATGTCTGGAACCAGGATAGAAATTGGAAGAAATTCTTGGTGTTACTAGCTTCTTGCCTTAACTACACCTAAAAAGTTGCACTATTCTGTAGATGTAACTTCAGCACATACGAAAAGGCACTTGCTAGTACCACAAAGGAAACCACTCTCAGTATAAAAAACAAATTTGTGAAAATACAGCCAGAGAATGGAGAAAAATGTTGTTTGTCATGCTGGATCTCAGTGAATGTTATGTTGCTTTTACTTCACCTGTATATGGGAAACTCATACCCAGAAGCATCTCAGCCTTCCCACGGATATGAACAACGAAGTGGAGTGACCCAAGCTCTCCTTGAAGTCTGTACTGAGAAACAGGATCATCCAGGTAGGATTTCATCTCACCTGCTATTTCTTCTATTCCACATCAATAGGGAAGCAGAATCTTTTGAAACCTCCTATGAAAATAGGAAGGTTAATGCCTGGATACCCTGCAGCAGCCCAGCAGGATGCATGATGCTCCAGGGTGGCACTTTGTGATGCAGAAGATCTCTTCCAGCTCCTGCTGCTGCCATGCTCAAATATCATAGCTGGATATCCAGAGCACAAAAGCTGGCTTTCTGGGGAGGGAGCTCTCTCCGAAATCTCTGATAGTAAAGTCATTCCCCCTTAAATATTCATTGGCCCAGAGAGAGAGGGAGGAAAGAGAAAGTGTGTGCGTGGAAGGAGTTTTAACACCCATCTCCTTGGTTGTAAGCAGAAATTAAATCTTGGAAAATATTACAGAAAACACCTGAGAGTTTTGCCAAAATTATGTATCCTCCTGTAAGAGAGCTGGGGTTTTATAGAATAGTGTTTTCCGAGGAAAACATAGATTTCTCAGGAAATTTTCACCCAGCTTTGGTTTGAATTACACGTTCTACAAATATTGCTGTCGTTGTAGGAGCCTTGAATGGTGGCACACAGTCATGATGTTGAAACTGAGCTTCAGGCAGGTAGAAAATCAAGGCTACCTGAATTAGTCACTGATATCCTGGAAACCACAAATTGCCTTAATTTGATGGTATAAATTGCTCTAATATGATAGTAATTTGGCTAACAGAGACAGGATGAAACAATGGAGGGGAAGAAACCTCTACGAAGCTGTTTCTCTGTGTAGTGATTATTTATTCACCCAGTGTTAGCTGGATGCTGTGCAAGGAAGTGTTAAAATCAGGCCAGGGTAGGCCCAGAATTTTAATTTCCAGTAAAAGGAGAAGCTCTTTATACAGGTAGCAAAACAAAAAACCGATGCAGCTGAAAGTCTCGGTATGGTTCACCCTCTTGTGTTTTTAACCAGAATTGCAGTCCTATGGAGAAAATGATTTTTACTGGTCTAAAATAGGAAGGGAAGGTGGTAAGTGGGATCAGTCCTGCTCAGGGCTGGTATATGTGACTCAAGACCTATGGGAGACCAGCACCCACCTTGAGGAGCACCTGGGGGTCCGGTGGGACATGCTACTGCATTCTGCATGGCACTAGGATATTTTTATTTCTTTTTTGTAGCAGCATTTTTTTCTACATGTTGCAATATGAATTCCAAGCGAGTGTGGGACTTACTCATAAAGAGGATGGGAAGGGATATATATACCTCTTCCTTTGTATGAATGCTTTTAAAAAGCTTTGTATTTCTCAACCGTTGGTGCCATATGACAAAAATTATCATTTATCACCAGCATACACAGATGTATCAGAAGCTTTGTCTTTAGGCCACAGAGTAAAATTGGCAGATTCAACTTATGCCTCTTATTTTGGCCATACAAAAAAATGCATCACTTTTTGCTTGTCTTTCTTTTCCTGTCTCATCCCCACTCACATGCAGTATCAGAGAGCCTTGAAATATCCATAAGGAATTTTCCAAATGAAAAAAATTGAATTATAAGTAACTTCAATGAAAAGCTCTGTTTGTGAACTGGTGGTAAATCATGTATTTATTTAGCAGGAATACATTCCATTGATAATCAAAGAAAAGGTAACAGAAGAAAGTTAAGTGGCATTTAATATATTTTGTAAAAAAAAAAAGAATTGTTTTAAAAGTGTGTTTCCCATTAAAAAGAAATGAATCAGTAGAAGATCCACTGCAAGGAAAACCACAAAGTAACACCTTAGTAGCTTAAGGATGATTTCTACAAAGTCTAAAATAACATCAGAGGTTATTTTGAGCTACTAGACTTATTTAAGACTGAAGTAATAGTGAGATTTCAGAAAAGGATGTTACCTATAGGTCAATCCGAGCCGATGCACTGAGAGTGAATACACTTCACAGTGAGTTCTACTCTTTCCTAATAATTAAGTCTCACAGCAGCTATAATGACATCCGCCAGGACATTATATGATTTTAGTGGTGCATCTACAGGTAGCAGGACACTTCTCCTTCACAAATGAATTGTTACAGCTAAACAACGTTTTCAGATTTCTGCAGTTTCCAAAGACGTCTTGATACTTGCAAGGATTGGCTAAATACAAGAGATGGAAATAAAACCAAGAAATATTGATTGAAAACCAAGTCCTGCTCTGATATTTCTGCATTTTCCAAAAATTCCAAATGTTCACGTCTGTATAGCCTTTGTACATTCACTCTGCTGTTAAAATTGCGTGAATATTACAGAAAAGGGAATGCAGGCAGAAAGGTGGTATCTTATAGTTCCCATCTATTTGTATGCTTTGACTTGCTCCATATGGAAGTCTGCAGAACCCAGGAGCCCATGCAGATCTTCACGTACATATAGATATGTGAAGCCTGACAATCTGTTCGTGCCCTTAGAGCCGTACATCAAGACATTTTGTCTTGAGCTTTCCAGAAGAGGGCAGCGGAAGATTGACGGTGTGATAACGCACCGATTGCTCAAGGGCAACACAATTTATCCGCTATCGCAGGATGGTTGAGGTTGGAAGGGACCACTGGAGGTCATCTGGTCCAACCGCCCTGCTCAAGGGTGTGCCTGTTTTGCTGGGATATTTAACGACTGTTATTTCTGGGGGTAGATGAAAGAGGCAGTTCTAGGATCTTTTGTCCAAATTAGCAAGAAGTAACTATGCAAAAGTAAAATGCTACAAAGGAGCAAATTATCTGAGGTAATGCAATGGTTGTTGTAAGGAGGAAAATACATTCACTTACTGCAAAGTCCTCTGTCACAGTGGCCAGGACAGTCTGCACATTTTGGTCCACTTTTGTAAGGTGTAGCTATTTGCATTGCATTATTTCCTCTGAAATTTGAAAGAAACACAACACAAAACAAGATCAAAGTGCAACTCTGAGCCATTAACAAGAGTGTATGTTATTTATCACACTTAAAGGCATCCAGAAGTTTTTGGATAAAATTATTTTCATAGCCACTCATGTTTTAGTTTCAGATATTCATAGAATACAAGAACTTTGATTTTAAATAAGAGGGACACTAAGGTTTAGAGAAAGAAAATTAATTTATTATTTGCATTTATATAGCTTTATCAGTTAAAAAAACCCCAACCCTATGTGCTTCCTAGGTCTGCTTTTCTAATGGCTTTCAAGTGATTGTGGCTTATAAGGAAATAACCTCAGCAGATGCCTTCTGACATGCAGCTGTTTCAGATATGCAATTTACATCTGTGAATATTTATTTGCCATTGGCTTTCACTTTGCATCTAACTTTCTTTTTTGTGGTCAAAGTTATAGGATGATTTGTGCACGATGCCTGATTCTGACAGAGATAGGCCTTTCTTTGTTCACATGCTAAAATTTGCCTCATATCTGTTTCAATGTGAAATAAAAGAAATATTACTGTTTAACCTGATGTTAAACCCATAATTCACACCCGCATTTTTAAAATTATAAATGGTTAAAATAATAAACTGTAATCATTTTATCCTACATATGACCAATAGACTGCAGGAGGTTTTGAAAACATATCCATAATTATTGCATCTTAAATGACTAAAAAGGTAGTACGTACGCAGGACAGTATTGGCAAACATAAAAGTAGTTGAACTGGTTCTTATTACAGTAGGCAACTGCACATCCAATCTGGTAACTGTTGTACCAGATTAGCTGTAGAATAAAAAATAAACACATTATTTCAGAGTCATATTTTACTGAATTCTTATCAAAGAGATCACAAAATAACAGAACTAGAACATAATTTTTTTTCATTTTGTCTATTTAGCTTTTAAATTCACAGTTTAGCTGACAAAAATAATAAATAGAAAAATGAATTAAACATGTACACCAGTTTCAAAATGGTTTTGAACATTTTGTGGCAGGACACGAAAGTTTAAATTCAGATATTTTAATCACAGATATTTTGCTTTGATAATTCTTAATTAGATATTTCAATCCCTATATAGAAAATATTTATTTCTAAATTAAAGGTATTGAATTTTTTTTTCTACAGAATGATATTTCTCTTCTGGACAGCTCTTCCAAAATACTGATTCCATTGCCTCAGAATTAGATGAAAAAGTTTTGATTTATCGTTCATCTTTGGATCAGAGTGTGAATGATAGATAATGGTTTGATGACAATGATAATTTTTTTTTCTGACGTTAAATATCTCCTGACTCCCTGAAGTGTACTCCTGTAATTCTAGTGTGTCACTGCAGTTTGTTTCAATTCTTCATACCTGAGTATAGTTCTCGATATTGGCATTTTTCGCGGTTGCTCCAAATCCATACTTGAAATTGGAGGACTGACTGTACCAGACTTTAATTGCTTCAGCCCATGTTTTTGGGTAAGATGATAGTAATACATTCTCACCACAGGTGACACCTGAAATAGAAATAAGTCTATTTTATTACTTAGGAGAGAAGCAAGCTGTAGGGTGGGAGGTAAGACAGAGGGGTTGTAGCTACATCCTAAAAAAATCTCTACGATGCCAACCTATTTGCACTGTGATTTTAAGAAGTGGACAGTACTTCTGATCTTATGAAAACTGCAGGAAATGTTACTCTGATTTTGATGAGCTTTCAGTCACCGATACTTATATGACCACAAAATGTTACACAAAAATGTCTGTACTTAGTCATACCAACGGTTTCCTGCAGGAGCCAAAAGCAGACACTTCAAGAAAGGTACAAATATAGGGCAAGTTCACAGCATCCCTCTCTCTCACGTTCCAAAGATGATGTTTTTGTGTTTAATAATCCTAAAAAGATACTCTACAACAGATTAAAAGTTATCCTTATTTCTAGTTCATATGCACAGGGATCATCTGCAAATTGTCATTAACCCATCAGCTTAGGCTCCATATTTGTCACGTACCGTTAACGATCCTCTGATCTCTTGGACTGATTTTCATCCCACACTTATTTGCCCATTTCTGAGCATTTTTGGCAGCTTCCTCACTCCACACCTGAAAAACACAAAGGAAGAAATATCCAGGTAACAGATATGTTAGTGCAGTCCATGAGAAGAAAAAAAATGGGAGCAATTTGGACGTTGTGCACTGAATGCTCCCATGGTCCTCAACAGAAAGCAGAGGAGTCATGCCAGTTTACACTACTGGGGCATGGGCACCACATTTCTTCAGCTCTTAAAGGTTGCAGAGCAGGTTATTCTGCACAGTATCACACTGTCCTGATCTCCAGACGGCCCTGATGAATAGGAATTTTATAACATGCTGTTACTTTCTTTTGGCTTTGTGAGTTAACATTGCAGGGTGCAGTGGACTAAACGGTATAAAACTCATTTTGAGCCATTACTGCATTTTGTACCTTATCCCCAGTTTAAATACTTTCCCTGGAAAGGCTGGCAGTTGCTGTCTATTGCAATGAGCAGACATAAGGCAAGAACTTGTGATCCACTCTGCAGGCTACGTTAACATACGTTTGACAGCAATAAATAGATGTGGTTGTGGCAAGCCTGTGTTTGTAGCTCCTGTAGGCAAATAACCTGAGACATGGAACATTTCCGATGTTGCTTAACTGAGTTTTTTGCTAAGTAGAGAAGCTAAGGTATGTTGGTTAGAAGAGAGATTTTGAATAGTGCTTGTGGCCCGTCCTGAGACCTTTGCAATGATTTTACAAGTGCTTGCAGCATCGAGGTGTGCAAAATTAACCATGAAGCCTGCAGAAACTAAGAGAGAAAATTCTGATTTCTTCATCTCAATCCCAGAGCACCTTTCCTGCCCTGTCTCTTCGCTAAGTGTGGGCTGTTTAGAAGGCTACCATCTTCTGCGAATGACGTAGAAAGCAGGGTAGTTGCAGTGCATAGCTTACCATCTTCAGCATGTTCCTGGCTGTGGGAACCACAGATCTCCGTATTTCATTGTGTTGCTCAAGGATCTGTTTTTGGTTTTGAAACTTAAAATGAGAAAAGGAGGAAACTCCCATTTTTTCATAGTGAAAATCCTGGAAAACAATAACAATGAAGGTTCCAGTTATCAGAATTTTAATAAGCAAGATAAATTATGAGCTGCTTGTTAAAGTAAAGCTTCTTGGTTATTCCCAACTTTCCTTTCTTGGTTGTTCTATCCTTACAATTTTTTTTTCTTCCTTCCTTGATTTGAACTGCACTTTTTATTAGGAGATATGGCCCTAAATGAAATTTGTAGATAGGAATTCTACCTTCAGATGCCTCCACATCAAACACCGAGAAAGCTTAGCTCTGGATCAAAATCTGAAGACTGGCTTTGATCTCTTGTGTGCACTATAAAAGTCCCTAGCTCTTGTTATTTGTAAGCTTTGGAAGTGTGTGTAGCTGGATCAGAATTTAGGACTGTTTGCAGACCATCTTCTGAAATACCTAAGGTCAAGAAAGCAATGCATGATTTAGATTGTCTCTTATATAGTGACATCAGGTCATGAATCCTTGCAGAGAAAAAGAGTTACAAAGCTTACATTGGAGTTTTCAGACTCAAACATCCCTCAGGAAAGGATTCTTTCCACTTTATGTCTAAAAATGGACATCTCAGTCTAAGCTAGACACCTGCATTCTCCTTGTCATTACTGGAGAGGGCAGAGGTAGCTCATCCCACAAAATCTGAATGCCTTTTTAGGACTGGAAGAACCATTCTTTACAGGTACATCTTTCTCCTTCCTCTGTAAAGAGAGGCTGGCAGGGATCTAGACAACTAATACTTTGATGCTTAAGTCAGTGAGATGAGTTCCACTGTTGGTGTCATGGTCTCTTTTCTAGGCACTGATTAATCTTATTTTATTTTAGATATCTATACCATAGATATAAATATCTAAAAGTCGTCTCAGTTTGCCTTTATGGTCAATGAGAAAAGCATAAAATGAGAGAGACTGAATTCTGAAATGTCCAAGTAATATGAATGAATCCCAGTCCTTTGCCTTCAGAGCTCAATTCTAGGCTTTAAAGGCTGTACTCAGTGGCTTAAAATAGCACTTAATGCGATTTTAAATGCCCAGGGAGCACTACCTAGCCTCAGACTGCTGCTCCAGAAAGGTATAGCTGTCTGTACAGCCACCCATGAAAGGCTCAGATACGCTGAAGAGTCCCACGCTGCACTAAGACACTTCTCTTTGGGCAACTGAACCTACCCCAAGAGGTGCCGTACATCTTGTTTATCTTAAGACATTTACAGTGGTAGAAATAACATCTCAGCCAGTTATTTTAGGCTGCTGCTATACTCAGGTAAAGGAAACAAGCAACTTAGGACATAGTTCACCTGAGGTTTATTGAAGAAAGAGGTGACTGGCATCCCTGAAGTACTTATTTCTTTTTATTCATTAAGATAAATAGCTCACATTCAAGTGCCTATGTTGGAAGTATCTACATTTTATAGGATTAATCCTCTCTAAGGAGAAGTGAAGATTAGATTTCTGATACTTAGATAAACTATGTTAGAATAGCTTCAGTTCATATTTTCGGGGGAAAATGTATTTTTAAAATTATTCTTGTGAAGAGAAGAATAATTTGATAGGCAGAAGAAATATTTTAATACAAAAATCTGAAAAAAATGAGACTTCATCTTTATTGTCTTATGTTAACCTTTTAACAATAATTTCAACCCTGAATTGTAAAGCTCTAGAGATCACTATACCAGACTATACCACGTCAGCTATCTACACAATGTGCCCAGATAGGACTCTTTTGAATAGATGAATGCTCCTACCTGTCCATCAGATTGGTGTAGCAAAGCAGCGAGGAAAATTATTGCAGTTAGTAGATCCATTTCTACAGAGGAAAAACAAAAAAAGCCAAAACCCGAAATCCATTAATCTCTGTTGCATAAAGTTTGGGGTGTAATGTGGTATGTAAACAAGACACAAACTGTTGCAAAGTCAAGCCTGTCACACAGAAGATTATTTTAGTTGATACCTAATACAGTTGAATGTGCTGAAACTGCGTAAATGAGTGCACGATGGTGCATGGGCACCGCTATCTCGTACAGAGAGAAGACCTCACTGTGCATCGAAGCAGGGACCATAAGTAGCATAAAGTTGTGTTTCTTGTAACAGATGGATCAACCCCCTTTTGTCTTCTTTATTCCAGATATCTTGAATTCGCAGCATTTCCTTCATCTTTGCCTCCTTGTATTAAAAAAAAGCCCATTAATTTGTTCAGTAGGGTCACATCAGTGTCCTGCTTAAGTAAGCATCTGTATTGGGAACTGGTATTGTGGAGTGGAGCACCGAGCCCATCAACAGTTGTCTCCATTCCTTTTCTGTGCCCTGTTTCATCATCAAATCAGCACCATAATGGCTCCAGTAAATAGTAAGGATCACCCTCAAGTTACATCTTACACCTAGACATAAACAAAACCTTCAAGAAATAATGTTAACTATTGTCCTCTGGCAGCTAAGATGCCCTATAGAAGCAAATACCACAGTATGCACACAGGCAGTCTGAAAACCACTCATATTCATGGGATATTTTTTCTACATGTCAGAAGAAGCAAAGTTATACATCTTTGTACTGTCGAGGATATACAGGAAATCATACCTTTAGCTGGTAAAGAGTAAGGATGTGGCAAAATCCCAAGGAAGACTAACTTTGAGCTCAACAGTTTATCTTAAAACAGACTGAAGCAAGCAAGGAAAATAGACATAATAAAAAATGTCGAACATAATAAACCTTAGAGCTGGCCTCTGAGAAAAAATCCACAGCGTGAGCAGTTGAGCAGTACAGGTCAGTGGTAGAGATCTAGGAGATCCTGCCTGACAGGGAAACTATTGGGATAACACCAGTTAAAACCGTAAATATACAATGAAAATATAAACAATCCACCAATCCATCTCTGCTAAGTGATTAAATAGACATGTTGATGTTAAGTGAGAAAAATGGGTTAAGAGCTTTTACTGCTGGCAGGAACTGAAGGACGGATTAACATTGCAAAGAATTAACAGCAAGTTACCAGGGTCCTGGACAAACAGCTTGCATTTCATTCTTCTTTCACTGAATAGAATGAATATTTCTTGTTCCTAGAGTGATGACTTGGAAGTGATGAAATTTATAGCATCATTCATATCCTGTCCATTATTTGACACCTGCAGTTGCCTCTAGATTTTTGATCTGATCTCCCTTTTATTTATGTTGGGTTTATGTTACTGTTGTCAGTGGATTTACTTGCTATCTAGTCCTGTGTGAGTGAGTCAGCCTACATCCATGGTGTCAGAAATTGGTGCTTATTATAGGGAAAATAATGATAACAATAAAAAGAAGTAATGATGGGTGTCCAGAAAGAGTGTTAGTTTTCTTCACAGATGCTTTAGTGTGACTCTTTCATTTATAAACAGTGCAGCAGCTCCGATACTTTCATCTTAGATGAGGAGCAAGTTCTATACATTGTGGTCTGCAACTGGGCACAAGCAGGTCCACTTATAACCCTCATTTGGGGCTAAATTTCCAACTAAAATTCAGCCCTGCGCAGAGGACCTGGGAAAGACCTGCCAGAACACTGGAAAATGTGTTTATCAAACACCTTTGTGTGTGAGACACTAGTTTGCAGTAGGAGTATTCCAACTCACATCACAGCTTATAATGTCATGGTAAAGGACTTGAAGTAGCAATGCTCTTGCCAGCATTTACCTTTGAGGTTGGGAGTGACTTCCTCCGAATTTAGCTGCTCGTAAGTATAAGTATAGCTAGAAACATTAATCATTTTTACAACACAGGACTTTCCACTAAGATTGGAGCTCAATCAACCAGAGAACATAAATGTACCATGTGACTTTTACACTCAGCTAAAATATCTTAGGGCTAATATCCACAGCAAGGCGTTCATGAACAAATATCAGGCATGAGTCCATATATCAGAAGGTGGCAATCAAGCCACTGTTGGAACAAGGTAAGTTCTTTATTTTTTAGATGCCCAGCTATGCAGAGTTTCAACTTACATCTAGGGAGATTAAACTAAAGAAAAAAAGTTAATTCTTTTTTCACTTGCATGGTAGCAATGCAAGACTAAGTTGTCTGAATTCAGACCAAAGGCTGTTGGGTTATTCTATGCAATGTGCTGTATTCTTTCATGAGCTCACAATACCTTGACGTATTGATTCTGAAACTGATAATAACAAAAAATGGTAGTACAGCATAGCCATGCAGAGGTATGAGTTTGAATCCAATGAGCTTCATAGTTACATTATGGTAGCATTGTACCGGGGCTAAGAAATCTTAAGTCTTTGGAGGTCTATTCAGCCTATGAAAACACCAGGAGAATGTGATCTGGTGACTATAATGCTCCTGGTACTAGATAGGTTGCAGCTAGATTGATCATTTATTTCAGTACTGTATTCCATTACATGACATAAATCAACAAGACATATCCTATCACACGAAAGACTTCATGTCATTCAGATATTCAGTCTTTAACTTGTTTTCCCATTGCTTGCATAAGGAAATCACTTGCATGAGGAAGAGGCAGGGATCTCACTTATATTAATGAAGAATAAATTCTTAAACTGAAGGGATATCTTTGGACACTGAGGAGTTATCTTGTCCTTACATGCAGAAACAAGGTCTTTCTGGGAGTCCCCAGAAAAGTGCTACAACTGGAAACATAAAACATTTCCAGCTCCAGAACTAAACTTGATTAAAATGCTACAGCACATCTTTGACTGTCAGACTGTACAATCAAATCTGTCCCTTGGAGTAAATGTATTTGGTATTACGTTCAAAGTCAAAAGACGACAGTTCCCAGATACAATTATCCATCCATGTCAATAGCAGTCACTCCACTAAATCACTTCTATGCTTCTGAAAAGACAAATGCTAGCAATGCACTTTTAGGTAGCTCTGCTTGCAAACTGGAATTTCATGCAAATTTGATGGAACATAAAAAAATAAAATCTATGGCTAAAAAGCTAAAAACAAAGCTTTATTTGAAAAACACAGTCCAGGCTTTTCATGTTTAGTCCTGGTGCTTCACTCCTCAGCAAAACCTTTTTCCTGCCAGCTGATAAAGCTTTCAGGGCGTAGCAGGCTTGAAAGTTTGTAAGAGTGGGAATATTTGTCTTTACAGTTACTTTGATGTAAGTTTTTTCTACCTTTTCTTAGTTTACATATTCAACTTTCATTCTGTAAAAAAGTTTTCACCCTGCATTAAGAAAATGCAATCAGCTTACTTCATACTGTAAGATATGATAGACATTTTAATAGCATATATACCCGAAAGCTTGGACAGATAATTAACTTTTCTAGATGGCAAAATTCTGAGTTCAGGTGTACTGATATATCCCAATACTCAAATGAAATAAATTCAACATAAAAATAATTCAAGTGACATCAGAAAAGCATTTCCCATGATTGAGCACCCTCTGCAAAATGGATTAATTTATGTTCACATTTGAAGAATGAAGCAAGTGAGTCAGTGTTACCTTTTGATCTAAAGAAATATGGGAATTAGACTTCACTGAAGCCATTTTTCACCCACACAGGTGGAAGGAGTGCTTTCTAAGCAGAAGATAAAATTTATATTTAAATTCTTCCTCTGGGATTATTATAAGCAGATATTTTCTTCTAATTATCACAACTGGAACAACATAGGTATTAACTACATTACCTGTTGTAGCACAGTGCCCAGTCAATAATGGCCAAGTGACTGTATGGATAAAATCTGTAATAAGGAAATTAAATTTTGCATACATTACCTTTGTCCAGCCAGAATCCTTCTGTATTTTTACAAAGAGTGGCAGGAGTGAGAGGCTCTCCTCACTCTAGAGTTGTATATATATATATAGGTTCCCTTCTTGTCAATATTTATTGCTGATAAATTACATCAGCTTTGGGGCTGTACATTTTAGAAGAAAGACTTTTCTTAAGGAACAGGTGACTGAAAATGAACCAATCCAACTGCATTGTTCTGGGTTTTTTTGCTTGTCTCCAGGGCAAGGCAAGAGAGAAGATAAAAGGCCTGTCCTTTTGCAGCACTTTGACTTTGCCAAAATACTGGTAGTCTGATCAGCAAGCTGCAGTGCTGATATTGTGCTCACAAAAATGAAAGCTCAAGTTTAGGGATGGTTGCTTTGCAATTGTCTTTTCTGGCTCTGGCAAAAGAGTGGAATAAATATTATGAGGCAGAGACATAAGTCAGCAACTCATTTCATGTGAGCCATGCACAGAAAGACCTGCACACTGGGCAACGCAGTGATATTTTCTTCCTAGCAGTTCCTGAACTTCCGTTTGCTAAATAAAATTTATATTGCATTAGCTCACTGAGGCCAAAAGACTGTGGCACTAGGCATTATTTTGCACACAACTCACTCCATGTGTTGCTCAAGGGTAACCTACTTGCAGAATGTCTACAGATGTCTACATCTTCCCCCTTTAGTCTGAAGAGACGTGTGGCATGTGTTTGCTTTTTTGCTCCAGTGCAGCATCGCTCAGCTCACCTTTCCTTCTTGCAGAATCTTTGCTTCCACTCATTTACAAGGTAATATTACGAAGTCAGCTTTGACAGGTCCTCAATGCTCAACTCTGCTCTATTTACACACAACCTCTCTTGCTTCCTTCCATGCTGCCTGTTGGCTTTCAGAAGGCATAAAACATCTGCACATCTACTCATTCTTTTTTTTGCAGTTCCCTTCCTCATCCTTGCCTTTGCTGTGATGCCTTGCACACTGAGCACCATTTTTGTCACGCTGGGTTGAGGTTGCTCTCCATAGTACAACTCAATATTGTTTCATTGCTTCCTGTTTTCTGCAGTATTTCTGCAGCTATATGCTGTTGTCAGCATTTTAATATCAGATTATAATTCCTTTCTGACACAGCTGCCTTTGTGCTTTATTTGTATTCCATTTGTTCTCTAAAGAAAGTCTGTCAGATATGCTACAATTCACGGTCTATGGGTAAAATAATTGGGAAAAAAACAAAGATTAATAAAACTGACATCCGGGATCATGGTACAAAGAGCAATTTAGCATATCAATTCCCACTTCCTCATGTGGATTAGCTGAAGGGGTGGAGTAATTTAATTTAAAAAAAATTCAAAAATTAATTCTACAGGGTTCTGCAAACGTATGTATTTTTTTAAAAGATAAATCTATGGAAAGTTCTTAAAAAAAAAAAAAAAAGAATCAACTTGAGAGATTTGACTATGGAAGTTCTTCTTTCAGCCCTTATATAAACCTGAATGACAAGAATCTGATTTGAGCTCAAGCAATGAAGGCAAAATTGACCTTCTTCAATTCTTCAGTTCCACTGAAGTTAATGACAGCTTAACTAGTGCCTTTGATTAAAATTCATGCTGTTCTGTGTGGTTCAGGCTTTACATAGATCTTTTCCTTAGCCATACAAAACACCTTGCAGACCTGATCCTTTTAGCTAACTTTGTTTTGCAAAAAGGAACATTATTAATTTCTTCCACGCAACTCAACCCACCTTCCACTCCAGATTAGTATTAGGGAAATAACCAACAGGGTAGTAATTCAGTTACTGTCAGATGGGGTAGATGCCAAAAAAAGCTAGCCCAGGCACAGTCAAGGCACATAAACGCAGAAGCTGTGAGTCTCTTTGAAGGCTACTGGACTACCATGGTTGAGATGATGGGTGTAGATAACTTGCAAATTGGAAATCCTGACTCCAGCACCATTATAATACCACACCGTTGTTTTTGGACTGGAGGAGGCGTGTGTTCAGCCAGCATGGAGAGCAGGTAGAGCAAATCCACCCTCCTCAGACAAACACACCATTCGATGTCTGCCCTCAGTCGTCGGAGAGCAGCTGAGAAAGACCCAAACTATCACCCACGAGCTAGGTTTGGAGACTTCTGCTCAATCCTGAGATTGTTTTGGTCTTGTCCTTCTGGTGAATGAGCTTTGTATGCTTATATACATAATCTAACGTGACTGACTTGTAAGTCTAAAACTACTGTGAATAAGTATTGTTCAAGTTATTTGCTCTCTGGCCTGTAGCAAGGAAATTCTCAACAAGTGAGGCTGTAGACTAAGCACACACATAACTGTGTCTGACAGTGGTTACCTGAGGCAGTGTTATTTCAATAACTACTCACGTCTGCCGCAGACGAATCATCTCATAAATAGGTTTAATAGTTAAATATATTTGTATATAGCCTACAAAATAGGAAGGAAGTATTTCTGAATTTCCTGATCTCTTGCTTTGAAATGAAAAGGGAGATTTTTAACATTTTGTGGCTTGTAAACAGGAGTTCTTTATTCTTACATTCTTCCTTAGAGAAATCAGCACCCTAGAAACAGCACAGGAGAGGAAAACATAGAGAGTAGTATTTTTTTCTTTTTTTTTTTTTTTCAAGGATAGAGGTCATCTTGACAATTAATAAAATAAGAGATAAAACCATCAGCATAATCATGTTAGCCACTCCCACTTTCTGCAAGGACTAGCCAGGTTAAATCCTTTAATTTCCCATACAATTTTCATTTGTTTGACAAAACATTTGTTCTAAAGTACTAATCTGATTTGTAGTTAGAAATAATATTTTTTAAAAGAATGATGGCTCCATAACTGAATTCAGAAACTTATAACAACCCTAGCATATTGTTACTTGAAAAAAAATATTGTTAATAAAAGACAAAAGGTTTTTTTTATGGTCAAATATGAGTCTATCTTATTTGGCTAATTCATCACTTCTTATAATCACCGCATTAGGAAATTCCCACTGAGTATGTGTTAATTTGCTAGTTTTATTGAATAAAGGTTTGACTACCGGATTTGAACAGGATTCACTTCCCTTACATTGGCTTTCAAGAAGTTAAGCATCTACTCCAAACTCCTTGTCTAAACTCTTAGTAGTCAGTGGACGAGGCAGGCTGAATTAAGAGCATACGAAGTAGGAGCTTTCTACAGGTTTCCCCTTTGTGGGAGGGGACAAGATACTTCTAGGTGTTTTGAGCACAGGGAGAGTATTTTTTCTAATCTCTCCTCCTTCTGCAAAGCCCCAGATTTCTCAAGCAAATGGAGACAGCACTGACTGCAATGCAGAAATTGTAGTCATTGCTGCTAACCCACTGCTAGTAGCCATCCTTTGGACCGCAGCTAAGTTACGAAAGTATTCATCCTGAAGCAAAAAATATGGGTCTAGATCCTCCACAAGGGATTTCCCCCATTAAAGGAATTCAACTTTTTGCAGTGCCCAGGTGACACAGTGATTTCCCTAGTGATTGCAGTGAGTCTCCTTTCATGACAGTGTGAAACTTGAAACCACTCCCTATGTGACTGTTCATAACCAAGGAAAAAAAAAAACCCAAATGAATGAACCAACAGTAACTGTGCATAAGCACAGTATAATAGATAATTAAAAAAATTGTCAACTAGAAACTTTGAGAGGCCTATTCTCCCGCTTCTGCCCCCAGAGCAGGATCTGTTATAAATAGGCTGTGCCTGACAGGTGTTTTTCCACAAAAGTTTGCAGTGAGGAGAATTCATGGGTTCCTTGGGTAATAAACTTTATTCCTTTCTAGTCTTACCATGCAAGAACTGCCCTTAAAGTCTAACTTAGGAAATTGCAGAAGGAAATTTTTTTTGGAGGGTGGAAGTCATTTGCATGAAGTCCAAAATGGATTAGCAAATGATTCAATTACTAAAATCATACACTTTTGATATCAAAGCTCAAGATGTGCATGTGTTCATGCTCTTTTCAATCTTCTCTGTTGAAATGTGGCAAAGCTGAGCAATGTAAAAAGGTAGAATTGTTCTATTTTAACTGTACACAGATTGGTATTTCAGCTACTGTTTAGATTTAGTAATTCCTTAGAAACATTTTCTAACTCTATACTATGGGACATCAAGGATCTGGCTCCAGAGAAGAAATCTGGGGTAAAATTAATTCCAACTCCTGGCACAACTCCATAGTGAAAGTACTTGCATTTGAGCTAGTCTTTTTCTTCTCCCTTTCTTGTAAATGGCTAAGAACCACTTTTCAAGTCACCTTTACATAGCAACATATCTAATGCATTTAAAATGTTAGATTAGAATAAAAGAAAATGTCAGCTACTGGTCAATGAGACAGAAGCTACATCCTTTCAATCACATTTCTCCCATAAAACAAATAAACCAATGCCCGTTGTAAGTGAATGTTGACAACAATATGGAAGAACACAAAGGAAGTGAACATAGAAGACTTCCGTATGGAAAACTCATGTGGAACAACAATTTTTTTTCAGATACGTCTTTCTCTGTGAGAGTCTGATGTAACCAGACAAAACATAGTTATGCCCAGCTGCTGGTTTAGGACAAATCTGTTATTTGAAATAAATCTGGCCAACAGGAAACAAAGCAAGCAAACAACAACATTTCTCAGAATCCAAATGGCCTTTTGATATAGGTGATTTCTTGAGTGATGTATATATAAAAAAAGGAAATTGAAAATACATCCCTTTCCTTCTAATAGTGGAAGACACAAAGCAGACTCCAAACTATCACAGATACCTCAAATCTAATGATGATCTGGAGATATTTGTTTCTTACTCATGGATAAAAATGGTTTTAAGGGCTCAGCTTCAGTTTACATGGTCAATGACTTCAGCCATAACTATCTCTGTGTAAAACAGGCTGTAAAACTGAAGTTTTTCATGAATGCCTTTTTGTTTGCTACATGTATTTGCTGGGAAAAGGTGTTTCTCTAATCTAACAATAGGGATGACAATGTGGGGACTTTTGCCATGAATTCTTTAAAAACATGTCAGCCCTAAATGCGTTCCATATATAAGCATTTTTGCCTTCTCCTGCACTTGACATAAGAGTATACCAGAGGTACTGCAGGTGGCACAGAAAGAAGGTTGGTCTTCTTGTAACATTGTCCAGTTGGTAACAAATACCTTGAAGCTGCTGAGGCTGAAAAGCACATTAAAATGTAGAAGAAAGCAGGAAAATCTTATTTGAAAGTCAGTGAGTCCTGCATGGACTATTCTATTGGACTGGTTGCAGTAAGCAAATGAGAAACATTTGGAAGAGTGAAAAGAAGTATTAAGATAATCTCCATTTAAAATCACAGTATCCCAGCATGAAGAGTCATTTGGAAATGATATTGCTGATTAATTGTGGTTTGACTTATAATAATTATTGAACTAACTGCATTTGGCCACAGCCAAGCTTGTTTTTGAGCAGCTTCTCGCCTTTTTTTGCAATAGCATAGAGGTTATAACACCCTGAAATGGGAAACTACTTGATAAAAGATGAATCTAACCTACATAACCAGAGGGTGTATTACATACCCATTCACAGCATAACTTGGCTTTCCACACACCTCACTGAAGCTGAGCCATTCCAGTCTGATGTGCAGGAACCATAGGGCTAGATGGAAAAAAGAAGGCAAGAGGAAGTATTTAATTGCATGCAAAAGGCCTTGAGTGAAAACAAACACTGTAAAGGGAGGCATAGATTTCTGGTTTCTGCATCTTGTAATGTTTTTCCCTTCTAAAGAGACATGATCTGATAGAAAATGTACACACAGTCCAGGAAGCAGAACCCGGAACACTCTATTCTGTAATGAACTGCAGAAAAATAATTGGTAAGAAGAAAAATATTGCCTGGCTGAAACTGATACACATCTTTTACAAGTTTCTGCTATTGGGAAGTATCCAGTTATTCACACTATTATCAATGATATCTAAGCACATGTGCTTACTTCAGTGCTTTTCTATGATCAAGGCGGGGAAAAGCAAATACACACATTTCTTCATAAATCAGTGAACAGACTCTTTTGAAAGACATCATAAAATATAGTTGTGTCTAACTAAAAGAGAGTATCTAAAATGTAGGTTTCTACATCTGAGCTAGTTATCCCAACAGAGAGAATGAGATCTTCTAGGTAAGTGGAGACCTAAGTCTAAATGCAGCAGCCTATATGGAGGCACTTGGCACCATTTAATATAAAACAAGATAACTAAGACACTCTTGCAGTGCTAAAGATGTTACAAAGGACATATGGAAGACCTGTGCCCTTCCAAATTGTAGCTGAAGCCCTGGCAGGATACTCTGGGGCGTCTCAGGAGGTTGTGGACTCCCAGCTGAATTAAATGCTTAGATGAGACAATGAGGGGTGTCTTGGGAGAGACTTCTCTCATGCTAAGATGTCTACATTTCAGCAAGTTTATCGTGTATCAAGCTCTATTGTCTTCATTGATCTAGCTCCACAAAGGAGAGGAACGCAGAATATTTTTTTTGGAAAAGCTAACCTTGTAGAATCAGGTGAGTCTCCAGGTGAAAGGCAGATGAGATCAGTGGCACTCAAAGCATCCCTGTTTTATAAGTGTGTACTCCTGAACCTTTTATTTCATGACTTGCAATATTGCCATTATGATTCCATGTAGCCATCATAGTCTTTTAATAACTAGGGTAGAATTCAATTTATATTCAATCTGTATATATCTATAGTATAGCTGCCTTCATCCTAATTTAGTTCCCTTTACAGCCATTGAAGAAAAACAGTCACTTCTGAGATGTGATGTGCATTGCTCTGAATGTCTCACTCTAAAACAGACCACAGAAATCTGGGTTTAAAAACATGTATTTTCCTCAGCTAACAGTAAAAGTAATTTGGAGCATTTTAGATATTTCAGTCCAGGAGAACTGAAGCTCACCTCCTACTCTTCAGCAATGGAGTGTAACAAACTGGAAGTACCTGTTATCTATGAGGAAGTTTAGTTTGGACCAGGTATCCCAAAATGAATCTGTAGAGAGAAAGAAATCATGCAAAACTGAACTTGCAACAGCCAGAAATTGTTTTAGAAACATAGTAAATAAATATTCTCAGTCTTCTGTTTTCCTTGTGTGACTGATGTCTCATAAATTATGTCTATCCTAATAAATTCACCTTGCTCAGAACAATTGTGTTCAGAGATGTGGGTCTGATGGCTTTGTTTCACCTACTGGTCCAAATTCACATGCATTTACTGACCGTGTCTGGTTTAAGTTGCCATCTTTGTCCTGCGTTCTGACATTCTGCTGTATTTTATTGGTATCAAAACTGGAACAAAGACTACCTTTCTATTCAGTTTGCCCGGTACATGTCGGGACATGGTAGAACCTTAATACAAAATGTAGTAAGTAGGAATTAGTGAGGAGGAGGGGAAAGAAATAGGATGCAAAAAGAGAACCATGCAAAAGTAAGACACAGGTATACTCAAAGCAAGGTCAGCTACAAAATGAGGCCATGGAAGGGCACCACGACTGTTGAATTCATACCCACCTGCAGTTATGCTTTGTGGAGAAAGCCTGACAGGGAGCTGCTCAGGTGGATAGAGCTAAATCCTGCTCTATTGTATCCACCGACCACACAATCAGCAGCTAAACAAGCAATTTGGCAATCAGCTCCTAGAACAGCACATACGCTTTTCTTCTCACGTCCACTGCTGGCAATGAGAAGTCACCACAAAAAGTTCCTGGATATACAACCTGCAGGTGCAAAAAGAAACAAGTACTACCTCTCTTTTCCTCTCTCTCTTAACAGCTTAATACCTTTGGCTAGTGTCTTGCTTACATTTAGGATTTTGGGGATGGGAATCCCGTCCCTCACTGCATCAGTACAGCTGCAGAGCACCGGGAGAGATCGGTTTTATGGTAACAGCTGTGGACGTGGATTTGCAGGGGCTGCAGCTGTGTGCAGAGAGGAAATGGGTAGGATAAGAAACATAGGGCTAATGGCTCATAAAACCCTAAGCATAAGGGCAGAAGTCCATGATCAGCACTATGCGAACAGTGCAGCAGTAGCCTAGGGCCATTTGTTGCAGGTTGAAGCTCTTCCAGGTTTGATTTCCTATCCATCCAGCTCAAACTAAGCAGTCAAGTGTGCTTGCCAGACAAATAGCAAAACTGTGGCCTAGAGGGGGAGAACACACCAGCTGGGAGTCAACCTAGAGCTGAAAAACAATCTCTGATGGTGTAAGCAGCAGATCTTTCACATCCTACCTCTGACAACGAAGATGAAGAAGAGATATTGAGAGTATGCCACTTTTTAGTGTCAGCTTAGGTTGCGAAGCCAGCTAGGCTGACATTCACTGGTCCTTAGGAGAATGGACTCTACAGAGAAAGGGTAGATAATGGTGTTGACATGATGCACATTTTAATCTGTCACATTTGCAAGCCATAACAAGCTGTCCTTCAACCTAGACGACTCATGAACTACATACTAGCCTCTTCTGAGGAAAAGGAATACCTTATCTGGACGGTCTAACCTAAAGAAGTTACTACTCTGGTATGTAACTGGATTGCTTTGAATCTGTGAGTTTTTAGTCCTGTGAAAAATTGCAAGAAAACAATTTCTGAAAACGGGCAAGATGACTTTACAGTCAGAGAGAGCAGAACTGTGGTTTGGCTGAGGACATAGCTACAAACCAGTTTCTCAGGGTGGGAAGACTCCAGCGGTTCCACAATCATGAAGAATTTTTACTGGTTCTGGCCCAGAATGTTCAGCTGTAGAAGTAGGAGAGGGTACAACCCTGATCAGCTTTGAATTCATCTGTGGTGAGAGAGGTTTGGGAATAGGATTGATGTAAGCTTTTGTAAAGGTCTGGTAGGAGAAAGGAACAGTCTCTATCCAGATCTCAAAAATATCTTCCAGCCAATTATTTTAAACCCTTTGTCAAAGAACCATCCCATAATCTTGGGGAAAAAATGCACTGGATGCAAAGTATGGAGAATGTATATGACTTTTTTGGGAGCACTATGGAGTCCCAGGATGGTGACTTTCTTCAGGCTTCTTGTTTCAAGTGCAGTTAAAATTCCAGCACTGCCTTTTAAAGCATTTTGGTGAAATCTTAAAGCTTTGGCTGTAGCTTTCTGCTACAGATGCTTGTTGATTTTTTTTCTCTCCTTTTTTTTTTTTTTTTTAATTTGTCCTGTCATTTTTTAAGGATTGTTACTTTATGAAGGAGAAATACTGATTTATGCATCATCTCTCTTTGGAAATATGCACTGCAGTGTATGGGCCACCCAGAACTCTGTCTTTGATTATTATTATTGTATTGCATGTTGTGTTTTATTCTGACCATCTATTCATGTTGGTCTGGTTACTCCTTCCCCCTCAGAAAGGAAGAATAAATAAATCCCTTAGTTTTAGTTACTCAGACTGCTTCCTGCTATCTTTTCGCTAAACATTATCAGTCTCACAATCACCTTGAGAAACTGAGGAAGGTCTTGACATATTGTGTGGGCCAAATGTATCCTCACTAACATTCCCATATCCTGAGGTAAAGTGTTGCTCTAGATGGACAAATGATGCTACTGGGATTATTACAGCTGTAAATTTCTAGTAGGAAAAAAACCTGAAAATTTCAAATATCTGCAAGAAAGAAGCCATTTTCTTGCTTACTGCAGCCATGTAATATTTTAAGTTATCACGCAAATTACTTAGCCCAGCATAAAGTTGAACTCACACATCCCTGTTCTAAAAAACTGTGCTAGGAATTTCCAGAAAGTGCAGTATAGTTGTTATGTACTGAGTCATCTCTGTACTAATATTTACATAATGATTATATTATAAATTTCTTTGCAACATTAATACATCAACTTAGGACTTACTGATGGTGAACAGAGTGAAATAATTAACTTACAGGTCTTACTAACAAGAAAGTGGTTAATACATCCCACAACAAAATATGCCTTTTTTGATGTCTCATCCATTTTAAAGCTTGCTATCCTCCAATTCGCATTTATATACTTTGTTATTCTGTTGTCTCATCTTTTATTACCCCAAATAACATCTCCAATTTATTAGGCTTTTTTTTGAATTCCAGTCCCATCCCCTACATAAAGTGGAACCTCAACCAAGTTCAGTTATAAAACATTTTTTAGAATTGAACTCCCTGTTCAACTGCACAAGTAAACAATGAAAATAGTCATTGGCTCACAGCACAGGAGCCCTCAGGGCCCTTACCTGATATCAATTCTTCATGTCAAAGTGAGACGTGAATTGAAACTTTTTCGTTTCAAGTGTGTGTTTCCTTCATGGAGATGTAATCTAAACCTCATTTTCTTTCTTTATATATAATGACATATAAGTCAATATCAGAAGTCTTATTAAAATCAAAGTATATCTTGTCCATTGCTTTCAGTTTACTCATTTTGCCAGTCATCCATCTGTTACAGCTGAAGGTTGATACTCCCCCTTTGGATTGGACACTTGAGATGTAATTTATGCAAACTGATCAAGGCATTTATTGATTAGTGAACACACTTTGAGGTAATAAGCAAAGCAGCCAGTAAACTCAATCAGTAATTTAAGGAACCAAAAGGATCCATAATCCAATTAACAAAAAACCGAGCTACTAATATAAATTGACTGTTATATAACTATGCAGGCATTTATGTGCAGCTATGAAACTATTCATTATAGCTCTTAAATCCAGTTTAAGATCTAGATCCACTATTGAATTACAATTCTGTAAATATTATGACACACTGCTATTCCGTCCCCCGTCCTGCCAGACATTGACCTGATACAAAGTACAACGGCTTGTCCATTGGGAGACCCTCAACTGTCCTGGTGGACTCAGGTCCAAAGGGTGACATCATTGGTGTCTGTAGGTATCCACGTTCTTGCTTCCAGAAGATTCTCTTAGTATTGCTCTTTGATTTTATTTTCCAATTTTCTGAGTTTGAGCCCACCTTTTCATTGCCCTTGCACCCCATTTTCTCTTCTCAAATTACTCTCAAATAAGTGGTCCTTTCCTAATTACATATTCCACTTTGATCCTAGTTTTGCTTCTAGAATACCCCAAACCTGATATTTCTAATAGCATTCCCTAGGCAGTTTTGCCCTTATATGATATTACTGATACGATATGTGTGAGTGCCATTGCAACCCAAAACACCCCTGTCATTTTCCAGTTCATACTGGTTATTTACTTTACCATATCCAGTCACTTGACACAATTATTCTACTTTAGCTTCAATTCTTCTGCCTAGCTCCAGTTGTACACAAGCAGGTTCTTATCTTATGTGCCAGTAGTTTGCATACCAGAGCAGCAGAGTAACTTGTTTCACATTTCTGCTTTGCATATGTGAAAGAAAATGTAAAAGTTCCCTTTCAAGGACTTAGCTACCCTAAGGCCTCTTCATCTCCTAGGCCTGCCTGATGGAAATTTGAAATATTACATGTGTTTTTGTTATCAAAAAAGCCCTTATGGATTTATGCATTGCTTTTTCAATAATCTCATCCAGAATTTTTCCCTGGATCAAACCAGGCCAAGGATTCAAACGCTCCTTTAGTTCCCTTTTTAGGCAGAAGTTCCATATTCATCTTCCCAAAGCTCTAAATCACTTCTTCCATGAGGTGATTGCCTTCATGAACTTGGTTGTTCATGGTTCAAAGATTTATTCAATTCGTTCCTTAAATGTCGGAGGTGGTGAATTTCATCGGACTTGGCTACACCTCTGCCATCTCCCTGCTATCTCTAATCTTGCAGATGGATTTGTCCTGTCTTCTGTTGTAGTGAAGACAATTTACATGGAGATTTATTGCATCTCCCCTGCGTATGACTAGGTATTTAATTTCACTGCCTGGGTCATCCCCATATCTGTGTAGCTTTAGGAGAGAAATAGAAAAAAGATTTTACATTGTGACATTCTTATATGACAGGTCTGCAGATTACAGTCTCACGGACTTTTGTCTTGCTTGTCCTTTGCTCTGTGGAAAGCAAACATTTTGAGTCAGTGAAGTACCACTCCCACAGGGTCAGAGTGTGTTTACCAGGAAAACTTTCTGTTTGCCAAAGTAATTTTTCTTTAATATTCCATGTTATACAACTAGGGCATTTTTTTCATCTGCTCCAAGAATACTTCTCTGCCAAGCAACAAATCACAAACTCTGTTCAGCTTATCAAATCAACAAGTTAATGTATATTTACCTTAAAAGCACGCCATCATCCGAAAGCCTGTGTTTAAGAGCAAATTACAACCCCTTTCCCTGATTTTCCTTCCTAAATCTTTTTCTTTCTTTGTCCCTTACTCCTATGTGAAAGGCCTGAGTAAACACAGGGAAAACTATGCATAGTGACAACAATATTGGTCAAATGTGTGGACCAGGGTGAGGGTCATGTTGTTTGGAGGGAGGTTCACTGGATGCCTCCAGCTTCCCAGTTCTTTGTTTGGTCACCTCTCGTGTTACAACCTCTCTCTTGGGTCTGTTTGCTCTGGCATATCTAGTCAGGAACAAACTGTTCAAGCAAGAGAGACAAAATGTAAGGCAATTATATATTGCTTTATATGATTTTTATCATATGGAAAGGTGGCTACGGTCTGACGAGCTTTGAGGTTAATAGGCTCACGGCTGTGCAGAACCTTTGCTGGCAGGGCAGGCACCCAGGGGATGGGTTGGCCTCCCCAGCTCCCTGGATTGCATCCCCAGTGGTGCTGAGATACCAACTTCCACCAGGCCTGTGGACACTGGTGTCTCTGATGACTCACCCAAAAGCCTGGTGATTCCCAATTAGCTCCTCACCTGCCTCCCTAGCTTTTTTTCTTCTAGGACTTTATACATTTCCATGTTGATCTTTTCCTTTTTGAATCGTTGAGCTACTAACAACCCTATCTCAACAGTACTTCTTCTCTTCCCATTTTTACTTTGCTGTCTTTCTACAAACATTCCCTCTGCTCTTTCCCGGCAGTAGGAGTCAAGGGTACGCACTTGGGCCACGGATATCGGGAACACAGGCAGCCGGACTCTGGCACACGTCTGGAGGGAGCTCAGGGCTGGGATCGCTGCTCAGGAACAAACTGGGCATCGGTCGGTGAGTGGTGAGCAATTGCATTGTGCATCACTTGTTTGGTATGTTCCAATCCTTTTATTATTATTCTTGTCATGGTATTATTGCTATTACTATCGTATGTTCCAATCCTTTTATTATTATTCTTGTCATGGTATTATTGCTATTACTATCATTATTAGTTTCTTCCTTTCTGTTCTATTAAACTGTTCTTATCTCAACCCACGAGTTTTACCTTTTTCCTTCCAATTCTCTCCCCCATCCCACTGGGTGGGGGGAAGTGAGTGAGCGGCTGCGTGGTGCTGAGTTGCCGGCTGGAGTTAAACCCCGACACACGCACAGCTTCCCCTCCAGCCCGCAGGAATGACCACGCACGCAGGGTAAAACCTAGGCCCAGCCTTCTAGCATGGAGAAAGTGGAGACCACCAAATGCACTGTTGAGTATTCCTACTAACAGGCAGCTCCAGACAGTAATTTGCCCGTGAACGTGGTGTCCTGTTGCCCTCTGATGGATAGCAGCCATCCATCCCCTTCCTGGGCAGAGCCGGATGGCTACGGACACTCAGCACACACAGCAATTTGCGCTAATTAGGGTGGCTAATCTGGGGATACGACTGTATTGCAAGCCCAACCCTGCAAGCTTTTATACGAGTTCAGTAGATTTACTCAGGGTGTGATATCTGATTGCAGTTTCAAA
The DNA here is from genome assembly GCF_947461875.1 of Haliaeetus albicilla. Lineage (NCBI taxonomy): Eukaryota > Metazoa > Chordata > Aves > Accipitriformes > Accipitridae > Haliaeetus > Haliaeetus albicilla. The sequence continues at coordinate 5,334,022 of NC_091500.1, read as the reverse complement.
TCTACATACATTGACATGCAGACAGAAAGGATTTATACTGACACAGATTTATTGCATTAATACACACGTGTTCCCAGTAGGGACAACTGTATCACTGTAGGACAGTTTCATGTCAGTGCAACTGAAATTACAGTCTTGTCTTGTGCTGCTTTAATTTTTCATGGGGTGATGACAGTATCTCTAGGAGCCCCCGGAGAATTGTAATTTTAATTTAAAGTACCCTGCCTGGTGTTTTTTCCTTATAGAAGATGCTTTTCATTTTTCTTTTAAGGCTTATAAACAAATGGTAAGCAATGAAAAGTAACTTACACTTCAATTTGAAGGTACTTGCTGAAATGAAAAATAGAGTTGGTAGAACTTTGAAAAGCCCAGTTGCAGAATCCACAGACTTAAAGCATTCCAGACAACTGTTTGCCTAATTTGGCTTTGCCTCTGTTGAATTTATTCTCTGCTGAATTGGCTCTGGGAGCCAATTGCACTCCCTACCCCCTCCCAAGAGACTGGTCTCAGAGTAAATAGTAAAATAACATCAAATTAAACTTTAAACACGGTACTATGTATTAAATAAAAAACAATGCAGTTCCAGTCATTCATGCATTACAGTATGATGAACTGTATGATATTTTCTTTCTCATTCATTATCCATGTAACCTGAAATAAATAGGAAAGAAAAGACATTTAAAATTATGTTCCTTCAGAAACAAAATTTTAAAAATTTGTCGTGTACAAGGGAATGGAAATCTCTGTCTGAAGACAGGCTCAGTGCCAGTAAAAAGAGTCCTATCACAAAATATTTGTTTTATTGTTTTATCACTAATTAAACATTTTCTTCCTCTGTGGAAGTTGTTTGGATATCTTTAGTACTACATGTTGTTTGTCAATGATACACGGTTCTCTTATTCTATACAGTGATAGGTTTGTAGCTGGGTTGTATTTCTCATGAAAAACCTTGACTCATTTGTTCCTTCTGAATTTTCTTCTCTCTGATTTCTTGTTATATTATTCTGCATAAACATTATAAAAGCTGCATTGAATATGTGCTGCCTGCAGTTGTTGCTTATACTTGTCCACTATTTATAATGTGAAAGCTATTTATTATATGATAAAACACATAGAACCTCTCTGAGAGTTAGGATTAAATGGCATCTGCTTTCCTGTCCTGCTCTCTGAAGGTGAAGGGTCTGAAATTTCCCCAAACCAGTTGTCTCCCTCAGCATCCCAGCCACAGGGAAAGCTCTGCTGTAACCTCAAACTAGTCTTGAGCTTTGTCAATCTGCGAGGAAGTCTTCAGAGCCCTGAGGCTAAAGACAAAGGATAATTTTGTTCTACAAGGCAGAGGTGACATTACTTTTGCATGTAGCTCTTTCAGCTGGTCTTGCAGTGTTGTAGCACAGTCCTAGTGAGTCCAAGCTCAAATAGATAAATGAATAAGAATATGAAAATGGCACCGGTGGGTCACACCAAAAGTCAGCCTAACCCCACTGTCTTTCTGCAGGAAAGGCCAAAAGCAAACTCCTAGGAAGAATTAGAGGGCAGGATAAAGATATGATGTTTTCCAGACTACCTCCCAACCTCTGCCGGATTCCTTGAATTAGAGATGATGTATTTGTATTTAATACCTTTGCCAGATTTTCCTTTCATGAGTTGGCCTAATACCTTTCAAAACCACAAAATTTTTCAAAAACATAATGCAATGTGTTTTAAGAAGAAAATTCCATATGACAGTAAGACAAGGTGAGCTATTGTTAAAATAGTGCTGCAGGTGTCATTAGAAGCTACAGAAAGGCAGGTACCTAGCCCTTAACGAACATAAAAATCAGGTTTTACAATCTTCTCGCTTTTTAAACCAGTCATTGTGATTTTGCATGGACCCCCCCCCTTCGTTTTCAGTAGAAATTAGCAGAAAAATAACTCTATTTTCATTAACTTGACAAATTGGAATGGAGTTCCTGACTCTACTTTGTGCTGCATTTTTCCAAACATCCTAAGATAAATTTTATATATACATATATATATAAAAATTTATCTTAGGATGCATGAAGCCCTGTTGCATATACTTATGAGGTATTCAAACAGGGGTGTTATTTCTTTTCTGGAATCACCCCAGAATGAACTAGCAGTATATTCATTAACTATGTTGTGCTCTATGATACCATGTATTTGAGTACTTTGCTCTGCTGTGGTAATGATGACTGAGGGAAGGACCATAACTGTGCAAAATTCCTCAGCATATCTGAACAAGTTTCTGAGTACAACTCTGACAGAAGAAATAGTTGATAGCCTTGGGCCCAGACAAATACTTGTAAGTATACATGTAAGTTGAAGCACAGGAGTTTTTATATTCAAACCAAAAGACTGAGCATCTTGGAGACTCCAACTCTGCATGTGTGACTGTTAGCTTTAAATAAATAATTTTAACACAGAGCAATTCTGCTGGGTGGAAACCATTTCTCTGTCACAAAGCTAAGCTGCCAGTAGTCTAGTGTTGGGGTGAGCGGAGGTTGTTTTTCTGTTCTTACTGTGCTCTCCCTTCAGTGTGAGGAATTTACAACCATTAAACAGACACAGACATTTCCTTGTCACCAATAGGGGAGATCCTTCTACTCTGACATGGAGGTCTAAAAGCTGTATATTTAGGCCTAGACCTCCTTTATGATTATAGACATGCTTGCACAAGATGTTCACCAAAGTCCAAAAAACATGGAGAGCAGCAGAAGAGCTCTCCCTACCTGCAAGAGTAGTTTTTGTGGCATGTTGACAATAAAGGATGTCCTTTTGGCAGTGCCTAACTCTCCCATACTTATAGAGAAAGTTTAGTCATCTAAAACAGAGCTCTATATACTACAACCCCACCACAATTATATATTCAACATAAAATGTGTTACTCTTGGTAACTGCTAAGCAGATAGTATTTTTAAGTTTCAGAAGATGAAACATCAGTCCCTAGTACACCAAGACAAGCTGTGTCCCAATGCTTTTATCAAAGTAGGAAAGAAGATGAAATCTAAACCAACTTTTTTTTAAGAATAATAATAATAAATCTCCAGGTTGCCTAACCAGGGGCAATGGCTAGGTGAAAATATCCAGTGATGTAACTAAGAACTTATCTGGGCCCTGCAGTTTCTTTTGGTTTACCAGCAACAAATTGTACGTTATTTGCAGTTGAGGAAAAAGGTAATTTTTAATGACACTGAAACTTTAGCTTCACATGTTCAGTTTCCCACGAGAGGGCACTGTTATATTTTTAATGAAGGCAAGGTTCTGCCCAACGCTGGGCAGGTTTGCATAGCTTGGCGTGTACAGTACAATTCTAGCTGCCACACGGCGAGCAGAAAAATGCAGGATCGGATTCACCTCGTCGCACATCTGTCAACCCTCTGCATCATCTGGCACCCTCCACTGCCAGCCCATCGTGCACAGCAAGTCTTCAGCGTGCCAGATGTGTCAGGCTTACGCACGTTAAAATAAATCATCAGTTCATACACACGGTGTCTGATGTGGTCAGGATATGGCCTGGTTTAACTTGGGATCGAAGGGATCTGAGTCTTCCCCCTAGGGAGGAATGAGGCCACCTGTGTCACCGAGGTTGGTACCAGATTTCGGCATTTTCTATGGAATATTCCATCCCCATTCAGTGATTTTATCTTAGTTCGTGGAAATACACATTGTTATAAAAATTAAATCACTTTGAGAGTTGTTTTTGAAGCTTTGATGGTCGAGAATTTATATCAATATACAATAAAACCCAAATATCTGCTGTCAAATATGTGGAGACTGAAAAATCTGTTAGTTTGGCTGGACTCTGTCCCTATCAGGAGTTATATATTATAGAGTTTTTTGAGCCTTTTTAGCTTTTTTACTTGTTTTGAGAATGATATTACAGTAGTTAAGGTAATATATTTGGATGAAGAAAATCTAGGTAGTTTGTTTTTTGATGACAGAAGAGAAAGCATAGTTTTTAGGGCATCCACATGAGGAAGCCAAAGCTTTTTGAAGAAAAAGGCCAAAGAAAATGAGAAGTTTGTTTTATCTAGCCATACAAGACTAAACCACATTTTTTAACAGGCTCTGTCAAGGCTAAATTACCTCCTAAGGATTTATGAAAGTTAGTCTCATTCCTTAGTTACTGAAATAGTTGGCAAATGCACTTTAAGGAGGAAATAAACTCTTCTGGTAATTTGACCAAAATATATATGAACAGAGCCAGCAGAGATTGGAAGTACGACACACCAAACAGTTTACACGTTCTGGCGCCATGTCAGAAGTGACAGATTCTCACAGAAACTCTTAAACCAACCAGGTAAATACTTTTCACTTCCTCTAAAGCCAGTGAGAAGGATCAATCTGAAATCAGACTGTCACACTCGGCTCTACACCAAGGAGGCATCTATGTTAACCTAAACCCAGCTGAGACAACAAGGGAGAGCCAGGCTGAGCTAACACAGGTGTAAGCATGCATTTTATTTTACAATCCTTTTCTCAGTTGTGTTTTTCCTGTTCACACCTTTGGCATGTTTTTTTCTATCACAGTTTTTTTCCCAGCTGGTTATAGCTCTGCAAGAGGTGCTTACAAAATCACTGGTCTTCACTGGACCTACAGATGTCACATGGCTGTGACCTGCCGGTCTTGTCAGAAGCAGAGAAAATCCCAGAGAAAAGCTGGGCAGCTTTTAGTTACCACAGTACTTTGTAATAAGGTGACTTCTTTGACTGCATTGTTCTGTGATGACACATCTCCACCTTGCTACCTCCTGTGCTCCAGCTAATGCATAAGCCACTGTCTGTTCTGGGCCAAACTCATCATCCATAATGTAATCAAAGGGAGATCAGGAATATGGCATCTCCTATGAACCTGCGATGTTGCACTTCAGGATGAGACAGATGACCTCTCTGCTTTTGGGATTCAAATATGGGGAATCTCTAGCTAGTTCATCTAATGGGACCAGTCACTTCACTTCTCTGGAGTGTTTTGTGACCATTTGCTTAAATACACTCCTTAAACTTCTTCTTTTGACCCACTGGAGAAAATCTCGGTGTTTAACTGGCTGCCAGTATCTCCACTATTCAGTCTCTTGCTTTTCAGCCAGAACCCTTATGCTCTGCAGATCCCCCACTTCCCAGCCTGACCCCAGCCAAGCCTGGTGTCATTAAAGTTAGCCGCACTATAGCCAGCCTCCACACAAATCTCTTGAGTTTGCAGGTGATGACGAAGGCCTGTCCTTGCAAGAGTATGATTTAGACTGCTGGAGTGGGATTCATCTCACCCAGTTGTAGAAGCTAGGGGTCTACAGCTAAAACACCAGTGTGTTATCAACACTGTTTTGGTCACAAATCCAAAACATAGTACCATACGAACTACCATGAAGAAAACTAACTCTATTCCAGCCAAAACCAATATAATGGCAAACAGCTTCACTGATTGCAAACACAAAGATCCATAGCAATTTCTTTTAGCAGTCTAAAACTATCCCCTCATTTTTCTGTAGAACCTGTAGAGTACCCACCAACCCTATGTGTAGATCTTTGCCAATCCCGAGCATCACATAATGCCTCTGAGAAAAAAAATTGAGTTTCCTATGTTTTGTTCCACAAAATTACCAATTTCTCTCCCTTCTCCCCGTTAAAGACTGTCACTGTGACTAAACTAGCTGTAGTCGGGTAAAGTAATTCAAGATGGGTCCCACCCCCGTACTGATATTCCTGATGTTTTAATGGGTAAGCTCATTTGCTTTGGTTGACCCAAGAGTTGTGTGGTACCTCTTGGCTAACAGGTGTCTTCAGTGCCTAACTTGTGCAATCCTGTTTCTTATTAACTGGTAATGAGTGGACCGGCTGGCAGTTATGGCTCATTAGGTGATGGGTTAACCTGAATGGCCTTGTTGTTTGTTGTTAGTTCGTTAAATGCAGCACAAAGGTAACCTAAATATTGTGTATCGCCTCCTGGCAGGATAAGCCTCCTGCTACCACCCACTAACGGCAGAGCGGGTCCGATGCTGCAGTTCATAAAGTGAACAAAAGCAGCTTGGGCTCAAGGGAGGTGCTTTATGCAGAAGATGAGATTAGGCTCAGACATCGAGCTGCTTGGGGCGATGTATTATTAAATGCTATCTACTGATATGCTACTTTTGTAGAAGCTGATTAATGACATCCTACTTTATTTTTCCTTATCTTTTATCTTCACCTTGTTTCACAGATGTAGCTGGCAGTACACGGCACTAACCAAAGATCCGTGGCACTCATTAGATGGTGGCTCCTTGTGCTCCTTACAAGTGCCATCAGGCATGCAATTCCTATCCGCGATTTTGCTAACGATGCTGGTTAACATGTTGCTGTGTTACTGTTCAAGCAACCTAGACAACATGGTCTTGTCAGTCTCGAACTAACTTATCTTTTACTTATCATTTTCTTTGACACAATCCTCTGATAAGCTGAGAGATAAATACATGACAGACTCTGCAATGTATTCCCCCGGCACTAAAATCTTAGCAGTAACACTGTAGAGGGGTTTCATCTAACGAGTGCTTCTTTTGACCTGTTTTCTATTTTGTTAGACTGTTGCAGCTGCAGATCTTAAGGCACATTTAAACTAGAAACAAATTCTTGTTTAGCCGTTCCCCATGCCTCGGGAAGTTTTCTGTCTTTGTGTGAATATGGGTGTTTAATGCTAGCAGCTCAGGACAGGTACAGGATGCAGGCAAGTCAAACACGTTCAATTGCTTTAGGTTTTGTTTTGTATTGGCTTTGATGCTGTGATTAGAGGAGTGATCCTCTCTAAAAGAAAACTAACGAAAGGAATAATTTTCTGCTGGGTTAGTGTTCTGGTTTATCTTAGCAAGGGTTAATCAAGCACCAGGACACTTTTGTTGAAGACAGCTAAAACTAGCTTGATTACTTCTTATGGCAACCAGATGTGGATATGGTGAGGAGGGAGAAGAAGGGGTGGATTAGGGAAATTGTTAGTACTGTCCTGTCTGATGGTAACTGTGTGAGCCTGTTGTGTGACCAAATGGTCAGTCTCTCCTTCGTCCTCAGGCTGTGCCTGATCCTGGGGACAAACTAGAGCTCTTGCACAGGCTACAAAATCTGTGCAGGTCAGTGGGTAAGTAGCAGGGCAGCTGCACTCCGTGGAGCCGTGAAGGCTGCTAGTATTACCTGAGCTACGGCCAGGATAAAATCAGTTCCAAAACCCCACTTAGAGCTACATGGAGTTCAGTTATTAAATTAACAACAGCATGGATACGCCGTGGAGATATCTTCTGCCCAGAGAACATGTCATGGAAAGGGAAAGCTGTAAGGCAAAGGGAAAGCAGAGAGAGCAGCAGTAAATGAGCCACGGTGTCACTGCAGGCGAGAGCATGGGATTCCTCACACCTTGCCTGGTGGTCTGTCTCCCACTCCTGAAGCTGGATGGGTGACTAGTTCAGTTAAAGATCATGGTATTAGGACACAAACAGTGTTTTCGTTGGCATACCATCATGAGAATATGGCTCTGTTTATTTTATTTCAGTGGTGCATAAGAAGACTGATAATGATGCTGCACTAAATTGTGGTAATATGCTCACCTCCTCTTTAAATCAGGATATTTTTAATACTTGTCTGCACATTTGCAAGGGTTTGCTGGAATATAAAGAATGGAAAATTTGAAAGAAAACGTGATAGAGTAACTGGCTTTCAAGCCATACTTAATATTACAGATTGCCAGTCACTACAAGTCCATTCTGCTGCATGTCCTCATCCTAGCTGATTTCAAATAGGAATTAGACTGATTTAATGAAGTGGAAGTGAGTAAGATGCAACTTTCTTCATGTACGATCCCTTTTCTGTAATTTTCCAATTCAGAAGGGTAGGACATTCGGTCACACCATACACCTCACCAGTCTAAGCCGGGCAAGGGGTTCAACTCTCTGCCAGTCACTCTCACAAGAAATGTTTCCCAAAGTCAGCCTCCTGGGAAAGGGCTAACAAAAAAGCCTGTATTTCATACATTTTTTGGACAAAAGCCTCTCTGAAGCTTTTCCCCTTCTATTAAAAATGAAACCTTTCAAAGTACATGTCTACCTGATTTCAATAGCAGAGAGTGAGGGATTACTCTTTTGTAGCTCTTGCACTTACACCTTCGTGCTCTTTAATACATGGCTAAGAGGCACTTAGTATCTTTTCCTGATCTCCAGCCCACGTAGTCCCTTGGTTAAGAAGGAACCATAACTTTTATTTTGCTTCTAGCCTGTGCAGTTCTGATGAAATCCTGAAAGACCTTGACAAAGACCAGACTAGACAGAGAGAAAAAAAATCCCTTGAGTTTATTACTTTTTCAAAGTCATGATTTTAAAGTAAACCTGTAGGTTTATGAACTATGGTTGGTGAGTTTCGGCCTTGTAAGAAGTCATAGAAGTCCTCATCAGTGGGAATAATGGTCACCAGCCAGAATGAACCATGGCTGACATGAAAAGGTCTTCACCACAAGCCATAGCTATATAAAAGTCAAAAGGACAAAGTCCCCCCAAAATAACACAAAAAAGTCTAGATCCCGAGTGTGCAGGCATCTGAGTCCAATCACCCCATGATAAGCTAGAGCTGGCAATGAATAGCTACCCACTATGATTCCTCAAGTGTCTGCTTTTTCTCCACATACACAGTGAAAAATAGGAGGTAGTATGTCTCTTTTTCATCATGGGTTTTGTTACCTTGTGCTTGTTACAGGATAAGAGCATGTCCATGGGCAATTATTACAGAATACTTAATGTCTCAAGGCTGTTGCAATAGGTTTCCCTTACCTTTATTTACTCAGGTCTTGATTCATACCAAGAAGTACTTTTATTCGTGAGTATTAAATGTCATGAGAAATAGCTGTCAAAAAGCAAAGACTGACTAGGGAATAAGATCATTTCCATGAAGTATTTTCAACCAGCTTCCCGAATTGACACATCTAAGCATTTATATTTATTTACATTTAAGTCTTTAGAAGATATTTGCTTTCCATCAGATTGCTTTAAACTTCTTTTTAAAGGGTCTGATTTGCTGTAGATGATGAAACTGGTATTTAGAGTATGAGACAAACAGAAAATGAAGGCCAGATCTTATCTGCACACAATAGGTGTACTGAACCTCATAGGAAAGGGTGCATTGAGGCAATGGTAATCTAGTTTAGAGCTTGACCCAAAGGGTGCTGCACAAACTCCTGTCCAGAGAATCATTATGCCTTAACTAGGTGGAGCAAACAACACAACCAAACCAAGAATATACATTCTACATACAAGAAACAGAGATAAATTAATCGCAAAATTTATTAGAACAGCTGACTGAGGCAGAATGGGATTAAGCACCTAATTTTCACATCCTTATGTGAAACATTTAACCACTCTGCAGGTAATAAATAGCATTTATTCAAAGAAGAAAATTTCCTCTCTGAGCCTGATTTCAGGTGGAAGAAAGAGTCTCATGCATAGGGGTGTGGGTGTTGGTAAGAGTCCCCAGAATTAAGTGTGGAACAAAGGTGGATGTAGATGGAGGAGCACAAGCAGCCCTGGAAAACCCAGTGAATTATTTCAATGCAGCACTGTGACTACATATAGATGGGCCATCCCAACTCTTTCACTTGTTTTCCTTTACTGCTGAGGACTGTGGCATTAAATGCACTGATTCGTACTGTGCTGGGGATTTCTTGCAGCAGCAGGACTGCATTCCTTAAAGAAATAAGAAATTTTGGATGTGTCCCTCTCTCTGAGCTGCATTACAGGCTGAATTAACAGTAGATGAGCTAGACCCTGCAGAGCTCTCAGCGAAGATGCCCCAGCCCTGGGGAAGCTGAAGGACTCATGCTGCCATCACGTTTTGTGCATCTTCCATGTTGGAGACCCAGGCACTGACATCCCCAGTAATCCCATTCTCCTGTGGGAGGTTTTTAATCCCTCTTTATAGCTGCAGGGAGAGCTAAATTACATTTCCAGAAAATTTAGGTGCTAAATGGCTTCCTCTTTGCTTAGGTGAGAGGTGGTGTATGAAAGATAAGGAGAAAGTTGTTTGATGTGCAGTAAAAGATTGTGTTTTTGCTGAGTGATCTTTACTGATCAAGGTTTGAGTGACAAAGCCCCACTGTGCTCTGCACGTCTAACAGCCAGAAAGGTCACAGAGGAATGGATAGGAAAATCTTCCTACCCAGTGATGACGTCTGGTCTGTACTATAGCCCAGCCCCAGGTGGACAAAGCTCAGCTGTTGAGGCACTCTCTTCTCTTCCTCGTACTGGGGATATACCATCAGGTGTTTTGGTTACATCAGTCAGGTGATTTTCCTCTTTCTTCACAGTTAGATGTTCAGACTTGAAGACCTCAGCATTTTCAAAGAAAGTGCTGGGACAAGGTGTTGTTTCTGCTCATGCAGAAAGCTGCGATGAGCTCCAAGGTCACCTCCCACCCAACTGGGGGGATCTCCACCCAAAGAAGCTCTTGCAGTAGACGTGAGCCTGTTGGACCACTTCTCACCCCCAGCCCTGCCTTCCTTATCCTTTCCTTTTAATTCTTTCCCTTTACAGCGCATCCACTTGATAAGTACTGCAAGTACATCGACTCACTGTTGGTGAGGAGGGACTGTGCTGGTGGCTGAAGTAGGGAAACGGATAAAAGGATAGAAAAGGGAGCTCAGCCACCTCTTCCTAATACACTCCTGGGTTGCAGCTGATTTGGAGCCATCTAATAATTTCCCGCTGTTGCTGGGGGAGATTCTATTCCTTTCTGTGTCTGCATGTCTCAGTACCAGCCAGACTGTGGATAGTTTTCTGCCAGGTTACAAAATGGAATCAGTTTATCAAGGAGGAAACGTAGTGGTGGCACCGGGGACGATGGTCCTCTTCTGATGGTGATAACCTGTGTAAGCCATCCCAGGTAACTTCACTTCCATGGTGCTGTCAGCTGAGACAGACGATTTGTTCTAGTAATTTTTTGCTGCTTCCCCATCCCTCAATTCCACCCCTACAAACTCACTCTCTGCACTTTAACAGATTATGTCTGAAATCCCACCCATGAGGTATGCATGAAGTAATAGCATAGTTTAACATTCCTCCTCCCACAAAGCTCATTTCCACCTTTTTACAGCCCCAGTTGTAACAAAAGGACTTGATGTTGGACCTTACGGTGAATTTTGCTGAGGAGCTTACCCAGATTAAAAATAACTGAGTTTGATAAGTTATGTTTTGTTGTAGACCAGCTCCCTGTAAAACAACTCCCTGCAAAACAGCCAGAACAGGATTAACAGCAAAAATTATGGAAAAACTGACAGAAATTGTTTGATACAGCACTGATACTAAATGATAAACTTAGCAAACTATGGCCAAAGCATATAGGCAGAGTAATAAATATACTTACAGCAATGGACAGTCCCTGCCACTTAAAGCTGAAAAAGAGGTTTATTCTGAACATATTACAGCGAGTGCTGGTTTGTGGACAGGCTGAGACCCAGATTAAAGGATCCCTATAGACAGCTCTGGGAGAAATACAGCTGCTTAAATCCAAATGTGTGGTCCTAACTGCCTCTGATAGCTCTGCCATGCCAAGGGAAATCTGTAACCCTTATGCATGCCACAGCACGGAGGGAGTGGGAGGATTAAAACCTTGTTTCCTATTAAATTGAAACAGGCCACTCCTTGCTCAGCCTTTTGTTGCAATTTGCATCTAATTTGGAGACACTTACCTCTTGCGTAAGGCACTGTGCGGGCAGCCTGGGTGACAAACGGAGGATTGTGGGTGCCACGGCTGGATTTCAGGGTATAAAACATCAGGTTCTGGAGCATCTCTTGGGCCAACTGAGGGCACAGATGATCTCTGTCCCTCACAGGATGTGAACATGCATTTCCTGAGTATACACTTGTTGTTTTCTTTTATAGCTGCAAAATTATGATAATCTACAAATATGTAAAACTATCTGTAGGTTATTTCTGTTTTCTTTAAAGTTTATCTTGTCTTTTTTACCTGTCTAGCAAGCTGATGCAGCGGAGCAGGTGGACACACATGTAAAGTCAGGAAATCCATCTGAAAATGGCATAGAAAGAGTGAGAATAATGTTCATTACTTTGTTGTATAACTATCGAAAAAGCTCTTCTGTGGCTAACTGTTACAGAGAAAATTAATGAGGATTATCTTCATAAAAGAAGAAAAGGCACCTTTCTGCTCAGATGATTAATATTTGAAGTAAGAGTCCCAATTTTTTTTTAGGCCATTTTAATGTCCACAATATTTTTTATGATGTCTTTATTCTTGCAGAACAGAATAAAAACTTGGCCAACGCAGACTGTGGACTGTGTAGTACTAGATATAGCATAGGATGTAGCACATGATGACTCAGCCTCAGAGGAAATCTGTTTGACAAAACCAGTGTTACATATGATAGGTTAAAAGTTAGGCAAACAGTATGGAAGGATGAACCAGCCTGGCAGGAATTAACTGGATGGGAAAAAAACCCCAAATATTTCTTGGTCTTGTGTAAACTTATAATTCCAATTAATTTCTCTGGGTTTACAGAATTATGTGAGAGAAGATTAAAAGCCAAATGTACATGCTCCTGCAAAAATGCAGGAAAAAAATATGCTAAAAATCAATGTATTTGGCTAACATATCCATCAAAATCAGAAGTGTGAAAAGTCTAAGTGCAACTTCATTATGGTACTATACTCCCAATCTTTGTAAGCTCACTGTAGCCTCTGTCTTTTTAGTCATCATCCATTTAGGTTTAGCTGAGGAATGGAAAGTTTTATCTACCATGCAATTTCAGCTACTTGTGACATGCATTTCAAAAAGTCAGGCTGTCCTTCCCTTCAATGCTTAGGACTTTCTTCAAGACTGTATTTGAATACTATGGAATTTTCCATATTTTGATCAATGCATTCATGTGTGCTTTCATAGCAGGATGTTGGTAGTGATTGCAGAGCCTACATTTCTTGGCTTTCTCAAATGTTGATAACTTATGTTTAGTGTGAAAAAGGAAAAAAAAGTTGATAGATACATTAAAAAGGATGTTACACACAGGATGTTAAATTTCATTATTAATGTAAGTATTTCATAATTAGTATATTTTAAAACATTAATATTTGTAAACTGTACTGTCTAATGATGATGTCTCTAGCAGTAAGTACATTTTTGCCTTTATGATACAGGCCAGGCAGAGCTTTGCTGAAAGCTGTCAGGCTACTTAAAAAAATAGATCTCCCTCTTCAATGCCAACAAATGCAAAACATTTGCTGGTTTAAGGGAAGTTAGCTCTGTGATGAGGGTGTTATTTAAAAATTAGAGATGCTTCTTGCAGTTATATTGTTCAGATGGACACTCACTGTTTCTTTCAACTCCCTTTCACAGACAGCAAATGTTACTTTAAAGCACACGCAATATCTTTTTCTTGAATTTTGGGAAAAAGGTGTTGCATTGTGCAGCCAGGAAAGACTCTAAGTGAGAGGCAATCCACAGTTTCAGGAGGGATTTTTCAACCCACCACATATAACAAGACTTCACCATTTTTCCATCCTCACTATTGAAACATCGTTGTAACACTTTAAAGTGTCAAGTCAATCAAGGCTCTAGGCACATATTTAAAAGTGTACTGCGTGTTTTTGCTTTGCAGGTTTCAAGAACATTTCTTCAAATTCTGAAAAATAAGTGAATCAAGGCTTACAGCATCAGAGAGGTGTAAAATACATCCGTCTTACAGCTTTCTGAAGGCTGCATAGGTTCTAGCAATATCCAAAGTTTCATAACTAATGATGATATATTTTCAAAATGACATTCGTTTCTGTTTCAGCACTAAAAGGATGTCATGACTGTTGGATTTCAAATCTGGGGAAAGAGCAAACTCAGTTCTGCCTACCACAGGATTTTTCTCCTGCCATTAAAAGACATTTTTGTAATGGCGAGAGACAGGATACTGCCTCAGCTGAACTGTGCACATCAAGTTTCACTATTCCTGTTACACCATTGCATATGTGAGAGAATTCTTGCAGTTTAGAGAGGAACTAGTTCTAAACAAATTTGTGGTCAGGCAGTTGGACTAGGTAGGCCCCTTCCAACTGAATTTATTCTCTTCTCTTCTCTTCTCAACTGTGTACTTTTCCACAGTGAACCAAGGGCCCATGATGTGGGACATAATTCAGACACTGTCCTAGAGCAGCCAGCTATCTGCAGGGAGCTCTGGCAGAAGTAGGTGAGATGGAGGAATGGGAAATGATGCCTTTCCACGGGCCCACCCATGGCAGCAACTTGTCCACTCTGGATCCTTGGTAAAGGTAGGAAGGGTTTCAAGGATTTCACATTGAAAAGTGAAATGACCCAGGACCAGGGTGTGCTAGAAGGAATGCATGGTCTGATGTGGGGACCACAGAGAGCTATCAGGGACAAGGCACACTGCCTTGCAATACATTATGAAGTATATGCAGCCCAGAAAGCCAACTGTATCCTGGGCTGCATCAAAAGAAGGGTGGCCAGCAGGTCGAGGGAGGTGATTCTCCCTCTCTACTCCACTCTTGTGAGACCCCACCTGGAGTTCTGTGTTCAGCTCTGGGGCCCCCAACATGAGAAGGACATGGACCTGTTGCAGCAGACAAGGGGTAATGGCTTCAAACTGAAAGGGGGTAGATTTAGAGTAGATGTAAGGAAGAAATTCTTCGCTATGAGGGTGGTGAGGCACTGGAACAGGTTGCCCAGAGAGGCTGTGGATGTCCCATCCCTGGCAGTGTTCAAGGCCACGCTGGATGGGGCTTTGAGCAACCTGGTCTAGTGGAAGGTGTCCCTGGCCATGGTAGGGGGGTTGGAACTAGATGATCTTTAAGGTCCCTTCCAATCCAAACCATTCTATGGTTCTACATATTATAATGGCTTTTAAGACTTTTACCAGCACTACCTGGTTGCAACATGACCATTTGGTACCAGAGTCAGTCACTAAACCTTTTTCATGCCCTAGAAATACCAGTAGCTGAACCTCACATAAAGCAGTGGGCACAGCCACCTTCCTTCCAAAATATGCTTAAATGAAGAAAAAGTGTTGGTGGAGGTCTACTTTTACCAGTTTTCTTTGTAGTGAGAGAATGTGTCAGGGGATAGGAGGCTTGATACAATGCCAATCTGCAGTACAGCCAACATTTATGAAGCAGGTGCTGTAAGCACTAAGTTAAATGCTATTTGGGATAGGTGAGGAAATCATTCTGTGCTCCACCCATCAAAGGTATGTCCCTTTGGAGAGAAAAGAATATAAGATTCCTTGAAGCAAAGAGGAACTGATTAATGTCTCTGTAGCACAGCACAGGACATCTTAGGTTTCCTGCTTCATGGGTTGTTCGAACCAGCATCAATCTATTGATTGTTATTACCTCTCCAGATCTTGTCTCTCCTAAGTACCAGTTATTCATTTTATACTGAACTGTAATGGATTAAAATTCTGGCATATTTCTTAGAACAGAATCGGCTCTTAACGTTTGTTGGAAGTAATCTGGGAAGCTAGAACATGTTTTTATCCAAGAAAATGCCCTAAAAGTGCTTGTGGCAAATGAGAATGTGGATCTGACCCTCTTTTACCCAAGAAAAGCATTCAGTGAAGGTTTTCCGTACACTGGCAAAAGCTGTCTTCAACCATGATTGTGACTTGTGGCTGGGGAAGGTCATAGACATCACATGTGAGAACTGTGAAATTAGCTCTGGGTGTGGGTACTGTCCGCCTGTGCAGACACCGAACCGCATTGCTAGAGGTCTCCGTCTCTGCCCCTGCACAGGAGCATCACGGATGTGTGTGTTCAACAGCCTGTATGTGCCATGTCTTATTACTTTTCAGCTGAACTGCAAATGTCTTTTGTGGCTTTGTCAAATGTGCTACCAAAGCCAAAACAACCTCCACTCGTCTGAGTTACACATTGAAGAAAGTTTGGTTTGGCAAGAGCAGCTCATGATGAATCCATGCTGGTATTTTATACTCTACTGATTAGAAAATGACAGGTAAACAATTTTCTCAATTTCCTTCCTGGATATCTAAATTAGGCTTATTGAGCTTTAGTTCCCTGGGTCCTCACAGGTGAAATGTATGAGGGCTGATTTTTACCTTGTTACACTTCTTTCTTCTTGTGAGTGACTGAGAAATCAGTTCTTATAGTATGGGTTATGATGGAAGGGAATAGATTTCTAGACCCATTATTCATAGTAAATGGACTTTTTTAGGACTGGGGTAACAGGTCTACCCATTTCCTTAATGATAACAACACTGGATTAGCTATTGCATTATCATCATTCTTACTTGAACCTGTGCTAATTATTTAAGACTGCAGTAAGTCATGTTCCAGCACTCACGCTTATGTCCTGGCATTGCTTAATTTACTACTACATATGTACCCAAATGAGAGCGCAGTATACCATGGAGGGAAAAAGTTGTGGAGAAGCACGAGAAAAAAACAACCCAAACAACAAGCACTTTGAATTGTGAAACCAGGCTTTTAACTTAATGCTTGTCTTTCATACTAAGAGAATGTCACCGAAATGAATGAGTCAGAAATGTGTGTTGAAATTATGCCCTGCCAAAGACTCTGGGATGTGGAATCTTAATCATGACAGCAGCTTCCTTACTAAAGGAGGACTGGAATGTGAAACCATTGTAAGGTCAGACTAAAATAATGTTTAGTCCCACTCTGTTGACTGCACAGAAGAACACTTGCTTCCCAAATCAGGGAATCAGGCTCCCTTCAAGGACTAATGCTAATAAAGTCACAAAATTGGTGGAAGTTAGTGAACTGTATTTCATGATAATAAGAAAGAATGAAAATTACAATGAATTGGTCAAAGAAGAATGAGTAATTTAATGATTGATGCAGCAAAAGCAGATATTAAAAAAAAAAAAATTTTGAAAGACACCTCTGCTTATTATTAAAAGCAAAGTTTCCAAATGCAGGGACCTTCCCCCTTCGCTATCTATTATTGTGAATTAAGCCCTTTTCTCAGACAGTTCTTCTTCATTAGAAGGCAGATTTAGTTACCTGTATTTATGGTAAGTGCAATCTTATACTATAAACAGGATCATTAATTAAGTGAACTCCACTTTTTTTTTTTTTATGACTGAGTGTTTTACAGTAGAATGTATGCCAGCAAAAGACAAAGATTCTAAACAGGAACAGTTCTAGTGGAAACTGCTATGCTCTCCTAATTCCTTTTGAGAACTACATATTTCAAGCAATCTGGTCTTGTTAACAGTACAGTAGTTTAAAAGGTTGATTGAGTTAAGACTAGTTGCATGACCAAGGACTATCCATCTATGCTGAGAACATATGAAACATATGGAACCACAGAACTTTAAACAATGCTCCTTAGATAACATTTTTTGGGGGAAAAAAAAAAAAAAAAAGATGTGCGAAGTTAATCATTAAATATATGTGGTACCCAAATGCCAAATTTCAATTAAGATCTCCACTATGTTCTAGACCATTATACAAATAGAATATATACATCCTCCTACAGCTTCTTCTTGTGTGTCACTGGACTGAAGTTAGTTCTTCTGCAAATGTGGAGAGGCAGGATGGAATCTGGTTTTGTGAAAGAAGTCTCTAAGGAGTTGGATGTCCAGGAGGGAAAAGTTGAGCCTGTTATTTTATTTCACTTTTGCAGGAAGCAGAGCAGTGAACTTGACGAAGCTATGGGTACATCCAGGAGACTTTGCCAAGGTAGTTGGAATAAACATATTCAAACTTCTAAGGCTTGGGAAAAAATGAATTGAAAAACAAAATTAACCATAAATGGGAAATGAAGACATGCAGCGTTTCCTTTCAGAATAATATTTCATCAATATTTCTTTTCTCTGTGATTTTTTCCTCTTTCTTGCCATTTACTCCACAGCAGCATCCAAGACCTTTGACCACACATACAAAATTCTTAGCTCTTTCAAGATTTCTCACTGAACTTGCAAGGTGTTTTGAAGCTTTCTTCCTTTATACTACAGCCTGTGATGAGAATTAGGTTAATTCCATAACAGAAGATTGAACTTAAGTCTTGCATTATGAGACTCAGCCCATATGTTTTTATTTTCTGTTAGAATTCTTAAAACTCAGATTTGCTACTTGCTCTTATCAAGTGTGTTGCTACTCCTACTGGATCAGCCACCATTGTTCAAAGGAGGAAGAAGAAAAAAGATAAAGAAGTCCCCTTGTTACCTGGCATTTCCCAGATTCAAGGATAAGAATTGCCTCTCCTGGTTATGGAAATGTGTATAAACTGCAGCTGGAAGTCTGGAACTCAGATTTCTGTGCTACCACTGGTGTAAACATATCTTTGATCTCACTTGCAGTCAATGCATCTTCTCAAGCTAGGAGGTATTCATGAGAGTTTCCATATGGAGAACCAGACATTGTCATCTTTAATGAAGATATCTAGGCCATCTGAATACCTTGATCCATAAAGTGGAGGGTATCTGCATCCCAAGGTAGACTGACTGTCTAACATTTGCCCACCCTTATCATAGACTCCTTTGGTTGCACTCCACAAGTTGTCCCACCTAGGTAAAGAACCTAGCATGGTGAAGTGTGGCTCTGTAATAGTGCTTTTGGCCCGGTATTTGAACAAAGAATTTCAACCCCCTTCCATTTGCATAAATTAATTGTATTTTTTTAAAGCATCAACTTTACCCAAGTCACAATTAAAATGCTTAAAACTTACTGCATAATCCGTTGTCACAAGCATTAGGGCAATCACCACAGGGTTCTCCTTCTTTGTAGGGTGTCGGAATTGAACTTAGTAGATTCCCCCTGAAACATCAACATTACCAACACAAGCTATAAAGTCACTATAACATATCTGAGAATAAAACTTAATTATACAGATGCATACATATATTAATTTACAGTCTTTGGTTATATGTCAAACAATTTTTATGCATGTGTTGGGTTTATCTGGAAAAGTTTCAGTAGGGGAGGGGGCGTGGGGTGGAATTTGCAGGGGTGGCTTTACCAGAAGCTGCCCCTGTTTCAGTCAGAGCTAGTGCCAGCTACCTCCGGGTTGGACCCACTGCTGCCCAAAGTTGAGCGAATCAGCAGCTCTGCCTTAAAATTTCCACTAAAGTTTTTGGCATTAATTATAGTCTTCACTGTACTGTACACATTAATATATCTTTCTGAACCAAGATTTCAAGTAGAATGTGGAAAATATTTATTTATGATTTACTATTATGAAGACAAGGAGTTTTAGGCAAATGAAATTCAATCTGAAAATCAGTGTCACTTTGATGTGTTTTATGCTTTTGCTTGTTTGACAATTCTTTTGATGAGTATGTTTCTGTCTTTTCATATTCCTAATATACTCTTCAAACCTGTTCCTCAGCTATGGGTGATGTGCCCTATTAGAAATTTCACTATCTCCTGACCAATTTTGGTAATGTAATAAGAAGTTCCAGAATCAGATCAATACGTACATGGGACAGTACTGGCAGACATAAAAGTAGTTGTATTTACTGTTGGGACAGAAAGCGACAGCACATCCAATTTGATAAGAATTGTACCAAACCATCTGTAGGTATAAGAACAAAAATCATAGGAGAATGAAAAAATATACATTTGAAAATCATTTAAGTACAATATGCTTTACAGAAACATTTGCAACTGAGTTAAGTCACTTTATTTACCCTTTATAGTAAAATATAAGTCCCCACCTTGCTGGAAAAAAACCCCATTTTTTTCCCCTGCTTTCACCCCTGAACCAAAGCACATTTAGGATATAATGATAATAATTTATCACACATATATATACATAAAACATTTGAGTTAAACTGTCTTAATTATACTTGTTTTCATTCAATTAAAACTGTTGAAGAAGATGTAGGAATCATGATGTAAAATTTTATATCCTGTGTTTCGTGCAGGTGAACAGAGGTTGTCAGAAGCCATTGTCCAACTGGAAACTCTCTGAGTCAATGAGCTCTGTAGACTGTAACAAACCTATTTATATTTCCTTCCTGGTACTTTAATAACCTTATTCTTCCAGTGTCTGAGCAATTTTCAGATGTTAAACAAACAAATGAGTTTCTTCCCTTTGTTTCTTCCTGAAGTTTTGAAATACCAGTATCTTTACTCCATAAAGACACTTAGCCTATTATTTTAATTTTAATTCTGTTACTTTGAAAGTTTTCATCTTGTTTTGTCAGAATACCTCTCATGTCTCCATTGTACTTATTCCCTTTAAAGATAATGAGAGGATAAAAGCTGCTTAGCTAACATACAGATATTTATTTATTCAGCCTAAGATATAAAAGAGTTGCATCTACCTGAGTGTAATGGCCTATGACAGCACCTTGTGTTTTTGCTCCAGTTCCATATTTGAAATCTTCCTTCTCATTGTACCAAGCATCAATAACATCTGACCACGGGAAAGGGGCGGATGACATGAAGAGATTTTCACCACATTGTACAGCTGAAAACAGAAAAGTATTGAGAAATGCATAAAAGATACAAGTGTGAGAAAAAGACAGCATAAAGGTGGTATGATTTCCATGGAAGTTCTCATCCCAGATGGGACAGCAGGGTTAGGTTTTTTTCCAGTTCAGTGACATCACCCTTTGTCAATACTGAAGTTGTCACTTGACCAGTTTGCAGCATGGCCAGCCTGTTTGGCTGGTAGTTTGGTTGTTGACAGACCTTCTGCATGTCTGTAGATACACGTGTAGATCTGCACCACAGATTCATGACTGTAATTTTGCTAGTTGAAAGTTAGCAACCTAGTCATTATTCAGGTCACAGCTCAGTAATCTTGGGAAAATCCCAACAATTCAAAGCTTACTTCTGGTACGCAAGAAGGTGTCTACACTGTTTTCATCCACTGTTTTTATTCAGGTCCAACCCTACTGCTTACACATTAGTTGTCATCTGGGATTCACCTTAGCAAGAACCAGAGGATTTGGTTTTTAGGCAAAAAGTGTGGGGACTGAAGGATAGTTCACAGTATTGACAGAAGTCAGTCAACATCACACTGGGCACTGATCATGGCTGTTGTAGACCTAGTATAGCTGTAACTTCAATATCCAATGACTGAAGTGTTTATATGAGCCTCCAAGATATGAGTTGCAAGTTGCCAGAATCTTGTCTTGGAAATTATGTTTAGCACCACCAGCCAGTTTTAGACCTTCACCCTTTACCCTTTCCTTCCGAGTTTCATCCACCACATGCAAGCTGATTTCTGCAGTTAACTGGTCTAGATTCTCCTCTTTCTGATGGATATTTTGGGAGAATATCCTTTCTCATTATGATTTTTTTTCACCTAATGAAGAAAGTAGGATACACCTATGTAAAACTGATGCAATTGGGATGAGAATAACATTGAACTTTTCTCACTTACTGGACAGATTTATATCTAGAATTTTGCCTTTGTCCCATGCACCAACAAAATCACATTGAATATGAATGGCATTAAAAACCCAACCAGCCAAACAAAAAAAAACCCCCAAGCTGTTCACATCAATAACATGTTAACATGTATGACATTATTCAGTTAACACTCATGCGTCACTTACTGGTTCTCCGCATGTTACCAGGACTGTGACTCAGAGTACATTGATTGGCCCATTCTTGGGCATTCTTTGCAGCTGGAGGACACCATTCCTTAATGAAAGAAGAAGATATTAGTCATTCAGACATGTACCAATTAATAACCCCTTATGAAGAAAGAACATTTGGAAATTACACTTCAAATCAGAATATCATACACAAAATCCTTTTCTTTCCCTTTTTGGGGGGGTAAGGGGAGTAGGAATAAAGTTACTGTGCACCCAGGAGTATAGAAACTGTGAAGACTGATGAAGAATACATCAGAAAGAAATGAACAATGCCATGGCTCCTCCTTTTCCTTTTTTTTTTTTCCTCCAAAAGTAAGAGACATTAGTGTTCATATACCACAACGTTTTTCAGAGTTTTTTTCCACCCACCCAGCTTTATGTTTCTCTTGGTGTCGGCCATGCTCAATCCTTAGGAATGGTCTGGAGAGTGAATTTGTGGGTAAATAAAATAATGTGACTTTCCGTACAGTCCTGTATCTCTCATAGAGTCCATTACTCTTTAAAAATAGATTTACATCACACAACTTACCATCTTCAACATGTTGCTGGCAGTTGGTTTCACTCCTCTCCTGAGGGTATTATGTCTGTCAACAATCAGCTTTTGCTGACTTGCTTTGCTAGTTGACAGAGCATCAAAACCTTCAGGTTCCTAAATTGAAAGAACATGTTATATTTCTTTTTCACTTGAATGTAACTAGATCCTGTATCCTGTCTAGGAAATATTAAAATATTAAAATACTAATATCAGCCATGGCGAAGATGATCCTTGCAATGGAGGAGGTACTGTGATACGCTTTGTCTCCTAAGTATCTCTAGAGGTGCTTCAATGTGGAGTAACGCTTTCAGTGGTTCCACAGTGTAGAGCTTAGCAGTAATTACACTGGTTCCTGCGTCATATCTGCCAACCCTCTGTGGATGGCTGAGATATCCTGGAATGCCTCATGTGCCTGTAGACTCTTAAATTTAGGCTACTGAATAAGACTTATTTTACTATTATTATAATTTCCTTCATGAGGTTTTGAGGAAACAGGATCTAAAAATCAGCTGAAGACATGAATGTGCTTATGATGTGTTCCCCTTCTCTAATATTTTAAACATGCCTATCCATGTTTTTTTATTGAAGGAACCTGTTTAATCACAGGATCGTCACAGTCCTCTTGTGGTACTTCATCAGGACATGCCACTGAACAAAAAATTGTGCCTCTTTTTTTCATGCCATATATTTTCTTCCACTCCTGCTATAACTGATAGCGCTTCTCAAACTTTTCCTGTGTTTTCTAATTAAAATATAACCATGTGAAGAACTCAGTTCCCTTTTTACAACCATTCTCACTAGTCTTCTAGACTGCAGCATGGAGAGCAGAAATTGAAGAATTAGGGGGAAATGTAGTCAAGCCTTCAGTCACATTAGTGTTTCTGAAGCAGAAGTAGCAAACTTCAAACTTCAAACTTCAGACTAAGTATGGCTTGGGAGGAACCACTCTAAGTGTGCATTGAGTATGTTAGTTGGTTTAGCTGTTTGCGGGAAATCAGTGATACATGTTGAGAGGATGGGACTCTGAGCAAAGGGAGAGACAGATAGCTCAGGACCTGTAGGACAAGAAAGGGAGAGAGTTAGTTAACTGCTGCCTGTAAAACCGTGAGGAATTAAGAGGAAGAGGGCTGGATCTTTGAGAGATCCAGATTACTGGACCTGCACATGGGAGCTTCTGAAATATATAGTTCTCTCTGACCCAAATCACAAGTAACACTGAGTCTATAGATGGCTTAGTGTGCAAGTGTGGAACCAGCCCACTGCTTTGAAATTAAACAGACTTCAAGGATAAATGCTTTCCAGATCCTAAATATCTAATCAGACTCTTTCTGCACATGATCGGTGAGCATAGGAAAAGCCATATTCAGTCAGACCACAAGTGCCTTGGGTTCCATCCAGATTTTCTGAGTAGAAAGTGTGGATCCTACCTCTCCAGTGGATGGAGGCAGCACAGCTGTGAGACACAGGAACACCACTGGCAGAATCATCTCTGAAAAGGGGAGAATGAGGATTTAATTTATTTTTTTATGTAGCTTTCATTTCCCTGAATACCTAATTCATCTTTCACCTGTGTATTTCCTGGCTTTTTCTCAAATAGCAAAGTAATGTTTGCTTTCTTTCCTCCTTCTCTCCTCCTCCTGTATTTAAAAGTTAAAAAATAAAATTCATTCCCCCTCTGCATTTCCAAATTTCTATGAATCAACTGCTTTGTACCTCTCATACTTCCTGCTGTAATCCTGGCCGAATACCTTCACCTGAATTCACAGTACAGGAGGACATTTGTACTTCCCTTGCTGTAGGAAGCCTTCTGCTCCTTGCCACAGTGTGGAAGATCTGAGGTGAGATGCTGCTGTTAGCTTGTTTCTGTGTCCGTGTTAGTCTGAAACTTCCCCTACTCCCCATCGCCTGCTTTGCCTGGACCGCACTGGTTGAAAGGGGAATTAGACACTCAGGCCAAGTGCAGACCTCCACACGTAGTTGTCTGAGTCAGGATTCAAAACCCTTATTTTTGGGTGACCAGCACTGTGAAACCTTGCACGCAACCTGGGGCAGAACTGGCTGGACCAGAAATGGACCAGCACTGGCTTCCTGGGAAAGACTTGTTTCAGAAAGCTTTTTTGTTTTTATTTTTTTTAAAGACAACTCTTGATTATATTGCAGGTAGTGTGGAATGGCAACAGAAAGGAGAGCCTTCTCTAACTGAAGAAGCAACCACCAAACCCTGGACTCCAAGACTCTACTCGTTGAGGGGACTCAAAGCACCGTACCATCCCGCTACAGTGATCCGGGAGGTAGTGTAGCTCACTTCAAAGTTCAGGTTTCTCACTGCAATCAGTCATAGGACTTATATTCAGCTTGTTTCTGCTTAGCTACCTTGGGCAGGCAAACAGGTGACTAGAATGGAATTTACTTATTTTGGCGGTTTTCCCAGCCTCCCACTCCAAGGGAATTTATGGGCATGTTACCGCAGAGATATATTATTAGCTTAACTTCTTATTTGGTTTTGAGGGGCTGCTGGTTTTACTTTTAATTTATTCTTGGGGAAAGGCCAATAGGGTTTGCTGATCTTTTCATATTCAGCAAAGCTCCTTTACCTCGAGGCAACCAGTTTATATAAAACACGAGGTGCTGTGGCTTGTTGAGAACATGTGGGTAAGAAAAACTACCCTTTTCCAAATGGTACAGCAAGGCCCATTTTCCTCACCAGCTTGCTTACATTGCACTGGAGGCAACCCACAGTCCCCAGTCTGTAGGCAGGGATGCTGCTCCAGTTCTGCTAAAGAGCAAATCCTGTTGAGGTGGACTGTGACTATGGGCAGCTGTAGCTCAGAGGCCAAAAAAGTGAACAGACTGGTCACGTCTGTACAACTAAACTCTCACAGCCTTCAAAATAGGGTGGCTTATTCCAAGCACTTGTAGTTGAGGAAAGACCTAGCTGATCCAGGGGAAAAACATACCGGTAATTAGCAGTATAAGTCATCAATTTCCTGTTCTTGTTATTGCCATATGTCATTTATGTTTAATTTTGACATCACCTATGCCTCCTTGAAGTGCTTTAGGATCACAGAAGTTTTTTCTTACTAACTTTTCTACCACTTATTTCTCAGAGCCATTACAAAACTTTGCAGTGTATATGACCTAGGTGTTTAGCAATAAAAGATTATACTCCCAATAACATGAACAATTATTCTTTTCACTTAATTTCTAACTAGAAAATAAATAGAGGTGGGGGTTATTTTTAGCTGTACTCAAGTTACAAGTAAAAATATGTCTTTTGAGTGCAAAATGTGATGATATGCAAATAGAAAACAACCCTTTTTGCACCTAAAACATGTAAAAACAAATTCTCTGTTTCAAAGGAAAAATAACGCTTGACTGAAATTGTGAAACTTTCTATTTTGCAAACCAAACTGCAGAAGCTAACTTAAAGACATGGGCAAAGTATTCATTCACTGTAATATTTTCTATGAATTAACTTACAATTAAATGTAATTGGTAATTTAATACATGATACAAGTTTCAAAATGCCATTGGAATGCTTTTTAAGACCCCGTGGGTTTCCTGCTCCAAGATATTAACATACTTTTGGCAATCCCACCGATTTCAACCAAATGCTTATGGTTTATGAGATGTAAATTTAATTGCTCTGCATTAATTTCTAGGCACTGGTCCTAAAATCAGTCTCTCTGTCCCCCTCCCCTGTTCCCCCTCAATCAAACATAAATCAGGACATGTGCCAAGTCTTACTGACTTTCCTGCAACTCCATCTGTGTACAGGGATCTGCCACTGAAAGATGGTGCTTTAGCATCCCTAGTTTGTATGAGTTTAGCAAACTTGTGTGAATATGTTTTTCCCATCTCTCCTCCTAAAAAAAAAAAAGGTGTATCCTAAATTATTCACACAATTGAATATCTATTACAAAAGAACATCCCCATTGTTTTTTATTATCCTTGAAAAAGACCTGAAATGCAATAATATAAGCTGTCATTTCACTTGTACAGCATTGTTGCACAAAGTCCTACTTAGAAGCCACTTTGCATAAGCGCGGTAAATTGTACAAGGTGGTAATTTCCCTACTCTGAAGATAAGTGGCGATAGTTACATATAGCAATGAATATACTGAACTGAATATATATCCAATTCAATATGTTCCGTCTGTCTCTGTCTCTTTCTCTATGTACATATAATCTGCCAAGGTACTGCTTTCTTGCATACAGGCAGCTTTTCATCTGTTTTTGATTGTTCATCAATTTTCTCTCCCTTTTTTTTTTCAGCTTATGTTACACTGTTGCCTATGTAATCCTTATTTTTCACTGAATAAAATCCTCTTTCTGTGACTGTCCTAAATTGTTCAAGAAGTCTTCTAAAATAGGTTGCATTTTAATACATGAAACAAATTGCAATACTTGAAGCAAACAAATCAGTGTAAATCCTACCTTTTGTTTCCAGAAAGATCAGAAGTTTCTTCCGTCCTTTTTCAGGTGGTTGTGGAAGTGTCCGGGGTTCTTCACTGGAGGGTCATTTATAGCTCTTCTATATCCTGATAGGACAAGGTGACTCAACGTCACAGGTATAAAATTCAAATAGTGACCAGGTAAAACAGCACACTTGTCAAGTGCACATTCTTCCAAGGAGGAGGTTGTTTGCTTGTGTTCCATTTTTATTTCCTCTTACTTCTTGTACTGGAAGAGATGAAGTACTCTGAAATGAGTTTTGCATGTATTGCTCCTTATATGTGAAATCTTTAGTCAACGTGAACACCAGGTACAGAGGCTCTCTGCTAATGATTGACACATCCAGTTGTAGTAAGACTTGATCTTAATCTCCAGCAATGCAAATAAACTCAGCTGGCTACTGAGGTGTCTCCAGATTGACATTGTTGTAACCAAGATGGATTCTTGCTTATTGATTTTTCCATGGGGGTAAAAAAAGTCTTGGGCCAAATTCCTGTTCATGCTATGGCTTCTTTACATCAATCCTATAGTGTAAAAGCCAAAGGAGGAGACAAGGATACTTCTGTAATTGAAACTTTTACCCAGTATTGGGTAAAGATTAAAAGATTATTGTGTACACTAGCATTAAAGCATGTATTTGTTTCGGCATTTCCGGGTACCTAGGGTAAAATGAGAATGGGTGGAAATACTGCCAAATCAGAAGGGTATTTGTGTGCACATTGACTGTTTCTGTCCACATTAAGTGTCAAGTAATTGCTGACCAGAGCAGCAGTCATTGTCTGCTTTTATATAAAATGTTGTTATTTTTCTATTTAAATTCAGGTCTTCCTTCCTCATAGTCACTCAACTCCTACCCTAGTCCCTTGTGAAGTATGCCTTCAGAACAATCTTCTGCTTTTCATGACCTGGGAAACTAGGATATTGGCTCTACCAGACAAAACAGTAGTGGTGCGATTTGTTGGTTTATAATTATATGGAAAGGAACACACTGTCAGCAAGTTTGGGGTTGACACCAGATTGCAGGGAGCAGTCAATATGCTGGATAATAAGGCTGCCGTTCAGATGAATTTCAAAAAGCTGAAGAATTGATTTGACAGAAAAGATCTGGGAGAAAGCAATTGTCTAGGGAGCAGCTCTAACAAAAAAACCCCTTAAGAGTAGACAACAAGTTGCGTATCTGTCAACAGCACTCCCTTGCGACACTGAGAGCTAACCATGTACTGCACTGCATTAGCCACTACATAGTGCAAGTACTGACAATAGTGATTATACTCACTTTTTCAGAACTTCTGAAACTGTGTCTGGACTACTGTGTCCAGTTTTCGAGTCCCCAGTACAAGAAAGACATTAACAAACTGGAGTAAGCCTAGCAAAGGGCCACTGTGTCGGAAAGGAGAAAGGCAGAGATGGACTCTTCTACAACATGGACATGAAGTAAGAGCCACAGATTGCAAGCCTGACTAGATATAAAGAAAAATAATTTTTACAGTGAAGCTTGTTAAGCACTGAAGCAGATTGGCTTGTGAGATGGTAGTTTTTGTATACTTGGAGATATTCAAAACTGGACAAGGTGCTGAGCATCTTAATCTAATTTTCAAGTTGGCAGTGATTTGAACATGGTGTTAGACCAGATGAGCTTCAGAGGTCCTGTACAACCAAAACTGTTCTAAGGTGGTGTGATTTTTATATTGTTGACACTGGAAGGGCACCAGATGAGTCTTGTCTTATTTCACTTGTTGACAGATATGACAGTTTAATTAATTACGGTGGGAACCTCTGATTGTTATAGCAGAAAGCAAGTGTTACTAGTATAATTGTTATAACCATTAGTAATGTAAAAGGTTGCATTCAGGTGATCAGTGAACCATGGATCCTAAGGTAAAGACTACATCCTCTTATGCTCATGTCATTCATCTCTCTGCTTAATATATACTGAGACCTCTTGAATCAGCTCCTCATTCCAGTGTAAGAGCTGTCTATAAATGTGAGTGAATGATTCAGAACATCCTACCCTGTAATAACATTTCTGTGAATAGATTCTGTCATGACACTTTATAAATTGTTCCTATTGTTTATTGTCATAGAATCATAGAACAGCTCAGGTTGAAAGGGACCTCAAAAGATCATCTGGGCCAGCCTTCCGTAGGAAAGGGAACGTAGATAAGACTATCTAGCATCCTGCCCAATCACATCATGAAAACCTCCAGCGATGGGGACTTTACCATGTCCCTGGGGAGGTTGTTCCAGTGCATGATTGTTCGCACTGTGAAAAATTTATTTCTTATGTTGAGGTGAAACCTCTCCCAGTGCAGCTGTTGCCCCCTGTCTTCTCTATGTGGCTCCTTGTGAAGAGAGAGCCTCCGTCTTCTTTGTAGCTGCCCTTTAAGTACTGGAATACTGTGATGAGATCCCTCCTGAGCCTTCTCTTCTCCAGGGAGAAAAGACCGAACTTCTTCAGTCTTTGCTCAGAGGGCAGGTTCTCCAGCCCATTCATCATCTTTGTGGCCCTCCTTTGGACCCTTTCCAGTCTGTCCGCGTCTTTCTTGAGCTGTGGGTACCAGAAGCGGACACCGTACTCCAGATGCGGCCAGACAAGCAATGAATAGAGTGCGGTGATGACGTCTTTATCTCTGCTAGTTTCTGAGGATGCAGCGCAGGATCCAATTGGCCTTTGCTGCTGCAGCGATGCACCGCTGACTCATGTTCATCTTGTTATCCACCAGGATCCTTGTGTCCCTTGCAGCAAGGCTGCTCCCCAGCCACACAGATCCGAGCCTGTACTGGGCGCTTTGGTTATGATATGATACCATAACTCTCAGACTGGGCATGGAGCTCCAGTTCCTCTTGTTTGTTGGCTTTAACTTGTATATAAAGGACTTTTAAAACTTTTCTAGTGGAAGAACCACTGCCTCCCTGTGCACAGGGCGCTTGACACCCCCTTCCCCCCCCCTCAAGATTCTGAAGCAAAACTAACTGCTAAAATGTGTACCATGGATGATAAAAAGTGGCTTGACTGTCAAAAACATGCATTACATAAGCACAGACTTAGAAATTGCCTCTCTGGCTCTAGAATTCAATCTCCTATTAGAGGTCAATGATACTATACATTTATTTTCATAAAGCACTTCTAGTTTGAATTTCTGTGCCTTTTGTTTCTAGACTTTGGATCTCATTTATCTTCAGTTAAAATTTTTGCTCTTGCAGAAGTCTGTTCTTGCTGGAAACCTTAGTTACATTGATCTGAGGATCACAGAATAGTTGAGGTTGGAATGGGACCTCTGGAGATCATCTACTTCAGTCTTCCAGCTCAAAGCAGGGTCACTTAGAGCAGGCTGCTCAGGACTGAGTCCAGTTGGGTTTTGAATGTCTCCAAAGATGGAGACTCCACAACCTCTCTGGATAAGATGTTCTAGTGTTTGATCACCCCTACTGTAAAAAAGTTTTTTTTCAATTTTAAATAGAATTTCCTGTATTTCAGTTTGTGCTGACTATACTTCTCATCTTTTCCCTGGATACCACTGAGAAGAGTCTGGTTCTGTTGTCTTTACACAGTCCCATCAGATATTTTTACATACTGATAAGATCTCACCTGAGCCTTCTCCTCTCCAGGCTGAACAGACACAGCTCTCTCAGCCTTTCCTCATATGAGAGATGCTCCAATCCCTTAGTCGTCCTAGTAGCTCCTCTCTGGACTTGCTCCAGTATGTTCATTTCCCTCTTGTACTGGGGAGCCCAGAACTGGACACAGCACTCCAGTTAGCGCTGAGTAGAGGGGAAGGATCACCTCCCCTGACCTGCTGGCAACACTCTGTCTTCTGCAGCCCAGGATGCAGTTGGCCCCTTTGTCACAAATATGCGTTGTCGGCTCATATTCAACTTATTGCCTAGCAGGACCTCCAGGTCTTTCTCTTCAAAGCTGCTTTCCAACCAGTCGGTCCCCAGCATGTACTAATGTATGGGGCTATTCTTCCTCAGGGGCACAACTTGGTGTTTCCCTTTGCTTAACTTCATGAAGTTCCTGTTGGTCCATTTCTCCATCCTGTTGACGTTCCTCTGAATGGCAGCACAACCACCTGGTGTATGAGCCACTCCTCTCAGTTTTGTACCATGTACAAACCTGCTGAGGGTGTACTCTGTCCCATCACCCAGGTGATTAATGAAGATGTCTCATTGGCCCCAGTATTGACCCTTGAGAGGAAACAACTGTTTTTTTGGTGCGGTCTCCTCGGTTTACTCTGTACTGGTTTTTTCTCAGAATTCCTTTTAGTATTATGCTGAACTGCAGTGCCTTGTTATCCCTAATCAGAAAATTCAGTATTAAGCTTACTGTTAAAATAAGATCTAAGACAGACACGTAAATTCTTGAATGTTTAGTAAAAGTTGATCTACTAACTTCCTCCAGCCACCCACCCCAAAAATATCTTCTTTTTATGCCTGGCTGGTCATTGTCATTAAATTTGGGAAATTAACTTCTTTGATGTCACTGAAGCTAGTCAGGCACATGTCCCTTGATAGTATATGGAGAAAAATGGACACTCCCAGGATGTGAATCATTTTATCCTGTATTACTTATCTAAAATAGATTATATCCACAAAAGCCTACAAATGTCTGGTTTACTTCATTTTCTCTAAATAAAGCCTAGAGCAACTAACTCAGCTGTAGACTTCTATACTGAAGATGTCTAAAGGTTGATGAAATAAATCACATCCACTGAGGAAGCAAAGTGGTCGTGCATGAAGAAAACATGATTATCTAAACCTCACTTTTCTAGTAAATCACATTAAGTCTCGGGCATTTATAATGTGTCTGTATGCCTGTCATTGCTAATATAAATACAATTCCTTACCTTTCTCAAAATTTTCATGCCAGCTCCATCGCATCAGTCATAAACTACTTTTTTCCATTTTTCAGATATGTAGAGCCTCTCTCTGTCTCCTAACATTTGTCTTTGACCCACTCTTCAGATTCTGACCATGACTTCTTCAGGCTCTGGTGATGACTTTCACCTTTTAGTTGGTAAATTTTCAGCCTCTTTAGTTTTGTTATGGGAAAGTGGTCAGTAAACATTTGCAGAGCTATCTCTAGATCTTCTTTGCTGTCATGCCTACAAAATATTTCAGTGCAGTAAGCTAGCCCTAGTCTGTGGATATTGTCTTACAAATAGGTCAAATCCATTTTATTTTGTCCTTATTATCTCCATTTATTATCCCGGTTTATCTGTACCCCTCTTTTATCTTGTCTGGTAGCTAGCTATACACCCTCTAGGAGGTAAAGCAACCATTTGTTCTCAGTTGTAGAGCATCTTCTAAAATGGTTTCTTAGCACAAACAGGGCCCAGAGCCTATCACAGCAAGAACAGAAAGCACTAATAAACTATATAAAGAATCATACTTTGGATTCCTCTCACCTGTCTTTAGATGTCCAGACGATGCACACCAAGCACAGAATAAGTGTCTAGAGTCTCTCAATAGTCAACAGAGAGTAAGAGACACCTTTCTCTTTTCCTATCTTAGACACCCATCTTAAGTAAATTAGCTTCTGAATGTATTGTTCAGTTCTTGTTGGCTACAAAGAGAGCCTGACCTAGTCAGATGCCACAAAAGCCTCCAAAACCCCACTCTGGCAAAATATTCCTGTATGGGGAATATTTGTGCAGTCTCCAAATATCTAGATGTTCCTGGTTTTGTTCCATTTTGTGATTGTAGAAAGAATTAGATGAGAATTAGATGTAGAAAGAAATAGATTTTTTCCAGTGGAGGAAAAAATAACTGTTATCGTAGATTAGGATTAATCTCAGCTAAATTTATCAACCTAAAAATTCATTTTTAGTCTTTAAAGTGGCAGGTAACCTCCAGGTTCATCCTACTTAGAGACCAACCTTGGATGACATCCCCGTTCACTGATTAAAACAGACACCTGAATTAGAGATGTTAAAACATTTGAGAGAGAAATTTCACCTTCCCAACCATGCAATCACTTCTGTTCAGCAGTCCTGCATCATAAATGGATGGAGCTGTCTCATTTTCTGCCTGCCACAAACTGAAAGCCCAAATGCTCATCTGGAGTTTCAGGCCTGTTACGCATATGGAACAGACAATAAATGCATTTCTCTTAAAGGCCAAAGTGGCCTTCTGGCAGCTTTCCCACTGCTGTTTTAGACGTAATCGGCCACATTGTTTTCTCATGTTCCATAGGATGAAAATATTCTCAATTATTCGAGCATATAATTTTTTTATTACCCTGAACAAAAGTGTGCTCTTTTCTATGTACCATCTGCATTTATCTCGGAGACGTAATTCCTTCGTGAACAGTGTAACCTCAGATCACATGCTTGATAAATATTTTGAGTCCATTAGTGAGATACCAAACCATATTAATAATCCTGAAAGAAACTTGATGCCTCAGCTTTTTTTTCTACCTCACTTTTGTTTTTCCCAAGCCCTTAGTTTTACCAGTAAACTGAGGGAAATATTGTGCCATTAAGCACAACCTTTGGAAAACAGCAGCCTGAAGGTTCCACTATGTATGTCTAGGAATAGACTGGTTGCAAAGTCAATCACTGAGCAACAGTGCTTCCATCCTAAAGACGATACCAGTTCTTTGAAGAGTCGATGGCTCTTTCTTCTCTCTCCATCATCCCTAACTTCTGCACACAGAACACAAAACCCAGGCTCTTCTGTAGCTCTTCCCAGAGTACTAAAGACAGTAACTAAGCAAGCGTGACTTAGAAGAAGTTTAAACAACTCTTTTATTTAGTCACTTCAGACTTCTGCCACAGCAAATGCATTTGGCAAGTGTATTTATTTAGAAGGTTTATGTTTCAAGGATCTACTCTATTGGGCAGTCACACAGAAAAATGCAACTAAAAATGAAATTAATTTCCACAGTTTATCTGAAAGAAGTGTTTCCATGTTTAGGGTGAGATGTTGCTTGCCACTATTTTAGCAGTATAGCAAGATGGTATAAAAATATCCTTGTACCGTACCATGCTTTTCTATAAGGCCTCATTTAGATCTTTGGTACAGTTAATTCCCAGCATACCTGCTATTATCAATTCTGATTGATTAAAGATGTCAAGAAGAACATGTTAGATGTCATGGAAGGGAACATCTGTGATAACCATTTGGGGCCTGGAAAAGATGATAGAAAAGGAGCATTCTGTGGGTTTTTATAAATGTCCAGTATATATTTCTTACCCTTTGTTGGACGTGGAGCATTTAAGGGAAGATTATGTCCATGGGTATGTTCCAAAATTCAATATCTTCACTGAATGCTGCTCTGGACTAGTGGAGCTCTCATTTCCCTTCTTCCCAAAAGGATTTTTTAGGTACTGTCTAGCCGTTAGCCCAATCAAACCCTGAGGTGGTCTAAAGCAATAGTCTGTTACAGAAATAGGAGTCTTGTGTTTAAGACTAGTAATGCACTTTATTAAGAAAGTAGACTTGGAATTAAAAATTATTTCTGTCAAGGAATCTTAGTGGAAGCAAATTTTGTTACAAAACTATTTCCGTTTTTTTTCTGTATCCCTGTATGTGTTTGTTTATCTCTCCATGACTCAGAGAAGAAAATCCCCTGGGCAAGGAGAGTTGTGTTCACAGTGCAGATGCATTTTGCTCCAGCACCGGTGGTTCCCCAAGCATTGCACATCAGAATGAATTGTCAGGTCTTTTGGGCTGACTCAAGACAGCTTGGTTGGAAATTCAATCGTTGTTTCACTGCCTGTGGTGGTATACATGTTATCACATGGAAACACCTGAGAACCAAAGTGTTACATCTCCTCTTACGGCCAAAGCCAGGGTGTCCACTCAAACCTGAATCCCAATATCTTATTTGCTCTTTATTATGCCCTTCATCAATGTGTAGGAGAAAGAGGGGGCTCCAAGAGCCAAAAGAGCTTCTGTGTGCCTTTTCAACATCCCTATGAACATACGTAGGCCCTCATTAATGGCAGTGCAGAATTACACCTTGTGGCCTTTTGCAGAAAGGGAAAAGCCCCAAATATTTTTAAACTGCATCCCACAAAAAGGCTTTGACTTAATACCATGAACAGAAAATGTTCAGGCACAAATTTACCACAGGCAGAGCCCTTAATATTTATTTCTATAAATAATGTGCTTCCAGTTTTATTAAGAAACCCCCAAATCTTTGGGAGTAGTTTCTTTTCCTTCTATGGGTTAAAAACATATCCTGCTGTCAAGTGCCTGGACATGATTCCAAATGGCTTCTGAAGTAACATTGTCTCCATCATCACACTAAATCCTATGCACATAAAGGTAATAAAAGCTGAACCTTTTTTTTCAGGTATTCTATGTTAATAGACATACGCAATACAGGAAACTTAATCTATCAACCTACGCATCTAAAGAACTGCTGTGCCAAAACTAAGTCAAGTGTGATTACAATATAAGAAAGAAATATAGACAATGCTACTGAATGGTGCATTTTGTTTCTTTTTAAGAAGTATTTGCAGTCTACGCAACGTTATAGCTGTGGCTGTCTTCTGCATTAGTGGCTTATATAGTCACATCCCCTTTGAATTAACTTAAAACCTAGGAAAGATGATGAAAAGTTCTAAAGAAAAGAAGATTACAAAGACCATTAAGACCACATTCTCCAAGTCATTTAGGTACCTGAAATGGAATTACTTTAGTTAAACACAGGCATCTACATTTGAGCAAGACTCCTTTCATAGACTTTGGAAATTTACAGGTATCTTTGGGACATGTTTCATTTCATCTTGATGTTAACATCTGAACAAAATCATACTGTGTGCTAGAAGTACCTGTTTATCTTACAGTTATTGAATGGCCATATTAAAGTTTCATTTTTTAATTTTTTTTCCTTTTTCTTTTAATTATTTTCATTTAACTAATTAATGAAAGAGATACTAAAAGTTAGCCTTGTTAGGATAAACAAGTGTAGCAGAAACTGAGGGAAATGGGTGAAAGAAGGGACTAGCATATTCAAAGCTGATGCACCCCCTTGGAGATTTAGTCTTTTTTGTTATTCTCTTCACACGGAATTTCTGTAGCTTCTCTCTGGTTTGTGTGAAATTTTCTCTGGTTTCTCATGCTGGGGAAAGACAGACTTGTGAAGACAGACTGAGAAAAGGTAGAATCCAGTCAGAGTCAGGGCAAAGGGAAGAGAATGCCAAATGCTAAAGTGTGGAAGAGAAAGTGAACTCTTTGTCATTAGATGAAGGCTGAATTTGTGGAGGTTAAAAGGGACTTTTTGGTGCTCATCAGAAAGAAAAAAAGAAAGACCAGAGGGGTGGAAGAGAAATGAGAAGGTTCAGTATTGTCAGGAGGTAATCATGATTGTATCTCTCTGGCAAGAACCCCTGATGATTCTAAAAATTTCAGTGGTAAAGATATTTCTGGAAATATTTGATAAGCATCAATGAATGTGTCCACCCAAGTTATCTCAGAAAAGGGGGAGCAATACTAATTACGGGATGCAATAGGAGGAAACAAGAGGAAAACAGTTGCTTGTCAAATGCAGGAAGTTTGTGGTTCAGTCGCAATGGGAACTTAATTTCTGTACAGAAAGCCAGCCCTTCCTTTCTCTTTCTCTTACAAAAAATGTCATTAAGAGAGATCTGCATGATGCAGATCTTAACTCATATGCTGTACATCCACCAGAAGGGTCTGAGCATCCTCTTTCAGTATGTCCTCCGTAGTAAGTGTAGAGAAAGCTGAGCAAGCATGGATTATTTACAAGAAGGAACAAATGTCTCTATTCATGGAGACATGAGCACTGCCTGGGGACGAGGGTTATCTGCCTTGGATTACACACCGTACTGCACTATACTGCTCTGTGCCTTAGCTGGCTGATACTTGCGGTCCTGTGCTACGTGGGTGACAATTTGCAAGGTTGCATCTCCACATGCTCAGGGAAGTTTGAAGTGCAGACATATAAGAGAGGATTTTGTTGCTGAAGCACGGATGTCTATTGCCAATTTTGCTGTAGCATATTTGAGACATATGCATGGTACTGACAGGTATTACACAGCACTTCTGGGAGATTACCCTTCTGGAGTGTCAGATGGAGGCTAGGTAAGACATCCTGCAGTACTTAAAATAACCCTAAATGTCTATATGTAGGCAAATGAATGACATCCCTATTGTTTCAGGCATCACGAGTTATCTTGCCTGGCCTCAGCTATGCTTCAAAACACTGGGGATTTCCCAGAAGTTGTCTGTCATATCTGCATGGCTTCTAAAATGATACTAAATACCGAAGTCTGGGCAGCTGAATATAGCCCACTGTCTGATTCAGTCACTTTCCTTCAGATGTTGAATTCAGTTACCTCCACTTCAGTGCCTAGCACTGCCTTGAGATGTTATAAGATATTCTGCCTTAACATTAGCTACTGTCTTTTCTCAATCTTATAAAAGGGTGAACCAACATCTACAGGTGCCGTTATGTCTCCAGTGACTACAACTGAGGCTATGACAGGATTCAACTTCACACATCCAATTGTAGGTGTCTACACTTGTCCTGCATGTTCTGGATCTTGTAATCACTGTCAGTAAGATTCAGTTGTCTACAGGCACCCAGAGACATTACGGATAGCTTTGAATATTAGAGATACTCAGGTGGGCCATGTTTGTTTAGATTTATAGATTACGCTAAGAAAGAGAGTTGTGCAACCTAGTGGATCTATATGTCTCTCAGAGTCACAAGAAAATCAAGGAGTTTCTTGTGTTATTTGTGTACTCCAGCCCAGATGCTTTATTTGGTCAGGTTTTGACCAAACAAGGCTTTTCACAACCTCATCTCAGACTGGATCCAGCTGAGATGCTTCCTTTGATTTCCCTGAATACTGCATTGTGTTTACAGGCAGGATTCAGCTGATGCTGTAGGAGAAGAAAACACCCTTTTGTTATGGTACATGAACCAAAGAGGTTATTTCACCTGGAACCCCAGCGCGTTGGATAAAAGCTGTGACTTCACTGCAATGTACCTAATGTAGACTAATGGGGTAAGGTTACAGCATCCTAGCGGCGTGGCCCTAACCATGCTAGAGTTACAAAAATGCATTGCCAGGTGTCATGGAAGTACCCAAATGAAGGTGGATTGTGATGGGGTGATTTATAGTTCCTACTCTATGAGTCAGCCTGGGCCATTCATCCATTCACAGGTTTCTCATCAAGTCTTTTTCCCTTATGTTTGTCTTGGCATTGGCATTAATGCAAATAACTTTCAAAGCGGAGATCTCCTCCAGTAAATATCGCCACAGATGAGCTCTGGGTATAGAATGAAGATGTTACTAACCCTGCAGTTAGAGTTTAGATCTTGCGTGTTGGATTTTAACAAAACCATTAAATAAGCCTTCTTTGTTTGCAAGATTTCAGACTTACAGAGAAACACTTTCTTTCTTGTTTTTTTTAATGTGTGTTTTGTTTTTTTTAATGTGTGTTTTGTTTTTGTTTTCGTGCTTGGACCTGAGCAGTATCCAGTGATGGCTGTTTCTCTCTCTGCGTGCGCATGTATGCGTGTTTGTGAGCCCAATGCCATATTTGAAGTCTTTCACCTCATGCTTGTCTGACAGCTGACCAAGTACCGAAAGTGTCTGTCACAGACAGATTTTCACTGTAGTTCACAGCTAGCATAACAGAGGGAGAGGGGAGGGGAAAGACAGTTCACAAAATGTATGAGGAAACATGTTGGGAAGATGCAGGGATCTCTGCGCAGACAGAGCGTCTTTTGTCTCTCGGGCAGAATGACTCCCTGGCTCAAAGCCCACAGCGAAGCAAATAACAGAGCAGCTTCATTATGCCTTAATGCTGCTACATGACAGTACATCTGGGAATTAAATTATAGAAAAAGGTGGGCTCGCTTGCTCTATTATTTTTTTTGTAATCTCAAGAAGTTGCCATTGTCTCACCGTTCAATAGCTTCTTTGTTTTCACTAGATCAGCACACAAAGCCCAAAATTACCTTATTTGAAATAAGTTACAGTTGCACTGCAAATGTTTCTTCATATTAGTTTTCACTTCATTTCTAAAAGAACAAGGACCTATTATTGATCAGAGTTATACAAAACAGATGGTATTTTTCTTTTTTCTATCAGAGAATAACATAACCATATTTAGGTATGAATGGTGAGATTACCTTTTTAACAAAGTTTTCACATGTTAAAGTCTGATGTCTGGTCTAAGCTAATCATATAAATGTCCTGTAGTGATTAGATGGAAAAAGACATCAATGCAGCATGATTTAACCCACATGATTGCGTCCTGGAAATGCTTGCACTGCTCCATTGATTACAGAGATTTTTGCACAGGTGTATGTCTTAGAGATCACTAAAGGATCTTAATTTTTTCTGAACACTCAAAAATTTTGACTTTTTAATGAAGATCTTAATTTTTCTCTCTACTTAGATTTTTTTCCTTTTTTTTTTTTTGGTAAAGCCAGAAGTAATTTAACTTAAAAAAAAAATAATTCTGAATAAGTAAATAAAACTTTAAACAAGGTTATGTAAGAATCTGTAAACAACAAAACAAAGAAAAAATCCCCCCCCCAACCCCATATTAAATATTCACACCAACTATTTTTGTAGTTATTTACAGGTGGCATTTTACATTGTCACCATTTTGCTAATCACTGTTATCACCCATCTCCATGAACTGCCAGGAGTGATAAATGTCTTATTTTCTTCTGAGGTTCTTGACACTTTCTTCTATGCTTTAGTAGTTGCACATCCTTGTGTCATTCAGCTACAACATAATAGTGGCTTATCTTAGGAAGCAATGGCTCTGCTCAGAAATAGTTTATTGTTTCAGTAAGATAAATCTCCATGAGCTTTGCTATGTCAAGGGGAACTCATTTGGTGTCTGCATCTCTTCCAGATGAATAATTTCTTAAATATCCAGCTAAATCTCAGGAACTGCCGTTGATTCTGTACTGATTCCCACAATACCTGGGATTCTTGCAGGTATACAGATTTTTCATAAAGGAACCTGTTGGCATGTCAAACAGAGCCTGGAAAGGAGAGTCTGGAGAAAGCACCAATAACTTACTTGGTAGGCTTGTGAGCTATATGCTAGTTCCATCTGCAGTATTTTTCTCTTCTCAAACACCTACTTTGGGTTTAGAAGCCTAGAATTTTCCTAATGTATAAAATGAACAGTAATTTTCAGATTTTGAATTCGCACGGTAAGCCCAGAAGAAAGGCATAGCACATAAAACCAGTAAACACACAAATATGAGCCTAAAAGCTGCCAAATAAATTATGCTGTCACACATTTAGTTTGTAAGAAAGACAAGGTAAACAGAAATTTCTAAATGAAGGTACTGGAGTTAAGGCCTTATCTCTGTATGCTCTGAGGTTTTATCTATTGTATGTGTATATAGTTACATATATATTTACATGTATACACATACATAGACTCTCTATCCTTGTCCCCCTTTCTGTACATACATACAGAAGTATGCATATGTCTATACACATACTTATACATATATGTGTAGCAAATAAATCCCTACCAGGGACTGTTCTCTGGCTCTAAGACAAGTTAGTTACTCTCTCAGCCTCCAAACTGGATGACTGCATCAAAATTGCCTCTTGGGGATGGTCTCTGACCCACGATGATTCCTGAACCATGCTTGGATGTTTTTTGGGAAAGAGTTAGATAGACAGGTATTCTTCTACCTGTTACAGCGCTGAGTGAATGAATGGAGTCTGCAAAGCTATTAATTTTGGCTGTGTTGACTCGATCTCCACTGGCTGTAGTAGGAGCCTAGGTACCTGAACATAGATACCTCTGTATACATACATGCTCAAGGGCAGGTAAGCTGAATTCCACCTTTGTGCTCTCAAGGCAACCTGGAAAGTGAAAACTCACGGCTGAATTGATTTGCTCAGAGAGACATGTAAAGAGTTTTCTAAATGACTTTTTTCCTTGCATACCTTATTTTTAAAAAATAGAACCTTTAATGCACCATTTGAATGTTTTCTATCAATAGAACAATATTACAGGACAATAGAGAAACTCCCCAAAGAAGCAGATCCTTCCAAACCCCCAAACTAAAATCACTGCTCTTTCACTCCTACTGGTACTCATCCTGCACCAGTGAAGTCCGTTCATTTTAGTACAACAGAATAACAGCCATCTCTTATTATACTATAAATCGGCATGAATTTGGGGCCGTATGTTGACTGCACACTACAGGTACCTAACCTGGACGCTGTAAGCTTAATGGTTTATAATCTAAACAGTATTTAGACCACTTCATAATTTCTGTCTATCCATTAGATTTTCTCAGGATGGGTGGTGTTGGCTTGGTGCACACATTATAAGCAAGATATTTGCAAATTGCAGCAAGTCCAGCAGAAGCCCATGAAGATGACTGGGGCTTGGAGTTAATGACATAAGTGGAGATGCTGAAGAAGCTGCATTTGTTCAGCTTGGAGGAGAGAAGGCCAGCAAGGAATACCTAATTTATAATTCAGTAGGGGCTGTAAAGAAGACAGATACAGATTCTTCTCAAAGACGCACAGAAAATATACACAAGGGAATGGGTATGGGTTGTAAATCAAGGTGGGATGAAGAGGTATGGCCAAGTGAAAGTCCCATTTCATGGTTCTTATTGTGAGAAGCTTATGGGAAAAGAAAATAAGAGCTTCATCAGCATTAACATTGGGGAAGACAGAAGTTTCTCACGCTGATAAGAAGGGAAATGTTCAGTAATATGTCTGATCATGTGTCGTGAGGAAACCAGACCACCATGACAATCATAGAGATCCCAGGGATTAATATGGATGATATGAGTCCTTCTGCCTTTTTTCTTTTCCCCATCTTTCCCCCAGCTATGTTGAGGAGGGGTGGATTCTCCTGCAGTCCAGCAGTCTAGAAATGCTCATGGAGGATGACAGCTACTGCTTGTTCTGCTTCCTTTTTTTTTTTTTTTTTTTTTTGGTTGACACTGTATCTGCTTGAATAACTGCTGTATTTCTCCTCAATGCTCTCTCCCCTCCATTTTTCTGACTTACTTGCTGCCAGTCTGAAATAGCTTTAGTTATACAGGATAACCTATTTAGCGGTGCCCGCTAGTGGCACACATATGGTCCATATGGACCTCAGGTTTACGTTCTTGGAAATTTCCATACACTGCTAACTTTTCCAAGCTGTCCCCACCTCTGTTCTATGTAAATGTATGTCCTAAATCTTGTCACTTCCAGATCAATGGAGCAACTGACTTACTGAAAATCCTATTCTGCCAGTTGTTAAAGTGTGCAACTGATTTAAAACAGAGAGGCTGATTTTCTGGGGACTGCTCAAACCTCAGTGTTAAATATTCATTGCTGAGTCAGTTAACATTGACTGTGACTGTAGGCAATTAATATGAATTTCCCAAATGACAGCCATTTTCTCTTGCTAATTTCCTTTTTTTTGTCTCAGAAACAATTTCACATGGGCAGACTATGACAGGTTGCTATTGTGAATCTGCTGCAATGCTTCCAGGTATTCATAATACTGTTTGCATTGCTAAGTGTTGCGAGGGAAAAATATCAAAGTTAAGGGATTATGCTCTGCTGAAGCTGATTAAACAGTTCCTACAGTTTGCAGAGTTATGACAAATATAAACCTCTTACACGCAAACCCAAGTTATCCAGGTTGTCTGTTAATGAAACAGATGTCAGTTTGCTTAAATGCCAGGCTTCCTCTTTTTCTATACTTCAAATCCTTCAATTTCTGCCTGAGCAAAAGTTAGGAGTGTGCTCCTGCATAACATTTGCCTATATGGTAAGAAAATTCCTTAATTTGGCTCTTCCAGAATTAAAAAGGGGTTCTTCTAGAAAAAAGAAAATGTTGGAGAAGTTGGATCTCATCCCTTTGATCTGGTTTTCATCTTATTCGTAATTACTCCATTGGAAATGTAACTATAAAGTAGTTCAACAGAGGGTAGAATTTATGTGTCATAACTTAATCTTCTCACCTTAAGGATCTAATCTAACAGGCTGTATAGGCTTCTTGTGTAGTAAATGGAGAGAGATAGACAGCTGTAAGAGGGCTATGCATCAGATCTTTGCCGAGGTGTCTCCGAAGAGTAGGATAAAACATTCCATGCGAGACATTCACTTTATCCAGTGATAACGGACAGGCTACATTGGATCAGGTCCTTAATGTTTAGAAATCTGCAGTTAGGCAATATGCCTTGAATTTTCTTTAGGAGTTTAGAAACATGTAAAAAAAAGATATTGCAGATTCTCTGAGAATTACGTGGTGATGAAAAGTTGGAATCAACTTTGTAAAAGCAGTTTGAGTTTTCTCAAGTGGTGTCAAGGCAAATAACATTGACAAAAAATAAGATTATGAGGGTCCAGCTATTTTAGCAGGAAATTTGATTGACATACAAGGACACTCAAACAGGAAAGATTCCTAGTTAATAGGTAGCAAGACTTAAGAGAAAATAAAGGTTAACTGGAAGATGATATAGCTAAATTGTAATATAGCCATACTATAGTTAAGGAGTATAATAGGCATAGTTTGTTGGGTTTTTTTAACTTGGAGATGTGTTCTTATTACAGATATTTTGTATTGTACCACAAGGACTGATCTTTTCTATGTCCATTATATAACCCTTTTAAATGAAGCATTTTTCTATCTCAGTGATGCATTTATAGGAACCAGGATAGTGTCCTTGGACATATGGGTGGTTGCAAGAATATCTCTCTTTCCACTGTGAGCAAGTATCTTCATACTTGCAAAAACCACCTGAAAGGAAAGGGGACATGCAACTAGCATGGATTACTCAGCAGTTAACATTAGCTATGTTCTTTAAGTCCACAGGAGCCTTAACATTTGGGCATTGGGAAGTCATTGTATTCCCAGGCATGCTACTTACCACTTTTATTCTTTAAAGTGATATAAACAAAGCAGCATGTCTGTTCTCCCTGCTTCTTAAAAAGAGGCTTTATCCCAACATTTGGTGCAAATAGCATCATATTCACAGACACTCCTGCACTGACCCAGCACTCCACCACACCGAGGATAGGTGAGTGAATGGCTGCACTC
Source organism: Haliaeetus albicilla (assembly GCF_947461875.1). Lineage (NCBI taxonomy): Eukaryota > Metazoa > Chordata > Aves > Accipitriformes > Accipitridae > Haliaeetus > Haliaeetus albicilla. Next base: position 5,290,466 of record NC_091500.1, on the reverse strand, counting down.
CTCTTCTGCAGCTGCTCTTTGAGATCAGTGGGAATAACCCCACAACAGTAACACTAACAGAGGATATAAGAAGGAGTTACTCTTTTGACATGGATGCCACTTCCAGGAGTAGGACAGTATGACTCATTTACATATATTTAGATGGCCAGAATATAGATGCCCACACCTCATCTGGTCAGCCCCACCCTTCCTTTAGAGACGACAGAGAAAAATATGGGCTTGAGGGGAGTGAACTCATTTTAAGGTGCAGCTAAAATAGGTGAGATGTTCATATACTTCTTCATTGGCTTTAGCCACAGTCAAGACTATCTCAGGTGAAGATGTCAACACTGGACATAGGGGCTTGCCCATACATAGGCAACTAGAGCAATTTGAGATGCCTCAGGACACCCAAGACACCCACGGCATGAGTCTGACAGGAAAGGGAGATATACAGAAGATCCACAGCCTTCTGGAGCAGCAGCTGGATACTAGATAGGACACCACTGAGTGCTTAAAATGACATTACATATATATGTTTAATCCCATCCTATTTTTCCACTGGTAAGAACAGTAACTTGGTCATCTTGCTCGGAGGTACACACTACATTGTAGATACTCAAATCTTCAATGACCAGTGATGACTACTACCCGTAAAGTCAGATGACCTCAGTCTTACCCTTACAAGTGCATCTAAATTCAAAAGACTAAGATCATGTCAATATGTACTGAAAGTACCTATTAGCAAAGGTTGCAAAACTCAATGTTCTTCTTTAGTCTAAAACTGAGGTAGGAATTTTTACTCTTCTGTGTGTGTAACACATATGCTCTGTTGACGACTTTGATCCACAGTAAAGCAGTCATGGATAATAGTCACACTGATTTACTCATATTTGTTCTGAATTTAGAAGGCCATAACAGTTAATCCCATCCCAGATGACATGGCAGGTAGTCCATTATGTACTGGATATTAATACATTCAGTAACACAAACATGTATTGTTTAAAGCAAACAGGCAAGCCAAATCCCCTTGACTGAACTTGGAACAGATTAGCCAACTCAACATTACCAAAGCCACATCAAATCTTCACAAGAGTTACTGTCATCTATTAACTTACTGCTTAGTCCGTTGTTGCAATCATGAGGACAGTTTCTGAAGGGGATTCTTTTGGGGTGAGGTGTGCAAGTAGAGCTCATTAGAGTTCCTCTGAAATTTTGAAATGATGTAGAATGGAACAAGATCTTCTCTTCATATCTATTCCAAAGGAGACAATAAACCTTGCTCCCTGGTGCTGCAGCTGCTACCCAAAGGGAGAAATTAATATCTAGTATCTATCTAATTTTTAGACAACTAATTCTAACTTACATAAAGTTCTAGAACTGGCAGAGGAATGCTGGTCTCAATCATTTCCATAGCCTTATCTGTTGCAGGGAGAAGTTAACAGTACCACAATTCAATGGGTTCTTTCATGGACACTGTATTTCTCTGAATCTATAAAAACTGGCCACGTAATCAGGTTTCTCCCTAAGGAATTAGATCCCCAAATATAGATAGCTGATCTTTTAAAATAAACTTGTTCTCATTTGCTTGGTGTACCAAATGTCTCATGAGATACAATGATAAACTTTTACCTTTAGCTAACTGAATTTTTAGTTAATAAATACTGAGCTAAAGCCACATTCCTCGGTTTCTTGTCAAACCGGTTGTTGATTTCAATTTAGTACTATTTGAGGAACTGCTTGCTGAATAAAGAAAACTTCCATACTAGCACAAATTTCCAGCATTATTGGCTAATTAAGGCTTTGTCTAAACTGGCAGCTGGGGACTTTAGGCAATCTCATGCCCATATGCACTAACCATTTACATTGTAAATCTTTTGGCTAGGTCTTAAGTGACAGTCTTGCCTGATGCTGCAAAAAATGTTGGCATGAGGCTGATCTGACCCCTTCATACCATGTGCTTTGAAATTATCTGGGCACACAATCTGTAAGCACTATAAATCGATCTGCTGCAATCCCACAAGTCCCTGTTTTTGACTTCTTGCAGTTCCTGAAAATCCTTTATTTTCTTTTTGCCACCCATAAGCACAGACAATCTCAGAAAAAGGTAGACAATTCACCATGGATTTCAAAAAGAGCTCAATTTCATATGGTATAAAGGAAACTGTGATTCACCTTAGCCCTTAGTCAGGTAATATGAAATATCAGATACATGATTTATAGTCCTTGGGAACAGGAGGGGCAGTTAGGTTCACTATGGACAATTCAAACTTGTTCGCAAATATCAGATTAGATCTCCTTTGTACAACACCATGAAGACAATGCCTCAAGGTAGCTCATGGCAGAGGCATAACATTTAGCAGGATAAAATAAAATTTACCTTGCAAACTTTTTTATGCACAGATTTTTTTTCAAGTCTTACTTTTTGCAAAGATCTTACTTTCATTACATGAGCATCTAAGAACAAATTGACCATTTGTCTTACATGCATGTGCAATACATATTGAAGAAAAATATTTTCAAGACTAATAGTCTTGAAAACACAGGGAATGCTAGAATTTCTCAGACCACTCAGAAAGCAGCCTGTTTTTACTGAGTTGAAAACAGGGCATTTTTTTTTTGCCACTCCTGGCATTTAGTTTAGTGGCTAACAGTAGTTTTAGCCCTTATTCTTTGCAGTTCTTCTCCTTTTTTCCTCCAGATTTTCTGCATTTCTCATTGTCATCAGTACTACTTATTCTTCTGATTAAAAGGATGGATGGTGATTTGTAGTATCTGCCACCTTAAGCTCTTTCAGCTCCACAGCATACATACATAGTACCATCCAGCCTAAATCCTGCTTAAATTAGAGCTACATCTTAGATTTTTTGCATAAAGTGTCCCTTTTCTTAGGCAGAAATAAAGGTGCTCACACTGAGGGAAGTAGGTATTTACATTAAGAGAACAGCATCCCTTTCAGGAGGGACTGAAGTTCCAGCTGAGAGAGGGAAACATGTGGGATAAGCAGACTGGATCTTCCTCTGCAGAGGCTGCAATGTGAGCAACCTTACAGGTGGCCTGGTTAGAAAGGGAAAATTACTGAACAGAAGAAAACGCCTCCTGAAAAATACTGGCAGAGAAATTTCCTGCCAGCCTGGGAGCTGTGAGCCTGGGAACTAAGCCTTCAAACTAGAAACATCCCTGAAAACTGCAGCTGGCCTCTTTGAAGTATACCTGGGGTACCCAGAGGCCGGAGGCATCCTGAGATATCGTCCATAAGCACAAGAAACTGTAACAGCAAGTTATCATCTGAAAAAGCAGAAACAGTCTGGGAAAATAAAACTGGTCTGAAAAAAACCAAAATATCATCATCTATCGGCTGGTACAGGTGAAAAATTGAAATTAACAGCATCTGTTGGTTCCTCCAGGTGGTGATGTCCTATGCCCTCTTATGTCTCTATGATATAAAAAGGACTTAATTATTATCCACAATGGAGCCTCTGTCTCTGAGAACTTCCCGTTCTGCATGTCCCTTCCCTTATTTCCCTGCATGAACTTTCTATGAGATTGCAATACCTTAGGTTGATTTACTTGTCTTGGCAAACACCCATGGAAAATTTCCATGGACCCTGAGGAGAGGATCCTCTTCCCACCAGCCCGTGAATCCAATCTGAATGCAGATCTGACTTAAGGAGACGCAGTGGGGTTGATACATTTCGGAAGATACTTCTCACAACTGTCACTACCATTTTGGGTCACTTCTTACATAATGTTTTTATTTGTTTCATTTTTTGTAACAAAAAGCAAAGCCACATTCACAGTTCAGCAAAAAACTGAAATGTGTGCTCCAGTTCATTCTCTTTCAGGACAAGTGGGAAAATAGATACTTTTAGAATTTTTACTCACACTCCTCTGATCACAACGAGCTTTTAATACATTCATTATCTTAGGCAATTGTTTAAATGCTGTTTTGTACATGAATCACTTTTCAAATAAGGGTCTGAATTGTTACGGGCCCTCAATCAAAGGGTGCATTGCTCAGTTAGGAAAAAACGGAGGTATCCTTCTGTCCAAAATATGGAATAATTAGAACACCATGGAAACTGCCTCAGTCCTACAGCAGAAACAGTCCTATTGCACAAACTCCTATAAGTAGAGGTGGAATGGTAAAGTAAATATCTTGGTGGATAGTTCAGCCTTTCTGCTGTGTATATTTTATTTCCATCACAAAGCACTGGAGGAGCCAAACTGCCCAGCACTCATAAGAGCTAAGTCCTCTGTGTAAAGATACAGACTCTAGCCCAGTTTTGCACTGGAAAAATCACATCATTGTCACCTTTGCTTATATACTACTGGGAACCAGGCTTAGGTAGACAGAAGGATACGCTTATTTAAACAGAAAAGTGATTGTGAAGCCACTGAGTTCAGCTTCTGCAATTTTGTGCATGTAACAAATAAATGGCTTGATGTATATTGGGCTTTTGGTGTTTCTGGAGCTGCAAATTTTTGAAAATAGCCAAGATAATCAAATGATACTAAGATATTACCTAATACATTACAGCAGTAAAAGAGAAGTTTGTAATATTGTCTCATCTGGAACTCATACAGATAAAACATTTCTTGTCATCATTTTGGCAAGGAAACAAACTTTTCCCTATGTCCATTCTTAAAAAATAAAATCAATGTACTTTTAATGAAAGGAGTGAGAATTAATTTTCAGACTCTCTAGGAAGACTGTGGAAATTAATGGTATCAAGATATGAAGTAATTTGAGGTATTGGTCTTTCTTTTTACCTGTTTTGACTTTATATCTTAAAGAGTATCTGATCACATCCAAGCTGAGAAACCTTTTCTGTCTTTATCATGCATGTTTCCAAGTGGCATAAGCAATATTTAGGTTTTTACCTGGCTGTTACTGTAGACACCAGTAGCATACAATGTGAGCAGTACAGTCAGAACATGAAGTTGTCTCTAGGTTAATTTACCTGCTGATATTACAGTAAATTAGTGTGGCAGTCATCATACCACAGGTTTCAGGATCTGTAGAGCCTCATACTGAAGGTATTCTTTGTAATAGGTATTCCTTAGCTATTTAATTGTATCACACCTGTTGCAAGTTTCAGCTAATCCCTGCCATTTACTCAGGCACTATCTATCACTTTAAATCAAATACACTTTTACAATCATTTCACAATCAGTTAAACCTGGCTTAACACAGAATGACTCCCAGCAACTCCCAAGGGAGTGTCATATTTAAATAATCCTGATATTTAATGTCTATTTTAATGGACAAATAAAGTGGATCAAAAGTAGCTTTACCTTATTTTTTATAGTATTAAAAATAAATGAAGTCTTACATTGTCCTAGAAAAACAAATTCTACCATACAGTAGTGATATGAGGGCTGCAGAACAATCAGAAACAATCCAGTTCTTGATGCTGGGGCCCTTCTGTGCTAGTGTTTGACAAATTTATGGCAGATTTACATAGCTTTGGTATGCATGAAAGTGTAGAAAATGGCTTTTAGCACTGAAAGCCACTCTGCCAGCTGGGGAGCACAGCAGCTATCTTTGTGTTCTCTCTAATACTATGTGCATATTATGGAATAGGCAGTATTTGGCATTGTCGGCTGCCTACCAGCTGAGGAGTCCCTCATAGTATGGCTGTTCCCAGCCAGTTTTGAGGAATTCACTTGCATTCTCCAGAGTTTAAGTCTCAACAAGGGTTTCGGGCAATTTGTTCTACACTGGGCCTCGGTAATATTTAACATAGTTTTGCAAATGTCAAATGACAGAAGTTTAAGCACTCACGGTCAGGCACTATCTGAAAAGCAGGTTGGAAAAATGTTGGGGATAAGCAATTGGATCGTTTAAAGATTGTAGCCTGAACACCAAATCACGTTCTCAGAACATAATGTAGGACAGATGTTTGCTACATTTCTTACAGCTCCATATCAGAAGTCTAGGATGCAAGACTAGAAGGGACTTTCTGAGCTGTTAATTCCAGTCGCACTGATGTTGCGGATAACTGACTTAGATTGTTCCTTTTCAATTCATAAAATGTCCTCTTAAAACAAATTTATATTTCTTGTCACAATAGGTTGTTTTCAAACTTTGGCCAAGCACTTTAAACTTTATTTACAGCTGCTGTTGCTTTGCTAAGGAAGTGTGTTAAACAGAAGTACAGAATATAACATTCCTCAGTAACAAGAGTCATCTTGTCGATAAACATGAATTATCTTTCACCATAGAAAATCAATATTATCTTTTTCTCTGAGTACACAAAAGGATTCCTCACCGCAGTTTACACCACACAAACATTGAGAGTCTACAGCCAGGAAGACCTCTCCTAACTGTCCTTGAACAAGGGAAAGCAGGAAGGAGAATAGCAAAATTTTAGACATAAAAAAATAGATAAAATCAGTCTTTTATTCTCTTTTTAACCACTCCATGTTTAATCACATATTTTTTTTAACCAGTAGAAGTAATTCAAAGACCTTGTAATGCCATGGATCACAGGTTGAAAGCCGTGTTAAAGTAAAGCAGCAGTATCTTAGCCAAAAATCAGTAATTTCGAAGCTTTGTCGAGGAGGCTTGTGGACGGATGTCATGATTTAAGCCCAGTCAACAACTAAGCACCAAACAGCCACTCACTTGCTTCCCTCACACCCAGTGGGATGGGGGAGAGAATTGGAAAAAAAAACAAAGTGGAACTCATGGGTTAAGAACAGTTTAATAGAACAGAAAGGAAGAAACTAATAATGATAATAATAACAATAATAAAATGACAATACTAATAAAAGAATTGGAATATACAAAACAAGTGATGCAAAATGCAATTGCTCACCACTCGCCGACTGATGCCCAGTCAGTTCCCAAGCATATAGTCTAAACAGAAGGTCAGTTTGTTGCCTTTGTTCAATCATGAGAACTCAGCATTTACCTCCCGCATTTTAATGGCATGCTTTGTAGTTTTAATTTAACAGGAGAAAGGAATAATGCAAATATTTGCATTCCTGAAGAGGTATTGATATTTAATATTCAGAGTAACCATAAAGAGAAACCCTCCATAAAGTTCACAGGCCTTATGCACTCAAAATATTAATAGTGAAGAATGGTATTCTATCTGCCTATCTGTCCTAGCGCTAATGAAAGGGATAATATATAAAGCATAATGAAGCATCATTCCAAAGCAAGTGGTTAGCTAGTCTATATTTTAAGTACCCTCTTTTGCTTCATTTACTTCAATTTCATGTGCTTCAGTTAGATCCCTAGAAATAAGTAAAAAAATCTAGTTTAGTCATTCACTTGCAATTATAAAAATATTTACAGAGGTTTGCCATTGGACCATTATTATTTAAAAATGGAATATGACTAAACTGCCATAGGCTTTAAGTGCTGTTATAATAATCAGATCCACTGGTACCCAAGTGATCTGCTTTTTCTTGAGACATAGTCATTGTCCCTGCAGTTTAAAATCAATGTTTACTTAACAAAATCCTCCTTTCACAGAGCCTGGGATGTTCAGGCAAGTTGTTTTCTGGTCTATTTTCTTAACATATGCTGTGGGATTTCATGCCATATTTCCCACTTTGAGGACAAATCTTTTATGGAAATCAGAGAAGCTAGGCTGTTGCACAGGATAACCTTAACCTTTATAGTAATTGCTCCACATACTCTGCTTGCACGATTGCCAGTTTGTTCATCTGAAAAAAGTCTCTTCCATGACATCTCAGTGATGGTTTACAACCAGTTCTCCTGCAAGTGGGTGGCAGTAACCTCATATTTGCATTTCCTTCTGAAGGAACAGGGAAATGAAGCAAGGATGGCAAGGTCTGAACCTAAGCCATGTCAAATGGATATTCAGGGTAGCTAGAGGACCTTTTTTTTTCCTCAAAAGTTTTTGTTGCTCTAGAAAGACAAAATATTTGATCTTTTCTTATTTTTATTCAGCCAGTTCTTTGATGTAAAATGATATAAAATTCTGCTCCAAAATGGCTAGATATGGCTTTTCCAATACAGTATATATTAGTATACACTTTATCCCATAATCAAGGTACATGTTTTCCTGTAGCATAACTTCCTCCTTTTTTTAGAGGTGATACAAGACATGAGTATTTATCAGCCGTATCATCTCTGACACTATTTCAGAAAACTACTGACTGCTCACAGTATTAAAATATTACTCCAGTGATATTGACTGGCTAGCAAAATCATGAATTTCCTTTAGCTGGCACCGATGCACTGAATGATGATTATACAATATGTGACCTTTTCAATGCTTATAAATATTATACATGCTTTTACAGAAGTTAGTTTCAATGTTGTGTCAAAATATTTACTTACTTATTGTGGATTGGGGCTTATAATGAGCTAAAGGATCCTGCCTCATTCATCCAAAGTAATTGAAGGCATAATTGACTGAAAGCAATTTCGACGAGCCACCTGTATGAAGGAGCATTTGTTGAAATTGCCTTTTCCCTGTAAGCAATTATCAGATTTGTTACTGACAGTATCACATTGAGCTTCATTAACCAACAGGTCCTGAATCCTGCAAAACTGAACGTGCTTAATTATAATCCCAGCCTACTAGGCTTACTATTGCAAATGCATCCTAACCATAAAAATTAAACTTATTAATTGCAACTTTAATGCTGAATGAAGCAATAGCTGAACTAGATTTTTCCAGTTTGCCTTTGGCATGGAGATTGTGAGGCTGGACAGGGAAACACTATAATTATTGACAACTGGAAGGAGTTTTTGTCATCTTTTTAATATCCCTGAAAACTGAGATGTAATATTGTACTAGTTGACAACTTCATATTGCAGCACTCTCACTGCTAAACAATAATTTTGTGGGCAGTAGAACTACTGAATCTGCAGATGGGATTTAGCTGGCAGATTAAGACATCTATACTTAAGTGGCTATGTGTAGGTGTGTACTAGGTGTCCAAATCACATTGCAGTCAACAAAGCTCACTCAATACAGGGAACTCTACAGCTGTTCAGCTGACCAAGTATCTGACTAGCTCCAAGAATATCATCGGTTTTCTCTTGTTAGGGGCACAAATTTCCATTTCTGCTCTCTGTCTAGTCAGTAATTTTCATGTCATTTTAGAATGCATACCTACAATGAATTAGATGCCACTAAGCAAAGCAATGCTAAGAAATAATCCTGAGCACTGGCACCTGGTTGCTGTGTTTGCATGGGTCCTGGCTTGCTGTTGGCCTGGGACAATTTGCACGCTCCCAAACAATTCCTGGGCATGATCTGAGAGTTAACATGGACCAAAGACCATTACTAAGAGACCGTTTGGTTGTGGCTGCCTGGTTTTGAAAGTTAAAAACCTCTAATAGTATGGCATGGCTTGTCTATGCACTTGTGCCTATGGGCACAGTGTTAAGTTTAGCTACAGCCAGTGAAATCTGTCTTTTTTTGTCAAACATACTAAGTCGAAGAGTGGGTTCAAATGTTGTTAAGGTAAATAGTGGCTGCCAAAAATAGATGTGCAGATGAAAGGTGACTAGATATGATGATAGCATTTAAACCAGGCTAACAATACACTAGCTGAGGTAAACATGACTCAATTATACTAGCCTAAAATCATGTAAGTAAAATTTGGGGCACAAACACCATTGCATGTTTATATAAAAGTGGGCTACCATGGTTTCTTCTCGAAGGTCATACCTGAGACATTTCAACCACACTCCTGCCCCAGGACTTGTGTGCTTGCCATGGTGATTTAGTGCATTCTGTCACATTCACAGATGGCAAGGGCATGCCAATAGACCCTCCTTTATTGAAGACTACCTGGGCAACCTAAACATTGTCAGCCTCTGTTCTGCTGCTGTCAGAATCTGCCACATTTGTGCTCTGAAAGAGGGAGTGTGTATCTCACTGCGTGCTCAGGCGAGGTCTGGTGTAGCTCCTGAACCCTGCCTAGGAAATGTATGGGATGGTGCTCATGGATCCAAGCCCGAACAGCTTCAGGGACCATTCTAACACTTCAGCAATGTAGGCAAAAATCAAATTCCAGTGCAAAGCCATGTTCCCCAGCACTGTTGGATTCACTAATACAGGTGCAGTTTTTGAGAACGTGTTCATTCAAACAGGATTCACTGTCTTTTACTAACCCTCTGCACATGAAATGTATTTTAAGTCAGTACAGTGCAACACGTAATGCCCCATTGAAGTGGAACAGTGTGTTGTGTCAGTGGAGCTCTGAACTGAAATCTTTGCTAAAGCTCTTTGGAGGTGACTTCCAAAGCCTTAGGAAATGACCTTTGGTCAGAGGACTTGTAATGTATCTTTTTATTCTGTAATAAAATCTGCAAATTAAAAAACTTCTGACTATATTAGGGAGAGGTTAAAATGCTCTCAGCTTATGTCCACACCACAAAGACAACCCAGCATGTGTAGTGTGAGTTAACGCAGAACCTGAAATGCAAAAAGTAAATTTCATAAATGCTTAAGTTAACATATCTGTTTCAGGAAGCACCAAAGAGTAGGTACCTGCTGCCTCAAGTTGGCTCCAGTCTGATGGTTCTTTATCATATGCCATTCCACGCTGTATATAAGACCTTCAGTGCTTTGCTTTGCAGATCATTCACTGAATTCAACACCCCTATCTGTGAAGCAACATGGTTTTGAAGATGAACCAGGAATTCTCTCTCATAGGTGAGATTTGACTTGTTTTTTTTTTCTTTGGTTACTGATCGCATAAATAAATAAATAAATAAATGAAGTCGTTCTGGTCAGCTTTACAAAACAGATACAGGGGCAGCCCCTTAAATCCAGGGTGCTCTTATTAAAGTGCACAAGTCATGCAGAGTAAACCTCTTTGTTACAGTGTAACAGGACTTGATTCTGAGTTGCAAACCTTGTTCGTTTCTCACATTGCCTTCTTATGGCTCATTAAACAAATGATTCCTATCCCTAAACTTTTTCATACCCAATTCTGAAATTCTATAAAATAATTGATGGGAGCAGTCTAGGAGTCAAATGAATTGTTCTTCTGGAGCTTTCTCACTTTCTTTTCCCAAAACTCTGCTTAGGGTCTTTATGCATATTGAAATAACTTTTTTAAATCTTGGGGAAAAAAGAAAAAAGAAAAAAAAAAGACATCAAATCCCCTTACAAAAGATCCTGTTGTGAATCATAAAGGATACAAAAAAGAATTTAATCCAACTATCTTTAGTAATGTCTAGAAGTGCTGCTCTGCCTGCATTGCAAATATTACATTATTCTTCATGGGTGTGGATTTGTTTGGTAGAGGATCATCACAAAATTAAAGTCAATATCTGTAAAGCTATCTCCTGAAACTTGTTTTCATTATTGATGTATTTATGACACTATGTTAAGCGTAGTCATAGGGAAGCCTGGCACAGAAAATAAACATTTTGCAAGAAAACTTTATAACCTTAAAAATCTTTCCTTTCCTCTTGGGTCAGCTGCTCCCCTTCCATTCACATATGAAATAACTTTCAAACGTATTCGTTAGTAGTTTTTCCAAAGAGCAATCAGAAGAAGCATAGATATATTCAGAGCTGAAATGCCTCAGTATGCCCATATTGGCACATCTACACTCCCTTTTTTTTGACAATTCTCTAGAAGTGCAGTTGAGAAACAAAATATAGCCTGAAACTGATTTTTCTCCAACATCAACCTGATTCAGAATCAGGTTTTGACTTGGATGTATTTTGTCAGTTATGTTAATAACATTTGATGGGCTTTATATTTAAGATACTGTGGTGGTGTGCTTCCCCCAATCTGACCTGTATTTCCCATAACCCTGCTCAAGTGATAACCACCAGCGGTGGTCGTAATGGATGCATCTGGTCGTGATGGCTGCATCTCCCTCAAAGTGGATTTGGGGGAGACAGGTAACAAAACAACAGCCAAGGGCTAATTTGAGCAATGCACCCACCTAACCACAGTGCTGGTCAACGGCTGACTCAAGCCAAATTTGGAAGAAGATAACATCTGTAGTAGTAAATATGACTATGAGTCAATTATCTTACTCCATAACTAGTGGATAGCCCAAGGCCCATTGAGGCTGCATGCCAGGCAGTGGGCTGCATGCCAGGATCTCTCCTTGAGTAGGGATGCCTCTCAAGGTTATTCCTCGAGGTCGAGAGATTCCTTGCCTCAACAGATTCTCGGTAAGTGATTCACAGCATGCTAAACTTTGAAATCTTAGCTAAGTGATACAGAGGATTGATTGCGCATGTATAATCCTTTAGACATAAACCATTGACCAAGTCTGGGACTAGGAATGGACCCAGCCACACCTAGACTCCTCTCTAAGAAGAAGTTTAGAAAGCAAGGGAGGCCATTCTGAACCTTGTGACTCAACGGGAGGGTGTCAGTTTTGTCTGACCCTGTCCTCTATGCAGTAAATACCAAGTGAACCTTGCCACCAAATCTTGTTAAACCACTGCCACATTTACTATCAAACTTTGTTAAAATGCTGTTTTATAACAATAAACACATTGCTACTTCTCTCTTCCAAGTGAAGTGTGTCACTCCATCCATGACAGATGCATTAATGTTTTTTTGTGGAAAATTTGGTTCAATTAGAGAAAAACCTCCAAATCTAAAGGGAGGTGAAAATATTAATTTAACTGTTAAATCACCTTTTAATTAGAAGCAGTAAAGTACCTCTGAAAGAATCCTTGGCTAAGGCAACACAAATTCAACAACTCTTTTCCTTTTCTCATTTGGTTATTGACTAAATAATTGTAAGGTATGATTTGGTTATTTTTAAGTCAGGGGAAAATATTTTTATATTAGGAATTCTGCCCAAGAAAAATTCCACCAAAGAACTGTTTTGTTTGGTGAAGAAAGAATGAATGAGAAATCAATTGATAGATGACTAGTGTCATCTATCTTGACTTCTATAATGCCTTTGACATGATCCCACACAACATTCTGGTTGCTAAATTGGTGAGATATGGGTTTGACAGATGAACTGTTAGATGGATAAGGAACTGACTGGATGGCCACATCCAAAGAGTTAAAGCCAATGTCTCAATGTCCAAGTGGAAATGATTAATGAGTGGTGTCTTTCAAGGGTCTGTACTGGGATCAGTACTATTCAGTATCTTCATCAGTGACACAGTGTGATCGAGTGCACCCTCAGCAAGTTCACAGATGACACCAAGCTGAGTGGCGCGGTTGATTTGCTAGAAGGAAGGGATGCCATCCGGAGAGACTTTGACCGCTCAAGGAGTGGGCCTGTGCAAACCTCATGAAGTTCGAGAAGGCCAATTGCGAAGTCCTGCACCCAGGTCAGGGCAATCCCCAATACCAGTACAGACTGGGGGAGTCTGCCCTTCCACTCCACCTTTGTGAGACCCCACCTGGAGTACTGCATCCAGCCCTGGGGTCCGCAGTACAAGAAGGATGTGGACCTGTTGGAGCGGGTCCAAAGGAGGCCATGAAGATGATCAGAGGGCTGGAACACCTCTCCTGTGAAGGCAGGCTGAGAGACTTGGGGTTGTTCAGCCTGGAGAAGAGAAGGCTCCAGCGAGACCTTATAGCAGCCTGCCAGTACCTAAAGGGGGCCTACAGGAAAGCTGGTGAGGGACTTTCTACAAGGGCAGGTAGCGATAGGACAAGGGGTAATGGCTTTAAACTGACAGAGGGTAGATTTAGTTTAGATGTAAGGAAGAAGGTCTTCACTGTGAGGGAGGTGAGGCACTGGAACAGGTTGCCCAGAGAAGCTGTGGATGCCCCATCCCTGGAAATGTTCAAGGCCAGGTTGGATGGGGCAACCCAAACCTTTCTATGATTCTAAATTAAAAATTACGCAACCGCTTACATTCAGGCAAAGAATCAGTATCCTTCATCCATCGATCAATCAATCAGTTGATAAATCAGCGTAGGACAAGCTGTAGAAATGCATACAGATTCCCAAGGCACTTTTATGTTTTTGAAAAGTAGTCAATATTTAGTGACTAAGCAAAATTTCCCTCCTAATTTCTTTGTCCTTTGACTTTAAAAGATCATAATAAGAAATTTTCAGTACCAAAAAAGCAATACCTGCTGTTGGTCATCAGCTGTAATAATCTTTTCTTGAGAATACTAATTAATTTCACCCAATGAAAATGAGAAAATGATTTAGAACTTATTTAACCATAGTTAAAGGAAGGTGAAGCATATAAGTATACCCTGAATTTGCAGATTCTGTTTCAACACTACTGTCAGCATTCCCTAGAGTCATTATCTGTCCATTATAGCAAATTATATTGAAGATAGGATTTAAGATGCTAGACACTTGCTATGCAAGCCAAAAAAGAATGTCTTCTAGCAAAACCCATGAGTTTGATTACAAAGCAGCTAATCCCAATTTACATCAAATGACCTGATTGAAAACTATCAGATTTATGTAAAGCTTCTGATAATTTTTAAAAGCTTTGATTAAGTTTATAAATGGGAACTACACCTTTGGTCAGATGATAATGAACTTCTAAAAATGGCAATGGATGTGTAGAGGAGAAATAGTAGTTGTAACTGGCTATTAGATGAATAGAGATTATTGTAATGTGTTTATTCTGCTGTGGACTCTGGCCTCACTCAGCAGCAAATCCATCTTCTCTCAGCGCTTAAAGGTAAAACTGGGTGTAGTAAGTCTTTGGATAAAATAAATATAAATAATAGTGAGACTATATTTGCTGTTATGGTAACTAAAGTGGAAAATATCTTTTTTTTTTGCAAAAAATCAAGGAGCAGAAGAGTCTTGTTTGTCAATTATTAAATTTAAAATGAAGAGGCACTTTCAAGGAACCAATAATACCTATAATAAAAATAATGTTTTTCAATTTTTAATTTCCTTCAGAAATGGTGATAGAAAGATCTATAGAGAAAATGAACTTTTAAGGTATTTTTATAATATTCATCAGAAAAAATAGTTTTTACTTTTCAAAATGCTGAAGATAAGATAATAAAGAGAAAATCAATGAAAGCTTTGTCTTACTTAATTTGCTTGCAAGACACTCCACATAGTCCTTGTTTATGGATCCTAAACATAGGATCCATCTTTTTTTTTACACTGTTTTTTGAAATCTCTCTGAAGAACGGCAATAATTTTCCCAAATTAATTTTGCCAATATGACACACTTTAGATCAGAATTATTCTCCCCAGAGATAAGCAAATGCTTTAGTTCAGTCCCAGTCTGTTGGTTTTTTTCCTATTGAGATTATCAACAGTGTGTTAGTTATGAAGTATCTTTTTAATGTTGATTCCTCTTTGTACAGAGACAAAAAATATTTAACCTGTGTCAAGAGACAGGTCATACTTTCAACTATGTGTTTCCATTTCTTACCTTGCTTTTTGGAACAAGGCTACCTATGGAGTCTCAGGTATGTGATCCAGAAGTAATAGCCCATTAATTTTCATTATTACCATGAAAACAACATTAGATCACCTTAAAATTTTCTCTTGGCAAAAATATGACTTAAGTAGATAAGACGTAAGCTTCACAATTTTTTGTGGAGTCATACATGTGTATTATGTTTACATTTTTGATTTTGATACTACAGACTAAGTTGAAACAACAGTGGCAACTAGCTATTACTGCCAGTTTATTTGTGTAAAAAGCGTAGACCTCATCAAAAACATAGACAACATCACAGATAAAAGGAGTTGGATAAAATTACTTGGAGTGGAGCAGGACACAGCAACAGAACTGACACCTTAAGTATTATTACAGCATTCCTGTAAATATGGATGTCTACATCTGAAGTAGTTACTTGATTTCTCTGAAGTGAATGAGAAGAAGGCAGCATTATAATGAGGTGATTCATACTGGAGACTTTAGTATTTGCTGTAGGATGAGATGAACTGAAATCTGGAAACACCCATTTCCTCTTTTGACCACAATAGGGAGACTAGTAGGCTTTCAAACTGATTTTCACTTGTTTGCCAGAAGAGGAGGAACACTACCTTCAAGGCTTACTTCAATGACCTACTTTGCAAGCAAATAACTTGAAGAGTAGTATCTAAGTAGAGAGCAATTATTCTCTGGTGCTTGCATCTGGATCACCTAGGAAAAGGACAAAAGTTTAAAGAACAAGTTGGTTTTTTATCTATGGTAGAAATTCCATTGAACACCAGTCTACTAACTATAAATTAAATATATTCACAAATACGTATATACATAGATACTTCAGTATATACACATATATGCAGTTTACTTTTTTCTCTTTACTGACATTTTAAAGAGGAATTTTTGCCCTTTTAACTGAAAAATTTTTATTTCAAACATTACTTTTCTCACAAAATTTAACCACAAAAGTTAACAAAAAAACCCCAAAACACATTTTCAAGAGTATTATTGAAAAGGTCCTTCTAACCTTCCAGGTTGAACATCATCCTTAATTGCCTTAATGTGGAGAATAGTTCCTTCCTAAACCTGCTTTTTTCTGGAAATGGGCACAGCTCACTGCAAAGTTACATGCAGCAAAAAGACATGCACCCTCATGGCAAGAAACTTTTTCCTCATGTGGGAAACTTCTGAATGAACAAGTGACATGATTTAGACTCTTCATTTTTGCTTTTTTATTCTCCAGCTAGGAATAAAGAAAAATCACTAAAAAAATCACTACATCGGTATTCTCTACAACTGCCAATGTCACTGCTTATGAAAAACAAGGAAACCAAATTTAAAAGGAGATACTATCATCAGTTTCAGTAATGTGGTGCTCCTAAGATGTAGGAATAGGTACAAAGTAGGACTAAATTAGCAGTGTAGTCACTGAGGTGGAAAAGGAACATCAAATATCCTGGCTGACATCTTGCTTGTTTGGATGAATGAGCTGCAGAGGTATGGACTCAACGGAAGAATTCTGGAGTCATATAGTCCAACCTCTTATTAATTGCAGAATTGAGCAGCATTTTTCTCAATGAGAAAAATCAGACTCTGACCCAGCTCTCAGAGTTCTTTAATAAGTTTTTTATAAGGCATTAATAAGGCATGACTTCTGTCTGAAAAGTAATATGTTTAGTAAGATAACGATATTAAACTTCTCCTATTTCCATTTATACAGAAATATCATCAACATACTTGATATCTGAAGATCTTCAAAGATATTTAAGGTCACCATTTTATGTAGGAAACATAATATGGTGGAAATCAAGATTTGATAACCAGAATAGTAATGTTGGAGATTGGACCAGATGACTTCTAAAGGTTCCTTTCCAATCCAAACCATTCTATGATTCTATGATTCTGTATTTTAAACTAATAGCCTCTACTACCTGGATAAGAGTGTTCAATCCTTCAAGGGATTCATAAAAATGCCACAACTTCTATTATTCTAGTCTTTCATTTTAGCTGAACTCAGTGCAAAGCATGCTTTTAAGTTTTGATCAATGACTTTGAGAGAGGAATACATAAATTGTGTCTATTTTTAAGTACAAACTTGGTATCTACAAAGTCAGTGCAAGGAAAATGGAGTCTGTCTTTGCTTAATCACCTAAGAAAATTGTTTCAATAAATGTCTGCAGCTTCAGACTGTTATATGATTAGAGCTAGGAGGTGTTTTAATAGATTGGTCCATTACAACATATTGGTCCATATGGACCATACATAACAAACAGCCATCTGTGTTTTAAATTAATTAAATGGGTGTTGGCACCCACTTTGTTTAACTGTGAAAACATTTTGCAAATATAAAATGGAACTTAAATGGAATTAGGTGTTATATTTTAAAAGTTCAGTTCTCCAACTCCTCTAGTTAACTGTATAGTAATTTCAGAGCAGTAGCTGTCTCTGTTTTGCAACAATAAAATTCCCCAGAGCCTGGTACACCATAATTTTTTACAAATGAGCACATAAGCATTCGTTTCCTGCCTAGGTTCAGCTTTGACTCACAAAGATGATGTTCCCTTGCCTGTGTCATTTGAAGAAGCAGACCTCACCAGCACCCTCTGAATGTGCCTTATGTGTATCACGGAGACTGGATTCCACAGTGAAGCCTGGCTGCTGTTTTGATGTAAAAGAGTGAACATCAGCAACAGAAGCTCCTGGATGCAGCTAGTAATGTTCCGCCTCCCTGTGACACTTCAGTGGCTGAAATACGTACAAAAAATGTGGAAGGAAAGGGCTGAGTTTCTTTTCTTCCTACATGGTAGTTAAAAAATTTGGTCTTTTCAGACAGGACCTCGGCACGAACAACTTTCTGCTTTTGACTTCTGGTTTCACTTCCATCCCTGTGTCCCCTTACAAACCTGTCCCTTGTTGCTTGCTCAATGCCTGACTGAAGTGAAAGGGATTCAGCATTGCAGTGAGGATGAATAAATTAATATCAACAAGGTGCTGAACAGAGTGGTGATGGTTGTTAGGAAAGAAACTGAAATATGGATCATTAGCCAGGACTTCCTATTTAATTGTGAAGTTTGGTTAATCTTTAACAATCTTCTCCTTTCTGGAAGTGGTGCTTTTTTTTATGTCATTGTAATTTTTACCTCCTTGTAGCTGTATTATACTATATACTATAGGTAATTACTCTATATAGCAACAAACTACTGTATATACATATATGTATCTATACGGAGAAAGAGGGAGACCGAGAGAGATGTATTTGGTGACAACTAGTAGAATTAACTAACTCAAATGTTTTTTCAGCAGTATGTAGCACAGTGAAGTCTGGTTGAATGGTTGTTGGAGATAAATATACCTCTAGAAGACTGAAAACAAAGGGTTCCTGCTAAAGGGGCCTGAGAAAACTGTGATTTTCCCAGGTCTAAAGTGAAGAATTCAGATCTCCTGAAACCCTACCAGGCAGCAGTGAAGCCTCACTGATACACGTCCTTAGACCAACTACATTTTCTTCCAAACTGAGATCAGTCCCTTTTTCAATGAAGTGAACATATAAGTCCACATACAGTGATCTGGGTTTTGTCATAAAGAGAAATGTCAAACAGCTGTAGAAGCCATTTTAAGCTAATTTTTTTACTACTCAATACTTAATTAGGAAGGAAAGACAAGTCTTCAAGCAGTATCAGTCTCTACCATGTAGGCTATATCATGCACCCCACTGTGCATGCACACATACAAATACAGATGTTCATGAACACTTGCATTCACTTGAAATAGCATGTTTGCAACTGTTAGTGATTTCTCTAAGGCTGTTGTGGCATCTTAAATCTTTTCCTATGCCTTGTAGCAGAGCTGATTTGAGACGTCTTAGGTAAAATTGCATTTTTTGACTGTGACAGAAAAAGCGTGAAGGTTTTTATGGAGATAGATGTGTTGATGAGTCACAAGAAGGATCAGTGGGGTTCTGGAGGATGAAGAAGTGGGTTTGAAGGAAGCTCCAGGGATGTGAAGGGGGGCATAGGGATGAGACCAAGAAGGGCCGATGAAGATTTGAAGAGCAGTAAACAATTTCAGAAAGTTATTTCTTGGAGAAAAACAGCTTTCCCCTCTTCTTATCTTTCATTAACCTCCCCTTGACAGCTGACCAGACCGTGAGGTTGTGGTGGAACTGCAGCATGCTCTTCCACTGCCAGTCTCCTTCTCCCCCAAAAGCACCTTCTATCTCGCACATTCTCTTATAGAACTGTAGAATCATAGAATGGTTTGGGCTGGAAGGGACCTTTAAATATCATCTAGCTCCAAACCATATGCCGTGGGCAGGGGCACTTTTCACTAGATCAAATTGCCAAAGCCCCATCCAACATGACCCTGAACGTTTCCAACAGTGGGGCATCCACAACTTCTCTGGGCAACATGTTTCAGTGTCTCACCACCCTCATTGTAAAAAATGTCTTTTTCATATCTAGTCTAGCTCTACCCTCTTTCAATTTAAAACTATTTCCCCTTGTTCTGTCAGTACAGGCCCTGGTAAAAAGCCTCTCTCTGCCTTTCTTCTAAAAGATCCCATGTAAATGGACCTCTGGACCCACTCTAACAGGTCCATGTATTTCTTGTACTCCAGGTGGGGTCTCATGAAAGCAGAGGGGGAGAGTGACCTCCCTCGACCTGCTGGTCACCCTTCTTTTGATGCAACCCAGGAGACAATTGGCCGTGATTGACTTCCTGGGACTCCTGGGCTCCCATCACTCCAGTAAAGAGTGGGAAGGGATCTGTCTGGTCCTGCCTTAGGGCAATGGAATGGGGGAGAGGGGTTGTAGGCAGAGCCTGGAGCAGCCCTGGGGAGTTGGGCTCAGGGCAGGAGAAGGCATGGGAAGGATAATGGCAGTGCTGGGAGGGACTCTTCCCCCTTCTGCACTACCGTCCACCACTCAGAAACAGATTGATCTCAGTGGCAAGAGCAGTGAGGCTCTTTGAGTTGAGCTGTGCAGGCAGGAGACAGGCGTTAGCATTTCAGATGGTGCAGCTTGCTCAAATAACCAGGCCTTGTAACCTCTAGTATAGGAAAAGTAGTACAACTATTTTGTTCCAGCAGACCACTTTCCAAAGTAAATCCTTACTTTGCCAGCTATAAAAGCCACTTCTCAAGAATTCTGTTAGGATAAAACACAAGCCATAGAAATATGTCTCCAGTCACTTGCTCTACTGTAATGCAGCAGAAAGAGAAGGAGACATTTGGCTCAGAGTTCAAATTCTAATTTTTTTCCCCATAATCTCTACCTCCAACCAGTTCAGGAGGCTGAAAACCTTCTTGGGCCTGATAAACTTTAAAATCTACTCCAGTTTGGCTGTTATGCACTGGGATTTTATCAACTGCATAATAAGAAAAAAATTACCCCGGGAAGTTTCACTGTGTTCAGGTCACAGGCTGGAACTGACGGCAAACATTGCTCCAGGCTCCTGGTCTGACCTGGTGAAATAGGTGAGCTCAGCCCTGTAACTGTCCTCTGAGGTGAATTTTGCCAACGATAAAAATTTGGGCAAAGGGGAAAGATGGTTGTGTTAGATTTTTCATATTGCACCTCAAAGTGTAAGATGTGGAAAACTTAGAATATGGAGTAACAGGAGACAAGTAAGGACAGAAGGTCACTCTCGTACCTCAGCCAAAGTTAAAAACAACAGTAAAAGTCAACATCTGGAACTATTTCATGTCTGATTCTTTTAGATGGAGGAAGCTGAGCTCCTAGGCCTAGTAAGTCACATGCCAAAAAATTCACATGTCCAGCTTTACATCATGGGATGAAGATATGGATGTGTAGCCGGATACCTGGACAATTTGGAAGCGGTAGCTTCAGCAGCTCCCACCAGTTCATTTGCTTTCACAAGAACCAGATTACCCAGCAGTTGCTCAGCCACCACAAACCCATGGCTGGTTATGTGATGTCTCCATCACTGAGTGCTGCTCTGGGACACTTTGCAAACTGCTCAGGAGCCATAGGGTGACAGCTCAGGCAGCTGATGGGTTTCTTTTAAAAAGGTCTCAGAAGATCTGTTGTAAGACCCCTGTTTCAAACTCCATCTATCCATCGATGTCTTCAAGCCTCAGTCCACCTTCTTGCCTGACCATGCTTCCTTGGCCACTGAAAACCAGAACACAGCTATCCAACACTGAAAACTGAAGTTGTGGAAGCAGAATTGAAATAAAGCTTAAATAACAAACAAACCCAAACAAATGCAAAAGATCTAGTGTGGAATGTCCTATTCATTATTGTTCACTTCATACGAAAGGTTTCCATTTCTTATTTGAATCGCATTTTGATTCAAATTCTGCCAAAGTCATCAACGTAAACTCATTTCTGTCTTCATGAAAAGTGTGGAGACTAAGGCCTCTGATACACAGACAACCTGGATGGATGTCTTTAAAAGCCATGAAGTTTTTAAATTCTTTCAAGTCACTGTTAGGACACTAAAAATAATGTCCAAGAAAGCTCTGAGATGAAGTCATTCTTAGTTATCCATTACTCAGGGATTACTGGGTTAAGTGCAATGGTGTGGAATAAGAAAATGTGTATACAAAGTGTACTCTTACGTTGTTTTATGCCACACGATCATGCTTAATCCTCTGTTCACTAAACCACACTGTAAAAATAAATTGACATAAAATGAAATATATTCTGGAAAGAAGTAGGAAGTTCCTCCTGACTGACAGCGGCTTGCAATGCCAGGGCTTGTTCTATATTCATACTTACAAAATGCAGATTATATTTCTCTCATGCTGGCAAGCCAATAACTAAGCTTCACTGCTTTTGGCATTCACTAGGTTTTTGTCATACCTCCCTAATATGCCTTAAGGGTACTTGTTGATACCAAGAATTGAAACAAAGCTTATGCTTTCGGTTGCCAAGTCACTTCAGCCAGATGGAAACATAAATCTGGAGCCAGAAAATATTATTGCTGTTATTTGAATTTGGAATGTACAATGGTGGCTTTGTCTTTACCATGTAAATGTTTCTTCTTATCGTGGAAAAGTCTAATGTAAGAAAAGATGTATCTCATTAAGACTTTCTTTGTTGCTGTCCTAACAAGGTGGCTTGAAAATGTTGTAAGGTCTATAACCTAGTTCTGGTAAATAAATGACCATATTCCTTTATGGAATTTACTTCCTCTTCAGCTGAGGGAGGAATAACAATGAGTAATGGTTGTAAGATGAAGGCAGGCAAATCACAGCAGAGCAGTGCACATGTATTTACCAGAGAAGGTTGAACATCCCTGGGAGTTCGTCTTGGTGCCTTTAAATCAAGACAGGATGTCTCTCAGGAAGATCTATTCCCATGCAATTTGAAAGTGTTTCAGTATAATACTGTTGCATCTGGACAGGATATTATTGCTGTATTGTACAAAAGATGTTAGGAGTTGTAACCATCTCAGTTGGCTTTATAAATCTATGAAATTCTACAGCCAATAACAAAGGTCATAATTTGTTGCGATTGTGCTCAGGACATCTTTAAAATAGCAGTACATTTTGTATTTTTTTTATAAATAATAATTTTTTTATCATTTGTCTGGGAAGATGTAGTGAAAGGAGAAAAGTGACATGAAATTGAGAACAAAATATCACTGCAACACTGAACTTCTTCAGTAAAAGGAGGTATTTCCCTGTGTGAAATATAACAGATACTGAGGTACTCTTTGGAACATCAACACTTTTTTTGGTATTTACTCCTGAGACTGGAAATGAAAATGATCTTCAAAAGATAAGAACAAAATTAACCTGTGTGTCTTATCTAATGGAAGCTACCTGGATTTAACAGAGGTCATCTGAGACTACACAGTGTCACCTGAGGATGCTAAAGCCTTTAGCAGCTGCTCTTACACTACTGTAGTCAATGCAGCCCCATACTCTTATACCAGAAACTCCTTATTCTCTCCAGGAGACACTAATTAAATTAAGATGACACTTCCAGCCATCCTGACTTTAGTATCTGCTTCAGCAGTTCTACAACAAACAGCAGTAAAATAATCAGGTTCATCAAACTTTTCCAAATGGTGGCACAGGCCAGGATTCTGCCGAAGGCTGCAGAGCAATGATTTTCAAGAGAGGTGCCATATTTTCTTCAGATGTGCAACTGCCCCCACAAACACAAAATGATGGGCCCGCACTGTAGGAAACATCAGCCTTCTGATTTAAACTTTGCAATTTCACCTTCTGTTCAACCCAGAGAGACTGGAAAGAAGAAGCATCAGTTGGCCAGAACAAAGCCTAAGAGAAAAGGTGAGAGTCGAGGAGAAATCAGCAATGCTTTTACGTATTGCTTGCCTCATACCAAATAACAGGGAAACCACAGTCTTTTCTTAATTCGTGTGCAGCCAAAGGGATGGCTGTGCCGCTCGGGACGCGTGGGGTCAGTGGCTTCGCCGACGTGCTGGATCCCCAGAGCTGTCTGACCCATGGACCAGCTCTCCTACCGGGCTGCCCAAACCCCTGCATCCCGCTGGCTGGTGTCCGAGCCAGGAGCCAGATGGTCTGGGAGTCTGGAAACACGAGGATCGACGCTTCCAGGGCAATCTGCATACATGCAGCCTTTTCCAGGGCTGATCCAGAGCTGCGAGTCCTCCAGCCTGTGCAGCCCTGATGGACCCTGGCCAGTGCCACCATTAAAAGGCACTGCTGTTACAGACCAGATTGTCCCTTACTGTCAGCAGCTGTCAGGGTACCTAGGGAGTGTAATTTGCTTCGGGATCACAAGTGTACCAATATTGCTGAAAGAAGGCAGTGCAGCCTTTCTTTTTTTTTTTTTTTTTGCTAATATATCTGGGTTTCTGGCTGTCTCTCCTCATGCAGGATAAGTTTTCTCTTCTGCAAAAAACCCCTCTTCCCCCCAACTCCAGAGTTACCGTGTCATGAAAAAACCCGTGCCTGACAGCACGGTGGATTTTACCAGCGATTAAATGCTCCATCTAGTGGTGTCAGGGCCAGTTTACAGGGAACAGAGAAATCCTGGCTCATTTCCAGTCGATACCCGAGTCACAGACGGCAGAGGTGTCAGGACCTTCCTTTGGTGGTTCTCTCCACGACACCTTATCGAAGGATGCTTGCTGCACGAAAGACAAACTTGGGGGCTGCACAGAGCAAAACCCCGCTTCATCGCAGGGTCAGCACCTCACGGTCCCCCCGCGCCGCTCACGAACGTGATGGTGGCAGTTTTACTTTGCTCTCCCAGAAAATGCTGGCAAATCCTTCAGAGCAAGACTTAGATACTGCAGAGAATGCAACGGGAGAGGTTTCAAGCCAAAGGAAGTGTTTTGCTCAATTCCCTTTTCCCCCCAAGACTTCAGACATTCATATTTGTCTTCAGAACAGGGTATGTTATCATTGGTGGCAAGACATATCTTTAGGCACAGCACTCAGCTTTGGTCTACGCCTTTTCTCCAGCTGGTAGCTGGAATGACGAAACTCCTTTACTGCTACCCCGACAAACATATGGATTCACCTGTCTTACTGGAGACTCACTTTCCAGAAAGAGGTATCTGTCCTGTCAAGATGTCCCGCTGCTCTACTGTGTGGGATATCCCATTTCTCTAAGCTGTAATGGTGCTAAAATGATGCAGGCCTAATGCACTGAGAGATTAACTACTGGAATAATGAACGGGGCATGTGGGAAAACTAAACTCGTGGGAAGTAGATTAAGGAGTTGGATGCCTACCATCTAAGGATTAAACAAGAGTCTGCACAAGACAGCTGATGCATTGCAGGAAATCCGAGAAGTCCAAATACAGCTCTTCAGTCCTGTATAAAGACTGACGATATCATGCTGGCAGTGACTGGAGCTGGTACAGGTAATTAACCTTTTCAAAAGGGTCATATTGACATGCAGAGGAGCCAGAGCCCAGGCTTTAAACACCTGAGTTTATGCATACTGCTTTCTCATGCTCGAAGGCATGTGTATTAAAATTTCTCTTTCCCATCAAACAGGGACCCCTATCCACATAACTGATCTACCTCCCTGCCTTTATCCACTTCCTTACGTATTGTATTACGCATTTTCCTTATCACTTTTTATCATTAGCCTCGCTTCCTGCTGACTGGAAACACCAAAGGTCAGCTTCAAATTTTGGGGGCATTAATGGACTTGCAATTGAGATCATTAATTAACTTGCAAGTTCTCATGAAACTGTTCTTTCAACCTCCTGTTCTCTGACGCAGTGTCAAGTACTATGTGTTGCATAGGAGAAACACAAAAGGACCTCTGTTCAGTGCTGGCGTCCTACACTGAGAGTAGTCATGAAGTCCATCTCCTAACAGAGGTATCGGCTATGGGGTAATTCCAGTTTTGTCCTAGTCATTTTCAGTCTCAGTAAGGGCTCTGGCATCTCCCTCACCTGAGCTGATAGCATAGAACAGTTTGGTGTTAGCCTCATTTCAGTGGCACAGGCTTGATTTCTTCAGCAAGGTGATGGCAAAACCTCATGGAGATCACTGATCCCACCAGTTCAGGGCACTTCTGCTGGGAAAATCGCTTCTCTTCCATAATCCATGTCCAGCTACTGGACTAAGAGGAATTAACAAGGATAGTGATGCCCCCTTAGGCCTGGCTAACCCATGAACTTTGGTTCTTTCCTGTTGGCTGCCTCAACAGTAGGTCAGTGCCCTCATGGAGATGGGATTTGAAACTGTGATAATGAAATCAATTGCAATAAATGACATATGTTAAGGACTTAAACAGTCTTTAATTTTCATATAAAATACAGGAGGAAGATGTCTTGCTTGCCTGCTAAATACAAAAGAAATATTAAGACTTGTCCTGAATCTAAAAATATATATATATATATATATATAAAATTCTGTTCATATCGCTGTCACACAATTACAACAGCACATACATGACAGTTTGACAGATTAAGTTAATTAAACAACTGCTGGGTATCTATTTCTGAAAGGTTGCATTTGCCCTAATCTAAAGAAAAGTCTTCCGTTCTTCTTCTGTAATACTCCATACCTGGTAGGTAGGTTTTGTTCAATTAAAAATAGGTTTTAGCTAGCTAAATCTAAGCAGCAGTCTAAAAATCATGGAAAAAGCAGGCAAGGTGTCCTTTAATGTACTGAGTTACACGTACTCTTTGGTGATATAAGGTTGGCCAAATGGCATCTCTTAAGTTTCTTGTAACTCTTCTGGGGTGAAAAAGCAGCTCTTGGAGCATAAACAACAATACGAGTAACAATAATTAATGATTGTGGTCTCTAAGCTCAGCTGGAAGTGTGAACTGGGGGCTCACACTGAGGCAAAATGTGTGTGAAGCAGCAGCTCCTGCCTTCTGCTGAGTTACAAAATTGGCTTGAGCCAAGGAATAAAAGGAGGTTGAAGGCATAAGGGTGGGGTGATTATAGAGGAGGAAGGGAAGGGACACAAGAAAGCATTTCGGTGGCAGGAGTGGAAGGGCAGTCCAAAGTCAGTAAGGTCAGTAATGTTCCTGATACCATATTTTCCCGGCTTTTCATCTGTGAAAGATTGGTTATATCCGGGCGAAACAGTTTGCAGTTGTGCCCTTGATCCTAAACCTGCTAATATAATTCAAGAGTGGGTACAAGAAGCAAGCACTTTATGCAGGAAAACAACCTGTTATGAATCTGTGTTTATCTTTAAGCTGTTGAAGTTGATAGCAGTTAAGCACATGCTTAATTGGAAAGGTACACACATGCCAAGAATCATACATAGATTTAAAATTTTGCTTTAATTTTTTTCTTGAATCCAAGTTTTTGTTTTTATTAATACTGTTATAACATCACATATGAGTATAGCTTTACAAAGCAAAGATGAACCCAGCATAGAAAGAATAAAGAGGCGGAAAAATCAGAACAAAATACGAATATCATCATCTCATGCTGACTTGACCTGTGTAATTTTATTATCCACTTATATAAAACAAGATTAATCCTTATTCTGGGGTTGTTCTATTCCTGGGATCTTTGCCTTATCAATTTTTTCTTTGCTTTTTACTTCTGCTTTCACATTTTAGTGAAACACATGCAAGTTCTGATACAGAGAAATCTGATTTCTTATGCCTTTGAAACTCTAAACTGTGCTGACAAGGCAGGTTGATGTTGATTTGTCAATAGTTCATATCTGATGCACTGGAGAAAATGCAGATACAAGATAAAAATGCGATGGGTTTAGAGAGAGATTGAACTTAATCTGTTCTTTCTGGGCGTACAAACATTAGAAGTTTCAAAGTGCTCTCTCAAAAGCATATCTCTAGAGAACTCATAATCTTTAGGGGAGTTAAAATCCAGGGAAATACTGGAAGGTAAAGAGGAGAATAGTCTTAAAATACCCCAATCACAGGCCACAGAATAGTGTGAAGGGAGCAGGGATCCCTCCACAAGGAACATCAATTCAGGAGTGTGTGGACCCTCTCTGGGTTATGCTAGTATCAGGGACATTTAAACTATGGACAAAAAAAGTTTTTATACAGACAGATTCGTTAAACATGCAGGTTGGAGCAGAAAAGATCCTAAAAGAACAAAATGCAAAATTAACAGAGGGAAGAGAGCCTTCAACTGCTTCTCCCATCATCACTGTCCAGCACCATGTATATTCCTGCATCACATCACATACTTGTCATTGAAACCATAGAAACCTGCCCTATGCTACACCTCTTCCATTTTGTCTGGAGCTGTGTCTATCTTGGTGAAGATCATGAGTAACCTATATAGCTAGTTTTTACATAAAAATTGTAAACCACAGCCACAGGTTCCTTTAAATTTTGCTGTCTTAGGTAATACCTTGGGCATGTTGATTTGATCTGCAGATATGTCATATCTTTCCATCAACTATAGAGGGATCCCATGTGTTTAGCAGTCTAGGTAACTAACTGTACTGAACCAGACAGTAGATTAATATCAGCAAATTAATTGGCCTTGTACAGTTCTGGGTTACCAGTGGCCAGGGACTGTTTCCAACAGACTGCTTGCATGCAGACTCTTTTTTTTCTGAGAATAAGAGAGTGTCATAATATGGACATGGCAGACTACCCATGGGCTCTGTGGATGAAGAATGGGCCCTGCCACTGCTTAGTTTAATATTATAGTTATAATCACAGAGTCAAATTTTTATTTGGAAAGATAAAGAGTATGTGGAAATAACTGTGTTGGGTTTCACAACCAGAAGTCATGGACCAAGGATTTCTTCCTCCAACGGACTGCTTGAAAGCCTGTGGTGTGACAAATAAATAGACTGAATGGCCAACTATGCATTTTATGTGCAGCTTCATTAAGAAAAGAACAGCAAATGCTTTGTCCTATCAGCAGCACACGATGAAAGATGCAGACTCTCAGAGGGTTTAGGCACTTAACTCTTCCACAGCTGTTGGGTTCCATCTGCAGAAACCTGAGTGCTAAATACCTGATGAGTATTTGGTACTTGCATACTTTAGGGGAGGAATCTGGGCAGAAAAGCCCAGTTTTAAGAAGGAGCCACCACAGAAGTTGAGTACTATTTTATCAGGAAGGAGCTATCTGACTTGGCTTCATTACAGATTCACACATCCAATCACACCAACATCACTTTTCAAATACCATCTCTTACAAATGGATGTTGTTAACTTTCCCCGACAGTAAAGGCACAGCATGTGATTTTCATCCATCAGAGGAAGCTTAATAAATCAACCAGTACATTACAGCTTCACGCCAAGTTAGCACCTTCATCATGGAATGAAATTAGCAAAGCAAATACACTGGCTAATTGTGAAATATGCTAATTACCAGCTCAACCCGTGAAATAAGGCATGAGTGATGTGTGACGAGCTTTGTACAGAGTCGTGAACACTTGGAAATGCGACACTTAAATAAAGTCTAAAACTGCTTATGCAGAGAGAAAGGAGAACAGACAGGGCTAGGGAACAGGCATGGTGGAAAAATATTTTCATAAGAAGTTTGAAACCTTTTCACTTCTGCTACTCTCATGGGATTAAAGGCTGGGAGTAGGGAAATGCGCTGATAACAGGCTACAGACCATTTTTCATCTATTTCACACCAATCTAAATCTATTCAAGGTCATTACCGACGAGAACCGAGCTAGCAGTTTGGGATAAATTCACAAGTTGGCACGGTTTGACTTGAAGTCAACAGAGTTGTGGTTTTCCATCAGTAGAGAATTTGTCTTTTTATATGATGAATTCAGACTCTTTTGCTCACAAGCTAGGCACTGACAGTTGGTCTTTGTAAATGTCTTCATTACTGAGAATGAGAAGATGATGCATGGGAACATATCCCAGCCTAGGGGTTTCTCTGCCATTCACCTTGGTTATTATGTAGATTCTTACTTGTCTTTCTACACAAATTTCCTACTTGTGTTTCTGTATTGATCTTCTAAATTATGTAGTGTTTTCTCTATTTAAACTCCTCCCCCTCAATTTTTCATCCTGCTAGGGGGAAAAAAAAGGCATTGAGGGAAAGATAAAGCCTTACTGTCGTTCAGGAACAAGGAAAAGCAGCAGAGATGCAGAGACTGAGTCGTCTTTTAATAGAGTTGCCCATTTAATGCCCAACTGTTGTCTCTTCAACTCTTTCCATGGAGTCTAACAAGATCTACTCGCATGCAGCCTTGGATAAGGGGTGCAGGAACTAAGCCTTCAGAGACTTTGAAAGGCAGTGCCAATGTCTGAAAATGGTCTGATATTTTGCTTTGTAAAAATGGAATTAACCTAACAGTTAATTCCAGGATAAACAAACAAACAAACTCTATATCTTTAAAAGTTCTTTTCTGAAAATTGCTACCTGGAGCATTCCCAGCCCTCCATTAGATTGGCATAAATTTGGTAGGGTTTTTCAAATTCTGCTGTAAAACAAGTGATAGAATGAAATGTCTCCCAAATTAAACATTTGCAGAAGTGCTCAGAGAAACTCAAAACTGAAACTGAACAGAGTTTGACTTTTTATATCTCACTGGATTGAAAAAAAAAAAAAGGCAATTCACTAAAACAAAAACGGGATATTATTTCATGATTTAGTATTAACAGTAGATTGATCTGCAGCTGACCATGTGTTAGGAAAATGGAAATTGTGTTGACCCTTAGCTTTTCTACCTTTCCAGGTTATGTGGCCCCTAATATTTGTTGATAAAGATACAGACCTCGTCTAGCTCATGCAAGCTTTTTAAAGTAAGCTCACTTGAGAAAAATGAGTAACTCCACGATCACTTTAGTTGACATAGCTCTACTCTGTTGCCAGAACATCCCTTCCCCCGGCTCTTTACTCTCGCACCCTCCCTCATGCCAGCATGGGTGCTTGTGTGGCCACACTCTGAGTTGGATCGGAGAACTGATCCAGCTGAAAACTATCAGAGTGAATTTCTAAAGATAACAAATTTCATTTGTTGCATGCATGGGTGAGTCTTACAGAAGATCTGCCTAGTTCAACACCATCTCCGGCATTGGCTGACAGCGCATATTTTGGGAAGAAGATAAAAGCATACAACTGCAGAACAAACTGTGTCCACAATACTTTCCTGGTTGCTAGGCAGTTTGCAGCTCAGGGACTATGTACATCTGATATATTGTATGCTGGAGTCAAACTGCAGCAGCTCTTCACCTCCAAACACCACAGAATGAGTTAATGGGTGCCCAGCATGAGTGGATAGTAACTTGAAAAGGGTTAACAAGCAGATTTTTAGTAAGTTCTTGAAGCACAAAAACCCCAAATGCACATTCACTCTTTTTTTTCTAATTATTAGCTATTTGTTAAAAACATAATCTCAGCAAAAGCAGATGAGGATTCATGTGTTTCTATAAATTTGACATAACTTTACCTACCTCTCCCTCTGTCTATACTTAATTAAAAAAAAAAATTATGACTACTTCAAAATTAAAACTGAGTATTTGCAATAGTACTTTGTTTTGTACCTGGCAGGTTTGTTTTGGCTCTGCTGAACAAAATATTAACCCCCCTGTTGGATTTCTAGCTAGTTAAGGATCCCCTTTCAAGACAGACTAAGAGGCAGCATTCTGGCAGAGTTCAGATGTTGGCTTATCCCATGAGCTTTTTCTTTTTTTTTTTTAAATTTCTCCTCTTGAAGGATTAAATAGCTGAGCTGATTTATCAAAAATTTGTTGCTGGATCCTAGCAAGAGTAAGGAGATGGGAAGAATGCAGCCTGCAGGTAGTGCCTGTTCATTATGCCTCTGACAGAACTGCAGAGAAGAAGGGGTGGCTAAGACCACCAAGAGCACTTGTCTTCTCATTGTCACTCTGGAAGAAGGGGATGGAGATACTGGTGGCAGTAAGGTCATCCTGTGAGGCAAGGACTAGAAATCAGATCTATACAACGTGGCCAGGAAGAGCAATCTAGAGCAGAAGTGCCAAAAACGTAGACAGGAAGAATACGGATGGCTCCCAACATGTAAACCCAGGCTGCGAAGCCCACGATGGAATTTTGACGGAGGCAGCTGTGGGAAACGAAGTATTTCCAGGTCATGACTTACATGGCATGCCAAACTCAGGGCCCCCTGCCTCACGTAAAGGCAAGGTACCACCAGATTTCTCATCAACAGAATCAAGCCCATGGCAGAAGGGGACATGCCTGACCCTTACATGAAAGGCTGGTCAGGTGTTGCTTCTGTCATAGTCCAAAGAAAAGGAGATTTCAGACTCTGGTAAATTGTGGGATTAGACTTTATTAACCTCATCTTCTTCTCACTTGCTGCTGGCCTGAATTAGTCACTAAAGTCATGCCCACATGAGGCTGGTAGGTCTGAAAGGAGAATCAGACGTGAGATTTTAGCATTTGGAATATTAGGTGTATAGGGGATGTGGGGGGAAGCAAGATGATGTAAAGAGACACAGTATGTTTAGAGGAACTTACGTGTTCCTCAGTGAATTTCCCTTGACAGTTTGCAGAAATACAGTGAGTCAGCTGTCATCATATAATATATTAGTATAAAACAGTGTAAAAAGGGACAATATGCTTAGGCACTGATTAAAGAGAAAGGGGAAAGAAAAAAAAAAAACCAAACAACCAAGCTCTTTGTTAGTGAAAGGGAATTGTGAGAAAGTTTGGAAATGTGCCTCCTCTCAACTTCAGGAATTAGTTTTGAATTCATTGGAAGTATTTTCATTCAGGCTGCAAACCAGCCCAAAGACCACCTGCTGTGAAATAAAGGAGCACAGACCAGCGGTTATTATAGCAATAGCCATAAGTTTATTGCTTATTGGTACTAAACTTAAATCTTAGTAATTTTGAATTACTGAGTTAGCTTAGATTTATGGAGATGCAGGATCATTTAGAACTGCAGTCATTCCAGAAGGGTATATTATCTAAACCAATTTTCTTCTAGTGATGCAATTGCAATACCATAGTTACGGTTGTATCAGTGTTTCCATTATAAACTCCTATTTTCAGGGTTTTGTAATTTGACCATAAAAATTCACTCCTTGTTGAAACTTGGCATACAAGGTCTGAGATGAACAACTTTTTTTTTTTTTTTCAAAATTTAAAGAAAAAAAAATCTGATCCGTTCAGCCATTTCTAATGTTCCAACTCTGCGAACAACAAAACCAACAGAGCAGAAGTTGGCTGTTTGACATCCTTCATTGTCCATTTACCATAACTTAGATGAGACCTTTCTTGGTGAGTAAAAGATGGCAAATTGCTCCTGTGTTGTGATGGGGAGGAAAACAAATCATACGTGTTGTTGAAAACACTTGGGGGAAGATTTGCACTTCTGTGTAGCTTTTCTAACATGAATGAATGAGATTTCAAATGTTCATAGAAGAGTTAAGAACAACTTTTTAAGAATCTTTAGACACAAAAAGAGGGCTTAAGTTTTGGAAGGTTAAGTGGTTCACATGATGACACGAGCCTTATGAAAACCCCTTCTCTGATTTGTTTTTGCTCTTTTAAAAATTTTGCTCGGAAACATTATCAACTTCTTTCTGCTAAAGAATTCCCATGAATGTAATTGAGCTAAAATATTAATATTTACCTAAATTAATTCAACATTGATTCAATTTGCTAATTTAAATTTATTAGCATTTCCTCATAACCCAGCTATGCTGATATATTAGCTCAGCCTGCTTATTTCAAATGTACCTCTCTATCCACTAGAAGGCATACCTTACATTCAGATTAACGTATTTACAAATGGTGGAGTCTTATTCAGAACCATGTTTAAAAGTGCATTTTTTCCATCTGCTCTTAGAATAATGCAGATAAGGTCTGACATTTCAACCAACAGAAAATATACTAGTTTTGGCTTTAGCATTAAATGAAACTAGCAATGATTATTTTGCCTCTGGCTGCTAATTATTACCGTACAGTACTTCAGAAATACTTAAAGCCACAGAGTGTGTAAACCTACAGCAAAGTTCACAAAGTCACAGTCGGATCAAGTACCTGCAAAGCAATTGCTCTGGTAAAGCCTTTTTTTAATCTCACGGTGCATTTAGCTGAAACTGAGATTCTGTAAAATCACTCCTATTTAAGCAGTTCTTTGAACTGTGAGATGGACTGGTATTGTTGTTTATTTCTCCTGTGGTTAATAGGCCATTGAAATGGAAGGTTTGGGTTAAGCTCAGAAAGGACACCAGATACTACCGTTGCTTGAGGGGTTGATCCTATGCTCGAGGAACTCAATGACAAAATGCCTATTGATTGCAAAGAATTGAGATTAAACCCAAACCAATAATAATAAAAAACCCCCACAGCCTATTGTGTTCCTAAAAATCTGAACCTTGGTATAATTTTGAAAGCGGAAATGATGTGATTCTACATTAGACACACGGTTTGCACATATCTAAAATAAAACATACAGTGATGTCTCTGATGAGGAATAGGAATGGGTGCCAGCCGTAAGATTTAAGATACAAATCCCTGCCTGATTTATGCAAATTGGTATTAATTGATGTAGAAAATAGTGAAAATTCTTTTTGTATTATTGAAATGTAGTAATCTTTTTTTAAAGCCTCTAAAACTGCCTCTTATTTATTCCTGTAATTATGAAGAAAGTTGGTAAAATCTTGAAGTTGCATAAAAAGCTCAAGATAATGTCAGGATTTATTTCTGCTGGCATTTGGATTTGCAGTGCTTACAGTTTACTGCGTACAGCCAGCATATCTCAAAACCAAGCTAAGATTTAAACCAAAGTGGAAGTGTTGCAAGGAAAACTATTTGCCTTGCATGCAGTCCTGAAAAGTGCCAGGAAACTGCGTGATGTTTTGAAAGAGCTAGCAGACAATGCCTCTGCTTACTGACACATGCTTTGTGATGGTTAAAGGTGTGTGTATTTTCAAGATGATTACTCCAAAGAAGTTTTTCTGTAGACTTAAACATGTGACTTTAGTCAACCAAACTTGGTAATCTTGGCTTAACACTAACCTGTTGAAATATTATATTGTTATCATTATGAAGCTATAATATTGGCTTTATCATAATTAAACACTCCCATGATCATATTTATATTGGTGTCCTTGAGACTGGGCAACTATCGAAGGTCAGCTCTTGCCATGATAACATTTTTCTTAAGCTAGAAAAGATCAGCAGTGGGTAAGACCAAGGAACTATCAACCTTGTTATTTTATATATACAAAATCAAGGCATAGAAGAATTACAAATTAGAGGGCACCCTTCAGGTGTGGAGGGTGAATTTTACATCCCACATAGTTCTGTAGGAGAAAAAGTAGAAATTCGAAGCAGTCGGTTGGTCTTTTTAGATACCCCAACATCTTGATGAAGAAATTTAGATACCCCAGCATCTTGACGAATTCAGGATTACTTGTCTCCCTTATTCTTTGTATATTTTGATGATGACATGAATGGAGCTTCAGCAGTGGACTTTGCCCCCACTCTATTATGTGACACCTCTGTGGAAACCCAGCAGCAATTGTCCCCAGCAGGTGGAATTGACCTGCACTATCCTAAGTCCATATAAAATTTATTGAATATTTAAGACTTCATGGGGTTTCTTTATGTTCTCTCTGATGGTAGTGAGACAGAGGTGAATGACTCAAAATCAGAACTGGCAGAAAGAGCCTCTAAACCATGATAAATTTAAATTTTCACACTTTTTTTCCAGTTCTGGTACAAGATGAGAGAGTGAAATAGCAAACATTTTCACTAGACAAAACAAAACAAAATAGATACTATTTTGGATCAGGTCAAAAACAATGTTTGTTTTCATCATTTTAAAACATTTTGTTTCAGAACCAGGTTTTTTTTACACATTCTTAAGTGGCAAATTAACTCACAGTTTGGAATGCTCTTGAGATAGAAAAATCCTTGAAAATGATACTTTCTCACACACTGAAAGATTTGTTTCTGAAAAATTGGCATATTCTAATATTCTGCTGAGGGGAAAAAAATAAAAATCTTCAGTTGTAAAATTCCTGAACAGTATCACTAAAAATAGGTAGCTATTAGGAAAGGTGGGGGGAAAGGTATGGATCCCAGGGGATATCTTTCATGTTGTTGTACCTCGCTTTGGTTTTGCCACTGTCAGCGAGAAGACACTTTGCTTTTTCAGGTATTTAGTTCTTGTTTTCAGGTATTCCATCTTAATTTCTAAAATTGCCTGCTACCTACTTCACACAAGGAAGATAGATAAATTTGCACATGCTTCTCATTTCCTCAGCAAAACAGGGAGCTGAATTCTTATGGGATCTCACCTTATAGACCCGATGTCTTTTATTCTTGTTTTCCATGTTGGACAAGAACAATGGTTTATATTTTATTTTCTTCCTTTTAGTGTTCCTATGCTCAAAGTCATTAGTCTGGATTAAAATCTGGGTTAAAAAAAGGTATGAGAGCATTGGCAAAGACAACCATGTTTATCAAATTCAAACATATTTATCAATTAGAGAGCTGGTAAACTTTTACTGCTTATTTCACGACAAGTAAAAGATTGCATTGGTTATGTAGAGAAATAAGGTATCCTCATAAGGAGAGGCATGGATTTACATCAAGAGATGAATCTGTACTGGGAAATACAATGGGCCATAGACCTTTCACTGGAGGAAGATGGCATTTTGGAGTGCTACTTGGCACCAGCCACAGCTGTGTTGAGGAACCTGCTAACAAATGGTGGGTAGACTGTGGGCCCCAGTTCAAGTCTATGCCTTGGAGCTGGTTTGTTTATTTGTGTAAATGCAGTCTGGGAAATAGGGTTCCTTTCTTTTCTCATTTTTTTGTATTTTAGAAAGAAGTAAACCCTTAGTAAACACACTTCACTTGCTTATGTCTGTTTCCCCATTTGTTAATGGACATAAAAATAATGACCTCCTTTGCAAAGATCCTTGAGAACTGCTGACGAAAACTGTTACGGGTCAGCAAAGTTTTTTTCATCCGCATTATGCACATAATAATTTTGAAGGACAATGAAATTAGATCACATAGTCATTGCTAGGGAGTGAAAAGAACATAAACGACTTTGGCACCAGTCACTTCAATGTGGAAGTATTGGTGTGATTAAGGCCAATAAAGTTTGAACAACTCCAGTTCTTCCAGCCAAAAATGTGGCTTGCTGGCAAGTAGAAAACTAGGCGAACCTCTGCCAGATACTGCATGCACAGCTGTATAGCTTATGTGCCATTGCTGTTCCATCTGTAAAACGGGCCCACAAATCCAATACTTCATGACTGGACTGAGGTTAAAAGAGAATTCATTAGGAAAAAAAAAAAAGAAAGGAAAGACCTGTATCTTGGAACAAGAACTTTAGTATTATTTTTGTCAGATTATCTTCATTCCTTTTCATTTATACAAATTCACTAAAGTGAAAACTACTAACATTAGTTTATTTCATCAGAAATAAACATCAGAAACCCTTGCTCTGATCTAGAACTCTATTAAGACATGGGTAGAAAGTGTCTTTAAGACAGAGAATCAGCTAGACTGTGTTCAATCATCTAAGGAGCTGAGACAAAGCACTCTCAGGGAGTGATAAATCCAGGCAACAATACATACCTTAGATAACTATTTTAGGAAAGCATTAAACATTTCTGTAGACATATTCTCTTTCTCTCTACTCCTGCTAACTAGAGAAGGTGTCTAAATGACCATGGAGACAAAGACAGAATCTTCTGGCATTTCCCTCTTTGCCTGCTGAGACTTAGGTTCTAAAGATAAAAATCCTCTAAAAATCATGCTGAAGGAAAGATTAGAGGGATTGGAGGAAACTGGAAAAAGACAATTACAGAAAAGAAGGGGTGAGTAACATGGTTTCAATAAAACCAGCTTGGATTTTCTTGGTCAACTTTGCAGAAAGAGAGTGACAGAAGAAACATGACTGTGGGAAGATGGTTCTGAGATATGACTGATGAGAAAAATATCAAAAGGCAAATTAATTTAGTGGATGGTTTAGGAGGCAGTTCTGGAAAGTCCAATATGGAACAGTAGAAAATGAACTTTTATTTATGAAACCAAGCGTGATATACACTGAGTGGTCAGATGTATTAATAACATGTTCCAGCTTGTTCATTTACTTTTCTTTGAATAAAGATCTGAATTTGGAATGCTCAGTACTGCAGCAATCTGAATTAGAGAGAGACCAAACCTTCCCCATAGTTGTAATTTGGCAGAGTAAGTTTAGGATTTCTCCAAGAAGAGACACATATCGACCTTCAAAAAACCCTCAAAACTGATTATTAGCTTTCTCCTTTGTTCACC
This sequence comes from Haliaeetus albicilla, assembly GCF_947461875.1. Taxonomy (NCBI): domain Eukaryota; kingdom Metazoa; phylum Chordata; class Aves; order Accipitriformes; family Accipitridae; genus Haliaeetus; species Haliaeetus albicilla. The sequence continues at coordinate 5,252,541 of NC_091500.1, read as the reverse complement.
TGCTAAGTTCAGAGAGCAGTGGAACCAGTCCTGAATGAAAACATATGACACTTGAATTAAGAGGGAACACGACCTAGAAATGGGCATCTCAGCTGTCCCAATCTCTAAAAACACAGTTCAACTCCTCAGTGATCTTGTGCTCACACACCATGATACAATTCCCAACACATTTTCTTAAGAAATCCTCCCCTTTCTGTACTGGATCCACCTCAAAGACAGATCTTTAATCTTCACTTCTTTCAGAAAATATTAAAATTTATAGCTAAAACTTTAAATGGAGTCTTGTTTTGAATAAATGCTGAGGTCAGATACCATCTTTAGTGGCTGTAAAGATAGGTCAGCACTGGGTGTCTTGAATTGTTATGACCAGGTACCCTTACCTTGCCTAAATCATTGTCTAAATGAAGTGTAACCAAATAAACCAATAGGCAAAACTAATGAACACACAACAAACGGAAAGTGGAGTTAATGTTGCTCTCTTCTTTGAGTTAATAAAAAAAATCAGCTTGTCTTCCGGGGCAAAATGAATTTTCTTGTTCAGCTCAGTCCATTTCACCAGTTTACTTTTGCTCTCTTTCAGTGTACTTTTATCCAGAACTGTAAATTAAATTTTTCAAAGATGTCTCAGTGTTATGACTTAGTTGTTAATTTTCCCCTAACTCAGTGACCTTCTGTCCTGTCCACTGATTCTGCCAATCTAAGCTGAAACACTTCTATACTAGAACCAGTATGTATGTCCCTGTTTGTTTTTTTTTCTCTTTGCTGAAATCAATATCCAACCAAATGCACTACAGTCCCTCGGTTTGAGATTCACTTCACTCTGATTCTCTGTTTTTTTTCTACCATAAATTTAGATTCAGAATTCCCTGCCCAGTAGGAGAGGGAGGAAAGATGCGTGCTGGTCATTTGCATATTTTAACAGACGGAGCTGCTTTTACTGTGCAGCTGTCGATGCAGAAGAAATATTCTTTGGGGTAAAGCACTAGACTAGGCAAAAAAGTCTGTGAAGGCTTCCATCTCTTCCACTCCTGCTTTTCCACCAATGGGGACAGAATATGTTGGCACGGTATATGATTATCCACCCTCCCGTAGTCAGAAGGACAGATATCCCTGGTGGCTTGTGGAAAGCTCAGCTCCCCCAGACACTAAAATCCTTTCTATTTTAGTACTCCAAGAACAGATGAATATGCTTTGCAACTGCTTGGATTTTGCTAATCAAACAGATTGGATTAAACTTTGCACTGGACCCATAAAGTAGAAAGTTTCTAGCTCAGTGGTCAGTGATGACATCTGCTGCAGCAAAACTCAACGTATTCTTTCTGGGAGAAATCAAGGCTTAGGATCACGTTAAATTCTGCTTCTTTTCAAAACCAGGCATTGGCTGTCATAAACAATGATAGAGAGTGATAAAGACATGAACAGAAATGATAAATTTGTTACTGAAGATGGTAGAATGGTAGGATTAATCTACATATTTTTAATTGACTAAAAATCAGATATACAGGAATGTATTGCCTAATTCAAAGCACTTAGTACTGGAGGTCTAAAAGTTAAGCTGAATATGTGGGCCATTTCTTAGTCAATGGTAAAAAAAAGCCATCTTCAGAGAGTTATTCATCATACCTTAATACCTAATGTAGAATATTCCCCTGGAGCTGCCCTATTTTATTAAAGGTGAGGAAATATCGACGACTAGCTTAAACTGAGCACACAAGTTTTAGAAGGCTAAACATGGATGTGGAAATTTGAGCTTGGCTGGATTTACTGAGTTGAAGTGACAATGATTCTTCCAGTCTTTTGGTAACGGTGCTTAAATACCTCTGGTTTTCAGAAAGCTTCCTTGTCTTTAAGTTTTTCAGGTTTCAGCTTCTGAGCACAGGGATTTGATATGCCTTTTTCTCTTCAATTAAACTGTGTCCAAATTTGGATAGAGATAGTCCCTGGGTCAAAGGTAGTAGCACCAAAAGATTGACAGGGAAAATGGGAATACAAGACACAGAGGGAAAGTAGCAATATTTTATATATGATGGGCTGCAGGGAGACATCAAGGAGTCATCAACTCCCTCTCTCTGCATCCAGTCTTTCACTCTGACCACTGATGCCATCTGTGTGACCCAGAGCATATTTTTCAATCTAGAAAGTTTTAATTTAACTCTTATTTCAGTCCCCCTGATAAATTTGCAGAGCTGTATTTTCCACCATGTTTCCTGTTAGAGCAGAACCCAGTTACTTTATATGCTTCACTCCTCAATGCAAAATGCCATGTCTTCTTTTTTTTTTTTCATTTATTTTGTGTTTGTAAGTTGTGTCCAACAATACTGCCCACATATTTTCAAAGTGGCAACATAAGGAGTTATTTGCAAGAAGTCTTGAAGCACCATCAAGGACACCTGCTTGCAGGATTGTATTAAATTGAGATCAGCCAACATTACAGTGTATTTCAGCACTGGAATCAGCCAAAAATATGTCCCTAGCAGTGCTATTTTCATTATTCAGACCTTCACCCAAAATCTGTGTAACTGCCTCTTAAATTAATTTTCACACTTGCCTGTCTCTGTAACTAGCTTCAGCAGTGTGCTGTATATTTTAACTACAAGGAAATATTGCAGGTAGAAGAGTTCTCCCTGAAGTCACTAGCATCCTCCTTAAATTCAATCCACGGTCTCTCAGTCCCACGCTTGCAGTGGGGGGCATCTGTCATCTTTTTTCATCACGGCAAGCTGTGCCCTAGATTCTGCACCCCCTCCCCTTCCCACCATACAGGTACATGTGAGTATATGTTCTTTTCCCACTGAATTTTTTATTCGATAAATAAATAAAACTTTCCTGAAGTTGCCAAGGTCTCAAAGGTGCAGGAACTTGTAATATGAAAAAAAAAAAAAGAAGAATAAAAAAAAGAAAGAAAATAAAATAAAAGAAAAAAGAGTTCAAAGACAGCCAGGCAAAGTAGAAAGGAAAAGATGAGTTCAGTGGGACATAATAGGAAAATGGAGTTGTTCTAGACTAACACCAGTGGAAAGGATGGTAAATATATAATAAAGTCCAAATAAATATCATATCGATCTTATGTATTTGGGCCAAAGTCGTGTGCGTTTGCTGCAGAAACTAGAATGAGCACCAAAATGCTTAGGGGGTGCAGCAAACTTTCAGTGGCAGCGAAAAACAGATTTTCCAGGAAGGCAATAATTAATGATACCATAATTAAAGTATCACTTCCCTCCCAGTAAGATGCAGTTGTACTGGACTCTTGTTCCTCTTTGGCCATGTGGAGACTAGGCTTCACTAATATGTTAGGCATAATATATAGATGAATATTTTAGCTTTTCCTCAAATCACACTAAATCTGTTTTCTGAAGTGCTTTGCCCATCTTTTGCCCGGTCCCATATGTTGAAGCCTTTGCATAACCTCATTACACTGACATCATATTAAAACTTTTTGGACTCTATCTCAAACATAGTACTAATCTGTTTGTATCTACAGCTCTCATGTTTCTATCACAGCAGCCACTTAGGTGTCTTAGAGGTAGAGAAAAATGATTTTTAGATTATTTTCACCAAATAATTTTCACCATTAAGCTTCAAGCCCCGTCTAAATAAGAGGCAACAAACAAGAGCAATTTATCCCTACCCTGCTTTGAGCAGCCTTTCCTCTCCAACTTTCTGTCTGCAGCACGGACCTCAGTTTTCTTCACAAAATGCTTGTTCACTGAAGGCCAAATACTCCACCCCAAACCCTTTTGATTTTGGTGAGGGAGCAGCAGAGAATAGACAGGTTCTCATTCAGGTAATCTGGGATGAACAGCAATGATTTTTTTGAAATATCAGAATGTCCCATACATTAAAAATTCCAGTTTTATCCAAGAACAGCATTGCTGCTGAAATATTTTTTGTTCTGTCTTTAGACTGATTAAAAAAATCAACATGTTTGTTGATATGTTTTTGATTGTGGGCCAAAAGTAAGCATTTGAAATGTGTTTGTGAAATGTCTCAAACTGATGTTGGTAGGCAACCAGTGTCAAGGAGCTTCCTGAGGTTTGTTTTGGGTGCCTAAAGAATTCCGGTAATAGAATATTACCTGACTTAAATTATAAGTATTTTTTCTATAAATAGCTTAAATTAGAAATAATTTTCTCTGGATTAAATTATAAATAATTTTCTTGGACAGGAGACCTGTCCAAAGTGGACAAGACCTCCATCTTGCCAATCTTTAACCACAGTCATCTGAAAGCTGTGCCTGGACAGAAATCTTTTAGTAGTGTTTCTCATATTTTCCTTAGGATATCAAATGCAGGCAGCTCGGTGAACCCCTGCAATGTGGTTCAGAAGGATGGTTTACAGCTTGTGATTTACAATGGCCCAGTTCAGGAGATGCGGCTTCTTTTACCCACCTGTTTGTAGCTTTAAGTATTAAATGTCACCTCATGAGTTTCTTCTCATGGTGATTCATAGATCAAAATGGTAGAGTCCTTGGGATATGAGCTTTTTGGACAACGATGAACACAGTGGGGCTTGAGTTCATGTCCTCTAGATGTTTTCGTACCATGAATAATAAGTGATAGCGGGCTAATGGTGTACAAAGCTTACCTTGGGCTTCTGCAGAAGGGGCATTTCACCTGCTGGAAAAACCCCAGGCTGAAGTCAAAGAAACCTCTGCGACCTGAGGCTGCTACCACACTTCCAGCTCACACTAAATTATCTTTTCCACCCTCCGTATGACAGTTTCACAGACGAGATTTCAAAGGCCATTGCCTTTGCCAGATATTTAATTTTTTTGAATGATTCTTTTGCATCCATCTTAATTCAACTCAACTCATGGGGGAACAGAAAAGAAAAAAAAAAGAAAGCAAGACAGAGAAAGAAGTTAAAAAAAAAAGACAAACAAACCCATCAAAATGATAATTGCTAAGTTATCATTTGCTTGCTCTTTTCCAGTCTAGCTGCTGCGGCAGCTCCTCTCTCGTCTTCCACTCTGCCTTAGCTCCCAAATGGTATCAATTATCCACAAATCTCACAGGGCCTGCACCATCTGAATAACAATTCATTAACCTTCACTTTCCTCCTGCTGATTAACTCGCCCCCACCACCTCCCTGATGTAGGAGACAGCGTGTCGGAAATTCAGCCAAACTTTTTAATTATGCAAATAATACAATACCCGGAGATAATTATTTAGCCCAGGACTCGGGCTGCATAGTCTATGCTCTGCTCTGCTCTCATAGGCTTTTCGACTCTGTTCTCTTCCTTACATCATCTTACTTGTGTCAAGGAGAATGAAGGATTTTCAGTTTCACTCAGTGCAGGTGATCACTCAGAGAAGCTGTGCGCAGACGTGCCATGGTTTGGGGAAGAATAGGTTGCTGCAAGGCTGGCCAGGGAACACAAACCAGTTTAAGATTTCAATATCTATCTTTCAGTCCGCTGACTTCCAAGCAGCCTCCAGATAAACCCTGTGTGGATTCAAAATCTTTCATTACAGGGCAGAATTTTGAATCTTATGTCTGATAGGACCCCATCTGCGTAGCTCAAGTTTTTTTCATTGCTTGTGCCTGGTATGGAATTGCTGAGCACTGCCTACTTTTTTTAGTCAAAAACCTTTCTTATTCCAGTCAAATTTAATATTTCATAAATGAAAAATTGGAAATCAACTTCAAACCTTCAAACTTTTCTTTTTGACAGAGAAAACTTAAAAAACCAAACAAATTTATGACCAGAATTTTGTTTTATACAGATGCACATAACTTTCACCCAGAGCTAACTTGGGAATGGCAGGATGGATTTGTTTCAAACTCTCTAACATGCTTTTTGACAGACACATATGGGACTGTTTCCATTATGCAAAGGGTAAGATTCTGGGTACATGAGATTTTGAACTTGGGTCTGCAATCAATTCACCTTATGACTCTGACCAAGTCACATAAATATGTCTACCTATGAGTACCAGTGGTCTACGTACTTACCTTTGTAGCTCTGGCTGGTCTGTTGAGTTTCTTTACCTGTAAAACAGTGGTGACATTGCTTTATAAAGAATTTTCAAATCTCTGAGCTGAAACTTTTTTAGAATTACAAATCACATCGACAATATCAAATTTTACCATCTGCTACATTCATCTGACATCATTCCTGTACACTGGAAAAAGATAATTGATTCTGCTTGATAATCAGCTTCAAATATAGTAGCATAAGCAAACCTTTGTGAGATTAAATGATGCAAATTTTTTTTTTCCTATTAAAAAAATTCAAGAAAGATTGGATTCCTCTGGCCATATTTTATATGTCCTAATTTAAAAGTGTTCAAATTTCATTCTTGGAAGCAGATCACGGTTATGTATTCAGTATCTCCAATTTCTGCTAGAAATTTTATAAAATTTCAAAATTTAAAACACATTTGGACTGATTTCACTGTCCAGGATGTAAAAGAGAGCAAACCTACGTCATTATGATGTTTTAGTGGTAAACTTCAAAATCACTTCAAAACAAGAAATAACAATACTAGGCCATTATATTATATTGTAATTCTCAATTTCTGAGGTATTTCAGAGTAGCTGAATACAATTACCTCAGTTTGGTAAGTGGGAAAGTGAAGATATAGGCAAGATAAGACCCTGGTCTTAAGTAATTTTTAAGTTTAAGTAGGAATTGCTAAAGCTGTAAATGGACTATGGAGACTGTTTTCTCAGCTGCTTCCTAATGGAAGAGGAGTCCACTTTTCCTTGGCACCTTGGTTGTTCTCCAGGAACACCTCCTTTTCTTTCAGTGAGCATAACCTACTCAAATCATGATGCTGGAAAGTTCAGCACCTAAAATCTCAGCTTTTCATTGCGAATGACCCTGACCAATCTTGTCAGTCGGACTCAATCCACCAGCAAGCTGAAACAGGTCTGGATGACACAAAGTATATAAATGTTCATATAATTAAGGACTGTGACCACAGATTCATTCTTCCTCTCTCTCACATTTCTTACTCTTATAGGCAGTCCGTTTTTCAGGCTGCTGACTTCTACAGGTCTCATTCTTAGGTACCTAGCTGTTCTCGTACCTTGTATAGGAAACCAAAGCAGCAGAAGTAAGATGTGACGATACCAAGTCCAAACTCAACCTATAGACCAAATGCCTTAAGTTATTTAAGAACCTAGTGCTTAAAGAAATACCCTATTTCACAGAGATGTCCAGAAAATGACAGACACTAAAAAATACACAGAAATCAAGTTAGGAAGTTAAACGAAGAATAATACTTGATCCAAATGAAACATTCGGGACACAACATCAGGCCTGTGCAAGCATTACTAATGGAGTGGATTCACTTTCCCAAAGGTTAGAGAAGTGCCCACTAAGTATTTTCTGTGAAGGCAATAAGTGAGAAAAGGTATAAATACCTAGCTTTCAAATGTATCCAGGACATCACTCTTGCTAAATCTTCAATCACTGTGAACAGCCAAGGTTTGATTTTTTCACTGACTCAGAAACATCCTAATAACCGTTGATAGCATAATGCCACCATGGGACATGGGTTTGGTATCAATAGGGATTCACAGGCAAAACTCTTCCTAATGGAGCTCCAAGATCATGTCTTGCACCATTCTGAAGGTCTCCCCACCTCTGGTTGCATATTTGTCATTCACATTTTCCTAATTAAGCATAAAAGTATGCAGAATTCTTCCATGCTAGTACTTTGTTCTTAGCACCCAATGAGATATCGATGATTAGTTCAGGTTTTCTTGGGTGCAACCATGTTCACTCAAATAAATTTAAGTGATCCATGAGATTCCCATGCCATTTTTTGGAAGATATACAACATTGATTATGTGGCCTGTCTTTTCATTTGTACAAAGCAATACTCACCCTAGGAGTTTTCAGGTTTAGAGCTGGAATAAAGTTTCCAGGTAAGACTTACTGACCCTGTTTCTCTATCCAGCTGGACTGACCTTCAAAACCAAAGTTGGAGAAGGACTCAGTTAATGTATGTCTACAAACTTGTAACTTGATTTTTATATAAGTGCTAAGCTAACTCTGTTTAATTGATTTTCCACATTGTACACTGAGAAATAGGATTTTTATGGCTCTTGAATAATTCAGAACTTTGATTCCTAAGGCAAATAAAATGGGCAAGGAATAAAAGCATAATTATCATTGTAGCAGAGGTCAAAAGGACAAGCTGCCCATAAGTTCATAATGTGCTTGTGCTCTTGGACTCATTGTGGACTGTGGAATATTACCTTGTTGAAATCTTATTACTTAAGGAAAAAAAAAAAGCACACAGGCAGTTAGCTGCAAAAGAAATGGAGGAAGTGTTAATTTTTAAGCAAGTTTGACAAAGATTGAGTTTCATATGACAAATACTGTCAGCAAGACAGGATTCTGTCAGTGGAAGAAGTTTAAACATTAACAATTTCTGTCAGGCTGTTGACACAACCACGGCAGACATTTCCCAAGATGCTGAGATGACTGCTGGCATTTGTCAACAATCCTGTCACAGTGACAGCAATAAGACCATGTCTGGAAATGTGACAGTTTTGGCTTTGTGTTCCCCTGAGCATTGGCCCAGGTGTTCAGAGAAAGTGTGGGAAAAACCCGTATTTCTGCATTGTCATTCGAACACTGAAAAAACACAGGAGGAAAATGAGCTGTCACTCCAATTCCCATGATGCCTTGCTGCTTAGCATAACTCTACTCTGTGGCCCAGGGTCCACTGGTCCATACTCTGACAGATAATTAAGAAAGCGGCAGCTTTTTCTAGACGGCTCTTCCTCATGATTTGCATTTTAGCCAGAGGCGACCAGTTATAAAAAAAACATGATGGAAAGATGGTAAGAAGCCAATTAGATGGATGGATGGCTGACTGACAGCTCTCTGGTATTACTACCCCAGATTTCATTGTATGTAGCCTGGCAGTTTTCAACAAGAACCAACTTTTGCAGGTTTGTAGAGCTGTTAAATGAAGGACTATATATAGAATGCAATGGATTTGCACAAATCTTTTACATTTTCCTGAAATAAACTTTTATTATTTCCATTCTAGTTTAAGCACAATAATCTTTCTTAATCACAATTTATGTAACTGCATTCAGAAATTCTGGAAGACTTTGTATTAAAGTAGCTCTGTCAATACAGCAATGATTAAAAAGTGAGCTGTAAGTTAAACTGTGACACTTTACAACATGGCAGAGGTGAAGCCAGTTAGTAATTAATGTTTCTAAGGAACAAGACTGATTTTTAACATAATTAAATGACACTGGTTCATTTGAAAGAATAATGTATTTGTTTGAAAGCTATTAAGTATTTGAAAGAATAAAGAGAAATCTGAAAATTCTCATTGTGCTGGGAGAATCTATTCTCACTGGATGTTTCCTTTCTTCTGGGGATCTTTTTTTAATTTTGTTGTTGTTGTTGTTGTTGTTGTTTTTCCCAGAGAGAAAAGATTGTTTTGCACAGGACCTAACAGTTTTAAATATGAAATAGCTTGTAAATTGCTACTTTCCAGCTCATCTGTTCAGCTCCAACAGCTGGTAGCCAATCAGAAATATTCTTCTGTGCTAGTGCCTTGTGGCTGTATCTCACTATAAAATTTAAACATTAGCAGGGCTTTTGTTTCACTTTTGTGTAGTTTGTGGATTTTTTTTTTTTTTTATGAATACCAAATTTAACAAAGCGCGGCAGCAATTGCATTCCAAAGCTGCAACTGCCATCCGATGAGTAATAGTCTTCGCCAAGATAAAAAGTCCCTCAGCTTTCTTTGGGTTCTGCAAGTTTATCCAATGCTGGCAATTATCTCTTGATGAATGGCTGGTTGTTTTAGCAAAGTCTCCTGTAAACCAGTGCTTCAAGGAATATAACTTTGTGGATGTGAGTCATCTGAACTGTTTGGAGCATGGATAACTGAAAACATTACTCCTTCCTTTTTTCTGCTGCAATATAACAAAACCAAAACAAACCCATTGGAATCTTCTTGTTCAAACCTGGCTAGGGGTTTGGTTGTTTTTTGTTTTTTTTTTTTTTCAGGTAAAAAAGTAGGACAAAAATATAAAGCAAATTCATAACATGTTAAAGGCCAGGTTATACCAATTCATGTTAAATAGCAATCTGTGGGTTTTCCACTGGAACAAAATAGACTATTCAGATTAATACATTAAGTGAATTTATTCTATAGTGAATTGCTCAGAGCTTACAAAACTTTTAGAAGACTAAGAAATCTTCTTCCAGTCTTGCTTTCTGTTTCACTTCATTCTTCACTACATCCCCACTTTTCACAGTCTAGGAAAAACCTGAACCATGGGCTGCAGGACATGTTGTGAACCTCCTGGGGAAAAAGAGGACTTCTAACACCACAGCTTGTAGATCTTCCCAAAAGTCAAGTCTCCACTGCAAGGTCCTCATCTCCTTTTTATCATCCAGCTACACAAATTCCTCTGTCACAGAATCTACTCTTAAATCTACCACAATAGTTGTCCCTTAAGAGTCTTCATCACCTTTCCACTGTATCTGGAATTTTGTACTGTAATTAAGACTTCTCTTTTATCCTGAAAACCCTTAGTCTCAGATTTTTTTTTCAGGAGTAATAGTCAGCCACCTCCATATTAGTGATAATCCTAGTATACCATAGATTCAGCCCAAAAGTATCATTGCTGGCAAGCACTGAAGCCTAAATACAACACAATGCATAAAAACTGTGGTACTGAATAAATTTTGCCAACTAAACTCCCTGAAGGGGAAACATGCTGATCTGTGAGGGAACTTGGAAAACTAGTACAGTTCTGAAAAAATGTTAGTATAGGAACTGTGATGTAGTGCTCAGGAAATCCTGTATGGCTGAGGAAAATCTCAGGCTACTTTTGCTGACATGAATTTAAAACATTGGGAGAACCCTTCATGAGAAAAATCAGAATGTAGGCTTAAATTTATATTCATAACCTCTGACAGGAGCTTGCCAGGTTTCTTCCAAGTAGTAGCAAAGATACAAAGATGCTGTTCATGACCATCTCTAAACTGAAATTACCATCTGCCATTAGGACGGCAAGGAGAACTTAGGACAAAGTATTTCCAAATAAACTGAAAAGTGTGCTAATTCTGTATGTTCCAGATCATTTAAACAAACTTTTTTCCCATTAGATTTATGCCCACATTTACTTATTTCAAAATATTGTCTGTGAATTTGGTCTAGTAGCTGTTCATGAAAATTCCTGTTATTTAAGCTCACCTTTATTCCTCCAGGTCTTCAAAATCCTCATAACAAAATGAAAAATAATGAAACCATCATTTTTAGGGGATGAATAATTTAATGGCATGGAGATCTAATTAAATGAAAATATATTTTTAACTTGTCCCACAAATAATTTTTTTATATATATATATATATATATATATACACATCAATATGCATACACATACATTCAAAGGGAGGTTTCTGCAAATAAACTCCAAGATTAAAGATCTGTCCTCACATAAAATTATATGGATCTCAAGAGAGACAAGGTCTGGAAGGAAGATGAGAAGGTGTAAAAGAGGGAAGGAGGGAGGTTAATGTAAATTTTTACTACAATGTTCTTCCAATGTTTGTTTGTTTATTTAAAATCTAAAATTTGGATTCATTTCAATCACTTTTTTATCTGCAAACAATATGAGTAATGCTTATGAATTTTATTTCAAGGTATCTAAGAGTGAGGTAACACTGATCCAGAAAACCCACAGTCAAAATTGAGTTGATTTGACTCACCACTACTAGAGAAGAAAGAAATAAAGAGCCGTGGCATGTTTTTTAACTTTTTCATCTGGAAACACCTTAAAAGACTGGACAAAGTAAGCATTGGACACATTGTTTGCTTGAGCTAGTTTGTTTTGTTACAGCTGGGTTTCTGAGGATGGGAGGACAAAAAATTAACTGTTAACACAATAATTACATGAGGGATGGAAGAAGGCTGATAAAATGTATACCAGCAAAACTTCAGCGATTATTTTAGTGTGCCAGGCTGTAGTGATTCGATTTGGAACATCACTATGAAACCTGAAAATACTCCTGTTAGAAAGATTCAGGGACATTTAGGGTGGAAAACATCTAATCTACCTTCGTCTACTTAAAAATTAGTCATTTAGTCTAAGCTTTATTCTTCTGATGTCGGGTTTAGAGAGCTGCTCTGGGGATGATCCATCCTTTCTTAGGACAAAGCATTTTGATACTTCAATTATTTATCTTTCTAAGCTATAGAAGGAAGCTGAATCTCCAGTTTAAAGTAGTCACTCACTTTTTAGGTAGTTCTCATTGGACAAAATGGATCCCAAACTCCCTCCATACACAGCTGCGGTCTGGGATTTAGATCTTACTCTGTTCTTTGGCTTTATCCAAGACTGGAGGCCAGGATATTGCTTGGCTCTGGCACAGTGGCTTGCATGATAAATCACTTTCTTTAAGGAGAATCCAGAAATTTCCTTTTAGATCTTTTGTCTAATAGTCAATTCTGTCCAGCTCCTTAGATAAGTAATATTATAAGCCTGCCAGTGTTTTAAGCCTACCTTTCTTTGTTCTTTCCATATAAGTCACTACATCTGAGCTGGTGCTTTATCATTACTATATAGTGAAAATTATTCTTTTTGGCTGTTTGATGCCCTCTTTTCCCCACAGCAGTGATGAAAAATTGTATATGAGATAAAGGCAGAAGATACTGAAGGTAAGAACTACTTTATTATTCACCACTATTTATTATTTCTAGTGCAATAAAACACTAACATAACAATAAGTCAGACTCCAAGAATAGCCAGAATACTTTAGGAGAAACATTTTGCCCATGGTCTTGAAGCCAACATAAGCATAAGTTAATATTAGATGATATGGTGGATGTACTGAACATGACAAAACACCAGGCTCCTCAATCCAAACCAACACAAACGTGACAGATGAAAACAGCTCTTAAAGTGGAGCTTAAAAGCAGAGCAATCTTTGTGTAGAAATATTGCAGCAGGTCTTAAGGTTTGACTGAAGACCAAGAAAAAAAATCCTTGCATTTCCCTAGTGACCTGGAGAGCAGGTTCAAAAAGCACAGGGCACAGCAGCAAAAAGTCTGATCACACAGGGGTTTAAAACAGAAAAGGAGAATCACAAGTATTCCCTAATTGGAAGACCGGAGAGAACAAGGGTGAGTGTAGCTTTCTAAAATTCAGAAGAAGGAAGAATGAGGATGATGAGGCATTCACTGAAATGTCAAGATAAAATCGATACAGCATTTTCTGGGAAATCAATGCAGAGAGTGGAAGACATTCAAGATAACAGAGAAGCAAATGCTTTCTCTGGAATGGATGAAAACTCCAACAGTGGCAATGAAAACAGGTGTTGTTTTCATAATTAAAACTCAAGGGAAACCTGCCTAAAGGGAGCCGTAATAATGAAATAGGGGAAAAAAATACCCATGGAGAACAACATCTCATTAGGAGAGATAAACTTCACATGCGAACAACATTGAGTTAAATGATAAATTGTTTTTCTTAATGGTACTCTGGTGTGAGACAGGTTCAGAGGTTCTGCTTATTTTGCTGCAAGCTGGTGATTAATGACTGCAAAGGTTTTCACACAAGTGTGAAAGACAGGACTGGAAAATGAAGATGCAAGTTGTCTCTCCGAAGGGGCACTTTGTTAAACCAGTGTCTGGACAGAAATAGGAAAGCCTTTGAGAGGTTAGAAAGCCATTATAATAACTGGCTGTGGAATGACCCAGTTTAGTTATTTTCTTTTTGGTTTCTAGTTAATACTGTTTTCCTCTTGTAACCGATGCACACTAAAAACTCAAGAATAAGACCCTGAGGCAATTCTGAAATCATCTACAGTGTATTTTCTCAGAGATAAAAAACATCAGCGATTCCAGTCCCTCTGACTCAGCTTGGTGTTCAGGTACCATGGAGTCAAATGTGGTACAGACAAGCAACGCGTTGCCAGAAACCCTCCGGGAAATCTGAAATGTCTGGGTGATTCCACGCTTGATTTTTCATAACCTTATCAATACCGTTCCTCAAATGGGAATGTTTAAAGACAGAGAGAAACTGCTTATGTCAAGGGGTGCCTTGTAGCGCAGAGGAAAACTAGTTTGCTCTGAATAAAACTCTTCTGCTACGAACAGTTTTCAGAGGAGCAGTGTAGAGCAGGGATTTCTGATAAGGGATTGTTGGGATAAATGTCTGCAGCAGACTCCATGTTCTCCAGTTTCTAAGTGCTTAGTAGGCACAGCTGGGATTCAGGAGCTGTTAGTTGACTAACTACCTGCTGCATGTCCAGAAGTACCAAATGGGCCAGTAAATCCTTAATTCTGTAAACAAGCAAAGACACTATTCCAGCAAGTTCCTGGGTGGGAAGCAACTATACACCATAAAGAATATTGTAAGTTGTTCAGAGGTAAAAAAATTTGGCCATTGTCACATCTAGTGACTTGGAAAATTTAGTCAAACATGTCTGTTCAATGACAACATGCTTAAAATAAGCAACTGTAAAGTCATACTTTTAAATAGAAAGGCTCTGTTTGAAGCCTGGGTTCAACATTTGCAAGCAAAAAAATTTAGAAGGGGTAAGAATTAATAATGTTCTTATGTGTGTAACATAGGGTTAGTAATGAATAGCAGTGATTTTGTCTCCAAGCACATCACTGAAGAGATCAATACTTTATTGAGTTCAGATCTCTAGACATTATAAAAGGATGTTGGAAAACTCAAAAACATGTGGAAAGCTACTGTAAGCACTGAAAATCTTACGCTGGAAAACTTAAGGAGCTCCAACTATTTACTACATCTCCAAGACTAAACAGTGACAACCCTTAGTTTATACTTCACATGCACAGGAATCATAATACTTTTCTGTGTCATAGAGAAAAGCTCATGATATACTGCCTGGAATTAAAAGTCAGGCAAATCAACATTCAAAAAAAATATTTTTTTTTCATTCAGGGTGATGAATAAGAATTAAAATAACCTATACAATTATAAATGATACTGTATGGAATTTTACCAAGACCTATATTAGGCATCATAACAATAGGGTATTGCTATAAAAATGATATCTCCGCTTGATATGGTTAAGCTGACATAGATGTCTAGAAGAGATAAGGCCTTCCTGTGATCTCAGATCATCTGTACCAAAGATCATTTCTGAAGGTGGCATATGGGGACACAGTGTTTCTCTTGTGCACGGAATTAGAGAGGTAAAGAATCTCAGTACACATTTCTCTACTCTGCCAGGTTTGACAAATTCACTTTATTTTGGGAGGCAGTGTGGTAAATATGAAACACGATTGAGCAACGCCCCATGAATTCAAGGGGGACAGACATGTAATCTTTTGCAATTAAAATTGCACAGGGAATATGGATAGGTGAAACAGTAATTATCAAATTGGAGCCTTGCCAGAAAAGTGGGACAACCTTGTTGTCTTTGTTTGGTATCTCAAACTTTTCTATTTCAAGAAAAAACAGATAGGATCTCAATCCAGGGGCTTTATGCCACATCCTCATTCAAGGGACTGCTTTGCAACTTTAAACATTTAGGACTGACGCCTTAAACGCTACATCTCACAGCCAGAAAGGAACGTAAATTCAGCTGTTCCTAGCAGTGAAGTAGCTATTGCCCAGCCAGAGCTGAGAGCCCATGTCTCCTGTCCAGAGGACAAGGCAAGTTATGTACCTTACAAAAGGCTTTTTGAGCTGAATTATTTTAGCCAACTAACCTGAAAAGCCAACAGAAACAATGTGTCCGACATAATCACTTTTTTGCAACTTTGGGGTAAATAACACTGTGAACCTGGAGTTCACTGCTGGAATTTTTATCTAGACTACCATTATGGACAACTGAGTCATTGGGTGGCAACTTTTCTACGCAAAGGTCTAGCCTTGACAGGAGGTGGATGGTCCCCTCCTAGCCTGTGACTGGAAGAGCTGTTGGTTTAACCTGCTCTCCATGTTGAGAGAAGCACAGAAACCAGGTTTTCTCTATCCTGCAGGAGCTCACCAGCTTCTAGGTGACATTTAAAAATGAGCGTCTACCAACCTCACTCTTGTCCTTGGTTTTAAATGGAAAAGAAGAGGATGGCTGTGTTTTCTTGGGCAAGTCAATGCTGTCAATCAGGGCATCCCTGTGGGATCACTTCCCTCCCTTCTAGATGTGCCAGCCCTGTGGGTCCTGAACAACCCACAGATGTGGCATCTGTAGCAGAAGTCTCTTCTGTTTTGGAGTTTTGCACATCTCTCTGTTGGTTTTACAGACATACATTCTGCCATAAAGGAAGTGTCTGTATTTGGGTCCCTTTGGCTGCAGCTGTGCTACTAAAGCACAACCAGGCCCTGGTTCAATCACTGCCATCCAGTACACTGTACTGTTAATTGCTAGAATGGTTCCTGGACTCACAGCTCGGTTTTGGCCCAGGCCAACCAGCAACAACCACATAGCCTCTGGCGATTTGCATGTGGGGATCATGCCTAGTAGGAAATTCATGTGCAGTCGTTGGTTGTGGAGGATGAGAAAGTCAATCTGTGTAGATGTGAACTCTCTTGTCGTGGATCACGGAAAAGTTACTGACTTGTTTTATAGTAATAAAATTATAGTAGAGTAATAAATTGTTATTAAATTACTAGCATAATAATAAAAGGTTAAACTTATTTTATTACTATTACAGTCAGACCAAATGTCC
This sequence comes from Haliaeetus albicilla, assembly GCF_947461875.1. NCBI lineage: Eukaryota > Metazoa > Chordata > Aves > Accipitriformes > Accipitridae > Haliaeetus > Haliaeetus albicilla. The sequence goes on along the minus strand of NC_091500.1, from coordinate 5,235,897 downwards.
CTATAGTTTGGAAGCCTGCCTCTGAGTAGTGACTGGTAAAAGAGTCGTGAGAAAGACAGCAAGAACAGGGCTGGTACAGGCAGGTATTTCTCCAGTATACGCTCCAGACCCCACCAGCTGATGGCCTGGGGCATTCTTGAGCCACTGACTGTGCTGATGTATTGAAAAGCCTTCCTTGCTTCTGGGGTCAGAGCACTGCAGAGACATTCAGCTTCTGGAAATTTGCCTGTCCATGAAATAATATTTAATTGGCCTAATTAGCAGCCAAGTACTATGTGATAGCCAAACAGTATTTAAGCTGTGGAGAAAGCAGAGAAGGGAGATGTGCTGCAGTCCAACAGGAATGTGATGTGACGAGGCTGTTTATCTTGCAGGAGCAGCTAATATCCACAATCAGCATCAGAGGTTGTGTGGTCTATGGACACACAATAAAAAGCAGGTTTTGTCTGAGGAAGCTTAGAATAGGTATCAATAAGAAGAAAAATAACACAAGCAAGAAAATAATATTCTTTTCCATTTTACAGGCAGCGATCGGAGGCACAGAGAGATTAAATGATTTGCCTCAGCTTGAACAGGGTGTGTGTGTCCTGACCTGGAATTTCTTTCCTATGCTTCTGCCCTAAGATTATCCAAATCAGATTTGTAAGATTCAGACTGCTTCACGTATTGACCACAGACACAAAATCTTTTGTAAGGAGCCCTGCAAGTAAAGCCTGTCTCCCAGGGTCTGACTGGGCTGAGGGACTGAAGGTCTGTAGGAATTTGGAGGAAGGATTTTAAAAAATCATAGAATGAGGAGAACTACTTGAACTAGACCCCAAATGCATTTTAAAGCTTAGGAGAACAAGATATATATATATATATATATAGCAAATGCATATTAGCAACAAAATGCAGTGACAGCACCCCGCCCCCCGCCGAATCAGTCATCATATACTCATTTTAACAGACCTGCCAAAACTCCTAATTAAGGTCTCCCTTCGGACTCCTGTTTTCTATCTCATTATCCTGATAAAGTGGACACCAATGACTCTCTTAATGAGGATTAAACTGTAGGCTTTAGTTGAATTTGCATCTCACATTTGCTATTGATGAGACTCTCCTGAAATATGCCACATATACTTGCCAGTTTCTAACTAACTCAGAATTCAAAATACTGTATGAAAAAATCTCGTAATAGACTTCCACTGCTTTGCCTAGCAATTGTCCAAAAATAAGAGATAAAAATTGTCTGTTTTGATAAATACACCATTTTCCCATCCACACTCCAACAGTGTGTGTCATATTGCTATGTATCTGGCTTAAAAGGGACAGCTGCTCCAGGGATCTGGAAACACTCTCTTTAGTTTTTAACAGAAGGAAAAACTGAAACGGAAGCAGATGTTTGTGACTGTATCATGTGTGAGATAAGGCCTTTGGAGACTTTTTTTTTTTCCCGACAGCCAGTGTTTAAAGTCTCATCTTCCTTAAAGGAATTTTGATTTCATGCCTGACCCAAGAAATATGCTTTGTGTAAATTCACATGACAGAGTTTCTTGCTGATGGTTTTAGTCAACACCGGGGCTAAGTCATTAGGTTGTTCCGAAACCTGGTTACAGCCTGCGCTTACCAGAGAGACGGTTCGCTTCCAGGTGGAATTTTGCTCTTCTGCACCTCCTCCATTGCCAAGCCGTTAGTTGTAAGGTAGCACCACTACTGCCTATGTCCATACAAAGGCCAGGAGTCTTCTAGGTCCCAGGAGACAGAAGGGTTATGTGCTAGAAATAGGACACAAAAAAGTGTGCTCAGCATTCCTAAAATCTGCAAGTCCTGAATTAATGTCTCAGTCAATTTATCCAGAGTCTTCAACAGACCTTAATTAGCACCATCTAAATGAAATTTATATCTGTCTTGCAGAGATCTTCTGTGAACCAAGAAGCTCATTTCTTTCTGAGAACTTCCTTGCTCTTCAATATAGACAAGGATCAACACTGACACTCCCAGCAGCTTCACCACACTCGCTCAGCTCTTATTTCTTGTCTTCTTGCCTTAATCTGTTCATTGACATCTGACAGTAGGTTGGTGAGACAATTTAACCTTCAGAAGAGATGCCAAATGTTTCCCTCTTATAGAGTGGAAAATGCACATATGCAAGTATATATCTTTGTTAGTATGTGCATTTGCAGACATTTTTAGCATTAATGTTTAAATTGGGAAAGAATACTTTGGTTGAATTTTGATGCCTAGGTTATCCAAACTCTTTTACACCTGTACTAGAATTTGTGTTTGCAGAAAATCTGTCAGACAAAAACTGGGAAATTTTTAGACTTTGTGATATCAGAGAAATACTTGGAAATATCACAAGCACACCTCAGGGTTCGGAAACTAAGAAGAAAAAACCCCCAATATTTACTCTTGATTTAGAGATCTTATTTAAGACACTCTCAGGAAGGGTGTGCATTTGTGGGGCCTGATGCACAGGTTTTTTAATGCTTTGGAGATAAAAATTTATTAATAAGTAATTTCCATCACTTTTGCATGTCATCATCTACCAAATCTGAGCTTGAAGCACATCTATGAATGCTCTTGTTACAGAGGTGAGGTCACTGTTCCTAGTTAAGTTCAGATAGGAATTATGACACAAATTGTAACCACAATAAAACCAGTGAGACATGTGAAAGCAAATCACAGATGTCAGGCAAAGCCAGAGGAAATACACAGGAAGACTACAGTCTTAGAGGCAGTATTTCCCAACTTTGGCATCGTTGCCCATAAAACACTGTCAGAGTGAGCTTTTTTTTAAAAAAACATTTCTCCTTTTGCCCATCCAACAACAGCTGCCCTGACCAAAATTCTACTTTCTATCTGCTGTGATGCCAAACCCATTTTCACCTGAGAGCAGGACTTTCTGTCCAAGGAGGTTCCACCATGCACACAAGAGCAGTGGGGGCCATAGGTGATGCCCAGTTTTAGTCATCTTCCAGGCAGCTCTTAGAGGCGTTTTCAAAGCCCTACTCAGTATCTTGTTTTAGAGTGGGGTTACAGACAGCAGCTGGAGGGAAGAGTGGATTTGACACAAGCATTTTCTCCTTCTCATTTCACGGCAAGAGGAGTCACATTCATTCAGCAAACTGTAAGTGTTTGGGAATTTTTTTTTTAATTAAGTAAAAATGGATACGTTGGGAAATGATTGTTCACTGTCTTGGTGCAACAGTGAGGTGGATCAAATGAAACAACAGGTCAGACATTTAAAACAAACTAGAGAAAGTCTCTCATCATAGAACATGCAGTCTGTCCATGGAATTCCCTGTTTACAGACACTGATTTCAGATATTGCAAGTGCTAAAACTTTAGATGAGTTCAAGTGTTGCCTACACAACTTTGCAGAGAAGTTCACTGAGTTAGACACAAAGCATTATTTCAGGCTCAGGAAATCCCTGACCTGTAAAGTATTCAGGCTGGGAGACAATTCTGAAGAAGTATTGTTTTATGCTTTTCCATAGACATTGATTTTTGGCTCCTACTGGAGCTGATCCAGTACTGTGCTTTTCTGTTCTTAAATATCAACATTTTTCACTTGACATTGCAATGTGCAACATTTTGTCCTCCCAGTCCTAACCTCCAAAATAAGATTTTTTTTTTACCCAAAATTTAAAAACAAGAAGGAAAAAAATCATACAAATTCTTTCTGATTGATTTAAGCTGACTTTCATTTTGATTTTCTTTTTCAACATTAAATTGAAAAATCTGTTATTTACAGTCAAAGCTAAGATTTGCTTTACTTAGTTTATTCAGTAAACCATTTGGACTTGAATTTAAGCAGGTTTGTATAATGACAGTCTGTTGTGCTTCTTAATTTGGGAATTAGGGAGCTTGGAGGAACCCTACTGTTTACCAGCTTCAGTAAAAAAATCAATTTTAAATTCATTTCAATGAGCTCTTCTCTTCCCTGTGGACAAGTACACCTCATATTATGTGGTGTACTAGCTATACTGGCCACCCTAACTGATGAGTAACAGCTGAGATTAGTTTTCATGGATCTAGCAGGGACACTGATTTTCAGGTGGAAGCAGGTTTTCCTGTTTGACTTCAGAAACTGGAGAGACTTTAACCTTGGTTAAAAGTTCTCAAAGCTAAATCATCACTGGTTCGAGATCTCTTGTACCCCAGAGACCATAATTCTGCACAAGAGACGTCACAGCTGACAGTCCTGAGATCTGTTTGTTTGGGGACAGCGATAGACAAATTATTTTAAGTGAAAGGCTTGACAGCTTGGAATTTGCTTCTGCCCTTGGTATAACGTAAGCTGAAGTTTCTAATAGGGCATTTCTGCAGAGCTTGTGTCTACATGAAAACATTCCCTGTGAATCTACTATAAAAGAATAATATTTTGAAGTTCAAACATTAACAATTAAGCACTTCATTGCACTGATTAAGATTTTAATATTTTCTTTCTTAGTTTGGCAAGACCTACTGTATACAAGGTATTCTAGCCCTTCCATTTCTGGCTCTAAGAGTTTAATTCAGGTATCATCTCTCTCCACAGAGAATCTCCAGAATCACCAACCAGATTTCCACGTGTACCTGAGTGGCTATAGACATCCACAAACACCTGATGAGATTCACAGTCGCGTTAAGATACCCAAACTCAAAAAAAGCCACAGAATTTATGCACTTAGATGCTTTAAAAAAATTCCTAATTTTGCTTTAATCAATCCACTGAGTGAGAGGTGTAGCACCCTCGTCTGTCGCCTCTGCTTGAGGGCTTCTGTGCAAACCAGACCCAATTGTTAATGGTCAATGTCATTGGGCCTGACATCTTCCTTCTGAACAGCTTTGCACCAGCAGGACTGAGGTGTCTGCAGTTTACGGGCAATCTGCCTATTGACGTCAAGGAATATGTAGTCACAACATTGGGGTCAGAAAAAAAAATACTTTTGAGTCAGAGGATGATACTGGGAAATTATTTGGATGAACTCGTCCCTACCTTACATTGCAGTAAGTCATTTACAGCAGTGCCTGCTCCGAGTGGGATTGATCTGGGTACATTGCCATCACCTACGCATATCTAAATCTGAGCTAGACCTTTTCGACTTTATCCAAATCCATCTCAGAAAGATCAGCACAGCCAAGGTGGATACTCTTTTCTAAAGGAGGTAAGATGTGTGCTCCACAAGAGCATATTTGTCCCCAGTTAAAGAGGGTGTGACTGTCTCAGAAATAGACCCCTTCAGTTAGCAGTGATGAATCCCACCCTGAATATCTTCACCTGTTCTCTGCATTTACTTAATACTCAGATCTAAAGGTCAAAGATGGGTCAAGATCAGGGCCTACTTTGTATTGTTTGATGGCAAGAATGAATGCAATGTACCTGAACACTCCAGGTTCACTTTAAACACAGATTCTCAAATGCTCACCTGAAAAACAAAGCTTTGTTTATCTGTTATTTACACAAATGGAGATTATGACAACGATAACCTCTATGTGACAGAAAGAACCAATAGTAGATGAGTATCATTCCTATAACAATAAATTTTAGAGCACCAGATGTGTTTCCATAGAAGACACATTTTAGGGGGGGGTTAGACTCTGTGCAATTACATCTCTTACTTTTAAAAGAAGGGAAAACACTTTGTAAAACAATTAAAAGGAGCAGAGGCTGCTGTTTCCCCTTCTGCAGGTATTTAGTCAGTCATGTGTAGAGCCAGGAGCTCCCAGCCACCCACTTACTGGTTTTACAAGGCACATGATGCTTGCTGAAGAGACCAAGTTACTATTGTATATTTTAGTATGGGAGGCAAATCTGTCTCCAATGGTTTTGGACACCTTGTTACATCCCATTCCAAAATCTGTCAAGCATGTAATGACAGCTAGGACACAGAGGAATACTTCTCCAGTTCAAGAACAAGAAGGCCCACAAGGAAAATTTGCTGATTTGCTAAACCTTTTACATTTCCAGATACAGCTGTAGGATACTGAGCATATTGCTGTAAACTATCACAAATATCAGGACTTTTGCCTCTATGGGTTATTGAGCCAGGCAGTTTGTATCTGAGCAGTTCCCCCGTAACTTGGGCACTGCCAATAGAGTAATCCTGAAATCTTGTATTGACAGATGGAGCTGCATTTGGATTCATCCAAATGCAAGTTGCCTAGAGGTTTCAGTGGAACAACTTTTACAGGTGATTTCAACCCAAAGCGCTAACCACTTGTGTTTGCTGTCAGCGTACTGACACGTCTTACCTCAGAGAAGCAAGTAACATGTAGTTTTGTGTGTATTTTTATTAGGTTAAATGGTAGCAGTAAAGATAGCCAGTCCTAGAGACATATCCGTGCTGGCGTTGCAATTAATATAACTGTTCAGTGAGAAAGTATGCACAAGGGGAAGGTGTTTATCTTTTGCTTAAATTTTGTAGTAGAGGTAGCACCCAAAATATAGTCCCCAGCTTAGTACCAATGCGACAATAAGAAGATGTGGTGGCGTAGACTTTAGTACCAGATACCTATGTACTTTCAGAGCCTTTGGCAGACTCACATGACCTCTGCTAATGCCCTGCGTCTTGCGTTTAAGCCCACATGGGTAGATGAAAACTACCATGATGATGCCTGAAATTAGATCTCATATGAAAATGTACAGGTAACCGAAGTGACTTCAAAAATCATGCTGGTTAGGAACAATGCAAGAACACAGTCTGCAGCCAGACCATTTCAATCCCTTCTCTACACCTTTCCTACCAGAAATCTCCCTCCTACAGTGTACCTGGAAGTATGCAGAAAAGGCAGATATTTCACTTGGCAAAAACTCAAATCAACACAGTTAGTGAGCAAAACTTCGACCCTTCTCCCCAAGACTGTACAGAATATATGTTCTTATGCTGTTTTCTTTGGGGAATAAAATCCTATCTCTATCCTGTAGGTATCCTTTCTCTCTTTGTAGTAGCATAGTCACAGGGATTAAATTTAAAATGCTCAACCCCCCAAATTCCTCAAAAGGTAGTGTGAAACTACACCTCACACATCATTGCAAAAGCAAGCAAGTAAGCTTTGATTTATTTCAGAAGTGGCATGTTCCTCCACTCTCACTAAAAGTTAGTTGTACGGGAGAAGTGGTAGTGTGGCTAAAATACAGGGTTATAAAGATCCTGTTTGTTTTCCTAGCTCTGCCATAGAATTACACCCAGACTCACCTCACTCAAAATTACTCATCTGTAAATTAGGCATCCAGTCTGAGTCCCTAAGGCTTCCTAGACAAAGAGCACAGAGAATAAAAATACAGAGAGGATGTTTATTAATATGTTTATTATTATACATATTGATAAACACATGCTAATTGATAAACACATGCTAATTAATAAACACATTTATTAATAAACAATGTTTTTTAATAAACACATTCTCACGTAGGTTGGATGTATTACAGCCTGGGGGTGCCGCCAGCTCTATTTACAGCAGAAGGAGGCTCGATGGCCAATTTAGGCTTTATTCCTAGTTTTAGAGAGGATAGATTTCAGTGTGACAAATCCCACTTTCCTTTTCTTTCTAGAAGTGTGCAGTGCCTACAATACCAATTCCTCACCTCTTGGGAGCACTTTACACGCACTTTGACAGAGGTGGATCACCCCAAAGAACCACCGTATTTCTTGCAGCCTGTCCACTCCTCTAAAATATTAAAAACCTGTCAAACCAACTTGTTTTGTACTTGTTTCGCTTGCTAAACCACGTAATTTCCCAGGCCCTGTCTGAACTGTACCCCTGGAGCACTAGGTGGCAATGTTGTTACAACGAAAATTCCTACCAGCTCTGTAAGCCACAGCTACTTTGTGCCAGCAGAGATTGATGCTTCGCAGGCAATGCAGAAGCTTAAAGAGCTGCCACCGCTTCTTCAGTGGTTGCATGACATCATTTTGGTTGCCCAGGCTTGCTCTGAGTTAAAAGTTGTCCGTCAGTTTGTTTGCATTTTCATTAAAAGGCCAGTGAAGGTGATGACCTGACATTTAACGCAAATTTGGTCTTCCCCATAAAATTTCCAGTGGGTCTGGGGGATATTGAATAGGACACACAGGAATGAGGTGACAGTCCTACTAGTGTGGGGTTCAACCATCTGACATGGGGAGGTGAAAATTCAAGCCTGATCCTAATAATATGGGTGGGATCACTTGTACCTTCCCCTTTCCTTATGTACTAATTCCAGTGAAATCAAAGACAAAATTCCTGGGTGTAAAGTCTAGGATGTGGGCAGCTTTTTTCAAGATTAGTGCTTTTAAAGAGAAAAAAGCCAATGCAAGTATGCTACAGCTACCAGTTCAATCTGTGTTTAATCAGCTCCAGACAATTAATCAGTATTATCACGTCAAGATTCTGAGGAGCCTCTGCACACTCTAAGAATTTATTTTGATCCACTTTATCATTTACCCTTATCATAAACTGTGTGAATTGCATCTATGGGTACCAATAGGATAAGCAACAGTTCTGGTCTGGGTTTACCCCATCACTAGAAGAACCATAATGAAGACTCAGGTTTTAATTTCTTTTCTAAGAAAATGCTGCATCTGGCTGATAGCAGCTTTTGTGGCCCAAAGCAAAAATGTTCACAGTACAGAAAAACCCTCCCCACTTCCCAGGGAAGGAGACTGGGCTGCACTATCTCTCCGAGCTCCTTCCAGCTCTGCATTTCTACTAGTTTATGAAGAGCTGGATCCCACGGTGGCTATTAAATTAAGTCATGGTGTAAGCATCTTGGACTGCACTGGAGTTACACAGGGCATAGTCCCTCATGTGGCTTCTCACTGATGCGCAGTGATGCTCTTCCACGGTGCTCCGGAGGATCCAAAGATGCATCAGTGGTAGGGCCAAGGGTCTAAACAACCCACCTACCTATTTGCCCAATTTGGAGCCTTTGCTACTGAGTGTGAGCAATATTATGTCAGAGTTACTTATTCTATCAGCTTTAGTTATCAGCTAAGTGGATACTGTTTTACTCCATATCTTACCTGGAGGTCATCTGTCAGGTCAGTTTCTAGAAGATATTCTCACAGTGTGCGTTTCCTCAGAGTATTAATTATACCACAAAACCACAGCAATATTGCAAAGGAGTGAGCTACAATTTTATCTGACTGGAAGAACAGGAGAAAATTACAGGTCTTACCTACAGTGTGTACCAAGGAGACATTAGAATTACTCTCTGGATTTGTTTGGGGAGGTGAGGAAGAGGTTCATCTTCATTATTTTGGTCCTAAAATGTCTTTGAAGTCTTATGTACTTTATATATAAGTCTAAGAAAAAAAAAAAAAAAAATGAATGGATGCACATCCATGGACTTAGAAGAGTTTGACATGAGTATGTGTATCCAAATGTTTGAGGTTGCTTCATGTACGTATACTTGAAATGCTAAATGCAGACTTTCTGTGGGAAAAAAATTAGTAAGGCTGCTGCTCCAAAAGGCAAGTACATTTTCCTTTGGAAATCTTTCATTTATATAGATTTTTTTTTCATGAAAATGCTATTAGAATTTTTCCACAAGGATGGAAATTTAGCTATGTCATGGTTTATCCACTACATTGGGTGGAATCGGTTTTCCTTCCAAAACAGTTCATGGGTTCTGATTTCACAAATGATATAAACTTCTCGAGGTGTGGCCTGCCCCAAAGGGTTCCTGTTTTTTCCCTGTCTTTTCCAACTGCCCTTTCCTTGCCCTTTCTGGGGCAGCACTAATGCTTGAACTCTTCTGCAGTGAGTCAGAGCAAGGACATTATCTGTTTGAATACAGTTTTCTTGTTTGTTGGGATAAATCCATGATCTGGTGACCAGAAAAGTGTGACGGGAGGTGGGTAGAGCCAAGCACCCTGCATTTAGTTTGGCTTGAGCAGGCAATAAAACCACTTTCCTTATGCTGGAAAATTGTCTTTGTTGGGTCAAATTCTTAATCTTTCAGTGCCCCTTACAAAAACAAAAAAAATTTCCAAAGTGTAGTTACCAGCCCCAGTTTTATGGGTTTGCATTTTGTTTGTTTCTTTCTTTGTTTGTGTCCTTAATATACCTTTACAGGGTGGGGAGGGAGACAAGAAAAGGTTTTATTAATACCATGAAAAGAGCAGATTCTTCTTCTCACCCAGAGCCATCCATTTAGATTGAAATAAAAAGAGAGGGATGAAATAAGGGATTTTTGCTCGGTTTTAGCCATATGATCATACATAGACTTTGACAGCACAGTGAAGTTGTGCTGATATCTGAGGAAAAATCAGAAGCAGCTAAAAGACAGAAAGTTTAAAGAAGTGAAAAGATGTGCATTTCTGGCCTTATTCATGTCTCATTAGCTTCTGGCACAGTAAATTGCCTAGACCAGCAAAAACACTTGTTCTTTCTCTTTTTTAATGCAAATTTTGGGAAAAAATTGTAATGTCAGTGAAAAAAGTGAAAAAACCCAAAGAATAGACTGGACTTAACATTTCCAGAAGCATCAGATATGACAATTAAGAGTATGTGTCCACCATCTCCCTTTCCCAACAGGTTTATCTCCCCAACATTCCCTTTAAGATAACTTACTGCAAGTTTTCAAAAGCATATTCTTGACATTAGATTCTCCATGTTTCTGTGCTCAGTCAATAAATTAGAAATAAAGTCCCCCTGCCCAGGACAGGGATGTAAGAAAATCTGCAAAGGAATTAATTCAACACATACTGAAATCAGTAGGGTTTGGATGATCCCTTTTTCTCAGAACATGGCCTAGTGTGAATTTCCAAAGGTTGTTGGATGCTGAAGTATGTGGCTGAAAATTCAAGTCTTTTTGAAGCCTCCTGACACTTCCAGGCACCAAAATGTCTCTGATCTGGTCCCAAGGATCACAGTGAAGTGACAGCCAAATAAATATCCCAGCAGCTTCCAAACCTTCCTTATTATTTCCAAAATGTATGACTTCCATCTCCCAGATGAAAAAAGTAGGGAAAGGCAATGCCCTCTCTCCTTACTTGTGGAAGACACCATGACTCAAGAGAAGCCTTTTAAAGCTCAGAGTGCTTCCTTTACACAACCCATTTGAGATACCTGTATGATCTACCTCCTACATTCTTAACTGAATTCCCTAGGAAGCACCCCAGTGGAGAAATTTAAGATCGAAAAGAGGCACATGAGCCCAGTCAGAAATCCTGGAGCTGACTAAGTCAAACAGATGATTAGAGCAGGTGGAACAATCCTGAAAAATGCCAGCATCTCTGGAAAGCCTCTAGCTGGAATGTGAAAGAGAACTTTATTTTTCTTTGACTTTTTAAAAACAGACTTCCACCTCCCTTGCCTTTGCACCTCCTTCCCATTAATAATTTTCTCCCCCAAATATTTAATGAAATGCTTTGGTAGACTGGTGTTTAATAAAGCCATGACCAAAAAAATATTTTCAATTTATTTAAACTAATAACTACTATCAGGAATATCTCTATCATTATTTCAACATGTATGCTTAAAAATACATACTGGAATTAAAAAAAACCCCAAACCTCTTTCTTCTCTCTTTCATGACATTTTCTTGTTCTGTTGAAATACCAGTTCACGAAAGTTTTTAAACACAGTTGTCTCTGAGCTGGAACAGTGACATGGGGAACTTCAGGCTGTACCCAGAACTGCCTGGTAGGAAGAACATGTAAGGAACTCAACTTTGGTGCTCTGCTATGTGATATGATGTCTAAATTAAACACGTGTGTAGGAAGGAGAAAATGAAGGGTGACCTAAATACAGCTCTTTGCAATGAAAAATAACCCACCCCGTGGCCCTCACAATCACAGAAGGATTGAGATGAGGAAGAGCAAAACCAGCAATGCAGATTAAGGTGTTTGCTATTATCCCATGGAAATTGCATGCTAAAAGTTGTTCAGGTGTCCTTACACATCTTCAGCTGAAGTGGGGTAATGAAGACAGGTCCTTTCATGATTTCCCCAATGTCCTGGTTTTGGCTGGGATAGAGTTAATTTTCCTCCTAGTAGCTGATACAGTGTGTTTTGGATTTAGTGTGAGAACAATGTTGATAACACTCTCGTGTTTTTGTTGTTGCTAAGTAGCGCTTAAGTTAAGGATTTTTCAGTTTCCCATGCCCTGCCAGCAAGAAGGTGCACAAGAATTTGGAAGGAAGCATGGCCAGGACAGCTGACCTGAACTAGCCAAAGGGATATTCCATACCATAGAATGTCATGCTCAGTATAGAAACTGGGGGGAGTTGGCCGGGAGGGGTGGATCGCTGCTCAGGCATCAGTCAGCGGGTGGTGAGCAATTGCATTGTGCATCACTTGTCTTTTCTTGGGTTTTATTTATTTTAATTGTCTTTATTTTATTATATTCCCTTTAATTACTATTATTATTGTTAGTATTACTTTTTATTTTACTTCAGTTATTAAATAGTTCTTATCTCAACCCATGAGTTTTACTTTTTTCCTGATTCTCGAGCGGCTGCGTGGTGCCTCATTCCTGGCTGGGCTTAAACCACGACACCCCCACAGATATTTTTTTCTCACATGCCTGCTCTGAAATCTGTTTCAGGATTGTCTTGCACCTGATGTAGCCAATTAAGTTAGTGCTAGTTGAGTGTCAATACCCCCAGATTGGAAGTGATTCATACCTCTACACAAACTCCATAACGAATGTGGGGCAAATGAGATGCCAGTGCCCCACTATCCAGTGCAAACATCTTTCAAGCAAGCAGATGAAATCGCTTAATATATATTACTGACTATCTGGTTCATTAATGTATAGTTTCAATACGCCGTTCCATATATTGTAACTCCATTCTCAGGCAGGTAAAGGCACACATTACCATGAGTGACACCGTTCTTGCTGCTTCTTGCATCAAAGGCAGTCTTTTCAGGCTGACCTTGGCCGCCATGAAGCCCACTTCTCTTTGTTATAACTGTTAAGGCAAAATCTGACTCTAAGAAGATGTTAATTCTGGCACAATAACTTAGAAAGTTTTGTGCCACAGCACAGCATAAAACAGTAATTAGATGAAGAAAAAATAAGTAACTCTTTCTGTTTAAATGGTGATGTGCAGTCTTTCGAAGAAACAGCTACAGTCCTTGACTTTCCCCAGACTCATTAAAGCAAAAACCTTAGCCTTCCTGCCCCTTTCAAAACCATAAATTCTGCTAGGATTACATGCCAAGTTGATTTAAAGTGGTTGCTCAATCAAAAGAAAGTGTTGACTCTAAATTTCAGTGCTTTGTAATGTTCTGAAGCAAGCTGTAATCTGCTTTCATGGACAAAATGAGACTTTTCACCCTTCCGATTTGGATTGTCAAGTTTTTTATTACTGGTATTATGGGATAATCACCCTTTTGTTTGGTTCGTTGATTGGTCTGGTTGATTTTTCTCCTCTTATTTTTTTAAAGGAATCACTGATTGCTCCAAACAGGACTCGCTTGATGTCCTTTGGAGTTTCTGTCCCACCTGTGCACCAGTTTAGGTCATCATGTATAATTCAGTAACGAGGCTTACCCAGACCTAAGCAAGGCATAGAGGGCTGAGCCCTTCATTCTTTGGGCACTCAGGATTCCCACTGAAGCACTGAATGTTGGATACAGCCCTCTACAGCAAACATATGTCAATACACAGATGGTCACAACAGCAGCATTTTCCCACAGACATTCACTTGATATTTTTAAGCAAACCCTCTTCCATTTGTCCTCGGACCTGTTGTTGTTCACCCAAGTATTCCAGGCAATTTAACCTGCAGGCAGAATATTTTCCCTGAGGCAGACACACAGATACGACAGCAAAAGGAACCCAAAAAAATAAGCTGGGAAGATTAGTGAGCCAGATGGACAGACGGACTGATAGTTTGATATGCAGAAATAGTTTACTTGGAGTGAATTCAGAAGGCTGTTCAGAGAACACAGATTATAGCTTGTAAATGGGAAGAGTTCAAAGTGGGAACCTGGTATTCCAAGAGTGGCTTGTGTAGGCTGGAAAATAAATGTATGTGTGACACTTTTTTCTCCAAAAAAATTTTCCCTTTTCCCCCTGAAAAGTAAGGATTTTAGCTGGAAGGTAAATATAAATGAGATTGAGACACACTGAATAACAGGAACATCAACAGGAGGATGAAGCACCCTTTGGAGGTATCTGCCTCCACAAACCATGGCAGAAAGTCCAGGTGACTAACTGGGATGAAGGATTATCTTTTACAAGATCCAAGTAAAACATTACCAAATCAACTGGTCAAGGACAGCTTTAGCAATCTTGGGATCCTGCAATTCACTGCAGGGGGTAGAGACCTGTCTTGAAAGAAAAGCACTTGTGCTACTGAAGTCTCATGGCAATGTGAAGGAAAGCACAGGGTCGGAGATGTGAGACAATTTTAAATTAGGCTAACTCTCCTGGGAATGGTACCAAGTGGGTCATTTGGCCTGAAGAAACACAAATAAACAAGCATGATTCCGTTGTACAGAAACTAGAGCACTTCATTAACACTTGGCTGTGGATGAGTCTTTGTCATGGTAAATACTGCTGCAATGCTGTGCAGAGAACTTAAACAGACCCAGGACCTGATTCATTCATTCAGCTTCACTGAGTTCCAGTGCACAAGCCAGTCCAATGGCCCTGCTTCACACACTGTTCTGTAGATATATATATATATACACACCAGACATTCTCCAGTAACAGTGTAGTCAAAGACTGTCCTCTCCCCAAAGACTTCAACATCTATATAGTTGTATTCCTAACAGTTTCATAGGAACTGTTAGACCTCTTCGTCTAACTCAGTTTTATGGGTATAAATGAGAACTGCCAAAAGAGACTATATTGGTGCAAGATGTATAAGAGGGGTCATTTAGCCAAATCTTTTGGTAGCTTATTCCATTGACTAATCTATCCGATAAGAGATTATTACCTGTCAAAATAGAATGGCTTAAAGTAATTAATCTCTCCCCACTACTCTATCAAACCCCTGTTATTAAGTTCTGAGCAGTTTGCTGAGATTTCCCCTTTCAATACCCTGCTGACTCTCCTGCCCCTTCATTTAGATCTCCGCCAGCCTTTTCTGACCATCAGACTTCCCAGTCCTTCACTCCATGCCCTCTCCATTTTCCCCTGCCTTTCCTTAGGCCTGATTTTTCTAGGACCCCACACGTTTGCACCCTGCTTTGCTCTCCTCTTTACATCTCTTCTTTTATCCACATCTCCTCCTCAAACATGCTGATGTCTGCTCTAATATAGGCTCATCATGCTTTGCTGCTGCTTCAGACTTGGCTCCTGCGGGCAGTGGGAATGGTATCCCTGGTGTCAATCAGCATCGCCCTAACGCATTCAGTACAGCTACCTCCAGTTTACACCAGCTGAGGATCCAGCCTTCTGCTGCCAAAACCACTAATGATTTTGGAGAAATATGGGTCTCTCTCTCCCTCTCTTTCTCTTTTTTTCTCCCAGCATGAAAGATCTAATTACAAATTGCTGAAGGCTTGCTACAAATAAAATTTAAAAAAAAGAGAGAGAAAAAAAAGATACCCTTTTGACTCTGCATTGTCTGTTACTAATTTACTGAAAGGAATTGGATCTATATTTTCACCCGAATAAATATTTCTTCTCATGAATACTGAGAACAACTATTCAGTGAAATATCTCCATGGAGAGTTTTTAAGCCTATTTTCATAGCTGTGAGTTTGTTCAGGCTGATATTACTGGATATCAGTACTATGAATGTTAGCAATATTACCATGGTATAATGTTAACAGAACCATCCAGCCTGGCTTTCTGCTCTCTGGAAATACCAATTATCTTACCTCCCAATAGCTTCAATCCAGTGGATGGGATGTGTGCCATATTTTTATTTGTGATGATTATATTAAGGATGACAACACAGCAAAGGCTATAGGCAGCATTCATACTGGTAGGCTAAAAAGCGTGAGGGCCTTTGCTCTGCCCCTGGGGCCAGTTGCAGCAGGGGCTATTTCTGATTTCTCCTTGTATTCCTGTCAAGGTGTGCCCTGAGAAAGGCAGCTGAGTCATGAGAGAGAGGTCTCTGCTTTGTGATGCTTGGTGGACCCAAAATATCTTGCAACCAAAGGAGACAAAGGGACTATTGGGTGTGGGGGAACTGCTTACATTTGGTGATGCTCATGTCTGGAGTAAGGGGTTGAAGGAGAACAATTTGGGATTTGGGGTCCTAGTCCCCTCCACAGTTTAACTTCAGGAAAGTAATTTTCCGGATCTAAGCTCAGCGATTTGTCCAAGGTATGGAAGTTTTAGGCAGAGCCAGGGATGAAGCCAGTGCTGCCTGACCCCCAGCTCACTGCCACGAAGAAGACCACCCTTCCCCTACCCCAAGCGCTGTGGTTACTACAGGCAGTGGCAGTGGCACTGTGCTTTCCCAGAAAAAAAATCAGCTTGAACTGTTGCCACAGCACTTCCAATCACCTGAGTCCTGGGCAACAAGCACCTCTGTGGGAATAGGGACAGACTGAAGCCAGGCTAGGATGTCAGCTCATGGGTCGGAGTCCAGGTCCACACCAACAGTGCCCATGCCCAGGTCCACGCAGGGCTGTGACATGGTGGGGCTATAGCTCCTGGGGGGTCCCAGCACAAGAGCTCTAGAACAAGAGCCCCAGCTCAAGGCAGCTCCCCCAGGCAGAGGGATCAGCCCTGGCTGAGCCCATAGCGCAGACTGGGAGCCCTGTCTGAAGTCACCGAAGGAAGGTGGACAGCCCTCCCCTGTGCCGTCTCCAGCCTGGGCCAAAGTCCCAGCTGCCAGAGCTCCAGGGTGGGGTGTGTGCTCAGGTTCCTTATAGTGTCTGTGGGCCTTGTTGCCCTCCAGAGGTATCCAATTTCCTTAACTGAATATAAAAGCGGAAAAGACTAGTTATCTTTCCCTTTGGCAAACCTAACTTCTAGGCATTTAGAGACGTGAACCTAATCCTTAGCCTCAAATGCAAGCAATTCTGACAAGAATAACAGGAAGAATGAGATAAATGATGAGTCTGCATGGGTCTAACTCCTGATCTTATTGAGGGAAAACTCAGGTGCAGAGGGTGTTCAGCAAGAACGAGACCCTTACGGGCTCAGGTACTGAAGAAGGTACAACAGCCTCCTGCCAGAGGCCTCCAAATCAGCTGTTGCTCCATCACAGAGTCACAGTTGAGATTGGAAGGGACCTCTGGAAGTCATCTGGTCCAACCCCACTGCCCAAGCAAGGCTACCTAGAGCAGGTCACCCAGAACCATGTCCAGATTGGGTTTGAATATCTCCAAGGATGGACACAACCTCTCTGGACAACCTGTGCCAGTGTTTGACTGCCCTCACAAAAGAACAATTATTTTCATGTGTTTTAGTTTGTGACCGTTGCCATTTGTCCTGTCACTGGGTACTCCTAAGAGTCTGTCTCCCCTGTCATCAGTTGTGGAGCTGGAAGCAATACAGATGTACCAGAGGGAGTGAAGGTGATGAGTGCTACTGAAAGGCAGTGTGGATGACTTGGAAGTAATGCTGTGCTAATGTGGATATGACCAAGAATGAAATCCTGTCTCTTGCTTTGACCTGAAAATAATATGCCTTCTCTGGTAACTTCTTTCTATAGCTGAACTTTAATTAAACCAGTGGTCTGATGGCTACAGCCTCATCAACCTGCACTGGAACATCTTCCTCCCCTAGTTATCATCCTCCATTACTTACAGTGCACTTTCTGTAACCGGTTGGTACTGGGGCAAAAATAGAAATCCTGCTCACATCACTAGAAATACTTCCACCCTTTTCCTGTACATATGGAATGATGATTTTCTGTCTTCTGAAAGGACTATTTCCCTTTAATTTGCATAGTCTCTTACCCCTGTAAGGTCCCAGCAAAACAAAGGTGTAGAATTGCACATATAATTTGCATAAGTGCAAATGACAAAATGCAGTGAGGGTGATGGCAAAGTGGACTCGGAGAAGATGGGGAAACAGCATGTGACTCAGCTGCCTAAGCGTATTGACCATGAGACATACAATGTACCTGAGTCCTTCTGGAGATGTGAGTCAAGGCAAGGAGGGATATTCTACGGCATTTCTGATAGTCATAGTTGCTCTTGGCTGGGCAGCTGCATTGCACACTAAGTGTCTCAGTCTTAAACTGAACCTTCGCCAAATGTCTCAGAAGCCAATATCAGCCACCAAAATGGTGAGGAAAAAATTATGCCTTCTGAAAAGAACACTTTTGAGATTTACACATGCTTTAACACCACTCCAGACACAGCACAGTGTTCCAAATTCAGAGTAAAACACTACCAGTCATGAATGTTAATAAATTTGTTTATACATTTGGTTCTTACAGTAGGTTTCAGTTGGCTAAATACAGACATGTAGTGACGTTTGAGAAACCCTGAGATATATGCACAGGGTGGGCTGGCCTGACATAGGGCTTACAGGAGGTCTGCATACTTATCAAGCTGCAGAGTCCTCCTAAATGACATTGAATTAAGAAAACTGAATCCTGTCTTCAGTGCCCACTGCTTTGAATGACTATGCAAAGAGCAAGGACACAGAGAAACATGTCGTTGCATTTGTCGTAGAAAACTCTCTGATCTCTGCGGAACAAACACCTGGAGACAGTTCACCTCCTGCTATGAAGAGTTTGTCTATGGTTAATCAAACAACGCAGATTATCTGTAGAGAAAGCAATAGATTTCCTTAATCCTTAGCAGTGAGCCTGCTCTTTCCAGCCCCTGAACATGTTTTGGTTTAGCAGATCATTGCTCATCCTCTTATGTTTTACAATGCAGGTCATGAACTTGGAGTATAATATTCCAGCACTTACGTTTTTAAAGTGCAGCCCATGTAGCATTTTAAGCAGAGTAAATACTCAATTAGAAGACAGCACGATACTCCCAGTACAATGTTATGTGACAGGGAAAACAGGACAAATAACTGTATTTAATTTAAGAATTCAAGTGGACAAGGGTATCCAGACCTTTCTCTTACCCTTATTACTTGTTTCAATTTTGTTGCTGGTATTTTTCCTCCTGTTTAATAGGCAAGGCAGCTGACAACTGAATTAGTACTCTTTCCTTAGTATGCCACTGGCTCATGACAATAGCCTTAGGGGTAAGATATAGATAACTGAGAAGTTTTCTCACTGTTGTGATGTATTTTTTCATATGGTTAATAAGGCAATTGAAATGACATTCTGTCACAGTGGTACAATCCAGTGAATTTGTGATTTCCCTTGTGTTGCCACTAGGAGGAGATGCACTGTATTAATATCCCCCCCTCTTTTTCTTGGAGAACACGTTGAAAGGATATGACAGTCTGCAAACTAAAGCATCCTTTAGTGTTGCTAAGGATTAGCTACTGTTTATTATCACTAATGGGAAAAGGCTTAGGGCTGAACTGTTGTTGCTCCACTGTGGATTTTCTTTCAAAAGCTTCACAAGATTGCCCTTATATTCCAATCAGCGAGATCAGCTAAAGACACACAAATAAGAGAATCATCAGCAATTAAAACAAAAAAATAATAATGGCTAAATCTGCGTAAAAGGATCGTTAGTAAATCACTTATAAGCAATTACATAGTTTTCATTACAATAAAGCCTATCAAAGAATGTTGCGCCCAGCTCATTTCTGAAATATCTCCTTTAAGATCCTGATGCCAAATCCTGCTGTTGCTGCTGTAAATCAAGGTATTTGCACTGAAGGCCAGATCAGCTGAAGACTCTGCTCGGTCTATTTGCATCAAAATGCCTGTCCTGAAAGGTGCGAAAGGCAAAGTGAGGGACCAGCGCTGAGCACCTTGTGACAGCAAGGCTTTTGCCAGCAAAGATCCCCATCAGCACCACGTGTTATTCTAATATGATTATTTCCCAAAGGCCTCTGTACCATCAACTTAGGTTCATATAAAAACATAGCCTTAGTTCAAGCTCCTATCATAACTATGGCGACTACAGGGGAAAGAGGTAACTGGAGTGGCAGAGACTGCCCTGTTCTCAATGCACAGGCAACTGCCCCTTGGCAAGACAGATGTGGATGGTGTATTTATGCACGGGCACATATTGTTCGAGTGGTACATGTCTCCAGACAAGCCCTCTGCACTCAAAGGGCTCCAGCTTGCATGTTGCAGGTTGTTAACTTCATAAGTGTCTAAGCGTAGGGCTTTCAGCTGGAGCTTTGCTTACTGCGTGCAGGTCATTGGAAAGCACATTTAGCTAACAGCTCGTGAACTGTTTGTCGGAAAACTCCAAAGACATAAATAAAAGAGTAGAATTTTCTCTTCTTCTCATCGTTAAATTGAGGCACAGTATATGTATACATGTATGGTTTTTTTTTGCTTTACTGGTGTTGAAGGTTATCAGAGATCTGGAGTCTCAAATTCCTCTGCAGCTTTGAGGATCACCACATGCTCAGTCCTATCACATCCCATGCTTTAGGAATGTTCTGTATTTATTCAATCCTATATCATTACACCTCAGTTTTCACCCTTCGCACAGGCTCACGTTCATTTTAGCTGCTTCCTTCTTCCATTCTGTGACCTCCCTTGCTTGTTACAGGCAGTTGGAGTGGGTTTTTAGCCAACAACCAGTAGAATCTGGTGTATAAGGTAGAGGAAGACAATGACGTCAAGCAGCCAGAGAGTAAACTTAATAGAAACCTTCACCTTCACCAAATGACATACCATGGCCCCTTCCCAGAATGTGACTTAATGTCCCCATCTACAGGGACTCGATGATCTTAAAGGTCTTGTCCAACCTAAATGATTTTATTCAATGATTCTATGATCTCATGACCAGATCTTGCTCTGCAAGCTGAGGATTGTGAGTTAGTTACCTAATATACACACGGTCATGTAGATAGGCTGGATACAATTCACGGGAGTTCAATGCCACTTGAAATGCCTACTGCTCACTTGCTACTCCAGAAGGGAATAGGTCACATGTAATGCTGTGTCATACCTGGACATCCTTCTAGATGACCTGGATACCCTGGGGGGTCTCACATAACACTGGACCCCACTGTATTGGGGCCTGCCCACTTAGTCTGTTTGCGCCCTTCTCTTCTGCTTATTTTTTGTCTTATAAACCTCTGGGCTTCATGCAAGTTTGTAGCTGGGGCGTTTAGAGGTAGGAACTGATCAACTTTGTTTATTCCTGGAAGGAACAAACCTCCATACAAATTCAACCACATTTTTTTTATAGTTTCATTGAAAAAAAACCATTAAAAAAGAGGAAACATTAAATGACTTGGCATAGACTTTTCTTTTTCAAGTTAAATGTTTGAACTTTCTATTTCAGAGGGGTGATTTATTTTAAAATCAACTTACATTTTTAAAGGGAATAATAAAGAAGCAATAAGTTACCCCAAGATACTTTGCTATTTCAGCTCTTACTGATAGTAGCCATGGTCTTACAAGCAGGTATGCACAATTTAAGACTAAGGACTCTCTTCACCTTTTTCACACTGCTGAGAATAACACATGTACATATTTCTGCAGGATTGGGCCCCAGCTGAGCTATATCTGATTTTATGTATTTGGAAGCAACGAACATATGAATAATACATCTGTAGGCCTGAAGATTTAATGGCATGTAAGAAACATGACAGGGTGAATGCAGAGTACTGCAGAGCAAATAGCAAATTTCCAGTACCTTAAAGGAAATTTAGAGTTCAGTAATGACAGATGAGTGTCAAGATAGTAATCAGCAAATCTTGCTATTTAAGCAGAACCAAATCCTATGAGGCCACACTGATGGCAATCCAAAAGCTTTGTTCATGTAACTAAAGCTGTGGA
Source organism: Haliaeetus albicilla (assembly GCF_947461875.1). Lineage (NCBI taxonomy): Eukaryota > Metazoa > Chordata > Aves > Accipitriformes > Accipitridae > Haliaeetus > Haliaeetus albicilla. The sequence continues at coordinate 5,214,197 of NC_091500.1, read as the reverse complement.
CCTCAGCAACAGAGACCAATAATAAAGTATGTTGGTTGGAAGGAAAGACCTCCAAAACTGGACTTTGTTGTCTGCTGTAAAAAGCAGCATATGTAATGAGATTTTCTATTTTGATATTTTTCCTGCAACACTCTGCACTGTTACTTTGGCCTCTGAGCACTGGAAGGGGTTTTTCCCTTTCCTCCTAGACACCAAAACCTGATCTAAAACATCTTTTAATTTGTCGGTTTTAGTATGTTTCAGCAGCACCTCCATGAAGAGATGGGGCTGGATAGGCTCCTTTGCACAGGGACTGCTTCAGCAACTCTTACTTTCACAGAAAATACTAAAAGCCAAGAGTAGTATCTTTCCATGCCTCTTAAATGCTTGTTCCAAAAATCCTCCTAGTATTTTTCCAATCAAGATTCACTTTTAAGAGAGAATGTAGCATTCATGAAAGGTTTATCATGACAACTGTGAACATTGGGAGCCAGTATAGATTAAATGATTTTCCTAGACCTCTGCAGATAAGCTGTCCCCATTGAACATGCATGCCTACATTGCAGGTTAAGTCAAGATTTGCTATCATCCACAATGGCTGTCTAGATGCACAAAGGCCTTAAAGAAAATAAGCTCAAGATCTTTCTTGACATGGTAACAGGCTTCTAAAATTTTGTGTCTTATTATACCTTAACTCAGCAGAGAAGGCAGGCGGTATTCTTGCATTAAAAATCTGCTTCCCCTCAGCCCCTTTCTATCTCCATAGGAAACTGTTGACAAGTCATTTAAAATATAGACAAGATCAAATATATCCAGAGCATTTTAAAACATAAACGCCTTACAAAAAGAAAAGTAGAGAGCCTACAACACTTCTGCAGAACACAAATTCAGGAGTTCCGGCTGTGGAAAATTAACTTCCGTGGGCTTAGACTCCAGAGAGTAAATGAAGGGATTTTTTGGAGATTGAAGTCATGTTAGGCTATCTGTGCAGGCAGGCATCGTCACTCCAATAAACTCTGTGATGGCTTAGCCCAGATGGCAGCAACCTTTGGAGAGGAAGATCCTGGACATAATGCGTATCGTAATATGGACTGTAATATCTGTACTGACCAAGTGTAACCAAGCCAAAGCAACTTACCCTGTTCTGCTAGGTTGTCCTGGGTTATTTTTAAGCACAATGGAAACACTTTGTCGTCTCTCCTAAATGTAACAGTTCCCAGGAGCTTTCCCTCGCAGTGGATGTCCATTGTCCATTCTGAGCCTGTCCGAGCTATCTCTCCAGGCTCTGGAGACTAGCACCCTCTCAGAAACTCTTCCCCTGGCACAGACCAGAAACTTTTCCTAACAGACATTTTGGATGAGACCAAAGTTCTGAAGTACAAGAGAATGGACTGTTCTGTTTCAATTGGCCTCCCTGCCAGGCAACACCATGCAAATATATTTAATTTACTAGTATAACCTTTGAATGGGGTCATTTCACCCATTTTTTTTTACTTCCATGCTAAGATTTCTTTAGAACTTAGTGGAGAGAAATGTGGTTTGGTTTTTTTTTAATGTGTGATTTGTCTGACTACTTTGGGCACTTCCAGCAAGATAAGATGACTTGCTCTCTGAGAATACTCATTTCTCTATGACTGAAAGTCTTGAGTCACCACCTTAGATGGAAATTCTTCATTTTATGAGACAACTTTCCCCTCTCAACCCAAGTTACAGCTGAGCTATCTCCGACAATGGAGAAATTACCATGTTTAGGTCTTAGCTGAGCCTGGTCTTCACAATGTAACCACAACCTTAGTTTTTCCTTAATTTCCCCCAAAAGGGTGATTTGTTACAATTGGTGTAGTGGTAACACACACCAAACTCCAAATAAACATTACTGGAAGAAAATACTGAGTCCTCTTTACTTCAGGATGAGTTTTCCATGTCAAAGTATGACATGCATAAAGGTACCTTGCACAATCACAAAGCCTTGTATGAAGCCCTGCTGCCAAGACTCTGACTTTTCAATACAATCCATTTAATAGGTGTGAAACTTTTAAATGCCTATTGTCTTTGTGATTGTCAAACCAACCCTTGCATTGAGTCTCAGTAGAAGATTAAAAATAAATCAAATAATTGGAAATTTTCCTGAGCAATATTATTTCAGATAAGCAATCACAAAGGTTGCCACAAAGATACCATGTGAGCGCAGGTTTCAAAAAAGGGAGGAATGAGAAGATTTACAATAGGGGAAGGCATGAGAATTAGCATGAGCCTATCAATTAAACTATACAAAATCATCTACCATCTACTCCCTTTCCACATACATGGCAGCTTCTTGTATAAGCATTCTCTGGAGAGCTCAGCAGAGCCAAAATGCTGATACTGTAAAAATTCATTTAGCAATAGCACGGACAAAAGTGGAGTTCAAGCAATGCTGTTGAGACGTTTAAACATACAGACAAAGTGGTTGCCAGTCTTTTTGTCCTACAGTCAGGGCCAGTGGGGCTTTAGCCACACCTGAAGTACTATCCTTTCATTAACTTTAGTCCTGAACCTGCACTGAGACACCTACATGGCAGGTAGATCCAGAATAAGCTTGAACATCTCACGTTAGCTTTTTGGATGTAAAACCACCACAGATATATGGCTATGTGGGGCCGAAAACTCTGGCTTTTGAGGCTAAGCAATGTAAATGTTGTCTGAGATATTGTATACATATCTTGGCTGCTTTAGGCACACATGAAGGTGCTAAGATTGAACAGGGTGATTTGAGGCCACAAAAAGGAACAGGGACATGAAATTATAGGCTGTGTTGTTGCTCATATCAATGATATTTTCCTGTCTCAACACTGATTTTCTGTAGTGGCTTGGAAATCTATATTCCACAGGATCCTGGAGTGTTAGACACTGTACCAACCCAGAACAAAAAATGCAAGCGAGTTTACAGTCCAAGACTGCATGATTTTGGCAGGAGCTGTTTTCGAAGAGTTTGCAGGTACTGACTTGTTCCGCATTGCACAATGCTTTTTTCCACATCGTGATTTCAATGGAACAGCTCATGGAAAAGCATTACTGAATAAGGGCAAATAGATCAGACCTGAACCCTTTGAAGGTTTCTAGGGCTTGTGCTATTGACAGTTTCTTTCTTGGATTTGCTTTGGTTTTGTGCCTAGTGACTATCTGACTGCTGTTTTAGAAACTACTAGCATATTCTACAGAGCACTAAATTTTACAGTACCCCTACAGTAACCTTAATACCTTTTATCTTGAATACTGTAGTGCATGTACCTTTATTTATAATGTATTGTACAGCCTGTGATGCTCACTAGTGCCGTACTTTTACCATTAGCACTCCAGGAAATGAAAGAACTGTAGCTTACATTACGACACGGGCAATTCAAGGCAGTCTTATTTGGCAGGGCAGCTTTTATTTAAATTGGAGCATGAAGTAGTCTGTAGGATTAGGGTGAGTAAACAGGTACTAGAACAAAATACTAGAAGAATCAAATTAGGATATATAGGCCCAGAAAAGGATGCAATTTTGTTTTTCAGTTCATTTTTGAGATGCAGAGTGAAGTGGAGGTGGAACGATATGAAGAGGCAGCGACTAGTGACTGAAAGATAGAAGAGACCTCTCTGCTACCCAGTGGTATTAAGAAGACAGAGAAAAATATAGGAAAGGGTAGAAAGAACAAAATATGAAAAAAAAAAAAAGGCTTGAAGGGTGGACAACATAAACTAATTCATAGCACCCAACTTAGGAACATGGTTGTTGCTTAATTTAGTTGTGTATCACTCCCTGAAGTCACCTAGTCCTCCTCCTGAGTTCAAGCGAAGAACGGGGTTTCTGCTCTAGGCAGTGGGGCTACATTTTCTCTCCAGCTAAAAGCCTCTAAAAACGAGCTAATGCTCTTGATTTGTAGTGGGGTTGAAGTGAGAAGACCAATGATACAAGGTGCCCGAGGGACAGGAGAAAACATCTACCGAGGCCATCACAGAAGTGAGATGGAGGAAAGAATCAAATGTATGTGCCAGAAGGAGGATGGAGGCAGCTCCACCATGTACTGTGACACCCATGGTACGTAATCGCAAGGCTGCTTGCTTTGTATCTGCATCTGAGCATAAGGGATATGGTGTACTGGGCTGGGATAGAGTTAATTTTCTTCATAGTATCTTGTATGGTGCTAGGTTTTGGATTTGTGATGAAAACAGTGTTGATAACACAAGGATGTTTTTGTTACTGCTGAGCAGTGCTTACCCAGAGCCAAGGGCTTTTCTGCTCCTTACTGCCCCACCAGCGAGCAGGCTGGGGGGGCACAAGAAGTTGGGAGCTGACCCCAACTGACCAAAGGGATAACCCACACTAAATGACATCATGCTCAGCAATAAAAGCTGTGGGAGGAAGGAGGAAGGGTGGGGGACGTTCAGAGTTATGACCTTTGTCTTCTCAAGTAGACATTACATGGGATGGAGCGCCGCTTTCCTGGAGATGGCTGAACACCTGCCTGACGATAGGAAGTAGTGAATGAATTCCTTTTTTTTGCTTTGCTTGTCCATGCAGCTTTTGTTTTACCTGTTAAACTATCTTTATTTCAAACTACGAGTTTTCTCATTTTTACCCTTCCAGTTCCCTCCCATGCCCCACTGAGGGGCAGTGAGCGAGCGGCTGTGTGGGGTTTAGCTTCCTACTGGGGTTAAACCACAGCAGATGGTAAGACCTTGGGTCACCCAGCTGGGAAGGGCTGGACACGTGCAATTCAACCAGAGATTTTCAATTGGGGCTGAATACTGCGGAGCTGGCCAACTCCACCACAGGATTTACATCTGCATAGAGCTAAGACAACTTGTATCATCTAAAGGAAGGTCCTATATCCAATGTGCTACCAGGCTTTTTGCATTTTTTGCATTAAAAACCACACCTTTGGGAGGAGCATTTATTATCCAGAAAACAGATTACAGGGAATGCAAAGGTCCTGATCCCGCTGACAACGCGCGTGCTGCTGATCAATGACAAACTTGTATTGACTGAAACACCATCAAGCCCAAAAGATGAAAGCAAACCAGGAACGTAGTGATCTTTTTTGTGTTTGCTGGCAATGAACTATGCTACAGTAGAAAAAATGGGCTTGATTCTGCTTTCCCTTCCCAATGTGTAAATGAGGAGTAATGCCACTGAGTTCAGTGGAGCTTCTGTGAGTAAGTAGAAAATCAGATTCGGGAGCTCTATCGAACCCAACCCCACATCTTGTAGGAGGCTGCATTTCCACTTCTTTCTCACAGGGGCTCTTTGTTTGTATTTTTCCCCTCTGTGTCTCTCTTTATTTTCCTTTCCTTTGAAGTCTTAAATCCTATAGGTGACCAATCTTTCATCCATAATCTGCAGCATTCAAATTAAAGGGAATGGTCTATAGATTCTAGGATTTTCTGCACACTATGGCTAAATCCTAGCAGAGTCCCCTATGAGCTAAGAAAGCCAGGAGCAGAGTGTGAAGTTAAATTGATCCAATCAATGTGCCACATACAATCATGTTGTGTTCATTGCTAGTCAACAAACAAGCTAAAGCCCTAGATATATTTCTCCTCCTTAGTAAATTGTCATTTTTATCGTGATGGGTTAGCCAAACATGTTTAGCAATCTCAGTAGTTCTTGTTCTTATTAATCATTGTGTAGCCTTGAAATTCACAAGATTCCATAAATCTTCCTTCAAGTGAATATTTCTAAAATCCATTTTGCTAGGTTTGTGTTCTATTAGGAATAAATATGATCATTTTTCATAGCGAACCTGCATATTGCTTTAAAGAAAAATAGATAGAATGGAAATAAGTGCATTTTCCTCCAGTAACATTAAACAAAAAGGTTAAGCTCCTACTGACAGGAAAGATGTATTTGCAAGTGATTAGTTATATTTCTATCATAACGCTTGCCTGTGTTCTTCTTTTGATGTTTAAACAAAGCTCTTGAACACACTGGGTTGTAGTCTCTGATGTTGATTTATAGGTAGGACTGAATTCCAAACACTGAACTAGTAGGCAGGCATTAATAAAAAGGAGACACTTTCTTCCTGCTGGTTAATATGTGACTAAGCTATCCTGTTTTAGGCCTCAATCTGTCAAGAACAGGTGTATAATAGGGGAGTCCTTGAGGCGCAAAGACTGGAGCTATACACAAAGGGTTTTGTTCAGCTGCACTCAGGACAAATGTTGAAACACCAATTTACAAAATTGTTTTGACACGGAATTATTTTATGGTTATTATGACACAGACACAAAATTATTTAGGTTACTCCAGGCCCAAGAGGATTGGTAGGAACTCCAGATGGACCTAACTAAACTACTGTAGGTAATTGGGCAACACAATGGCAGATGAAATTCAACACAGACAAGCGGAAGACAAAATGCATTGGGAGAAGAGTTTAAGTGCTAAAAATCCCATAGACTTCAGGGAAGTCAGATCCTTCAAGAGCTGATAGGAGCTGAACAACTTTTACCCTCTCAGTCAAAATCTCTAGCTCAGTGGAGATGGCAAATATGTAGAGAATAAGGATCAAAATAAATCTTTCTTTTATATCCTATTTCCAGTTACAAACAACCTCTTACATTTCAGAAGAAGGCAAATCATCAACAGCCAAGTTATGCCCTCGAAGAAAATTCTCTCACATCAAGTATCAGGCTAAAGTTCAGAAACATGAAATGTGATTGTCAACATTGCCTAAATATAGGACTGTGTGCTTCCTGAGCATGCTAAGGACTTACCACCGTCGATTCCTTCCAGGAATTTGAACTGTGGCATTTGGATTCCTCCTCCTGCTGCTGCAGACAAAGGCCAAATAATTATTCCAACAGCTGAATCAAACCACGTAGATAAAGAGAAGTTCAGTTACACTTAAAAAAATCCAAAGGCCAAGTACATCTACACTGGTTAGGTGCCACTAAGCCATATACTCTCAGCGCTAGGAAATTCCATCTTATTTTAAAGTTGTATTTATGTAAACTTCAGCTTCCAGCCGTTGGATCTTGTTATGCCCTTGTTAGCAGGGATGACAAGCTCCCTGCTATCAAACATTTCTAAGTACCTTACGCAGTGATCAACTCACCTCTCCACTTTCCCTTTGATAATCTAAGTTGAGCTCCTTAAGCCTGATATCGCAGAGCTTGTTTTCCAACCCATGGATCAGTTTTGTGGCACTCCTTTGAACTCTCTGTAGCGTATCCACATCCTCCTGAAAAACAGCTATGCCCTCTTAAGAAATGCAGTTTTTGGTCACAACATTCCATTGTCCGGCTTCTAATTGATCGAACCCCTTTTAGAGATGCAAAATTATATTAGCTCTTTTTTCTGGTGTTTGCACTGAGTGTTTATGTTGTACAATAATGCAAAATAGTTGCGCGTCTGTGACATACTTGACTACGTACCTGTTTCGTGTCTCTGCTAGGGCTTGTAACTTCTGTCTAAAGGACAGCAACCTCTTAGGACAGCAAAGCTTTGTCTGGTGGTTTTTTCTCAGTGGAAAAAAAAATCACCTTGAGTGATAGCAATATGATTGGATGCCATTCTATAAAACACATGGGATATGCAATAGAAATTCTTACTTTCTGATGCCCTCGCTCCTGCAGGATTACAATGCCTTCCATTGCAGCTCAGAAAAGCCCACTGAAGCTGATTTGTTAGATATAGAGATAAGAGCTTTTACAAACCCCATCTGTTTAGAATGTCAAAACAACATCATATGCTTAAACCAGGTATGCTTGCATTTGCATAGAAGTCTTAAGGTTTTCAAGTTTTGTTTCTAAACTTTTGCTGCCTTTTAAACAAGCCCCCCCAGTGACTCAGCAGTAGGTGGGACAAATCACAGCTTGTTATCTAGAATTTGGAAACTGCAGAGCATGCATTGTATCACCCTTCAGCTGCAAAATTCTCCTAGCCCTAAGGGCAGCAGGGTGACCCCTCTGCAAGTATCCATCCAGACAGGCAGAGCTCCTGGGTTTCAGAAGCCTGGCCTCTCTCTTAGTAGGCAAAATGGTGGAGTTTGTTGAGATCTTTAATCTTCTGCAACTTTATTCCTGTGTATACATATATATGTTTATTTTTTTTTTACCTTTTCTTTCTTTTTTTTCTGTATATACCCCATCAGGCTTGTGATACCGATCCTGAGCTAGACCATCATCTGGTACTAAATAAATATGGTTTTATTGATTTCAATGGAGTTAAGGAAGGTTATGCAAGATGAGGATCTGAAGTTTTGTTTTTATTTTTTTTAGAGTTGTAAAACCACACATTTGCATACTGATGTAGTCATATGTTTGAGTTATGGCCTAACTGTGGTGATACTGCTCGGTTTAAGGTTAAATATGATACTCTGTCCTTTAAGGAGGACTATTACTCTATAGCTTCGCTATGCAAGCCTGATTACTTTATATAAACTATGCATGCTTTGCGAAGGACTACGCCCTTGAAGAGGGAACTAAAGCCTAATAAAAGGAGACATCCTGCCCCAGAAGGCACCAAGGGCCCAGTGACTGCCAAAAAAGCATGAACTAAGGGAAAGGTAAAGGTGGCAGGGGGGGGATCGGGACCTTGAACTCAATTCAAGACTGGAAGAACTTGCCTCTACACACCTACAAGGAACATGTGTGCTAATTTACATGGCAGGCAAGGCTAATTTAAATGTAACTGGCCAATAGTAGATGAGAAGGTGACTACTAACCATTGAATGTAAATGTAGGCAGGTTTTTACTAATCATGTAACAGAATAAATACGTTGTAGTTTTTTGGTGTGGTGTGCCAGCTTTGTGGAGTTACTACCTGGTACCCATCTCTGTGCAGACTTGAAATAAATAAATATCTCGGCTCTGTGTGTAAGATCGGCTCATTGCACACCGGGTACCGAACCCCACCTGTGGGACAACAACGTCAGAGTAACTAAGACCAGTGAGTCCGTAGGTTGCAATTGTATTGCTATGTCTACAGCTGACAGTGAGCATTCGTTTCACCAGTAAAGTGGAGTAGGGTTGGGTTCCTCTCTCACACAGTGCTTCAAGTAGATAAGAAAAGCCCAGGAAACATTGCCTTCCATTCATTTTTTATGCCTGTTTGCTACATTAGCGAAGGAGACCAACTAGATGAACTCTGAAGGGCTGACTGTGATTTTGTCTGAACAAATATGTATCAGGAATTGCTCCAGTGACGTCAGTAGAGATAAAAAAGCACCAAAACAACATACAAACCAAGTGATGAAACCACTGCAAATGCAGGAACTGAAGTGAGAATCGGCATTGTCTTCATTAGTGTGTAGAAACTCTTTCCCAGCCTGAATTTTACCTTTACAAATCATTTGATAGCAAAATATAATTGTTGGACCCTCATGAGGGATATGCTTATACTCACAATAAATGGAAACAGAATATAAAACTGCCAGACTCTCACTTATTCCAGTATGAAATAGAAAAGAGAGGCATATCAAAACCACAAACAGATATAAGAATATTAAATGTATTTTTATCCTGGCTTAAAATTCCCCTAAACTCTACGTTGGCTTAGTATATCTTTCCCCAAATCATTCTGTAGATTTCTCAAATAATTCCATAGGGAATAGGGTAGAAATGTGAATAACTGAAAGAACACATGGAAAAGGAAAAAGGAGAAAAAGAAAGCCAAACTTTATGGAAAAGGATTTAGTTCACTTGATCCTGTAGGTTTCAAGAGATCCTTGAGATGGGCATTCTATGAACCAGGGGTTTCAGCCACGTTAAACTCTACAGCATTTCCCCGATACTGTTTGTCTTTTTTAAAAAAAAAAACAAAACAAAAAACCAAAACAAAACAGTCAAAGTCAGGGAGTGTTTTCTTAAACAAATTTGTGAACTTAATGTATGGGAATGAATAAGTGAATAAGTAAACCAAAATCCACCTGCATCTTTGCTGTGGAAGGAGTATATATGTAATTCAGTAGATTCTGCCTGTTCTCATGGGTCTTAGTTGGATTTGAAATCTTCTAGACATTCTCCACCTCCTTACATGACTGACACCAAGCCCTTATGTTAGTGGTGCTGCAGAGTTTCTCACTACATCCAAAAGGCTTTAAGGTTGACCCTATGAGCAAAACAATCACTTATTTGCAGTGACCCCTGAGAAATTCAGGACTGTCGTGAAACAGCACTGTCACTTCTGCTTCATGGACAACCTTATTCCAAAATGACATCAAAGAGCTAAAATCAGGGCCCTAAACTGTAATTAAAATTTAGGGAGAAATTAAGGATGTTAAAAAGAAATTCAGAAGATGTAAACATAAGCTGGGCGAGCCCAACAAAATGAGGTGGATTTTTTTAAGTATTTTTCAGCCCTAAAAATTATTAAATCACAGTTGTACATTGATGAAGTTGTTTTTAATAACAGCATCAATCCATCCTCATTTTTAGATATAATTGCCAGGAATCTCAACAAACGAAACACACATCTGAATGCAGTCCTTGAGATTCCTATGTCTTGTGGCTGCAATCCCCTCTCACTATTATTAAAGTAGATGGGAAAGGGACTTGGGACTTCTAAAAAGGAGAGAAGAAATAGAACTGTGCTGGGGAAAAAATAATAATAATGAGAAATCAGGCTGCCTTACTGAACAGCCAGAGTCATTTTATGTGGAGTTTTCCCCTCCAGCAACCAAATGGAACCCAAACAAGTCTATTTCTCTGAAAACTTGTTCTACCCACCATTCCCCAACTAAAATACGTTGTAATAATATCATAAAACAGCCGAGGATGAAGAGTTTATTCTGATGGACTGCTCAACATCCTCAAAGGGTGGATATTAATATACCTGGGAATCTCACAGTTGAAGCATTTTAATGCAAACTCGCAGTTTGCAGGGAATTGAAATACTTCACCTAAATAATTTATATATGTATCTGTGTATATAAAAAAATGGAAAAACGAAATTTCATAATAGCAATAAGTCTGGGGATGTTGTTATCAGGAGATAATCACATCCCGTGGGGGTTCTTGCACTCAGCTGCGCCTCCTTTCCCTTCTCTTCCCCAGTCCTTGTCTTGCCCCTGAGGTATGATTTTTCTCATGATAATTCTTATCGTGCCTTCGTGGTTAGTAATAATAATTAAAATAAAATACTTTATTCACAACTTCCCTGGGTGCTCAGCATATGATCTAACTCCCCACCCCCCACCCACTCCCACTTTCCTCTACCTCCACTATTTGATTAACTGCCTTGGAAAGAAAGAAAGAAAAAGAAAAAAAATTCAATGAGTGGGGTTCTGTTTTCTGACAGAAAATGCAAAAGGCTGTTGTGGCTGTATTGATCGGGCTGAGAGAGCAGCATTGCAAACAAGCATAGCTCTCCTGAGAAATATGCACTGAAGATCCATACGTTCATTGACATTTTATAGGATGTCTAGACTTGCTAATCCACTGTGAAAAATGCAAGCTTTGTAGTATAAGAAGATGGAGAGGGGGCCGTGTCTCTTGTTCGCAGGAGCAGTCCTCTCATGTACCAAATTACCAACAGTTTAATAAGGAGGAAACGCAGGTCCAAATTAAGACTTGGTTTCAATGACTTGGACACCCTCTGTATTTCCCAGAATGCAAAGCTGCAATTAGCCTCAAGCCAGAAAAAGGTTTTGAAAGTTGGTCGAGACGCTGGCTGGATTTTGTCTGTGTATGGGGAGGAGAAGAGATTTGTAGCTGAAATTTTATAAAGTAAAAAAGTCTCTGTACTAAATGTTCCTTTCCAAAGTCAGACACTTTCCTGCTCCATCTATTCCCCTTTCATTGCAACTTTTTTTCCCCCTGCAGACTGGTAGAGGATAAAGTAGTAAATATGACAAGTTCTCAGTGCCCAGCCATCCCTTTCTACGAGCCTCCGTGGAGACTGCTGTAGGCAAAGATAAAAACGGAGGGAGGGTTGGTGGAAACCACATCTAGGAATGACGGCGGAAAACTTGCCACCCCAGAGACGGGAGGAGGAAGGCAACGCTAGGTCAGCTTTGTGGCTTCTCCTATTTCCATCTCTCCGAGACCAGGCAGATCTGCAGCGTGCCGTAGACTGCTCCGAGTCTGGCTCGATTGCTGCAGCATCTCAGGGACCGAAAGTGAACTTCAGCTGTCTGGCAGCTCATCACCCTTGGAAAGAAACCCCCCCTTCTCCCTTAACAACAGCTTCCAGTAAAATTTGTGGTACAGTCTAAAGTAAATGGTTATTTTTACAAATTAGGGGGTTTTTTTCTGAAAGATGAGGGCAAGGGAAGGATACTGCTGTAGTCAAACCATAGGTCTGTGACACCTATAAAGAAATGGATTAATCAGGTTAGAATTACTATTAGTTTGTCCTGAATAGAAACGTCAGTGTACTAAAATAATGTATTTTGTATATACAGTTAGTGTTATGGTGACAGTTACCACTAAAGCAATAAAGGTGTAGTTAAACATTTGGGGTTTTTTACTAGCTAGGAATAATGTGGCAACACTCAATGAAATTAATTCACATACCCAGAAGCACAATTACATGACCAAGAATAATTGCTGTTAAAATCACCATGCCTTAATTCTAAAATCCCTGTGCTAACTCTGACTTTCTTCGTCTGGACAGATCCTCTTAAAAGCTTCTGGGAGGGACTTTCACCAGGAAGAAGTGTTGTACTGGATTCATGCAATAAATTTTAGTTAACACTTTGGTCGTTCACAGTGCATTTAGGATCTGTTGAAGAAAATATTGTCTGCCACACAGCAACAGATGATCTCCAAATAGAGTTGAACCTCCCAGCAACAGGAATGCCTTTGGTAAGACTATTCCTTGTCAGGTAGGGAAAAATCAAATTTTAATAGTTGATGAAGTACTTCCCTCAAATACATGGAGCCAACACTTTAAAAGACTAGTAATATAACCAGCAGGAAAGAACTCCTCCTTCTCCCTCACTTGGACACTGAAACCAAAAACTATATGGAGATAGTCCTGCTAGTTTAGGGCAAGGATGCAATTATTGCTGGAAAAAGCCAGGGTACAGTATTCTATTCAAACCCTGTTGAAGTGAGAGAATAGACAACCCCAGACTTTGCAGGAGGCTGCACAGATTCCCTATTACATGATCCTTAGTTCAAATAAAAAAGTCCTACCTTACTGTCACAGCGTACTGGTAGGCTGTGCTATCCTATTCAGCTATATGGTATAAGAATTGGACTTTATGTTCTGGGAAGTTACAGAAATCCCATCACCCCTTGCCAAGAAGTAAAGTTTTAATAATTTATGGATAATGTGATCTGTTCCAAGGGGTGAAGGGGACTTCTAAAGTGCCCACCCCATAGCTCCCATAAGGCAATGCAATAATCTTCCAGAACAGAAAGAAATATACTTCTGGGTAAAATTTTGCAAAAAGTCCTTTATTATTATTTCTGCTGAATTCTTCAAATCTTTAGACAGAATTGGGGAGCATTACTGACTACATCTAATCAGAACTTTTTTTTTAAACCGTAAATCTTAGTAACATCAGAAAGGGTTTTGCCTGAAATCATGGGTATATCTATGAGTTTCAATATTTATGTCTGCTGTAGTAACTTATAATTACTATTAAATAGATTTTAATTACTATTTAATATTCTCATTTTCTTCCTAGTATTAACTTTACAACACATTGTCGGAAAAAAAAAATCTTACCCAGTTTGCTGGTGATCTATTATAATAAAAAGCTCATATCAACATTGAATGGATTTTCACCACTTGAATTACCACCTAATGGATGCAGAATCAGGTCTGATATTAATGTTCAGGGGATGAAATGGAAACAAACAAAAATCCCTCTCCCACCCACTGACTACGAATAGAAATGAGCAGTAAGCCAAACACTCACATCTAAATTCCTCAGACTTCTTGAGAACCCAAGATTTTCCAAAATTACTGATGATCTCAAAATGGTGGTCTCAAAATGTCCAACACAAAAAATTGAGGTTTTAATATATTTTTGAAAATCTGTGTCATTTATCTTTTTTCAGGTAGGGAATTAAACATAAATAAATAAATAAATAAATGTATAAATTATGTCAGCAGGAAGTCCAGGTAATGATAAGCTAGTCTGAAAAGTCAGATCCGAATACTTTAAAAAAAAATCAAGATAAAATACTCTAGATAATTCTTTAGTTACGGAACCACCCGTTAGCTATTTGTCAGTTCCACCTGCCTCAAGGAGCTAGTGAAAGTAAGAAACGACTTTTTAAATAATATTTTCTGGAAGCCAAGTAAAGTATTCCAGGAAGTTCAGCTCTGTGAGAAATTTGCAACTGCTTTCCTTTTTGATGTCCCTCCGGTGACAGGAAAGTCATTTGCCCCAGAGTGTGTATATAAATAAGAAAGAATAACCACAAAAAAAGATTTTTTTTTTTCCTCTCACAGTTCCTATGGAAAAGGGCATTAGTCAAAAGGAGTAAAGTATGCTGGATCGTGACTCGTATTCATTACAGCATCCTCAAAGGAAGCTTGAGTTCAAAACCACGTATTCTTAAATTAATAGTTAAGGGATCAATATTTTTTTTTCTTTTTCCAGTTTTGAATGCTTATGCTATATGGATATCTTTAGAAACTTGATTTCATTCCATTATGTCAGAACTTCTGGCTTCAACTGATATCATCAAGACCAAGTTACAATAAAAGCCAAAATATCATTTTACTGAAAACCTCAATCATTGGCAATGCAGACACCATTTCACTTAAATACAATAGAAGCTGCAGAATCAAGACTTGAATGTTGAAACAGAGGTATGTGACACTGGGAGGGTAATTTGGGGTTACCTGATGAGGTCATCAAATAAACCTCAACTGTCTAATCCGAAGCTACGAAAGCAGATCCTTCTATCCTCACTTGTAATGGAAGACCTGAATTTTGGGGTGCTTGGATCGTTGTTTTTCCCTATTTCATTATTATTGTTTTTACCATAACAGCATGGTAAAGGCTCAGTCAGGGATCTCTGCCTCACTGGAAGATAAAGGCTTTTTAAAGAGGAATGAAGATAAAACCTCTGTCTGGAATAATGTGGCTGACACTGAGTCATTAGCTACGATTGCTAAGTGTTTGCAGGATTAGTGTCCTGGTTTCTGACAGAGAAAAAAAAATCTCGTGTTTCTCAGTAAAAAAATCCAGAGTCTGTGACTTGCATATATAGTTAGCCTTGGAAACTGAGCTAAAACCCTTGTAATATAGCTCTGAGTTACACTGACCTCCTTTGAGCCCTTAGCTGAAAAAACAGGATCAAATTATGGCAGTTCTGTTGTAAATGTACAAAGAAAACAGTGAACTTGACAAAGGATTTTTTTTTCTTCATCTGAATGCTGCAGTTAATTTGACTCACTCTTTGTTTGGCTTCTAGACTCAGGCTCTAGATCATCAATACCACATATATGCTAATTCCCTCCAGGGCTCCCATGTGAAGAACGCCAAATAATTCAGTTGTAGAATCATTTAGGTTGCAAGACATCTCAGGAGATCATCTGGACCAGGCCCCTCTTCAAAAAAGGAACAATTTTGAAGTTATATCAGAGTGTTAAGGACCATGCCTCACTTCCCTGGTGTAACTTAAAAGAACAATACAGGCATGCACTTTGCAGACTGGACTTGGAGAACTGGAATTTGCCTCATCCCTTCCCTCCAAAATCCTGAAATAAAAATATAACATACAACAAGTCAGTATTTTTTTTTAATTAGCCTTCTCCCTCCCCTCCTCAAGAGTACTGGTTACAGGTCAAGATCCTGATGTGCAATGTACTGTATAAAAAGCAAAACAAAAAGTTCACTTCATTTACACCACAGAACTTCAAATGACATTTCAGACTTCCCAGGTTCACCACTTCCACCCAAGCTAAAAGAATTAACTACTGCTATTTCCACTGTACGCACAGAGTAGGGCAAGTAGTCATTAAAGCCATCGTTTCGTTTTTCAGAATCACCCAATTTAGAGATGAAAAAGCCTTGCCAGTTCGGCTAGTCCATCCCCTGGTCAATACTGAATTGATCCTTACAAGATTCTCCAACTCTTTGCCTACTCGAATCTTAAATAATTCAAGTATTGAGGCTTCCACTACTTCTCTTGGGAGAAAATTCCAGTCAAACAGACCTTGGGGTCTGGAATAGATACTTCTCTTGATCTTTAGCTAACATATTCTTTTACCCAGTTTTATAATCTTATTCTCTTTAAGACTTTAAGGACAAAGTCAGGAGAGATAGCACTAAACCCCTTTAAATGTGATCTATGAAATAATAACACATCAGTGACACCAGCAGCAGATAGAAACAAAGGTAAATTATATTAAAAGTTCAGGAAAGTGGCCAGTCTAACCGGCTTTACTGATGAACAAATTAAGAATACACGAAGGGCTTGACACAACTGACTCTGCACTGACATTTAGTGCCATTTGAGAAGCTCAAGGGCAGTTGAGACACCAACATGGGGTGGCAGCTGTGATCCAAGACGTAGCTGAGTTTTGTACCCTTCTGCACTGATGGCTGGAGGAGAGGTAGGATACTGCAGGGTATTTAGAATCTCGTTAGAGGTGATGATGTTTAAGGAACTTAAATGAGACCCTACAGTTTTGACTGTGCTTCAAAACTGTGAACTTAAATTCTTATTATCTTGGTTATACTGGCTCTGCAGCACCCTTCTGAGCTGCTTATGAAAGAGATTAATATGAATATGTAATAAGATGAAGTGTCTTAACTACAATGTTTTCCATCTAAATAGAAGAAATAGACAGAGGAAAATGACTTTTTTTTTTTTCTAATGATTATTTCTTAATGGTAATAAAGCTGTTTTCCTAAAAGAGAACTAATAAGGACCGTACCCCCAATGGCTTTTAGACACCTAATTCCCATTGCTTTTGACATGACGTAGCATCATACTAAGTGTTTTTGAAGCAAAGCCATTAGCCCAAAATCTTACAGGGACAACATGGTTAAACCAAGAATTTAGCACAGTTATTTTGTTCTGCATCAAATACTTTAACTATAAACGTGTCTTTGCATTTTTCAGTCAATAGTGAGAGGAGTTCCTATTTTTTCTCCTTTCCTACAAGAGAGTCACAAGCTATTTCCCCGGAATCCTGATGAACATAAGCCTCAAGTGTCTTAATGCTCTTGTGTATGTCAGAAACAGTCTGTGGAAGTCACTCGTTCGAGAAGAGCACAGCGACTAAGGCTCACCTAACACAGCACGGATTAGGCATGCAACGTGGAATAATAGTCGAAGTTTGCTGTCATATGTAGGCCATTTCTCTTGTAGCTGAACTATCTTCTGCAGACTGTAACTCAGGAAGGCTGTGCTTCTGGGTGAAAAAATAATATATAGTACATGGCTGTTGGTTAAATTATTAACTTGTAAACCTTAGAGAGAAGCTAACTTATATAAAAAGTCCAAGCAGATAAAGATATACTGGATCATTATGACAATGAAAATAGTGTAAGAATACAAGAATGAGAAATACATTACAAGGTGTAACATATGCTTTATTTTTGCTTGATTGCTTAAACGAGGTAGCAGTGGGAGACCACTATCCTATGACAATGTTCTGCTCCATTGACTTTATAAACCAAAATAGAACTACCCCTAACTAATCCGAAGACAAAATTGCTGTACAGCAACTGTATAGATATTGCTCAGTGAAGGATATGAATTCTTGCACTTAGGTTGCCTATAACCAGGAAAACACTCCAACAAAATACTGTTGGAATTTATGAATGCAATTACAGTTTTTTCTCATTGTAATGTTCCCAGTACCCCAAACCACTGTGAATGCCACAAAGTTTTTCTTTCTCTCCTATTTGTTTGCGCTTTAAGATCCCATTCAGGATAGGGACATATTTATCTAAACCTCTTTGTATCCATGCTGGTATACAGACTTATGCATGTCTGTATGTCTTCAAAAACCACCCTGGAGCATACTCAGAAAAGCGGTAGCTGTGATCTGATTTGCACATGGGGTTTGGAGCAGCAGTTGGGAAGTGGAAGCAAAGACCCCTCTGGCAGGCAGTCTGAGGATAGTTCAAAGCACCTAGAATTTAAGGCAGAGTCTCTGCTAGTAAACTGAAGCTGCCAGAGCCTGCTCTCTGGCCATGTTTATTAACGTCTTTTATCTTTCCAAACAGAGTCGTCTCATCCTTCTGCCCCTCAGGAACAGTGTTGAGACCAACCCCAGGACTCAGTATTTGGAGGGGGTGAGTGCTAGCTGGTCCATGCCAAAACTCTAATTATTTATTCCTATAAACAGTTAATTTTGGCATCTGAGTCTGTTTCTCTGCCATTGTTCAATTTACTAGCCAAGGAACAACCTGCAGGTATTAGCCTCAAGGCTGATCCAACATGATGAGGATACGGTGTGAACAGTCCCTTGGTGTGCTACCCTGAACACACTTTGCACCAGGAAATTCAGCGTGGGAAGGGGTTTTCACAGGCTTCTTTGGAAAAATCCCCTCTTAAAATATATGGAAAGCAGGAGCTGAAGATGACAACAAGATAAAACTGGCTAAAATACTGAGCATTTTTCAGAATAGAGCCACTTAGGTTAGAGCATCAGGTTAGAGGGACATTTTAAAGACAGAAAAGCAAATGAGGCTGCACAGCAGAAAAATGCTTTGAATAAGAGATTGGAGGTGTATATGTTTAAAATATAGACTTTTACATTATTAGTGAGAAATCACAGATTCATTGTCTTCTCTTGAGACAAACTAGATCTTATATAGGTCTGTGTTCCTCATCTCCTTTCTCCTGGAAGCTTTCTCTGCCCAATAACTATTTTTTCCAAGAGATAGGGGTTATTTCATGGCTGGATGGAAAGAGAAGGCAATAATGAGACTTTCTTTTGCACTAAATCAGCTTTGATTTTCAAGGCAAGAAGCTTTTTGGAAATGAGATCTGACCTTAGGCTTTGATCCTGCAAAAAAGTGTGTGTACAAGCTTAAATATTTGCTCATATATGCCCTGTGACTTCAATGGGATTTTTCACGATGGGAAATACAGAAGAGTGTGAAAGTTTTACTTTTGACTTCAGTGGAAATAGGCCATGACAAAATATATTTAAAATTCATGTAGTAAGTTAAATAGTTAGTATTTGTGATGTAGGAAAGCTTTATTTGAGATACCTCATTCTTTATGCAACTTGTCATTTTATTTGTGTTTTTAATATCTGTAGCACAGTAAGAGATGCTCACTGGTCTGTTAAAGTTTAGAAGAGATTCCTCTTGTTTGTTCCTTGTGTGATTTGGAAAAGAGAGAGACGTTCCTGGTGAGCCCTCTAAAGCAGTTGATGTGTTGGACTTCATATGTAGAGTTTGGTCATTACATGTATCACCAACATGAAGGTGTCTAATCATGTGAAGTGCAGTTTATCATAAGATGTCAAGTTTAATTTATAAGCAAATTTCACAAGGAAGTTCTGCTCCTCCTCATGTCTCTGATGGGTCAGTACAGAGCTGGACTCTTTCCCTCCATCACATACAGAGTCCTCGTGGTAACACTATGATGAAGTACACACTTGAGAGGCATCTAGTAATGTACACTTCAAATAACTCATCACAGGAACTGACGGAAGCAGTTGAAGAAAATTGGAACAGCTTCTCTTCATTGATTATTCTTTTTAAAAAGAAAAAATACAGCACTATACGTTTACGTTCTCTGCCAGATTGGACTATCGAAATCCATGTTTTCTTTTAAAGTGTTCTGACAAGGAAAAACTGGAGGAGAAGGATGTGTATGTGCGTCAAAGTGAAAGTATGAACATAGGCACAGAGCAGGGGTTTTTGGTTGTTTTTAAAGAAATGGGTGTACCTGGATATGCAAATGCATGCTTGTCTGCTTTGGTGTTTACACCTGATTCAAATGTATACAAACACATAACAGACAGGCCATTACATATTTTTGCATATATATGTATTTATGCATGTGCACACAGACACGCAAGTGTGTGTTTGACAGATCTAAGGAAAAAAAATGCTTCGGATCGTTGACTCATCCAGTGTTGTTGTCTCTGTTGATGACAGATTTCCTTTTGCTGTTTCTGGTCTTTTCTCAGTAGTAAACACACTACTGCACTGATAAAAGTAGAAAAGCAACAAATTTTGCTTGTCCTTTCTACACCACATCCACTATTAAGGTACCTTATTTAGAAGGGTTATAAACCAATTAACTGCATTTTCCTGCACGCTTGGGAGATCAGATAAACAAACAAGGCTGAGTTTAATCTGAAGGTCATCCAATGGACATATCCAAGTTAGATTTAGTTCTCCACTTTTTATACAATATTGGAAAAAAAGCCTCGAGAATGATGCTATGGTCTTTCCTGATTCTTGCATCTGGGACATAAATCCAGAATCCTGAGTGTTCTGACTCACAGGCAAAATTTCCATTTTGATTGTTACAATCTTGCTGATGATGTTTTCCCATTTAAAATTAGGTGCTGATCCCCCCCAAATTTTGCTCTCTATCCGATGGCTGTCTGAGGTAAACTTTATGTCCATTTGAGAGACCCAAGTCTAGAGATGTTCTGCTCTGGTTCAGCAAAAACTCTTAACCATAAAATTGCAGACAAACCTGTAGAACCTCAAAAATTGCCTTATTTTTCCTCAGTGTCACTCAAGAGAATGCATGAGTTGGTGACCTGATCACTCTTACGTGATTCAGCCAGACAGTAAAAGGCGTAGAAATGGCATCTCTTACTCCAAGTGAGGAATCCAATCTTGAGCCCTAAGGTGGCATCTTCCCTGGGTTAGCTGCATTCCTGACCCTTCCACAGGTTCTTTTATGAACCTGAAGGAGTTCATCTGGTTGTCTGGATCATGGAGAAACTTCAGGTGGGAGGCAGAAAACTTCTTTCTGAACTTGAACTTCTGAACACATGGAGGTAGCTAAAGTTAGCGACCCAAGGAGCTTACATAATGGAAGGCACTTTGATGTATACAAATAAAGTGTTAACAGTCATGGAGAATAGGAATATTTATTGAGATTTAAATGAGTTTTAGCTAGACTGAATTGTACGCACAATCCATGACCAGCAAAACAGCATAAAAGAGCAGATGGAGGTACTGTCTGCATACCGTCACATCATCAGAATAATAACATCTCACTGCAGAATACTGGGAAAAAGAAGTCCTGTCTGGGGTTTTACCATACAGTTTGATTTTACTCAGCGGTATTAAAAAGCATTGCAAATATGATGAGAACCACTGGAACATCAAGGTGTTAAAAGAATTACCATTATGAAAACATTCCCCGCTGGTTGTTTACGTCTATTTGTCTTTCCAGGAGGCTCTGCTTCCAAAGCTTTGGAATAGACACAGACACACACATACATACATATAAGGGAAAGATGAAACTTTTGCACTTTTCATTTACAGGTCCAATAGACAGACATCAAAGGAATGTTCTGACATTTCTTGTCACAATCCCAAGCTATGCTCGTAAAGAAGTGTTAACTGTGGTATTCTGGCTTAATTCCAAGTTATATTCAGCTTACCTAAAAAGGTACTTTCGGGTGAAAAGGTTATCCTTCATTCCCTCTCCAGAGACCCAAGGCACATGCTGAAGACAGAGTGGCTGCGGTGCTCTACCTCAGAAGTAGCTGCATTTCAGAGGTGAGGGAATAATCCCATTTGTTCAACTTCTGCCAGTAGATGCGCACTCGTGGGGGAATCAAACTTTAAAAATGCAGGCTGGAAGATGCTTTGGGACTTTCCAGAGTAGAAAGCAGAGTTTAAAATAAAAAGTGAGGAAGGCAAGGAAATAGGGAAAATGAGGAATTAATAAAGAGTGAATAAAGATAGAAAAGAACAGAGGAAAAAAAGAAGCAGAAATGATTTGAGATTTTTCTAGCTGAGCTCCAGGGAAAAGCTCAAACGTAGAGAAGCTTCTACTGAAGTCCACAAAGTTGCACCCAGTTAGTGGTGGCTCGGACTTGGTCTCATGACGCTGGCAGAACCAAAGCAATTTAGCCATAATGGAATGAGCCTTCCCATTGTCAGAGATGTGATTATTCCTTCTGGTGCTTGCCTGACTATTACAGCCTACGGCAGTAGCAGCAGTCCCTGGGTAAAGCAAAAGCTTGGCGCTTACTCTTGCTGCTTTACAGATAGGGAAATGAAGGCAGACTGTGTACAGATTTAACTGTAGGTTTTGGTTAAACTAAGAGCCAAGCAGACTTCTTGTTTCTGTGCCCTCAACAGTAATGATTGATAGGTGCTGCACCAAGTTCCAGATGCACTGAGGATGTTCTTTCAGCACAGGGTCCTTCATAAGTCCAAATGGATTTGAAAGGACAGGTAAAATTGATTTAACATAAGAAAGCCACATTTTTTTCTAGCCAGACACCTATCAAACATTAAATATACAATGCAGAGGTACAGCAATCTTGAGCCAAAGCAGACTGTATTCTCTTAAGAGACCTAACCGGTCTTTCAAATGTACAAAGTGCATCATCTATCCATTTAGGAGGCTGCCGTGCTTTATTAGAGAGTCATATCAGCTACATGATGGTGTGAGTCAGGCAGAATTGTTCCTCCCTGTGCATTCAGCTGTCAGTATCCGCTAGATCTCTGCAATATAAGCTCATGTATAAAGACAGTCTCTAGAAATGCTCCAGAAGTCCTTGCACCCAGAACTCACGAACAAAGAAGGAGCATCATCAAGAGAGGGATGTGTGTGGGACTGAGGGAGCATCTCCAGGCTGCAAAGGGGCTAAAATAATTCCAATTGCACCTTGGTCTTTTTGCCTGTTGAAACCATGATTGCTGAAGGACACGGACCATCTCCCTGGCTCTACGTGCGTGTACAGCCCCTGACACCATGGTGCCCTGGCTGTCAGCACCACGGCGCATAGAACCTCCATCAAAACAAAATTACGCCCAGCCACTGCTCATTCAAGCAAACAATGTGTGGGGTGATTTCTCCCTACAAACATCTAGCAAGAATGAATTAGCAGAGATTTGTAGAGAGTTTCACCACCTTCCCTTATTCTCAAACCACAGCCCCCTGCCCGGCCACTAGCTCTCCGCCACCCGATCCCATTTTCCGTCTCTTCCCCTCCTCGCTCATCACCACCGGGCAAAAAAATGCCAACGTCCTCAGCACCAGGTCGGCAGCCACAGCGAGCGGAGGCAGCCGCACAGAGAGCCAGGCTGGTGCCCCATCTCCTCATTGTCATTCTGCCCATGTCCCCCCATTCCCTCTCCTCTCCAAAGGTCAGCCTGAGGTCTGCACAGGAGCGTTAATGGGCGAGGAACGCTCGCCAGCGACTCCTGCCACTGCATAGGCACTTAGTCCCTCGCACATCAAGGCACACGCTCGCTCTCCCTGCTCCCTCGCCCTCCCTCTTTCTCTGCCTTGCAAATGACTCTGAGGAGCAGAGGCTGGTGGATGATTTAGATCAGGGGGGAGGAAAAAAAAGGGGGGGAAAGAAAGCACTCAATTTTTTTTTAATTTTTTTTTTTTTTTTTTTTTTTTTTTTTTTTTGAACTGGGCTCCCAGAGAGCACTCAGGGCTGCCACGCAGTGCACGACGCCTACCTGCTCAACTGCAGGGAAACAAGCTTCTGAAGGCTTTAATGGGATTTTGCCTGAGGCTGTTTTATTAAGATGTCGGCTTTTTCTGCTGCCTCTGCAGCTGACACCATTCACTGTCAGCTGCCCCCCTTCCCCCGTCCCCCTCCTCCCGTCCCCCCCAACAATGCACCAAATTACTCGCTTCATTTAGTGCTCATGGCTCAGCACAGGCAAATAAGAGGAAAGAGTTCGACTTGACCAGATGAGTCTCAGCGAGGGGAGGTGAAAAGACACTGCTGCTTAACTGGGGGGGTTTCAAGCAGAAAAAGGGAAAAGATCAATACCGCTGGGGCTTACTCCCACTCTGTTAGAAAGAATCATATTTCATATTAACATAGCCAATTTAGAAGCCGCATTTACATTCCTAATTTGCATCCTGGCTTTAAAAGCTCATTTGTAATGCATTGTATAATTATTGATGCCTTATATGTGAATATACCACACAGTGACAGGTTGGGAAGGGGAAGAAATGCCGTCTGGTTTCAATAAACAAACTAGTTACAAGTTTTAATGAATGTTAGCCAGTAATAAATGACTTCTTTTTTTTTCATCTCAGAGGAAAAAAAAAAGGAGCGGAGCTGGACAAGCTAATTAGAGATTGTGTATTTCAGTAGCAAGAGTAAATGAGATACGGCACAGCAGTGGAAAATGTACTGTGTAATGCCCCTTTCTCCCTTGTTGTGCATGAGTGGTAGTGGCAGACCGAAGGATGGTTTCATATCTAGAACAGAGCAGACTGAGGAAATCCTGTCTGGAAGGCAAGGCACGCTTTGCAAGTGCCAGAAAACATTATCTCTGATATTTCTTGTTAAGTTCTCCAGGTTTCCACATAAGCTTAAGATGAGGTAAGAGAAGGAGAGGAGTGGACAAAAACAGTAATAATGGGTGAGTCTCAGTGTACACGTGCTCACTTATCTCTTAGTAGGTTATTTTTTTGGTTGAAGTAGGCTGAAATTATCACTAGTATGGGATAAAGTTATCTCAGATGCATAAGGAAAACAGAAAGGTTTCCTAAAGTTGAGGACAAAAATCACTCATCTAGACTGAGGTCTGAGGAGCTGGGCTTGCTGCTCTTCTGAGGGCAGGCATGAGAAGAAAAGACTGGGCAATTCAAGCTCTCTGACTTTCAAGTGCAAAAGAAAAGTGGCAAGACACAGAAACCCCCGAGAGACCCCTCTGTTTAACCCTCTCATAGGTGAATCCGACTTTTGCCTCCGTCTTGGCAACATAAGTAAATTGCCTTGATGAATTTCCTTGACTTTCCCAGGAATTTCATCCATTTGAGAGTAAACTTCTCACCAACACACTGAATGAGCCTTTGTGGGAGGCTTGCCTGATGACAGTATTTGAAATGTCCTCGGTGACTCTCCAAGGTTTCTTGAATTGGGAACAGAATGACAATGCTTCACCCCAGCTGAAAACCTAATCCCATTTTTTATGGGTTCTAAATTTTGCAAACTTTTTACTTCTCCACTACTTTGATCTGTCAGAGTAAATGCTTTCACATTTGAGTTGTTTGGATGTTTTTTCTACAGCCTTCCTGCAAAGTGGTTTGCTGCTTAACACAGGACTTCAGTGACAGTTATAGACTAACATATTTTGGATATCATTATTGTCTGTGTAGACAGTGTTTGAAATGTACTTTTTTCATATGACACACAAAGGATCAGATCCAAGCGCTATAGGTGGAAAACTAAAATAAAGGCAGGTAAATAGAAAAAGTAGCCAAATATTAAAAAATCTTTTTAGAAGCTATGGAAGAAGTAAACAAAACCCCCTCCTCCTATTCTGCCATTGCAATTCCCAAATCTGCACTCCATTCAGAGCTATTTCTTGTTATTATCAATTCAATTTATCTCTATGCAGCTTGAGAAGACTGCCAGGGGCTGTCAACATGTATCTAGCGCATCTTCCTCATGTAACATCAACCAAAAATGCGAGTAGGTCAGAAAACATGTCTCCCTTTCATGAAATAGCGTGCATTTTGGTCACCCTAGATGCAGAATTGCTCAGACACTCACTGTGGTACGGGATATTACTATTATGTTGGTAAAGTAAAATGCTTCCCAATGTCCTGTATCTCTCTGAGATGCTATCAGAGAAAGCTGATGGAAAAGAGGCAGTGCAGGTCATGTTCATGGTCAGCCTTCTGAAGTGAGGACACTATTCGCTCCGACTCTCTGCAGCCCCAACTACTTCCCTATTTGTTGTGGAGCATAAGGAAAATTATCTACAGATCCAAATCTTGGTCATCTTCTAACCACTTTCCAAACAAAAAAGGAGAAGTAGTCCCACAGATGTGTTTCAGAAATTTCCTAGAAAGCAAAGGTAGAGGATAGTTTCTCCAGCTTCATAGTGATTGCCAGCAGAATGCTAGCATGCTGTGCTACACTCCTTTATTTTTACATCACTGATGTATATCTAAAAAGGGTGTGCATAGGTAGCTAGACTGTACTGAAGAAGACAAATTACATAGAAAAGCATTCTGAGGACATGACAAATTACACCCTGAAGGTGGGATTGAATATAGGCATCAATGTCTTGAGGGTTTTCTAGGCTCTCTCTCCTATAAAAGAAATTGGCTTTTTCAGGTTGCTATTCATCTGATCCGAAAGTAGGCATCCAAAATGCATCATATGAATCCTGGCTTAAAAGTACTTATTCCTTTTGCCTTTATAAAGGAAAGACTTTATAAAAATATAATTTGCTTAGAAGCTGACAATTATCATATACATGTCTAATATAAGAGTACATGAATCCTACCTTTAGGATTTAGGAAATGTTAGGCTGAGGGGAAGACTCACCAGCTCACTGGTGCTAGCTGGAAACGTTTTGTTGCTTTCTCTTTCCTGGTATTTCTTTTTCTCTGGGATTAAGTTGAAACTGAAGGTGACTAAGCTTTTCCAGGTGTCTTTGGAGCACTTATCCATGTCACCACTTGAATCAGGGCCACCACTTTTACTTGTCTCCCTCTTGTAATAAATAGGCAATCAGGACACAGAATGGAGTGTGTTAACTTCTTACATGCACTCAAAATTCTCCCACACAATCCTTTAACTGTAATTAACTTTAAAAAGAATCCAGTGTCACTGGACTCAAAGTGGACACTGGTTAATGGGAACAGGATCAGGGCTCAAAGCAAAGGAAAAAAAGAGACTTTTCTGAGTAGAATGGTTGATGTGTCTTTTGGTTTTATCTTCTGCCACAACTTCATTCTGCTGCCTCCCAGTAAATAGTGTATATATGCATGTGCCTGTATTATAAAGAACAATTAAGAAGTCATTGGAGCTGGTTAAGTAATCCAATGTACATAATGCATTCATGCAATTTTGTCTCATTTTCTCTTCAGAAGGCATCAGGGAAAACAAACTTTCATCAAGTATATTAAGTGTTAAAAGAACAACAACAAAGCTAATTTCCCATAAGGTCAAATATATTTAATATAAAGGGTTACACATGCAATATCCTAAACTTACTAAGTGGCAGATCATCGCTGTAACACTGTGGACTGGATGCAGGAATGAAAGGGATATATCTTCTTGGTTCAGCAACCTCAAATTTAAGCATGTAGTTTACGTTAATCACTAAAGTCTCCTAGGTAATTAATGGAGAGAGATAAGCACTCCAGGCAACTTCATTTTTTAGGTTTCTCAGAAGAGATGACTTATCTTCTGGAAATATTAATCTTTCTGCACTGATGAGATGTAGCTTAGATGAATAACATAGACTAGATGTCTAACCTTTAGATGACTAACTTCCCAAAAGAAAAGACGTCAGCGAGGGTTCAGGCTGACCATTAGGTTGTTATTCTATTTACTTAGCTGTCAGGCACATACCTGGCCTTTCCCAAGGTGGAAGTGTTGACTGTGTAGAGAATTTGGACACTTGAGGAAGATGGGTTATGACTGTAATATCCACTATGTCTAACTGCTTCTACCTAAGGAACATGGGTTTGACTGCTGTGGGGATTAGAAAAATGATAATGTTCATATAAGGTTGAGACTCTCTGAACGAGTTTCCTTGGGGTTTTGCTGTGCCTTATTAAGAACCAGATTGCAACATACAGTGTGCAAAATGCCTTCTCTGTGCTAGAGCAATGTGGACATCACAAAATCATTCTGCTAAAAACTTTGTGCTATACTGAGAAATCATATACTCCAGAGGAATATGTGTATATATGTCTTCTATCTATCTAAAAATATAGGTAGAAGTAAATGCATATACAGACACAGAAATATGTATATTATCCACATATACAAATGTAGTTGTTTAGTATCTTTTACAGTTAGAAAAGAACAGGTTTGTCTTCAGGTATTTCAAGTTAATGATATGAAGCATCTCAGCTACACTATAACCGTTAAGCTGAATTTTGTTTTGCATTTTGATTATAAATTAGAAGAACGGTACATTAACTCTGTTTTGAGGATAAGATTAAAAAAGGCCTGTTTATTAAGCTGCTACTGTGGTGATATTTGCAGCATACATTACATTTATAATTGACTTATTAAAACTTATACACTGCAAATTATAGTGATAGTACCCACAGGCTAAAAAATCATCAAAATATATAACAGCAATTTAAGAAGGTTTGTATCCACAAATGGGAATTTTTATCTGGTGTTCTCTTGTTCTAATGTTTTAGTCACAGCTTTTGCAATATTCAAATATGTAGCTGAAATGCTGCAAAGAGATATTGAAAGGGAAGCATGACAGAAAGAGACTCAGAACGCATTGGGTGATAACACAAAAAAGAGCCAATGTATAGCAACATAAGACAGTATTTCAGGTAGCCTTTACTTCAAACTTAAAGGAAAGGTAGGGGAGTCAACTGGGTCATCTTTTACTCTAGGCTATGGATAATATAGACTAATCCCTCACACCTTGTCTTCATAAAAATGTATCACTATCTCCCTATCTACATTATTAGAACAGTGGAGATTAATGCAATAAAGATTGTAACAAATTCAGAAATACAGACCATAAAAAGAGCTGACCTCCTAAAGAGATCTAATGAGCTCCTAATGATTACCATAAAAATTTTTATTCTCCTAACATGTAGGCTCCCACAAAAGAGCAAACAAGGAGTGTGGTGATAAACCCCAATTTTTCCAAGCTTCAACTTGAATTCCTTTGAACATATTTAGGGGCAACACAGTGACATGGATTTTTTCAGGCTCGGTGACACTGCACAAAGGTGGTTGGTAGATCAGAGATGGGGCTGAGGAGGTACGAGGCAAACAAGGCAAGAGAAAACACAGTGCAAAGCTGTGAATGACAGCCTCAAAGTTGGGTTATCATATAACCCAAGTGTATACCGATGGCTGTAGGACTTCAGCCATTGTGTCATTCATGATTCTGCAATGGCTGTCTTCCTCTAGCTTGTGCCCAGGAGCTTGTCCACAGGAGTAAGTAGCTAAAGATTTGTTGATCTGGAGATACTGGCTCTTATCTTCTGGCAATGAGGGCAGGAGGTTTAAATTTAGATCTAGTTTGCAGAAATCATTGACAGAGATGAAAAAATGGACAGAAAATGGCTAATGTTCAGAAAATCTTAAAAAATTGTAGGAAGACTATGTATTTTCATAATGATAGGAATTTAGTGCCCTAAGACACACAAAACACCCCCACACAGCTGGCAGAAACAATACAAGGATCTAAGTGAGACCCAAATACTTCTGGAGAGGTAACCAAAGGTCAAGCAGGACACTTTAAGACACTGCTAAGGCAAATGAATCCTCTTTATTGACTGTGTTGATCCAGTCTCAATTGGCTATAAAGGGAGCTTAGACACCTCATTCAAATAGGAACACCCATATCGTTACCCTATAGACATTGAAATTTAGCTTCCTCGGTATGGAGCTGAATGCCACTATATCAGGCTAAGCAATTAATGCTTAGTTGGTAAAAAGTGGATGAGTCAGGAGCTGAACTGATTCCCACTCTTGTGACACTGCTGCAAATCTGCTCACCTCTCTCGTAACAATTCAAGCACTGAGATTTAAAATACGTAGTGTCTCAGACAAGAAGTTACAAATGCATCTGACACAGGCGCATTTAGATTGAGGTTTTCAATGCCAGCTAAGATAGCTTGTCATGAAACTGCACATTCTAGGCTCTCACTTCCCCTCTACATTTTGAAAACTTCTCTTTTTTCTTCCCCAACTTAGAAAATAATCAGAAAGAAATACTGAAAAAGTTTCAGTAAGTTTCTTCCACTGTAGGGTTTTGTGTAAGGTCTATCACAGAAATGTATCGTGCTCTGAAATTTGACAAAGATATGACAAGGCTTAGGTATTCTGGGCCTCTCAGAGCCAAGAACATATTCTGAAATTGTGTGACATTCACTTCACTGAGATGTTTACCGAATGTCACTGAATGTGGCGAGTCAAGTAACAAAATGCTGAGATAGATATGGATCAAATACAGAAGTAAATACATTTTAGTTCTGTTGAATGATGGTTAACATTTCACTCTCTATCTCACTTCTGAGTAAAAAGAAAACAGAAAACCAGCAAAACCTTTAACCATAAGGAAAATCAGTGAAGTAAGCTGGACTAAACATATCAAATACATACATTAGAAAAGACATAAAAGTGGCCAAGGCGAGCTCTAGGGTAAAGGAAAGGAGTCAGTTAACCAAAACTAGTAGCTGGCCCTTTTAAGTGACAGGTGAAGTCTTGGAGTACTTTTTCCTTACTGATGTCCCACTGAGCAGGACACGCTGCCCCAGCAGCTGGTCCCTGCCTCCTCCCCACACAGCCAAAGCAGGGACTTGGCTGCTGGTGCTGCTGGGGCACGCACTGCAAGGTAGAGGTCTGCAGAGCAGCTGGTTCTGCAAACCAGTGCATACAACCCCATCCAGCAGTCACTCTGGTGGTCCTCACTTCCATTGGACTAAAGAAACCAAACACTCAGGGCTTTGTTCCAGAGCAATTATTTTGCTTACTTTTTAGGGCACTAAAATTCAGTTTTCCTTATGTTGTCAAATGATGAAGTCTATCCTCCTCTTCACACTGCAAGACTTGCCTGTTTGGTCTCTAGGGCAGTATGTGCGTCTGCCTAGTTCACTGCAACACTGTGTTAACACAATTTAGGTGAAGACTGGCTGAGGCTCTGCACCCATGAAATAACGATCATGGAAATACTGATGGTCATTGCAGCAACATATATGAATCCTAGCACTTTGAGAGCCTGAGCCCATAGCTGCATCTAGTTTCTACTCTGGAACATGCTTTCTCAGTGGTCATTGTGAGGTTTTGGTTTGTACTGCATTGCATCAAGAAAACATGTTCAAGCAAGCACATCCTGCAGACGATCATAGGTAGACAACCCATCCAAAAGCAGATAAAGTTAAAAAGCAGATGTAAAATCCTGGCTACAAGATGCCTATACCTAGATGATTTCACCTGTGTTGGAGTCAGTAAGTGTGTAGGCAATGTAATTAGATCGGGGACAGGAGACCAGTGTGGATCAAGTTCTGTGTTACAGAAATGACTTCCTGATCAGGGAACCACACTTTGTTCATTAGCTCAGTGCTCATTCCAAATAGTTTGCCATCTTCTGTATCCTGGTAAATGTGGAAAGAGGTCTGGATCAACGCTATAGCAGTAATGCTAGCATTTTGCAGTTTAGGACCCAGATATTTTCAGCGCTGAGTTATATGAAAATCCCATGTAGACCCCATCTAGGTGCATAATAGAGCTAATTGACAGTTGTGGTATGATTAACTATACAGCCTTAGCATGTAATTCTCCACTAAAAGTTTACTGCGTATGGCTCCACAGATGTCTCTCAACACAAGGTTCGTCTTATTAAACATATATGTATACAACACAAATGTCTTTTCCTGAGCTATTCAGCCAGTCTCAGAGTCAGCTTAGAGAAACTCTCACTCCTTAACTGTGATTTGTTGCTCCCTAAAACAATGCCTGGACCTCAATGAATCACAGCTTAAAAGTTCCTTTCCCTTCCATTGCAAGAAGATGCACCATGTCTAGGGTACTGAAGAGTTGCAATAATAAAGATCACCTCTTCCATATTACTCATGTTAAATTTATTGCTAGTGTACTTGCCATAAGTAAGTTTGGAACCAACCAGCACTTTAATGTCTTCTTTTAGCTTTTTTTTTTTACTTAGATATATATAAAAAAGTCATCATCACAGCCTCTGAGATTCTGCCAAGAGTGAGGAGCTGAGGAGTCATAGCAGTGTCTTAGAGGAACCCTGCAAACAACTTGGCTTTCAGATGCTGCATCTATCTTTCTGAAGAGACACGTCCCCTACTGTCCAGCTTCCTCCATCCTTTTGTTATATTCCACACTTAAGCCCTTGGTCTAGTGGAAGAAAAATAGGTGAAGCAGGATTCTTACCAACGGTATAGGAATGCCAAGTAACATCCTTCTGCCCCCAGACACAGAACTACCATTGTTCACAGCACATTGGTCAGCTTCAAAAAATAAGTTCAGAACTGACATATGCACGTGGTCAAATTAAAGTATATATAGGAGGAAAACTCATCAGCATGGTTTGGTGATATATGGTAAAAGCATTGTCAGGACACCTGACAGTGAGTCCACTGGGTCAGAGATACAGATTCTTTTCTTATCCTTTGTTTTCTGAGCATTAAAGGACAATTGAGGAACTTTTTTCAAACTATTTTGCAACACTTTGATGCACGCATACTGTTTTTATCCTAAGACTGTCATCTACATGGCTACATGTAGTCTGGAGACCAAGAAAGTAACCTTTGGCATGTGCCTTAATAACATGTGCTATTGGACTTGAACCCTTCTAAGTACCAGCTCACTGCATTTTACAACATGCTTACTGTCAAGTAATATCTCACATTCAGAAAATAAACACTCACAAAGAACAAAAAATCATCGATAAGAATGATTCTTGTACAGAGGCATCCAGCTCCCATGCAGACCTGTTCACAGAGTTCTGTGCCGACCAGTAGCTTGCAAAGAACCCACAAAGATAATTCTGCTTTTCATAGACTGTACTTTCCCCTGTAAGACGGTGTGACCTGAGCCAGATATGCTGTCATAACCAGGGCATTGGAAACAACTAGACAAAGAAACACTAGTATGGTAAAAGCTGATGCACTTTCCTCTGAGAGCAAAGATCATCAAATTGAGTCTTTCTTTCTATGAGTCCTCTTCTGTGTTTTTACCACGGTAGGATCTGAGTACTTCTGTTCCTGTTCACAAAGGGACATATAGCATGGTCTATAAACTTACTTCTTTAACTCATTTCTTTAAAAGGAGAAACAGTTGCCCTACGGGGTCATTTGCGTGGATGGGTTTGGTCTGTCTGAGGTGTTCACTGGTCTGTGTTTGCACAGAAGCGCTGGGAGGAAGATGTGTGCATACCTCTCATCGAGGGAACAGGTTAGGAGTCTCAGTTTGTCCAATGTAGAAACATACTTTTTGCTGCACAAACAAGCATTATCTCCATAGTGAATGTTGTCCTCCTATGGACAACTGGAAGGAACAGCAGAAGACGGCTGTGGCTGATCACAGGAGTGGTCTGAAGAGTAAGAATCATCCTGCAATATTTTTTACAGCCTGAGGTTTCCTAGTAGCTGGTGGATTCATGCCTCCTGAAATCAATATTTATAATTCAAGCAAGAAGCGCTAACGTTACCTAAACTGGAAGTCCAGACCATCTCACCAGGAATGCACATAGAAGAAATACTAAGCATTATTGGGAATAATTACATAGAAAGGTTTAATCCCAGTCTTGGCACAATCCTGCCCTGCAGACTGTGGCTCTATTTTTCACCTGCAGGAGATCTCATGGCTCTGAGTTCATTAAGTTATTTATATCAGGGTAATGAACACCATGAGCTTTCAAATTTCCAGAGCAATGCATTGCTCAGAGCCTCTCCATTTGCTTCTTTATTACCTATAGGGCCTATTCTTTGACCCTTGGCAGACTGAGAGGGAGAGGCATCTGTCTTGAAGTCCTGTCCTGGTGTAAAGGTTATAAACCCATTAGCAGATTGTATTAACAGAGGCTCTACTCTGAAATTTGTAAAAACAGAAAGTTGATTCTGTAGTATATTTCACTAACCACAGTAGGAAAACTCTACTACTATTTGTGAACGTGGTTGCATGCAAAACTAATTATATTCGTGCATCTTCCACTGACATTTATATTTATTACCTAACAAAAAATGTGTATGTACCAGGGTTTATTTAACTTTAAATGGCAACTCTTTTGCTAGTGAATTTGCATGAGACCACACAAATGCAGCAGAGTTAGTCATAAGTAATTTGTTTATCATAATCCTGGAGGGATGAGGGAGGAAAAGCATGAAAACTTGCATTGAATAACTTTCATGATTTTGAATGTTGCCTGATTTCTATCTTTTCTGTTGCCATTTATATCTGAGATAAACTATTCAACGCATAAGAAATGCTAATCTTGACTAATTTAAGTGGTTGGCTGTGGATGATTCTTTCTTCTCATTTGTTTATTAAGAAAAAACTATCACAGAGAAAAAGCACATTGAAAAAGAGCCACAAATAAAAGAAACATGAAAATATTTGCAATGTCATTAGTTCCTGGTGGGATCTTTGTTACGGACAGGTCTGGGCAGGGTAAGTGAGAAGAAAAAAAATATTGAAAAATAGAAGTCCAAGAGGCATCAAATGTTTTTTAATTGAGATTGGAAGCATTCCAAGTTTGACTTTCAAAAAAGGCTTTGATTTACAGTAGTTCATGTTGGGCTCATGTTGTGCCTGCCAAAAATCCAAAGCAGATCAGAGCTTTTTTTGAAATAAACACAGGCCTAATCTGATGTAGGTATTTCAAAACTCCCACTGCTTTAGTTGTAACATCATCTGTTACTGAATGATTTATAAATCATCCCTCTACAGGCAAATTTCTACAAGGCTGAGGGTGATATATTTTAACTTTGGGACACAAGGACATGTTTAAATTCCGTATTACAATTGACAGAGACCCGCCATTGTTTTTAAAAGTATTTGTGAAATGGATTATCTTTGGTTTCCTATATATTCGACAAAAACAGTTCCTGGAGTACAAGGGTATGATGGAGTGTTACTTCTCTGGTTTTCCACTGAGTAGAAAAGAGACAAAAGGGCAGAACTGCTAATAAACATTTTATTCTGCTTGATTTTCAACTGTACAGGAATCCAGTTCCTTTCTAAAAGAAGGAAAAAACCCACCTACTTTTGCTTTTTTTAGAAAAAATGTGTTTACAACCTGGATTTGTTTATAAGAAAGTTTATTAAGAGGGATTATTTCATATTGGTGGGGTAGGATTTGTCTCAGCTGAGTTTAGGTATCGAAAAGCAACAGGTTTCTTCTCATTTACTTTTGGGTAGATTCTCTCTGGAGCTGATCCTAGGAGACTGTCTGCCTTGCAGAGGGCAATTCTGCCCACCCTGACACTGGGAAGAGTATTTATCCTCAGGAAATACCTACCTCTCCGTATTGATTAAATGCCAGATGACTACAGAGAGTGGTCTTTCTGGGGCGAGTTATTTACGTAGAAAACCAAATACTCTTAGTTGCATGTGGGACAACTTTTGCCACGCCAATAGGAAATGCTCACCTTTTAAGTTGCAAGTCTGATCCAGAGCACAGAACAGGGGATACGCTGAAATGTGTGGATCAGTATTATTTTCTTTTTTTTTCCTCTCACTTTATCTTCAGCTGTAAAACCAGCCCCTTTGATTTCCAAATTTCAGTATTGAAATTCAAGTACTGATTTCTAACTTCATCATACAGGAGTATACGTCTAGTCGTGGACATGTTCCCTGGACAAAATGCTATGGTGTAAATGTTTTGGCGAAAGAATAAAAGTAGACTGACAGCAAGGCATTTTACAGGTGTAAATTATCATTTTGAGATTACAGCAAAAGCAGAACAGAAGAACAAACGTTAACAAATTCTAAATGTTTCATTAAAACATTTTAGATCTCAGCTTAAATATTTCAATTCTACAAACTGAATCTTTCCTTTCCTTAGACATACTTCCATTCTGTCCACAAAAGCAAACTCTCTTAATTCATATACACTTTACACCTAACTGAATACATCACTAACATTCCATTTCTTTTTTAATTTGTCATGTCAGAAGAACCAAACAATTAATTTCACAATTTGATGGTGAGGACATCTTATGCAATTCTCCAAAAACAATACATACATCAAATTTACAGTGCCGCGAAATTCTTCTCCAACATATGCTGGGCTCAATGAATCCACATTAACAAAACTGGGAATTTGTCATGGCAATCCTGAAAGATTATCTAATCTGACCCTGTGAAATGATGTCGTTGTAGATTAGCAATTAGTGAATGGAAGAGTTATTTGCTTCTAAAACCTCTAAATAGCATATAGCTAAAATAAGAGCCTAACTTCACACTTTGCATTTCCATGCTTTACCTGTTTATTTTCTTTCTTTGTCTCTATCTTCAGTAAAATATTTCTTTTAGCAAGCATTTGTCAGATGGTTAGACAGACTGAGATATCAGGTGTCTTCTCACTAGAAAGAGTTAATCATTCATCCCCAAACAGCAAGATGAATCCAACAATCAAATATTGAGCTCCCTGGCATTAGTTCGGGTGAAGTGGCAGGGACGTTAGGTTTTATTTTAATATGTTAATCTAATAAAATGATGCAGTTTATTTCATATCTTAAGGGAGAGGTGCTGATATTATCTCAACTTTAGATGCATCCTCACTTGCCTGTACAGATCAGCCTTCCACTTTATCAGGGTGATGTTACTGGATGTGGCAATTTATAAGTGGAAATGGCAGCCTGGAGATTTTCTAAAAGCTCTGGCTTTTTTCTGAATACTGTGGAATTTCATTAATTATTATTATTTTGACTATGAAAAGAGGATTTGCCCAAGGGCAGTTTTGAGTCTCCTTAAAGATTATTTTCCTCCACGGAAGGTTGCCAAGATTTCAAATTTCTCTGTCAAGAGACTTGGCTTGTTTGGTGGGAGGTGGCTGGAGTAAGCGTGAACATTTACAGCTTTGGGAAGGAGACCTCAAACACCGCCCGTTCCCTCTGAGGCTATTTTAGCTCCCTGGAGCGAGGGCAGCCGTCACAAATTGTAGCCCACCAAATATTCCTCACCGAGGCTGCTGATATCTTTGCCTTTGTACAGCATGGGGAAGGAGCTGGCAGCATGTTTCCCTCAGCAAGGTAGCTTCAGCTCACAGCAGGATGAATCTAAGCAAGGTGGAATCATTCATAACCTGTTGTACGCCAGAGCATCTGTCCTTCTCCGGAAAGTCCTTTCTGCAACACAGCCTGAGAGAAGTGGAGAAGGGAAGATTTCTTATGAATATTGCAATCTGAAGCTGGGAATCACAGGGTCCCAGAATCAGAGAATGGTTGAGGTGGGAAGGGACCTCTGGAGATCAACTTGTCCAACCCTCCTGCTCAAGCAGGGCCACCTAGAGCCAGTTGCATGGGACCATGTCCAGTCGGCTTTGGAATATCTCCAAGGATGGAGATTCCACAGTGCAAACC
Organism: Haliaeetus albicilla; assembly: GCF_947461875.1. NCBI lineage: Eukaryota > Metazoa > Chordata > Aves > Accipitriformes > Accipitridae > Haliaeetus > Haliaeetus albicilla. The sequence continues at coordinate 5,177,144 of NC_091500.1, read as the reverse complement.
ACCTTATAAAAATGGACATTATAACTAAGGAAAGTACTGGAAAATAGATCTCTTTTGCCTAGGTTGTGGAAGAAAAGGGGTGAAGGAAGAGCAAGTATAATCTTCTGCAATGAGAGACTGCATTGCAATATTTTATCAAAACCTGAAAATTATCATAAACTTTTTAAAAGATAGAATTCTCCTGTCTGGTAGGTTTTTTCCCCACCAAAGAGATCCTTATGAAGCAACTCTCTTCCTTCATCCTTTTCCCACCACACATATGCAGAGAAAACAGGACCGTGACCCTTTTATACTGTGAGCCCTTCAAACAATTCCCAATTGATGAGCAAAACAGAAAGAAGTTTGGATCCATCCCAGGGCTGTGAGTGACTCATCTGTCTAGAGCAGACAAGTCCTTGTGATGAGTCACTTTCTTTTGATGCAAGTTTAAAAGTAATTAAATAAAAGGTGAGGATACAGCATTTTAAAGCTCCCTCCACTGCAGTAGTTAGGTAAAACCAACAGCAGCTTTAATTCTGAAGCCTGAAGGCATAAGGCTAGGGGTACAACATCATGTCTTGCCATGATGGGAGGTTTTCACCTTCTTATCAGCACCTGCTGCAGATGAAACATCCATGTGTGTTGCTCCAGAAGGGCTCTGTGTACTCTGCTGTAGTCAATGCTCCACACTAAAGGGCTGCACATCAAATGTGATGCAGACTCCATTCCAGCTACTCAGCACCATAATAAAGGGATGATAAGGACAGAAACAGCTCTGAAAATCTCATGAAGGGAAAAGACTGACAAAGAGAGATTGCCAAAATAATCCAAAATTACTCAACTATGCATAAGACTGCCCATTTATCTTTCCTCTGTAACTCAGTTTCCATTTAGTTTTAAAGCTGTGTGAGAAAATTGTTTTTTCTTTCATTCCAGGGAAGAAAGGACTGAAACAAGGAGATGATAGCCCAGGAAAATATGTACAGTTTTCTAAAATATGCAAGAGGAATATCAGAAGGGTGTCTCTTAGTCAAAGCTTCAATTCTACAAGTTACCATCCCTGTTTAGCCAGGATTTGCAGGTCAGGATATAGACTTTGGACACCCTGTTTGCTTTCATCCACAGCTCTTTTCTGTGGATCTATGAGGAGGCCCAAGGTAGCTACAAAGTAGAGGGTCAGCTGATGGCTGCATCCCCATCAGCTAGCAAGGACCACATGTCCTTAAAACAAATCCATGTCTGGAGTACATAGGAAGGGATGAATGTGGCCTTTAAAAGGAATTCAAATTCTTCAGCCTCTGTACTTAATCACTTCTTCAGCTATAAGCAATGAGAAAGTCTGTACCCTGAAGGGAGAGTCTGCTCCCATCTTATTCTTTACTTTTTCTGTTTCTTCATTGTCCTTTCTCCTTTAATTTTCCTCTTTTCTGTTTGTGTTTTCTCTAGTCTTCCACCTGTCTTTCTCTCCCTGCAGCAAGTCCTAACTCATAGCCTTACCCTAGTCTCTATACTGAAAAGATCATCAGCAGAAGAGATTTAGGGTATATGTAGAAACTTGAACACTTCTTCTGAATGTCTTTCTCTTTTGGTTTTGTTTGACTTCATAGTGAAAAATTGGGAAATCTGTCACAGAAGAAAGTAATTCATAGCTGATAATATTTTTATTGCAGAAAAAAAATCAAGGAAAAATGCAAGAACCTGCATACCATACTATGGCATATAACATGCTACATAAAGGCAAAGTCCCATTAGGACCATTGCTCAACAGCTAATATAATAAGACTGTATCTCTATCAGCAGTTAACATCTGGGCAGTTATCTGGTCCCAAATTCAACTGTCACAATCTGACTGTATTCATGCTACTCAGCTCTCTTACCCTCCAAAACAGGATGCACACATGGGCAGCTCCTGGACTGAGGTGCACCTAAGATTCAGTAACATTTACATGGAGGTACAAGGTGTAATTCCAGAAGCTTGTGCCCAGCTTGTAACCCAGTTGCATCTTAGATGACCAAGTAGTTTGGTGGATTTGACATTTGGACTCTTTATATTTCATTGTCTTCCACTTTTCTCCATTTTTGAGACATCTTACAGACCAGGTGAGCCAAAGGGGCAAAAATGAGGAAAAGCGACTGTGGTGGTTGTTCCCTGGAAAAATTATTGAAGTGGCATTTGAGCTATGACTAATTTATTTAGTATTCAGAATTTAGTGAAATCTTTTGTCACATCACCCATCATAAATAAAAGGAAAAAAATAGAAACCTGTTTGACGCCTCAGGCATGTTTTAGTTTGTTGTTCAGGTCAGTTCATTTCAATGCTTAATTTTTAATGGTTCATTTAACATAACTGTTTAGACTAGAAAATATTTTCATATAAAACTTGTTTTTTTGGGGTCAGTTACTGTCACCTCAAAACATTTTAAGTCTCAGATGACAGATTAAACATCAGTTGGAAAAGGTGGTCTCATTGTTTGGGCATTTGAATGGGACTCAGCAGACTCAAGCTGAATTTCAATCTCTGCTACTGATTCATTATGCGACCTTAGTTAAAACATTTAGGCTGCATCTCCAAAGCTTTTTGAGTACAAATAGTTTTGCTCACACAGTCACTCACACAGTTTTCATGTTTGCCACTCAGTATCCTTCTTGTGAAAGAGGGAAATTATGACTTTCTACTACATATAGAAATGAAACCCAGCAGTGTCTGATGTATCCAAAATCATGCACTGTTAGTGGGTATAGGAGCATCTGCTTAAAAAATATTGTCTGATAGGCATGTTTTTAAACCAAAGAAAATGTTATGGTGCAAGATAGTTATTACTGACCTCTGAACCATAAATAAGAAATAAGTCTTCCAGCGCTGACATGCAATTTCTACTTTTTCCCTAACTTTTGCCACTATTTTTTTGTTTCTTGCAGAAACAAAACTGCAAGAAAGCAAGCAAGTGTAAACAACACATTTTCAAGCCCTCCAATGATCCTTCCTTTCTTTTCTCTTCTTTATTCCTGCTGGGTCATCTTCCTCTGCTGAGGTCCCTTGCACACCTCCAAAAGGTAATTCCTTTGCATACTTTCCCCCAAATGCAGTACGAGTTCATCAGATGGATGGCAAACCTTAAGTCATTAGGCTGACTTCTTTCACAAAGGAAGCAAGAAAATTCTTAATTCAGTAGGAATTGGAATCTGTGTGCTTGAAAGGGTTTTCATAATCCCAAGTACCAACTACATAGCAGTTGCCCTCCGGATGCCATGTTCTCCTTCCAGCCCCTACTTCTCGGCCACCCAAAAGAGGAACCTTATTCTGCTATGGGTTCAATATTATGGCAGTATCATAAATGGCTGGGAGTAACAATGCATTTATTGGTGTGGAAAGGAAGGCTGCATGCCAGAACATAATTTACTAAGATTTTGCTGATTCACCTGAAGTGAGAATCTTTGTATGCTGCTCCTTGCCCAGTCAGGTCTATCTTATTAGCACTCATCAAAATTCAAACAGGCAGTAGTGGCCTTAAGAGCTTCAATAGTTGAGGCACAAATCGTTTGTCTGGGTAGAACCATTACAATGTCCTTTGCTGCCTTTTGTCCACACTCTGCCATAGCTTGCTTTCTCCCCAAATCCTTGTACTACAGAGATAAATTCCATTAGTAATTTCATAACTGTCTAAGACCACTGTTTACAGGAGCGACACAACCTAACTTTTTGTTAAGTTTCACCCAAGGCCACTAAAAATTTACTGCTTAAATGTTTCTTTCATATAATAAACTATCAATCATTTCACTGAACTCAGGGTGTTTTCATCTTCACAACTTTCCAAAAGTTTTTTTCTCAAAAAACCCCATGCATGTAGAGCAATATTACTTCTGCTTACAGTGCCTCTGCAAATAACTGAAGCAAGCAAGGTATTAAAACCAGGATTATAGTGACTTAAAAGAGGCTAATTTATCCATGGAATATTATATTCCTGTTGTCAGTTATGCTCTGTTCTTGAGACCAAGAGCAGAGACCTGTCTTTGAACAGGGATAGAAATATATAACTAATTCCTACTGAGCATATTGTGAAGTCAGATTTGCACCCAAACCCATACCTGGAGGGAGAAAATCCTTCACAATTTACACTTACAGTGGCAGGTTTCACAGAGCTGTGGCCTGCACTCACCTTTAAAGCAGCTGACCTGGTTACTGACATTGTCAAACTTAAGCATTTAAAAATCATTAGAAATCATAGCGTTTAACATTTTCCTCAAAATTTCAGAGCCTTTTGGATTCAGACTTTCATGCTTCTTTTGCCTAGCTTAGTGAATGTTAACAATTTAAAAAAAAAAAAAAAAAAAAGCTGAGGTTCTTCATACAAAGTGTATATCTCTAGGAACAGTTACTCTAATAAAACCACCACCAAATACTGTAAGATCATGACATTGCTGTGAAATACTGGTATATTTCATAAATTTATGATGTGATTCTGCAGCTGGAGGAGATAGATAATATTAATTAGAGGCAAAGACTTGGAATCCCTCCTGCTTGGAATTCCCTCTCAGAAAACAGTAGTTTTACCTGTTTGCCCTCACTTTTCCTGTCTGTAAAATGGAGTTAATATCACTCTTTTGCATAGGAATTGCAAAACCAGGGCAAACCTTGGTTTAGCAGCAAGGATTTCAGGTTTCAGTCATGAAAGCTGAGTTCTGCTTGTTCATAATTCCACCACCTATATGACAACAGCCTTCGTTAACCCTCCCATATTTCTTTTTCCCGTCAACTTTGCCTATCTTATCCAAGTAGATTGGGCGTTTTTGAGGACAGGGCTTGGCTTTCATGCCATATTTGTGCAAGACCTAACAAAAGGAGACTTCTGTTCCATATCTACTGCTATTCCCAGTGTTTGCGAAGTGCTTTAAAACCCTCTGAGGAGAAGTGATCAATGTGATACAAGGCATTAGCACTGTAGAGAGATCCATACCCTGCTATACACAAACAGGCTTATGTCACTGCTGTAAAACAGTCATGAGGCTGCTCAGAAATACTATGCACAAAGCTATTTACTGAAGATAGCTCAAGTTAGGTCCCAAATTTGAAAATCTAGATTTAAGCCTAAAATGCAAAAACACTTGTTTTGAGGGGGGCTTATTAGATCAGTTGAGATATAGGTGTTTTCTTCCCCAAACAGCCTTCTCTGATTTTAGCAGTTTTAGAGTTAGCAGACGGTGCTTTCAGACACATTCTCAGCCTGCCCTTTGCCAGAACATCACTCTGGTTTTTTGCTTCCTTCCAAAAGCAAGTCCACAGTGCTCTCCCGTCCTTAGGACTCTGCGCTGATTACATCAGGGTTGGTAGTCGGCAAATCACCTGACAGAGAGTACGATGGCATTTTAACATCAAGGCTTCCCACAGGAGACATTATACCTTCAAGGGGGAGAGGCAGAAGGGGAAGGGGGGGAGCAGAGGAAGGAGGACGGATGCATAGTGGCAAGGCACCCAGAATGTCACTTACAGTCGGTTGGCCGCAGTCGTCAGGGTTCACTTCCATTAAGCTTTGTGTCAGTTCAGAAACTTTACACATGAGGCTGTGTGAAGCGTTCTGCCACTGCTGACTGCCCGGGGCTAGCCCACAGTACCTATCTTGTCACTAGTTTTCCAGAAAACCTCTCTGAGAATTAGTTGCATATGTTGGCCAGGCTAACCATAGGAGGTGAGGTTTTGTCTGCTGTTTGTTAGCTTGGGACTGGATTTATTATTATTATTATTATTTATTATGTTTGGTTTGGGTTGTTTTTTGCAAGGGATGGGTTTTGATTTGGGGTTTTAAGGGAGAGGGCATTGCCATAAAATATTGCAAAGGTTAACTGAACATTTAGTATCATGAGAAAACCGGAATGATGGTAATGAGGTGAGTTCTCTTATCACGAAGAAAGGTCTCCTCTGTGGACATTTAACTAAGGCTGTAAAAAAAGCATCAAAAGTGACTGTAAGAATGTGATGGGAGCTGTTCTGAGTCTGTATTGTATCTACCTTAAAAATGCAGAGATAGTTATTAAGAACAACGCCAATAAATTTATCCTGCATTCAAAAGGGAAGAGACTATATTCTATATAAATACTCTATAAGCAGTTGGGAGAAGTCTCACAATTGCTAGCCCTTGTTCTCGTGGGGGACTTCAACTTACCAGATGTCTGCTGGAAATACAATACAGAAGAGAGGAATCAGTCTAGGAGGATTGTGTAGTGTGTGGGAGATGATAACTTCCCGACACAGCTGGTGAGGGAGCCAACTAGGGAAGACGCCCGGCTGGACCTCTTGTTTGCAAACAGAGAAGGACTTGTGGATGATGTGATGGTTGGAGGTCATCTTGGGTGTAGCAGTCATGAAATGATAAAATTTTTTGATTCTTGGAGAAGTAAGGAAGGGAGTCAGCAGAACTGCTACCTTGGACTTCTGGAGGACAGACTTTGGTCTGTCTGGTTGACAGAGTCCCTTGGGAGGCAGTCCTGAAGGGCAAAAGAGTCCACAAAGACTGGACGTTCTTCAAGAATACAATCTTACAGGTACAGGAGCAGGCCCTCTCCATGTGCCAAAAGACAAGCTAGCGGGGAAGACGACCAGCCTGGCTGAACAGAGAGCTTTAGCTGTAACTCAGGAAAAAAAAGGAGAGTTTATGACCTTTGGAAGAAGGGGCAGGCAACTCAGGAGGACTACAGGGATGTTGAGAGGTTATGCAGGGAGAAAACTAGAAGGGCCAAAGCCCAACTATAAATTCATCTGGCTACTGCTATAAAAGACAATAAAAATGTTTCTATAAATACATTAGCAACAAAAGGAGGGCTAAGGAGAATCTCCATCCTTTATTGGATGCTGGGGGAAACATAGTGACAAAGGATGAAGAAAAGGCTGAGGTACCTAATGCCTTCTTTGCCTCAGTCTTTAATAATAAGACCAGTTGTTGTCCAGGTACCCAGCCCGCTGACCTGGAAGACAGGGATGGAGAGCAGAATGAAGTTCCCATAATCCGAGGGGAAATGGAGAGCAACCTGCTACACCACTTAGACACACAGAAGTCTACAGGGCTGGATGGGATCCACCCAAGAGTACTGAGGGAGCAGGTAGAAGTGCTCACCAAGCCACTTTCAATCATTTATCAGCAGTCCTGGCTAACTGGGGAGGTGCCAGTTGACTGGAAGTTGCAAATGTGACACCCATCTACCAGAAGGGCTGGAAGGAGGATCTGGGGAACTACAGGCCTGTCAGTCTGACCTTGGTGCTGGGGAAGCTTATGGAGCAGATCATCTTGAGTGCCATTACGCAGCATGTATAGGACAACCAGGAGATCAGGACCGGTCAGCATGGCTTTATGAAAGGCAGGTCCTGCTTGACTAACCTGATCTCCTTCTAGGCCAAGTTGACACACTTAGTGGATGAGGGAAAGGCTGTGGCTGTTGTCTACCTATATTCTTTAGTAAAGCTTTTCACACTGTTTCCCACAGCATTTTCCTGGAGAAACTGGTTGTTCATGGATTGGATGGGTACACTCTTCCCTGGGTAAAAAACTGGCTCGATGGCTAAGCCCAAAGAATTGTGGTGAATGGAGTTAAATTCAGTTGGCGGTGGGTCACAAGTGGTGTTCCCCAGGACTCAGTATTGGTGCTGGTTCTGTTTAATATCTTTATCAATGATCTGAACAGGGGGATCCAATGCACCCTCAGTAAGTTCTCAGATGACACCCGGTTGGGTGGAAGTGTTGATCTGCTGGAGGGTAGGAAGGATCTGGAGGAATCTGGACAGGCTGGATCGATGGGCTGAGGCCAATTGTAGGAGGTTCAACAAAGCTCACAACAACTCCATGCAAAGCTACAGGCTGGAAAGCTGCCCAGTGGAAAAGGACCTGCTGGTACTGGTCGGCAAGTGGTGGAATATAAACAAGCAACGAAGCTGGTGAAGGGTCCGGAGCACAAGTCTTATGAGGAGCAGCTGAGGGAACTGGGGTTGTTCAGCCTGGAGAAAAGGAGGCTGAGGGGAGACCTGATCGCTCTCTACAACTACCTGAAAGGAGGTTGTAGCCAGGTGGGGGTCGGTCTCTTCTCCCAAGTAACAAGTGGCAGGACAAGAGGAGGTGGCCCCAAGTTGTGCCAGGGGAGGTTTAGATTGGATATCAGGAAAAATTTCTTCACTGAAAGGGTTGCCAAGCACTGGAACAGGCTGCCTGGGGAAGTGGTGGAGTCACCATCCCTGTTTAAAAGACGTGTAGATGTGATGCCTAGGGACATGGTGTAGTGGTGGACTTGGCAGTGTCAGGTTAATGCTGGACTCAGTGATCTTAAGGATCTTTTCTAACCTAAATGATTCTATGATTCTGTGACTAATTGCCATACTATTGCCAGGTACTGAGCTAAGGAACTGTCACTAATTTAAAATAATCTATGTAACGTTGCAGTATTTGATCAATTAGAAACGATTACACAATGGTTGTATGTGGACTAAAGTTTAGAATTTTTTCTCTAGGAAACTTTAAGGTTGCTTCGTCACTGGTTAGCTCTCATTTTCTTTCTGGCGTTAAGCTAGAAAGGAATGTACTTTTGCTATAAGTTACTTGTTTCCACGTTGTGATTGGGGAATAGTGATTGGGATAGACTCTAGTTCTAGACAGTGTCTGAATACTAAGAGACTATCCTTGCTGTGAAAAATATGCTCAGACCCTGCAGAAAAAGATCCTGGGGATGCCAAACTGAACTTTATGTGATGTCCAAGTGTCAAGATCTGTGCTCACACTAAAAGCCACCATCTCCCCTCTGCTTTTGCTTTGCTTATTCCTTTGCTAATACAAAGGCCAGGAAACAAGATAGAAGGAAGGCAGGAATATATATGTACATTTAGAGCATAAACCTGGGACCTAGAAGCACTGGATTTGAGTTCAAGAGCTGGCCCAGGCAAGAAGAGCAAATGCATGTATGCATAATAAAAAAGATATTTATCTCTCAGTGGATCACAGGGTTTTAAGTATGTGCCTCAGCTCTTTGCAGAAAGGGGGTCTGACACTGGCTCACTCCATTCCTTTAATAAATATGTCTCTGATCTACACTTCTTCATTTTCCTTGGCTGATAATAACCAGTTAATATTTATGGATCACACTGAAAACAATATTTACTCTGATTATAAACCTTAGGGTGCAAACTTTGTCTCCATCTCTGATCTCTGCCTTACATCTCACCAGTCAGGCTGCTTACGTTTAACAAGTGAATAATGAGGCTGGCAAAACCAAAGTAAAACCTTTTTTTTTTTTTCTTTTTTGTAATATCATGATTTCATAAGCCAATTCCCTGCTCCTAGGAAACATTTCTGTTGCTCATCTCAGTAAAGCAAACATGTTTTTTTTTATTTTAAGTTGCTCTTTTAGGTTTCATATCCCAGGCCTCTTTATCTTCCCTTCCTCAGGCTTCCTTTTTGAGTTGCAAAAAAGGAAAAAGGGCAGGAAAAGAAAAGAGAGAAAATGAAAGCTGAAAATTTGCCAGCCAAATGTTTCCAAAACATAACATTTATACACTGAACATAACTTTTCTTCTTCTTCAAGTGCTAGCCTAGCTTCTTTAAACTTCCAGGTAGTGTAATGGCTCAAAAGCCAGTATGTTCCCTGGATTTGTTTAGTGGCTGAGTGTAGACACGCGTGTGGGGACATTGATGTATGTGCCTGGTGGGAAAGCGGTCCTTCTACCAACGTTACTGCACTCGGGGGTGGGCAGTGAGGAGGAGGAGGAGGAGACCCAGCAGTGCTGATAGAGAGCTGGCTCCCTGCCCCGTCTGCCTCCCTCTCCCTTTCCCACTCACTAAAGCACTCAAGGAACCACAATAAATTTAGGGGCAGTGCCTTTATGCCTTGACTATGATTCAGGCTTGTGGTGTTTCTTTCTTCGTGCTAGGGGCAGCCCTTCCTCTAAGTTTGCACAATGAATAATAGAGCGGGTGTCTTCGGGTGGTATTCCTCTGAACTCGTGCTCTTTAAGGTTATACTAGCAAATAAATTGGGCTAGGGACTGCTCTCTTGGGTCCTGCTGGGAAGGTTTGGCTCACATCCCTGCATACAACCAAACTCCCAGCCTCCAAAATAGGTCAGCTGCCTCCAGCCTGCCTTTTGGGAATGGTCCCTACTCCGTGCTAACCCTGGCCTGTGCCCCGCCTGCGCCGATAACCTCACGATTCGGATGATCAGAGATGAAGCCTGTGCCCTCGCCTTGTTTATAGAGTAAACCATGGCCTCAGAGTCTACTGAAGATTGTCTCCACGGTGCAGGAGGAGAACAGACATCTCCAATGTGGGGTTTATTCCTCCTGTTTTTAGATTGGTGTTTTAGAATGGGACTGTCTGAGGCAAAATATCCTGATCCCCGTCTGTCAGCAACTTATTGCTAGGCTTTGTGTCTACTACAGGCATCTGCTTCCCCTCTGTAGTCAGTGGGGGAAAAAAGGGGAAAAATCTCCCAAGCTTGATTGAATCAATCTTAATACAAAAATATTGGGTTAGATGGTTACATAGATTGAGTTACCTTCTGAAAGTTTCTCTTTCTTCCTATTAAGGAGGGGGATCCTAAGTGCTCTATTTTCAAATAAGTGAAGTTAGGAAGATGGATCCCACCTGTTAAGACCTGCTTTAACATCATTGCTAAAAAACCTGGACTGTTCAGCCATGAACCAGGACTTCTACGTACACAGAGGCAGAAATTCTCATAAGGCGACATCCACCCAGTGACATCTAACCTCTCTACAACCAGCAGTGAGAAAGAGGCATTCCTAGGGTATCTTTATTACCCTGCAGAAGATATTTGAGATGTTAGATGAGTTATCCTCTGGAAGTGTCTCTTTTTTGTCTTTTTTTAAACTAATGGTTAAGAAAGCCCAGGGTGACTGAATCACCTCTACTCAAATATAAGCTTTACTTTTTAGATGCCTAATGTTGGGTGAAATGAATCTTTCCCAGAAAGTCTGTCCCGTCCCAAGAAGTTGACTATATCACCCCAAATTTTTGTGATCAGGTAGTGTTTGTGTACAAACTACGCAGAATATGTATATAATCAGAACAAAAAAGACTTCTCCAACTCATTTGATTGAAAAGATCAAACATTTACAAATATCTCACCCTGTTTTGAACTGCAAATCCTGGGGAATGGCTGAACTTTACAGAAGACCATGAAACAGTATGCGAATAAGTCTGTTATTCTCAACTTTCCTCTGGGATTGTGCCATTGCATGTCTAAATGAAAGATCAATTCTTTTGAGGAAAGTGTCAAGCTGCACTGCAATTTTCTGACATAAAAAAATTCCAGGGAAAATCTAAAATAGGGGATAAATCCAGGGGAGCTTTTGTTTCCTTATGTCTCAAATACATACTGTATCTGAGAGAAGGAGAATGGAGACATGCAAAGCCTAGATGTTAGATAAATGGGACCCGTTATGAAAAAAACTTCCAGGCATGGAGTTTGTCAGTCTCAGAAAGGCTGAGAGAGATGTCAAAGGTACAGATACATATCTTAACAGTGGTATGTTGGTGTGACATTATAAATATTGATGAAAGAATTCAAGAACCCCTTTTTATTTCTCTCTTTATCTCCCACTGAAGAGCTAAAAAGGTTCCTTGTTCTGTGCCCCTAGTACAGATCAAATACACATGTCCAGCAGTTGTCAATTATTGCTAAAGCACATCCACTTCTAGAAATTAAATCTTTTATAGGTACATTTCCTCTTCATTATGGTGGAAGGGAAACAAAAGCCTTTCAAAAGCCTGGCTCCAGATCCAGCCCACAAGTATTTGGGTTCAAATCCTACCGTAGAGAAGATAGGTGACAAAATTCCCTTGGGGTTACACTAGGTCTAGTCACTGTGGGTCAAATAGTAAATATCTGGGCACTTGGGAGAAGTTCACACTTACTTTTATGCCATACGAGAGATCCAAGGTATTGTGCAGCTATAGATAGAGATACTGTGCCTATCTGCATCATATGTGGTGAGAAACAAATTCCCACAGGTCGATCTATTAAATAGCACGTGCTGACAGACTGATCCATGTTTTAAATCCCATCTTTTGCTTCTCCACCACGGCACCTTTATACATATATCAAATACCTGCTCTGTGGTGCCACAGTCTTTCTCCTCGAGGCTGCTTCATGCTAAACACAGATGGATGACCATTTCTAAGGTAGCCATAGACCATTTTCAGAGGATTCCTCCACAAGCTAGGCCAAATGATAGCCTGCTGCAGAAGATAATTAGAGGAGGAAAGTCAGGGACAAAACTGCAGCACCTTGGAGATGGTAAGCAGTGTTGAGCCTTTGGGGCCATACTTTACACCAAACGTGTTCATTTAAAAAGACTTCAGGGGAAAAAGACAGCAATTTTTTTAGGAGTCACTTAGGAGGTAACCTATGGCGAATCTCCAGAGTATGGCAGACAGACCTTGCAACTCCTTTGAAAAAAAAACCACAAAAAAACCCCATTGCTGCCTTATTCTAGGCTATGGGAGAGGCTAATACTGATTGTTACTTTCTTTGGAAACCGAGGCTCATGAATGTTTTGTTAATTGCACTGAGAGCACTTGGGAAATACTAGAACTATCCCAGGACTTTGGAGAGGTAAACAGCAGAAGTGATCTCAAAGGATCTAGTTTTGAGCCTGTCATTTGTGAGTAATTAGCTATAAGTAAAACTGGAGTAACTATTCTTAGGGAGAATGGGGCATTTTTAACCCTTTTCTTTTTTCAATGAGGTTGACAGGTTTCATTTTTTTTTAGTCTTATATAAGAACAAGTAATCATTGAATTTGGGGGTTTTATGTTTTATCTTTTCAAAATGTGTGAAAGACATCAAAATGTTGTGACAGGGTCATCTTTGCATTCTGTGTTAAATCCGAAGAGATCAATAAAAATGCTAAAAGTAATGGATCGGTTTTGAAAAGCCCAGGAGGGACCTAGTTTGCTCACTTTCATAGCTTTAATGGGAATTGGAAACCTAATTGCTATTTGTGCCTTAAAACTGTCTCCCAATTATAACAAAAAAGATGAACACTGAAAATAAGATTGAGGGCTGGTGGACACCTGTATTACTTTTTCATGTGCTACATCTATCACTCTATGGGTTTCGTGTGACATGAGTATTGTCCTTTGACAAAAATATTATTTCATTTTTCTTAATGGAAAATCTATGCTTAAATCCTATGGAAGAGGTTCGATTTTAAGCACAAACACAGAGTTATGCTTGGGCTAAGGCTATTGTAATTAAGCAGACTGTATTTCTCCCTCATTTGAGTGTTTGTATAAGCATTCAAGTGATTTTGTAGGGAAAAAAATGCAATGAATGAACACCTATGATTTCTGGATTCTGTTCCTGGCCTAGCCAGATGACATAAACCAAATTATTTCTGGAAACTACATTCACGATAAAATGAAAGGAATGCTACTGATCTCCTCTGTAAAACACTTTGCAATCTCTTGAGGATCAGCAGTAAACAAGAATATCATTACATTGTAAGGCAATGTACTGAACACATTCAAGTAGGAAAGCAGAGGCTCACTCATTGAAACTCTAAGTGCTCTTTAACTATTGGGAATAATTGCTATAACAAATAACTCCCTACTGTGTTCCCATTATCCACTCCTTTCATCAATACTTGTGTTTTGTAGAGGTGGGGATTGCAAGCCATTTATCTCCTGAAGGGAGAGATCAGAAAGGTTTTAAGTTGTTGGAGGTGTCATTGTGGTTCTAGCAAAATAAGGGCTGAGGTTAGGAAAATCTACAGATGCAGTCAAGTTTCCGATTGCAGAGGTATTTTGCTCTTCTTTCAGAAAAGCAGCTGGATACTGTATATTACACAAGCTCATGTACAAAGAAAAAGGTATGGAAATTAACTTTCTCTCTGGCTATGATAAACTACCAAGGGAAATTCATAGCAAATCTGTCTACTATAGTTAGTCCTGCGACAGAGCTATTACAGAAAAATAAATAGTGGCGTTGGTCAAAAGAATGTCAAGATGCTTTCAAGTTGGCTAAACAGACACTTATATCCTCCAGGGTTTTAGTGCACTTTGTCCCGTCCCTGCCAATCTGTTAAACTACTGATGCTTCACTGTATGAGGTCAGGAGTGGTGATTTCTCACATAATGCCAAATAGCCCAGAAAAGCCTGTAGCATTTGCATCAAAAATGCTTCCTAAAGAGGAAAAGGACTATGCACAGCTGAGGTGAAAGGAGGCAGTGGGGAGGAACTCACAGAGACTGCATGCAGAGGCATTGAACTTCGCAGCCTTTCCACTGTAGTAAAAGCTCAGCAAAAAACACGACCCACTTAACAGAAATGTTTTTGAGGCTGTGGATTGTAGCAACACTGACTTTAATCATCAGCATTTCAAAGTGTTTTTTTGGGGGGGAAAAAAAGCCATAAAATTAAACAGGAAGTACTGGGGAATCACAGTGTGTTATGGTCTAAAACGTCCTGGTATAAAACCACACTGTCATCCCCAGATTTTATATATACCCTAATTTGCCACACTGAACTATCCAGAATTAATAGCACAGGTCCTTAAAACTTGAGAGAAATGAAGTCCCATAGCCAGCAGCCCAGGCTTGAGTGAAAAGCTGTAAAGCCTGAGTACAAAAGCTGTGTTTGTACTCACAAACTGAAGCTTGACCAGCCACCCTGTTGCATTGCCAGCATGCTCGCCAGCACAGCTTTTATCCGGGATACCTACAGTACCCTCAAACTATTCCCAGGCCCTGTGTAAGACTTGGGATGTGTCAAAGTGCATTCCCAAAAAGTAGCTTAGTCATAGATGTCAGCATTGAAATAGGAGGCAAGTATTTTTGACAGTAAGAGGGGTTGATAGCATGACATTAGCCAGACCATGCCAGTTGGTTTATTGGACAGAATAGTCCCTGGCATTTTTTTCTTTACTAACAGAGATGTGTCCTGGTAGCAAAGCTTTCTCAGGTTTGTTATTGACGTCCTGTCCAAGGCAGAGCTGACCAAGAAACATGTCATGAAGGACAGATTCAGGAAGCCTATGATGCTGTTGTGTTTAGGTTTTGGGAAGCTCTCAGGGATGAAGAAATAAGAAAAGGTTGACCTAAGTACTCAACATTACAGTTGGAAGAACTGACATGATTAATGAGTGGGAAAGAAAAAGATAAAGAAAATTCTTTACTGAGAATGATATTCAGACCCTAAATTATTACACTTTTGTACTAAATGTAGCTTACTCTGTCTGTCTGGGTGATAACCCTGTAAAGAATATGTCTAGGAATAGTAGGTTAAACTGGTACACGCAGTAATGGGAAATGAGCTTTTTTTTGTTCCAGCAAGTAATTTCTCTAACACAAACAACTATGTTGTTTGATACAGAACTTCTTGGAATGAAGGTTAATTTAATGAAGGTGTGTAGATGATGATAAAATTTTCAAGTAAAGTCTCAAAACTGTTCAGGAAAAAATACACTTTCTTTCAATTCCCTCCTTAAATTCTATAGGTTGATAGCATGACAGATGCACTCGACCCCCTCAACCAAACACTCAATAGTTTGGTACAAGTTCCAAAAGAGGTAAAGGCCTGAGCTGTAGCCAGGCCAAGAACTCCTCTAGAAAACCCACAAAGGAGTAGAGTGACCCAGTGGGCAGCAATGCATATGAGCTTGGAACACCAATCACGGGATTAACACATAGATTACGGGTGGTTTTTCCAACACTCACTTATCAAGGAACAAAGAAAGTTGTGGGTACAAGGAGTTTTGTGCATACCTTTCCCACTATATGCAATATGACTATGAGCCAACAACTTGACCCCATAAATATGACAGCCTAAGTGGGCTGCCTTTGAGCTTTCCCTGCTAGGTAGAGTAGCTGCATGGAGGTGATCTCCCCTTGAGCTGGGACACCTCTCAAGGTTGCTCCTCGAGGCAGAGACCTTTTACCAATGGCAGATCTTTGGATGAGCCCAGTTCGAGTTCTCTCTAAATTGCAACTGGATTGCATGGTAGGTGACTCTCCCCTTGAGCAGGGATGCCTCTCAAGGTTTGAGATTCCTTACCTGGGACTAAGAGATTCTTCCTCGCCCAAGGCGGAGAGATCCCTTACCTGCAACAGATCCTCGGTAAGTGACTGATAACATGCTGAATCAACGTAATTATTTCCATTAGACACAAACCGTTGTCCAAGTCTAGACGAAGATTGGAGCTAGCCACACCTAAGCTCCACCAGGAGTTTAGAAAACATGGCTGTCCACTTTGAACCTCGTGACTCAACAGGAGGGTCTCCCTTACTCTTTTGCATCTCTGGTCTCTGTGTAAATCATTCTAAGTCAATTCCAACTTGATTTTCCTTTGTATGTTACTTCCATGTAGTAAGTAATAGAGTGAACCTTGCAATCAAACTTTGTTAAGTCACACTTTCACAACACCATATTAGAATTGCTTTTGCTAATACCTTTGACAGTGATTCTTTAAGCTATCTAAATCACTTATCCGTGGCAGATAGTGAGACTCAAGCAAAGAAAAGACCTGACCCTCAGTTGCCTGACAGCCTGGAGAATATGGTATCTTCTGAAATACTGGATAAAAGTCTCAGTGTCAAAGCTTATCAGCCTGTGTACAAAAAGGAAAGTATCTCTGCCCATGTAATTAGAGAGAAAATTAAAAATTATTTAAATCTGTTTTTTTTGGGGGGGGAGGGGGAATAATTTGAATATGTATTTGCTGTCAAACACCTTTCAGAAACAGAGGGAATGATAATTTTTAAAGTAACTTCTTAGGATGCTTATCAGTACAGAGTATTTTCCCTTTAGAGGCAACACCTTTTCATCCTATCATCTATATGATTTTGCATCCTTAGAGCAAACGCAGACTCCTTTCATCTGATGAGCCATCACCTTGAGATACCAGATCAAAACAGAATCCACACATTCTCACAGAGCGTAATCCAAAACATACTAAAATTTAAGAGGAATCTTTTCGAGTGAGTTCCTTGCTTTTTAGATCAGAACAATGGCCTACAAATCCCAAGTCAAGCTCTCTTCCTCCTTCTAGGCTAGAATCACAAGATCACAAGATCATAGGATAATTCAACTTGGAAGGCACATCAGGAGGTCTCTAGTCCAACCAGCTGCTCAAAATAGGGTCAGCTTGGGGGTCAGACCAGGTTACTGTGTGCAGCTGTGTTTCCAAAAACCTCCAAGGATGGAGACTGCACAACCTCTCAGGATGAGTTGCTCCAATACCTGACTCTTGTGGGGAAATTGTCTTTCATTATTCTGGTTGAAATCTCTCTTGTTTCTGGTTACACCCATTGTCTCTCATCCTTTCACCATGCACCAATGTGAAGAGCCTGGCTATATCTTCTAGATAACCTTCGTGCAGGTACTAGAGGTTGATCGCAGGTCTCCCCAAACAACCACTTCTTTAGGTTGAACAATCCCACTATGCGCCAAGCAAGTACTCCAGCCCCTGAGCACCTTGGTGACCCTCCACTGAACTTACTCTACTTGATCCGTCTTTTATGTATTGGGGGCCCAAAACTGGATGCAGTAGTCTAGACATAAGCTGAGTGATGTGTAAAGGCAGACAATCCCTTGTCGGTCTGCTGGCTCTGCTCCTGTTCATACAGCCCAGGATGCTGTTGGCCCTTGTTGCTGCCAGAGCTCACTGCTGACTGGTGACCAAGGACGTTGGCCACAGAGCAGCTCCCTAAGCAGTCAGTCCCCAGCTTGTATCACTGCAAATGGCTCTTCCTTCCTATGTGCAGGGCATTTGTCCTTGTTGAATTTCATCAGGTTCCTGTTAGCCCATTCCTCCACCCTGTCTAAATCCCTTTGGTGGTAACTCAACCTTGGATGGTATCAACTGGTCCCATCAGTTTGGTGTCACCTGACAATGTACTGAGAGTGCACTCCATCTCCTCCTTCAGGTCATCAGTAAAGAAATTAATCAGGACAAGTCCCAGGAGAGATCCTGAGCTACCCACTTGTCACTGGCCTCCAGGTTGAGTATGACCCATTAACCACTACTCTCTGAGTCCAACCATCCAAGCAATTTTTTTGGCCATCCAGTTGTCCATATCTAAGTCTTCCTTCATCCCAGTCTTTCTAGAGCAGGAAGGCAGTCTCCTTTTGGGGAATTTGATTAAAGCACTCAATTAAAAAGAAAATCTTGACCCTTATTTAGACCTCCAGGTCTTACCACAACACAGCTAACAATAGCAATAAATGCCAGAAGTGATGAACTTAACTATCCAAAGGATTTTTTTGTCATACTGATGGTCTATATTGAACCAAAACATTTACAATAAGAAACATACCTGGGGTACTTACAGACAATGATTTCTGAAGTCCCTGGTACAGCACAAACATCACTATCTAGGCTGTAAGTAGAGTAGTCGACTCTAGATAATATCAAGTTGGTGGTAAAAAAAGGTTCTGGCTGCCCAGGCTTGATGATAGACAGTTCAGCACATTGCTTGAATAGCTAGGAGCAATGCCAATTAAAGTGAAATTCTCCTGCTCTAACATTGTCTTACAAACCTTGTAAACAAACTGGCAAATCAAGAAACAGACTTCACTGAAATATTATGGTGTGCAGGTTTCAGAGGAACTTTGGAGGAAATTCTTTAAAACTTCATTAAAAAACTACACCTAGTATCACAAAGCATGAAAAATATTTTTTTAGGCTGGTTATAAAAGGAGGGCAGCCAGGGGAAGTCTTATATGTTCATATTAAAGTCCAGAGCAGAAGGTTCATGTTGCTGGTTCCATTACAGAAATATCCCCAGCTCTATCAAAAAAGTCTGTTTCTAAAGGGAGCTCTTTATTCGCTGTGTTGAGATGGAAACACGAATTTGATATCTATGAAAGGCCAACAGGGTTAGCAAGAAAACAGAGAGAGAAAAAGGACAGAAGTAACCTTTACAAAGCACTTCTGCATCTGATACTGTTGAGTAGACTTGGCTGAATAATCCTCCTCAGATATTATTCATCTATGTGAATGCTGGCATTTTTCTCCCCTATTTCTGCCAAATAATGATTTGTGAATAATTCTTATTTGCACGTAGTCTGCCAGTAATATTGCAAATGTTGACCATCAACATTTAAGTGTTTGCAAGTGATTCTTTTTTCTTTCCCCGCACCCCCCTCCTTATTTCCTACCAGATGCAACTATAAAAGAAATTCAAAGGGATGGAGTGAAAATGATATTCAAGTGTGTATTTTCTTGGAAACATTATGTGGAGGCTGTAGCTTATGCAATGGGAGTAAGTGGTCTGAGGCTTAAGCAGCACATTAAATGGCTAACAGCAGCAGAAGTGAAAGCTCTGGACATTACGTACGCAGACTCTGATGTCTCCCAGGAAGGCTGGGATCATTAGTCCTGGTTCACTGACTTAGAGTTGGAGGTTCCTGATGAAAAGGACATAACACCAGGCTCAAGCTGAGACTAATGGGAAACAATACGCATCTGCAGACTCTGATGTTACTAATCCAGCTCCTGCTGAGGATGAACAATTGGAGCAAGGGAATATTCCTGAAGCACTGACAAACAGCAATTGAGGATTAGAAAAGCCCCCTGAATGTCTGAATTTGTAATACGTCTCCAAGTTGGCATTATAAACAGTTGCCCCATAAAGCAAAGAACCTTTTTTCACTCAGGAGTATTTTGCAAAAAATCACAACAGTGTTAGGCTTTTGGTGGTGGTGGTTTCTTTCTTCCTTTATTTTTTCCCTGCTGAGTTTGGTAGGAAATTTGAGGTGACTGTTTGCATCAGCTGCATATAAATTATGCAGGAAGAGGCCTGACACCTCAATACAGTAATTTTCAAGTCCAGTACATGTAATTTAGTGATATTTTATGTCACCACACACTCCCATATTCAGTGTCTTCTTGAAGGCTCAGTGTAATCATGCTGAAAGCATACAGCAAAATCCGATCATGGAACAACTTCAGCATACAAGCATCCTTCTTATTGTGTAAATTAAGTTGTGCCAGATAGCATCAGCACTGAAATTTGATTATCTGCACCCCTACATTACTAGAAAATCTCTGGCGTATTTTTGGCTCAATCTAACTACTTTTCTTCCAGCCAATTTGTAGGCACTGTTCAGGAATTAGCTTGGGCAGTGATCATTTCCAACAAGCATTTAGGATGTGTCCACCTGTTTTGGAGAGTAAGAGTTCAATAGTGTGGCCAGAATATTGCAGCTGGCCTCAGGGAAGAAGCCACAAGACCACTCAGCATGCTGATATAAACATGACCTGATTGTCCTAGGTAACATCTAGTGCGGTCCCAAACCCTTTGTAGTTTGTATTACAGTAGTGGAGCCATCTGGAATCAAATTAATCTGTGTTTACCAACTCTTTGGTTCAACTCAAACAGAAGATACAATCAAGGTAAGTCAACAAGCGTGGCATTTGTCTTCCTCCAAAACCTAGCAGACGATTAAGCCAAAACTCACAGGCAAGACCTAACATCGTAATGATGTTGTAGGTGTGATGATCTGTCTTCCTATTTGCAGGCACCTACATTTTTTACACTGGAGTATGAGCTTTTGAATAGTGAAGTTCTGCCTGTTGAAAAAAGTCCCATTTCTTCTAGTTACTTTTCAGAAATGATATGAGGATTCTTGGAGGTCTATGCAGTACCTAAGAGCACAGGTTGAATTGTTACCACTCAAGGATATAAGACAGACAATTTTTTTTTTGATAGGTTATTTTTTTAAGATAAGTTTTGGGAAAAAAAGAAGTCAGTTTTCTTCCTGTTACTTAGTCTCAGGTTGTGACAGCTTTCAGGGAAAAAGTACATTCTGTGTGACTTTGGTGAAAACACATCATAAAAAGCTCCTTTGCAGCTCCAGTTAATGGCAAAAGGCAATAAACAGATTCAATCTGTTGACTCAACTCAGCTGAATTACAAGCCTGTAACAAAATATACAATCCAGTTTGTTTTCTCCTTCTTTGTCAGTCTCAGAATTGAAATTTTACATTGTTCCATGGAACACTTATTTTCCAGTATTTTTTTTTTAATGTGTGGAGGAATTTTTTGTATTTTTGTTTTAAATTATGAATGCTGTAGCACTGTGGTAACAAATTATCTCTACTCATTTTGATAAACAAAGGATATTCTTTGTAGTTTTTATTAAAGAATGAACACTTAAGGAGAAAGTGGAAACAGAAAGACTTAGCAACTATTAGCTACATTTGATGAAAGTTCAAGGTTACAAATCCTATTTTGTGTCCTCTTAAAGGGAATTAATTCTGCCAAATATACATCCTGAACTTCTCTTTAGAATCAGGCTGTGATTCATCTTCTTCTAAGGTAGACATCTAATATAAATCAGTAACTAGTTCAACTAAAAACATTTGTTGCAGACATCTAATTTCTCATAAAATTAAGGGATTTGAATTCCACCCTTTTCAACTAAATTTCTGTATGTTGACCTAGATTCTTAGTTGTACAAACCCATCTGTAACTCCTTTTAGGAGATACGCCCATTTGTACATATTGGATATCTTGCCTTTTTTTTTTCTCTCCTTACACCAGTGGCATCAAAAGGTAAAAAGTGCAGATCAAAGCTCCTGCTGAAGATCAAAGATAAAAGCAAAAAGAAATTCAAGAGCCACTGTCAGTTTTCTAAAATGATGGGTGGAAAAAGATCATCCCCTTTTTTCCCTTTAATATCAGGGAAAGCTGTTAACCATCCACAAAAAATTAAGGTTCAAATCCCTGCTCTGAACTAGTTACAACAAACTGATGGGGTCTTTGTATTCTTGTCCTTGAGGGTTTTTTCCTAATTTTTTTCCAAATTTAACCCGTCTAGTTGGTTTGGAGCACATATACACTTTTAACATCTGTGGTATCCTGTGGCAAAGAGCTGCACAGCCTAACTGTGTATTGTGTAAATAAATACCTTTCTTCTTTGTTTTGACCATGCTACCTGACAATTACATTTGATGCCCCCTTGTGTTGGGAGAGACAAGGAACAATCATTTCTTCATTTTCTTCTTGCCACTCAAGATTTTTAGAAATGTCATATTTTTCTTCAAGTGTTTTCTGCCTTTTTTTTTTTCTTTTTTGCCCCCAGGCAAAAAACCTTGTCTATATGATAGTCTGACATTCCTGTTCCCACACATTCTTCCTGTTCATGGCTTCTCCCAAAAAGACAGCAGCAGTAAATTCTTTATGTGGGGTGAAATAGGAAAATAGCACAACAAAAAGAAGTCAATAAAAATATTCTGTTGTGATAAAAACGTCTAAGCATTTTGACATTAAAAAATATTAAAGCAGAATGATGGCAAAGTAAGAAATGGGACATTTTTTCACCTTTCTCTCTGAAAATGTGTTAGATTTGAAAGAAATATTTCTTAAGTTGTTTTGCTTCTCTATTTTCTACTCTTTCACTTTTTTTATATTAGCTGGGACTCGAGGCAAAGATGCTGAAAAAATTACATAGGGACTATGAAAAGCAAGCATTGTGATATTTGAGATTCCAGCAAGAGAAAAAAAAACTGTCATAAATTTAATCAGACACATTATAATTACAATATACCTACCCTAGTTTTTTATATTTAAGAATTTCATGCTCCAAGAATTCCTGCTAACCCCTGTGCCCCACCCTCCCCAAAGCATGATTTTAAATTAATTCAGACTAATTGTGTCAAATTAAGGTGAGGATTTTCCAGACAGATTGCTGAAACCAAGAAAAGCATTAAGTAAATATAGTTTGCTTCCACTCTGGACAACTAATACTAATTTTGACTTTTAGATAGTTATCTGGAGCAAACCTTTTTTCAAAGGAGCAGACTCCCGTATCAGTAAGATTCTTGTTCTAAAGCCCTGGCTGCTGGCAACAAAAGCAACTTTAAAACCTCAGCTGTCAGTTTTTTACATAATAACTATGCATAATTCTTCCATTGCACAAGAAATAACATTGATAACAAACTTTATGATGCTTTGTAGGGAAATCCTAACTAAGGTAATGAAAAACAGTATTGCTGGGGAAAGCAGATTTAATGATTTTTCAATTTAATAAAATTTTAAAACGAAGACTTGAAAATGTAGAAACATTTTTACATTATCAGAACCTTTATCTCAAAATGACTTTTCGTTTGAAACCACTAATTCGGGATTATTACAATGACAATTTTTCTTTCTAATTTCAAATTACTTAAATGAAATATTTCAAATGACTTTATTTTTAATTAAAGGTTTTAGTAGATGAACACTTATGAGCTTTGGGGGTTTTATCTCACTTCAACACAAGCAAAAAAAAACCCCAAAACACAAAAGCATTTTCTGCCAGTCCTAAGATGCACTCTTAAAAAGGGAGTGAAGGGGTAATACATGGAAAAAACCAACCTCCCCCTTCTCATTGACCCCCAAATCCAGAGACCTGTTCTGTAACACAATAACTTTATGGCAGCCTGATACTGTAATATTTGAGATTTTAAGCATGCAAAATGTGTAACTGTTGGCTTTTGTCAAAGTTAATAATATGATGGGACGGTTTCCTTGAAAATCTAACCACAGCTTTTCACCTTTCTCAATTATCAAAGCATACTCACATTCCCGTGCAAACATAATGTTGAGTTTGAGGTAACACCCCCGCAAATTACCTGTGATTTTTCTATTGATGCTTACCCTGTTTCACTGACATTCAGGACCCAATTCTGCATTTCTCTTCTCTTGTTTAGCTTTTACAAAAAATGCTGGGTTTGCAGTGGTCCTAGATGCAATAGAAAAAAAATGGATTCCTTGCCCTTTATTGAACCTGTAATGTGAAAGAACACAAATGCTATGCATAAAAATAATACACCGATCGATGACAAGGATGTGGACTGAGAATCCAGCTAGTTGTAAAAATCGGCAGCTTAATTCCAAATTTTCTCTTTCTCACTTTCAGTCCCATTACACCTGATTGTTTACACCCAGGTCATAAAACACAGACACTTTTGTGCTTGTCTTATCCTGATATTCAGGTAGTAAATATGATGAATGCTGTAAAATGGTAAAGTCAGTAACAGATTTCGTTGCCTGATTATTTTTGACAAGTATAGTTCACTGTCTGTATTTCATAGGAGTTGCTTGGAGAGGGAGAAGTTAGGTGCAAGGTTACTCATGGGAGTGATTCAGTTGTTGAGTAGTTCTGCTAGATATATAGGGTATATAATTAATGAGCTAATGCAAGCAGATCCTGGGATATTCTTATGCAAATATATGCAAATAATTATACTGACAGAGCAATATTAAAAGCAGAAAAAAACCGCTCACTGGAGTCTAGCCTTTCATGATTATGAACCACGAACCTCAAAACTAAAAGACACCAGGTTGCCTCAATCTGCTTTCTAATGTGTGATTTACAGATTGTAAAATAATGTAATATGATACAAATTGGGAATTGAACTTATTTTCCATTTTTATCCCATTAAATAAGTTAATTTCTTTTTGCATGCTGTCATGTTTTCAGATTGACCAAATGTATTTAGTACAACTATCATGAATTTAGAAAGCAAAATTTGGCTTCTTCATGAACTCTTCTTTGGATTCTCCAATGTTTCTGTTGTAAGACATGAGTCACCAGGACAGTTTTGTTTGTTGTATTTTTTTTTAAATTTCTGTCTGAAATCAATAAATACATAAAAGTAGAGAATAATGGATATCAAAGAGCTTCAAAAATATACCTAGCAATTAGACAACTGAAAAGTTTTGGCAAAATTCTGAAGAAATAGTCATTGCAAAATGAATCTACTAACTAGTTAGGAACCAATTCACTTTTCCTGTGATAATTTTTTCAATAAGACTTTTCATTCTAATTATCTTAAAAAAACCCGACCAAACCTAAACAAAGGATTTTGGTTTGTATTATTTTGACTGAAAAGATTTCCAATTTTAGTGTCCAAAACCCAACTATTTTCTGGTTTAGAATTTCTCTGTGGAAATTTTGATCAAATGAGAATCTTCAGATGTAGCTTTAGTTCTGTCAAAAAGTTATTTAACACTTGAGAGAGGAGAAAATAATCAAACCCCTTTATTTTAGCCCCAAGTATCACTTTCAAGTGTTCTTGGATCATCTCACATTCAAAAATTATTATCTGATGTTAGGAGCTTGAGGCAAATGACTCCTCTTGGCAATCAGGGTCATTCCAACCATCACATTTTCCTTCATGTAAATCAGGATTTACACATTAGTCAGTATTTGGCCACAGGCAGGTGAAATAAGACAAAAAGCCAACACTGGGAGAGGCATCCCAAACTTTCCTGAAACTTGAACTCAGCCATGCTACCTTGCTACCATTGCATCTCCAACGTTGTGGTCCATGACATGCGTCCTCATGGTTTCCTAATCCGGAGACAAAACGACGTCTAAAAATCTCTGCTGAGAAGCAAGGGATATAAAAGCCCTTGGTACCAGTTAAAGCATTACTCCTCTTTCTGCTTCCTTGAGGGAGGATGTTCCCTGTGGTTGTTGTACTCCTGGGTGCCTTAGGCTCCGGGACGAGTAAACCAGGAAACAGGTGAGAAAAGAAATCTCTCTCTTCATCCTGCCTAGGATCCATCTGTGACCTTTGTCCTGCCCCAACTTGTTGGGTTTGTGGTTTTGTCTTTTTGTCCATGTATAAAGCCCCTGAAAAGTCATTTTCATTTGGGTTTTCCATTTCCATGCCACTACGCTTTCTTTATTTTTATTTACTCAGTTTTAGGTTTTTCGGATAGGCCCCCATCAGTCTCTGAACACATTTACATAATTTAAATACAAAATGCAAACATGCTGACTAATGTCTGCCTTAAATAGACTCTCTTAGGATAAGATAGACATGTTCCCTATCACCAGCCCCTCAGGCAAAAACCTGAGAACATAGATGAGCTTCATGCAGTGCCCTGCAAGTTGATAGATTAAAAGCTGGTTTGGGCCAAGCGGGGAAAGCAAACTCCAAAGTTCAGAGCCCCGCATTGATGATGCCTAGGCTGAAATGCTAGTCTGAGGAAAATAGGGCATTTTGGGAAAACTCCTAGAGTTGTTAAAGCTGTTCATGGTATTTGAAGTACTCTCTCAGGTTGGGGCAGGTCCCCATATCCTGAAGTATCATGTAATATACGCCAAATTCCTCATAGCTAAAACTGTTTCCAGGCAAATTTTGGTGACCACAGGAGGCTTGGAATCCCCCTCCATCCCGTGACTGAAAAGGTAGGAGAATGCTCTACCTTTAATCAAAACAAATGATCCCTCCACAGCTCCTCCTTCCTATGCTGGTAAAATAATATTTATTGTCTTTTACTTCACTTCTCCATGGTGTGGTTTTCAGACAGCTTTTGCTTCAGCCTTCTTCATCGAGGGATTAATTTCATTCAACTTCTGTCTTTTAGGTGGTTAAAGTCTACTCTGAAAGAGTTGTCAGGCTCCCTCGGTTATCCATGAAGCAAACATCTCCAGAAGGGTGTTCACAGCATTTCCCCAAAACAACTTTCCAAGGTGAGATGAGTTGAATCTTTCTCCATTAACCAGAGGGTGAGACTTGATGGCAGGTTCAGATCAGAGGTGAAATCTTAGATGGTTACAGTTAAGTAGGATGAATCCCACGGCGTTTCTGGATAAATAAGGAAGGGGTTTATTCTGGAAGGTCATGAAGAGCCCCGCACCAGAGTGACCTGTTGGTATCTGTAATTTTGAAGACAGGGCTTAGGCACTTTGCAAACACCTTTTAAGGCAGTATCTCTCTCTGATACATCTAAAAGGCTTAGAAAAAGGGAGAAATGGAACATTAATTATACTCAAGAAATTATGATACAGATGTTGAAAACTAGACAGCCTAAGTCTTGGCAAAAATGGACATTCCCATGTCAAAGAGAACATCCAGAAAGCTTTCTCACCAGCATGGTTTCCTTCTGCAAATATAAAAAACTCAGGCACACCCTTGGAGAAAGTTAGCACTAAACACATTTAGACATATCTTGTGATATGAATTGCATCTTAAATAGCTTCTCTACGAATCTTTTTTAAGGAACCTTTTAGACACTAAATAAGTGAAAGCAAGACCATATGATTTAGCCAGTAGTAAGACTGTAAGAATAGTAAGACTATAAGAATAGTAAGTTCTAGTGGCCACTGATGATTATAAAGTGTTTGGTTTTGTGATTTGCCTGTTTGGTTTTTTTTGTTTTATTTTCCATTAGATCCTGACTTTTAATCACTACCTTACACCTGCAGTGCTACAATTTGTTTTCTCTCCTTCATTTTCTTGAGCTGTTCTTCATCTTTCAAATTTCTGCTGCTGCTGAAACTAAGCGATCAATTGTTTCTATATTTACAGCTATAGTTTTCCTAATTTTACTGTAAGTAAAAGTGTTTCTTGGTAGATTACTGAGATCACATCAGTACTGCTTGAAACATTATAGGAATATTTATTCCAGCTTTGGTTTCCTCTGAATGCTATGTTTGGAAACCAGCATCACCATATTAGCACAGCATCGTTATTGTTTGGTCTTTGACAGGTATGAACCAAATTCCCCTGGAGTTAGCCTGCAGGGTTCCACACAAACAGAGTTTCACACAGACTCTTAAAATAAGGAAACAACTTTATGGAGGCTGGCAACTTTCGACTGTCTGGTTAAAGAAATCAAAACAACTTCCTTCCTGATGATTTTATAATTCCACATGAAGGATTTTTGCTGTCATCATAAAAATAAGATTTTTTTCCCCCTATTGCCCTTTTGAATAAAGATTAAAGCCCATTGTGTGGCAAATTAGGCAAAGCAGATGAGTTCTGTTTCTGTTCATGGTTCTGACACACCCCATGGAATAACTGCAAATGCTTCATTCGTCTCTATACACCTCATTTTACTCACTGCAATAAGTTATTTGTCTATCTCCCAAAAGTCTGAATTCCTTCATTGTTCTGAAATATTTTCAAAACTTTGGACAAACTGTTTTCTTGCTGCAATCTCTTAATTTAATTTAGCTTTCTGTGGATACTTTCTTCCCACTCTGAAAGAATTTGGAAGTAGGTTTATCTATCTTGAATCCCTGTCCTCTTCCCAACCCATTTTTTTTATTTTTTATTTAGAAGGAAGAACGAATCTGCCCAGTAGGACATAGGGACTGCTTTCCAAGTTAACTGCTGCATACAGCCAGACCCTTGTACTGAGGATGATGGAAATAACAGCAGGTCAGAACACCTCTGCTATCTTTCTGTCACTATTCTCTTACTTCTGGAGAGGACCTGTATCTCAGCTGGAGCTTTGGCTTCTACTTGTGTTGAGACCTTGAAAATTGATAGTCCAATAGCAAAGAAATTGCAGTTTAACAGCCTTCAATGCAAAATTACTATACCTGCCCAGAGCTCTCGGCACATTTATGGGCAGATAAACCATGCCAGAGTCCATACAGCAGCTGCTCTATTCACCTTGACATTCAGATAATCATCTTGAAAATAGTTTATTTCTGTTTCCATATACCCTTCACCAATACCATCCTCTCAGTTGCAGCGGAGACATTCACAGTTACAGAAATGCTGGTTGAAGGTGATCTAGGCCAACCTCCCACCTGAAGTAGGACTGTTACCAACACTAGACCAGGTCAGCCATGGTTTTCTCCAGCTAAGCCTTGAAAAGTTCCATGAAGCAAGATTTCACAGCTTTCTGAGTACCCATTTTGGTGTGACATTGTCCTGATGAAGATAATGTCCAATCTCAATCTCCCAAGCTGCAATTTGAGGCTATTGCCCTTTGTTACACTTTCTGCTACTAAGGTAAAGTTTGGATGTTGCAAATGAAAACTTTGGTCCCGTTCCCTCAAAGCAGTCCAGGTTCCTTCCTTCTCTTTAGGAAGACAGGGAGGAGGCAAGAGGAATAGGTAGAGTTTGCTGCTTCTTCTCTGGTGGCTTCTTCTTGGAATAAGCCTCAGTGAAGTGCATAAACAAGCCATTTAAATTTCTGAAAGCAGTTTAAATGTCTTAAATGACTCTCTGAGTATCAAAGGTAGAAAAACTCTGGAAAAGAAGTATCCTGGGTTCCCACGTTGTCAAAGATTTCAAGTTCATGTAAGTCAAAAGAGAAAAGCAAAATGTAAAGCAGCAGCTGGAAGTTAGTCAAGCAAACAAAGACATAGATCTGAAATAATGTCACTTGTTCAACACTGGGGCAAATTACCAAAGGAAATGATAAATTCTTCACTTTCTTGGAGACCTCAGGTTAAAACCATCAGCCTTTCCTGGAAAAGTGCTTTGATTGCACACAAGCTGGCAGATTTAAGACCAGAATTGCTAAATAAACTTCTAATTTAGAAAGCCCTAGGCAGACATATCCCACAGGTAATTCGTCCTGCCCGCTATAACTCTTTCTCTTAAGAACTGATAATTATTTTTGAAAGTGACTACCTTTCTCCAGTGACTATAAATGGAACCCAGAAAAGTAGGTTTGCTTGGATACCTCAGCATACATGGCTGAAGCCAATATAAAACTCACCGTAAGTGTTGATTCTTTTTCAGTTTTGTTTTGCTTGAAATAATAGTAGTGATTAAAAAAACCTGAAACACAGGAGCATGAAGTGATTTATCAAAAGTCACAGGACAAGCAAATGTTAACAACAGAACCCAGATCAACTTAAACAATTTTGAAAATAGCTAGAGCTACAGTGCAGATAAGCCTCCAGGTAGAATGAACCATCTTACTAGGGAGCTGGTATTACATTGCAGCTCTACCTGCTTGTCAGTGTCCCCATTAAAAAAAAACAAAACCACATACTCCCCCAAAAACAAATAAACAACCAAATAAACAAAGAAAGATCTATTGACCTGTTAGATTAGGCAGATCTGTGATATCAGTAGAGGCTCAGCTTGAGAACTCAACCTGAAGACATAAATCTTTAGGATGTTAAGCTTCATTAGTTCACTAATGGTATAACTACTTGCTACTGCACCACAATGTAGAAGCTCCTCAGAGCTGGACCCACAGTGAGAAAGGCATGTATCAAACAAGAAGTGTAAGGAATTTTTTGATTTTGCAACCAGCTTTTATAATTGCCCTTACTAAAAGGTATCTTAGGAGAGTGAATAGAAAGAATAACCTGCGTTCTCTTCTATAATTCATTTACAGGGGAGTTTATTTATCTCTTTTAATCAGAAGGATGGTCATTTAAGTCTAAGAATGAATGCAGCTGTATACTACTATGAAGATGCTGCATAAGAGTATTCCCCTTTTGGGAGCAAACCATATTGGATAAATAGTTCTATTACCGTGCTCCAGCTCGGGAGGTTGCCCTGATGCAATTACACTGGTATAATTGGGACTGCTTTGGTGTAAAGGCAAGGCTTCATTGTGGATAATTTGTTGACAAAATGATTAATCATTTATCATTTGACAGTTAATCTGGAAGTCTATTAATTCACTTCTTACTCCTCCCCAGCTTCTATCCCCAGCACTCGCATATACATACCCCACTCTGTACCAACAAGCCGGACTGGTGGGCCACTTGCAGAGTCACTGTGGGGAACTGAAATCTATATTGCTTTTAAACTCCCTTGCGTAGTACTGGAGAGCCCAAATCTGCCTTTTTTTTAAATTTTTTTTTTTTTTTGGCCTGATTTTCCATTTTAATATACAGCTTTCAAGTCTGATATATTTGGCACAAAAACTGGCCTCCTAACCTCATCTTTCAAGCTGATGTATGAAGAAATATCTGACCAATCAGGTTTCAGTCACAAGCCCTATGTAAATGTAATATTTCTCAGTATGTGGATAGAAGTTAGTAGTATTTCCCTTTATGTTTAAATGGCTCTTTAACCACTTAGAGATTAAGTGGTGAATATAAAGGGGGAGACCAAAAAAAAAACTTTAAAAGGTGTTAAATTTATCATGTGCCATAAAAGAAAAGATATCTAATAAGCCACCAGTACTTCTTGGGTGGTTTTTCAGTTTCGTTTTACACTTTTGAGATTAAAAGATACATGCAAAAATATGTACAAAGTACCTTTTAGAAACTTTGGAAGAGGTCAAGGAGAAAATAGCTGGATTTCAAAAGCTGAACTTTTCAAGGATTTTCTCTGATTTCTCTAAAACAAGATAGCCTCCTCCTCCTCTTAATAGTTCTTCAATGCCTTTTTGGTAGCCAAAATCTTTGTTCTTTTTTTTTTTTTTTTAAGCAGCTTTGTAAAAGAAGAACTAAAAATTAATTATGGCTATGGAACTTTTGCACAGAAGAGTTTAAAAAGCACAGACGTAAAGAAGGGAAAAAGATGAGGGCCCATTTATCTTATATTGACAGGACTAGCTTCAAAAGATGACCTTGAATCGTAATCATCCTAATGAGCTGAAAATATTTCACTTTAACAAGTGAAACTATAATCAAATCAGTTTCTGAAAGCTCTACTAATGAGCATTTCCTTTGATGAAAACATGGTTCACTGTCTTAGTCTGCAGGAGGTGCACTACAGTAAGAGGCCAGCTCATGACAACTCATTAGCTGACCTGGGGAGAGACTAATTTGAATGCTTTTGATAAAAATTTCAAGGCTTTTTACTTAAATTACAATTTATGCACTTTTATAAATAGTCTAATTTTTATAAGTTGGGGGAAACTGGTTAGGAAGACTTCAAAGTCATGGAACAAAGTTTGTTTACAACATTTATTCTGTAGGATCTACAGAACTTTCAGGGGAGAATATTTTTAGCTAGTACTTCTTTCTTTTTTTTTTCCATAAAAAACCAAATGTTCTGAATTCAATCAATTCTTATGTTTGTTTATACATAGAAGAAGAGGTCTGCCCTCCCTAGCTCCCTTCTTTCCTGACTGATGAAAACACTTTAAACTTTATAGCATTTAGCACTGGCAATATTTAAAGTCACTATTATTTACTGTGAGCTACTATATCAATTATCTCAAGAAAAACAGGCTTGTCTCATTAAGAATCTCAGTAATTCATTCAATTTCTTTAAACTAGCAGCAGAACTTAAATGAGAACTGATTACACAAATCTGGTTTACTACCGTACAGCCCCCCTCCAGGGGTTATTCATTAGGATTATTCATCATTTTAACTCCTACTCTGCTCAACACAGAGAAACAGTTTTCTGTTTTTCTTCCCTGCACAGCAGACTTGCTGTCAAAGCCGCACTTAACGCTGAAGTGTTCTTCATCTGTTTTAAGTTTCACTCCCAGTCAGATCTTGATTTTCAGAGTTTTCTTTCCCCTCTCTAGCACTGCCTTTGCTCTAGACTTTTAAGGCTGTTCGACTTTTGTGTGTTATGTGTCAATGTGCTCACCTTAGCCTCTGTGTGCTGCAAAAAGTACACTGAGATGTACTGTGTGTGCAACTTGTCACTATTTAATACATTATCCTTACTCTAACTGAAGAAGAGAACATGATTCTTCCAGTTCATGTTCCACTCAGTAGGTGACTTTTCTGTAGTGAATTCAGCAGAGTTTTATACGTCACGTATGGAGGTCCAGCATAAATCCGTGCTGGCTGCCTGGGATAAACATTACAGAGCTCAAAGTATCTAAGATCAGCTCATTAGAAGTAGGTGTGGAACCAGCAGCAAAGAGCAACGAAAATGCACTTTATTAGCGTGTTGCAGCTGGAAGTTATGGTCTTGATTCAAAGCTTACTAAGGAGATCTCCCTGATGTCCCCCAGTTTATACTGCTATTTGGACAGGGTGTTTCAATGGTTTTAGTAATTTGGTGGCTCGTAGTTTTGGTGTTTGCAAGTGCTATCAACAAAGCCAGTCTTTAAAAACTATCAGAATATGTAATAGAATTGCAAGTGCTATCAACAAAGCCAGTCTTTAAAAACTATCAGAATATGTAATAGAATTGCAAGTGCTATCAACAAAGCCAGTCTTTAAAAACTATCAGAATATGTAATAGAAATGGTGACATAAAAAAATTGGGAAGGAAGCTGGAGTCAGTGTTTGAGCTGAATTATTCTTTTTATTTGCAACCCTGGTGCTAACTCAGAACACAAACTGGTCTGTGCTTGGAAGGTCACTGAAATTAACAGTGAAATGCTCCTGGTCCCCAGCTGAAACAAAAAACCCACCCAAACAACAGCAGGCCTTGATTTTGAATAATTTCCTTTTGGAGGAGGCCTCCAGGTATTTTACTGAATGTGGACAAGGCAAAGGAGAGAAAGATCTTCTCAAACCTTGAGGTGGAACGGGGCATCATGGAGGAGCAAAGACACTGCCTCATCTCTGCACAAGTTAACAACCAGAAAATGACGGGGAAAACCTAAAAACATAAAACCAAAAAATAATCCATTGGACTTCAAAATTCCTGTCCTTTTGGAGCTGCTTTCACAAAAGATATATATTCATGGGAGAACCACAGGTTTGTTCTGTCACAAATCAAAGGTGAGAGTACAGCTTTAGATGGGTTTTACTTAAGTTTTTGTGCAAATCAACAGGATTGAATTAGTGAGAGTCAGGAGAGTTTATCACTTAAAAATTAAGCCAACGGTTGCAGCTTTAATCATTTTTTTTTAATCTCTTGGGCTCTGCTAATCTTTGTGACAATGTTTCCATCAAGGGGAAAAGGAAAAAAAAAAGTAAGAACTTTTCTTGCTCCCCTGGAGGACTATCTACTTTTTTAAGTCCTTGCAAATGTAAAATAGAAGCAGTGGTGGTTTGACAGAAGTGGGAAGCAAGGGAAAGAAAAAAATTGCCTAGAAGTCTCCAGTAGTTCAGGTGGTGAAGGTGATGTGATAGAGGTTCAGACTGCTGCAAGTAGAGGGATGGCATGAGCTTCTCTCTGGAGAGGGGGGAAAGTGGACTTACTAAAGACTCTGACTGATGATCCCTGTCAAATTTAGTTGCTGTGACTGAGGAATTTGCCGGCTTAGCCGTCAGCTGTAGTCATGGGCTGCAGCTTGCTGTTCTTTTACCAGAGGCAGTGGAATGGGTTTATACTCCCAGAATATTAATTTACGGTCCTTTGGTTTCAGTTTAGGTCTTGCTAAATCTGACAGGGATTGTTAAATTGAGCCTTAAATTCGGATGTGCCAATTTTTATCGCTCCAGCATCTTCTTACAGTCCTCTTGGAGCTTTTGTTCCTCTTGCACCATTATACCTTATGGTGTGAAGATTATACTAGGTTCCCAGAAAAGGCATATTTTGAGGTAGGATTCTCTTAGTCATAAAGAGGAATCACCCACCTCACTGACTGACAAGATCCCCTTTTCCCTTCCTTTTCCCCTTTCATTAAATAGTAATAAAGGTACACATCCTTGTTTCCAAGGATTGCACGTTCAACTTTGGCAAATTCTTTGCAGCCCTCCACTGAATGTGCCACGGACGTAACATTGATATATCTGGTGGGAGATTTCAAGGGCTCTGAAGTTAAACTGGAAACCAGTAGCTCCTTTACTTCTTATTTCTTCAGGAGTTAATTCTAGTGGTACCAGAAAGTGCTTCTTCCTTTGAGAGTCATGAGAGCATGAAATAAAAAACCCAAACATAAAGAATAAAAAGAAACTTGGTTGAAACATATTTCTAAATTTTTCTTTTTTCCCTTTACAGAAGTCTTAGTGGGAGAAAAATCAAAGGATAGTAAATAGTGCAGGAAAATACAGTTAATTAGGAAAGCTTTGTGGCTGGCCCAGCATCCAGCTGTTCCAATTAAGAGAAGGAACTGTTCATAAAACTAAGCAAGCAAACTCACCACAAAAAAGTATAGTAGTAGAAATATTAAAAATTCCAATTTGTGGATGTTTTCATAAGGAGAAAAAACAGTTTTATGGTTAATTTAAAAAATTGTTCATTGTACCTTTTTTCTTATTCTTTTTTACCATTTTGTCTGTGGCAGAGCTTAGAATACTCCATCATGGGGTATCAAGAAAAAAACCCTTAATGTACTAGAAGCTGCAGAAACACTGAAGAAAAAGTCAATGAGTGCTCAGATGGACACAGAGTGAGCATTTGTGTAATCTTTCATAAATCCTGATGTTCTCACAAATGTTAGTACAACAGAATATTCTTCCATACATTTGTAAGAGACATCATTATTCACCATCCACTTTAAAAAAAAAAATCTTCGAAGGAAGAATCAGAAAGAATTATGCATGACTTGCACAGCTAATCATACAACTTGAATAACAAACATCAAATAGTTGCAGCAAACAGCATATGAGCAATGAAATGTCTGAAAATTATTCATCAAAATAATTTTACTAACACTCAGTAATCATGCTGGGAAAAAAAATCACAAGCAGCAAATAGAAATGGAGTGAGTCTGTGAGCATTTAAAAAAAAATACGCTACTGAAATATAGTCAGAGTAGGACATTTGATTTCAGGGACAGAGGATGGGTTCTGACAATGCTTCATTCCGAAGACTAACATAGCCCTATTAAAGCCAAGGGACCATTCTGAGTATAAATTTCAGCCTAAGGCTTTGATTTTATGATTCTTAGACAATCTCTCTTTTAAAGATGCAGCCAGCCAGGACCCTCCACCTGCTGCATTTTCATGGGGACATTTAGATGAAAAAGATGATGATATTATAACTTGCTGCTTTCTGAAAGGGATGGTCCTAATCCTGATGGTCTCTACCCTTTTATTCTGGCTTCATGGTCCTACACGTCCTCTTCCTTCCACCGGTCTCAACCCTCACTGAAAGGATTTACTTAAGCCAGAAAAAATATAGCCCAAGAAGAAGCATGGACAGCTCTTGCTTTTTGAAGTGTGGGACCATGAACTTTAGTGCCAATATATCTGAAGATAAGGCAGGCTGTAGTATAGGGGTAGAAATTAGCGGCCATAGGGAGGGGGAAAAGGGAATTCAGTACAGTTTTGTGGCTGCCTGTGTTTTTCTATCATGAAGCTACAGTATAACATGGTTATAGATGGGTATAAATAATGGTGACCATTTCTTCCATAGTGGGATATTTAAAAAAAAAAAAGGAGAAAAAAAAAAAGACAAATGTTTCAAAAATGAGAAATATGTGAATTAATTCTGTCTTCACTCAAGGTGCTCAACACCTAGGATTATGTTATTAAGACATTCTGAAATAAAAATCACAAATAATAGTGCATAAAATGTAAATTATGCAAGAGAATATTTTCCAAGTAATGGGAATTTTCCATTTGATAATAACAAAAAAGGACAATGTAAACGTATTTGCATTGTCTCTTCTGCTCCATGGCTAGTGTGTAAGATGGCAGTTAGCGGGACCGGTGATGGGAGAAACAGGGCCTGGCTTATAGGGTCAGGGATTGAAGGCAGAGGCCACCACCACGTGTCACAAGCCGAGATGAGTTGGAACCTGGTGGGACCTCGTCCTCCAGGTATCTCCTTTAATGCACACCTCCCTGTTTGCAGCTTAGCTCTGTGGCTTCTCCCCGGTTAGATGCTCTTCTCTTTTCCTCTCCATGCACTTTACCTGGTTCAGGTGCCTCAAAGCCTGAGAGAGAAGAAATTTCAGAGGTTTGCCTGAGGGTTTAAGGCAGGAAGCCACGTCAGATAGAGCATGCTGTCTGACCCAGCTCTAATGTTGTGGATTGCTGCCTGCAGGATGCCTGTAGCGTGTCTACAGGTGGCCGCATGGTTCTCTGAGCCTGAAATACAGTTTAGACCTCGTTAGTGGGAGCAGCACAAGAAGGGGACTCTGATTCAGAGAGCTACTCTAAGGACAGAACACATCACTTCGAAACTCTCTGAAGAGGCTTTGCTTGGCTCCCTGCTTGTCCCTCTGTCCTCACGACAGAGCTGTTTCCCAAAACACTTTTCATACTTGAAGAAAAAGAAAAAAAAAATTCTTTTGTTTTGAACATTTTTCCCTGATAATTCTGTTCTCCTCGAAGAAAGCTTGTCTTCTAAACAAAAATTAAATGTAAGTTTTGAAATTGTCATCTAAACTTATTCCAGAAAACAGTGTATTGGCTTTTTCCCAACACTGTGGATTGCTGTTTCTTTTAAGAGGTCGTATATAGTTAAATTGCAAGGGGACTGGACTCAACCTAGTATATGTTGGTACACCAGCCATTCCTACCTAACATCACCTAGAAGATGAAGGAACTGAGAAAATACATGATGCTTATACAGTGCTTATATGGAGCTTAAAATCCATTTTAGCTTACTACTTCTTAGTATTTAAGAATTTACTGATGGCACACAGCCAAGCAGCACTAAAACTAACAGGAGTGGCTAGAATTTAGCTCACTGAAACAAGTCCTCAAGGTCTTGCAAGTAACTCTGTTAGGAAAACAGTATAAAGGGTAGTCTACTGTTCCTCTGCCCGAAAACTGTTTCTCTGCCCCCAGATAAGACCATGGATTCCTTCCCTGATTCCTCTTTTCTTATGGAAAGAAACTAGCCCATGACAGCTAGATGCATCAATCACATCCCCTTCAGCAGAGATGAATGGCAGCTCGCTGCTGAAAGAAATTTTCACAATATTTTCCTTATAATCTAAATGCATTCCCA
The DNA here is from genome assembly GCF_947461875.1 of Haliaeetus albicilla. Classification (NCBI taxonomy): domain Eukaryota; kingdom Metazoa; phylum Chordata; class Aves; order Accipitriformes; family Accipitridae; genus Haliaeetus; species Haliaeetus albicilla. The sequence continues at coordinate 5,139,757 of NC_091500.1, read as the reverse complement.
CTGCATCAATGGAGTAAAACAGGTGGTTTCTATGGATCTTCCTTTCTATTGCAACACCTGATACGCTTGAGACATTTCTGTTTCTTTAAATTTTATTCTGTTGATTTCTGTAACACATTGTGTATCGTTCAATGTAGTGGAAATGTTGAAAAGGTTAAGCCAGAAGGATGTGTGCTTATTTTTTCCTTTAAAGTGGTGATTAAATATTGATACACTCCTGTGATACACTTCTATATTTTTAAATCAATTTTTTTCTGGCATCAAGTTATTCACATTTTCAAATTTCTTTTCCTCCTTACAGATGGAAACGGCTGTGATCCTAAAGTAGGAAAACTAAACCCTCATAAACCACACAGGCTCTCACATTCAGACCCTAGACTCGTGTTCGCTTTGTGTATAATAAATGCAATTTTAAGCCCTGTCACCTGTAGGCTCCTCTGTCAATGATCCTAGCTGGAGGTTAATTCTCTTACTTACAGATAGTGGAAAGGACTGTGTGAGTACTCCTCGCCTTTCTTCACTGAAAAATAAGCTGTCCTCCGTATAATTCATAACAATAACACTTTTTAGCTCATTTGACTGATTTTGCTGTAACACAGATTAGGATAGATCGAGGTCCAGCTGTGAGGATGGTGAGGCACTGGAACAATTTGCCCAGAGAAGTTGTGGATGCCCCATCCCTGGCAGTGTTCAAGGCCAGGTTGGATGGGGCTTTGAGCAACCTGGTCTAGTGGAAGGTGTCCCTGCCCATGGCAGGGGGGTTGGAACTAGATGATCTTTAAGGTCCCTTCCAACCCAAACCATTCTACGATTCTATGATTCTACATTGACATACTGCCTTCTGGCAGCAGGATGCTGGGGGCATTAATCTCCAGCTAATGGCAATAAAAAACTGAGGACACTAATGTTTTTGACAGGTATGGGTTAGATTGCTATACCAGCAAGTGGAGTTGCTGAGGTAGTAGTAAGAGGTGGAGAGAGATCATTCCAGTCATCCAGACTGCACAATTTTGTTGCTTTATTAAATAAAATAGAATGACAAAATGATACCCAGTTTCAGTAAGAAGAATAGCTTTTTGTTTTCAATTTTCTGACCAGGGTGTGAGCCAGAAGACAAAGGGGTTTCCTCTTTCTTTCTCAAAGATTCCTAAGTCTTCATTTTTGCACCTTTTTTGCTGAGCTAAACCTCAAATTAGAGTAAAACCTTTGCCTCTATATTATAATAATGTTAGACCAAATTAACTACTTTTAATTGTCCTTGTCATGGAAGAATACAAATTAAATTGGTTTCTGGCTACTGTTTGTGATGCTTTGTCTCTCCATTGTCACAATAACACTCTTCCCTTTATTTTAACTTTTTTCACTACTATTTGCTCACAGTATCCCCAAAACAATAATCAACAGTCTGATTGCCTTTACACCGTTGTATTGATGTGAGAAGGGTCAAAAAAAAGAGGGAAATTGAGGTAGGTTACCTGTTTAAGTCAAATTAGATCTAAAAATTGAGTTTTTCCATCTATATTCAAGCTGAAATAAATATGAGTTCCCTTGCAAGATCTTTAGGAAATTCCATCTATCCATGCCCTTAGCATGTGACATTTTGGCTGTAATGCAAATAAAAAACTGACCTTCTCCCTCCCCACCCCGACCACTCCTGCCTGGATATGCTGGGCCTGTTTGGGTGCAGATTTAGGCTACAAATATACCATTTGTTTTAGTCAAATTGTTTATATTGTAAAACAGTATTATGTCTCAGTAAGAAATTTAAGGGCTGACCCCAACTTATCAAGTCAATGGGAATTTCACTGATGTCCTAAGAGAAATCAAGCCAAATTCTAAATTTACAGTTACATCAGCATCAGATACATCAGTTATGACTTTGTAAGCAGCTAAACATTGCCAGCACTTGGGAACAAGCACTGAAACATGGTTGTTGGTACACGATCTGTTAGCACAGACCCTGGCACACTTTTGGCCTGGACCAAGTGACACTGACCTGGAAAATTCCCAAGAGCGCTGGGGGTTATAATGGATGAAGAACTGCTCCCAGTAAGCAGTTTAACACCAGTCACTTTGTGTTATTGCAGTAGCAGGGACATGGCTAGACCATATTGGCCACTCTTAGGGCCAGAGAATGTTACTTTTATTAGAATAGATGTAAGTTTTTAAATATAGATGTAGCTATATTGACCAAAATTAACAGTGACAATTATTGAGAGTACATTGAATGCCCAGACAATGGAAATAAACTTTTTAACATACAAGTTAGGGTGCAAAACTGAGATGATTTTGGATGTTAATCTTCCTTTTCTTCTTTTTTCTTTCCTTCCTCTCATTCCCTTTTTCATAAATAATTAGTTAACCTATGGCAAGGGGAATAACCTAAAGTTCATTTTCTATGCTTAAATAAAACATTAGCTGGTTTGGCATTTTCAGATTTCAAAAGCTTCTTTCAAGAGGTAAAAGAGAGTTCTTAGATATTAAAGACTAAAGCCAGTGATAATTGCCACTGGGTTAATTGGGAATGAGAGAGAGCAAGCTTGGAACCCACTCAAATTAGTTATAGATTAATGAAGCCAAAGAAAATAATAAGTTAGCATTGTAATTGATAAAGCTATATCAAAGGCTGTATGTTTTGCTTGTTTTTTTTCACCAGTTATGCGTACCCAGAATTCTCTGTTCCTGCTTTCTCCATTCACCACCGAGCAATTAATAGTTGAAATCCTCATGCTCTGCAAATCCAGAATAACTTCACCTATCTCTTCCACAAGGACAGGATTTCATCATGCAGGCAGTCATTGCTGCTGCATGGGGAAAAAGAGCATACAACACAGCCCTAATCCTCTCAGAGAGATCTGTTTTCTCTGCTAGGCTAGAGGCAGTGCAATGCATCTCATTTATCTCTCAGAAACTATAATATGATTCTCTGAGATAACAGCTAATTTCTAGGGTTTCTCAGGAGGAAAGGGCAAAGAAATAAGGATTACCTCTTGCCTAGGATAAGCATTTAAGTAGGAGAATAACGCTACCTATTAATATTATAACATACATTGATATATGACAGTTAATGACAGACATTTGCTATCTAAAAGTTAAGTTTATTTTCAGAGAAGAGGGGTGATCATTATCAGAAAAGAATTTGTCTCACCTTGATGTAGATAAATTGAACTGCTTGTCTCATGCTTTTGACTGGCCTAGGAGTGATACTAAATGTTTAGGTTAGGTGCTAGGTTAGACATTTAACTTCTAAATGGGAAGGAATCCACCCTATCCCACATACATATAAATTAGGACATAGGTATTGGAAAGTTAATAGTCATTGGATCTTGCTAAATAGCTAGTAACTCAGCTGGACAAGGTTGGTTCTACATAGGACTCCTTTCAGAGTCCAACAGACTGCTAGAGGGGAAGATTCTGGATGAATGAAAGACACAGGTTCAAACTCTTACATGATAGCCGGGAAAGATCTACATTTGCAGAAGAGTTCTGCAAAGGCTCTGGCTCCGAGGAAGAAATTTAGAATTCACTGTTGTAAGTAGAAAGAATGCTACAAGGCTAAGGATCTGTAAGGGTAACATAGGGAAGGTCCACCTCTCTTAAGTACATCTACAGTTTAGACAACTACATCTGAACACATTACCTTATGATCCCTTGATAGATAGACAGCAAGCAAGCAAGCAGGGTAAAGTAAGAAAAATCTCTTAGGGATTGTTTATTCTGTGTTATTTTTTCTTTTCTGCTTATAATCAGAATTTAGAGTCATTAGGTCCAATATAGACATATAAGTTGTTGACATTTAATTGGGTCAGACAAACGTTACCATGTAGCCTGTAAGGGTACACCCATAGAAACGTCCTTTCTTCGTACATGATAATTTTCTTCAGACAGAATTTCAGAACCGAGGACTTTTATTAGAGGTTTCCATCCGTCTCTCTTGTACTGAGCCCAGGTGAGATGGGTGTCTCTCTTTAATGATGCACTGGATTTCCTGTCCATATACTCCACAGAAGTCAGTATGTGTTGTACTGGACTAAGCACAGTAAAAGCAGTCTTTTTTCTGGAAATCCTAGAGAAAAATATGACAGCCTCATTTCAGACACAGTGACCAGGAACATGCTTTTCCCAACAACACAAACAAAACTAAACTAACTCCCCGCTTGGAAGCCTAGCTAATCCTCTTAAGTAGGTGTAGGAGCCCAGTCGTCAGGAACTGCATGGTGACTGCAGGAACTCTGGATAAAAGAAGGATATGAAACTGAGAACATCCCTCAGGTATGGGGTCTGGATGAAGGGCAGAGTCCCTGATGAAAAAGGAGACATTAAATAGAGATTGCATTTCTCCTAAAGCCCTCTTTGTGCTTCCTGCTACTAAATGAAGTTTAGTTATGTCTTTACAAAGTTCAAATATCCTGTCCTTTGCAGAATATTGCACTGAAGATACTGTATTGATGGAACTTTTTGTGAGGAAGTACAGGTCCTGGTTGTTAATTCTTGAATTACATACTTACACTAACTGAAACATTCACCAAAATTGTCTGTACTTCTCCAGTGTTTGTTTGGAGTAAGATCAGGTTTTAGCACCTGGGCTTACTCTGAGTAATAGGGTTTTTATCTGTAAGTAGGTTATTTGCAGAGCAGTCACTAATCACCAACATAAGTCCGGATGGCAGAATCTGACCCTGAAACACCACAATGCAGTTGAACAGTTGACAGCATTTAAAGACTATAGAAATCCTATTAATGGGGCTTCTGTTTAATTTGCACTTTCAAAGAAGACTGTAGTCTTGGAAAAATTATTATCCATCAAAGACAACCTTATTGAGACATCACAATGAATATTAGTCTGGGGTAATATGTAAATCTGGATGTCATTTGCATGACAATGCAGTCTAACCCCCCCCCCCCCCCCCGTGCTTCCAACTGACAGCCCAGTAGCAACACGTAAATTGTCAACAATAAAATGGGACAGAATGCCTCAGCAGGGGTCCTGCAACATGCAACGTCAAGAGGAACAAAACATCTCCTGCAGACACAAAGCCATATCCGTTAGTTTAATAGGAGTGAAAGCAATTCAGGAGCTTTCTGGTCAAAGATCTGACACAATTTCCAAGCTAGTCCTCAGCATTGCTGTCATGATCTACTGTAACTTATGTTTTGGTAAGACCCAAAGAAGTTTAATCAAGCAAAATTGCTGAAATAAATAGAAATCTTTACTGGATCACTAAGAGCTCCTTTTTAAAGACTGTCCTTCTTTTTACTGGGAACTAACATTGCATGCTTCAAAAAGTTCTCTCTTCAAAACAGTTTTGATAGAGGGATTAGGAACAGGACAGTAGAAACACATAAGCCTTTAATCAATAGGTCACCCGTTAAAATTTGGCTTACAATGGCAGTGTTTGCAAGCGATGGACATCTGTGAGCAGCTTGTGTAAACTGTCAAGGCTTCAATGGTGTCAGAGAAACTAAGATAATTTACCCCAGTTTAATATCAGACCCCTGAAGTCTGTCTCTTAGTCACTGAGGGGGGAAAATTCTCTGTATGATTCGTGATTCATAAGTGGATCCAAAAACTGTGACTGTATTTTGGCTCCACTGAATACTGATCTCCCATGCCCTTCAAATCTAAAGAATGAAAGGGCTGATATACTCTCTTGTCCATTCTCTCATCTTCCAAATCCTTTCTCTAGCCTCACTTCTTCAAAGAGGCTTTAAACTCCTACAATACAATGTAAATGAGGAGAGGAGCTCTACTGAAGTTTCCAGTACCATGGAATATGAGCAGCATGACTAGAGAAATAACCCCACTGCTCTAAAGGTACCCACCACGAAAAGCAATGCACTCTGAACTAGCATCAGTGTTAAATTTCACTTGAATCATGCAACCAATCCGATGGATTCCCTGCATCACTACAGGTACTGTGAGCAGAAGAGGCAGCAGCTGAAGGCACCTGGAGAATGGCTAGGTCCAGTCTAGCATGGGCACCTGCCTTGTGGTACTGGTTGGCTGTACAGGGGTATCTCTGAGATCCTGCTGATCTCCAGAGCTTGGCAACTGGACAGAGCTGGAGTCGAGCATGTTCTTTTACAGTCCAGTCTTCTCCAGAGAGTTTCCTTTTTTCAGTGTTTAGAAAGACAGTGTGGTCTCTTTGCTTTTAACCTGTGTAGAGATGCTTCCACCCACCATTTGTATCATAACCTGCTGGATGTAGTCTTCCTTCTAAAGGAGGAAACTTGGGTTTTCTTCCCTTCTTGGCTTGAGGTCAGTCATGCAGGTTACTAGTCTCCAATGAGAGCTCACTAAAAGAACTTGGTGTTTCTGTCTTTACATCAAACATCATTGCAAAAGTCACCATCTGAAATAAAAAATGAGCTCAGGCAGCAGCAGCTTGAACTCACCAGCTGCTATGGCTTCTCTTCTGACTGAAGAGCAAATGAATTTTTGTCCTTGAGAAGGAAGATGGCCCTCTTTCCCACGTGTGTCTGTGCTCTAACCATTGGGTTATAATATGAAAGGTGGATATTGTCACTCTTCTCAATAGAAAGTGTCTGTATCTCTACTTAATGAAGTGTGTGTCTGAGGTGGTAAACTGGTAATCTGAAAACATCTGCCAGTTCAACTGCCTCAGGGGATGTTGCTGTGAGGGTGGTATCAAAGCAATCAGACAGGAACATCTCTGAGCATGCACAAAAGTGGAATTCAAGGAGCTTCAGAAATGTTTAAATAATCTGAGAAATACCATAATAGCATAGCCTCTTCCAAAACTTGGCAGCTCTTCACCTGAGTAGACAAATACACAGTTTGGGTCTGAAGTCCTGTTTTATGCATCCAGAGTCTAGAAGTGAAGAACTTTAGCAAGTTTTAGAAGGATTTCTCTAACACTAAGAAAAATGCAGATGACCTTCACAGCCACATTTTACCTCTGCAGAATTTTAGTCTGATGTCTAGAGTTGGACAAAATTTTATTGTTTTTATTGTGTGAGAAACTCTGAGAATCTGAAATTTGCTGATTTTTAAAACAAGATATATTTTTAAATATTTTGTTTAGGGAACTTCTGAGGTTTGCATGCTGATCTTATTGTTTTGGCATTTATATTGCATTTTTCCTATGTATGCTTGCATGATATAATCTATAATACATGACAAAGTGGAAGTGAAGGACTCTGACCTTTTTTTCATGAAACCAAACATTTGAATACTTCCCCCTGAAAATTTTGACAAAATTGTCATGTTCTTGAAGAAAGTTTCATTTTGTCCAGTCAGCATTCTCCCATGTTCTTTTGGAACACTTTTTCACCAGTTCTAACTAAATTCACATGAGAAAGGTAAAGGCAGCAATATGGCAAACAACGCCTATGATATTTCAGAGAACAACTGCTTGACATTTATATTAGATTTCTGGCCGACTATTACAATATCTTTGATGAGTGAGATCTTGATTTAACTCCACATGGAGGTACGAATGCACCTCCCAGAGCCTGTGAAGATGCAGTGCCAATGAGAAGGAGCAGATGGTGTTTGCCTTGTCCCTGCCCCCTGTGTATTACCCAAAGGGATGACAGCTTTACACTGCACCTTGGCTCCACAGAAACCTGAGGAGGGAAGATCCCACGTGGCTGAACTGAATGAAGCCATCTTCTGCTTCTCCTCTCATAAAGGTGTAGAAAACAAGTCTGGGCGAGATCTCAAGAGGCCACGTAATCCGTTCCCTGCCCCCAGCCGGCATCAGCAGGTCCATGGCTGGCACAACGTAGTTTTGGGGGCTATGTCAGCTGAGTGTGGTTTCATGTGCAGGGAGCTGGGGATTAAGGATTGAGAATCTTAGTAAGAAGGTGGGATGTTTATAGCTTGCTTTCCCGAATTAGAGACTAAGCATTCTGGTAGACGATATTAGAGTTTGGGAGCTGCTGAACCTTACAAAAGGCAAGAAATTGCCAAACAACCAAGAAGTATTGCCATGACTGTAGGAGAGGAGTTCCTCATGGCTGTTGATCCAGGGAAGAGGTAGGACCCGTTGTTCATGAAGATGCTTCAGCTCCTGGCTCTTAAAGTGCATCCAGATGCATGACTGTATCAGATAGTTTCTACTTGCGTGCCCTCTGTGCAGAAAAGCATTTCTTCTTCTGACAGGATAAGGAGGTGCCAAATACACTGTAGCCCCCAAATCAATACTGTAGCTGCAGGTAAGGCTGCTCCTTTATGCTTTGTCAGCTACTGACAGTCTTCCAAATACATAAATGCCTTCTAGAGAGCAATGACTGTAGCAGTAGCCTCTCTCATGTAGTTACCTGCTTGGGGGAAAGAATTTAAAGCCTTGCTGAAGAAGCATCTTGCCAGGGAGATATATTTATTCTCCTATTTGTACCCTGGACCTTTGTTTATTCCAACAGATGACAGTGCAAAGTTAAAATTAAATCAGTCCACTGCAAGCAGACCCTTCCTTTACCAGTGAATGTACAAATCGTTGGCAAACAATGATGCAGTGCTTAAACCCAGAGTATTTTCCTCTCGGTGCATCTGGAAATGTCAGGAAAAAAATATGTTGAAGGACTGTTTTCTTGATGCTTTCTCTACAGTACTGAGCAAATGAATGCTACCATGCATGAGGAAATCTATGAGAAAATGATAATCCACAAGAAATGCAATCAATACAATAAATCTGATAAGTATTTTCTCTCATTAAAAAAAAAGTGTATCTAATATTTAAGGGTCCTCTAAAGATGTCTTTATCTTTTTCTTTTCTCTGCCTACTTACTGAATGATGGACTTATGTTTCAAGGAGGTGAGGCTTTAGATTGTGAACGTCAGCCACCACCTAAGGCAGAGCCTACATCTCTATACAGGCTTGCAGGTAAGTGGATCCGTGGTCCTGGCTGAGGCTATATACTGACACCTTTGTTGGCTTATGGAGTGATGAGTCACTGATGGTGCTTGCAGCATCTATTTCTCTGCATTTCTTAAAAAAAGCAGTCACTATCATGTCTAATATGTATGCACATGTATAAGTGTACCAATTTTCTGGAAGTGGGAATAAGCTTAAAATTGTTATAATAATCAGTATGGGCTATATTGTGCCTTAAGGCACAGCCCTAAGCAAGGGCTGGTGCATAAACTAAAAAGAACAGGTTGGATTTTATTTCCTTCCCTTCATTTCCTCCTATTCTCCTCCTCCCCCTAAGGAAAAACAGGAAAAAAAAAAGGCTAATTGCAAAATTCTCCTCCAGCCCTTTCTGAGTGTCATCGTACCTCTGAACAGAAGTAATGAGACATTTTGGCAGCGCTGGACTCTCTTTCTCCCTAGGCACTCATCCTTTCCAGTCCCCAAGCGGTCCCAGCCTCCTCAGCTCTTTCTAGCTCCCTCAGGTCACTTCCTTCTGCTGCTACTTCGGATTGCTGTAGACATCTGGATTCTCTTTCTGGACAAGCGCAACCTGACAAACCCTTGGCATATTTGCCTACATATGTCACATCTTCATTACCTCAACCCTGTTGCAGCTCTCTTTGGGCCTCTCCACCTCCTTTTTTTCCCTACCTTGTTTGGGTAAGTATTTATACCCCTCTTTATACTACCATGAAATGGGGGACAGGTTGCAAGGTGAACTCTGCTGGCTCAGCTAGTTTGTGCGTGGCACCTCCGTGAGCTGCGGAAGGGGATTAAAGCCCCCATCTATCGCCCACCAGTTTCTGCAAACGAAGAGCTTACTTTTATTTTTGGCTGCCGAAGTACCACGCGAGGAATTCACTTCACTTCTATTTGCTGGGGTATTTGGTATTTTTAGGCACTTGACTGAGCGATCTATGTTACAAGCCTGCTGACTCTGAGCTCCCCAAATAATCAGTGGAGAATGAGAGACGAGCACACTGGAAGGAAATGTGTGTCTTGGGGGTGATGACTTACTTACCCTCTGGAATTGCCTGTATCTCCCTGTAGGGAGATGCTGGGAGAATAAACTCTTTTTGCCTCCAGTTACATGTTGTGGATGTGGGTACTTGTTTCAGACAACAAACTGACAAGCATGTTACATTGATTTGTTTACTCTTTTTTATGATAAAAATGATCATGTACCATGAATCATTCAAAGTTACATGAATCGCTTTGCTGTTCTCACTGTCTGACCTTTTTCATTTGATCATTGTTGATTCTTCCATTTACAAGAAAGAATCAAAAAGTCATGCTAAGGTCAAATACAGTTTATTTTAAAATTTAAGATCCCATACAAAAGGAAGAAAAAAGTTCAGCTGTTCATCCGTCTTTGAGTGCGCTCAGTGGGTCATGCTATTCCTACATCAAACCAAGATTATTTTTTTTATTTAAAAAAAAAAAAATTGTCGGGGGGGAGATTAAGCCTGGAGACTTAGTTATTGCTGGTTCCCTAGTCACATCAGTCAGCAACGTGGGATTTAAGGTGTCAGAATGACAAAGAACAGTTCAATTTGTTCTAACATTGCACCTATACTCATGTACATATTAGACAGCCATAAAATCTCAAAAAGGCACCATTTGAAAGATCTGTGTTAAAAGGGGGCAATTAGTGGGCAAGATGAAATGAAGGTATAGTTGTAATTATTTCATATCTTGAAACAAAAAGGAATGGCTGAGATGTAATTTCACTGTTAAGGAAATGCAAGTCTTCTAGAAAAAAAAAAAAGGAAACTTTTTAGAACTAATTGCTTGGCTCTAATTAGAGAATGTAACCTTTGGAGGAATAGTGGCTGTTGAAATTCCAATTTTATTTGCATATATTAATATGTACATGACAATTACACCCCCGGAGAAAGTACAGCCCGTGCCCCAAAAGCCTAGTTTTAAATTTAGAAGCAAGAAAGAAATTCTAAACAACTTAAGAACATTTCAGTGCTTCTGTGGACTTAGGATCTATTTTATGAAAACTTTGGTGTGCTGAAATGACAAATCTAGTTGCCATTTTAGATGACGTGGAGATGCACATGTTTTTGTTCAAATGTTTGTACACAACTATCCATACCATCTATATCTATACATGTGTAAGTGTGAAAAAAATTATATACATATATGTAAATATACATGAAAGTTCTCAATATTTAGTCTGTATTTGCAATAGATGCTGGTAAGGAGATTTTCCCATCACACCCAGCAGTAATACAGGGATGTAGAAAACCCACCATTGTTGCTACCAAAGGGTTGATATATATGGGTAAACGTAAGAGAATTTAGAGAACTTGGTTTTGAGGATGGGGCACCCCAGACATTAAAATGTCACTACAGCTTTGTAAAAAATGTCTGCTAAAGGTCTATAATGTAACCTGGTAGCTAAACTATTACCTTTGAAACCTTGATTACACAGGTAGTGAGCATAGGAGATTAAATTAGTTATAGAGGGAAGATCAGGTAATCATACAGGATGCAAACACCACACTGAAGACAAAGTCTTTCTGCTGTTTCTTATCCAGATTTGCCCTGTAAAAGGTTACAGAAAAGCTAGGAAACAGTGTGAATGACTAGTCAAGAAGGTAAGAAAAAGAATCAGGGTCATCATTCTCCTCCTTAACAGAGAGTCTAAGAAATGTAGAAAAGGAAATATCTATGAAACCTTAACTGGTAGTAGGTTACAATCACTGGGTAGTAGTTGGCAACTCCATTTGGAGCTCTAGAAAATTTATTGCATGGAACAATTTTGAGGTGACTAATGAATGAACAGTAGTTTTCCCAACATATCTGCAAATTCTCTGGTAATTTTATATTCTTATATCCTTACAGCATTTCAAACTCTTTGACATATCTTCCTCTTTTTTTTGGTTAAGTATTCTGGCTGCTGTGGCACAGAGGTGGAGCAGAGTTATTACTTCCAATAATTAGAGGTGGTGTTACAGTTCACTGAACACCTAGTCAGACATACACGATAGGTTAGGAATATTCTCCTATGTGTATGTGTATGTTTAACAAACCAAAATATATAAAACAACATTTCAGAAAAATTCAGATGAAGATTTTTGAAGAAGGAAACCTCAGAAAAGAATAATGATGGCAACAAACACTTCATATTCACAAATATTAACAAATCTGCAATTTCAACTAAGTTTTATGTAATTAGCAATCTTTATTATGTTGAAATACCACTATTGAATCAAATCATGTTATTGCATTTAAATAAATAGCTACAAAACAAAAGCAAACAAAATCCTTCACTACTTTTACCATAATTTTTGCAGTCTCAAGCATTGTATGAAAAATAATATACTTGCTAACTATTTGTTGCAAAACAAAAGTCTACCTAAAAATCTGGAGGGTTATTGATTCCAAATTCAGCAGTTTCTGGTGCAAACACTTTGAAAAGGCAGTAAAAAAACCCTCCAAAGCCCCCCCAAACAAATACAGTTGATATAACTTGTGATAAATAAGTGTAAACTAGCCTTCCAGAACAAAAACTCAGTTATGCCGACATTGTAATTTTTCAGCAGAAGCAGGCTAGATAAACTTCTTGAAGTATCTAGTACCATTTATCTTAAAAAAAAATCTGTCACCTTTAGTTTATACAGCTGTTAGATTTTTTATCTTCAGAGTCAAAGATTTGAAACTCAAGATCTGTGATATCTGAGAAAATATACTCTTGAACTCTACTTTTGAAAATCAAGGTGCTTTTTTTCAATGCATAAAAGTGAAACCAAAGTTTGGCAACCGCATTTGAGAATCCTGCTCAGCGTTTTTAATTAATAAGGGCAAAACTCATTCACAGGCATAAAACAGCAAAGCAGTGTGCAGGTTGAATCTGCACAAGACTTCAGAAGTGTAATTGGGACACACATGCTACATCTATCCTACTACATTAAATAATCCCAGGGCCATTGGCAGAGGCACTGGAAACCAGTGTTCAGCTGCCAGCATGGTCCATGGCACACTTGGCAAGCACTCTCCCGTTTCCTGAAATGGTTTAGGAATTAATACGATCCAGGGATTAGTCCCAGCTTGGATGTTGTGATCTTCCTCTGGGATGCAAAATTCATTCAGAGGTTTGAGTATGGATAGATGGTAAGTGCCCATCTCAGGGCCAGCAAACAGAGTTGTGCTCTTCAGCCAAAGTCTTAGACTGTCTTCAGTTTGGGAATCTCATCCTGAATTAATGCAAAGGGCTTTAAATTCCTTTCCTAACAATGTGGATGAATGGCAGGCATTTCTTTCATAAGGTACATGGCAAGCTTACCACGGAAACAATTTATCTGGGTGTTGCTTTAAAGCAGAAGGTTGTTTCCCATGTGAGTGGGACATATTTTTCCAATGGCCAAATTCAGACAAGAGGAGGCAGACCAAGGTGTAGATTTCTAAGGTGAAGGATTATGCCCAGTTTATGTTCAAAGAAATACCTGATTTTAGTGAAAACAAAGGCAGTTCAGCACATTTAAGGAGATGTTTAGGACCACATCCATTCTCAGTTACAGTGATGCCACTGAAACATCTTAGCTTAAGTTTCTATACAGGCCAAACTCTGACCATTGCTAATTTTATTTGCACTGCACACCACTGAAGATCACAAAGAGCCATTGACAATGCTGGTTTTTTTGCCGGAATCTTGAGGCTTTCTACTGGATAACTTCTTTTCCTAAGGGGAAAAATAAAAATATGAATAAAATAACAAGTGAAATCTATGACAGTGCTGTTTCTGAGACACAAGTAATGTGTCTTCATATGAAAGCAAATGTTTATTCATTTAGTAGTGTAAATGATAGCATGATGTCAGAGTCAGTGTATGGCACGGGGATCATTCACATCTTGTTACAACCAGTGATTACAGAGGAGTCATTTTGTAGTTCAACAGCATTATTGAGGCTTATTCTCTGTAACAAATGATATCTTTTATTTTATTTTGTGATTATCCAACAGATCACTGAACCATAAAGTGCTGCTGCTCCCAGCTAACAGAAAGAAATACCAAGGCCATATGTCTCTCATGGAACTGTTACTGTTCTGTATATAATTATCATTTTTCTATCTGCCATTCACAGTGTGCAGGTCAGACTCCAGTTACCTCTGATATTTTTGAGACTCTGTCAGTAACAGTGGGAGATGGAATTTTTGTAATAATAGATGTAATGACTAATCATTATTCATTTCCCCAAGTCACTGTGAAAGATTGCTTTAAAATTCAATTAAAAATTTCAGCCTGACATCTGCATGATCAGAGCCATTTAGTATAACATCTGAGTTGCATAAATATGAATAATATCATCTTCATAATAGCAATTTCTATTTTTTATTCACTTACTAAAAACAGTAAGATCAATGATCTTTATACTCAGTGACCATCTCGGGAAAGATGCCATGTGGATTTTGAAGCACAAAATCATTTTCATATTATACACACACACATATAAAAAATGTGGCACTTGATGCATTTGATTACACTCTTATTTCTTTCAGTTTATAAAATTTACACTACCTAATCTGAAATGAGTCCTGTAGTTTCAGAATTACTCTGTACACACTTTCTTAAGAAGTACACTTAAAGGAATTATTCATTCATGTATGCTTCCACATTAACACATAAAAAAATAATCAATACAGCCAAGCTAAAAGCACACATACCAGTCATCCTTTTCCTTCTAGCATTTACAAAGAGGGAACAGAGAAATTCTGGAGTTATTTTATCAACTGTAGCATTTTGAGTCATACCCATTGCAGAAACATCTGAATCACACAAACAATATAATTATTTCCTATTTAGCCTGAAATACTTTAAAAAAACTTCTGAAAAACATTTTCTGTGAGCAACCCACAAAATGAAATGAAATTTCTAAATAAAGGAAGAAGAAGTCATGCGAAATAAGAAGCCAAATTCAACTGAAGCAATCTTCTCAGCCCCGTACTATGGAAGACTGCTTAAAAGACTGCAGTGTAGGTTATTCCAAATAGGAACCAAGTGCACAAATTTTGTTAGAATTTAGCGTATACAGCCTGTTGAAGGATAGGACAGGAAAGGATATCTTTAGGCCAATGGTTTTGAGGACCATGTGCTGGAAAGGTTATAAAAGAATTGCTTACAGTTCTGAGCTACAGGATCTTGGCAATAAAAAGAAGATACAACTGAAATATTTGTGATATTTTAATTTGTAAGGAAGAGACACAGGACCCCTTATGATATCACCTGGGATAATTGATGAGGCATGTGTTTTTCAGGAGACTACGCTCAGAGCTTCCAGAGACCTGGGAGCAAGCTCAACCCAGCAGCACCTGCAGTCAAGAAGCATGTTTTAGCCTGGGAGAAAAAGAAAAAAACAAACCTGCTTGGTTTTGCTACTCTTGAATACAACCTGGGAGCAATTTGCTTCAATTTGTCCAAAGGAGTAAAATCACAAGGCAACAAGCCAGCTGGAGGGACAGCTTGAATAAAAACTGAGACATGATGCACTGGAGATGAGTTGGAGGAAGAAGGTACTATGTCAGATAGTCATCAAAAGGCTTTGTTAACTACAAATAGGAGAGAAAGTTTGAATCCTCATATCATATAATTTATGACTATATTAGCTAAATTTAAAGTTCAGTTGAAATTACCGTCTTTGGTGTGTTCTGAATGACATCATCTTCAACTTGATTTAACTGAATTATGTTTGCAAATGAAATGTAACCTCTGTGCCTGGGAAGATCATGGAACAGATCCTCCTCGAAGCTACGGTAAGGCACACCGAGGACAGGGAGGTGATTCGACACAGCCAGCGTGGTTTCACCAATGGCCAGTCTTGCTTGACCAACCTAGTGGTCTTGCATGATGGAGTGACTACATCAGTGGACAAGGGAAATGCTATGGATATCATCTATCTGGACTTCTGTAAGGCCTTTAACATGGTCCCCCATAGAATGACCTATCTTTCAAAATGCCTAGATTTCTTTACATTTTATCCTACAGTTTTAATTTGGTTCTGAGAATGGAAAAGATAAAAGACCAGTTTCTTGTTCTGATTTATATCCTGTGAAGCTGCAGGGTTTGCAAATCAGAAAAAAATCTTGAGTCTAAATCCTTCAGGGTCGAATCAGCAGCCTTTTCTTTAACCTGCAAACTAATACTCAAAAGAATAGTGTCTTTCAGGTCTGCTATAGCAGGCAACACATAGGGGTTTTTTTTCCGTTTAGCTGTGGAAATGTGTTTAAATTAATCTCTGATGTGCCTCCATTCATTCCTGTGGAGCTGTATCAGGTATACAATTGGCTCAAGGGACCATATTCTCAGCTTCCATGCAATGACTTCTCTGTCTTTAGTAAATCTACACAGATTTACACAACTTTTTTAGCCACTGTAGAGCTGCTGAGTATTTCCAGAATAGTTTAAGTGAATAACAGAACTATTCTAAAGTCTTCCACAGTTAGGTGTTTCTATTCCTATTAAACATCTGATCATAGCTAAATCAAGGACCAATGCCAAATTTAACATCATAACAGATGAGGTGGGGAAAGAATTGTGCAGTCTACTACAAAAATAGAGCCTGAAAAAAATCAGAGTTGACTGAGAATCCACATGTTGCTAGTGCTGAAAATGGCATAGTAGGTTTTAAAATTTAAAGTACTGAAAATAAATTGCAGAAAAAACAGATTTCTTTATCTGTAGTTCTGTCATCTGCCTTTATAATCTGATTTAAAGTGGTCTGCTAATGGATAGTGAATTGGTTTCCTGAAAGAGCTAATGCAGTAGGTACGGATTGTCAAAACAAATAACAATTGTCCTTCCTCAGCATCAGATGTAGACATTGAAAACAGGTACCGCTGAGTATGGCTGCACCCTGTGTTGTGTTAAATGCAATTTGTGAGACTTTCAGAAACACTCCAATGTGATCTAGCTCAACTCCTGCTAAAGTTAATGCCACCATCAGTAGTTGCACTGGGACCAGAATTAAAGCATCTGAGATAACTGCAATGCCAAAATGTAACTGTAAAGACCATTAATGGATTTCAATCCTGAGAAAAGAGTCAGTGATGTGTGCCTGAGTCAAATCATTCCTTTCCTCAGCTTTGTTTGCACGGAGAAAAAATTTCTACCTGGCTTGTTTTTTCATTTCAGTTTTGAGTGCTTAGTTGCAAAATAGTTTTCTTTGAAACTAATGCAACTATTTTTGTGAGTAGCTGAGCATCCATGAAGGAGATCCTTTGTCTGGTTCTACGATTTCTATACCTGCTTGATCACCATGATATGACCCTGATGTTCAGGAAGAAAACCTAGCAGAAACACTGGAGATTCTGGCTCAAGTGCTCCCCAACATGATGAAGACTGCCAACCTTTGGCTGTAATATACTTTTTCTCATAAAGTCAGCAGCTTTACTTCAATATATCTAGCAGCCTGCCTAGGAAAATGTCCAGAACTCACTTAGAAGATGACTTGAACCACAGCTGGCGCTTGGACTGTTGCTCTCTTCATTCTGATTTTCTGTCCCTGGTGCGTAAATAGCAATTAGAGCCAAACCAGGGTACATCAAGGTTTTTCTGCTGCTGCTCACCAGACAAGCACAAACACAAACCAGGGCATCCATGCATAACAAAGGTTATTCTTTTAATTTTATAATCATGTATTGCCAAGTAGTACTTGGATGCTCTTTTTCAGAGCATGCCGTTTCTCCACTGGATATAAAGAAGGAACGTTATTAGCTATTTTTCTTTGTGAAATCATTTATATGTATAAATTGTAGCAATACATGGACCAAACGACACCATTTACTAAAAAAATAAAAGCATATGCCAGACGATCCCACTATTATCAGTGCATTTAGCTTTCCCCTAGTACTTTGAGTGCTGTCATTAATACTGAAGCTACAGCAATATTTTAGCCATCTCTGTACCTAGAAGATTTCTCTATTACTTTGTTCCTGAACGTTTTCCTTGGATGATTGGTTGACAATATCTAAAGGATAATTTTAGGTCCTGAAGAATTAAACACAGGTCTATTTTTATGAGGTGGGACAGATTGGAAACAGTTTTTTCCCCTTGTTCCAATGAAATTGGAAATGAAAAGAATGTGTGTCATGTGAGGGACAAGTGTCATGAAGCCCATCTGAATTATTCTTCATACCCCACTTTATAGCCTAATGTTCAACTATATCCATTTTTTCTGGCAGTATTTTGCCCATCAAAAACAAGTTATTGACACTTATGTCTCAGATATAAATCAGATCCGGCAGTAAAAGTAAAGAAGGTGGTTTCAGAGAGAGTCGATGATGGGGTAGAATAATGTATTTGGTTTTTTCCTCTAGGATATCACTTTAATATCACCCAGAAACAATGGCAGAAAATCATTCCAATTAAATGGTCTTAAAAATAAGACATAAAGCAAATTCAGGTGATCTCATTCTGTCGTGTGTGTCAGAGTAGACACCACAAAACTGAGCAGAAATAGTTGAAATTTAGCTGTCTTAGCATACGTGTACAAGGAGTGAGAATGTGGAAATTTGATTTGCTTCACTGGAGTCAATTAAGAAGGACTCTCAACAAGGTAAGGTTGAAGTGCATTGACAGGGCACTGGGAATACTTCTAGTATTGATTGGCACTGGCTTGGGTACAAATAAAGCAAAGCATTCTGGTTTCTGACATTCATTTTCTATAACAGAGAAATTACACTAATGAATAAAATTATAATGAAAAAGGGAATGCAGAGAATAGGAGTTCTCCATGGAGATATATTCCCTTCAGATGTTAAGCTGTAGCTATGCCCTCATTATAAAAGATTTTGCTGCCTAATATACAGCTTCTATTTTTTTTCCTCCTGTTACACTGCCCTGTGCTTATTGCTCTGTCTTCTTAACCTCTGAGAAGTTCCTTGCTTATGAGGGCAGAGCTTAATGAGGTCAGCGGTTCCTGTCACTCTATGGAAGAGCAGCGCCTCAAAGCCCTACCTTCTCCTGGTAGTCAATGTCTTTGATGCTACTTAACAGAGGGAAATGTTCATTCATGTCTGTTTTCCAGTTGGAGAGGATGAAACAGTTCTACTTCATATTAGATCACCCTTTTTTCTCTGAAGTGTGTGTGGAGGTAGGAAGGACTAACAGCTACTCCTTCCCTATCCTCGAGAGAATTAGGTTTGGAAACCATACAAATGCCTTCTTTTTTTCTGATCTCTTTGACATTTATGAGAAGTCATTTGATGATACTAGTATCATCAGTGCGCATCTTGTATTTCAGTTTTGACCAATGCAATGCACAATTTCTTCCATCAGGATTTTTGTTAGTGCAACCAATAAACCCAAATGTTCGTCTGCCTGTCTCTGAGTACAGCCATATGAAGGTGTATGAAATCTGTGCTACAAAGGTGGCTGATGCAAGAAGCAAGATCAGAATAATTTTCCCCAAAATAATTTGCCTCCTAATCTCATTAACTGTGGTGGTCTTATGCCCTGTAGCATGTCCTTTGCTATATGTCCTTCCCAGGCTTCTATTTCTAAGTAAAATCTTTACTGCCATAATTATAAGTGTGTTCTTTATTTATGTCATAGCATATTTATTTATGTAAGTGTTCAATTTATTAAAAAAGCTTTTGCGTGATGCCCTCTGATTCCAAGTTCCAGAGACAAATAATGCACTTCTCCTGTTAACAGATCATCTTTTTTATATTGGGAGATTTCATAATTTTGTACTCTATCTTATACCTCCATTACTTCTTGCTGTGAAAATTCTTCCAGCATGGCAATTATTCTTGTAACCAATCACTTAAAACCCTTATTGCACTGAGAACCACAGCCTTTTCTTATTCATACCAACTTGAGCAGAGAAACACTATTTGCTTCAGTGCCCTAGCTCTGTATATTCACACCTGGAAACAGAAAGGCTCAGGATGACTTTTGTGGCTGTACCTTTTCACGAGTGATAATAAGATATGATGCCCCTAATAGAACATAAACTATAATTTTCCAGGAGTACTGTAGGGAAGGAGCAGGTGCAATACTAAATCCATTATAAGATTAAGTTTGGTGACTTTATGAGACACATTTGAATTAATTAGCAGCAAATGAGACTTGATGAATTTGCTACTCCTATGTCTGCCTTTAGTAATCTGCCATAGTACCTGACGGATACCTCACAATTTTTTGTGGTTTTCCTCAAAATATGTGTCTAAGGTAAGGTGCTTCAGATAACTGTTTAAATATTGCCAATTCCTGTTTTGAATTGAGGATCTGAGGGACATGTGTAGACTATCTGCTCAAAAAATCCAGCTTGGCTATGGCAAGCTATATTGACAAAAGAGTTGACTAACTCCAGCAGGCCATGCCTGACTACGTGCTCTGTCGCTCCAGATACCGAGCTGACCCGTAGGTTAGGCTTACTGTCTTGATCCTGGCCCTGCTTTGTCACCATGGCCTTGACCGGCCTATTTGGACTCTTGACTGAACCTGGATATCACCACCACTCCTGCTCTGCCCACCTTACTCAAGTGCTATGTGACTGCCACTTTGTTGTTTTCCTCCCTCGTTGTTCTCTGATATTGAAGCACCAAGGGAATTACCTGTCCCAGTGTACACACACTAGTTGTTTTTAAGTGTTCCTGGGATTGAGAGCCCAAGAACATGCACTCTGAATCCTTTTCTGAGGCCCAGCAGCATTAAAACTACTTTAATTGATATTTAGGAAGAGTTAGAGAGTCCGGTCTGGACCAAAGCGATTTCCCCAGCGTCACACAACAAGTCTTTGGCAGCTCAGAGATCACCCTCCTCATTTCCCAGAGCCAGGGTTAATGTCTGAATTGCTGGGATGGCCTTTCCACCTAGTTACAGCAGCTTCAAAGAGTGATCAGTTTCTTAGTTTCCTTACCTGCTATTCTTCTTGTACCCACAGACATACAGGAGATGGTTAGGTATCTGCAGTATTGAAGTATAAAGGTGAATAATGATACAATTAGGAGGAATGTTAAATCGTACAAGTCATCTCTTAAATATTAATTTGGGTTGTTTTAAGAATATGGGTATTAATGGCTCACTATCTTTGAAGGAACAATTTTCTTTCATCAAACACAGGTAGGTCAATTCTCTTTGATCAAGGAGTAATGACTTGTAAAAAGCCAAGCCTAGCTTGTTTGTCCAGGTAATTAATACTAGTTTGGATATTCTCTGAGTCTGAAGATTGGAACTAATTATTTGAATTTAGTTTCTTGGTTGTTTAATGATTCAAGTTAGTTTTTCAGAAGAAGTCAGTAGTGAGCTTTTTGAAAGAGTTAGTCAACACTAAGGTTAAAGTCATAAAACCAATGAGTAAAAAAGCCAGTGATGCTGTTGATCAAATTTCAGCTCCAACACCTGGGGCATATCCAAAAAGTTATAAGATGATGGAAAGACTTTTGCTAACTTAAGTGAGCTTCAGATCATGTACCAGCCCAAAACTCTCCCATTTACTTCTGCAAGTATATTTTCTCTGCACACTGTGCAGTTATGAGAAGCTTGCTTTCTGTTAGCATCTCCAACAAGCATTCTTGTTATCAGCCTAATACCTGCCTTCTAGGCAAAAGGAAACAGATTTGTTTCCATATAACCTCTTCTCAGTGTATTCCTACATCTTTCACAGTTAACCTTTTTCACATTTTTCCAAAGGACTTTAGTCAGGTAAATGAGCTGCAAAGCTTCTTTTGCATAGATTAGGTTTTAATACTGGCCTTCCTGCTGGTCTTGACCTGCAGCCAGTTCAAGTCAATGCTCCAGTGACACCAATGAGCTTCAGATCAAAACCTGTAAAACAAAAGTAAACAAATGTAAGTGAGCATGCAACAATGAAGGCGATAAGGTTGGGAGTAAACAATGGTCTCTCTTTGCTTTTTTGTGCATTGTGGGAATAGAGAGAGATTGACTTGATGGTTACTAAGAAAATAAAAAGACAGTGAGGGTGGAGCAAGGAAGGACAGAAATAAAAAGAAGGAGGGAAGAAAAAGCAGTTACGGAAAGGAAGATGATGGCATGAGGATAGAAACTGGAAACTGAAAGAGCAGGAAAAGATTGGGGAAGGCCAAAACAGAAAGATATTGATAGTTACAGAATTTAAAATGTTTTTATGAGATGGTGGGTGGCTTCATCTGACCACTGGCACAGATAGCATAGGCACCTATGTTTGAGGTAACAATACAGATTTCTTTTAGAGAAAAGAGGTCAAAAAAAGACTCTTTGGTTGTGATTCATTTCATGCTAGAGTAGGGATCTTATGCCGGTCAGGCAATCATGTCCTTCTCCAGTGGCTGTAAAGTGGCTTTGAGTTAGCCTGAAGGAGGATATTCACGTTGCAGATGCCTAAGTTAGAAGGTGGATCCACTCATATTGTTTATTTATCTACTTGTATTATTTGTATTAAGCTTTGGAAATGTTGGAAACATAGGCAAAATATCAAGGATCCTACAGGTAACACCATGTATTGGTTTTATGTGGCAAGGTTTTGGTAGCGGGGGGGGTTACAGGGGTGGCTCCTGTAAGAAGCTGCTGGAAGCTTCCCCTGTGTTCGAGAGAGAGCGAGCCCATACCAGCCAGCTCTAAGACGGACCCGCCGCCAGCCAAGGCCGAGCCAATCAGTGATAGTGATAACGCCTCTGTGATAACATTTTTAAGAAGGAAAAAAAAAGTTGGGACGCGGAGAAAACAGCCACCGGAGAGAGGAGTGAGAACATGTAAGAGAAACAAGCCTGCGGACACCAAGGTCAGTGCAGAAGGAGGGGGAGGAGATGCTCCAGGCGCCGGAGCGAAGATTCCCCTGCAGCCCGTGGTGAAGACCCTGGTGAGGCAGGCTGTCCCCCTGCAGCCCAGGGAGGTCCACGGTGGGGCAGATCTCCACCTACAGCCCGTGGAGGACCCCACGCCGGAGCAGGTGGGTTCCCGAAGGAGGCTGTGACCCCGTGGGAACCCTGCGCTGGAGCAGGTTCCTGGCAGGACCTGCGGATCTGTGGAGAGAGGAGCCCACGGAGCAGGCTTTCTGGCAGGACTTGTGACCCCGTGGGGGACCCACGCTGGAGCAGTGTGCTCCTGAAGGACTGCACACCGTGGAAAGGACCCACGCTGGAGCAGTTCGTGAAGAACTGCAGCCCGTGGGAATGGCCCACGTTGGAGAAAGTTCGTGGAGGACTGTCTCCCGTGGGTGGGACCCCATGCTGGAGCAGGGGAAGAGTGTGATGAGCCCTCGCCCTGAGGAGGCGAAGCGGCAGAAAATAACGTGTGATGACCGTAAACCCCATCCCTGTCCCCCTTGTGCCGCTGGGGGGGCTTGGTGGAGAAATCCGGGAGTGAAGTTGTGCCCGGGAAGAAGGGAGGGGTGGAGGGAAGGTGTTCTGAGATTTCGTTTTATTTCTCATTTACCTTACTCTGGCTGATTTGTAATAAATTGAGCCAATTTTCCCTAAGCTGAGTCTGTTTCGCCCGTGATGGTAATTAGTGAATGATCTCTCCTGTCCTTATCTCGACCCGCAAGCTTTTCGTTATATTTTTCTCTCCCCTGTGCAGCTGAGGATGGGGGAGTGATAGAACGGCTTTGGTGGGCACCTGGCGTCCAGCCAGGGTCAACCCATCACACACCATCATATCTGTTCTGAGCTGGGTAGATTTGTCTTCTCACTTTGGTCTAGAGGTGCTGTGTATGAAGTCCAGAGCCTCCAGTAATCTTTGGGCTCAAGAAATTGCACTGGAATCACGAATCCTCATGGGTTTGGCTTTGGCTTTTGGATGAAGCAGGAGGGGCAGCTAAAGGATGCATTTAAGGTCCCACTGTGCCCCACTGAACTACTTCGTGCTTTTCCCACTCCTCTATAAATACAGCAGGATGTGTACACCAGAGAGTGACTATTCACATCAAAGAGCAGTTTTGGCCCAAGAACAATTGGGTGTAAAATGCCCATGAGTATATTTATCATGGAAATTTGAAGTAGGCTAATAAAACATCAGAGGAGGAAAGTTTTGGAACAGCCCCACAGTACAAGCACCGGGAGCAGAAAAACACCCCCAAAGCCTAATTATTTTTCAGATGGAACTTGGTACATGCATTATAGGGATCATAACATGCTTCTGCAATAACTGGGGAAGAAGCTTGGAAATCTGGGATGTGTTTTCCAGTCCAGTATTCTTAGGTTCATACCTATCTGTCTTTGGAGAGAAAGGTAACACCTCTGTGGTTTCTGAGGGACACAGTATAACTTCCATTAGGAGCAGGATTGGACCAATTGTGGGAATGTTATTTGCAATAATTTTTTCCTCTCCTGTTTCCCCCATGGATATATCTACATTTTCAGATCCCAGGAAAAAAAAAAGAAAAAAAGAAAAAAACCCACATCTCTACCCAATGGGGACCTCCCTCATTCTCTCTTCTGATGTTTGGTTGCTAATTTGCACTTTTCATACACCCAGAAGCAAATGCCTGTCTGACACAAAATAAAACAAGATGCTTCAAGTGCTGTTTGGTTCTTTGGGAAGAAAATAATTTTTGAAAATAAAATGTACTCACCAAACAACCCACCAATGCCCACTGACATTCTCCATGTCATGTCTGACAGAGGCAAAATGTAGCACAATGCAGAACAAAGAGGCATTTTATAAGCCTAGCAGAAATTCTTAAAAGTCTTTTTTCTTTTCTTTTTTCTTTTCTTTTTCTGGGAAATTATCATAGCTCTAATTTAAAAAAAAAAAAAAAGCCCATGCAAATACTGAGAAACTATTAATTGTAAAGGTGGGGAAAGGAGGGGTTGAAAATAATATGTCTTTTTCCCTTGTATTTCTTGAAATAAATAAAAATAGCTTTTCCTCTTCATCCTTTCTTCCCAGTTATGGAATTATTCTTCATTTGACAGATAGTAGCCATGAGATAATTTTGGGTTTTGTTTGGGTTTTTTTTTTAATAGCAGTTTGGAATCTTTGTTTTCAGAGAAGAGGCCCACTAGGCACAATTTGGGACTTGTTATTAAAGACAAACTAACATCCCCCAAAGATTTTCAAACACTTCATGCCAGAATGTGATATTTTAAAGCATTTCCCATTTCACATAATTGGATGCACGTGGCTTAGCAAGAGAAAGACAGTTTCAGCAAATACAAGAATTAATGCAATTTATTCGAGATGGTCTCACAGGAGAGATATAGATTTTATGCATAATTCTGAGGAAGATAAAAAATGTTGAAATCTGTTAGGACTTCTGCATATTGCTTCAAGACCACTGACCTAAGCTAAGGTGGTTGTTATAGACAAGGATGGAATTTAGAAAAAGTTGTCAAATTAGTATTCATCTTGGATCCCAAAATGAGCACAATTATCATCACTGGGAATATGAGTTCCATCCTTATACTTTCTTGGGATGCTTAGTCAAATAATTAGTAAAACTATTTCTAATGTTTGCATAATAATGAAAAAATATCCATATTCGAGGGAAAAAAACCTCACAACTGAAATGTCAAAATCAGTCCTTTAAAATGTTTATAAATTACATCCATTTAAGACATGTTACTGTGACATTTCATATTTAAAATCTGCCTCTCACGAATTTGGGACCCTGAGGTTAAACCACTATTTGACACAATCATTGAGGCCTCTGGAACAAGAAAAGGAAATTGCTTAGATGTGTAATAATTATTCTCTGTATTTATATATCCCAATCATTATGTCAAATGAGCATCTCCTGCATATTTTCTGTTTTCTCCCTTGAAAAAATCTATCGGACAAAGAAGTAGTGTTGTCTTTTTTTTACACAGGGGGAAAACAGAAACATGGATTCTATAGGTATGGAATCCTGTTATTAATGTTAATAAGAATTTTACTATTTATTTCAAAAGAACCAGCACTTCCTTTTTTTCTATCTATTATAGAACTCTAAAGCTATACTAGCATTTTGACATTTTGAGTAAAAAGCAATTATTTTAGCCACACAAACACCTTTCTCTTGATGCTGTGAGAAATGGTTAACCTATATTACATGACTGCTATGCCAACTGAAAAGAAAAAAGGGTTAATTGCCTACAAGGTTTGAGGAAAAACTACGCCTTCTGTTGAGCCGTGTACAAAACTACACTCTGAGGCACTGACTTTGGCAGATTGTGGTGATTTTAAACATGACATTTTAATTCACTTTCCACTGCAAGTTAAATAATGGAAGATTTCATGATTTATTTTAGCTCTGTCATCATTTTTCTTGAGCCCTTTTGCAAACAAGATTAGGATAACAAGGGATTTTTCACTAGCCCAAAGATGCTATTTTAAATGCTTTCTCCTGGGGGCTTTTTCCATTCCTTGTGGCATCTTGCTCATCTGGATTTCAATCCCAGTTACATCATTATTAATCTACAGGGCTTGAAATGAACTTAGTCTGGATTTATGACCTTGTAATGGGGAGAAGTCATCCACTGAGGAAACTCAGAAAAGGAGAGGACCTCAGCCAGTGAAAGAGAAGAGACAATGTTTTCATGTGGGTCTCCTAAGGATGTGAAGAATTGTGAAACAGAACCACCAGAGAAAAATTTCTAATGTCTCTCTACCTCATATAAAGAGATATATTCTTGGTGCTTTGTACTTAGGGGGGAGGAGGTTTGGAACCTTTAGGTGTTAGCAGGTTATATCCATATCAATGTAAGCAAAAAGTTTTTTCAATGAAAAAGATCTGAAGAAAATAGCATACTTCCAGCAGACAGCTCTAACAAATTGCTCTATTAACAGCTGTATTTGTACATATTTTTAATCTATATCCCAGCACACTGTAAACTGTAAAAATGTACACACACTGTAAAAATTCCTGTTCTCTTGAGACACCTTCTCCCCACCATTTCTTCAGTTCTGTACTTGTTCTTCACCTGCTCCCTCCCCACAAAATCCTCACCACCCTCCTCTGGCTGGCAATTACTGAGCTAGGTAAAAGGCAGCATCCACAATGATATTTTCCAGTTCCAGCTAAAAGTGTGTTAGTTGGCCAGCAATGAGGCTAAGCAGAATAGATAGCTGGTGAACTCACATTGAAACATTCTCTGTAATTAGGGCATTAATTTTGGTGTCTCTCCTTCAGCCAGTAGCCAGTTTTCATGACATTTGTACAGACCTTACATTTTTGAGAAGGATATGTTTCTGCCATTTTGGTCAAAAATATCTGACGAGTTCACAAACTGTTGGGCAGAGGGAGGGGTGCAAGTGGGGCAGATGTTTGGATAGGCAGACAAATGCAGAGAGTGATCTTATAAAACTTGTCTCTTTATAAAACACATAAAGCCCCAAGATATTATGAGAATCATAACAATTGGAAAGTTGGGATGCTGCTTCACAAAATTGTTTTATGGTAAATACAAAGAAGAGGCACTTGGATGTTTCAACCCTACACAGCCATTAAGATCCAAATGAATGTCTTAAATTCCCCCTTAGAGCTTTCATGACTGAATGGGCAAACTTCACCCAATGCAAACATTTACATAAGTAAAAATGTCTAGATTTACTATAAAATCCAAAAAGAACACAACGTATAATAGTTGGTATTTTCATGTCTTTTTTTACGCTGGCAAGACTTTCAGATTTTTAAGTGTTCACTCAGCAGCCACGTTTTTTATATACTTATTACATACATACACAGAAGCATGCACTTTCTTAATGTTTGTTTTTCTCCAACACAGACACAAACATGTATAAAACTGTATATATTTAAAAAAAAAATCACACACATGTTTTTTAGGTAGAAATCTGCATGGACATGAATCCTCAGTCATTTCATAGCATTCCTGACACTTGACTCCTTACTTGGATTATGAGATTCTTCAGAAGACAGAAATAAATAACTGGTCTCTTTTAAGAACAAAGGCTGAAGTGAATATATTTAAAAGCTGCACTGTGTTTTGATGTTATTATAGCAATCAAAGTCAGAAAATCACAGTAACCAAGTAATAAAGAATGACTTCAAAGCCTAAACTGTCTAACGATGATATGACAACTGCAGCAGTTCATCTGTATTTATGCAATTTATATTATATACACATATATATTTATATTATACACAAAAGTGTATAATTTATAGTTATGTGGTTAAAAATCAGAAAAAGACATCAGGACATAAACACTAACCTACATTCAGTGTTACGCTACATGAAAGATATATGTGTATGTGTGTGTCTACACATATATAGGTAATTATAGATCCGTGCGTTGTTGAAAATTCACCTTCTTCACTTGTCACTTCTCTTACTCTTCTGCACTTTTATAGTGATGAGTCATTTCTTAGCCTTGCAATCTGCTACTGAAGGCCCTGGAACTCCAGTCTGAATTGGCAAGAGATTGGTGCTGGGCTGGGAAACCAGGAGTTCTGGGATCTTTAGCAGTTGGTTGCTGGTTTCTCCTTCTTTGAGGGGATAAACTTTCTCAGCATATCAGCTCTTCAGGATAAGGGTATCACTTCAGCGTATTTGCTTATGTGCAGCCATAAAGCCTGACTTTGGTGGTGGCTTCATCCAACGCTAATACTACTGCTATCAAAAGATTTCCCTTGGAAAATGAATGATTTTTTTTGTCTTTATTGTGAAAGACTGTGACTATTTATGAATGTTACATGAATTTATGACAATAAAAGGAAAATTTCCCAAACCTGGAAAACAATTAAGTTAAAGTCACTGTCATTAAAAGTGTTCCCTAATTATCAGCATTGTTTCATTTCTGAATTGTGCCATTTCCTGCAACCGGTTTCATTCCTGGGTACCGAGCCTTGAATTGGTTGGAAGATTTGAACTGGTTGGAAGATTTGAATTAGTTGGAAGATTTGCAGGTTACAATGACCCCAAAGGCAGTAGTTGGATAATACATTGGCTTCAGCAGCAAAGCCAGATGGTGGATCTCCTGTTCTCCCACTGCACACCTGCATCGTACAGTAATCACTCATTCAGTTGTTCGTATCCAGATGCTTGTGAGACTGCTCAGTGAACTTACCAATATCCATATGATAAAATTGAGATATCAGCTTGAACTAATTTAAAGGTTAGGACAGACGAAGTGGAGGAATTAAGTGCTGGACATGGTTTAAAAAATCTTGAGTGTCAAAGAGCCAAAATAATGTTTCTCAATATCTGTGTCCTTCAGACAGAGATTTGGACAATAGGGCAAACTGCCTTTCTATCAGATATTCCACACAGAAAAGCTAAAGGTAATAAGAAATGCATGAGAGAGTTCTCCCAGCAAACTGTACAAAAGTGGGGATGGCAGAGTTGTGCGTTTTCCCAGGATGACATGTGACAGTGCAAGACTTCGCACAGGGAAATGCAGACTCAAAATTGCCCCTGTATCAAAAACTATTTTGATTGCTGATGTGTCACTTCAGATGTATTACTAATGTATTTTCCTATTAATTGGGGGCAAAGCACTGACAGGTTTTCACTATTAGTTCAATCATTGTTTTATTAAATTAATAGTAATTAAGTACTTCTCAGCTTCCTGATGACTGTTAGACCCAGATATCTATGACAGGTCATTAGTTGTAGAGAAGAATGGTCAGGCAGTAATATTAAGCAGAGATTGCTTATTCATACACTGCAGAGGATAGAATTAATAATCATGTTAAATTGAATCTCATGAATAATTCATAGAGAAAAATCCAAAACAATTTGCTATGGTTACCAGAAGAGATGTATTTTTAAGAAACAAGGGCAAAATTACTCTTTGCTTCACCTGGGTGTAATAATCAGGAATAGAGCTATTTGCTGGCAGGCAGAGGCAAAGGCTTGGGAAAAAGTGAATGCTGAAGGAAATTTGGGATGGGAGTAAGCAGCGAAGTTGTTACATGCTTGCCATGTGCTATAGCAGAAAATAAATAAATGGCATAGACCAATGTGATTTTAAGAGGCGTTAAATCAAAGAGCCAGAGGAGATTAGTATGCTGCTATGAAGTACTCATGAGAACACACCTGAGATACCTGCTTGAGGCCTGCACTCCTTGGAAAAAAAAGTAGAAATGGCAAGAAAAATGAGAGTGGAAGGGATTATTAGGCACTGGAGGAAAAGCAGTTATTTAGAGATAATGTAATTATGGAATAATTCAGAAGGCAGGGACATTTTTTAAGAGAAAGGTGTGATTTTCTTGAATAAAATTATTTCTTGGTGGATGTGCTTATGGTTGTGAGGAGGCAGAGCATCCTGAGTTTAACAATACTGTCTACAGTTGCGTGCAAATGAACATGAATAAAAGAGCTATACATAATATTTGAAGGCCATCAGAAGAAAGAATATTTAGGAAGGCGATGACTAGTAATCAAAAGAAAACTTAAGAGTCATTTGATCAAAAGTGCTTGGCCTAATTGATGCATTTTGAATTGGGGGAAAAAAACTTTTGAAAACATACTGGCAGGGATAACTCGTATTTTCAGTCGCACTAAGAACTAAAATCTCACCCTGACTTCGAGAAGAGCTCAGAATTCAGACAGCTGTACTCTTGCACTGGTGTCTAAATGAAGCACCTGATGCTAAGCTGGTGACCTGAGCATTCCCTTGCCTTTCATGGGCAAGCAAACCGATGCATGCTGTTCGGTATTTGAGAGACAGGCGATACCAGTCTACACTTCTTTTTCTCCAGTGAAACCAATTACACCACTTCCCCATTCAGAAACAAATCAGCACGACACCTGGGTGGGTTGCAAAAACGTTTTCCAAACACTGCTGTCACCATGCCTTCACTATTCATTTGTGTATTAAGCTCCTAATTTTGAGTGCTAGCAAGAGGTTTCTCAAAGTTCACATAGTGTAATTGTTACCTAAGGCTGGGAGATTCTGCTCTGCTTTCTAGGTTATTTAGCTGCAGATAATTTATGAGATTGCTGAGGAGGTTGAAAAATTGTTTCACCTCTCAGTTGTTCATGCTTGCACTAGTTTTACAACAGATGGGAGAGAATTTTGCAGCCGTGAATGTTTGATTCATGCCGGCTGGCTGCCTCCCATCACTCAATGAAGACAAAAGCCAGAAGGCTGGAGAGGAGCTTCAGTGTTTTTCAGAGTGTTGGAGCTGGTTTGATAGATATATATAGCAATAGTTTTAAAGCATAAAAGAGATTCTTTATTTCAGTGCTTTGTCTGCTTTTCTTATTTATATGAGGTAGCATTAGTGAAGCTGCACAGGGTATCACAGATCTACATAGACCTACAGTAAGTTAGCTAACCATGAATAGTGGTTTTGGAGATAACTGTGTAAGACAAACCGACATTAATTCCTAGATTTGCCAGTGACTTCTTATCTCATTTTGGATATTTTTCTTTAGTACCTACCATTTTAATGGTCTAGAAATGCCAAGCAGATGGACCATGAATAAGACTGCACAAGTACGTATACTGTCATTAGAGAATTTTGGGGGGTAAAGACATGGTAGTCAGCTGGATCTGGGTTTTAGTCCCTTCTCTGGTGAATAATTTCTGACACTGGCCAACTCATTTAGGACCAGACATGCTTTGGTCCACATTTTTGTGTCTTTGTCTCAGATACATCCTCGCTGTCCTTATGCACCTGACTAACCAAAGGGTTTGATGTTATAGCTGACCTATCTACTAATTTACTTGCTAAAGGGGAAGATCTGCCCTCAGCCGTGCCGTTGCCCTCAGCCACGTAGTTGTGCCATTCCTTTGTGTCATTTCTGGTATTTGTCTGAGCCCTCATTCAGTGCAAATACAATGCTTACTGTTGGGTTTTGGAGTTTTGGGAGGGGTTCTTTTATTTTTGTTAGGCTTAATTTTCTAAGCTTTAGCTTCTAGAAGTGGCTCGTGGAGGGAAGGGAGGGCATCAGGAGAGTTGCACACACAATGCAAGAGAAGCATTTAGCCAGAGGCAGGAGATAGAAGTAGTAGAAGATGTGATTGGTGCTATTGATATAACTGTCTTACCTACAACATGAAAACTCTGAGTTACCTGATTTAGGAGCTTAGTCAGCAAAATTCCCTTTCTCTTTGTCGTGAGACACCAGCACCTACAGAAGAGGTGGTTTGGATCTCAGATGGAGAAGATCTTCTTTTCCTCAGTGACTCCTGGGAAACTAAAATAAAGTGAATTGAACCCTAAACTGAGCACTTTAATTGAAAGCCTGAAGTTAGGTGGGATCTGGGCCCTTGCAACCAACAGAAAGTCACAAGAAGTGTGGAAGCTGCTAAGAAAAAGGCATTATTGTCCGTCTGCAGGATTTTTTGTGAAAGCAGTTGCATTGCGAGTAGACAGTAAAACCTACTTTTGGAGTGAGACTTGTATCTGTATCCTAAGTGATTATACACTAAACTGCTGATAAGATGAAAATTCCACTTCATCTTTCAGGAGGAAAAAAAAAAGTAAAAAAGAAAAGCTTAATTGCCTCTAAGGAGCCTTTCAGGTAAGCTAGGCAAGGGAACACACTGGGAAGGCACTGGGTTTAGATATAATTAGGGTTTCTAATCGCTTGGTGGCATCAGACCCTAGGGAATGTTGTGCCAACACACATATTTAAGGGACTTCAGGCATCTCTAGAGCAAGGACAAAATTGAACAGGACTTATGTAAATGCCAATAACATCAGAATATTGAATTCAGGAGATTATAGAGACATTTGAGTGCTCAAATCCCTTTTGGTACGAAACTTTAGCCTTTCTGTGCCAGAGTTCGCCATCTGAAAAATGGAGCTATACAGTGTCTTCCCATGTTGAAGGAGAGCTGACTACCACAATGACAGTAAAATCCAGTTCCTTCTGTAATAAGGAGTGGGAGAGGAAGAAATGGAAAGTTTTTATATCTATCTGTCTAATAGCCTTATTTCCATAAGTGGTCCAAATTTGCAGTTTCCTTTATGTTATCTGAGAATCCCCTGTCTTCTGGGATCTTGCAAAAGCTGCCTCCTTAATGTGTCTGTATCCTATTTCACCATTTGTAAAATAGAGATTGCAAAACTTATTTTGTCTGGCTGAGCTGATCAGATGGAAAGCACTTCAGGGCAGGAACCATCTTTTACCATAGAAGAGTATCATATAGGAAAGGTAATAAAAAAGTATCCATCCAAATTGTTTTTAATAGAAAATTGTGTTTTCAACAGAGGATATGGGCATACAAATCAATTACTGTATATTGTAGAAAAGATAATGTAAAACCTGCCCAGCATCCCCTTGAGGCTCAGTTCTGTGGTTACTTGATGTGAGATAGGTTAAGTTATGTATTGTCATTTCTGCTACTCAGTTTCTCTGTTGCATTTAATGAATATGTAAAAAGCCTCCTTTTGGTACCGTTGCGAGGCTTCATTCATGCTTGCGAAACACCTTGAGCTCCTCTAACAGTGGCTGAAAAACTTGATTATTCTGACATGCAAACAATAAAAAGTTGGGGGGTAGGAATCTCCATTTCTCCCTTTAAACACATGTGACTTACAAGCTCTATAACTTTCAAACAAGATTAGCATTATCAATAAATCACCGGGTTCACAGATGAGAAACACGACAGAATGCCTTGTTGCCGAGGCATATATAATGACAATAGGTGCCTTAGCAACAGTTATAACTGCGCTGCAACAGATTGTGCCCTAAAGCAGAAAATATCCTGCACACAAGAGGTTATTCAGGTATAGAAAAAAAATTAAAAAGTTTAGTTATCATTGTTAACGTTTTCAGGGTAGCGAGATAAAGAGAGCAGGAGCAGGAAGGGTGGGACTGGGGGAAGGGGAAAAGGAGTGGGGAGAAAATGCAAAGCTCTCAAGTTTTAAGGCAGCTCAACCAGCTGTCGGGTAGCCAGGCAGAACAAAGTAGAGCACGTTTTGGGAGAAAAGCATCTCTGTTCGTAACCACGAAGGTATGCGCGGGTTCAGTGCTCTTGCACACTGCAGAGGTCTGACGACACGTATCTTGTCCTGCGAGTCCCATGCTCAGTTTTCTGACAGCTAGCTCTCCTTTTCTCACGCATCCTCCCTGTATCCCAAGGTGTACCTGGTTCTCTGTCTTGCTCCATCTGAAATCAATGAGAATCTCACTTTCTGTGTGTCAGGCATGCTCTGAAAGACTGATTTGCCACCAGTTTTACTGGTGCAGCTCCAGGGAGTGATACAGGAGGAAAAGAGGAAAGAAAAGGAGAAGAAAACGAAAACCTCAGGAACACTCACCTAATTATTCATCTGTAACACTACCAGCTCACAAACAGGCCACTGTAAGATTTCAGAAGGTAGACAGACTCCTGACAAACATTTAAACAAGGGGCATCGACATTTGTCAACAACGGATGATGGCATTTCAGTTCAAATTAGGAGCTGGTACCAGTGAATGGCCAGGGCTGGAATCAGCAGCCAGAGCTGCAGCAGGATCTAAAGGGTGAAGGTGGGCAACGCAACGTCGACTGTGGAATGTCACAGAATCATACAATCATTTAGCTTGAAAAAGACCTTTAGGATCATCGAGTCCAACCATTGACACAGCACTGCCAAGTCCACCACTAAACCGTGTCCCTAAGTGCCACATCTGCACGTCCCTTAAATACCTCCATGGTGACTCAACTTCCCTATTGTCCCTTCTACTTCAGCTGCCCAATTTGCTTTAATTTAAAGGCAATTGTGATGCAGTGGGATAATAATTAATACCTGTATGTTCAAAGCAGTTCTTCCTTCCCAGTCCCATAAATCTGCACTGGGTTCAGAGCTGGATCATGAGTAATTTCTACACTAAGGACCTTTTTCTTTCTGTTTTAATGAAACCCAGACAACATACTTTTCTACCTTTGTGAAAACAGAATTAACAGCAGTTGCAGAAGGGTAAAGCTCATTGAAATACCTTCGTACTGTGTGCTAGCACACTGATTTTTTTTCCAGAGAGGAAATAGAGCTGTCTCTAAGTAGCTGTAAGGCATAGTATATCCAAGACTTTGCTTTACCTCAGATTTCTTGTGTGACTTAGAGGCACCTCTTGAGGCCTAGATACCAAACAAGGACGAGGGGGCTGCTTTGTATTGCCTGAACATTGTGGTGCCTCTCTGCTTGAATTACTGAACCACACAAGCTCAGCCTCTATGAAGCATGGCCCCGTTCCTGGGTTTCTCCTTGTTCTGGAGAAATTTGCTTCACGTGGTTTGTTTCTAGGATTGTTCATCTGTTTCATCCTTCTGTGACTTTGGTGAAGATAATGTTCAAACTGAGCATCAACTTTGCAGGCTACCATCAGATTTAGATTTGACACTTTCTTCAGGGTTTTAGCACCAAAATGGGGCAGGAGATTTCTGCTACTTCATACTAAGCCTGGAAAGAGGGAAGATAGTTCAAACTACCTCAGCTTCTAAAAAGTTTCCAGGGTGGTGCAATGGCACAAGCAGCCTGTCGGTCCTTCCTGTGTTTGCAGTTGTTTGTGATGAGCCAAGTCCCAGCTCGCTGCTCCAGCCAGACAGCATCACTGCTCAGGGATGAATTTCCATTGGGAGAGGTGATGCTGCAGATCTGGATATCACTGGCACAATAATAACAGCCTCCACCAGGCTGCTGTATTTATTCTTCAAGTGGTTCACACACAAAAAAAGAGCAAAGCTAACACAGATAACTCCTCTGGGACACTGGACCCTCAGGGCAGATGAAGAATTACCCTTGTCTCTGCTTTGGCATCCCATGTTGCCTGCTCTCCACTGTTCTGCCCTGTTCCAAGCCATTTTCTCATCACATGTGATGGCAGGAAGAGCAGCTGGAGATGATGGAGATGGCTGAATGCACTAGGAGAGAGAATCAACCCCAATATGAGGTTTGTAGCTTGGTTCTGGATTGCAGTTTTTCTTGACTAATGCCCAGAACAGAAAGGGAATCCCAAAATGCTGTTGGCACCGACACCTGATCCTCAAGCCATGTCAGCCTCCAAAACCAGAATTCCTGCACTGCTCATATGGTGAATCAATCTGATATTTTTCAAAGCCAGAGCACATTGTGGGCAGCTTCCCTTAGGATTGCTATTACGAGTATTTTCATTTGGAAACAGGTTTTGGGTAAAGCACTTCAAACTTGGGACAAAATCTTTCTTTTCATCCCCTCCATCTAGCCTGAGTAGAGACCCCAGCTAGCCCCTTTGCCTCACTAGCTTGATCACAGAAGAAAATCCATGGGGATGTTGCAGAAGTTGTAGATTGGTATTTGCATGCAGGGATGCAGTAGGTACTTTTTCTGTACTGGATACAAGAGAAATACCCTGGTTTTCTTCATCAAGTGGCTTTATGCACATTTGAGAAATATTTCTTTACATTATGGAGGCATTTTCTGAAGAGAAAGGTTTTTATCCGTTAAAAGGTTTTCGTACTAACAAGGATCAAAAGTTCCTACCTTAGGTTACTATGTACATTTCTAGAGCAATAACATGTAAATGTTTGTTCCAAAGCATTTCAAACAGTTGTAAACAAAGTGACTGTGAAAAAATAAATTGTTAGGTCAGCATTAACAGTCAAAGCTGCAACATTTAATTGAGTAGCTCTACAGTGGACATGGCTGGGGGCTAAAAGGCTGAAGCCCATGTGGAAATTGTCCCCACTGAAAAGGCTTTTGGTCTTAGAATGAAAGCTGGCTTTAGATTTGACTGAGTTATCGGCTTTAAAAATAGGCAGAGAGGGTCAGATTGTGAACTTGCCTGGCTTTCCCCTAGTTATTTGTGTAGAAAGTCCCACTTGCTTCAGCTTGCTCATTTCACTACCTTTTCGTCAAGCTGAAATAGGGGCTTATAGACCCCTAATTATATGCAAGTGTATCGTAAGATTTTCATTTATCTTTTTTTTTTTTGGTTATTCAATTCTTCCAACTGGAAATCATTAACAAATTGAATCAGTCCCTATTGCATTTCATGCTTTAAAAATAGATTATTTTTAAAATAGCAGCCTCTATTTCTTTCTTTCTGGGAAGGACCATTTGTTTGTTTGTTTGTAGGAAGCAGATTCTTAAGCAATCACTTGATTTCAAGAGCTGAGTCTTTAAGGAAAATAGTATCATAAATTAATGGTAACACTATGGAAGTTGATTGCCTTGGCTCAAAACACCAAACCAAGTCAAAAGCTAAGGACAGGTGCATACAGAAGAATACAGATTGCAGACTCTGCTTATTTTTCACACTCTTGGAGCAACACCTGGCTCTTGGAGTAGCCCTATAGACTGCTCTAAAAGCAAAACACTAACCACGGAAAAGATGAGTTGATTAGGACATACAAGAAGAGCACTGGGTAGACCCTTTCCTGGGAAATGGTGCTTGTAGAATTCAAAACTGGCCCTTCTTTTTTCAGGCCAAATTATGCTCCTGTTAGAAAGACTTTTTTTTTTTTTTCTTTTTTTTTTCCTGGCATTAGTAGTCCTGCAGGAACTTACTAAGTTGACTGCTTTGAAGAATGTTTTTGGGGTTTGTTTATTTTTTTCCCAGAAAACTTATAACCTAATCAAATCAAAACACATTTTCATTTGGTCCTTTAGAAAGGTTTCTTCAATGTATTTTCCATGCCAAATTCAGCCTCTAGCCACTTCTGTCTAGAACTGTTTAATTAAGCCTTTCAAGGTTGAAGGTTTTGGGTGTTTTTTTAATTACATGAAAAAGTTTTTCTCTTCTATTTTTTTCTTGTTCCTAGTATACACCAAGCCGGTAGAATAATTTTATGGTAAACTCTCCAGAAATCAGGCGCAAAGCAAGCAGAGCCAACTTCAGTTTACAACAACAGAGATTTATTTTTCTCTCCAAGAGGGAAACAGTGTTTAGTTATGAGGTTCTGCAAAATAATTACTGAACAGTGATCCAGGTTATCCATTTGCGTAATCTGGCAGTACTCTATTAGCAGTATGAAGCTGTGCCAATTTATAGTAATTAGTGAATGAGACAGTACAGCATTGCATTAAGAAATGTTACACACTCCTTAGTAAGGTGCAGTAAAAACATGTCCCACAGAATAGATATTTACCACTTGATATTTTCACCAGCTACTAGTGCTCTGAATTTCAAACTAGACCTGAAAAGAGTAACTTGGGTTGTTGTTTGTTATGTATTCATTTTCGCTTCCCTAAATTTAGACTTAAATATTAGTGAAGGAAAGATTAAAAAAAATAAAAGCAAATCCCATAAAACCCCTCCAGCCATGCTGTGGGACTCCATCATTTTCTAGCTAATGGCAATACAAATAAAGTAATGTCTTTTTCCTTCTCCTTTTTAAGGATAGTTAGAGATACCTGATCTACCTGGAAAATAAGTAAATAAAAACAATGGAATATTCAGGTGCTTGTGTATTCTTGGCACATGGATAGAGCACATTTCTTCCTGATTAAAACAGCAAGAGTTGTCTGTCATCTCTGCCAAGCTCCAGCTCCAATGCTCAGCACTGAAAACATTCCCTTTTGATGCTTCTTTGGCCATAACTCAATCTTTTTAGTAGTAACAAGAGTTGGATAAAGGAATGTTTTTCAGTTTGCTGCTGAAATAACAAGCCTGAGGAAAAGTATTAGGCTGTGCTGAAGTGAAAAGGAAAATTCTTGTTGGATTTAAAATTATGATTTAACCCAAGTCTATTTTGGTTAGCTGGTTTTGGTTTTATCTTTTTTTTAGACTTAGGGGTTTTTTGGTAGGTGGATGTTTTCAATGAAATATTGCCTCAATTTTATTTTGAAAATACTGAAACACCTTTCTACTTTTCCAAAATGAAACATATCATTAAAAAGTCCAGTGAAAGCTCTTCTTCTGTCTAACATTTACCTCAATTTGGGGGGGTGGAGGTGGTCTTCATTTATCTGTTGTTTTGATTTTATCCAAAAATGCAGACTCAGCTGAAGCTGAATTTGAAAACCTGATTTAGTCTCTACAAAGTCATAATTTTTATTGAATATGCTCGTTCACAACCTTGGCAGATGAGGGTAGGACTCAGGTCTGCAATTCATCGGGTTTTAAAAGCAGCCATCAGAAAGCGTCAGAGGGCCTAGTTTCAATTGCAATAAATTAATATCAGTAGCATGCTGATTTAGATGAGCTAATAACAGAGGCTGCTGAATGAATCCCAGCATATAGTTTACAGGAAACAAAGAGCGAGAAGCACTTCCAAGGAAGACTTAACCCACCCTGAATAGCTGTCTTCAAATACCGTTTTGATTCGCTTAAAATTTGACATATTTTCACTGCTTGTGATGAGGACAAAGGGATTTAAGAACCTATAGTAGGCTGGGGAAAAAAGAAGGATGAAAGTCTGAAGCCCAGTGATTTCAGGTGATAAACCTCAGCTAAACCAGGTTATGGCCAGACTTACTTCTGCTGAGTTTCTGGGTATGGGGAGGAAGTAAAGGCAAAAACAGATCAAAAAGCTCTGGGTTAGCCCATAGGTCTCTTTCAATTAGCCATTTAGTGTTGTTCTGGCATTAATTTATCTTGCCTCTCAGATTAGATCAAGCCGCAGCAGGACTCAGCTCTTTCAGACTGCGATAGATGAGCCGAGTGCTGCAGCCGACACCTGATTTATGGTCACTAACAATGTTATTTCTTATCTGACGTAGTATCCATTTCACTTCTGTTAAGCCTTTGAAAGCTAAAAGTTAGATTAAACACTAAACTGGCTGTCTACTCTGCAGACACAGAAGGAGGTCACCTCGTGGAAATGGTGATTCCTCCCATTGAAGAGTTTGTGTTCACAAGTGGTGGGATGGAATGGTTGTCTCTCTCCACTGACTATGGAGATTGCTTATAGAGCTTGCACAGGTTAACTTTTAGCTGTACAGCATTGAGTAAAATGACCTCCATCACGCTGTCTTCCTCATGCTAACTGGAATTTGAGGTGCCCTGACACAAGAAAAAAAAGAAGAACTTAATAGGTAAAGGAAATAAACTGTCTGAGGACTCAGGCACGTTAGAAATTCATGAATTTGCTTTAGGTACTATTTTAGAAATGCTGAGGGTTTTTACTGGTTTTAAAGAGCAAATAGATTCATGTTCTGATTTTCTTGAAAATTTCTGTCATATTTCCTGTTTCATACCATTTAAAAATAAACACAACTTATAAAAAAACTTACTGACAGTACTATGGTTTAGTGTAAACACAACCCATGATAAAAAATGTTGAAGAATGTGAAAAGGTTTTACTAGATTACAGAAAATGTCTAACACTGCCAATTTTTCAAGAAAAGTTTAATCTTTAAGAAAAGTCAATTTCTGATGCAGAAAAACATTCATCAGCCAGGTCTATTCATAAATAAACTTCATGAATAATTGATTTCTGAGTTTAGTGTTCAAATCTGGGGAAAAAAAAAAAAAGATTGCTTCAGGAAAAAACTCAGTTGACAAAATTTAAGGTTTTCTGTTGAACTTTCAACTGTATATAATCTTTAGTTATTATTCTGTAATAAATTAACTTTAAATGAGAAAAAAAATTAGTTTTTAAATTTTTTTTTAACATTTTTTGACTTTTTGAAATATCTTTCCCCCATTGACATCATACACTAAATTCAGTCTAAACTGAAAAATAGATTGAGGCTACAAAGATTTATTTTTCGCAAAGTAAAATATTCTCAGGAAGAAGCTTACTTGGTCTTACCCACGCCTAATAGTTTCAACACTACTGTGAGAGACATCATGACCCTAATAACATCTACTGGTTACTTAGTTATGTTAGCCTCACCTTTCACATCAGAGCCATCTTCTGGCTTCCTAAGGTAATAATTTAAGGGTGAGATTCATTGGCACAGAACAAGCTGGCCACATCCATAACATAGCTCAAATGTGGACTTCAGATGTGTGATGTAAACCAGTTGTCTAAGATCCCTCTGTACTTGATGAAAGAAACAAGAAGTTCCTGAGATAATTTATTCCTTCCTAAGGTAGGTTTGTGAGACAGAGAAATCATCTGGAGATGCCTCTTTGTTTCCAT
Source organism: Haliaeetus albicilla (assembly GCF_947461875.1). NCBI lineage: Eukaryota > Metazoa > Chordata > Aves > Accipitriformes > Accipitridae > Haliaeetus > Haliaeetus albicilla. The sequence goes on along the minus strand of NC_091500.1, from coordinate 5,099,041 downwards.
TAATATGCAGAAGAATGATCACAGCTAGCTTAATTTAAGCACCATCTTTAGGCAGCTCAGTTGAAGTGACATGAATCCCACTTTTAGCATGGCCCACATAGACAAAATAAAAAGCTGTGTTAGAATAATGCTTTTTTTGGATTTTCTTCTGATGAGCTCTTATTCATCAGGCCTTTTTGTATAGATTCATAGAATCATAGAGTCATTTAGCTTGGAAAAGACCTTTAAGATCATCAAGTCCAACCATTAACCTAACACTGCCAAGTCCCGTTAAACCATGTCCCTGAGTGCCACATCTACACATCTTATAAATACCCCCGGGCATGGAGACTCAACCACTTCCCTTGGCAGCCTGTTCCAATGTTTGATAACCCTTTCAGTGAAGAAATTTTTCCTAATATCCAATCTAAGCCTCCCCTGGCACAACTTGAGGCCATTTCCTCTTGTCCTAAATAATGTTTTCACCTTTCTTTTGTTTGTTTGGGTTTTTTTCTCATTCTATATTAATGATTTTATGTAGTTCGTTCATACACATTGAATAATAGATCTTTATTAGGTAATTGAGTTCTATTATAGGTTCATCTAAAAGTTTTCAAATAGTAAGAAAGAGAGAGGGAAAATAAAAGATTAGTAAAATACAGAAGATCTATGCAAGGCAGAAGAGAAACTAATTGGTTGCTATACTTTGTTTAATCTATACAGGGATAAAATGGATAAACCTTGTGTGTAAGAGGGCACCAGCAAGATTAAACACTTAATTGTTGTGATTCTGACTTACATTACCAGGGTTAGATTCAGGGTGAGAAATTTTCTACCCCAACACACTGGTAGGGGAAAGTGTCACCTTTTTTGGAAATAAAGGCCAAAGATCAGGCATTAACATCAAGATGATCCTGTCCCTCTTCTACAACTGTGTATTATCAGCTCCCTGTGTCACACTATAAAGCACTGCAAATTTTAATCAGTTGGGTTAAGAACACTTATTTTCAAACCAGCATGTGGGAATTGCACCTATTGGGTTATTTTTCCTCTAACTAGTTAATATCTTTTGTTTTAGTGTCTCCATTTGTAAAACCACAGATTATCATTGTCACTGAAGCGGGCTGTGGGAGGGTGTGTCTGATTTTAAAAGGCTTTGTGCTATCTTAACAACTTGTTCACTACCTCAGATAATAAAGACAAGGGAGAGAAAGAATCACCAGCGAATGGAAATCCAAACACAAAGGAGCATCACCTCATGTCCTTTTCCAAGCCCATCAGTCCCATCAGACTGAATCTACTTACATGAGCATTTATTCTTGTTTATCTTTACCTGTATGTATGTTTACCTTCCTTCTTTTTATCAATTTTGTCGGTCTTCTCAAAGAATGCCAGCTTGCAGCTCCTGTGTCTCAGCTACTTCTGCGTATTTGCAAAATGCTTGGTGATAATTGCTTTAAATATTCTGCTCACAGACACAATACTATGACTTTTAAGCTAAAATAGATACATATTTTGGGTATACATATATATATATTTACACAGAGTCCCTCGGTAGCTTAGTTTCTATGAGAAAATATAAATGGATAGTAACTTTCTTAATCTCTTTTGTCTCAAGGAATGATACACAGTGATGGATAGAAAGAGGCAATAGGCTGTGATTCAGTAGTATTATTGCTTATTTCCTCCAGCTCTTAAAATCACTGACCGTCTGCAACTGATGTCCTTCCAGCGAAGAGATGTGTCTCTGCGGACTGCATGCGCTTCACTGCTCCGTCCAGGCTGAATTCAGCCATGCCACTCCAAAGGGCATTTTACCTCTTGAAAGGTATGGAAGAATTTGCCCCCAGATCACAGCATCAGGTTGTAATTCCATCTTTGACAGGAAAGAAATGCTTTTCCACTTCACTGCTGGACCTATGAAGACCATAAATTGGCAGATGTGTTTGGTTTCTGAGATTGAGCGCAATTACTTTGAAGTTCATGCTTACTCCTTTATGGGTAAGGGTAGGCTTACCCATATATGAAGTCCCAGTCACAGTTCCCCATGCTGTGGTGAGAAGGGACCTCCCGTGGCTCTCCAGGACACTCTCTCCCTGCCAAGTGGCAGCAGAACCACTGTACTTTACTACACAACCTCACGTGCTGGACGTGGCAGCTGGTACCTTAATGGCTTCAGCAGAAAAGACACTTCAGATAGATGAGATTTAGGTTCAGTGGTGAGTACGAGTACCAGCCAATGGCCACGTCGTCTCTCCAGGTGTGATAGGAAGAAAGAAGGAGCAGGGAAGTGGGTAGGAAGAAAGAGAGAGTACAGAAATGGGTAAAGCTGGGGAAGAGCTGCCAGAGCAGTAAAACCTCTTGCTTCTACATCACTAGGACTTACTGCCTCCCACCCTGTAGCTAAAGGGATTCAGGGAAAGGATGATAACTCTTTCCATCGCAGTCCCTTCCTTGGGCTGCTCCCAGAGAAGCATAATTACATGTCACTCCTTACTCAGGACTCAGCCTAAGGGCACAATGTAGCCCACAGACACCAGCAATAGAAAAGACCTATTAGGTCCATTTAGAAAATTCCCCAGCCATTGCAGGGGTCTTCCCTTCCTGCTACGTCCAGCCTTGCTAGCCTTGGGCATGAAGCTGTCATATAGCTGATGGGTTTGCCACTTCACAGGTTCACATGTTGCTGGGACTTCTGACACTGGGTTTCGGCAGTTTTTCAGATGTATGACAGATGATGTTTATATGACTGCAAAGTCCCCGTGACCCTCAGTGTGTCAGTGTGGGTAACAACACAGTCTTTAATGTTGGGTTCGGTTGACACTACAGCACCTGTAGCAGGTGAGAATCAAAATAGGGTCTGTGAACAGCAGAGCTGATCTGGTACAACCTGGCCCATGCACAGGAGTGGTACAGAAGGAGTTTTACTAGGTAAAGTGGGAAAAAATGGCTACAGTCTGCAGTAGGTGTGTAGGTATTGCTGCATAGCAATAGCTAAAGGAGGCATTTAGCCTTTGAATGCTCCTCTGAGGGTGTCTTCCCCATGCAATGGCACAAAGAGCAGAGAAGGTAGAGTTTGTGCTGACTCAGGCCTTCAAAGTCCACATGCCACTTTGTCACAGGAGACTCTTTGCCCTCAAAACAGCATGGGAGCAGGTTTGGGTCTAGAACAGCTGCCATGGGGTTTTTGCTCATTTTTCTGGAGCTACAACAATATCTATTAGTTCATAGTCCTTGCACATCTCCATAATGCTTCCCTTGTTTTTCCCTATTTAATATTCTACTCCTCTGTCCAGAAATTAAGGGAAGTAGCCAAGTTTCTATCCATGTCCCATTCCTCTTGTTCCCTTGCCTTTTGTTCCTTTGCTAGAGGCCCAGCCTAAGCAAACAAATCATAGAATCATAGAAACGTAAAATGGTTTGGGTTGAAAGGGACCTTAAAGATCATTTAGTTCCAAAACTCTTGCCATGGCCAGGGACACCTTCCACTAGACCAGGTTGCTCCAAGCCCCATCCAACCTGGCCTTGGACACTGCCAGGGATGGGACATCCACAACTTCTCTGGGCAACCTGTTCCAGTGCCTCACCACCCTCACAGTGAAGAACACCTTCCCAATATCTAATCTAAATCTACCTTCTTGCAGTTTAAAGCCATTACCCCTTGTCCTATCACTCAATGCCCTTGTAAAAAGTCCCTCGCCAGCTTTCTTGTAGGCCCCCTTTAGGTACTGGAGCCTTCTCTTCTCCAGGCTGAACAACCCCAACTCTCTCAGCCTGTCCTCATAGGGGAGGTGCTCCAGCCCTCTGATCATCTTCTTGGCCTCCTCTGGACCCTCTCGAGCAGGTCCATGTCTTTCTTACGCTGGAGGCCCCAGAGCTGGACACAGAACTCCAGGTGGGGTCTTACCAGGGTGGAGTGGAGGGGGAGAATCCCCTCCCTCGACCTGCTGGTTACGCTTCTTTTGTTGCAGCCCATTTCACTTCTCTTAGCTGGCTGGATGCAAAGTGCAAGTAGCCCCTTCAGGAGCATCAGAACATTTTATTCTGCTGCATGGTAGGTGAATTCATGCTTTATTGCTTGCAAAGCAAAAAGCTAAAAGAAATAAAGGCGAATAAGAATAAGAGTAAGTGTGTGTGTGTAAAGAAAAATAAACTAAATTAAACAGGGAAAAAATTAAACAAAAAAAAAAAGAGGGGGGAGAGAGAGATACCTACAGAGGAAACAGCAAATAATTGTGTGCTTTCTTAGGGATTTAAAGAATGGAACCAAGATACTTCCTAGAGCTGAGAATAGTGGCTTTTTTTAAAAAATCATTCTCCTCTTTAGGATTTAAGACTCTAGAATTTTGCTGTAAGAAATTGAAGAAGTCACACTGCTTAACTCTTTTCAGGATTTCAGCAGCCAGTGGTGCAGTATTAAGACTTATATCTGAGTTTAATGGGATTAATCATGCATTCTCTCAGAGGAGGATAGAGATGGAACCTAGACAGCATAGTGGGAAGCCAAATTGTTAGATGGGTAAATCTAAGTGGGGAGAATCCCATTCCTCAGTCCTGCTTGTCTCCTCCTTTAGGGTGCCTGAGTTCCTCCCTGCATGGATCTGAGAATGAACCACTTCCAACCTCACTTCCAAAGCTTTAAAATGGGAATAGTAGCTTCCTTTACCTTGAAGGGTTAAGGAGGGGATAAATATATTAATTTCAAAAGGTTGTGGCTGCATAAGCATGAGCACCAGGGCTAAATAAGTCTCTTTAAAAGTTACCATGAGGAAGTTTAAAAAATAGTCAAGTCTTTGCAATGTTTTCTTGTATGCTCTTTCCCCTCAGTGCTCTGAACTTGTCAGTTCCCATTGTGGGTTACTTCTGCTATCTCAGCTGTGCCTGTCCTCATGCCCTGCACTCTGGTTTGTACAGGCTCCAAACCCAGCACTTCAGTAGTGGTTAAAGACAACATGTCTTAGAGGCCACAAAGTCTCTTCTCTGGAAGTAAAGTCTTCCTTTCTCAGAACCTCACTTTGCAGTGAGGCAGGAGATACAAACCTTGTCTAGGAGCTGGTTTCACAGATGAAGCATGGCTTCTCACAACTGGCTTTTGCATCCCACAGGTCTTACCTCTCCCTGCCTCAGAAATTTTCCATCACGGTGCCATGGTATTTCTATGCTTTGTAGGCCAGTGAATGAAGTACAGCCTGGTGGTTTCATTTGTGGTCCACCAATGAGCCATGCCTGACTCAGAGTTATGGAGTAGGAGAAAGCACGTAGTGTGAATAAGCAGCTGGGACAGAGACTTCCAGCTGGTGCCCAACCTTGAAGGAGGCCCAGAGGAGGCATATTTAACACAATAACTGTATGCGCTAATTTGCCTGAGGTTATTATTAAGTACAGACGTTATCCCAGTTCCCAACAAAAACATTTAGAGCACTGTATTATTTTAGACTTTGGTCTGGGACACAGGACTTCCTTTATTTCACTTTCTTAAATTCTGGTGCTGCCAACTTACTGTTTCCAATACCCTGGCTGATGGATAGGACACAGGAGCCTGTGCTTTGAACCATGTAACCCACTGGTGAGCACTGGGAGTGGGGTTATCCTCCACAGTATGATCTGGTGATGGACACTCACCCTCAGCCCTAGGACTTTGCACCTTATCCACAATGTGACCAGACACACTGAATGCTTTCCTCCTCTTATGACATGACCTGATGAAGTATAAAAGAAATTCTGAGATGTCTCCTTGTCATGCAAGAACATGGGACTATAGGATTGGATCACTGAGTCAACTGGATTTTATCCTGAGCATCATCCCATCTTTATTCCATTACATCATTCTGTGTAATCAGTTGTCTCTGTTTAGTTTCATCAACAGTTTGCTCAAGCTTTTTTGGGTCCAACTCGAAAGCACTGGCATGCTTTTGTCCCTCCACTATGTAGTGTCTTCCCTTGGTCTCCCAAAGTACCGGTGGAAACAAGCCTTTTGTTCCAGTAAGCTAAACGAGTCTTTTCCACTGTGTTTTATGTTAGACTCCTCATTCTCCTGACCTTGGGATCTACCCTCCCTTGATTAATTACCATTTAAATAATCTTTTTTGGAAGCTGAGCAACCAAATTTTACAAATATTTATAGTAGGGTCTCATCTGCATTTACAAAATCTTAAATATTTTCCGGTCTCTACTGGAAACTTTTCTCCTGTAGTACCTGAGTCTTACATCTGCCCTTTGTTCACAGTTGCATTGTGTTACTGGGTCCTGGGTCTTCTGTAAATAAATTTCATTCACAGGTCCCTTTCCTCCTTGCTGTCATTTTTCCCCAAAAGTATGATCTTAACATTTTGACCTTATAGACAGAAACACAACAGGTTATCTTGTGAAATGTGGTACAATGAAGAGATTTTTGTGCTAGCACCAAACTGGAAATATATAACAGCCCAAACCCCTTTAATTAGATGTTGTAGTTTGCCAAGGCAGCTATGTAGCTTTTAAAAGCTGTTGTCTGGGCCCAGCACAGTGTAGACCCCCCCAGACAGTTCTGTCTCACTTTGAGATTCTGTGCCTTGTGCCATGATGTATGTCATCTCTTCTGTGGAAGTCTTTGGGTGAAGGAAATCAGAAAATATGGTTTTCCTCTCTATGAAACAAGCGTAAAGATTGAGGATGAGAATTAAACCTCATTTTAGTCATACTGCTTTTTCATTGTTGCCTGTACAGATGTACCTGGAGTTGAAAACTAAGCCAGGACCAATGGGATTATAGGAGAGACAAGTTCTCTCAGATAATCTAAGTGCTGATCTTCAAAAGTGTATGCCATTTTACCCAGATGTAGCCATTTAAGAGTCAGACATTCCATATAACTCTTTGGACTTCCTCTGGGAGAAACAGGTAAAGAGGGAGGGATACCTCCAGACAGCCAGAGATCCACTCAGTTTTCTAGGATAAAGGGATTAAACACCTTCTGGACTTGTCCAGTTTCTTTGGGATTTAGATGATTAGTTTTGGCTAAACTAGGTGCTTCAGGACTTGTCTTAGAACCAGCAAGCAAGCTTGAGTTTTAGTTCAACCTACTGCTTGGTTATTAGCATGTTCTCTGATATGTTTTTGGCCTGTCCCTGCTGGAATTTTCTAGATCTTTGCTTGGAGGGTGGCAAACCTCACAGACTGTTTCTAATATGGACAAAAATGGATCAAGTTGGCTTCTTTCAGTTAACATAGCCCTCCAACACTATCCCAGCAGGTTTTACAGATTCACACACCTTGATGTGCCCTTATGCTAAAACACAGAGCACACAGCACATCTTCGATTTCGTGTTGTGAATGCACCCTTGGGGGGCTGCCACAGAATTCTCTCATAATTTAGGAGCATTTTGTGTTAAACACAAGCACATACTCACACAGTACTAAGCATGGCTTACAACCACAGGGCACCACAGCAGACCAGGAAGAAATTCGAATCCAGGTACCATGCAATGTGAACAGAGCCTGTGTACCACACTTGTCTTAGAGGCCATAGAGTTCTCTCTCTCCCTGTTTCATTTAGCAGTTAGAATCACAGATTAATTTAGGGTGGAAGCAAATGTTGGGAGACATCTAGTCCAACCCCCTGCTTAAAGCGGGTTAACTTTCAAATTAGGTATATAGATGTAGCCCAGCTTTTTGAAGGCTAAATTAGGTGAGGGCTATGCTGCTCCTAAATATTAGCAGGAGCTGGGCACACCCATTCTGGGCCACACTCATTCTGGTGAGCTCCTAATATAACTCCAGCTGCTCAATGTAAGAGAAAAACAAAATTAGGTTTCCTGAGTGTCTCCTGACTTACCTTCAGGACATGGTGACTACTTCTGCATTAAAAAACAACAGTCAGAAATACTCCCCATTGCTGGAACTCTTCCTTCTCTATTACTGTGTTATAAGAAAAGTCCCCTACATGCTTTTGGGTCCACAACAATAGGGCTTCTCCTAAACAGTCCCCAGCATGGTTTGGAAAATAACACAGGGACCATTCCTGATAGTTAACTTAGATACAAGTATTTTAATTTAAGCAGAAGAAAGTTTAATTGTGTAGGTGCAGGCCATTCCATGTTACTTAACCTCAATGCCTTCCAGCCACACTTAATTTACTTGCACAGACATCGTCAGGGTCTCTCCCTTAAAACTAACCTTTTTCTTTTTTTTTTTCTTCCATATGGTCTAAATAATCCTCACCAAGGACAAGTGTCATCTCCTCTCCCTTTTTATAGTGGTAAAATCAAAATGCCTCATAAGCCATATATGGTACTGGAAAGATTTATCATGAGGTAGCAATCCAAGGTCTTTAGAAGAGGTTTTACCATATTCTCCTTGCAGCACTAAGTAAAACAGTACTTGTGGTAGTTCTCTCTCGCTGTGCCACATCATTGCTTAATCACATTACTCGGTGCTTTCATTTGCTCTAATTCTTCTTCAGTTGGAAGCTTTTTTTGCTCTGAGTATAACATTTGCAATCTGCCTTTTTACTGTGCATGCAAAAAGTCGCATGTTTTTAACTTCTGAAAACTCATTCAAGGAGACAGCATCATTTTTGTACATGGTGTTCTCTGAGAGTGCTGCGCATCCTGCATGCTTGGTTGGTAGCAGCTTAATGCTGTCACGGTCCTCCAGGGGCTTGTCCCATGTGGTTATAATTAACTTTTAATGTCTGCCTTCAGGGCAAAACACTTAAGGGGTTAACCAGTTTTCTCCAAAAGAATGAATAGTTAAATGCTAACATACGTTTATCAATATATTCCACAATGCGGAGGAAAATATCTAGATTTTTTTTCTTCTGCTTGTATCATATTTGTCTAATTCAGAGTCACTTGCCAGCTTAAGAGTGGAGATTATCCTTTCAAGTCTCATAATATAAATGTGCTTGCTACATGCTTAACACAATCTTAGTAGCTGAGTCAGTGTGAAGCTTTGTTGGACCAGATCTCCTTGGCATTTAACCGTTGCGAGCACTTGCATTCTTTTTTTCTCCCACAAGTACATGTTGCATCATGCTGAGACCTAGAAGAGCATCTTAGTACAAGGACATGTATGACTTTGCAACTAAACCAGACAGACTTTACTTATAATGTTGCCAGAGAGGTGGGGAACGTTAATATATAAGAGTATAATTACTTCATCAGCTGGCTCTGCATTGTTAGAGTGGGATTCAGTTCCTAAACACAGTAGTATAGTGTCACCTGAGACACTCTAGGGTATCTGAGACACCTATTCAGTGCTTAAAATGACGCTAGACATCTATATTTGGGGCACTCAATCCCACCTTAAAGTTCAATATTCACAAAGGACACAACGAGCAGGATTCAGCTCCTCAAGCACAGATGCCTAGTGCCGTTTTAGGCGGTATGGGCTATCCTGCCAATCCAGAAGGGTTCAGGGCTCCTGCAAATCCTTTGATACCCAAGAGTATCTCCAATGACACCAGATCATTGCCTTCAGGAAACTAAATTCTTCTTACTGAATCGAAACCATAACAATCTGTCATCTTTCTGTGGATACCTGACTGAGCTCCAAATGAGCTGTTGCGTACGTAGGTTGCAGTCTAGCACAAAAGCATCTGGCTCTGAAGCAAGTAGCTTAGCGGGAGAGTTGCCTGGCTTCTTATTCTGTAGTCAGCACATCTGCAGCGAGCTCTCAGCTCTGCATGGTGTGGACGTGCCTCGAAGGTCTGTTCTGAGGCTGGAGTAAGCCGGTGGAAGAAAGGCCAGTGCTCTCAAAGCATGCTGAGTGAGCTCACAAAGGGAGAGTGAACTTGTCAAGAAGCTGAAAGATTGACAAAAAAAATGCCCTGCTTTGCTCCTGTAGGCTTGGCTGTGTTTTATTTTTTTTTTTTTTCATTGATGTACAGTCCAGAAATCTTGAGAGACACTTAAGGGAGCATAATATGGCATAAGATTGTTTCCTCTTAGATGTAACGAATGATTAAGTGTGTGTCCTGAAGATCTCTAAACTAATTCATTGTGTTCTTAAAGAATTTACAATAGATTCAATGGCTTTAATGACAGACACTGCAACTGGGGAAATGCTTGGATAAAGCATTTATAATCTGTGGGAATTTATCTCCAGATTCTCTAACACATACTAAAATCAGGAAATAGTGATTTGGGGACATTCCATCCTCAACCACCCCATCCCCTCGTGTGTCACTGGCCGTGGGCCATCACACGTTTCAAGGACTGGAATTCATCATCTCTGGTGGTTACAGCAAACTGCTGGCCCACCACCATGCTCTTCAGCAGGACCTGCAGCAGCGAAAGCCCAGCCTTTCAGCTGTGATATCTCATAGCCTCGCTGCTCATCAGTGGCTGACGTTAATACTCTGTGATCTGCTGAGTCTGAAGAGTGGGCACATTTTGCCTTGCCTCCTATGGGAGCAAAACCTTCAGCAGTGAAACAAAGAGGATGTCCAGGTTGACAAAAGTTCAAGCAACACAGCTAAAATCCCCAAGAACTGAATAAGACCTGTAGATAGAATTAAATTAATTAAGTGGCTTAGCCACTTTCCATCCATATATCTTAAATAACAAATACCAGGATGATGATCATCCCATTTTTAAAGATGGATGGGGACAAGGCACAAAGAAATAAACTGTTTGCCCTTACATTGCTTTGCAAATTAGTAACACTTGTAAGGTACGAGGCAAGATCTCGTGACTGATAGTCTTTCAGCTGACCACACTTTCAAGACTGCACAGTGATGTAAAGCAACATTTGCTGGCTTCAGGCTGTTAATTCTCTGCATTGTCAGCCCATTCTATTGAGACACGACTGAGCAACATTAACATTTATACACAGTCATTTCCCTATTGTTGGCTTGATCTGATCTCAGTGGAGAGTTGCTGTCAGTATTCCTCAAAGCAAATGGGCTACGTTAAACACCTTCAACTGGTGCTCAAATAAAAGCTTGCAAATTTTAAGTCAAACATAACTGCCTTTGCAAAATGGAAAAAGTGAAGAGGAAAAAAGCCTGATACGTAGCCTATTAGGGAATTCAGCAAACACTTAATACACTTGTCTGTGTATTGTCTGTGACTCTAGAATATGTCTTTGACTTTCAATTTACAAAGTCTGATTTATTATCCAATTCTTCTGCATGTCAAAGAGTGCAACTATGAGGTAAGGCCTCATAAACCATATCACAATGTTGTCCTCAGTGTTTTTAAGGCTCATATATATTTATGAGCAAAGACTTAACCTTAAATAGCAGATTTGATTGACATTAGGAGACATCTAGGGTAGCTCTCTGGCAATCACTGCAATGACATGTGGTATACATAGTTACACAGTATAGCTCTTAGTAACTCCCAGTTAAATCATCCACTTTTAAAGAACATCTCAACATTATGAAATCAAAAGAAAGTAATACACATCTTTTCCATACTTCTCTCCTCTCAGTACTCCAACAAGCTAAACCCAACTGTGTCAGCCCAGACTGCATGTTCTTCTAAATCAGACTGCTTTTCCAATAGCATTGGAGTGGGTGGACACTGTAAGAGCAAGGTCCCAGTCCACATCCAGAAATAACCTAATTATCTTTCTTTTAACTCTGCTATGCTCTTTTATAAGTCCGCAGTTATTAAACATTTTTCATGCAATCATGTAATTCTTCAAACTCTTCCATAACAGACAAAAAGTTAATGTTTTAAACATTAACCATCATATGATAACAGATTGGAAGTTTTCTATATTGCTGTTAATAAATCACATTAATTATAACTAGGACATCTTTTTGAAAGTAGGCTTGGCTGAAGCTATATACATATAACTGAAATTTAATCAAAACTTTTTTCCCTAAAGGATCTGCTTGGAGCTGAAGAGAAGTAATGGGACCTTTTGTTCATTTGATATTGTCCAAATTACCACACAACTGAAAACTTCAATTTTGCATCCAGTCAGTTAGTACTCTTCCAAGCAATTTGCAAACAGACCATAAAGCAGAAACAATCCCAAAAGAGAATTTTTATTTAGAAACTTTGATTTATGTTGGGGGTAGGAAGGGGTGTACCTAAATTTCACAGTATGAATATGGCTAGACCTTGCCATTAGGCTGCAGAGCAAGAGAATGGACTTGGTACTGGTGTAAATGAAGAATACGTTCACAGGTGGATTGAAGTGGTCAGATATGGCTAACTACATCATAGACATCTCTGTCTGAGCTAATCATCTATCTACACTGCCTTTTGTGACACTGGAGAAAAACTGACGTGCCTCAGTCTTTCCTAACCCTTAACTTACGCTTTTCTTTGGTCCTTATTCAGAGCCATCTCTTAAATCCCTGCAACTTCTACATGCAATTGAAACCTGATTCTTCTTTGGTACACCAGCATTCGTCTTACCCAATATCAGCTGTGCAGAATATAGACATTTAGTCTGAGCTAACCATGTACATGTTGATTTTCAGTGGAGAAAGAAGTGTTTCCACAGGATTGTGGAAAGCCATTGCAAGACCAGTGTGATGAATGGCCTCCTTGCAATTCTTCTCTCTCTCTTGTGTATTGAAAAACCACAGACAACCAGTTCGATGAGACTGTTACCTTCAGGTGGTTACATTTAGGTGAGAAGAATTTTTCCTCTCCGTGATATCCACACAGCACCCAGGCACCTCTGAAAATTTCACAGTAAGGGGAGGTATATTTACAAGTCAGATTACTGGGTTGGAATATCCAATGATTTATAATAAATTTAGATAAAGAGCTGATGAAAGCTTCACTAGACCCCACTGAAACACAAAAAAGGAAAAAATGTCTATCTTCCTCTAATGAATCTGCTCACTTCTTACTGCCTGTCTTTAGCTATATTAAATGCTCACCTGAATATAGGTTGATCTGAGGTAAAGAAAACCGGTTTTTGTACATTTTCATGGACTTTGAGTGGGTCCATAAAAAGAATGCTCAAAAATGTATTTTAAATAGGTCTGTAACTTTAGCTGTATCTTCAGCTTCCCTAAATTATCAAACTTCTCCAGAAATCAATAGAATTATGTATTTCAACTAATTGAAAGTCTATCTCTTTATTTTATTTCCATTTTAGGGAACTTGGGAGCTTTTCTCTTTTTAATTTTAATCTTATTTTTTTGTTTTCAGTCAAATCTTTTCACCAGCGTGAACATCTGAGCTTAGTAAAATATACACATGAGAAACAGACTCATCAGTGAATGCTATCATGTTAAACTATAATGGAATCAAGAAATATTCTATTTTTAGTTTCAAAATTGTTTATCTTCTTTTCCCTTCTTTGGAAACATGGTCTTAACTAATAGTTATTGTGCACACTCTTCAACTTTTTTGTATCTTTTCTTTGGGGAATACCCAGAGAAAAAAAAATCGCAGGGTTTAAAAGATGTTTCAACTTTTAGTAATTAAGCTCTGGTGAGCGTTGCAAGAATATTTAATGCTCTGCTGCTCTGTCTGAAGAGGATCTGGAGACTTACAAAGAATTACAAGAACATGATTTACAAAACATAAAGCTCACGTTGTCAAAGCATCCTCTGAAATGCTTTCAGATGAGAAAGTTTTTCTAGCGTTTCACTAGAAACAGGCAGCGGAGACAGTCTCACGGCATTAAGGCATTTTTGTTCTGTTTTGTTTTGTTTCGTTTTGGTTTTTTGCTCCCATACTTAGGACTAACTTGTTGGCTTTTTTCCTACCTTGTGCTCGCTCTTGCAGGTGAGCATTAGAGAGAATTTGGAAATGGAAGGCCTTTCTGTCTGCAGCTAGCAGGGTCAATTCAGTGTGGCAGCTGCGAGCGGGTAACGTAGACTTATATTGACACAACCCACTTTTTGCTGCAGAATCACAAAGCGAAAGCACCCGGGGCTCTTCTACCTTTTTCAATCAGATACGAATTTTTGTCTTCCTTGTATTAAGCAGAGATCTGTCATCTTGACTTGTACACTAAATGGTCCATTCTGACTGCCTTGTTTGTGTCCAATCCCAGCCAGGATCTAGAAACATGTGTTAACATTCGGCATGTTTGGGGGCAAGCGGGAAGGGCCTGAGGCTAGACTCCCTGATGTCTGCTGGAGGGTAGTCAATAATCATTAGCCCTTCAAGTGGTAGATGCCCAACATAAACTGTATTTATTTATTTAAAAAATCTTTACTTTAAGCCACAGGGAAAGGCATTTTAGAAAGCGCGGCTCCTGTGAAGTAACGAAGCAGTAATAAAGACGTAGTGCCATGTAAGTGAAATTCTGGCTTATTGGGGGGGGGCATGGTTTTTAAGCACTGTGTCATCAGCCCGAGCAATGGGAAACTATTAAAAGTAATTAGCCCATGCATGTCTGTCACTTAAGTTTATCCCTGTGGTGATAAAGAAGTGTGATTTGCCCCAAGTCTTTTCTGATTGCCAACATCTCAGCGTTAGCCACAGAGCTAAACCTGCGGCAATGGGGGAAGTTCTAACATTCGTTATAGTCAACACGAGGTAAATGAAGCTGGGCCTTTTAATTTTATTTTTGAAGGAGTTCAAAGAAACCAAGTTTGTACTAATTAAATATTCAGAGAAACTGTGAAGCTTCTCATCTAACTGTGACTGTTTATGTGTGGATAGGTGTCAGTGGCAGGCCAAACATTGCTGTCATTTATATTTCCACCCATCTTGGCGTGAGTGGAGTGGAATGGTGTTGATGGAAAGACTTATTTAGCATACCTATTTCTATTTCTATGGTTTTTTCTGCTGCACATATGTATCAGAAATATTAAAGTGCTAGAAAAAAAATTCCAGTAGAAGGGAGTGAACATGTAAGAGAGCATTCAGTGCACCTAACATTTGAAGTCCAAAAGTGGCGATTAGTTTTGCGGATGACATAAAGAACCAGGTACCTCCAGAGGGCAATTCAGTACATCCTAAAGTAAATGGAATGGGTTGCCCCCTTGAGGTATCTACTGATGTCCTTTGGCTATGGAGAGATCTTTGATCTCTAGCTGAGATCAGTTACCCCACTTGCATACAGCTGAAATCATGTGAGAAGAACCCCAGTGGAAAAATGGAAGGACTCCTATACTGATCAGGTCCAAATTAACCTACTTTATCATCAGCCAAATCAATTTATCACTGGTATCAATTGTTTCAGAGAAAAAAATCTCCAGCAAGAGGAGCTATGGATTCTTCTGTTTGTATTTTAACATTATGATAATCTCTACCAATATTTGGAGCTTTAAACTTTGAGTTGTCAAAGCCAGTAATTTTTCAAACTTCTTAGAATTGTTTGCATGACATCTGTGATGCAAATTCATAATTTTTAAGGCCCTGTTTCAGCAATATATATAGTTCAACAGGCCTGCCTGTAAGTATGTCTCAGTGAAGCCACAGGGATTATGCACATGCCCAGGTTATTTGCTGAACTGGGGCATTAATCTTTAATATTATTGCTTTGGCTGTCCAGCTGGATGAACTGTCTGCAATTAGTTACCCTAAAATAACTGCATATGCACTGACAGATTCAATATCCTTTCTAATAAATTGGAAAGATAGGTCCTAGGTTGAAAGCTACCAATAAGCCGCTGGCAAAATGACCTAGGAAAGGAAGGCAGGCTTATCTGACAGTAGGTTTCATGATATTCTCGCTTTAATGCCATAGTTCTTCTGAACAAGTCTCATGATTAACAAGACTTGGTGTGTAGCGTAGCAGTTTTTTCACATACGGCAGATGGGCATTGACACATGTAGACTTGTTCATAGCCAGAGCTGACATATCTCGTTTCCCTTGTAGTTGTACTGGAAGGACCAACTTTTAAATTGTCCTAAATATTTCCCAGCTTTCCATCTCATGCTTTAATGTACAAGCTACACAGATGAGTTATTGTTAAATGACCCATATTAATTCTTAGGAAAAAAAATATTAAAGCCTTTACCATGACCTAATTAAAAATGCTTTCCTTCATCTGTCCTGCCACATAGTGTATTGTGGCAGTGCCTTGAGGAAATGTGTTGGAAGAAATGCTTGCCTTCCTGTAGGATTTTCCACTTAAATAGCCTATTTTTCAAACGGTGAGATGAGGCATGGGAAGATCAAGAATATGCCTCCACTGGAACCTGAAGGGGAAAACCACTTCTGAGTGTAACGCTGTAGATGAGGTGCAGTAGGCACCAGCTATGGCTTACAGGACACGGGTCTGTGCCAGGGTGTCCAGACCTGTGCTGGTACTCACGCTTGGTGCTTTAAACCTCCTTCACAAACACCTTTCTGCTCAGTCCTCTGAACTGCGGTGGGGACACATCATGGGAGTGTGAATCTGCTATTCTGACTTTAAAGTACTGGAATTCCCATGTCCATTCCAAGTTCATCATTAAGGTTACCTCTATAGTCAAAGAGAGAATTTACATATTTTTAGAAGGTGACACAACATATCCTATAAACGTTCTTCATATAGATAAGAGAGATCCAGAAGAAATAATAATGATTTTAGAATGCCATTTTATACCTACCTGTTTTTTTTTCCCTTGGTCTTTTGATTGTTTTCCAATGATTTTGGTTTGTTTGGTTGGAGTTTTTTTAAGAAATGTATTAATATTATTCTGCTTTTTCAAACCTCCAACAGTTTAATTCTTTTCATTACATAAACTTGTTTTTTATTATTTTGACCTAGTGTTTCTCCCTCCTGTTCACAGAGAAAAAAAATCCATTCTTTCACAGATTTATGACCGCAGCCAATCATGATTCTGCAACATTCTCTCTATCCCTCTCCTATTTTTTTCATTGATCCACTATCATACTAAATATTTGCTGTTACATTTCAAATTCACCCAGTTGTCAGTTTGTTTTTTATATTACTCTGAATGCCTCCATCTCCCTCTTTCCTTGCAAAGACCAGTTCTTAGACTATGTCACATCCAACATTACTTTTCTGTAGTTTGCCGTTAGGTTTTTTGTGGGGGTTTTGGGGGTTTTTTTTGCTGTTGGAGTTCTTTTGGGAAAATCCAATGATGCTGAAGATTATACCATGATGAGATTTTTGTCCCCTTCTTGTCCTTGTCTAGAACCAGCCATGCGTTTTACTTACATCTAACTTCCATCTCACCTGGGAAGAAAGCTAACTCCTTACAGAGACACTTCCAGAACAGAAATATCATCTCACACATCTACTTTAAGATAGGATGAATTGCCTCTGGAAGTTTCTTTTTCCATGGACTGTACATGGAACCTAGAGAATTCTTTTACACTTCTAGGTTTTAGCTGTTTTAGGTGAGGCGAACCTCATCTGTGTTTACTTCTTTTATCTGCTCTGCAGACAATAGGCTGTAAGAATGTAAGATTGCAAAAGAAAGGTGTGAATGTCCTTGGGAACTGCACCTTTGGAGCATTTCTGAAATGCACTTCAACTACAAGGGACTGCATTTCTTTTCATGTATTGATTTAGTTCGTTTTATGTGTCACTTGTTATTTATTCTCAATTAGTTGGACCCCTTTCACCTGTTTGATGCAAAGAAGGAGACTTTGATTACTGACTAAACATTTTTAAAATTATTATTCTGGATTACTTCATTGTGACCAAGCTAATCCTCCACTGCATCATGACCATTCTTGGCAGCAATATCTGTATCAGGCAAGGGGAATAGTAAACATACTCCTTGCAAAACATAACAAAGGCTGCTTTTCAGAAAATCCAGAATGCCTAACTGCAGCAAGTCGGGTATTACCAAAATGGTTCACATTAACTCCCCAAATTACTAATAAGGTTTTGAGAATGTGATCGTAAATTTGTGATAGCTTGAGTTAACTTGGGTAATGCAGTGCATATTCTAAACTTCGCTTTCAAACATTCCCTTAATTGCCACTTGCATTTCATTGGAAACCAGCTAGACAGACCAATAGATAGACAGATGGGCAGACTGACCGACCAGGTCATCGGATCACCTATAAGGTTTCTTAACAGTACAATATAGGACTTTAGGCATGAATCAGCTGCTTCACTTCCATAGCCTGCAAAAATTAGATCAGATTAGTGGATTTCAATAGTCTCTTTTGGTCTAGGAAACATAGGTTCTGACTATTCTACTTTGTCAAATAATTTCAATAAATGTAGGAAAACTAATACAAAAGAAATTTAGAAAAAAAATCTATTTTTATTGAGCAGTCTGTCCTGTAAGGTGCTTAGGACTTGTATTTTGTGCATTTCCAGGGTGAAAGCAAATGCTAATTTCCTCAGCAGAGTGCAGCTCAGAGGTCTCAGTCAGAAAGAAGCAAGAGCTCTGCAAATCATCAAATGTTGCTAAGGTTTGAATAAACTTATTTGCTACATCAGTCCAGTTTCCTACCCAGAGAATCTCTCCCTGCTTTTCTAGCTATCTCCTTCTCTGAACCCCTGGAGCAGGAAGATTCTGCCTTAAAGCTATCGGGATTAATTATAACCGACTAATACCAACTTTCTATTTACCCACACTCTTTCACAAAGGTTTATAGCACACCTGAAACAATCCCCAAATGTAAGCACATTTATTATTTAGGAAGTCTTCCTCAGATTATAATTTTAGTTCTCCTACTCACTGTAAAAATGTCTGCAAAAGTAAGGAGTAGGGGAGTGAAAAGACAGGAGAAGCATCCCAGAAGAAAAGTCCCATTGGCTCTAGGGCAGACTGAAAAAAATCCTATGAGTGCTTACTTTAAAATTTTTGGACAAAATTGTTTCTTATTTTTCTTGGTTTCATGGATTATTTCTTTTTTAATAAAATATCCTAAACTCCTGAACTTGTTAATTCAGTGTGTTGAGTCTGAATTTTTTAAAAGCAATGCTTTAGGAGAAAAAGGGAGCTTTCTTTATGGAAGACCTTTTTTATTCCTGTAGAAAACAAGAAGAAAGCCCATCTACCCTTGTGCTACCTTGTGCTTCTCCTTGCCTAGTCAACTAATTTTCCACTCTACATTTCCTGGCTCTCTACCAGTTTCTGTTTCTCAGCCATACCTCCCAGGGTGCATTGCTATCTGCCTGACACTGAAGGCATCCGACAGGATCTAGATGTGGGGTGGGACTCATCTCACTAAGAGTCATCTTGTACCTGCTATCCCTTTAAAGGTGATGGAGACAAATAAGCATTTTCAAGGAATAATTTTTTGGTCCTGAAGTCTAAAAAAGTCCATTTAGATGGCTAAACAGGTGTTGCCTTGTTCCCAACTTCTCTCTGTGCTAAAGGATGACATGAGAAGGTGGGAGACCTTATAGTCAACTGCTCCTTCTAGAATACTGGGCAATTGGAAATAGAGGTTGCACATCACCAGTACAGCATCTGTCAAGGTCATCCATGAAACATACTGTTGTTTCGTGGTGGAGACAAAACATTCTTGCCTTTGAGGTGGTCAGGCTGGCACAGTACGCTTTCTGGTCTGCCAGAACTGCTGCTTCACACACTGCTGGAGGACTGAGTGGTCCAGCAACCTGGATCATGATGTTCCAGAGAACAAATTACAGAATAACCTTTTCCAGGTGTAAATTTCTTACTAACTCTTTAAGGACTTAAGTTATGTTTTGGACCAGGAGGCTTTGTAATTCGTACTCAACACTAGTTAAGACTTGCTATAGAAAAGATGATCATATATACCTTTCATAACATATTTAAGACTATACTACTGTATTTATGCATGTATCCATATGACTGTGCCTTGAAAACTGGGATCAGTTTATCTGACCCCTGAGTTACGCCTAATTTATTCCAAAAGAACCAAAGAACCAGAAAAGAATGCACTCCTTCCTTTTATTTTGGTTAGTGTAGAACAGACTATCCAATTACTTGATAATATAGGACAGACTCACTATATTTCAAGCATCAGAGGCCATAATCCACCTCCTTTTATACACTGAGTTTCTCTCCTAGAGCAATAGTTGAATGTGAATTCACCCAGTGTCATTTTCCAGCCAAACCGTAGTTACATCCATAATATCACATGCTTCTTATACTCACATGCCCCCAGCTTTTCCATTCTCCCTCCTAAATGCCTTGCCCTTGTACTTAAACAACTTAATAAGCCCATGTTTTCAGTTGGTTCTGCACTGTAATAAAGGCTATACATTCAAGCTGTTCTAGCTGCTTTCTACTGTAAATGCATTCTTCTTCTTATCTGTGTTATCTATTCATTAAATATGTATCTTTCTACTGGAGTTTTTAATCACCACAGGGATCCATTCCATTTCCATGTGAATGGTTTGTTCTTTTTTTGTGCAAAGAGGAAAACACACTTTTAATGCAGGGAGTACACTACATGTTGTACGACTGATTACGTCTTTCCCCTACCTCACCCTCTTTGTACATAAACGTACTCATGTCACACATTTCAACTGCTGAAAGGACAAAAAGTTCAAAATGGCCAGGAGAAGAGACGCCTAACAGATGCTTTTCCAGTATCTCAACCCTTGCTTCCTTCTCTACCATGAATTAAAATATTAATCATAGCAAGCTCTTTAAATATGAGTGTCTGCATCTAAAAAGAAGTGAATTCAGCATACAAGAAAATAAGGCAACTAGCTGTTGTAGCACAAGTCGGGCATGTGTTATCCACAGCCTGGGATAAAGAAGAGCACCCACATAGCCCTGCTAGTGTACACGTGCCTTGGGTGCTCCTACCCACATCCTTTTGGGCCAGTTTGTCCTGTGCTTAGGGACACCGCCATACTCTTAAATGGTTGGATAGCAAGCTGGACTGCTTTGGGCTGCTTAGATAAAGGTTGGGGCAAGTTTTGCTTGAGCTTAGCCAATATAAAGATGCCATCTGGTCTATGTAACTGCTGTAGGCTCCCTGGGTGGAAACTGGGGTGGGATAAGGCTCTCCAAAGGGTGATAGACTTTGTCCTAAGATGGAGCAAGTGATCTTCTGGAGGTGCTTTTATACGTCAATTGACTAAGACCTCAGCCAGACTATTGGCTGAATGTTAATTTCTGTATAGTTGTGATTAAACAAGATGAATCTGACCTTTGTGTTTTCCTTTACCCCAAGGCTCAGTGAGCCTTACTAAGGGCAATAAGCCCTAGCAGCTAGCAGACCAGCGTTTATGCTGGAGTAAATTCTTGTTAGCCTGAAGCTCTAGTCACCTCTGAGTTCTTGGTTATCTCTTCTCATCATATAAAATCAAAAAACACTGTCCTTTTGGGGATCAACAAACATGTCACAGTAGAGAAAAATAAAACCTCTGCCTCCTCAGAGACTTGGAGAAATTTAAAATGTTTCTTGATGTGGTTTGTTTGTGGGTCACAGCTTTTCTATGGTCCTGATCCAACAACTAAATATGCTTTGTGGCTCTAAGGCTTTCCTAAGCAAATAACTTATTGCTGGGAAAGGAGAGGTTGTATGAAGATAAATGAGATAGGATCTCTGTGGCGTTTAGTCACTGGGTAAAAACTAATACTCCAGGGAAGAGATGTGAAGAAAAAGAAAATTTTCCTTTAGGTATTTTAAGGCTTTTTTAATCTTTGCCTGGATGAAAAGAAAAAGAGCAATGTCCTGATATTCCCTCAGCTCTCACCTCTTCTTTGCATCTGCATTGGAGGCTCGGTGTGACATTCATCTTACTAAATTTTAGCCTTCTGAAAGTTAGGTGTCTGACCTAAGCTTGGCAACTAGTTTCTGTTTGTACAGAGAACTTTCCAAAGGGTTAACCATCCCACCCCAAGCTTCCTCTTAGTTCTGCAGTTTACAGAAACTCACTTGAAAACTGGGAATGTTTGGATTTTGGAACAAATTCAGCCCCTAAGCTGGATGCAGTTTTCTGAGGGTGGGAGGAGTTGAATACCAGGACAAATTCAGGGGATGTAATTGATTTACTTTTTAAAATTAACTCAGATTCTCCCCCCCCCCCCCAAAAAAAAAGGTTTAAAAATTAATTCAGATTCCAGAATAAATTTTAATGCTCAAGTCAATAGAAGATGGGACAGTCTTGGTAGCCTCTTTTGGACATTTCGTGATGCTGCTTATGACATTAAAGTTTTCATCCTAATTCTTTCACATTATGAGCTCTAGAGAATACAAAAAGCTCAGCATTGTCTCCAACACACTTAAAACATTTGCAGTTCATTAGTGTGGTGAGCACCGCAAAAGTTTGTGTTTGTTCATTTAACTAATTTGCAGGACCTTAAATTAAAAAGGTAATTGACTGGAACAATCAAGTTAACTTATTTTTATTTAGAGAAATTAATCAAAATAATCTCTTCTAGCTTTTATTCCATAAAAGCCATAATCTATTGGCTTTAATTAGTAATTAAGATAATACTTTATAACTACCCTTGATGCTTTAGCACTGACAGATTAGTTGGTGGGTAAAAAGAACAGGGAGCATGAAGTTACCCAAAGTTACATCTGAAAAAAAATCTTAATCTAATGATTGCTTGATTTTGGTTTTATTTAACATTTGTTTGAGGGCTCGATTTAACCTTTCTCTATCCGGCATTATTTAACCTTTCACTTTTATGAACAATTAAAGGCAAATGAAAATAATCCTTCCAAAAATAGAAGAATCTACTGAGGCCAAAGGGAACATCATCATTTTGCAAAAGAAAAAAAAATATTTACCTTAAGGCTACTTAAACACTCAATTTACCAAATTACCCCTGTTTAGTGTAATGGAATAAATGGCATGCATAGAGGATTGCTGTTGGCAGGATATCATTAGAGCTAAAAAGGTAATGGGCCCTGAATAATGCCCCGAGGAGCCCTGGATACTGCAAGCTGAAGCTGAGTGACCATCTATCAGAAGTTAGAGGAGAGAACAGACACACAGTCAAAGAAATCCAAAAGCTGAGCTTAAAATTTTGTTGCTTTGCAGTGGAATCTTACCCATGACTTAAAGATAACCATGATATTTTGCTGCTTACTGAAGTCAACAGCGTAGCTTTAGTGAACTCTACGTAGCTTTAGTGGTATGGGATTTAGTGTTGCGGGATGGCAGTATACACAGAAAAGCATTTATGAATGGAATACTTTTCTTCAGCTGTAAATGCTTAGATGTGAGCTGCCTTTTTAGTCAATGGGAAGAAATAAGTATTTCCATAGTGCAATTGATCTCATGTAGGCACCTAAAATAAGTCAGACGATCACCCACCACCACCAAGTGCCTATATCGTTATTGACTTTAAAGTTAGCTGAATGAATCCTAGGCAGCGTGATTATGAAGGGGGAGAAATTTGTCTCAAGGCAGAGGGTCTGAAAAAAGCCTTTGGGCAATATAAGTCTTAGGAACTCAATATTGTGTGGATCTTGTCTTGGACTTGTATGCAGAGGCTGAGTCTATGAATTGTAATGCCTGAATTGGCTGGGTGGGAATGATGATGGGATTGCCTAAAAAAGAACTCTCTGCCTTAGCCTGCAGGACCTCCCTGCCACTTCTCACCTTCTACAGCATGCGGAATATTACTGTCCTGTTGTCACTGAGCTCAGGATTTAGGTGTCATCCTTGACAAGGACTTGTCTATAGGGTAGACATCTTTCTACAGAGTATGTGAAAGACGTGGTCTGTCCCATCCACCTACGCAGCTGAAAGTCTCCACTGGAAACCCGTCATTGCATTTCTCAATTGTTGCAGGATTTTTCTCTCCTGCTCACAAATATAATCTTGCACTGCCAAAATGTAACCAGAAACAGCTTGCAAAGATCATTTTCCTGGCTTTCCATTGGATTATGTCATGTCAGCTTTCATATTCTTTTACTGACTCTTTTACACATTGTGGGTTTGGTTTTGTTTTGGTTTTTGGTTTTTGCTTTGTTGGTTTTTTTTTTTTCTATTTGTGTTTTTTCATTTGGAAAGAGAAATTTAATTACTGCTTCAAGTTTGGCTGCAGTTATAATTAATTTGGGATTTAGCAACAGAATCAGGAAAGAGAAGATGTTCAATTTCATTGAAGGTCTCATTTTATTTTAAGTAAAAATTTATAGAATTTCATGAACTACTCCATCTGATGCAATATGCAATTTTAGGTACTTGTAAAAAACAAGACAAAACAAAACAAAAAAACCCAACAAGTTTGATTCACAACATTGCCATAGAAGTAGGCCATCCTTTTCTACTGAACAAGCGGGAAGGTAGGACATTCACTTTAGATGTGAAAAATCATTTCAGTTCCTCACTTTCACACACAGGGGTTTGAACCCTCATCTTTCCCTTGGTAAGAGAGTGCCTTCATCATCAGGGTGGAACATACCCTGGGGTGGAATGCTTTCAGTCATTCCTGTTGGTGCTATTTCTCTTTGCATAAATAATGAAACATGCACTGGAGCATAGACTGAAACGCAGCTGTCCCACCTCCCAAGTGATCATCCAAACACCAGGACAGAGAGTCCTGAATATTTAAATATTTTAAACAAAGTGCAATCATTCCAATAAAAAAGTATATGGAGTGGTTACCCCAGAATATTATAGAATATTGTGATGAGTGCAGGCTCATATCCACGCAGGTACAGTCAACAAATGAACTAGGTCCTAATTGTTGCTGTATTACATAAAAGACACTGAGAAGCCCTGCTGCTGTTTTGAATCTGGTATTCCTTTTAGCCACAACTGTTCTTAACAGTTTTGGAATAGGCAAAATTCTTCCATTTTTTTTAAGTATTTGAGTATGTAAGTACTTAGTTTTAAGTATTTAAGAATTAAGCCAAAATAATAATATTCCAGATGTATTTCTCATCCCAGATATCACAATTCTTTTATTAATACTTAGATCCTTTATGTACAGTAAGATTGAAAGATCTATTGTTGCTTTGATTTCTTTTTTCCCTTTTTTATGGACTCAGAATGAAACTCACCTCTAGATTTTAAACTCACCTCTAGATCTAGGGTGAAAGAGGAATTTTCTTTTAACCTTCCTCTATGCTCTGGGAAATTGTCCTCATTTTGAGGACTATTGCCTAAAAAAATTCCTCGTTGCCAGAGAGGTATGGGACAAAGCCTTAGACTTTTATATTTCAGGAGCCTGTTATTGCTCTGGGTATTTTACCCCACCTCTTAAGTTTTCTATGAGGTGTCAGAGCATCTTTTGTGATTTGTGATGTGGTTTTCCCTAAGGCGAGGAGGTTCTGTGGAGTTTGGGGAGATGGATTTGTGGGTCTTTTCCAGGTCTATGTTCTCACAGTCATATAAGGGGCACAGTTTGGAGCTGGCTGAGTTTAAAGATCACCCTGCTAAACTCCTCAGCAAGGGATCATGCCAAACACGGCGCAAACACCACGACAAATGACAAAGAGCCCAGCTCCATCACTATGTCCATCATCAGCTGACAGGAGAGGAGCTGGGCCAGGAATGTGGAAGGGAGGGAGAGAGTCAGGCCAAGGCCAGAAATGGGGCCCCGTCAGAGCTCATTAACGTCACAGCGGCTATGAGAAGCAATACGTTATTTAGACAAGCCCTGGGGCTATCCTAATTGACAGAGCTGAGCTCAAAGCCGCCTTTACTCTCTGTCCAGTGGTGTTCAGCATCATTATAAAATTTATCTCTCTTGATACACCCCTGTGAGGAGGGGACTGGCTACCCAGTTTTAAAAACAGGTACAGAAATAGCAAACCATTTGACTTATGACACACAAGACATCTATATCCAAGCCAGCAACTGAATCCAGATCACCTATTTTTTTAGACTAGCATATTTACACCCAAGACCATATTCTCCATATATTAGACATGTTTTAGAAATATTAAGCAAATTAATATTACATGGGTTAGCAACAGATTAACAGAATGATAAAAAAATCAAAAAGCAATCCTGGAGTCTTCACATTCACATTGAGCCTACTTAAATA
Source organism: Haliaeetus albicilla (assembly GCF_947461875.1). NCBI lineage: Eukaryota > Metazoa > Chordata > Aves > Accipitriformes > Accipitridae > Haliaeetus > Haliaeetus albicilla. Next base: position 5,073,335 of record NC_091500.1, on the reverse strand, counting down.
AGTGCTTTGATGATCATCTCTGAACATAAAAAGAATTCAGTTTGCATCCTAAACATAGACATGCAAAATCTACCCTCCTTTCTCTCTTTCTTGCTTAACATTAATAGGTTCTGTTTCTTAAACAGAAATTACTGATTTCATATTCAGACTAAGTTGTCTTCTTTCTAGAGATGTCCCAGATTTCGGATGGAGTGATCAACAAAAATGATAAAGTTAAAAATATTAGTCAGGAAGGGGAAAAAGACTCTTACCACCTTGCAAAAGAGTCACAGCTAGCCAATGCGTAGACTATACACCACTCATTTCCCCTTTAAACAGGATCTAAACCACTGCCAAAGACAAAAATTTAAAAAAAAATTCATTGTGGCATGGTGTTTTTCATAGCTTGCTTTTAAACACATGCTGCTGTACCTCAGAGATTTTTGTCTAAAAGAAAAAGCCAAACCTCATCTAGTCTTTTTCCATCAGTAACTCACAATGTGCTTATTGAATGCTGATCTAGCTGAAAAGGAGAGCTTAGTAGGAGAAAATCTGTGTTTGTGTATATTAAAAGTGAAAGAAAGCAAAATCCTAACCTAAAAACATTCTTTCAAATTTGCAGTCAATAAGTCATGAAAAATCAAAACAAAGCTGCTTCTATAGTTTAAGATGATGTAAAGCCAAACCAGTTTAAGTATTTGGATAGATTTTAAAAGCTGAGTGGTGAAGGCCATCAATGTTAGAAATCAAAGCATGCAAAGAAAAAGAATAATTAAGATCTGAAAGTTCATTTTGGGTTCCCTTAAGGTTAAAAATGCAAAGCTACTTTAAATACAGGTAAAAATATTTGGCAATCTATAAAGGAGATCACAGTGATATTACGTCTGATGAAATAGGTACAGACAACAAACAGACTCTGATGGAAAATGCAGAAAAATTTATAAAAGTCCCTTTTGATGTGAAAGCATCATGACGTGGCACAAAGGCTGGCCCTGCAAGCAAAGAAATAAAATAAATATTAAGCCTTTTGTAAAGCAAATGTGCTGTACAGATAAGAGCATACATGTTATTCTTGTAAGTGTTATGAAAATGAATGAATATAAGGAAGGTGAACTGAAGAAATAAACATAGAAGCAAATATTCTTATACAGGCAGGTCACAGGTTGAAATATAACAAGGTCTACATAACTGTATGGTGGAAAGGCAGATTGGATTGGTCTACATGAATTTCCATCCAATTATCTATCTGTCTTATTTCATAGCTTCTATTATTACAAATAAAGGAAATATTTAAGAAGAACTTTTGAGTCATTGAGCTCTTTCCATACCATACCAAGAGAAAGCCTATTTTCTTTACATTACAAATTGAGAGATTTGACCAAAACATTAAGCAAGCTGCTTAATTTTGATATTTTTGAGCTCTCATTTTGATTTTAGCTTTTTTTTCCCCCTACATTCCATAGCAAAGACCTACTTCAAACAAAAAACCACTATTAAGATCTTCCTTTTATACTTGTTAGAACGGACTATTTTGACATTTCAGAAATATCTTTCAAAGCTCAGGAAGCAGAAATTAATCAAAATCGACCCTTTGTTATAAAGCAGTATTAATGTGATGACCTTCAGGTATTTAAAAACTTTAACGAGAAGAAAATGTCTTTACAAACCTCCCAAGTATCTTATAACATTTGAGCTAAGAGTGATATTTAGGGTCCTGAGATGACTCTCAGTATCCCTGCCTTTCTCATGGCTTGTTGAGAAGGATCTCAAGACTGCAGTCCTACTATCTCTAAATGCACAGTGACTTTTCCTAAACAGCAACCAGTTTGGGGAAATGTCTTTTTTTAGGGTAGTGTTAATAGAACTGAAAGAAAAATGACCTAAAACTGTGAGTTATCATCAGTCAGGAGGATAAAGTTTCCTTTCAGCCAGGATCTCATTGGTGAGGTCACTCACCAGCATACTGGAAACCTGATCAAATCCTTTCTCTGCCTAAAGATATGGACCTTGATCTCAGCAATATGTTTATCAGTGAGTAAGAGACAAATGGGAATTCTTGACTGTGGAGCAATCAAGCACACTTCTCCCAGGGGAGAAAAAGCATCTTGATTTTATGATCTCTCTTTGTGCCAGGTCGAAAGACTTGCTTTATGTCAGTTACAGAGAGAATTTAGCTCCCCTGATTTTTAGCTCAGCATCGTGACCATAGTTTCACTGCAGATCAGGGACAACAAAGTCCCTGAACCTACACAGCGGTCATTGAACCTCCCTCTGAAGGTGCAGTTGACTTTCTAGTAATAAAATCAGCTTCCTATTGTAATGATAGTTTCCTTGGTTTGGTTCCTTGCCCTACCTTCACTCAGGTGGAAAAAGTTATTGCCTACAGATAATCAACTGCAACAAACACTGAATATTCTTCTGTGGGTATTAATTTGGAGATGGCTCTTGGGTTATTGTTGTTCATTGTACTTACAAGACTAAGGTAAAAAATGGACAATTCAGACAAAGAACAGATCAGACTGTGCAAGATGTTGAACTTCGTATTCCAACCTTGAGGAGATTCAAACTTGATCTTCACCTACATCATATTGCCATTCCTTGGAGACTGGAAAATAAGGGTGTGTTTTGATCTGTGTATATCACCCACTTCGGAAATAGCTGGAGCTGTGGGCTGTGTTGACAACCACAGCTATCCTGATGAACCTCTATCTTGAACACCTACAGATGGAATGAACGCCCCTTCAGAGACCCAGGGAAGAAAAAAAACCACTCTGCATTGACAGAGAGGTGGTTGTATGGGGATACAAACCTTGGTTTAAAACACCCAGCAGTGCATCAGTGCTGTGCATTAACTTTCGGGAAGGTTGGGTAGCCAAAATGCCCCATCTACCCTGTGGCACAGAAGCCACCCTGTGTTCAAGAGGTGTTTGTGGTTCCACGTTCTGCTGTTCAGTGCAGCTCTCTTCGTGAGCTTTCTAGCGTTTAGTAAGAGATAACAGATTAAGCCAAGTGCAGAGATAATGAAATATAAATTAGTAGGTTTGCCAGCCTTTATCCACAGCACTGTCAGAGTGTATTATCTGGTATATCTAGTTCAGAGCAGTCAGTTAAATTTCCCCTTATCAGAAACTGAGTGTGAAGTGTGGTAATGTTGCTAAGTGCAGAACAAAAATCTCTCTTTTTTTGCATCCCATGACTGCTCCAGGCAACATTCTTGGAAACCTCTGAGTAGGAAGGAAAAGAAGACCCTGAGATATATACACTGTGACAAGCCAGGAGGCTAAGCTCCACCGGTAAACCGTCCTGTGAGCGGCAGTCGCCTGTGGCTGTGACATTACCACACTTTGCTCAGCTTCAGAAAGGGAAATTTAACTGACGACTGCTATGAACTGAAGCCACAGCCTAAACCAGATAATACACCCTGACAATACTGTCAGGCAAAAAAGGCTGTGTTCCCATTGATTTCATCGCATTGGAGACATATTACCCAGGGCTGTGTATGTTTGAGGGTATATGTGAACACTGGGAATATCAAAGAGAAAGACACACTGATTTGGGCAGAAACAGGCCTTGCAGAGATAAATCCCCAAAGTGCACTGACTGAAATATATATTATTTGGCGAAGCGGGCATGGCAAAGATATTGATTATAATTATAACTTAATCCTCAATCTACATCTGATATACCCTGCTGGGTTTGTTTAAAGGAGTGCAAAGCAGGGAAAATAACATTTCTTGTATCTCTGGGTTGTTTCTGAAGGATTGGAAGTCCAGTTTGTCTGTATTTCCAGCAGGATACAAACATCAATAACAGACAAAACTCCAAAGATTCAGAGCTTGAGTTCAGCTCAGAAAGGATCCAAACTTCTCTTAATCTCTTGGGCCTTGGACTACAGATCCTGCATAGACAGGTTTTGTGATCATATGATAAAGGTAAATATCTAGTGTCACAATATATATTCTAAAAAAATTAAGAAGAGTTTTGACACAAAAGTGGTTCTCATAGTTTAGAACATAGGCCAGCCTCTAATTATTTGGCTTACAAGAAAACTTTTCTGAAGTTAAAGAAAAGTTGGTACTCAGTTCCCATGTTTTTGTTAACATTTCTTAACCTTTACCTAGTACTTGTCCCCTTGCAAATTGTAGACCTCAGTGTCTGTAGCAAAATGCTAGTTCTTAAATTTGTATTACCCTGTTAGCTTACATTTTCCTTAGCTTAAGAAACATAAAAATTCTCATGATCCCTTTTCTCTCTTCTCCTTGTTCTGACCAGAGTTTGGGGGCATAAGTGGGGAAGGAAAGCTGAAAATGTGTGGTGTAGAATCTCAAATAAACTGTTTTGTCATAAAAGTATCAAGGGTTCCAGATGATCAAGTCTTACTATTTCACGGAATCTTGCTCTACAGGTCTGTTGGACTGCTGGTGTCAAATTTTGCTTGAGGACTTAGTTGGGAACTTCTGGGTGGCAGAGTATGAAGCCTTCTGTTTACAGCGATAAGCACATGCAGTTCCCATCCTTCAGCAACAAGATGTATTGCAAAATTGGAATGAGCTTGTCATGAACAGCTGAGTTGCTCCTGAGACTATCAGAAGAAGGTGCGCAAGTCTCATGGCTTTTAATTTGTGCCTAGCAATGTAGGGTATGCTTTGAGAAAGGTAGGGGAGAGGGGAAAGTCATTGCTCAAACAAACTATTATTTATTGCACCTTTTAGAAATAGAGTGTTTATCAAAAATGTAAAGCAGGAAATAACAGACCCCTGACTTCATGTAAAAGATGTATTTGGAATATTTGCAATTAACTCATTCTTCATTTCACTGGTGTGCTATCCAGCTGCATACACTCTTTTTTTCTTATTCTTAAGAATTCGACAACTTCAACCCCAACACTCTGCAAAAGCCATAAATTAGGATCCAAGATGAACTGATGTTTCATTTGAAATGTTTCATGCCGGGTTGCAGCTTCCAAATTAGCATGAAACAGCACCAGAGGAAACAGAGGGATTCTCCTGCATTGTACAAAGAGCTATGTGAACTTTTGAAATGCCTGAGATCTCATTACTGACAACATTTTGACCTCAGAGTTTTCATGTGCTGACCTGGAGGCTGCCTTTGGAAGTAGAAATGCAGATTCCCCATTCAGCATGACCGCACGAGTTTATCAAACCAGATGATTTTTTTCGAATGCAAAGCAACAGTATGTGGCTTCCAAAACTGAGGAAAAGCAATTAAAAAAGATAGATATGAAAGTAGGATGAATAAGTGATCAGCTAGGAAAAAGGCAGACAGAATGCAGTCCTTTCTGGGGTGCTTTTGGTAAGCTTTTATGTTTTGTTGCTAAGCCTGTTGAATCCCATCCAGAGATCTGGGATTAAAAGCTCTACAGAGGCTTAAAGTACCAAACAGAAAGCAGGGAAAGAGCAAGAGCTACTCGTCTTCTGAAGCTCCCTCTTGTTACTCCTGTGACCCAGTTTTATTGGGAATGCTACTCGGCAGCAAAAAGGAAAAAAAAAAAACAACTGAGATAATGTAATAGAGCAAATACTGAGGAAACATTTTCTGTTTAGCTGGAAAAGAAACCAAGTATAACATTCTGGTCCCACTGAAACCAAAAAGAGAGTCACTGTTAATGTCAACAGATCCAGAGGTTCACCACATACAAAACCTTTTTAAAATTTGGATTCATTATTTTAAAAGAGACTTAAAGTTTGGTGAATAGTACTGCATTCTAGCTGTTTGGGCCCCAGGAAAGGCTAAGTAGTCTGGAAATGTTTCTTAGGGCTTCAGATAATTGCATTTCTTTCAAAAGAGAGTCTGGAGACAAGTCCTTTTGTGTCCTGCTATTTAAGGGATGGCAGATTGCACCAGCTAAAAATCTGGCCGCCTGGTCACATTTTTGACCCAATCTCTCTCCATTCAGTTGAAAAGACATGGAATAAGTTCAGGAATTCTGCAGGCATTGAACAAGTGTAGAAACTCTCAGGTAAAGGCAGCAGCAAAGACCTTTCTTTGCAGAGTAAGGATGGAGTCACTGTCGGCACAGCAACAGGTCAGTTTGGACTTGTAATTCAATGCAGATTTTCAGCTTCTTCGCGCTGTGTATAAGACTTGTGAGTTCAACACTTATCACTGATCCCCTTGTTCCTTTGTGGGATTGTTGTATTCCATTGCAACAAAATAATGCTGCGAGCAATTTCTTCTCTCAGTGTCATTTTCGTTTCAGTTTGCTCCGCACTGGAAATTAGCTGGATGGTGTTGTTTAAACTGTTTTTAAAATACATAGTGTAAAAACCTCACCTCCAGACTCCGCAAGACTTCCCTAACCGACTATGACTGAATGGAAAATTCTGCTGCTCTGATTAAACTTATATGTAGAGGTGAATAAAATATAAAAGAGGTCTTGAGCATCATCTTTTATTTAGTGTCTTGTCCGATAAGTATGATCATACTTTTAAGGATCACAGTATATTTTTAGACACCTTGTAAAGCACTCAAGCTTTTGCTTAGAGTACTAAGAGTGTATGGTTTAATAAGCCAGTTGACAGAACATTAGTGACATCAAAGCAATGGAAAAAACTCTGTTTGCTTGCTTTTCCTTTCATCTGACTTTAAAATACAGTGCAATCAACAGGATTAGGAGAGAAAAACACACATACACATGCAAACCAAGTGTCTATGATGAATACTATGTGATGAACTGTTTGAAAATATTGCTTATTTTCAGGAAACCAAGATATTCTTCTCCTTCTGCAAGATTTTATGCAAGCCTACTGTTTCAATCTGCTTGTATGTTGCAGTTTATCATGGGGTTTCTTGGAGATACCAGATTGAGACCATCTGGGTATTGTGTAGACAGTAAAAGTACATGATGCTTCTCCTCCTTTCTGCTATTAACTCCCAGTTTGTCAGGGTTGCTCTTGAAGAGAGAGAATATTCAAGTTTCTATGTCTAATGTCAGGCTATAACCGCAGGAGAGATGGTGGGTGGTTATATCCATCACATTATATCTGACATAGTATACATGGGACACATCTCGCCCAACTTAAAATGTCTGCAGAGCTGGACTCCTACATTACTCAGCAAAGCCAACACAGAGGAATGGGCACTTTTAACGAGTAATTCATCTGACCTCTCAGAGATATTTATTTGGAATGAGCTGCAGTGATTCCTAGAATTTTATTTTTTTTCCTCCACTTTTTCTCTTTCTCCTTTCTTTCTACTGGGAGTTAGAGCATGTTGTTATAGGTATCTGCATTGTACATGATGAAAGTTATACACAAATTTGGTTGTATTTCTACGTATGCTACTCTTGAAGTCTCAGAAATTTTCACATAAGTGATTGTCCTGAGAACCATGTTGTGGCAGATGACACCATGGTACTCTCTTGGTTGGACTGTTCAGTCACCAGAGAAGATCTCATAATACAAAGCCCCAAACCACATCCAGGTGTAGAGAGTTTGAAATACCATCCACTTTGCACATTACCATCTCCTGCTGGCTGCCTAGAACGATTCATTAAAGAGGAAGATTTGCTTTCAGAACATTAGTGGGAACATGAATTTAGCAAAAAGATTACACGTTAGGTAATTTTGTTAGTCACTTCAGCGATAATCTAGTTATGCAAAACCTTTCAGAGGTTGCAATGTTGTTCCTTTGTCCTTTGGGTCTGCAAAGGATGGGGAGAGCAATTTTCTCTCTTACATCATCAAGATTCATGTATTATTGTTTGCTAAGAAGTTATAACACAGGAATGATACATGAACATCCCCATAAATACCTAAATTCCAGATGCCTCTGGTTCCAGATATCAACCATTTAGCGTCATTTCAACTCCACAGCAGTACTGTTACCATTATTTGACTTCACCTTGGACTGGTAAAAAATTGACTTAAATTGTTATAATTTGAGTTATTTATAAAATACTATTTGGTCATTAGCATATGATCATCAGGGCTTTATCTGTAGGTCATGAAGCCTATTGTTAATGGGAGAACAATATCTTTAAAAAAGAGAGCCTTTCCTGTTTACGAATTGTATATCATCTCTGCTTTTCCAATACTTTGCACAAAGTGGTAGAACAGCAGGATTTCCTAATTCACTGGTAAGCCAAGTGCTCATATCTATGTTACTTTCCATATAAAACACATAGAATACACTCAGCTGCGAATGTAAAGCCAAAGCTGAACAGTGAATTCTCCTTAAGGCCTGATTTTCTAGGCAGTTTTTTGCCTATGGAGATGTTTCAGCATTAATTTTGATCATATTCTCTTTCACACCCTCTATCTAAGGTACTAAAAAGGGAATTCACAGGAATTTGTAAGGTGCCATAAGCAATGTTCTCGGAAGTGTAAAAGAAATGAATACGATAATAGCTTTCAAACTAAGTTCTCCTCAATGTGTTTAGTTCACTGGGTGTTAAAGAACATTTAGTAACAGTTTAAACGAGTCAAATGAGGATTCAATCAGAATTCATCAGGTAAGGCGCTATCCAAACTGAACGTTATACCCTCTTTGTGCATGCTGTAAAGGTTTCTCTCCCCTCTTGACCTGTTTGGATGAAAGCTGGCTGGCTTCTTTAAAGCACATTTTTCAGGGACATTTATCAGAGCGCTAGAAAAGATGGGATTGATGCTTTTTCTTCCCCCCCCCCCTTTTTTTTTTCTTTTTTCTTTTTAAGCCTACTGTTTAATATCTCAGCCCACTCTGCATAATGGGAGCTGTCAGGCTTCTGCTGGAAGTTTTTTTCTTAGCAAGGGCAGCACATTGGGCATGTCCACTGCTGGAAGTACTTTTCAAATCAGGTAAATCCTATTCTTTCTGGCATTAAGAAGTTAGTCCCTTTCAGAGGTGGATTAGAGCACATGTTGCACATCCTCCTAGTTCTAGGAGTGTAAGGTCAGGCTCTACAGGAAATGTCATGAGCTGGCTCCAAAGTGTGCACTTTTTTCATCACTCATCCTTTTTATATCATGAGCCCCGTATAGAAAATTCCCATAGAATTTCACTGAAAAAAAAAAATAGAGCTTTTCTCAGGAAGTTTTAAGTGCTTCAGATTGAACAATGAATTTTCTTTCCTCGTAAGATTCGATATAATCTTCCACAAGAAGTTGTTCTCTGTGCTGCTACATATGTTTTCAGAGTGACTTCTATTAAATTTCTAGATGGAAAGTTTCCAAGTGTGGATTTTTTTTGTTTCACTCCTACTTAATACCTTAAGACTGTTGCAGACAAAAACAGCTGGTGTCTGGATGGTCTTACAAAGATGTAAGTATCTCAAGAAGCTATTAATTTAAGGCTAGAGCCATTATTGTATTATAACATATCATATTATTGATAAGTATCTCCCTTCAATAATAGCTAACATGACAGATCTACTGATTAGTCTAATTTACTTGAATATGTTGCACAAACATATTTTGTAAACATATTTATTTGCATATGTTGCCCACAAACAGGGTATTAAAAGAGAGAGAAGGATGGCAAAATGTAGGGTAAGTAACTGGAATTTGTAAGTAGAATGAATGGATGACTTTGCAGCCCTCTTATTTCTTTTTTTTTTTTTTTCCCCCCAACACATGGAAAAATCACAGCTTCAAGTCACGTGCTGGAGGTCTAACCGGGCACACGTGCTCAGGCAACGGGGCACTCCTTGGTTGGAGAAAGCCATCTGGAGCCATATGAGGTAGCCTGTTCCCTGCTGTTGTTACAGTAGTGCAGTCTCTCTCCTAACCTGTGATGCCATGCACGGACGTAGCCGCCCAGTCTGATCTAGAATCTGCAGACAGGGATAACGGGACACGTGAGGTCTTTGAGCACGATAGCTTTTGAGGTCCTGCGTCGCTGTTGTGTATGGTGCTGAACAAGCTGTGGTGGAGCTTGAGGTGAGACCTTCAGGTGGGACCTTCTTATTCAAGGAATACATTCCAGGAATGAGACTTAATACATATGAAAACATCTCAAACTGGTGGGATGCATAGGAGCTCATTATCACTACAAGAAAACTGACAAGCAGTAAATAAAAGTGTCAGATGAAATTTGTTTTGATTATTTAAGGTAAGCAATAAAACTGAACTTCAAGAAGGCTGATAACATGGGTAGGTGGCATTAATTCTTGACACAGGCAGTCTTAGAAGAAATAATTTGAAATATTCATCTAATATATTAGCTACTAAGTCAGCTGTGAAAGGAACACGCCTGCACACTGCAGGATAAAAAATGACACAAACCTGCAATGTGCAAAAGCCAGGAAGCACAAGGAATGAGACGGAAAATATTATGGGAAGAAATGTAATACCATCACTTAGGAACACGTTCTCAGAATTGACCGTCTCAATCATCAAGCAAAGTGTTTTGTTGTTTTGGGCAACTACACCATACCGCAACGTGTGAGGGCCTAAACTGATCAAATTTCATCTTAAAAGCTCAGCATCTAGAGCAGAAAGGATTTTTATGTATTTCATGGCAAATTTCAGTCAGAGCAGGAGGAAGAGTTGATGGTAGAATCCTATACATGATCTTTCCCACTCACTTATGCTGTCAGGTACTTTTTTTTACATAATGTTCTTCTGGGACCATGACTCTTTAGCTACATCTCTTTAAAGTAAACTGAATAGCTGAAAGGGCCTCTCTGATTTCATTTTTTAATGAAACATTTAATCTTAACTTAGGAAGGACAAAACAAAGAAGCTTTAAAGACTTTTCCTGAGTTGTACTTGTGACAGACAGGGAACACATATGACCATACACCAAACACCTGCATATTGTCTGAGTCTGAAAATAACACAAACACCTTTGAACATGTAACAGTTAGTGGAGGGATACAGATGGATAAATACTAAGGCACATCTTGGTAACCTTATAGGTCTTCAGGTTTTATGTGTTCCCTTTGCAATCTATTAGCGATCTGTCTACTAAGATTAAATAAGCTCCTCTAAGGAATTTTCCATAGATTGGTTTGAATGGGGAACTCTGCAATTTGAAATAGATACTGCTTCACTTCAGTTAAAATAAGGTAGCATTTCTACTGAAAACTCAGTTCGAGAAAACCTGTACGTGTATGCCTAAGCTGCAGTTAGGCTGGGCACTCTGGCAAACAAGATGAGGTTGTTGACCTAGGACAAAATACCCTTAATGTGGAGGAGAAAAAAAGCAAACAGGCCATAGACTGCTACTCAACATTTGGGCAAATACTGACAATTTTGCATAGGATTTTAGTCACAGACAGCTCTTACCGTCCACAGGAATTTTCCTCCTGGAGGAAAAATGCAGGACATTTCTGGTTTTATACTGCGGACAATTCTGTTGAACTCAATGAGAATGAATCATGTGTTTTGATAAATTAGAACAGTAGTGGTTTGAAATATGTCACTGTGCTTTGAAATTTTTTTTTTTTTCATGATGATTTAAAAATGCAAGCAAAATTCCTTGGTGTCAGTTATCATTTTGAATGCTCTTCCCTAATTACTCTTATTTTCCAAAGAAAAGAATTCTGGGTTTATTGGTTAGGCTTAGCTACTAGAACACACAAGTTAAGGCAATTTAGTCCTTGCTACTTCCTGTTAATCCAGGGGGTACACTAAAATGTTACCCATTTTTATAAATAAATATATAGCTTCACATACATCTATTCAGCCTTTTCATTACCTTGGAAAAGGGTGAATTAAGTCTGCCTTACTTACTAAGCAGTGACTGACATTTTACTCCCCATTTGTATCAAGTGTGTTTGTATGGATATGGGGATTCAGATGAAAATACACAACATCAACAGTATAGAATTGTTCTCGTTAGTTAAATATCCCCCTCTCTTCCTCCTTCTTCCAGCTGTTTAAATCAACACTGAAAACTGCACTTGGAACAATGCCAGATGACTCTGATGAACAAACGGCAAAATTAAAGTGAAAAATATTTCTTATAAGCTGAAAGAAGAAGTAATTAAGCAAAAAGCTTTCCAAATCACAGAAAGGAAAAATATTTACCTTTGGCAAATTAATAAGTAATTCTACACATGTCATTTTAAAGCCTGAAATTTACATAAACCCTGATGAAATGTTCTTGTTCAGCTTTAGTTAATTTTGACAGTAAAGACAAAGGTGTGTGTTATTTTCTCTGTCAGAGTCACTAGTAATGTGAATACATTAGATAATCTATTGAGCTATACTTTATAAGGTGTAATTTAAAAAAAACTTTAAAAATGTTTTAACAGTTCCCCATTCCGCTCCTGACTAGGTAAGAAGACTGACATGTTAGCTCCAATTTATGAGGATTAGTATTACTCTGCATATTATTTTTTAATTCATTGGAATTACACCATTACATAAGGACAAATGGTTCCTTTAAAATATTTTTTCTTAATCTCTGTATCATCTTAAACAGGAGTTAAATCAGTTTTTATAAATAATGTATGTAAAGTGAAATTTTCATTCTCATTTTCTAAATCTTTAAACCACCACAGCATGAACAGATGTTTGTTCAAAGTGTTTCTAATTTCTTCCATAGAATGGGATCCTATAGTGGAGGCATTAGAAAAACTCCTTTTGGGTTTCGTTTTGTGGCTTTTTTTTATTGTTTAGTTACTTTTAGGACTGCACTTGATTTTGAGAGGCTGTAATATTCTAGTACATATCTTCTTTTCTGATGCTGGCCCAGACGCCCAGCCAGGAGTGGGAGCAAGGAGAGCTCTGGAGAACTCTGAGCCTGAGACTCAGGCAGGACCTGATGCGCTGTGGGATCCTTTCTGGGCTGTGGATTATTTTTGTTCCCTTTCCAGAACAAAGCTGCCCCTTCTCCACTATTCCTTCTCTTTCTTTTTCTTCATTCCCCCTTCTTTTTTTTCCCTTTTAGAGACTCTCTTTCCCAGTCGCCAGTATGATGGGTTTCTGAGACTGAGGGATCATAAACAGAAAATAACAACATCCATACCACAGTCTGCACGTATGGATATTGCAGACAGGTATTATACGGTCTGACCGATTTATTTATGTAGGGCTATTGATTTTCTCCTTCTCTCCATGAACCAGAAGGTGGCATCTGATTACTGGCTTGTAAATTTGCATGTCTTCTATCTTCACTGCGTCGGCCAACTTTAGTGATTTCTTTTCTTTACATATCTATCAACATGAACACAAACAAAAAAATGCCCAGCTGTTTACGTTCTTCAGTCAAACACATATACTTATATATGTTATTGTTAACCAGTTCCATTTATGATAGTAATATTTAACCTTGTATTGAACTGTTTTGTTTTAAGGATCTGAACTCACTGTGCATTTATTGATAGGTTCAGCCGCACAATCCAGGAGCTTGACATTATTATTCCCATTCTCCAGGCTGGAAAATGAAAGGAAAAGAGATCCAAAGGCCTTCAGAGGCAGACAGAAATGTTGTGACAAAGCATGGAATACTTAGAATTTCTTGCTCTCACTCATGGACCTTCAGCTACAAGACCAGTCCAACCAGGTAGCTTATTTTATAAAATCATGCCATTTGTAGACTCCTCTGGGTCACTTTCTCAAGTGTCTGACATCACTTTCTATGGTATTTGATCCTTGGTGAGCAACTAGTATTTGGGATTCAATTCATTCTGATGAAGAGGAGTAAGCATACTGTGTCCCCAATGTAGCTGATCCACAAATGAGATGAGTCGTCTGTCAACCTGCAAATGTTTGGCTCTTTATAACAAAACAGGTCATGTTTTTAACCCTAAAGGTGTCTGATTCAATACCCTTTGTACTGAGTAAAAGATAGTTCTCATACATGACTGTCATAATATCAGAGAGGGGATTTTTGTGAGAGCAAAAATACAAAATGTTGACTTTCCTTTTAAGAAAAAGCTGTGCATAGGTATAAAGAGAGCTCTCCGTGTAGCCTGTTGGGTTGATATGGCAAAGGCTGACAAGACCTACATTTTAAATAGTTTTGGAGGAATTGTGTCACATCATTGATTGCTAATTGTCAGCATTCAGATGCTTGGAACTTTCTAGCCTCAATCATCAGAGGCTGTTTGCTGTTGGATGGTCCTTTCCCTGACAGAAAGGGTTTGCTATAGTTTTTATAGACCACAGGCGAGATCTGCTGGCACAACTTAAGAGGACAAGCTGTACTCTGGACAGCTGGAAATACTAATAGATGATACGTAGACACTCCTGTTTCTCCTTAATCCCACAAGCAGAGAGCTTGAGCCATGCAAGATCCTTTAGAAAAATGCATGGAAAGCTGGACAAAGAGTTTCATGGGTAAGCCAAAAGACCAACGTTCATCTCCGGGGAAGGAGCAGGAATTACTGGTGCAGGTTGTGAATCTGAATATTGCAAGGTGACAGGAACATAGTGAAACAGCAGTCAAGGCTGGAAGATGGGAACTGACAGGAGTGAGCTGTTCAAAATCAAAAAGAATATAGTTAAAGGTGATGGGATACTGATTTATTTAATGCAACAGTAAAGAAACAAGAAGGAATATCTGGGGTGAAAGGGAAGCTGTCTGGGTCAAAATCACACAGGGGAAGAAAGATGAAAGAGATTGGCGCAGTAATTCTTGAAGTCCCTTATAGATTGTCAGGAGGAGCTATGTGAATACAGAGAGATTTTTGTGACGATTTCATACACATAGTGTTTTATATAAACATACATGTACATACACTTGCTGACATAAATACATGTATTTTGCATTGCAGTATGGTTATAAACTATATTATCTATATATTTCCAAGATTAAAATGTTATTATGAACGAAATCATTATGAAGAGGTTTTACCTCCCAGATGAAAGCTGAAGAACAAAAAAACTTACTAATAAGATTGTTACTCCTTTTGCAGCTGGCACATTTCTCTGACAAATTCAATGAGCAAACATGCGGCAGATCAGGTTTGGATTAGGTTTTGCCAAGTAATGATGATATGTAGAAAGCAGAGCTGTTAAGAAAGATATTTTGTACATCTGAGCAAGGAGGACTCATTGCACCTGGGTGGTGGTTGAGGTAAACAATCTGTTACCTTATTACCTTTGTGTTCATCCCATCTTCACAACTTACTCCACTTTTTTCCTTACTTCATATGAATCTTTTCACATTGCTTTCATTTCTTTTCTAGTCATTTGGTCTGATTTTTGCAGTTCTGATTTTATCTTCTGTGAGGCATCCTTCCACATGGGTCAACCTCTTTTAAATCAATTAATATTTCTGATCTTGTGTCTGATTCTGATAAGTAGTTACAGGGGGGGAATAAATGAAAAATGCCATGAAACATAAGATCTAATGGCTTTTCTAGGAAAAGAATCTTCAGTGCATAGAAATGCTCCATTAGAAATTTAGGAAAATAGAAGATTTTTAGACATCAAAACAGTGAAGAACCACCTTCAAACAGGAGAATTAGGAGCAGAAATTACTCTCAGCTCTCAGGATGGAGTTTAATGTGTTTATCAAAATGATTTTCTGATATCAGTGTTTACAGTAATAAAAAAGTAGACTTGGTAATTCAGAAAGACTTTTCTGTCATGAATTTTGCAAAAAGGAGCAGAAAAAGTGAGATTCATCTTGCATCATGTTAAATGTCTACAGGACAAATATCTGCAGGTAAAACCATAGCAGACAGTCAATGGACACAAATGGCCATTTTGGGGGTCTGATGTCATGTCTCTCTTAGAAATCAAATTTTGGAATAAATTGACTATTTGGGAAGGGAAGCTCTACAACTAGCTTAGACATAGGTGTCTGTGTTTGGTTTGGTATCCAAAGATACTACATCGTAAACTAGAGAAATGGGTCTGCTTATGGATTACAAGATAGCTGCCACCACTTTGCAGTTTAAAAAAGAAAGCGTGTGCATGTGTATGTGGATGTGTGTGTATATAAACATATCTGTGTTCATAGATACGTGTGTATAGCTTCTACAGATGAATCCAAGGGCGAAAAATATATATGAGCATGTAACTACTTTGTTACATCCCTTCCACCTTCTGCTACGGCAGTGTTATACAAAGCTTTTATTTACAAAAGGTAGTAATTTTGTTCTAACATGCAGAACACCTGGTTCCCCAGAATATCATTATGGAGAAGGAATGCTTTTATTGTTTTATGATTGTTGCTATCAAAAAACAATAAGAACAGTAAATGTGTTAACTGATATCTAATTGTCTTTCTATGCCTGGTTTGACAGAATAAAACATCAGAACCTTCTGGAAGCAATTAAGGGTATTAATAAAATGGATTTGCTGTGCACATTTACTGCTGATCATAGCACAGAGCACATGAGCACACAGCGTACATGAAAACTACATTATTAAGCTGCATGAAGTGCTCTTACATTTTACCTGGACTTCACTGTTTGCTGTTTTGACCTGGGAAATAAAAACAGAGAAAATGGGAAAACTGGTTCAATCACATAAAGGAATAAAGAATGAAATCACTGGACTCTCTTTCTCAATGGTTTGCAAACCTTGGGCCAAACTTAGTCCTGACGTAAGTTTAGCAAGGCTGATCACAGTAAGGAATCTGGGGTCTATGCTTTCATCTTTGGCCATGTTATTAAGTGTTTTACATTGTTTGGCAGATGGAGCTTATCCGCAGTAACAAGAAATAAGCACGAATTGTCTTTTTTTTATGGTAAGTACAAACACATTTCATTTATAGTGAAGGTTAACAGGTTTACTGAATTGTCTGAAGCACTGAAATGTACTTGCTGGAATATATATAGAAATTCCTGCAGCCCTTACCCAGTCACTTGCCATCCAGCAGTACCCACCTCTGATAGAGGAGCTTCTGCTTAAAGATTTTCTCAGAACAACAGAGGAGCGTGTGTGTTTGGGTGTGTACACGATTGTACAAGTTGAAGAAAGAGGTAGAGCTTTTCTATCCAGAAAAAAAAAACCAGCCTAATTGTGGAAGTTAAACCTACTCCTTTAAAACATTTCCATACCGTGAGCCTTTTACAGCTGCAAATAGATTAAAGGGGTGTTTAAAGGTATAGCATTAAATGAGTACAAATAACTGTTTTACGTAAGTTGCCTGGGGTACATCAGTAGCCTTCTAAATGATCAAAAGGTATAGCTGGAGGCAAGGTCCAAAACCACCTGCTTATATAAAAGACTTTTATATGAGGTAGCTGATATCATACATTTACATTGATCTTCCTTTAAACACTGTAATGAAATCAGCATCAAAATTATGTTAAAGTAATGTTATATCTACCTTAAAGAGACGGGAGCAGGAAAAGTACAGCTCCATCCTTGAATTGCCCCATGTGCAACTGCACTGGGATCATGTATTACACCTGTATGTCTGCGGGTCGGCAGGGCTAAGCTGTCTTAAGCTTTTTTAAACTGATTTTGACATTGATTCAGCAAAGCTCTGAAGAACATACTTCACTTTAAGCACACGAGCAGTTCCACCCAGCTCCGTGGAGGACTTCAGCCCGCCCTCAGCACTTTGCTGAACTGGTTTAGGTCTAGGCATGATTATGGATATTTTTCTGAATAAGACCCAGACCTGATAGAGACACCTTGCCATTATTGCTTTCCTGGACTAGGGTATTTTCAAGCAGAATTAAGAGCAAAAGTTCATTTAGAAACAACTGACATTTTTTTCCTCTAAGTTTGGCACTTCCAAAAATTTCACACTTAATCATGTAAAGTATTTCACAGTTCTTCATATCTTAACAGTGCAAGAAGCTTCACTTTTCTAAGGAAAGATAAATCACGCTAACATCTGCAGCATTATTATTCTCTGTGCATTAATCATGTTATTTTCTCAAGCTTTACCTTTTGAATCAGTTCAACATATCTTGAGATTTGTAATGTACACACTGCTAAGCAAAGGTGGTCCTTGAAAGAATAGTCAGTATTTATGCAATCAGTACCATAAGATACTTCTTAGGCAAGGTAAATATTGTGATATAGCAATAACTGTCTATCAGTCTGGCTATTTGTACTCACTCCTGCTGTAATAAATGGATACTAACAGTATAGCACAAATAGAAAGCGCTATGTGGTTGTGGCTAAAGGTGAGGCAGAAAAAGTAGGAAATAAAATCTGAAGTTGGAATAATTCCTTTTCCTTGAATCCTATGGGATTTGGGGATGGCTCACTGACATGGAAGCATCCACACTAGAGACCTAGTGTGGATCAAGCTAGGAGAGATGAATTTCATCTCATGAGGCCACCACCGGCAAAAAAACAGGACTATCTTTCTGTTGCTTGTCTACCAAGAGAAGTTTTAAACAAGCAACTGACTATAAGTGCTCATGATATGGCTTCTTTAAGTAGTACTTTAATAAAACTGCAGCCCTGCTTCATAGTTTGTAGGATTGGGGGCCAGTCTGTGCCTACAAATCAAGGAGCCAGATATTTATTTCTTACAATATTGCTGAGATGGTGTTTAGCTATTGCAAGTAAAAAATAAAAATGTGAACTCAGACCTGGACCAGATTGATTCTTCTTGCTAAAATATGGCATTGTAACTGATCTTATGTTTCCTCTTTACAAAATAAAATATTTAGTTCACTTTTAACAGGGGGGGGGAAAAGGGAAGAAAAAAAAAAAAGGAACCCAAGGAAAAGTCCTGAAAAGAAACCTGAAAACCTGAAAGGACATTGATCAGCTCCTTCTCCCCCATGAACACATGCACAATAGAAAGCTTTTAAAGTGCCCTTATTGTCAGGATACTGACCTTGTTTAAGAAAGAAAATGACATCTTTGTGTTCTGCATTTATTCCCTAACTGGGTAACTTCCATCCAAAAACGGGGAAAAAAGGAAGAAGAAAAAAAAAAAGCTTTTTTTGAGATTTGTAATACTTAGACATATTGCTTATAAAAAGATGGAAGGTCCCACAATTATGTGCATTACTTTTACAGAGAAAAGTGTTTACAAAGTCTAGGGAAAGGAAAAAAAAATAAAAACCCCACAGTTAACCTCAGGGTTTAAAAGCCTTTTTCAAGATATCATTTTTCTCTCCAAGGTGCTGAGCTGGCGTCGATAAAAGACCTCTCTTTGAGAATAAAATGCAAAAAGTCAAAACAGTTTTCCATTTTAGAGGAAGGCTTTCAGTGTGTTTGCCAACATTTCAATGACTTCTTCCCCTCTCTAGACAGTCAATATAGGAGTACTAACCATATTTTTAAAAAGATTAAAAAAACCAAATTATGTTACTTCGAGCTAGTGTATAAAGACTGCAAAATTCTTGACAAAGTTAGGCTAAAAGACACTAAGATAAAGCCTGTGGGGCAATGACATGGAGATACTTAGACAAGGAGAAACCAAAGGCAAGATGGAGAAGTCTTCTAGACAGCAATGCCAGCTGAACGTGGTGAACGTGGGAAGATGTGAACTTGGCTTGCAATTTTTTCTTCCAAGTTCATAGATCAGTGAGGCTGAGCTGGTGCAGAGTGTAATGCAACCTGCAGGTGAAAGGGCCCGAACAGGTCATTTTGCTAATGAAACTATGAGGGGAACCCATCCACGTCTACCTTGTTAGGTTCAAGCCTGTTTTGAAGCTCATCTCATCTCCAGGCTCTGCGTTAACAAGAGAACAGGCACCGAGCGCAGACACAGCCTGAGCTGTGGAGCAGCCTGGTTTCTTAGGAAAGGCCGTGGGCACATTCAAGCTGTTGGCACACCATGCCACAACATTGCGTCTAGTTGGACTACATGATCATTGCAGGTCCCTTCCAACTGAACTATTCTTCTATTCTATTCTATTCTATTCTATGCTATGCTATGCTATTCTTTCTGTTTTGTTCTGTTCTGTTTTGTTCTATTCTGTTCTATGTTATTCTATGTTATTCTATTCTAGTACAATAAGATCAAGGAGAGGAAGAGGAGGAGGAGGAAATACCCTGTAGCTCTGTCCTCCAGCACCTATACTGAGAACTTTGTAAGCCAACACAGAGGTTTTGGTTACCCCCATATTAATAAAATAAAAAAGGTTAAGGCAGAGTCAACTACTGGCATGTATTTTTTGAAAACTGTAATATGGGCTCTGGCACAGTTTTAGCACCAGCCAGTTAGCACTGACCCAACAGCTCCCAAACATGGACTAAGGGTCTACTCCAGCCACCCAACCCAACAGTGAGTTTGGGTGTTGCCTTCTGTTTGAGGCAGAGAATTACCTGTGTCTTGTGAGGAGCAGCTGGTTAGCAGTACAGATGTGGATCACTTGCCTACACCTGCTCTTGAGCAGAGTCTAGAGATGTAGTTCTTGGAGTCAAAAGGCTTGATCTGGGCTTTATCGGGACACTGCAATTACATGTTGTCCCATTCTCCAGGCAAGGAGGAAGTAGTGTTTTGTTCCTTCAGGTGAACAAAGGTCAGTATTGGCAATTTTGAGCCTGACTACAGAAAAGAACTTCAGAGTCCAGAGCATTATTTTATTTTTTTAATATTTCCTTTCTTCTCTTCTTTTTATTATAGGTCCTATTTGGATGGGATCAGAGAGCAGTCCTCTCATTTATTCATTTTCCTCTAATTCTCTACTTTCACCACCTAGCAGTGATTTTCTTTCTTTCTTGTCCTTTTCCCTTGGAAAGGCTTCTTCCAAAAAAAACAGGCTGTGAACAGTCAAGTTCTTGGGGAATTTGGGGTTTGCTTTTAGTGGTTTACCAAGTTGTCCATAGCACGCACTTAATAAAACTGCTTTGGTACGTATGAGGCAGAGGACTGTGTTCACATTGCTTGTGTTATCTGATGGTGCTTCCCCAATAGCAAAAAGGCACTAAAACCAACCCACAATACATTAATAAATGAATAAATACAAGCTAAATAAATGCAACTTGTTTCCAAACCAGCAGTTATTGGAACAGGCATGTTCTGAGCATTGTTCTGATTGCTAAAACCTTAATTCAGAAGTTTGGCTAGAAATCTGTGGCATACAAAAGGCAAACAGAAAAATAAAAAGATCAGGCACTGAGATAATTTCATGCTCTCAGATAATTAATTTAATTTAATAAAGGTACACAAATATATATCAATCCCCAATGGCCCTTTCCTAGACACTAGCAAGCAGATTCTTTCTAAGCATCTTGTAGTTTTTAGGAAATGTCTGCGAGGGATGCATCTGTTTCTAATTCACCATCAGATTTCTATAAAAATGACTAAGATTAAAATAGAGTGCAACTCATTAAAACTCAGGGATAAATTAAAAGAGCCTGAATGAAAAGCTCCCTTATAACAAAATACAAAGAACTAGGGAGCACAGTGTTTCTTTGAAGTATGTGTGTTGGTGGAGAGACCGCTCTGCATAGGACAATGAATTTTCAACTCCTGAATCTGCAGTTACTCCTTACCGAGAGGCACATGAACTGGAATAGCAACTGTTGGAGATGGTCACATGAAGAATGTTGAGCCAGCAAGTGTCATCTATCATCTTTCTGCCAATGAATGCTGAATTCACCATCTCCCTTTGTGATACAGGGTAGAGGAGACCAAAGTAAATACCTGTTGTCAACACCTGGAACTAAAAAGACCACCTGCCAGGATTGATTGGCATGACTCGCCTTTAACAAAAGCTGCCTCAAAAAGACTACAGGACAGAGACAGGCAGGCAGAGTTCAGAAGGAACTTAAATAGCACCACACACTCCCCAGGACAGCTTTATCAGAATGCTGCTCAAAGCCACCTCCCCTTGCTTTTTAATTCACAAGTTACTGAAGTCTTCAGAAGTGGAAAAAGAAAGGAAAAGAAGAAAGGAAATAGTTTTCCCTCTGCTTTCTCCAAGAATAACACACTGTCTAGTTGGCTTTGGTTAAGGGTAGTGATAGCTGTAATTTCAGAATCATGATTTAGTTCTATTGTCTGGCCAAACTGCTAGATATTTCACACAAACATGGGCTTGGGTTGAAGAGTACAGTGTCTAGAAAAATATGTTGTATTTAGTGGTCTGACAGTCTTGCAGAGGTCATGTCCTTGACTAGATTTTTTTCCCCAAACTTGAAGATGTTTCTGCCAAAAGAAACACACCAGGAGATTCTACTTTTCAACAGGAGACCGGCTACCCGTTCCACTGTCCTGTATGTTGTCATCTGCAAGAGAGCAAGATAACAAGGTAACTTACAGCCTGGTATCACCTGCCTCCCACTGAGGTGTTTCTCAGACTACCACAACTCCAGCTCATGACCCTGCTGCACGCCATTTGAAATCTGCTCACAACATATCTTTGACACTCATGCCACAGCTTGCTGAACCCTGAAATATCATGAAATCTGTGTATGGCAGTAAGTGCATCAAGGACATCAAATTCAATTTCCTACTTGCTGCAACCTGGCATTAGCTGTATTTCTGAAAACTGCTGCCATGTACTAACAGTAGCTATTTTTACATTCTTAGCCCTGATGCAAATAATGAAGTAAAGGGATGGAGCGTCTGTATTGGGATTGCTGAAACTGAAAAGAACAAGAGCTACTGATGAAGTAAAGAGGTTTTGATAAACGTTCTCATAATGTCAAGTTGTTGGATAACTAATGTGGAAAGATGCATCTGCAGATGAATATGATACTGTCTACTGACTGCCGAAAACCATAATGATGAGATACTTGAGTCTTTATCCAACAGTGACAAAATAAACTTGGGGGCGCCAGTAAACAAGTCCAGCAAGTAACAAACAGACATTGGAGCTCTAGGACTTCCTCATGATGGTGTCACAAGAGCATAAAACTACTCTAAAGTGTCCAATGCTCATCCTTTCTTGCGTGGAAAGGAAAATGAGACAAGCTGAGAAGGAGATAGAATTGCAGGAAAAGGACAAGGATATCTCCTTTTGCAGGAGTGTGGTGTTGTCCTGTGTTTGGTTTGTTAAGATTAGAACAGTCATAAATGGATCTGTGATGTGCTGGACCTGGATTTGTTAATTTAAAATGAGTCATGGGATGACATCTTATGGATTGGAATAACCAAAAAGTGTACAGAAGTGTGGCTAAGGAAAAACTACTATTAAAGCTGTTTTTTAATAAGATTTCAGAGAACACATATCTCAGTTTCCTTAATTTACTGATTCAATGCTTCTTTCAATGTTTATCCTACTAAGATTGTGTAACAGACTTCTACAGAACCTGACCCAGAGCTCACTGACATCGATGGAAACCTCCCATTGAAAGAGGGACTGCATTATATTTCTTCTTTTAAATACTTTGTACAGGAAGGCAATTACTGTATAAATATGTTGGTTTAGCTGGATTGCAGGTGGCTGGGAAAACAATTAAAACTCAAAAAAAAAAAAAAGTTAAACAATGGGTGGAGAGAAAGAATTTCCCAATGAACACTGATGTCCCCCATTGAGATGCAGATGTCTGCTGGCCATTGTGACATCCATCACCTGGTTTTTATGTTGTCAGGAGCACGTCATGTAATCTTATGTGTCATTTAGACACAGTTAGGACCTTACTTCAGTGATGCAGCCTAAGGAAAGGTGCTATTGGCTCTTACATTTCGTGTAATAAGCTTCATTGTGTAATCAAGTGGTGCTGTGGGAAATGCCTGGTAGGGCCTTGGTTTTCCTGAACTGATCATGACCACCTAGACTAATTTTAAAAAAAAGGCTCAGGTTCAAGATGAAGATATCCATTCCACTCAGTCACTTGAGGGACTTATATTGCTGAGCTTGCGCAGAATCAAGCCTCTTGCTAAGATTGCAATGAATTCAATTTAAAAAAAATATACAGGTTAAAAATATTTGGCATAACAGCCCAGTGGTTAGATTAGTCATGCAGAAGGCAGAAGACCTTGTTTGTAGGCTTTGCTTGAGAGGCAGGGTGGTTATGACAACAGTTTCCACATCCAGCCAGAATTTTCTCATTATTGTGATATTCTATAGATAGATCTCTACATGTTTTCTACAGCGCCACTGCTCAAGACTGGGAAGATTCATGGGGCCATAAGGAGAGAACACGGATATGTGCAGTTCAGGCATTTGGCTGGAAGTAGGAAGCTTTGGTTTCTTCTTTTTGCAAAGTTTATGGTTTGTAGAAAATAACTATCTAATGCTAAAGAAATGTCTTTTTTTTTAATATCTTCCATCTGGCTCAGAAATCTTACATCATAAGTATGAACACTTAATTGTGCCTCCTCCCACCTAACTAAAAAAAAAAAATAATCAGGATTTTACCTGCTCACTTCAACACCCTAATCCCTGTGTCAAACATCTTAGTTCACGGGTGAAAAACTAGGAATTAATTTCCTTCCCTGCAGCCTTTGCATCCCAAAGCTGTTTGGCTTACAAAGTTTTGGGGAACAGATATTTTTTTTTTTAGGTGTTTTTTGAGCCAAATACATGCAGTAAGTAAGTGTAATACGCTGAGGGAAATGTTATTAATATGACCAGGACAGGTTACTGATATCTATATAAGCTACTATTTATTTTTAAGAGTAATTTTGGCTTTTTTTCTCCCAATCTGTGTGTTTTTTTCCTCTTTAAAACAATTTGAATTTCCAAGCAAATACTTTCAGTGTTTCTGAGCAAGGGAATTTTATTTTTATCAAATCCTAAGATTTATTTGCAAACCTACAGTATCTAGCAACCATTTTTATTATTATTCTTTTTTGTACTTACATCCAGAACTGAGAAATACACTGAACACCAATGGGTATGTTTTATGGATCTCCACAAAAAAAAAAAAAAAAAAAAGAGAGAGAGAGAAGGGAAAAAAAAGGCATAAGATAGAGCCCCAGCGAAAGCAATGAAAACATTTTCCTTTCAAAGCTTTTATTTGGTTGCTAGGAAAATATTTATGAAAAGCAGTTTAATGCATTTGCTGAAAATTAACACGGAGATGCATTTGCAGCTAATTAACCTATTCTCAAAGAAAGCAATTGGGAAATGCTTGATTAATGTTTAAGGCATAAGATACACACAAAAAATGTAGGCAAAACTTCATCATGGCACCCAGGAGACCACTGTGTGACACAATCTAGAGTCTGTGTGTAGCTCACTCTCCACAGGAACTAATTTTGAAGCGCCAGAATGCTGTGAATTGTCTGTAAAACACTGTAGAAGAAACTCAGCATAGAACAGAAGGCATGCTTTCCTTAGGAAGAATGCTGATAAAATTTTAATGAAGTAACATGTTGTCATGGGGATTTGTTGCTATTCATTAATTCATTGTGCTTTTCCCCTATAGTTTTGCTGAAGTTGAGTGACAAATTGTCAAGTAGCAGTCTTAGAGGTTTAAAGTTTCTCATTGATAATCTAACTTTCCTGCAAATTGTTTTAAAGGATGCGATGTTTATGGAATAAGCCTTCTGAGGTATTAGAGAGTTAGACTCATCGGCGTGGGAGACTCAAGGCATGGGCTGTGTTTGCCATCTTCCCTCGACCACCTCACTAGCAATCTGACTGTAATCTCCACCTCTCAGACACAAGTCCTAAAATGTCTGAATATCTTCAGACATGCTCGTATTAGCAGCATGCCCATCTTTTAAAAAACGAAACAACTGACCTGCAAAATGTACGTCCTTTCCCACTGGGGGTGGGATGAAGAGACTGGCTTGAAGCCTGGGATGGGTATTGCTGCTCCCCATCACTGGTATAAAATAAGTTTATCCTGTGGTCTAGGCACTTGGGTGTGAGATCTATGGTGATTCTGCTGCAGTTGGCTTGCATAAGGGAATTATCAAAATTACTCCCATCAGGTTGGTGAGCGGCTATGGGAATCTACATTTACAAGAAGGCAAGTATATAAACCAGCCAAAAAAGGTTTCCTGGATGGACATTTCAACAACAGCTGGGATCAAATTCAGATTATAAAATGGTGAGATACATGGAGGAAAAAGAAATTTAGTGGCCTTCATCTGGGGAGACACATTGACTCATTCATGGCTTTGGCTTTTGGGAGCTGAGTGTTATTTCCTTATGCAATGTACGTTTCCACATCAGAGTATGCCTTCTGTCTTAAGCTTTGCAAATATTCAGCCCCAGCACAGACTTTTTTAGTGTTTGATGGCAAGATAATGTTTCTATATATAAGAAGTTACTCTAAACTACCTGAATGCTATGGAGAATGACAAGAACTAGATGCTTCAGCTGGTTTAAGTTGGATCAGTTGTTTCTCATTTGGGCTATTCCATAGGTCTGGGTTTTTTTCTGTGTAGGGCAAATACTTTCAAGGTTTTCAGAAATAAGAGATGGTTTAAATTTTGCACAGTGAAGTGATATTCGCATAGCAACACATTGCTAAAGTACAATATTTTCCTGGGCTGGCCTCCAGCTGTTTTCCAGATTTGATGACAATACTGCAATTGAAATAGCTAGGGTCTAACATCACACATGATCATGAAAAGTCCTGGGCTCCTGATTTTAATTCCCCACTAGTACAGCTAAGAATGAAGGTGGTGATTTTAAACAGACACTTTGAGGCATCTCTGTTTTCCCAGGCTTCCGTAAATGTGAGCAGTGGACATACATATTTCAGTCACGTAGGGGATATGTAGGAGACAAAATTATTTGATGATTAGCATGATCTACTATGACCTGCTACATTCAGTTTTTCTAATGGTAGCACCCATGGTTTTGAAACAACACCTGTGACTGGAAGAACTTTCCCTTCCAAGGATCACCATAAATTTCTCCTTTCCATTTCCATGCCAGTGTCCAGAATAAACCTTTCCAACCACCACAAACTGGAGCTCTAAATTGTTCAGTCTCCTAGAAGGAGTCTTAAAACAATCCCTTAACGTTCTAAATTTCATATTAGCTGTGTTTTATCAGAGTTCATCCCAATACTGTGTTGGCTGACCTATTTGCACACAATTTTGCTGGAAATGAGAAAACGGAGTATATCAGTTTAAAAGAAGTTATCTCAATGGTGACAAATCCCTGCTGACTGAATTTACCTATCTCACACCCGGTGCTTTTCTGAAGAGCTGTCAGGTGGTAGAAAATTTGAACTAATTACTGCTGGGGCTGTACCACACCTAAACTAAGAAACTAAGGGTGTAAGAGACTCTCATTGGTACCCATGTCATCATCCAGCCTTTCTGGTCATGCTGTGGCTTACTTGGCAACAGGATGAGTCCAGAGATTTAGTTTGTCTCTATTCCTTTCATTTCTTCTGATGTATTTTCTCACTTGAACATAGTTAGAGTAAACCTATGATTGAGAAACAATAGGAAAAAACAGAAATGAAAAAAACAAAATTATAGCTCTAATTATGAGGACTTCAAGAGCCAAAAATTTGGACTCTCTGTTGGTTTAATTGGTGCAATCATAGATCAGTGTAACTTTACACCAAGTGAGAATCCAGGGCAGAGCCTGCTTTGTTAGTATTAAGTGGGGAGTTAAGCCAAATTATCCTGATACACACTGGATCAGGATCAAGCCTCCTGTGATCCTCCACCTAGCTTTTCTTTGCTGTCTAGCCTTCTTCATCTAAATCCCCTTTTAAACACACTTGCCTTTCATTTCCGTAGGACCTTAGCATAATTTGCACTTTAATTCTACCTTTTGCTAAATGATCTTAATGTCCTTTACAGGCATTAATTGATTAAGGCTCTGTCTGCTCTTAAGAGTGGATGCTTTTATCCTCAGTTTATCCAGGGGGATATTGAAACATATCCAAGTCAAGTAACAAGCTCAAGGTCACAGGAGGGGAGTGAAAGAAACTGGGAATCGAACCTCCACGCCTGGATCTGCGGGGCTGCAATCTCTGCACTCAATTGTACTCATCATCCTGTGTGTGCATGCCGGTCTGGATCCGGCAAGTTTTAGTGAAACCTTGCAGTGAACTATAATTAATTTGTTACGAATGCCTATAAATAAAATAAATGCTGAAATGATCCACACTTCTCTGTTGTCAAAAGCATCCCCATCTCTCACAATCCCTACTCACTGGCTGCTGACATTATTTCTTGGTTATTGGATGACAGTTCAGTGCCTTGAGTGTTCCTCTCGCTGTAGGGTTAGTAGGATAATTGACAAACCACAGGGACCAGATCCCTGGATGAGGATGACCGGACTGTCAAAACAGCCATGACAAACTCTCACATCAACTTCTACTCCAAGTCAAGTCTATGAGGAAAAAATGCACCTTGGCAGGGCCAGAAGGGAAGTCTTTAGTTTAAATCTTTTCCCACTGCACAAAAAGCTACAGCAGGGGGAGGAGAGAGCATGGATCTTTCTGTTTAATTCATAGAAAACTCTGTTACAGCAAGTCACAATTAATTAGAGTACTTGAGTAAACATTTTGGGGTCCTATTGTCTTTGCTTAATGTGTTTACTGGAATGCATGACAGATGTCACTTCTGTTTCTTATTAGAGACTGACAAATGACTGTATAGTCTCTGCATATGAATACGTGGAGGGAGTGCAGCCCTCGTGAACACACACACACACACATATCGACTTACTTTTGTGAATTTAATATTAGCATCTAAAAGTTGTGGGTATTATTTGAATTAATTAGTGTTTACACAAGAACTTTAGCAATTTAGAGCATTATAGAAAGATCTTTATTAGTATTACTGGATAATATCTTCGGGGGGGGTTGCATTTAAATTTTAAAAAGAACACTTGAAACAATAGTCAAATCATTTGCTTTACTTCATGTCACTTTTAACATTTCTCTTAGACTTTCAGAAATTCAGTCACACATCTTTGAAATGACAGCTAGAGTGGCATCTGTTTATAGAAAAAGAGAAGTGTTCTGTATGAAAATCTATATTGCAAAATGTTAAAAGAAAACTAAAATGCAAATACAGAAGAAGGTTATTTACTTAGTTCTGCAACTAACACATGGGATTGGGACACCTAGGATTAGAAATATTCAGTTATTTTTAAAATATAAAACTTAAAAATTGTTCTGCATGCACCACTTGGGCTTTGGGGTATGATCAAACGGTTTTAGAATAGTTAATAAGTTTGTTTGGTTTGGGTCTTTTTTTTATTGAGAGTCACATTTAAGAAAGAAAAGTGAAATTAGAAAAGAAGATTCCACAAGCACTTCTTTACTTAATGTCACAGAATGCAAAAGAACAGCTATAGTATTGAGGATGAGAAACCAAAGATAAACGTAGGAGGAAATGACATTTTCTGCATGAAAAATAAAATTACGATTTAGGTTTTCATTTCACAGAATTTTGTGGTTTGTTTTATTTTTTTCTCTGCTAAGCAACAGTGTTTCCTGATGGGAGGAAAAGAATTACCTCCTGAAGCTGACTGTTGTTCATTCAGATGTGAAATGCCCTCAGATTTCTGGAGGCACATATTTTTAATTTAAGGTTTCTCTAATTTTTTATATTTTTTTAGCTGCACAGTACAGTCCAGTTATGGAACTCGTTAAAGATGGTTCCTGTTCTGTCCTTTGATTAAAGAAGGTACATAGGCATGTGCACAGTCAGGTTTATTCATGTAATTACAGAAAAATCTGCAAAGAAAAAACAGAATTGGATTTTTTTTTTTTTCCTCTTGGTGCGTAAAGTGAACATCAAATACATCTAGACCTTTTTAAAAATTTCCTGATATATGGCCAAATGACTCTTCAGCTGCTGATACGACTTTGGAAAGAAAACCAGTATGAGCGACACGAGTTACACCATCTTCTAGAATCACTTTTAACAGTCCTGAGATGAATGAAATTTCATTAGCTTCAGGGAAAGTTTGCTGAAGTCCTGCGTTGTAAGAGTAGAGTCTCCTTTGCTGAGAGAGCCAAATAAAAAGTTTATTTTTGGCCTTAGGCCAGTCCTGCTTATTACCCGTGAAACTCAGTATCAGTGGGAGGTTTGAACAAAACCTCATTTCTTTGTCCAGCCTGCTGGTTCCTTTACTAACATGGTTCTTCTCGGTGTCATAAAGTAAATTTGGCAGTAGGGGAGAGGAGTCAGCAACCTGTAGTCGTGGTTTTACACTATGCCAGCTGGATGCTTGCTTAAAGCAGGCATTAAGAGATGTTATCACAATATGTCTCTATCACTTTCCAGATTAGAATTGTTTCAGAATTAAGATTCAAAACGTTAAAGCAAGCTGGAATTATTCAGGACTTTGCAGGTTTGCATGTATCAGCCTCTAAAGGGTTTGCAATGGGAAGCAACCTAACAGCAGGAAAGGGCAAGACTGGAGAGCAGATTTGGGGAAAGCTGAAGCAAAGATAACGCAACAGTCTAAGTGGAATGAAACGCCAAGGTAAAGCAAAACCTGACCTCTGACCGTGACACTTAGCCCAGATTTGTTTTTCAGTTCCAGGAAAAAACATGTAATTACCTGGAAACTTACTTTTCCTGCTTATTATTATGTGCCTTCACATTTTCTGATGTCAACAACACCCCCCGTGGACACATCTCAATGGTGCGAGTATGTTTCTAGCCTGATTATATACAAAAAGGTCCTGAAACTTTGTAAGGAAGCCTATTCTTATTACATTTTCAGGCATAATTGGAGGGAAGGGAAATTAGAGGCATTCTCCTCCTCCAACAAAATCATAGATATTTTGGTTACCTGATATGTTAAAAATGCACCATATCAAAATTAAAATGTTACGCAGTTTTGGTTTAAAACAAAGTCATTCCAAGTGAAAAATCTGGAAGTTTCCTTTTGGAGATGATGACTTGAAATGTATCATTGTTTTTCCAAACACTTTTTTTTTTTCTTTCTGCACAAAATAAATCTGTGAAACTGAATTAAATTCATAAGACCTTTTGGTAATACTAACTCCATTTCTCACAACTCCACTGTAATATGAGATATTCAAAAATATTTACAGCAGGAAACTTAAAATATCACAAAGCATGTTCCAAAGGGATAATTTGAGCTTTGTAGCTGGCTTCTATACTCTGATTCAACATTTCTGATTTAAGTAATTGTATATGATTGGAAAAATGATAGTGCTGCCAAATTCGTGTGGGATACAAGCAAATTTGCCACATAAAAGAATGACATTATTCAACATGGCAGAAACTGCGGAGCTAGAGTTAGAATAATTTTTCTGTTAAATGCTACAAGCTTGTCCTGGTTAAGGCTTCCTCCAATATAGTAGAATTGAAAATATTATGCTAGAAGCAATTTTTTGCCTGTTTTATTTCTTGCTTATATTTTCGCAGCAGTGTTCTTCACTACTGAGTTTCTAATATTACCTTCTATTAAAACCCAAATTATAGCTCTCCATGTTGGACTTCAGACAATGATATCACATATTCCTGACCCTTCTTGTGTTTTATGCAATTAGCAGCACATTTAGAGACTTACCTGGTAGCTGTCAAGGAACATCAAGCTGGTGGAATTGCAGACACCCTTAATTCAGGAATTGATGAACCTGCTGTTAATAACAGTCAGTAGTAACAACCCACCTCAGCATTAGCTCACTTACCAGTGCATTACACGGGAGGAATGTAAAATACCAAAGCAACACCAGAATTTCCTCCTTCAACAAAGACCTTACAGCATTGAAAGGAGGTGACCTTCCTCGACTTTTTGGTAAGAGAAAATGACTGGGACCTCTGAAAGCAGAAGTCAAGTCAGTGCAGTGCTAAGAATACTAGGGAGTAATCAATTGGATAATTTTCTGAAGAAGGTCTAAATAAGAATAAATATTTACCATGTTCAAAATATAAACACACCCACCTAAAGAAACCTACATGGATGTTATGAAGAAACAAGGCTGAGCCCTCATATGGTATAAATCTGGATAGCATTAATTAATTTTGTGTTTCTGGAAGGAAGGAAAGAAAGAAGGAAGAAATATTTTGTATGAAAATTATTTTCTGTTTATAAAAGCAGTTCTGTGTTTTTGGAAATTTAACCTGAAATTAGGATCACTTTTTCATGGCATGACGTGGATTTTTAATCAAGAGCAGATATTGAAGGGAAGTTAGTTGAAAGCATTTGACCCAACTTCTATAACCCTCCTTGTCCCATCTGAACTGAAATATATATAGCTGAATGAGGCTGAAGGTGGCTCAAGGTATGATTTGTAACCAATGAGTAACCTGTCCATATCCACTGGCTGATTCAAATAGGTGTATAAACTTGAAACTACCTATAGCTAAAGGACCTTTTAGCTCAGACAATGAAGAATCCAGTTTTTATTCGGTAGCGGTTCAAGATAAATTGTGAGGTCAGCAGTGTTTCTGCATCTGGTCTTCATTTGGTGAGGCCAGGTCCATAAGCTTGAACTGTTAAAATCAGAGATCATGTTTTCTTTTCAGCATCTTAGAAGCAGGATCAGAATTATGCAGAGAAAAAAAAAATAATTACACAAATTACATGTACTTATTAACCAACAATATATGTGTTTTTAAAGGAATTTAAAAAAACCCACAAATTCCAGCTCAAGATTCAAGCAGAAGTTTCTGGCTCTGATTCCAGCATTTGTTGAGATCTGTCAAGAAGCCAAAATGGGATGAATGAAGAGGTGCCCCATTAAGTTCCCACTGGTAGCCCATAAGGTCCTGTCTGCAGCCTGGGTACTGCAGGCAGCCCTTTGGCAGCATTGCACGGGATCTCGGGGACCTCGTCTAGCAGAAGCCAGTAGAAATTTTCCATTAGAAGTCAATTACTTCTAATAGAATTAATTATGCTGGATATGTAAACTGCCAGCCCAACAGGGAGTTGGAGCAAACGCTTACCTTCCTGCAGAGTCCAGGTCAGTTGAAGTAATTTGCTAGCTACCTCAGGTTTAAAACCATGTGAATTCAAGGTCAGATGGGGACATCTGTCTGAATCTGCTTCTGCTCCTTGATTCCATTTCTTAGGTATATCAACCACGCATTTTCTGGATCACTTGTGATTCTTGCACTCAGTGTATAGCTGATATAAATCATACCTTGTGTGATACTGGAAGGAAAGTGGTAAATGTGCATGTGTTTTCCTGCTTATGTTTTTGCTGTCTCAGCCACACTCATTCTGGTGTTTTCCACTCTTTACTGAGCCTGGAGAGAAGTCAGCCTAAGAAACTAGTTAGCTTTTTGAGATCTTTTTGCACAAAGGCAAGTTGTCACCTTGCTGCACCTTCTGCCAGTGACTTCAAACCAATGGTACTTAAACTGTTTTTACTGTTGAGATTGGCTTGTTTATTACGAGGCTGAGGAATCATTTGGAAACACCTCGTAATGGTGAAGTAATATTTACTGTTAAGGATGGTGCAGTAAATTAAAAGGGTATCTATCATTTGGAATAGCACCAACACTGGCATTTTCCTTTTCTGAAAGATTTCCTTCTCTGCTGTTCCTCCTGCTAAGTGTCTGCAATGTGTCTCAGTGAAGGACTCCACAAATGCACAGGTTATCTCACTGCTTTCAGCAGAATTATTTTTATTCAGAAGAATCATTTGCAGCAGTAAAGTCTGAGTGTCACTTACAAGGAAATCCAGTCATAATTAAAAGGTACATGAAATTAAAACTTAAATCAGAAAGTACCACAAAGAAAAAAAAATCTAGCTGTGATCTAGCTGTTTGAGCAATTTGTACCTATTTATATCTAACTACAGTTCTACAAATTTTTATGTATATGTCACTAAGCAGTTAATAATTAAGACACATGCAGACACCTATAATATAAACCATTTTTGCTTGCTATTGTTTGTGCTGTATGTTCATGAGCTTTAGTTATGTTTTGAACAACCAGTGAGTTAAAATTGCAAATACCTACAGATCTGAGTCTGCCTTGAGCAGCCTTTTTGGTTCTGATTCCTGACCTACTTTAGAGATTTTATTTATTTTTTTTGCTGAAGGTAGCACCCAGCTTTTCAAAAAAAGAAATGCTGAGCTAGAGAAATATTTCTAAACAATAACTTAGTTTGAGAGCAGTCAGTAACTGTAGACTATGTAAATTCTGGGAATGAAGGATTATATCAAACCAAGGACCAACAATGTTGTTTCTCTAGGTAAATATACAATGACTTGAACTGAATTGTATGGGGAGAAATGCAGGGAATAGAGGAGGAAGGAAAGGATCAGAACAGGAGAGCAGTAGCTCACCCACTGCACGTTGCCATATATATGTCCTGACTCGTGTGATGCCAACACAGCCACAAGTCTCAGTTTCCATAACAGCCACTGCAGCTAATGAAAGACAAAGGGTGGATGACGAGGGCATTAGAAGACAAAGCATGAAATCCAAATCTGTGTCCCAAGACATCGTTAACTTGCTTTGCAATCTTAACGGATGCTGGGTGCTTTTATTACCACCCGGAGATGTATCTGTCTTTCCCATCCTTTTAGTCAAATAATGATGTCTAAATTTTCTAGTTATTGTATATAGCACAGGAGAAACTTATTCTTTGAGTGTACCATAATAAAAAAAGATTTTTTTTTAATGTGATGCAGGCGCTGCCTTTGCTGTATGTC
The DNA here is from genome assembly GCF_947461875.1 of Haliaeetus albicilla. NCBI lineage: Eukaryota > Metazoa > Chordata > Aves > Accipitriformes > Accipitridae > Haliaeetus > Haliaeetus albicilla. The sequence goes on along the minus strand of NC_091500.1, from coordinate 5,039,117 downwards.
CAGAGAAATCACATTATGTGACATTATGTAAAGCATGTCCCCATCCATGACTTTCTCTTTCACTGAACTTTCTTCCATCACCTGTCATCTTAAAGTAGTGTGTGCAATATTCAGAAGTCAGAATCAATAGAAACAAGGAAAATATATGTCCCTTAGGCCCACTCACTGCTAATTTCAACAGCTATCCAACATCTGAATGCTACAGTGACAGGATGTCGGACAGCTGATTAGACAGAGCTTCTGCAATAGTAATGTAAAATAAAATGCTATCGTAGTTAATATATAATTTTCTGGAGATCAGGGCTTTGCATACAAAACACTGATATGAATATGTGTTATTTAATTTAATATTTATTAGATTATATAGGGAAAATAGACCATCTCCAGCAAAAGCGGAATGCCTGCAGTTCTATAAAGGGGAAAATATCTAGCAGATTTCCAAATAAAAATTCAAATAGGCTTTAACTTTTACAGCTTTGAGTACCAATAGGTAGATTAAAAGTTAGCTTGAAAAAATGCCTGAGGGAGCAAACAGTTGCTTAATGAGGATACATGGAATGAAATTAAAATGCAACCTTAATAAAGATAAATTAAAAATGTAATGTTAGCAAAGTCATATTATTTAAATCACATTCCCATCTATAAAGTGACTACATTTGGTCTATCTGGAAAAACAGAATGAAGAAAACATACACAAACCCCCTAATGATCTCCCAAATCTCAAAGGTTGACTTCAAAATTATGGAATAGGATTTAGCCCACAGAGAATATGAATGGTTACATATAGTGTAGAAAACCTCATTTCAACTTAGTGAATCTTCAAAGCTGTCTTCCCAAAAGGGCTGGATGTGCATGTTTTGGCTAGTGAGAAACAGATTAGTTTTGCTAAATATTAATAAGGCTTTCCTATATGCTTTAGTACTTGTTATATTCTCATGCTGTTTTCCTTAGCAGTTAGAATGTCTTATTGATCTGACACAGGTATTTCACTGTACAGTCATAGTGACACTGAACACGCAGATGTTAAAAATAAGACCTGCCAGAGCTGAGCTGACAGACATATACTTCAGCAGCAGCACGTACTTCATCAGACGTAGCTCTCATTCAGCTCAGGCCTTGACCCTATCTTTTATAATATTGCACTGAGATGCGCTAACATATTGTCCATGATCTTCTCCAGTTTCAACGTGAGTGAAGGCACTGCCTGTCTATTGACTTTGAGGGAGCAGAATTAGGCCCTTGCTGCACTCGTTTGAAAGCTCTGTTGGAATATATGAAACCTATCCCCTCCTGCCCTTTATCTCCCCAAAGCCCCATCATGCTAGTAGTTACCTGAGAACAGATCTCCTGCTGGGTTAATTACCTTTAATTGTGACACTTACCCTTACCAGCCTTTTCATGGTCTGATATGAATGCAGATGGGAGAGACAATAATTTTAATGGAACTAGAGACATATTAAACAACACTTTATTGCAGACCTTCCTCTGCTTCCAGTAAAGTCTGTAATGAAGTACTCATTGCCTTCAATAAGAAGTGTGTAACGAGTAATGAAATTTTTACTTTGTGAGATCCCCAGTGTTCATTAATCTTTGCAACATTTGCATACTGTAGGGTGTGGTCCATGTTTTCTTTCTTTTTGTAATTTCCTTTGTTTTGTAGAATTTAGCTGATTAAACTTTTAGTATATTTAGTTATTCTGTTGAAATGAATAGCACTTACACACCCAAACGTGTCACTGATTTCTTAAGAAAGTAAGCTGAATATCTCAGATCAGAGAAAATATTCACCTACCAGTCTTCAGCAGTGTCCAATCGGAAATGTTTAACAAGGACTGTAAGAAAGAAAATAGAAGAGTGATCCTTCCCATGACACATTATTCCAGCCTCCAGCCATTACCGGTATAGAGGAATTTTTAACTCAGGTTTTCAAGTGAAGTATTGTTAATTTACCTCATTCCTCTTTGAATATGTTTACAATAGCCTATGGTAGTGAGTTCCTCAGTTTAACTGTGTCGCATGAAAAAAATATTATTTATTTGTTTTAATTTTGCTGCCTGATAATCTCCTTCTGAGTCCCTTAATTTATTATAGCAATGAATAAACTTTGTCTGTTCACCTTCTCCATGCTATCAATTAATTTATTACATCCCCTCTCAGTAATTTTTTCCACATTGAGGAGTCCTAACCAAAGAAAACTGAAGGTTTTCCCTATTTCTGATAATCTTTGAACACCTTTTTTTTTACCATTTCTGGGGGTGACAGATTTTAATCGAGATAAAATTAACTGCATCCTTTATTCAAAGTAGGCGTTTATACAATCGTATGCTGTCTTTAATTTTGATTTCCCAAATAATTCCTGCATTTTTGAAGGAACTGACTATGACTATGCAGGGAGTGAAGTAAGAAAAAGGGAACCTAACTCATGGCTGTTTGGCAAGTGCTCATGTTCCTCAACTGCTCTGCCTCCTCAGGTGTCAAATATAATTCCTGAAATAGTTTTGGGGTGATGTAAAGTGGAAGTTCAGTGCAGGGTATCACACTCAGTCCTGATAAGAGCACAGTTGGTATATACAAGCTTGCCACACCCTGACAAATATCCCATTACACGATACAGCAAAATGTGTTCAGTGTATATGGAGAGAGACATGTTGAAGCAAGTCTTCATCCTACATTTGAAGTGACGTTTCTTATACAAGGAGCTGGTTGTAAGATGGAGAAAAATCACCGAGAACAATCTGCTGTATAGTAAAACACTTCTCACATAGCTGAGACAGCCTTCAGCACAGCAGCATGCAGCATGTACTGCTCCAAGTCTTATTAGAATTCTGGTGAACAAGCTTCTACAATTATGATTTGATTTTAATTAGTTTAGATATTAGCAGAATAGGCCCCAGCAGTCTTTAAATGTCACTGAGTTTCCCAGAAGGCCAAGGGTGTCTCAGCCATCTTTCTTGCTTTGTCCAAAGGGCCTCCGGGAAACTAAGAAAAAGCCAAGAAATATCAAAGACTCCAGTATACTGTGGTCACCCACACTAATCAGCATTGGGTCTGTTAAGTGTCTCTTTGACTTACATTACCAAACCTTTTAAAAGAAGCACATTTTAATAATTTCCTGAAATTACCCACTAAGGGCATATGTAACATTTAGCACATTATTATATACACTGCAATGAGGTTCATCAATCAATCAAAACAGAGTGCAATATGCATGTTTTAAGCTACTTCACAGAAGAGACTGTTGTTGTTGAGAACTTTTCAAAACACATTGGTACAAGCCTACTGGGGTGGTAATTAATTAGGAAGAAGGTGACCGGTGTCATTGTGCACTGGGAAAATATTACCAGGTTGATTCAGACTGTGGAGCTGCTTTTTTGTTAGCTGAAGCAGTTGATTTGCTTTTGTGAAGCTCGGAGATTGAAGGGTCCTTGAGGAATCTGAAGGCCTTGACTGTTGTTCAAGTCAGTCCTTTAGCTTTGAGAAGAAGAAGACAGAAATGTAGAGCTAAAAAAGTTAGAGTATAACTCTGTGGAGGGAATTTAGTAGACAAAACACTCTGCCAAATACTGGTTTTATCATTATACAATTAAAATTACTCTGCCAAATACTGGTTTTATCATTATACAATTAAAATTATTTGCTAGACTTAAAAATGGCCCCAGCAGATTATTAATCTAAGGTTCAAGAAAACTGAGACTCAGCTCAAACTTAGCCGTCTGAAAGTGCACTGAGGGTCAAAACTCTCAATATTATGGTAGATTCTGGCTCATGTTGGTTCTCTAAACAAAGGAAGTTGTGCCGTTTGAGTTGCATTAGATACTGAAGACTTCTGCTCAGAGCTGCCAGGTACGGCACAGGAGATGCATAAAACCTTCTCCCTTCTGGAGGAGCTACTGAAGTTTAGGCAAGACACTGTCCAGCATTGCAAATGACCGTGCTAACAGAATTTAACTGATATCGCGATATCCAGCCTCTTCTCCACTACATTGTATGTAACATAGTCTTGGAGATACTGTCTATGGTGTCTAGGACTCAAATTCCCCGAGCACTTGATTTTTAGAATAGCCGCTCACCCTCCGTATTGGTTAAGAGGTTGCAAGTCAGTGGACTGAGTATGAGCAGCCGTCAAATCAAGATTACTGAGACATACTAAATTCTGTCGACAATAACATGCTGAGCAATAAGACATTAATACAATCTCTGGCCATCAAAATGATCAAGTAGAAGTAAGAGCTGACTTGATGTGAGTTCAAGAGAAAACTCTAAGTGCCGGCTCCTTACCTGAATTGTTAGCAGGAGCAAAGCTGTAAGATCACATACATAAATGCTTGTGAGGTATCACCCATGTTGTGATGAGAGGAACTACATAACTACTGTGAGGAAAAAGGGAAATGAAATATTCTCTGGGGTGGCAAAGCTGTTCCCGTCTAGAGTCCCTCTTTTCCTTCGCCCTGAAGCCAAGTTTGGCAACGTTCACACTAACTGACCCTTGCCTCTGGATCCTTGTGGGGCTCTGTGTGGAGCGCCTTATGGCTCCAAGACATACAGTTATCTTCTGTATGAATTTTTTTTCAGTCAAAAGTGTTCACCACGAGAATGGTGTTATCTTGGCATGAAACTAAGACATGTTTTGTGTGTGCGACAGAAAGGCATGCAGCAGTCCTTGAGGTTGCAAAGCCTACTGTGATGTATGGCCATGTAAGGATGGAAGTCAAAGGGTGTAAGGATCATCAAGTCCAACTCCCTACTCTTTGCAGGACTAAATCATGTGACTAAGTGCATCATCCAGATGCTCTTTGAACTCTGACAGACAGGTAGAAGTAGTTGGTGAATATCTTCCCTTGCAGAGGAGCATCTCCAGGGTCATATTCTATAGCAGAGTTGTTCTGAGTTAACTGGGAATAGATTTTTTTTCCTTCTGACTCTATTTCTTGTAATTTAGATGAAAGATCATTTCTATTTTATATTGAAATACCTTGGGTTTAACTGCTACACTACCCCAAAACTGACAGATTAGTTATACTGTGTTTATAGATCTACTTTTACTTCAACGGTGTAGATTTTTACTTTATCTGATAGCCTTATAGCAGGGTAGTAGCTCAGATTCTGAACTACTTTTTTTTGATTTGCAAGTAGAAAATTATGCAAGAAGAGAATTAACCCACACCATGTAAGAACTGTGGTTCTTTATACCAAATCCTCTGGCCTATTTCCTAGTACTTGCTCAGGGCTTCCTCTTTGTTTACATATATAGGCTGAATTCTGGCTTGAGGCATCGCAGAGCTGATCAAGGACTGTGCAAAAGTTGTGTATCCTTTTGATTAGCTCAGGCAGGTGTTGCATGAGAGTTGCCTCTGACTTCCAGTACTCTCTTTACTTTGTTCTCATTTGTGTGTATTCATGAAGCAACATACTTTGGACCTGTGGATTTGTGAGAATGCTGCCATCCATCCAGCACCCACACATTTGTGTTATAAAACAACCTGAAAATACAAAGGTAAAGAAGCTTGAGTTCTTCACGAGTTTTCCCCAAGTTATTTCCTCTTATTCCATGCCTACTCTGAGCTTGGGAGAAGACAACCCAAAGTCTGAACAGAGCAGGTAGAAGTTGCAAAGGCTGCTTGGATCTGCCTTTTCTTGGGGTTCAGCTGAAGCCTATGTTCATCTATGAACAAACTGTCTTCACATGGCACCATTTAGTAGGACAGATGCCACAAAAATTATGTAATTGGCTCTGTTCCGACTTCTAGTGAAGAATATTTGCTACTGAAGCTACAGGACTGGTGTGTCATAAGCAACAAGAAATCAGTCTTCAGCACAAGTCTTTCTTCTCTTGTTTTCAGTCACTCTCAGCTTTTGTCTAAGTGAAGATATTTGATAGAGGAAAAGCAACTTAGATATGTTACATTAAAGAGCCTATCATTGACAGTGTTTTATATTTAATTACAGCTTTGATTCCTGTTTGAGAATAGCTATAAGGCATCTATTGTTTACAGTCACCTCTGTCTCATTAACAGCAGAAAAACTTTCTCTCTTTTTTTTTTTTTTTTCCACTGGCATTTTTTGCTACTGTGAAATGAACAGTGGATCAAGTCTGACAATTACGAAAGTTTGATGTTGTCGTGGTTTAACCCAAGAATAACAGATTAGCTTTTCTATTCTTCTGGACAGAAGCTAAAAATACTGTTACCACTCATCCAGCCTGCTTAACAACTGGAAATCTTGCCCCCTATAGATACCTTATTTATTAAACAGAGAACACATCAATTATGCATAGCAGTTTTACTTATGTCAACTATTTTGTTGCACAGGAAGATTTATACAAAAGTGGGAGGATCACAGGAAAGTGTGAAAATTAGGAAAATAAATTAATTTACTGCAAAAGGTTAAAACACTATGAGGTACTCATTCAACAATAATTTGTGATACATATAGGCATGATAAAAAAAGATACAAATAGATTAAGGGCTAACAAGCTTGTGAGAAAGATATACATTTAAGAAGACAGTGATGCACAGCCACAGAAACACAATCACAGATAACGAAGCATCTGAAAATGCCCCTGTGAATATTTTCTATGTAAAACGAGTCATTTATTTTCATTTTAAGAAAGGAATACAGTCAACTGTAAGCATACATAATTATAATTGTAAACACATAATTAGAAACTGTAACAATGAGTTAAACATTAAGAAACCACATCTGCTCCCCAAGTTATTGTTTGCTGCTAGAATTCTCCCCTTCTGTATATTACAAAACAAAAAAGGCCAGGGCTCGTTCTCTGTCCTTGAGACCAGCTGGGAGGAGACAGCTTGCATCCATATGCTTAGACACTCCTGAAAATAGAGTGGCTGCATCCCACCTGCCACTTGGAAATGGCTCCTATATTGTGTTAACCCCTGAACAGTGTTCAGACACTGCCTGTGTGCCTACTAGCTAACAAGGACCAAAACCATGGCTGGGAGCATTTAGACAAGTCAGGATGATCACAGAATGGTACCCGAGCCTCTTTCCTTGTTCCTTCTGGCGGGAGACACTGGTAGATGAATCGGGCTTGGGAAATAAGAACTGGATGGAAGGATCAGTTTGGGAAGAACTGTTTATATGTACAGGGAACCGAGGAAGTCACTGTAGAAACATGAATCTCAGCTAAGCAATGTGCAGAAAAGGGAGAGAAGATAAACACCCTATTGTGTCCAAAATCTTAGAAATGGCTTATGTAATTTTTTCTTGTCCCCTTTCTCAAGCCAACATGTAGAGAAATAAACATCGTATACATGCCAACATCATGGCAGGAGAATTAGAGATGAACCATGGCATCGACCCTTGTTCTACACTATAATACTCAGCACAAAAAATAAGTCCTCTCAAGTGATCTCTGCCACATCACATGGTTGGTGGTTGGTAAATGTTCCCTCCAGCCTGTTCTCCTTTCCTGACCCCGAAAAAGAGTGAACTGAAAAATGTCATCTTTTGTCCTCACCTTCCTTTTCCTATATTGACATCCTTGTATTCTCAGTCCCATCTTTCAGCATGCTGTACTATGAATAGGTATATTAAGAGTCAAATAGTGTATTTAGATAAGTTATAAAGATTCCTGCTCATCCCAAGGAGCAGGCATGGGAACCTCATAGTGATTTTGCTTCTTTTCTTGTGCAGAAGTAGGAGTTTGACTGACTTAACACCTTTATCAGAACTCAGTCATAATGTGTCTCTGTGTTTTCCTAAGGGAGCTTTAGCTATCCCTTCACTTTGGATGTCTATTAAGAGTGTTCTTCCTGGGTCTCCCTTTGTGGAAATTGCATCTGTGGGTTACTTTGCCCTACTTCGCAACTACAAGAGCAGCAATCCCAGTTACCCATAAATAAAAGGAAAAACAAGAAATGTTAAACTGCTGTTCACTGTGCCTCAGCTAGACCTTTCCTTGCAAAGGGGCAATGGGAATACTTATTTTTCCAGTGTTGTGCTGTCAGAAGGAACACTCAGGCAGAATGCAATGCTAAGCTGCTTATAAAAGCCTTTATTAACAGATGAGAGTTATGGGGTTTTTTTTCTTTTCTTCTTTTTCTTCTCCCCCCCCCTTTTTCTTTTTTGTAAATTTGTATTTAAGGTCTTATTATGCCTTACTATGGTGCAGTAAAGCCCCACAAAGAATTACAGCCATAATCATCTGAAGCAGTCAAAGTATCCAGATAGTATGTGCTAAGTAAGGCAGGATAAATCCAGCAGGGTTCAGTTAGCAAAGGGCTCAGTGGATTCAGTTCGACACTTGGTTCACAGGGGTTGGAAAGTGAAGAAACACCTGACACTTTCTTCGGAAACTCAAAAAAAAAGAAAAGAAAAAGTAACCTCTTCTCTAAATGTTCCTTTCTCCACATCACACTTTCCCTTCCATAGACTAATAGTTTTTCCTGAAAACTCCCTTAAAGCAGTTCTCCTTTGTATAGCTTCACCCCACACAGCCACTGACTTTTTTTGCTTTCAGGATGGAATGGGAGGAAGGTGACATGATACAGAATCTATAAAAGCAATGAAGTGCATGGAAGACGGTCCTCCAGCTACTCAGCCATGCAGGCAACTTCACTTTGTCTTTATTGCCCTTTCATGTCATGGTGGTATCAATAAAAATGAGGAAAACATAACTTCCAACCTTTGCTCTGTTAGGTTTGAACTCAGAGACTAAAGAGCTTTCCAGTGGTATGTGAACAATGCTGGCAAATACTACAATAAAAGATATTAAACTGATAAGGCTGTGGGGAATGAAGAAGACACTGTTTATTGGTATCGCTCTGTGAAAAACCTTGAGAAGGAGCAGGGACAGGGAGGCTCTATTTATGTGTGTCAGTCCATGATTTTGGGATTTTTTTGGTCTTTTTGGTTAAATTAGATTACATTTCTCAGATGGGGGGGGTAGGAAATGTTATTATTTCAAAATCTGACAAGGAACGTCAAAACATATGCGACTGTGCTTTTAGTGTGCGGATGGCTGGGTAATGAAGCTGGCCACATAAAAAAGAAGAGTTTCTTGCTTTGTTGATAGAAGTAACTCCTTTCTGATCAAATAACGCTCTTCTGAAGTGACAAACCTGAACTGGGTAACAAGAGAAAGAAGGTAAGAGAGTGCTCAGCTGTAGCTGAAGGGTCTGCTGATGCAGGAGTCTCTGGGCTTTGGCGCCTTTTTTCCTCTCCTGGATGGGACCTCTCTGTCACGAGTTTCATATTGCTCATCAGACCTGTAGAGGAAATATCATTTTCTATGAAACTTTTCACCCATTTTGAGCATTTCAACATATTTTGCCATTTATACCAATGAAAAAAACCAACACCTCCTCCATTATAAGAATCATTATGTGTGTGAGAACAAATAAGTAAACCCAAAGAAGAAGAATTTCAAAGGAAAATAACCTGCTTTTCCCTAGGAGCATACATGAAAAACAAGGATTTCTCCATCCAGACTTACTCTATTTTCTTCTGCTCTTTGAGGCAGTTCACCGTGGGCTTGGGAACACACATTTCCAGAGCTTCAAATACTTTTTCACTGATAAGGGTCTCCAAGCTCACAGATCTACTTAGAGTGCTGCCACTAAAGATCTGGAAGGTTAACCCAATTATGAAGTTGAAGACTGCCTATTAGAAATCTCTTTCAAAGAGTATAGGAGATATTTGAGACAAAATTTTTGTTAGTGGGAAGAGCAGAGAAACTTAAACGAACAAAGCCAGACAGTAATTCCACCTTTAATTCAACTACTACTTATAAATCTCCTCTGATTAAAGAAAATTCCAGCATTTTAAAGATCAAAGTCTTCCTGGCTGCTTGATTGGTTTTGAAATTCTGATTTTATATTCTACTAAACTATACACCATGAAAAAAAAAAAAAGACAAAATCAGCATGTGCCACACTGAGGGTTACTATTACATTTAAGAGTTGGTGATGAGAGTTGCCTTTAGCTTTCTTCTGTTACAATGATCTATCTCATGACATCAATGACAGAAGACACAGTTTCAATTAAGGACTTGCTACGATAAAAATTTTTGCAGGAGGCATACTGTGAAGGGTATTTTGGCGTGCTTTGTATGAGACACTTTAAAGACATGTTTCTAAGATGGGGTGCTTACAATCCCCTGAAAGTGAGGACCTGTTGAGTTGTCACAACCTGAAACATCTGAAAGCTCTAGCTATATCTGAAAATCTTATCTGTGTCTGTAGCATCCTGTCATTCTGATATGTGCACTATTTTGAGAGGGTTTTTTCGGAAAAGAGAAACTAATCCCAGAATTTTGCTATACCATTTTCCTTACCCTGCTGTACAATATTGTGAATATTTTCAAGCTTTTCCCTTTTTCTTTATAGCAAAAGTTTTAGGAAGTTTATATAAATTAATAAAATCCTAGGCTCTATGAAGCCAATCTTGCTTTGAACATGCTTTTATTGATCTTTCAGGTAAATCTACTGTGAATGTTATGAGCCAAACCCAGATCACCAACTTCAAACAGAATTGGCAGTACCTGTAGAGAGTTTTCCCTGGCAGAGAAGATTTCACTAAAGCCAGCAGAGCAGAGGTGAGGATAAAAAACTTGCTTAATTAACATTTCAGATGTATTGCAGGTTGAGTGATTTAAGGTAGCTTAAACTATCCCTGTGGTATTGTGGAGGATGTCATTTTTATAGGATATAGATCTCAGTCATACACTAATAATTAGGTATGTTAAAATGGAGATAATAGTTTAACTTATTGATGCTTCTTTTGTTTTTACTTGCTTCATTAGGAGACTACAGCTTCTTTTCCCCAGTTTCCTGAAGTGACAATAGTTGGGAAGTCGTAGAAGGGTTTTATAATTTACTAGGACTATTTTTCATTATTGTGAGAGAGAGGGAAAGAAAGACTCCTGTCTGGTATTTTGTGAAACACTGTTCCCTAAAGTCTTCATCCAAAACCCACTGAAGTCAATTGAAAGCATCCTAATGCTTCTGGAGGCTTTCAGACCAAACCTTAGAAGGACAAACTGGAATATCAAGTTCTTCAGTCATTCCTTCTTTTCTTTTTTTTTTCTTTTTGTTCCCCCCACCATGGTTTTGTTTCTAAATGGCAAAGAGGATTCAAAGGGACAGATTCAGAAACACTGTCCCACAGTGAGGGTGGCAGGTCTTGAACAAGACTACTGAAAGCTGGTTATTAGATGTACAGCTGAGACATCTACAGGTGCTCTCTTCTTCCATTCAGTTACAGAGTATTAAGGAAAAGACTTTTAATGTGTTAATCTGAAAAGTAAATCAATCTCATTATGTATTTTATGAACATGTATTGGTGACAAGGCCCACAGTATCTCAGCATTCTCTCTGTAAAATATATTACAGTAATCAAGTCCAAGTGGACTTCACAGAGGGGGTTTTTTTTTTGCAATTCTGGGCTCAGAACTCCAGAAAATGGAAGGCTTAGTTAGAATGTGGACAGCTGACAGAGATTTGTGGGGTATCACAATATTACTAGGATTCATGGAGGTTCACCTGAATGCTCAGCAAATTTTCCAAATCCAATTAACCAAAGGGACCATTTCCTATGTAATAAAAATGATGAGTGTGGTAACAACTCCTTCACAGCTTGAACTATCACTTAAACTAAGGATGAGTGAGCCAGCTTGGCTATAAAGAAAAATAAATGGCCATGCTTGCCATTTACACTATACTCACTTCATCCCATGCTGGAAGCATAGTTGAGCAATTTCTATTATTGTTCAACAATTGCAATGTAGCAATTGCTACCTGAAAATAATTTATGTTCACAGTGACAGTGACATGAAATATCCATAGTGTAAATGAGAATTAAAACAGTCTGAAATAAATACAGATCTGAATAGATGCAAGAATTTTTTTAATGATCAGAGCTCTGTCTGGTTATACAAAGTCTAACTCATTTCCCTGTGGTGTGTATGTCTGTGTGTATGCACACATAAACATACTCATTATTATACAGTATCAACAATGATCATTCAAGAGCAGATTTCCATTATAGTAGAGGAGGAGACAGTTGTGGTTCAAATTATTGCAACCTGAACTGTCAAAAAAGGCGGGAAGGGAAGGAATGGCAAACAAGCACAAGGTTCTTTGCAAGCTAAAGGTAACCACCTTGTATATCTAGTTTCATTTTAGGGTGAATAGGGTGAACTGGAAAGGACTGAATAAGCAGAAAGACCAGACAAAAGCTAGAAGAGGATGGAAAATGTGATAAGCACCTAGCAAAGAACAAAGAGAAGTAAAAGGGACATAGCCTCCTACCTGTGTGTGATGCTAGAATAGACAGGTTCCATCTCTCCAGAGGGAAAACAGACACAAAAGTAAACGGAAACTCTTCTCCTATGTTTAGAAATAACACTGAAGTTTCTAAAGCTCCTTCCCCTTCCATAGGAGCAAGGTAGATAATATCCTCTATGGCAAACTTACTGAGTTTCTCAGGGACTATTTCAGAGCAGGAGACCAAATGTAAAGCAGGAAAACAATTGTCCTTGTGTATCTCAAGAAATCCTTGAAATAAAGGGTGGGGAGAGCTAGAAGAAAAAGCTGCCTCTTTAGTTCAAGGCAACAAACAACCAGGAATCCTGAAACAACGGCTCTCACTGTATGACAGAAACCTTGACAGCAAAAATGCAGTTTCTATACAAATTCTGAGAGAGAAGTTAAATGACAGGAAATGCCTGGTTTTGTAAAGTCTGACACTCTTGATTCTGAATGTTGGTAATTATGACAAAGATGCACAGAAATAAAGCGATGTTCCTGCAGCAAACTCGACTGTGAACTGTCAGCTGTGTACCAGTAATGAGAAAGATGTGTTTTAACACTGGGAATGTCTGTGCATGATGTGGGTAAGAGTGAAGATCCAACATTTTTAGTGTTACTTCCCATGGTGGTTTTCCTCAGTGAAAATGTCGAGGAACCACTGAACAAGGGGAGTCATCTTGGATTCACCTGTACATTAAAGCATAGGGATTTAACTGGGGAGTGAGGGGGGGTATAGCCCAGATTAAACCTGGAAAATGTTGCAGCTAAAAGCTGAGATAGTTTATCAAATTGAGATTTCATAAAGATGTCAGTCTTCGTTTGACTTATACAATATCTTGTTTAGAGAACAGAGTTGTAATCAAACTTGCAATGGAAATATGACTGGTAACATTGTGATTTGGAGGGTGACACTAGTGTTAACTTGATAAGGAAGTATCAGTCACACAGAAATTAAAACACCTGGGTTAAAAAATTTTAAATAAACTAAACTACTATAAAATAAAAATACCCCCCCCAACAATCTGGAGACAGGGAAACCAAATAAAATGAAATGGAAAAAGTCCAATTTCCCAAGTAAACACTGGTTTTATTAGGTAACATAAGCCACAGGCTGCTGTAAACATCCCCTTTCCTATAAGAGTCATGGTCTAAAAGACCGCAGGTTCAAAATGTTTCACTTGCAGAAATCACTAGCAGGATAAGGGCCCAGTCTCATAACCTTTAGAAAAATATCTAGTTCTATGGAGACACTGCAAATGTGACAAAAGAAAGGATCTCTTGATGCCACTTTTAACAGTAAATGACACTATTATACTTCAAGATAGACACAAAGCCCCAAGTCAACATTATTTCAGAGATGAATTACTGAGAAGACTGCTACAAACCTGTCTTACTCTAAACAGAAATTAAGGTGACAGGATACTCGCGGGACTGAAGCAAGTTAAAAGGAACTGTGTTGCAACACTAAAGTTAAAGCTGACTCTTTTAATTTCACATTCTTTGCGTTACAAAGAATAAAAAAAAAAACCACAACAAAAACCCTGCAGCCCATTTTAGGTTGTACTGCTCATGTTGAACTGAGTATGTTTAAACAAGTGCATACGTGAAAAGCCCTCTCCAAACCAAACTAGTGCAAAATGTGATATACTCAAAAAGGAGATTCAATCATTAGTCCGTGCCCTAAGCAGCATGTTAACATCTCATGAGAAAAAGATGTAGAGCCCCAAATTGACGTATTCAGGAGAGAACCTTCTGAAAAGCAACCATCTGAAACTGCAAACAAACTGAAGACTAAATGAGCATTTGACACTGTCCTGCATGACAACCATGTCTCTAAATTGGAAAGACAAGGATTTGATGGATGGACCACTGGGTGGATAAGGAATTGGCTGGATGGCAGCACTCAAAGACTTGCTATCAATGGCTCGATGTCTGAGTGGTGACCAGTGGTCTTTCTGAGGGGTCAGTACTGGGACTGGCGCTGTTTAACGTCTTTGTCAGCAACATGGGCAGTGGGATCAAGTGCACCCTCAGCATGTTTGAAGATGACACCAAGCTGTGTGGTGTGGTCAACACGCTGGAGGGAAGGGATGCCATCCAGAGGGACCTGGACAGGCTTGAGATTTGGGTCTGTGAACCTCATGAAGTTCAACGAGGCCAAGTGCAAGGTCCTGCACGTGGGTTGGGGCAATCCCAAGCACAAATACAGGCTGGGGGATGAAGGGATTGAGAGCAGTCCTGAGGAGAAGGACTTGGGGGTGTTGGTTGATGAGAGGCTCAACATGACCCTACAATGTGCGCTTGCAGCCCGGAAGGCCAACTGTATCCTGGGCTGCATCAAAAGAAGCGTGACCAGAAGGTCGAGGGACAGGATTTTCCCCCTTTACTCTGCTCTCATGAGACCCCACCTGGAGTTCTGTGTCCAGCTCTGGGGCCACCAACATGAGAAGGACATGGACCTGTTGGAGCAAGTCCAGAGGAGGACCATGACGATGATGAGAGGGCTGGAGCACCTCTTGTATGAAGACAGACTGAGACAGTGGGGTTGTTCAGCCTGGAGAAGAGAAGGCTCCAGAAAGACCTTATAGCAGCCTTCCAGTACCTAAAGGGGGCCTACAAGAAGGCTGGAGAGGGACTCTTTACAAGGGCATTTAGTGATAGGATGAGGGAAAATGGCTTTAAACTGACAGAGGGTAGATTTAGATTAGATGTAAGGAAGAAATTCTTCACTATGAGGGTGGTGAGGCACTGGAACAGGTTGCCCAGAGAAGTTGTGGCTGCCCCATCCCTGGCAGTGTCCAAGGCCAGGTTGGATGGGGCTTGGAGCAACCTGGTCTAGTGGAAGGTGTCCCTGCCCATGGCAGGACGGTTGGAACTAGATGGTCTTTAAGGTCCCTTCCAACCCAAACCATTCTATGATTCTATGATTCTATGAGATTTGATAGAGGTGACGGGGCCTACAGCATCGGATTAGCTCTTTATTTGTCACAGTGAATGAAAGATGAGGTGTTCAGTCTGACAGGCTCACTCATGACCTTTGCCAAGCCAAATGAGGAGGACATCAAATGCAATTTTGCATCCTGGAACTGTTGTTCAGGAAGCTTGTAAACCGTGATTTGAATAGAAAATGAAAAATCTGAGCACTGAGAGTTTTTACTGAGCTGTTGCTTCTCCACTTCACCATTTGTGGTGTGTTGTGTTTAGACAGAGGTTCAGTCATCAGCTCACAGAGGAGTGTTCAGAAAACAAAAAGCCCACCACATCCAGACAACTCTTCAGTATGATGTTGCAACTGGGTAACATCATGCATTGTAATACTCGTTTCTCTTTCCTACTCACTCTTTCCCTCCTACTCTCTCAAACCCCAGTGGAAAGTGTGTTGTTGAAAATGATACCACTCAGTCCATACAGAGCTGTCATGGCAAGAGGTGAAAGGGAACACTGGTAGGTGGAAGAGCCCTGTTTCATGACAGCTATCAAGATCCCCTCTTATCTGCACCAGCCATAGTGCCTGATGCTAATCCATACAGTAATTCACTGCTAAGTTCTGTTTTCCTCCAAAAACTGATGATTTCTTCTGAAATATTGTGCTGTAACCCACAAAAGCTCAGTATTTGGTCAGTATGGGTAGGGAGAACAGCTTGGGACCACACCAACATCAGCCATCCCTAAGTAGGCCAACTTCACTCCAGAAAAAGGTCCTAGCAATGACTGCACTTTAATTTAGCCACTGACCAAGCACGGCAAGCCCATTTGTACAATTTCTGTAGTTGATACTTACACAGAAGAGAATAGTGGCAGGCAGAGGCAAGGATTAAGAAAATCTGGCTGTGCATCTGCTGCCTGATCACTCCTACTGCTTAACTGATACCACAGTTTCTGCTGTAGCTTTGGTTCCAGCTAGTACTCTGTAGCTCATCTATCTTTGTAAGTTAAAAACAGGGCCCAGACACAGGGTTTTTTCTGGCTCTCCCACATTGTCCCAAAAAATCCTGGCCACTGATCCAAAATAATTCAAAATAGAATTCCTAACACTCAGAACTATTTACATCTGTAATTTTTTTAAATTCATTTTTCAAACTTTTGTTCTGGTCTCAGCAGTGTTATTTTTAGTTCTCTACTGTGTTACTACTGAGTTTTCATAGTGCCTGTTGTCACTTGGGCTTTGGGTTTCCCTTTTTCCTCTCTTTCAAACATTGTGGAGCCAATCTGACTCAGCTCAATAGGACCAGAAGTTAAAGAAGTTCAAGCTGCAGTGAGTTTTGCTCTTTATATTTGCTGCCCACTTGGCCACGACCTGGAATACCCATGACTGGCTCAGCAGCCTCTGAGGTCTCTCCTCTTTCCTGTGTGCTGAGATGTGGATCCACAAATATGTCCCTGTATTATGTGGCTCATCATCTCAAGTCTCAGTTTGTCCGATGACAAATACAGAAACAAATTCGCGTTCTTTCAGAAACATCTTTCTCCTTAGCTTCTTCTCCCCAAATGGTCAAATCATACAATGGGAGAAAATGTAACAGAGAGATTAAAGGACAAAAAATTACAAGTAAAGAAGCAACTCCAGGATGCAAAACATTTCTGCTCAGTTCACTCATTTTTTTATATCTCAAAATACTTATGATCTGCATGCATTCTTTTGTTCAGATTTTTATCCGTAGCATTTATCACTTGAGTCATTTCTTTTCTGCTGTTTCTTTTCTTGTTTCTGTCTTCCTCTTAGTGAAGACAGACCAAGCCATTCTCAAGCCAGACCTTGCCGTTGGAGCAGCCTCTGAAGTATGCCTCTATCTGTTATACAGGGACATACGTTCTTCCATTTGATTGCAAATGATTTAGACAAATCTCAAGATTCTCACATCTTCATCAAAAACTTACAGGCCCAATATGCTTTGGGTTAGATGTTTCTTTTCTTTGTACTGTTAAGAAAAGAATGGTGAAGCTTTTTGATATCAATCAGATGCAAATTCTGTCAACTCACTGAAAATATTTTGAACATATTTATTTATATGTAGAAACTACTAAGATTTTTCAAATCCTTTATGGCCAGTCTGTCTTTGTTCCTATTTAAGATATGAAAACCATATTATTTAAACTTCCTCCAGTTTTCTATACTGTTGTCTGACTGGGAGATGGTTGACATTTGTAGGATTTCCTTTGTAAAGTTCAGTTCTGCCCAGTTCCATTCTGTTACTCACCCTGATAAATATGTTACTCTGTGAATACAGCGGATATGGGTTTTTTTCACTGAATTATATGAGGTTTATGACTGATGTGAGTATGGAAAAAGACTAGTTGCATTTGCCTGCACTACAGTAAACTATTCACTGTAGATCTACTTGAGCTAACAATGTCTGCCAGGATGGAGAGCAATAATATTATAGTCCTGGCAGTTGAAGAGAAAGCACAGTCTGAAAAATCTACCCAGAATTAAATATTTGGGTGGCTAACCTGTACAACACTGCGTTGATGCAATGGTACTGCTGGAAATATGCAAACTACCTTGGGAATATGAACTTTTTTTTTAATCAGACAGTGATGTATTTCTTTGGCAAACCCTGCCTTAGCTTCCTGAAGTTAATACTTGATTTAGGAATGTCACAGATTGAACCCCTGGCTTTGAACAGACTCTAATTTTGATTGTTTTAGCCAAATGACAACCACGTAATAGGTTTCCCTTTCAAAATGTGTTACCTGTCTAGGTTCAAACCAATAACCTGGGAGCAAAAGGCTTCATCCTATTACTAGTGTCTTGCTCCATTATTTGACAGAGTAGAAGTTTTGAGATGCTGCCAGGTTGAATATGAACCAGAAAGGTCAATAATGTGACTCAAAAATTTCTTTTGATTCCATCATTCTCTTTGCACCCTTGCTGCCCTAAAATCCTGCCCATGCAGGGACTAAGAGAAACTTTGTGGGGTGTTCAATACCCTCTCACCTCCTAGAATTTGCAGCCGGGATCCACTTCACCAAACAAGGCACATTTATTGACAAGTAGTCTGACAGCTTTTTAAAGCTGTTTGGTACCTTGTTTTTAGCAACATGTTGTCATGTTCAGTATTCTCACGTTTCTTTTAGATTTGTGTGATACTAAAAGGCCAAACCTCCAAGGCATCTATATGCGGTGCAAAGCAGGACTAGCCCTAAGACACCCAGGAAAATACACCTTAGGGGTTCATCGATTTTTCTTCTAAAAATTTATAGCAACTAACTTTCCAGCCCTGTTAAGGACAAGCGTCTTAACAGTTATTTCCCAAGCAGTTGCTTTAAGTTGGATTTTTTTTTTCTTTTACCTTAAGCTTGCAAGTGTCTAAGGCAACTAAGCTGAACAGTGTTCACAAAACTCTTCAAACATTTGTGAAATGATATTCAGACCACTTTCCAGGAAACTTAAGAAAGAGTAAGGCACCTTTGTTGGAGTGTGATGTGTTAGTCAAACTATCTACTGTTCAGGAATACAATTGATCATAGTCAGTGGGGAGTCCTTGCAGCGCTTAAGTTCAGCACCTGCAGTAAGTTAGAGATGCAGCTCTTCTCTGTTGACAGAAAGGGATTCAGAGCCTGTCAGTAATCCAAACTGAGACACCGTAAGAGGCAGCAAAATATTCTGTAGTGTTTAAATGGGTGAATACAACTAGTTTTGTTTGATTCTTGCTAGTTTTACCTTGGGGTCAAGCGATTTGCTGTATAGGGAGGACTAATACCTAGAGTCCATAGGTTCTTACTAATTCTTCTGTAAATTAAATGTGCTAGTTTTGGAGAGAGGTTTGCAGGCCTTTACAGGTTGTCTTTCAGGGAATAAAATATAACTTATAAATTCTATCATATATGTTCTCCAAAACTGACCTCTCGGTAATGCCTGTAACATTAAATAAAAGTGTCAGGATTGTGCAGTGAAGAGATTCTCATGTTGGCAGTAGCAGAGAGGCTGTATTCTGCATGGGCTTTCTGAAGTTGTACCCTCCAATAACCTCAGCTGTAAGCAACCAAGACAGTACAAAATCAATTTGGTCCAGTTCAAAATGCAAAAAAAAGAAAGCTGCCTATATTCCCAGTTTATGTGCCTGTCCTTCAGAGTTATATCAGCAGCAATAACTGCTCCCACTACATGTTGTGTCCAGAAGAGGAGAAACAACTGGAAGGTCCCAGCAGCAGCTGGCAAGTAACAATGATTGAATTCCAGATGGATCTAAAAAACTAGTAATACCTCCTGGGAAACTTTGAAAAACATCTTACTTTGCAATGATCCTGTTCACATCACACTCATTTTAAATATTTCTTTTCCTTTGTTCTTGGCACAGAAGGAACAGATGAGCTCCTGAGAAATAAATTCATTTTGAGAGACCAGCCCCTGCTAATAAGGGCAGAGAGAAGAAATAGGACAGGGAGAATTGCCACTGTTGTGATTTCAGACATCAGCTGTTCATTTGTGCTGTTCACTTGTGCAGTTTCTGTAGATAATTTTTTTTTAAAGGATTTTACTAGAGCCATAGAATAAGATAGGTTAGAAACAACCTTTGCAGCAACTCACAGTCCCCTCATCAGATTAGATGAAAAATTAGAATGGGTAGCTCAGGTCCTTGGCCAGTGAGGTTTGACTGTCTCCAAGGATGAAGATTTCACAGTCTCTCTGGACTCTTGTTCCAATGTTTGACCACCTGCATGGTAGAAAAAAATTTCCCAACTCCAAGCTGCAGTTTCTCTTGCTGCAACTCATGTCTGTTGCTTCTCACTGTATCAATTGTGCATGTCCAAAAAGTCTAGATGATCTTCTCCTTGCCCTTTGGAGGCAACAAGAAGAAGTGTCCTTAACCCTCTCTTCTTACTGTTGAACAAACCTTGTTGTCCTTATATATCATGTGCCCTAATCTCCTAACAATCCTTGTGGATCTCTCGCACTTGCTCCAGTGTATCAACGCCTGTGCTGCACTGAGGAGCACGGAGCTGGATACTGATTCCCTGCGAGTCCACATGAAGTATTTTCAGTTTTCTCAACCTGCTCTCTTCACTTGAGCTGATATAGCCGCCCCGCCCCCCATGCAGGTCATCAAAAAGGATGCTCATGTGGACTCATACTCAACTAGCAAGAACCAGCTGTTCCATGAGGGAGGACAAGCGAGGAGTTAAGGGTCACCCCAGCACAGATGGTATTCCCATTGACTAGGTGTAATTCTTCACATGCCAGGTAGTGCTCTGGGCTGGAAATGGGGTCTGTGAATAGTGAAAGGACGAACCAGGTCCATGGCCCCTCCAGGGAGCCCAGTCAGGAACCAAATAGGACAAGGCAAGAGACAGAGCTGAAGAGAAGACTACAATATAGGTCCAAAGTCCCTCCAGGAGGCAAGGTCAGAGGCAGGACTGGAGGGCAACGTACTTACAACTCAGCCCAAGCAGGGACTGAACCACAGGTCTGAGTTTAAATGGGGCTGCTAGGTCCATGGGCAAAAGGGGTGAGTGTTCCAGGTGGGGCTGGTCTGGGCCATTAAGACCTATCCATGCCCTCGTGACCCTGACATTGAGATCTTGCTGAAAAGAAGCCTTGCGACCAATGTCTTGCCCGTTTCTCCTTTTTTCTTTCCTAACCTCTGAAAAGCAAAGCTCCTATCTGGCTGGAAATAAACTTGGCCCTGTGGGTGTAAGCACAGTCTTTACTCAGTGTCCTGCAAACAGAAACTCAGCAATAGCCTGGAAGGATCTTGGAGAAGGGTGGGAAAGATAGTTCATACCCTGTTCATGTGTACTCTCAGGCTTCTGTTTCACAGCCAGACTCATCTCCTACTAAACAGATAAAATGCTCCTGACATGTTCAAAATGCTTTCATTAAGAAAGATAACAATTCTGTGTCATGCCTCAGTTGCCTGAAGGGCTCGAGGAGGTTTTTTTTTCCTGAGTATACCATTAACCAGGTATATTTGGGGTTGGCTGGTTTCTTTTTCTCAGCCTTCCTCAGAGACATCAGAGATGAATTTGCTCAGTACTCAAAGGTGGCACAGACAGTTCGTGTTCTTTCACAGTCAGAGCACTCACTGGGTTCAGGAAAGAATTTTCCACTTAGGTCCGACAGGCAAAGATCTCAATTTTGTGGGTGTAGTAGGTTGCCTTTCACTGCTAGGGTGCAATTAAGGTGCAATTTATCTTCAATTGTAAAGTGGGAAAAGCACTTCCAATTGATTTCCATGCTTGGCAACCTTAGGTTTTGGTCACACCTTGGCTTCTCTTTTTCTCTGCCAATGACACACAACTGACAAACCCTGAAATTTAAATGCTTTGACTAACTCAAATCTGGGGTATGATATTGGGTAACACTGAGTGCCCAATGATAGACAGAAGGTCAAAATTTAGTAGGATCCCTTGTGGTTTTATACTCTATGCAATGAAAGCCATTAACTCATTTTGCAATATTGAAAGATGATGGCCTCTGGCATATTAATCCTTCAAATAACTCTGACTTATAGCCCCTTTGGCTATAAAGCCTTATACTTTTCCTCCAATACCATAGAATTGGAAAATGCACTTAGCCTGAAAGTTTCTAGATTAACTATGAAGGAGAAAAAGACTCTACCTGTAGGATTGTTCATGCTGTAATATCACTGCATTGGAAATACTCCTGCCAAACTTGAATAAAATTTGTGAAAGTGTTATTTTTAATTAATTTTATTTGAGAAAGCTCATGAGATACAATTATAGAATGTCTGAGGGCTTATCAATGCAAAACCAGTCAGCTAATTAAAATCCATATTTGGGGGGCCATCTAGTTTTAAAACCAGCTTGTTAAATAGCCCTCCATAGTTCCCATGCTGCTTATATCTCAGAAATTAATTTGCTAGCCACAGAAATGGATAGAGAAGAAGACACATTTAATAATTAGACAGATAAACTTGGGTGAGATGTCATGACTGTGTCATCATCATTGAAAAGCAGGCCTCTTTAAATCACATGCAGATAGAAGCTGTAAAACAATGGTTAATTATTCTAAAGGAGAACTGATAACAACTATCTTCCTTTAAGAAATAGACTTGACAGTTTTGTGGTAGAAGCATTAACAGTAGATTTTCTGTCAATTAGAAGAGGTTACTGCTGTTCATCTAGTTTGTATGGCATTGAATATCTTTGTGCTTAAACTAACTTTCCTCTTCTAGAA
Source organism: Haliaeetus albicilla (assembly GCF_947461875.1). Taxonomy (NCBI): domain Eukaryota; kingdom Metazoa; phylum Chordata; class Aves; order Accipitriformes; family Accipitridae; genus Haliaeetus; species Haliaeetus albicilla. The sequence continues at coordinate 5,016,704 of NC_091500.1, read as the reverse complement.
AAATAAAATACAAATTTAAAACCATCTAAATTTGCCTGAGATGGAATATCCATGAAAATCCTTTCTGCAAAGGTTAAATCCTCTCACTATTAAAATACATCAGTCTTTTGCTCAGCCTGAATTTGTCCAGCTTAAATTGTATTTTGAATTGCTTGCATTGAGACTGATTTTGTGAGGATTCAGCAACACTGTTGCATGACAGACAATCATGCCCACCACATGTCAAGGCCTGTCATAATTATGTCATGTTATACCATAATACAATAGTAATTCTATCTTGTTGTATCATTTCTGAAATTATTAACTGCAGCTATGACTGAACTGTTCTATTTTATTTTTTGTAAACACGTGTCTCCTGTTTGAGCTGCAAAGAAACGATCTGACACTTTGACATCTTAAATAAGAACAGAAAGCATGTATTCACCACATTAATTGGAGAAAAAGTCAATCTCAGTATTCAGAGAAATGAAACTAGTTACTTAAAGTAGCAGCTTCTCTATTAACTATTGATATAATTTGGGACTTCCAGTGAAGTAAACAGTACACTGAAGTTCCAGCACTCCCGAGAAGATGGACTCACAGTTTTGATGATTGTTTTTTGGAAAGACTTTGTGTTGTGTTCATATTTTGGGAGTCACAGTGAAAGAAGAGTATTTATTTTGAGTCAGAGAAAGAGCTGCTGAGCTCTGATGAAATATGCATTACGGTATATACTTGATATTCACTCATATTTTTTGCTATTGTTGCTGTCAGGTTTTCCTGGAGCAAGGACACATCTAACAGAACCACAAAACAATAGACTGCTTCAGCAGTCAGAGTGCAGATGCCTTTGAAGAAAAGTCTATGGGTAAGGTCTAGGTAATTTCACAAGATTGCCTCTGTTTCCCTCTGTTACATCAAGTATGAAGATGTACAGATCACTACCGGTAGCATGCCAGTGCCTCGTGACCTGGCCTAGTGTCTCCTGTAGGTGCAGAAAAGGAGAGAATAAAGAATTGATGATTTTTGGGTTCCTCAGCTGAGGGGCCATGTGAACAAGTAAGCCATCCATAAGTTTTTCTCTAAGGTCTCTTTTGAGAAGAATGCTAAGAGCTAACGAACATTTCTAATGTATGTTTACTACTTGGCTGATGAAGTCCCATCAACAGATAAGCAATATGAGCTCTGGAGTTTGACCGGTCTGTAACTACTAAGGGACAGTAATGCCCACAGAAATAGCTCAAACAACTGTATGCAAAATTTGATGGACTGTGGTCACTGCTGGAGAGTTTGCATAGAAATAGGGGACTGAGAATAAGATGGTCCAGAAGCAGCTTCATGCTGCAGCCAAGGGTAGAATTCTGGTAGAGGCAGCAAAATGGAGGTGAAGGGAGTGGGTATGGATCTGCTGACACTTTTTCCTTTGCCAGAACAGGCAGGCGCCAGCGGTTTAGAAAGTATAAGCTGCACAGCCAGGGATCTTTGCTTCTCCTCTGCACAGAAATAATGTGGTTCTTCCTGCTCCTGCTGTGGAGAGCATTTCTGTATAGAGCCGGTGGCTGCTTATACAGAAGACAAAAACTCTGAGAAATAATTGCCACCACCTTTGTCTCACAGTGGCAGGATTAGGAAGTCAAGCTCAGGAGGGCTCTTGTCTGATTCATCCTCCCAGGAATATTGTTTCGGGTCCCAAAATTCAGTTTATACTTAACTGCCAGGGGACCCAGAATTTGTTCTGAAATGGTTGTCAGGACTGTGAGTGCTTCCATCCTGGCACACTGAAAACTATTTAGGCTACTGGGTGCTCCTAAAATATATATGGATATGGGCTTCTCAGAACTAGATGTTGTCTGCAGCCTCTCAGTCAAGATCCTTATTGTTGGCATTATGTTCACCAGCTAGAGGCACCCTGTACATCCCCTGCAACTTTCAAATCCTCTCTTTGGATGACTAACCCACAATAAGGTCTTCTCATTCTTCCTGAAAAGTAAAGTTTGCTCCAAAGGCAAGATTCAGTCCTTTGTCAAATGAAAGATTTTCTGCCTTGGACATATCACAGGGCTAGAAATGGGAACTTTGCCTCACTCTGTGGGTTAAATTTTCTGTTTCACGGTGGGATCCAACATCTAATTCTGGAGTTATAAATAATAGACTTCTTATTTGTTATAATATGAAGATTTGAATGTTCCCATGGTTTTTAAGTTGTTCTTTAGTAAATGGGGTGAGAGAGCAAGCAGTGCATGACTCAGAGTACTGAATAATAAATTAGCATGTCAAGGGGAGTTCCAAAGACTAGGGGAAGAACACTTGTCCCCATTTAGATTATCTCTGAAACTGAATCTAAAAGTGGCTCTTTGTGATCCAGAACTCAAACAGGAAAATAAGTTTCCTTGAGGCCTTCTGACACCTTTGCTTCAACCCCCAAATTAAAAAGGCAGTGAGGTTCAAAGAGAAAGGGAATATTTTCCTAGCTTAAGATTGTTTCCTGAATCAAGCAAGACCTTATTGTGGCTGGTTAAATTAAAAGAAAAACAAAGGCATCAGAGGGCTGAAGCTCTAGATTGAGTCCTGTGGAAACGGATCCATGAACAAAAGGTCTGTGAAGAGGTCACACGTATGAGATAAATTGATTTTTTAATAGTTACATCATGCATTACATAGGAAACACTTCTGCACGAATATGTATCTGGATTTCTGAAATAACTGAAAGTGCTGGATGATGAAATAGTGAGGTTTATTGGGTCTTGCAGACAGCAAAGCTTGACTGCATACGACCTTTTCTTTCAATGCTTTTCTGTTATTTTGTCCATGTTTTCAGTTCTAACAGGAAACCATAATTTCTCTGAGCCAGAGACTTTCTGCTCAGGTCTGTCAAACTTGTTTAATCTTGTCAAGGCTTTAACTGAAACTGGAGGTTTCTTGTGTGATTATTTATCACACAATGGATAATAATTTCTAATGGTAACACTGATGCTTCCACTCTTTTTTTACTTTTTTTTTTCTTGGCTGAAGTTTTAGTGGCCTCCAATATACCTCTAGGAAAATTTTATCTATAGGAAAAAATTGGAATATTTTGACCACATGTTCTGTGGCAAAACGAATAAATGTTAGTTTTTTAATCAAAGTTTTTTTGTCATTTTTTTGCAGAAGAAGGTGGCACCAGGCATGGCCGTGAGCTCTCACTAGGTACAAAGGTAGTAAAGGTTTTTAAGTGCTTCATTGTTTTAAAATTATTAAATCAGATTTTTTCTTTTTTATACTCTGGAAAACAAAAATACCTACACCAACCCATGGGGATCTGTCAAACTACCTGACCTAAAACTATCTCAGCCATTTCTTTTGGACCATGTTTTAGAAAAGAATCCAAGTCTACATGATGAGATGTGGGCAGATGGTATTAGGATGGGGCAGAGGCCTCAAAGCATGACACCTTGAGGAGTTTCTCCTGACTTTACAGCGGCTTCTCTCCTATGCAGAGGAAAGGCTGCTCCTCACAGTCCTAGGGAAGGCATGTGAGGCCTTTTCCAATTAATTGTGATTGTTACGGAAACTTTTTTATGAGCACTGAATGGGCTTGCAACTTAAAAAAAAAAAAATAAAAAGAGGGTGGGGGGAGAGCAGAGAAGGGGGGGGAAAAACCCTGCTGCCAAATTGTGATTTAAACTGAGATTGGCATCAGCAGACATTTCCACATCAGCCTTTAGCACATCTGGTCCAGACCAAACAAATAGAAGATTTATTCTGTCAGTGAGATCATTTAGCATTCCTTTTTATGCTTCAGAAAGAGCCTGTACCTGTCAGTCACCAAAGCACTAGGCTTTTGGTGGCTGGGCTCTGTTGCTCTTTCTGACTAGCCTTGATCTGAGACTTCTAAGAAGGCTTGTGTTCACCCGCTCCACCTGGGAGACCGGTACCCATGCCAAGTTCATTTCCATAGTCTTATAAAAATCTCCTGGAGGATTTCAAACATCTGCTCATAAGTAAAGAAACATTGTCTTGAGATATAACAATAATATAAAGGGCAACTGAACCTTCCTTGCAAATAAAACTGAGCTAATAAATTATTTTGTTTCAACAGTTTTATACAATTCAAACAAAAAACGAATAGGGCTAAACAGGCACATACACATAAAAAATCAGGTATGAAGGGTTTTCTTCTAATACCTTCAGATTTTTTTTTTTCTGTTTGGTCAAGAGGTATGTCTTGTTTTGTTTTGTTTTCTGAGCACTTGATGCTAATTATTGAAAGGAAGAGCTTATGAGAATAGGTGGATGACACTATTGTTTTAATAACAACAATAATTAGTCATCTTTTCCTAGCACATTTCAAATAAAGTTTATAAATATTAACTAACCAAGTCTCAGTGCAAACCCTCAGCAGAGCCCCTCCCCTTTGTCAGGTATGTCAGCAATACAAACTATAAACTCACCTCCTCATCAGACAGAAAATGGACCCACTTCAGACACGGAACATGTCAGCTATTAAACAAATTTGACAATAGGCTGCAACAATTTCAACAGGAACTGAAGGCAGCTGAAGGAGCTGAGGGGCATTAACACATGCAAAATGCAATTACCTGCACTTGAATTTCAGTGTGATCCTAGAATTAAACTCCCTTCTTAATAATAAGGGGTCCAGACAATTTTATTACAGTCAGAATGGGTCAGGACCTCTATTTCTGTAGGAAGGTGAATATAAGAGATGGATGGATAATGCGGAAAAATAGTACTCCTTTGACTTTCTTATATTTGAAAATTAATGATGTATGTATAGTTTATTTTTATGCCATTAAAAAATTGGGGCTTAAGACTTGAGAAATGTATTGTCTATACTAGCAATTGGGTGCACAAGGGTGTCCAAAGGTGTTTCTGTCATAGCCTTCTGCTTATGAACTTGTTCTGTGTTCTTCCATGGCCTGGACAGATCATTTACTTGTGGACTCCTTAGGGAATTCCAACGACCATGACATCAAACCTCAAATTCTTATACAAACACTTGGCTATAGGCATGTGAATGTACTGATGTTGCTTTATCTACTTGAAGTCTGTTGTAATGATTATCCACTAGGAACCACTAGCTTGCCCCTATTAACAGGCGTGGAGATGTTGTTTAATGAGTAATTCCAAGGGATAATGTTCACTCTCTTAATAGTTTTTCTTGCTGTTATATTGTTGTTATAGACAAGAGTAATATTTTAATTTGAAAATGATGCCCTCACTCAAAAATGTTTCAGCTCTTCCCTTAAAGACCAGCTGCTTAAAAAAGAATAAAAAAGGATCAATCTGCAAATGAATTCTCTGTCATTAGGACACAGGGAGTGTCATTCAAACAGACTGACTTGTTTCTAGAAATGCTTATTTCCACAAACTCCCTCGGTAGTCAGTAACAGGAAGAAAAATGTTCACTTAGGGTTAAGATTCATGACAAGGGCCAACCTCTTAGTGCCCTGACTAGCTTGCTGGAAGAGCCAATGTGTTTCTCTCCACTGATTATGGAGAAACACTAAAAAGATTTTCTTTCTTAAGCTAAAATCAACACCAGCCTAGATGTCTTCCCAAAAGGTGTGGAATAAACTTGCTCTATTATTTTTTATGTTTTGTTATTCACCCAGCATTGTCAGAGAAGAAGCAGGAGTGCACAGACACAGTACTGATGCTCTGACCCAGTACTGATGCTGTTAGGATCTCATACAAGCTCAACCCAAGTTATGGGCCTGCTGCAGAGATCAATTTACTCAGTTCAGCGGCCCGTGTAATGCAAGAGGTCAGAGGAGACAGTCACAATGCTCCCTGCAGCCCTTAACAGTCTATGTGTGAAGCCATTAAAGCAAAAATTATTGAAGCTGAATTCTGCTTTCCATTGGTTTCTGATAGGCAGGTTCCCGGCTCTCACTCCATCACTTTTCTCATGCATTATGGAATTGAGCCACGTCATATATTTTATACGTGTCTAAGCTGGAGAATCACTCTTAGCTAGGAAGAGCAGCAGTATTAGTCTGTTCAGATAATGAACAATGATATAATATAATGAATTTCTTTTCCGGCTCAGCCCTCCTAATCTTAGGATGCAGCGTCAAAGCCACAAGGGAAGAGAGTTGTTCCTCCTATTGACTAACTCTTGCAGTGCAAAATCAGTAGTTATGTGAGCTCACTGAAGGATGGTGGCTAAAAAAGTAAGAGTCAAAGAAAAAGGAAATGATGAGAGGAGAAGGGGAAAAAGAACAGATCTTGGCAAAAGAGAGGGGTGTAAAGAAGAAGGAAAAAGGGGAATGGAAGGGAGAGAGAAATTGAAGGTTTAATACATGGGATCATTGCACAAATCCACTGCAATTGTACTAGGAACAAAAATTGTGGTAAAATGGCTTTGGGGAGCTTAAAGATTATGTTAATCCTCTCCCTGGTTCCAGCAGTGTATTGTCACTACCTGAAAATCACACAAGCATCAACAGCTGTAAAATGTGTGTCTTGAGATTTTGAATGATATCAGTTAAATAAGCACAGAACCAACCTATATATATTTACAATGCTTAGTCACCTCAATAGCTGAGCTGAGCTTCTCAGAGATCTCCTTGGACTTTGTTTTGTAAACGTGACTGGGGAAGAGACTAGGCTAGACCAGGCTAGAACTAAAGAAGGGGCTAAGGGCTCCTTGTCTGTCATGGGAACTAAAACTAATATTTTGCCTGCCTTGCAGTAACTGAGATAGCTAAAGGAAATCCTCTGAGGATGACAACCATTTGGAGTAGAGGATTTCTTTTTTCTTTATTTTATTTTATTTTATTTTATTTTCTGCAAAACCAAGAAATTGAACCCTCAGGTAGGGTCACATCATGGATTCCTCCCCAGGTATTCTAGGCCAACCCTGACCCAGGAATCTTGGCATGAGGAAATGAACCAAACCATTTGATTTCTGGGCCAGTCACCTATCTACAAGTTCAGCCTCATGACTGGCTCTTATTCCACTCCTGTGCACCTTCCCACCTGAACTGACACGGAGAAAAACATCTGAGAAGAACTGTGCAGCCTGCAGGGAATCAGTTGGCCTTCCTGCAACTATCTCACATCAAGCCAGTAAGACCATAACGTGGCTCTCAATATTCCTATTGTACCAGGCTGCCTCTTCTACAGAGGGGCCTTTGCAGTACCTTCTTTTCATTTTGCAATACTGAGTGGACAGGAAGGTTGTAACCCTGTGACACTTGTTCAAGAAGCCCCTAGAGGTCAAAATACCCAGGCTATGCACCCAAGCCCTAAATCAAAGTGACCTGATCTTCAAAAGCACTGAACTCTGAATAACTTTCAGAAGAGGTCAACTTCTCTGAAAACTAGTTTTCTTTGATTTAGGGCCCTAATTATGAATCTAGCAGCCCAACAATAAGTACCTATGTGAAAACGTTCAAAACTAGCTAGGGGATTTAGCTACAGAGATCACATTAATTTCAGCACCTTTGAAAATATCTGCCCCAGGTTTAAAAAAGTACATTCATAACTTGATTTTTTCTTCTTTTTCCCCTTTTGCTGCTAATTATTCTTATCTCAACCCCTTTTTTAAATCCATACATCATTTTGGAAGCTGTGTTAATTCGTACAGTATCTCTACACATGGTTCTTTGCCGTTTCTTTCCTGTAGTTTTCACTGTGACATATGACTATTATTGTTATTGCTTTAGTCTCCACTTTTCCTACCTGCTACCCTTATCCCTGCAGTAAATTCTGTTGCACTCCATCCCAACTGCTTTGCTATTTGTTTTGATAAAGGCAACAGTCTTCGGTCCTACGCTAACAAGAATTGTGGCTTGTTACTTTGCCAGAGAAACACTTCTTCTGTTGTTCCCACCACCTATTCTTTCTTTTAGTGTCAACAGTTACACTCCCCTTCTGTAAAAAGATGCTCAAACAAAGTTTTCTGACTCCAATTATCATTATTTGCAAAGGTTTGGGTTTTGGCCTCAGTAGGCACTCAGATTTTCCTACGTGTCCCAACTTATATGTGTGGAAGAACAGGAAAAAGCAGCAGAGACATGAAGTGGAGGAAATGCACTGCAGGTTAGCAAATAATTGACTTACCCATGGATCATTGCTTATCATGGCTCTGCTCTTGGATTCTTCATTATCCTCTAGTTTTTACCTAGACACGCGTAGCAATCAATAGTCACATATGACATGACATGTTGAAGCTGGCTTATTCCCCTGTTGTGGCATTTAATAAACATGATTATAACTAGCCTATGCTGCAACTCCTACAGCATAAGCTGCTGATAGACTGCAACAATTTATTGGAGAAGAATGACAAGTAAAACAAACCAGACCAATAAAAATTCCCCTTTCTCAAAAGCTGCACGATGTTTCTTTTATTTTGTACTGTCCAAGACTGAAATTTCTATAGTCTCCTGAAATTTTCTGTGCCTGGGGAGATCCTTGTTATGTAGCATCAGGACAGGACTCTGCTCACACACAAGAAATGCAAGACAGCGACCCAAAGTATCTCAGGAACAACTCTATAGTTTCTAAACAAGAGGCTATTATTCCTTCCAAACAAGCTAACTAGCAAAATGATTGACTTGACCCCTGTGACAAAATTTAATATTTTATATTGCAGACAAAGTTGCTGGCAGTAGTAAAAACCCCAAAACCTAAATGACAAAAAATGATACATATTTTTAGAGCTTTTCAAAGATAGTTCGAGGGGACTGTATACTTCTATGGAATCTGAAGAATTGTCAGGTTTTATTCTTCCAGGTTTTCCTAATTTTCTGCTCTTGTTTCTAAAAAGCTTAATTTTTCAGAAATTCCTTTTTTTTTTCTTCTGTTCAAATTTACAAAAAAGTACAGTGAATTAGCACACATAAATGGCAATCACTTAAGGGACTTGGCTCCTAAGTCCTCATTATCTTCAGAAATATGTTACAGTGGTAGTGGAAGCCTGCCTAATTTCATGTCAATTTGCTTCCAGCCATGATTTTCTGATATACACCCCAGTGATCAAGCAAGGGACTAACAAAATAAATTTATGAGCTTTTACAACCACAGATACAATTTAGGACGAATAGTTCTCTGGTAGCATATTCCTCATTAGTCCTACAATTAAGACAGTTTTTCCCAGTTTTTGCTTGGATCTCAGGCATCTGAATTTTTTCACTTTTCATAATTTGAACACCTTTATCCTAGATAAAGGCACTGGGACTTTATTGAGTTATCTTATTGGTATAATGCCTGAGACATTTTTTACCCAGGTAAACTAGCACAAAGCTATGAGATATTTAAGCACAGTTTCTGAATCAACACAGGCCAGGGAGCATTCCCAACAGGAATTTTGAGTGTTGCTATTATATTCTAAAGGCTAAAAGAATTTAATAGTATGGACACATGCGGTCATTTGGCCTATGGGCCAGAAAACTCTAACTGGCTGTTTAGTTTACCCATACAGATGTAGTTGTGTTGTCTCCTGAGTTCCTGTGTGAATTCCTTATTTCTTTTTATTCTTCTGGTGTCCTAGGTAGCAATGGATCTCAGCCATGAATGTGCACTGAATGCCTTGTTGGCATAGCAAAGCTGCAAAAAATGGACAGTTTTCTGTTGAAAGGATATCAGTACCAGTCAGCACAATTTCCAGTATACCTTAGTAAAATGCGTTGAGTAATTATACATCAGAACATCACCTTTGCCTACTCCAACCATAATCTGGAGTTGCTAGCATATTTTATAGAAGTGATGGTTTGTTTATTCAGTCAAACTCCAAGGAGTAGAACTGACAACTCTCAATCTGAATTGCTGTAACTCAAGCCAAACTTGGGTTTACAGCACAAAACTTGACAATATAAAAAATTCTAAGGTCTGTAAAAGAGGAGAGACTGTGTAACAGAAACATGCATGCACATATACGTACATTCATATCTGCAAACAAAAGTACATTTGCTTCTCTTTCAACTTTTTCAAAGCCCTCAGTTCCTATCTCCAGCTTTTGTTTCAGAACCCTCTGAAGGAACTAAACTATAAATGGAGCTGTGAAAACTTGATAAACTGGGAGAAGTGCCTGAATTTTGCTTATCTACTTTAAGAGGTTTCAAGAAATATATAGATACTCCATAAAAGCACAGTGAAATTGTGTTGACGAAGGTGTCAAAATATGTACATACAGGGAGGGATAGCTTGATACAAATTTAGACTTAAAATGGTTTATTTTCCTGAGGTTGGAATCTGCCAGAACGTTCACTTTTCTGTTGTGTATCTATGATCTTGAATACATTTTACAAGAGCAAGAAAGCAATTCAGCAAAGATTGAAAGAGAGACTAAAGTTAAGTGTCATCTAGGAATGACTTCTTAGCCATGGGTCATGGGAGAACTTATCAATATAATACAAGAAAACATCAGAAACATCAGCAATTTTTAATGTGAGATAAAAGGAGTTTTGCATAAATGCAAGGTAAGGAATTCTTTGAGAAAGAAGGAAAAATGTGTGTATAAACAACCTAGCAGGTTACAAAATATATCTCTAATAAGGTTGCAGAATCATATAATAAATGCGTACCTGTATAGGTTCATAGACTAATGGAGGTTGGAAGGGCCCTCAGGAATTCTCTGGTCAAACCTCCTGCTCAAAGCAGGGACAGCTGTAGCTCAGGGCTTGATCGGGGTAGTTGTTCAAAACCTCTGAGGAGGGAGACTCCACAACTGCTTTGAGCAACCTCTTCCACTGTTTGACTGCCCTCGTGGTGGAAGTATCCCCTTACATCTTGTCTGAACTTCTGTTTCAGCATATGTCCTTTGCCTCTTGTCCTCCTGTCATGTGCCACTACGAGGAGCCTGGTTCCATCTCCCTGGTACCCTCTTCATACTCACTTGAAGGGCTGTTTTTAGCTCTCTCCATTCCCCCAGCTACCCAAAGCCATCTCTTCTCCCAGCTAAACAAGCCCATTCCCCCAGCTTTGCCTTACAGGGCAAATGTTCTATTGCTGATTGTCTTGGTGGCCCTCCGTTGAAGTCACTGCACTTTATCAATGTCTTTCTTATATTGCAGGGACCAGAACTGAACACAGCATACCAGATATGATCTAATAGTAATGGATGATTTGAACAAGAACCTTGCAGTCAGCAAAGAAAAAAAAAGACAATCTCAAACCACTGTCAATATACCTTTGAGAAAAAAGAGTCTTCCAAACTTACTGTAATTACCATTGGGAAATTTCAAGTGAGAGCTGGAAATGGCGATGCTCATTCTATTCCTGGCTCATTCAATGGCCAAGTATGGAAATGTAAGCAAGTTGCTACCCATCTGTGCCTCAAAGTAAAATGGGCTTGAACAGCAAAGTTTTCAAGCAGGAAACATAGAGTAACATATGTTTATCCAGAGCATCTTACATCATGTGAGTGAATGGATTCTACTTTTTACTACAGCTTTCAATGAACCACATCATTTTTAACTCATTGTCTACCTGGAATTTAGTGATCAGAAATCTCTGAAAAATTCAGATTTGTTCTGAAAGCTAGGCTGTGACCTCCCTGGAGCACTGACTCTCTTTGGCTATGTCTTTATATATGTATACTCTTGCAGTAGGGATGACCTTAATCTCTTTGATAGTCTCCTTCTTTATTAGACATTTTTAGATGAGTAATACAGTCATTTCAGGCACAGGGAACTCAGTGCAAAGGCTGTAAGAGGATGGTGTAATAGATGTTGCTTGAAAGTACAACTTCTGCTGTAACATTAGTATTGAACTAAACTTCTTGAAAATGCTTTATATCAGCCCAGCTTAGTTTCTTTAAATCACGCACTTCTTTTGACACACACCCCCAGCTCTACATATGAAGCTAATTCGATTAATTACTACCACAGCTTCCAAGCCATTTCATTACTGAACTTTTTATAAACAGAAAAAAATAATGAACTTTTTTTTTTTAGAGTTAAAGCATTCTTCAGAAGGCCCATATTTAGGTAGTAGTTAAGATTTGAAATTGGATGGGGGATTGCCTACTGCAACAGAAGCATGTCTTGTGGTAACAAACCATTCAAATTTGGCGATTATAAGATGTTTAAAAATATGTGTTAGCCCACACTCTTGAGACATTTTAGCATTTAGGCAGGTAAATAGTCATGGCCAGGGGGAGAAGAGACAGTCCCCTGAGAACAGGACTTTACATAGAAGAATAGGTATCTACACAGAAGACTTTTTAAAAGCATTGGTAAGTACCACTCTCCAATACTTGATGGAAAGAAATGAGCACTTTAAGGTGATTTTTTTTTTTTCCAGTAGATACATATACAATGGGATGACGAAACTGTGGGAGTGAAATCTCCCTGTGCACAGACTTCAAGTTACCTCCATGTGGCTATCTCAATGTGCATTCTTTGTACATGTACATTATAATAATCTCATTCCACAGGTTTGTAATTTTAAATATTTTGGTTCTTCTATAAATGGAAGAAAAATAGTTCAAACACTTATTGTTCATTTTCATGCCATTTTAAAGTTTCCTAAAAAGTTTATAGTGAGTCGTGTTTTTTTTACGTTAAGATCCCATATGGACATGCTCATCTGAATTATTCTCCTAACAAAAGGAATTTTCTCACTAGGTTTAGGGCTATCCTCACGTGCTCTGCTCTAAGTCTGTAATAACTCCATTAAAGCTACACAGATCACTAAGAATGTAAAATTAATGTAATGCTGATCAGAGATCGGGTAGTCTACTCACATTAGAGTCCATTTGGATTTACACCAGTGTGATCCCAGGGGAAGATGGCAGCTCCTTACTTGTTCTTCCTTTCTCCCTTCTTTCACTCAAACTCTGCCAAAAGTGATGACTTTTTCCTCAGCTGGCTCCCAGGAGGGAACTGGTCTTTCCCTGTCTCCCCCCAGCTAATGTGAGCTGTTTTTTCCCTTGTATACAACTGCCCTAATTCTTAGAGCATTTCATCCTTTTCACTTTCTAAATGGTAATGTTAAATTTTCCACAGAGGAGGTGCCCTGGGGGGGAGTTTTGCTCACACCCAAGAACGGATGTCAGTTAATATTTGGACATGATTAATTAACAGTAAACCCTAAGGCAAACTTTGCTATTATGAAAATAAGACAATATTCCAGATTACATGAGCGGCTGCCTATATGACAAAGTTACCCAGATGCCCTGAAATCAACAAAGATTTGTCACAGATATAAAGACAGTTATTATTTTATGAATTCCATGTTCAGATTAATTATTTTTGTCCCTCTTAGACATTATAGGAACAAGCTAGGGATAAACCAATATTTGAATTACCTCTCAGACATTTTCAATCTCCAGTATAAAGTTTTCTGATTTCACAGAAAATTATTTGGAGCTTATATTCTTTTCCTCGTCAGTGGCTAATTGGTACTTTACCATAAAAGTGGAAGGCCAGCCTTACTGTGTAGTGTATGTAAATCTTGGATTACATTTGCAGCTCCCTCTTGGATAGAAGACAACCTCTGTTTGACAAATAGAGCTGAAACACACCATGGCTCAGCTTGAAAAACAAAAACTAATTTTTCCAGAAGAAACTAAAGTAGGTCATTGTGTAGGCAAATTAGAGTCACACATATTTCAACAGAGTGCAGATGCTGGGATAGCTAAATGAACTCCAGCACTACAGGGCTGAAAACCACACCAGTAGGAAGACAGGTAGAGAGGTACACAGCTAGATAAAAAGTGCTATTGAATGTGTAATGGAAGATATGGTTAGAATCTTAAATTTATATCTTATCCAAAATATACAGGAAAAGGCTTAACAGCTCTTCATTATTGCCAAAAATTTCATACTTGTTTTGCTTCATAAAATAAGGCTGTCAATTTTTTTCTGCTATGAAACATTACAGACTTCCTCCGAAGGCAGTAAATCAGTATCTGAAAATGTTCTATCAATCACTGTTATTCAGGTATTTTCTTCTACCTCAGGCCTGGGTCTAGATGTATTTGGAGACATTGTGAAATTGCATATTCTGATTATGAGAAAAAAACTTTATTATGAGATCAACTAAAACTTCTGTTTGTTTTGTGTTAACTTTTCAACAGAAGAATTTAAGAAAATAAAAAACTCTTTGTAGAACACAGAAACTAGAAGCTTCGGAAAGTCTGAAGCCAGAACAATGCAGTCAAATAGCACAGAAAAGTAGGCTTTCAAAATCTGATTCCTCTTCCAAGTTCTGCAAATACATTTTTGCTCCCTTACTTAGAACAAAAAACAAACAAAAAAAACCAAACAAAAAACCCGAACCCCCCCCCAAAAAAACAAAAAACAAACCAAAACAAACAAACAAACAAAAAAACCCAAACACAACATTTTTTGCAAGGCATTGCAAATGCGCTTGGAACAAAGAACTATCATTCTACACTTGTAACCCTAAATATGTAACTCCATCCTGACAAAGGCAAAGAACGAGTTAAAACTCTCAACCACACTGAAATTTCAATCCCAATCCTTATCAGTCTGTTGACTTAATTATCACCGATTCATAACAGCTTTTCAACTCTGACATGAACATTTGTCCTTTTTTTATTGTAGCATGGCTCCATCTCTAATGATAAATTCATTCAATAACAGTTCATGAGCTTTTATTTTTGCAGATTATGGATTCTTATAATAAGTGAGCAGAAGAAAATTCAACCAGAGAAAGTGAATTTTCCTCTGGGAAAAACTCAGCTGATATAATTTCTCTCCAGTTTCATAATCCTACCATTGAAATGTGCTAAGGTCAGCTCAGGGCAAAATTTAATAGAGGATCACTTTGCAATGCTCCCCTAGTGTAAAATCTTTTAGGCTGTATCTCAGAAGTATAGTCAGATTCCTGGTCCAAGTAATGGTAAGTGCCAGTTGTGTACACATAGTAGAGAAACTTAGAAGATATAGTAGAGACCAAAGGGCTCCTTCAGATCAGGCACATCCTTTTTAACCTACATGAAAGAGTATGACTCACTGCTACGTTCTCATTTGAGTTCCCCACCAATATAATCAGAGCTGAGACAGGCTGTACTCTGATATGTGGAACAGCACAGGTACTTGATGGACAAGAACCAGCTCCACTAGCATAAGAGCTCGAACATGATGGGATAGGGAAGTGAAGTGAATCAGGTATGGTTTAATGTTGTTATTAGGGACCTCAGTTACCAAATGGAGAGTAAGGTTATTAATTTTTGTGGGCGACTTCAGGTAAGAGGGCTGCAAGCGTGCCAGAGGAAAGGATTAGAAGTCAAAATTATCATCACAAATAGATTTCATTGAATAAGCCCAAAGTTCTACAGTTACACAGTAAAAATGAATTGTGCTGGTGCAGAATGGGAGATGTCTGAGCAGTCAGCACTTCTCCAAAAATACCTGCATACCACAGGAAGAGTAACTCATGTCTGCCTTTCTGTTTCAAAGAGTAAACTGTCAGGCTGGGAGGTATAAATAAGATTTCTAAGCCAAGTCAAATAATTTCACTGTACTCTGAGGCTTCAGCTGGACAATATATGTCCATAAAGGTAGCAAGTGGGTCTAGAGGGAAGTGAAGGAGATCCTTAGACATACAGAAAATGTAATAATGGGGAAAGATTGAAAAGATGAGAAAGATTCCATTAAATTGGAGGCAAGAGATGCAGCTGTTTCTAAAAGACTTCTGAAGATGGTCCAAGGAGTATGAACATTCACAGAAATCTCTAAAAAGATTGAAAGACCACAACAGAGAAAATATTTGCAGAGACTTTTGAGATACCATTATGGCAGAAGAAACCTGATACCCTGTCTCATGGAAACTGCAAATCTTGAATTCTCCAACTATCTGGACTAGTGGTCCTGAGAAACTGTCCTTCCTACAGGATGGATGAATACCTTGTTAAGACACTTCACTTCATATTAGGCTTTTTGTTTTCTAACTCAGAGTGTGAGGATTTGTGCTACTCAATTCTTGTGCAGTATTTTGGACACACAGATGCAAATTATCATTACAACTGAATATGTGGAGCAGACCTGAAAATAATGAAGATGATCACACTTGTAATAAGTCATATATCTGCATTTGTTGTTTGTGTTCAGAATGTTGCTTGGAAAGGAACAAGGAGAAGAAGAAAGATAAGACTTTTTAGGAAGCCAATGTCCTGGTTTCAGCTGCGATAAATTTTTTTTCTAGTAGCTGGTATAGTGTTATGTTTTGGATTCAGTATGAGAAGAATGTTGATAACACACTGATGTTTTCAGTTGTTGCTAAGTGATGTTTAGACTAAGTCCAGGATTTTTCAGCTTCTGATGCCCAGCCAGCGAGAAGGCTGGAGGGGCACAAGAAGTTGGGAGGGGACACAGCCAGGACAGCTGACCCAAACTGGCCAGAGGGGTATTCCAGACCATACGACGTCATGTCCAGTATATAAACTGGGGGAGTTGGCCTAGGCAGGGATCGCTGCTCGGGAACTGACTGGGTATCGGTCGGTGAGTGGTGAGCAGTTGTATTCTGCATGACTTGTATATTCCAATCTTTTTATTATTATTGTCATTTTACTATTGTTATTATTATCATTATTAGTTTCTTCCTTTCTGTTCTATTAAACTCTTCTTATCTCAACCCACGAGTTTTACCTTTTTCCTTCCAATTCTCTCCCCCATCCCACCAGGTGGGGGTGAAGTGAGTGAGCGGCTGCGAGGTGCTTAGTTGCCGCATGGGCTTAAACCATGACAGCCAATTAGAGAAAGTAAAGCTTAAATCTTGGAATTTATGGATGCAAATAAACACAAAAAGGCCTTAAAGGCCACTAAAGAATGTTCACCATCTAAAATTTGTAAGATTTTCAGCTACTGCATAACATTGCCTCCAGCAATGAACCTCACCGAATCAAATCAACTTAAAGTTTGTGCTACAAATCCATGTCACTTCAGAGAGAGACTAAGTGAGAGAGAGTGCACTAGAGAAAGAGAAACAGAAAAAGAAAGTGCAACCCATATGGAGTTTATACAAAATTATTTTAAAATGTTTAAAAGTCATTGAAAAATCAGTTACATTCAGTGATGTTAGCCATGAAAGCTGGAAGAACATGATATGAGAGATCTGATGTTTTCTGGAGAAAAAAAATTGAGCAGGTAGCTAACAGGTACACTGAGAATTGTTACAGAGATAAATAGAGATTAATTCAGTCACAACAACTGGTAGATAAAAAAAGCCTGGCTTTTCTAGAGATGGGAGGATGTTTAAGTTTAGGAGCTTAGCACAGGGAGACATGCAGGGAGAGAATATTCAGTAAGGATAGAATCAGGCAGATTTTAGGGTGAGCCTTTTGTGCTTTATTCCATTAGTGGTTTATGAAAACAAACATGTATGGGCGGTGTCACATTACTTTATATAAGCAAAAGAGGAAAACAGGCTACAGACAGATGATGGAAAAAACACCTTTAATTGCATTGCCAGTTATTTCTACACCAAGCCCTAGAAACACAACCTGCCTCTGAAGGAGGGAGCAGACGTCCCTCCCAGCAGCAGCAGTCAATTCTCCCTTCCTTCCCCATTCCTCCAGCCAGATGCTGAGCAAGCCTGAGTCCCCACAGCTCCCTTCCTTATTTCTTTATCTTTTTCTCTGCTATTTCCTGTAGCAACAATGCTACTGCCTCACTTCGTAACCGAGAAGCGGCAAAATTCAACTTTGCTCCCACTTCTGAGAAGGCCACCGCAATGTATGAGATTGGAATTCTCAAAATAGCCAAGCAGAGGAGCACAAGTTGTGCTTGCTTCGGAGTCCCTGCTAATCTCAGTTTCTTGCCTGCTCCAATGCTTTGTTTACGCAGTCCTTTTGCCGTTCCCTGCCTCCCCTACAAATGTTGTTTTGACATCATGGTCACCAGGTGCCCCACCACCCCTTCCATCAACAGACACTTGTGCAGCAGATGGTACAAATGGGTTGGCAATAATTTAGTGCCTCGGCATTGGATTGCCTTGTCTGTTGCTTGTAATTGTGACTAGACGGGGTTAATGACAGTAGCAGGGAAAGAAATAAAAAAAACCCTGTAGGGATACACTTTCAGAGAAGAAAGTAGCTCTTCCATGAGCCAGACACTCTGCTGAAAATCGCTGTTCCTAAGAAGCATGAGCTATATTCTGTGGCAACAGAGGTTTATTTTAGAAAGGTACCTTCAGTTTAATCATATTAAAAATGTCAAGATTTCCTTTATCTCCTTTGATCATCAGAACTCCAATGACTCTGACTATATTTTGTGCCTTACATTACACGAGTATGGTTAGTTTAGCTACGATGGTCTAAAGACAGATATTAAATAAGGCTAGCAAGGGGTGGTGATATCTTTCATTAGAGCAACAAATAATTATCTATGTGTTACATATCTACTGGGACACTGACATGTATAGTTATAAATATAACTCAATAGTAAATGCTGAAGTTTTTTATTCTCTAGCTGAGTTTCTGCTACAAAATGAGATAGCACAGCCAGGATTTTTTATATAAACCCCTACAGAGTTAGAGGTCAATTCAATGTGAATTATTGCAAAGTTCAGGGGTGTTTGCATGCAGGGTTCCAATATTGTGTTCAGTAACCTACAGGAATATGTAGATTACACAAGGAGTTAGAAATGACTCATAATTAGTTCCTTTACTCTGCTGGCTTCTTACTCTTTGAATAAACCACTTGAACTGTTTTCATTCATTTTGCTGCTTCTAAATTGGAGATAATATTCCTGTCCCAGGGGTACTGTAATGATTAATTAATCACTTCAGGTCACTTGGGATTTGAAAATGTGTGCCTGTATGTATACGTAACTTCACATATGCAGAATATAAATAAATATTTCCTTTACTTTGTATGTTAGGTATAAAGGGTGTCGTTCTAGAATCAGCACTGAAATTTTTGAACAAGAATAATCAAAAAACCCTGTCTTGGGAATTCAGGCTGTCAAATTCAAATGACAGTCATACTTCCCATCTCCAAATTATCTCCAGATATAAAGTTCCCTCTCTTTTCTTGAAATCATTTCCCTCAGAAGACTCAAGAAGCTGAAGTTATTGATACTTAAGAAATTTCACATTGCTTTCCTTTTCCAGTATGATATGGAGTTATTTGTATTCTACTTCGTGGGGCTTTGTCAGACATTGTATATGATACTGCAGTCTGGGCCACTGAGAGGTACAACATAGCTCCTGCCGTTGCTATGAGGGCAAGAAAAAAAGAGAAATAAAGAAGATTTCTATTTTAAGAAAAAATAAATATGGATGCATTCAGGCTTCTTAAGCAGCATCACTAACCTTCAATACTCTGTACTACCACAGACAAGATTGGGTAAATGATCACAAAAAAAAAAAACGGTCAGTTGTTCCAAGCTGTTTTCTGGACCTATGTGTGTAATCACAAGACCAGCATGCAAAAATGAGGCAGTTCTGCAAATTTATTCCCAGATTTCTTCTTTACCCTTTGTCCTATCACTACATGTCCTTGTAAAACGTCCCTCTCCAGCTTTCTTTTAGGTCTTCTTTAAGTACTGTATATTTAAGTCATATAGCTAGAGCTATATGGATTTTGCCTTTAATGGAAGGGAAAAATATACTGGATAGAATCCTGGCATACATTTCCAGCTCAGCCTCAATTTCTCACATGATCTTGGGTAAGTGTTTTAAACCCACTGTGGCTCAGTTCCCCATCTGTTGATCAAAGCTAACAATATTCCCTTTTCCCTGTCCTTTCGCTGTTTCTTTTGTCTAGACTGAGTACAGTCAGCTGATAATTTCCAAGTAAAACAGTTTTCTACCAGATTCACCAGAACTAAAAAATTTTGAAGAAACATGTCAATTCCACTGACATTTTTGACACAAAAACCAGAAGGGCAGGATTTGCACCCTGATATCCAGTGGCACCCCTTTGGCAAAGCAGATCTGCTTGGCCATACATGCTCCAAATCTCTGGGATAAGCCACTTTTTACAGAGCTGCCACTTTCTGAGCTGATCACATACATAAAAACTCAGAGTAATAAACTCCCAGGTCCCTCCAGGGCTCTTGCTCCAGCTTTCCTTACACGGCATGGGCAGATTTCCAGCCTCTGCAGGAATACTTCTTGTGTGGATATGTTGCTTATCCTCAGAGGCTCTTTGACTTCCAGTTCCTTTTGTGGTTCTTCTCACTGGCTGTCTATTGCACAGGAAAGTCAGCTAGTCGTCTCCAACACTTCCCAGGAGGTCGTTTCCCACAGTGGCCTGGAGATCCTGGAAATATATTTGCTTTGAGAAACGTTAAAGTCTAGTCAGCCTTGTAAGCACAGAAGCATCTTTTCTCTTCAAAAAACTTAGGCTCTTTTCATTATTTCTGCTTTTATATTCTGCCATGGTACAAATAATACTGAAGAATGATAATTCTTAGAAATATTTCCCATGTTAAAGCAAAGCAAGAAATCAGAATCTGGCAAATGTTTGGGAACTGGAACTTTGAACAACCAAAGAGCTAAAATAAAAAAAATCCAAATAGCTAGAATTATTTCAGAGCCCTTCTAGTTACAAAATACTTCTCCTTACAGCAGCATATTATTCCCTTCCCCCCCCCCAAAAAAAGGATTTTGTCAAAAAAGGGTTCTCCCTCTTGACTAGACATTTCAATTCAGTTGTCATGGTGGTTTTGAGAAATTACATAAAATAGATATATTTTTAGGTAAAGTAAGAAGACGTTAGGAGGCAGAAGATCTATTCTGCAAAGATTAGTGAAAAAAAAGGTACAAACATTACTCTCTGGCTGCTTTTTTGCTAAAAGAATACATTTAAAGAAGACATGCAGAAGTTTTACAATGGAAGAAAATAAGAAGTCCTTTGCCTTCCTTTTTCTTTTTAGTTTGGTTTCCCTGTATCCCACTGCTTTAAAGGTGGTCCTGAGTTTGTGTTATGTGTGTGTGTCTGTATATAATGACATATTAATAACATCTCAATTAGATATGTATTGTAATGGGCTCATTAGTATAAATGTATGTGATTGGACTCTGTTCTGCTACAGAACTGAAGTTAATCAGATAAACTTCAAAGGGCAAACTGAAGGATTATGCCTTACCTCATGGGGAAACAGTCCTTCCTTTGAAGTACCTGTTGGCATCCAGAAAGTTCTGTCAAGTCATCAATACATTTTAACTACCTTGGGGTAGTTTCCTACCTTTTTCCTCTGATGTAAAAAGCCTTCCTTTTTCTCTTATGTAAATATTCTGCTTAGCCCAATGAGATCTGGAACCCCGGTTGATGCCCTGGGTACCATCACCACAGCCAGAATCAACCAGTCATCAAATATTTTCTTTTTAATATCTGAAAGGAGTAATTTGCTTCTTCACAAGTTGTACAAATATAGCTAGAAATTAGCAGTGATGTTAGGAAGGCTTGCAGCTTCCAGCTTATGAGGTGCCCATACAAGTGCTAACCAGGGTTATCCTGGTTAATTCAGAATCAATTTTTTCTGCATATCTAAGTATTCACTCAGTTTGATGATTAAATAAAATCTCAGAGCTAAATAATATGCCTGCATTTTACTACTACCAGTAGACAGGCATTCTCTTCTCTGTTTATTCAACAGCAAACCACTGTTATTTGCAAAACAAAAAAGCAACACAGTGAGAACATTGAAATCGTTTCTTTTTTTTTTTTAAACCGCTCAGACTAAACTACACAAAAACAGCCAGTCATTTCTTCCCTGCCAACTGATTATGCAGCCATGTTGTTTGAAAGCTTGCATAATTTACATTAGCATGCCTAAGATCTCAGGTGACTATGCCTTTGAGGCCAGCATGATAGCCCCAGTGGACCAAGATTTGATATTCTTCCCAATATCTGACCCTTTTTTCCTTGTTAATTATAGGCAGACTTCCCTGGCCTGGGCCCGGATCTGCACCTGTTTCCCATCTCTGAGCAGCTGCTAATTAGGTTGCAAATGGTGGGGCTGGGCAGAGCGGGCCACACATGCTTCAGCAGTCTATTGATCAGATTGGCATGCCGTGCATACAACAATTATTACCTTCTGAACCCACTTCCCACCATAAAAGCTGCTCAGAGACACCACGCTGTATTGAAATAAAAATTGTATCACTTCTTATCCTGGTGATATGGAATGATGCTGCTCCAATGGAATAAGGGACAGCAGAGGATGGATTTTGGATTCAGAACTCCCTTGTGTAAGGAGAACTAATGAATATCTTGAGTTATGTATATTTAACATGGAGGCATGACTCCAACAGAGCATCTAAAAATATAGTAATGTTACAGTGACATTTTTTAATGTTTTTCTCAAAGTCCTTTGTTTGTCTTTTTGGTCTCAGGACGAAGAGACTTCTGAATCTTATCTTGGAAATGGAGCTGTGAATGATCCTAAAAATCTTATGCTGAAATGTTCCTAAAAAAAATTATTTTGATTAGTGGTACTTTTTATACTGAAACTCGGAAGAAAATCACATATGTAAGAATATTGGAAACAGTATAGTATTTTAGGAATAACTTGTGATAAACCACTATATATCAGCTGAAGAAACAGCTTCTCTTTGTCATTAAAAATGAGGAAATAATGGTGAAAAAAGTTTCATCTAATGTTGAAAGTTAAAATGTAAGTTAGGTGCATGTTTCTTTTCCTCAATTATAAATGGCATTTAGACGTCCATTTCAGATGTAGACTGTTGTGCTGTACACATCTCAGGTTGGATGAGATTAATCCCACGCAAAGAATGGCACATAAAAAAATGTCTCAAACTTCCCCAATCTTGTCCAAAGAAAGCAGGCTGATGATATCATCATGCTAATCCTGGATCAACACTCTTTCCTCTTGGATAAAGCACATGGTATTGGTGCCCTATCTGAGCCTTTCAGATTGACCTCTCACTATATACTTTGTCACAGTGTAAAATTCACTGGAATTTTGGAAACCTAGTCAGTACAGTCAAGGGAGGACAGTTCAGCTGTCATTTTGCTAAAATATAAGAATTTACCATCATCTGAAATACATTAGGATATTTGAAGCATTTACATGGATCTGGCAAGCGTGCTGCCACCACTGTATGATTCTCGCGTTATTCTGAAGCAAGAGCTGGAAAGCTGGTGGGTATTTCAAATGGCAGTATATGTGGCTATGTATACAACTGAATTGACTCCTATTTACCAGTTATCTACTGACTAAAACAAGAGTTTAGGGTGCCTAGGGCACATCTAGATACCTGTATGAGCATACCTAAACTTAGTTGTCTTCATCTGGAGCTGAATGTTGATGCATAAACAGAGTCATCATTTAAATGTTGGTGTTTAGTTCTGAATAAGATGCTCCAGAGTATCCAGGAAGTCTGCATGAAGCCAAAGGATATGTAAGCTTTCTAGAACAGCAGCTGGAGGTCAAGAAAAATGCTTCACAGACTCTAAAGTGCCATTAGACTTTAAGAGGATTGAATGCTGCTCTACAGCAGCTTGATTTATTTGCCTCAAGACAGGTTTCTACTTCCATTTAAGGCACCCTAAGGTAGCATGCCTGACCTTCAGCTATTGTCCAGAGGCTTCTGTGGATTCTGTGTATTATCTGCCAGCCCCATGGGGCTGTGCTGGATGCCCTAGGGCACTTGAAATGGCACTAGACACCTCATTTTAGGGAACTGAATCTAACCCTATGTCTACTGTTGCTTTGTGGAAAAGGTCTTGAGAATACTATTCACTGTGAGTTGCTTCATCCCAACTAAACTGGGATGTATTGTCACTGGGACAGAAGAAGCAACATCTCAAAACAATGGGCTAACTCTGTAGTAATATTCAGCAATTTAAGCTAAAATGAAAAAGTGGCAGTGTCTTTGTTCTTCAGAGAAAAAAAGGAAGTACATTAAAAGCACACAAATGCTAATTTATCTGCACTCTCATAATGAACAATTTTTATTATTTTTTTTTAGATTTCAGAAAAAAAAAAAAAAAGGTGTATTATACTTTCAGCCCAAATAGTGTAAGGATATGAATGTTTCAGAGCAGCTGAAGAAGGAGTTTCTCATGGAAAAAGTTAAACAACTCCACTGTATTCCACAACATGTCTAAAGTGGGTGGGATAAGTTATCCATGAAGTGTACAGAAATCCTCTTGGTTTTACAACACTAAATGCCCAGCTTTTGGAAACCTAAAAAAATGTGAATTACTCCAAAATTTTACAGATAGGTAAAATGTGGTATAGAGAAGCTAAAAGTGACTTTCTTGAGCAGGTAAGAAGGGTCTCTGCAAGGCAGGAAGGGATTCCAGAAGTGTTTTGTACCCAACCCACTGTATCATTCTACCACCTAGCTGGGGACATACATAAATCTATGTGGTCATAATCATAAATTTCAGGGGATAGTCCACTGTGGTCAAGGAATTACTGTTACCGATGAATTGTATGACAGAACCTCCTCCATGGTTCTGGATCTTAAATTCAAGAAAGTAAAATAAAACAATAAATAATATTAACATTATTTTTTTAAATGGTTGTATCACCAAGAGCAAGTACAAAAGGAAGTGGTCTGCAATAGTCTGAGAAACTCATGTGTCTTTACCCAATCTTACATCAACTTAGTATGAACAATGTACCCATCACCTGCAAACCGAGACATCTGCAGCCCAAAGGATTCTTTGCCAAAGGAAATCTTCTGAAGCAGTTTTGCATAGAATGCAGAATAAATCAAAGATTTTCATAAACAGAAAATCATGTGAAACTCACCCTATAAATAATTCACTGTGAATTATTTGCTTGTCTTAGGATCTACGGGCAAGATTCCCAGCTGGTGTAAATCCACATCATTCTGTTGGCTTCGGTGAAGCTATGCTGATTTACACCAGCTGAGTAGCTGACCCAATGTGTTGACGAAGAAAATTTTGTCAGCATAATAGGACAGGATATGCTTTGAAAAAAAAAGAGTGACATGCACTGAAAACAGTAGCAAAACAGTTCACCAGCTGTTCACAATCTTAATATGTCTGTGGATGGTACAAACTAGATAGAAACCCCTTTGTGCAGGCTAATAGTGTTCTAGGAAGCTGCAGCAGGTGAAAACACAATAATCACCCTCCCATTTTTCCGGAAATGATGATCTGAAACAATAGTTGGCAGCTTAACTCTTGTCAGACTGTTGTTTTACAAAATCCAGCATTTCCTCTACTTTGAATTTGTATTAGCAGAGGATGAATCATTGATGCTGCCGGATCCCCTCATTTTTCATATACAGCAGAATGCATTATTTTCATATATCATGTCATGAGCTTTCTCTATTTTTACATTTTCCCACTGCAGTTGAATCAAAGTGAATATTTCATAGGGATTCCTTTTCTGTAGGGTTTGACCATAAATCAGATTTGCTGCAATCTATCTGCAGAGGTGACCTGTTTTCTCAAAGCTAACATGGAAAAAAAAAAAAAAGTAACTAAATAAATCCGAACCAAAATATTCTTTTAATTACAGACATACACTAATGAATATTTTAGAAATTGGCATAACTTACCTTTTATTAAATGTTTAAATACATAAAAATGTTGCACAGAGTTAGCTTTAATATTTTGGACAGGCTTGAGATATAGTCTGTCTCAAACCATGGAAAAAAGGAAGCAGAAAAGGTAGTGGATAAATTTACATCAACACATGACTGGATATGAGTGGCTACGTTACAGTTAAGTGCATTATGAAAGATTTAGAAAACTCTGGTCTTTGGCTTTAGGCTTAAAGTAATTAGCAATTTTTGCATATATGAATCAGTGGAGATTCTGAATCTAACTTTAGGGGCATTAAAGTTTTTAATACAATCCCTTAGCTTGTGTTCAGAGGCAATGTAGTAAGGAACGTCAGGGGATCGGTAAGTACCTGATATAATAAAGCAGTACTTGTACCCTTGCACTTCAGTGAATTGATTCTTCTAGGACTGCATCAGATTTAAACCCTAAATGTAGAAGCTGACCAAGATCTGAACTTATCAGCAGATTCTAATTATTGGGCCAAGGAGATTCAGGAAAAACATTCACAGAGACAAAATGAGATTAAATGATAACAAAATTACTGTTCCTTTTTAGGTAGAAGCTTGACCAAGTATGAATGATATGATGGACTGTGATAACAAGGAGCTGGACTTGGTGACCAATGTCATGTTCTTGGGAGAGCTGATCCAGTGGGTAGGAAAAACATCTATGATATCCAGCTGGTCAAACATTTTCTTTCCTTCTGTTGTTCCCCACTGCCTCAAAGTGTGTCATTATTATTTACTCTTTGTCTTGTAGGGAGAGTCATCTATGGTTAAGTATCCATAGTTATCCCTTCTTAGGATCACCTATGAAAACTGAATTTAGGAGTTCTTGAGTTAAAAAACATCATGTTTACTTCTTGGTCTGGAAAACTTGGTCACAGTTACCCAAATCAATAAGATATTCAAAAATCTTCTGCACAGTCCATCAGAAGACACAAATCCATTCCCTCAACACAGATTGTCCTCTGGGCTGAGAAAATGCTAAAATGTTGGTTTTGAACCTGAAGGTGTTTAATCACAGCATTAAAAAGCAAAATGCTTGGACGAAACAGAAACATTCTACAAACATCAGATCATCTCAGTAAGGATCTCATGACTTAGCTGATCCATCAGCCAACATAAATAACAAAGCACAAAGATTTGCTGAAAATTTAAGTCTGTTTGTGAATGACCCATGCACACACACACACACACACAGATTAATGTGCTTTTTACTCTGAATTGTTTATCTGGTCCTTTTTTTCTCTGATTGTTTTATTGTTCTACTTCACTTTCACAGTAGATAAGCACAGACAGTCACCTGGTCCATGAGTAAAGCACAGATGCCGACAGATGTTGGTGAGATACCAACAAAATTTGGGCACCTAAATCTAAATCTATTATCAGATCCTCTGTCCATTTATTGAAGTTTCTTAGACGTTTGACATTTAGGATCTGGAACTGCTCTGAAAGGCTTCAGTCTCAACATACCAGGTCTCCTTGGGCACCCAGCTCTTGCACCCAGTTCCTCCAGGATCACAATGTGGTGTTCAATGAGCAAGTGTGCTCTCTTAAAGAACAGCAGCCTGCAGGTCGTCTCCCTTTATTTCCTGTGATCCAGCTGTACAGTCTGTAAATTTACTGTCCCTAACCACTTCCAGGCATTCAAACTTCTTGTGCAATCATCTCAAAAGTCCCTAATGAACTTCAGGCAAAATTAAAGGGGTTAATTTAAACACTTTTTCCTCTCCCTATCCCAGCCATGTCCCTGAACAAATAGAGAGAGTTAGCATCTTTCTTAAGCCTTCTCTTTGTCTCAGTTATTCCTTAATTCTTTTGTGACAAGTAGAATGGCTTTGCTAGAAAAGCTGAGGAATCGCCTCCAAAAGAGGTTGTTAGTCATTGCTTAGTTAGACAATGTTAGAAAAGTAGGCAGAGGAGGAAAGAAAAATGGATCTCTTACTTCTTGGACAGAATATTTCATCTTCTAGGTAGAGAAAGCAGCGGAATAAGTTCTTTCAGCTGTGTTTTGAATACACTTTATGAAAGAAATATCTTGGATTCAATCTTCAGTAGAGAGAATTGAGGACTGTCCAAAGAAACATCTCATAGAAGTACCAAAACATCTGTTAAAGTTTCAGTATTTGTCTGTGGGGTTTGAAATTGTAACATATGCTTCCCATTAGCATTTCCTGTCTGCTACCCCTAGAAAATAACTTCTCCTGCATGCTGACTTCCCTAGAAAGATCCCAAACCTTGCCAATGAGCTTCTTGAAAGAGAAGAGTGACTCTGAAAAATGGAGGTAGCAGCACAGCTGATTCCTTGAAATCCTTTCTTTGAATATCTGCCTTAAAAGCACTGACAGAGTACTGACAGCCAGAGGGTTAGGAAACTGCATTTATTGATTTACTTCTTTCCCCTTTAGCAGTCCAATCGGCTGTAACGATTTGGGCATCAATTCACCAAGCATCATACGTGTTTGGACACGTGCCAGTATTTAAACACAGTTATACATGAGCTGTACATCCAAGGAGGGAGAGGAAGGGAGAGTAGGCAAGAGCCTATGCAACTTCTTAGTGAAGCATCAGTAAAGTCTCTGTTGTAACCCTCCTTCTCTGGGTCGCTTTCTTTTGCCACCTTTACCTGTGTGCAAAGAAATATATAAATATACAGAATATACACAGCTTAAAAGTAAAAAGCAGTTATCCATTACTTAAATAAACAGCGAAGATAGCTGAGAGCAATGAGTTGCTATTCTAAGTATTGGTATGCTGACCATCACCAGTAAGACACCCAGACTGATCAGTCAGAGGGTAAAACGGTCAGCCTTCTTGATGTTCCTGGGTGGTTTTCTATCTTTTCCTTTATCATTTTATGCTGTTCTATGCTGTCATTTTCCCTCCTGAATACTTGAGCTTCTTCCTATCGCATTTCAACAATCTTACCTCTGTTTGCAATTTTGCTTTTCCTTTCGTGCATGGCTCTACTCAACATACGTTCTTACAGATTTTTTTTTCTGACATTTTTAGATTAGATAAGGAAGGAGGATCTGCAGTAGATGAGTTTACTTGTTATTAGCAAGGAATACTAATAAAAGCTAAATCTTGATTAAGTCACCCTCTTTGATTTCCAGGTGTGACTAAACAGATTCCCAAGATTTTTGCTGAAGAGCAGTGACATGCCAATGTTACTAAACACCTTTTAAAACATGATCATGTATGACACAGAGAACGAGCACATGTTGTTGTCTGCAAACATTGGTGAAAACATACACTTGAACATCTCTGAAAGAAAAAAAAAAGAAAAAAATCAAGTTTACTTTTTTTAACGAATCCTGATCATGGGCACTCAGCAAGGCATAAAGAGAGGCCAGGAAATCATCACGTATGAAGAAACTGAGGTCTAGCTCTAGAAAAGTACAAGTCCCATAAATCCTGTGTTATATCAAGTGATGCTAGTCACATGAATTACTCCCTACGTGACTAAGCTCCCTTTTCAGTCAATAGCCATCTCCATTTAAGCAGCAGAAAAGCTCCCAAGGACCTCTTGAAGATTGCTTCACTTGCATAACCACATCAGAGTTGCCCTGGGGTATCTGAGATAGCTGCATAGTCGTGGTGGGTGTAGTATGGGACCTACAGGAGAGCAATGATGTGGGAAAACAAGATTGTGGGGATAACCTCCGTCATTTCCAATGGCACTAGGTGAACATTTTTAGGCAACTGAACTATATTGGCTAAATTCCTTTATGAACAACAGGAGCTTAGGCGTGCAGCACCTATGCAAGCACCTATGTTGCGAACATGTAAATTTAGGTGTGATAATCTTGAACTGAATCATATCCTAGGTAATTAATATGGAGTAGACACTGAGTAGTCAGCTGACTAAACAGAAGCATTTAGTGCCATTTGGGATACCCTAAAGTACTCCACCTGGACTCCAGCTGCACCTCGAAGTCTCAGGCGGCACTAGGAACCACAGCATGTGTGGGCTATTAAACTGAGCCACTAAATTTTAGATGGCTAAAATTAGGTTAGATGAATCCTGCTTTCAGGGCCTCAGGATGCTACTTTTAAATCTTCTACACCCTATTAATCTGACACCTAAAGGCTAAGACTGGGAATAAAAATTATGCCCTTCATAGGCTTCTAAATGCAAGGGATACATTATTACTCCTCAATAGGAACTAAGGCCTGAGGATATTTTACATCCTGAAGTCTTACAAAGGCATTCAGTGTATGAGTTTCTATAAGCATGAAATGTTGCATCCAGGCAAACATGATTTATAATAACTTTAGGTCTCTTAGAGAGTCATAAGCCTGGTCAATGGATTGGGTGGATAGAATGGGAGGCAGACGGTTTATTTGTAGATGGTGCTACTTAAAATTGGTCATCATCATTTTTGCATGGTTTTAGTGATATATTTTCAAAGATTAACTTATTCAAACTCTCGTCAAGATCTGATGCTACTTTCTGAAGAATAATTTATTATCTGAAGACTTTCTAACAGCTTCCACTACTTCAGATTTCTGCAAAACTTCTATTAAAATAGACTGGCTAAATTGCACTTTGAGTTACTACATTTTACTACAATATCCTGTCTGGTTCCCACATCCTGCTGTATTTCCACTTCTGGATTTTGTCATAAAAACAAGCAAAGAAAAATTTGGACAAATAAAGATGGGATGAATTTACAACAGCTAGATCCAATAGATTACTGAGCAGTTCAATATGAGAAGAACTAAAAATCCCTTCCACTTCTGCTGCTGTAGTCCCATAATCAGCATTCTAGCTATGTAAAAAGTAATAACAGCTGACAGATTGATACCTAGGAAACATTTAAAATCAAATGCAGGCCCCTTTTACTCAAAGTTCTTGTTTGTGTTAGTGCTCTGTGCATTAATATTTCGGCTATTTCCTTTTTCTTTTCATCTTAAGTATATTCAGTTATAGGTCCTTGATAATGAAATAGGTTATCTATTCCAAAGCAAGTTTTTCTTAAAACTTTGTTGTTTATTTATGTGTATACATATGTCTACATATGTATTCCTAGATGCATAAATATGTACACATACATATTCCTAGAAGGCAATAAGCCTCCTTGACATGACATCATGCTTCCAATAGCTGCAGTGCTGCTGTGTTTAAGTGAGGATCCTTAAAAAACTCTCTTGGTGAGACAATATTATCTTATTTTCCAATTTAAAGAAGAGAGGCATAAGGTCACAATAACTAGAAGTCATTGGCCTTAGCTGTACACATCTGGGACAGGATTTAGTGTGAAATAAAGGACACAATTCAGATCAACTGAATCATAAGTCTAGGTCAGGTATCATCACCCAAAGCTCCTTTATGCTCAAAGGAAACAAATAGGTGCTTCCAACTGTGAATCACCTGATATACTTTGGACTTTTTGTTTTAGGATGAGACGAACCACCCTCTAGAGGCAAAAAAAAATAATCTAACAGTGACTTCTTAGCAACCTCGGCTGTTAAATTACAGGCTAAGACAGAGAGTGTATTTCTGAAGTTACCTAAGAAAACCTTGTCTCCAAGAAATTAAAAATTTAGCCAGCACCACGCTGAAGATAAAGAATAAAGTCTATGTCTTCTGATTATTATATTTAGACACAAAATCCAGGCGTTCCAGTGCTTTCCAAGATGTATCACATACACAATCCCTCCAGCTTTTCCTTTAAATCTCTATTTCCTTGCTATAACCACAAACAATACTCTCTGCATTTCTGTCATTTATAGTTAAGGCGCAGGTCTCTGCATTTTCTTCCCAATTACTCCACCTTCTCTATTCTCCCCTCACTTATGTAATCCATTTAGTTTCCCCTACCCTTCTCTTCAGGGAATCTTGGTATTATTTTTATACAATGTATTCTTGTAATTTTGACTCTGCTATGGTATCGCAGTAGTGCAGGAAACTAAATATATCCTCTAGGTAGTTTGGGCATTTAGAAAAGAAGGATGTTCTAAGTCAGAATACAGGTTCAAGCTGTATCTAAATCAAAAAAACCCCAAGTCTTTAAAGTAAAAATGTTATTAAGGGATATTAAACAGTTCATTGTTAAAGAATGAAAATGTTTTTATTCATTTCATTTCCAAACATTTCATTTGGGCTATTGTGTTATATTAAAACATTAAGTAGTTATTACATTGCACTAAAATGGTCTGCAAACTAAAATGCAGTATTTGAATATAGTGTAAATATTTGTAAAAATAGATAAGATCAGAATGATAATGGAAAAGAAAATAGATATACGCCTTCCCCCTTCTTCCCTCAGCCTTTTTATCAGTATCAAAGATTTCAATATTAGCAAAATATGAGTTAGGGAATGAAGAAATGATGTTTCATTTTTTCTTTCTTTGTAGACCTATTCTTCCTGTCAATGAGACCTGCTTATGACCCCCTAATCCATGAATCAAAAGCCACAGCAATAAAGCATAAAAAGACAATGTTTTCTTCAAGCACTTCACTGAGTAACTGAGCTTGACTGGTTCATAATCTGTAAATACTGTGGCTGAACTGGCACTTGGTGGAAGCCGTGGTGGTAAAAAACTCATTACCATTGTTTAAGAAAAGAAGAAAATGAGAAAGGATGATAGAAAGAAAGAAGACACAAAAAAAGAAATCACAGCTTAGAGGCTTACTCAAAGTTAAAGTGTAAGTCACTCAATGTTGTCCACAAGTCCAAGTGTGTCATGTTGTTCACTAATGAGCAGAACTCTATACAAATTCTATCACCTCCTGATTAATTTTTGCCATTTCCCAGTTATCTGATCTTAATATAATACACTAGTGGATGTGGAACTCCTATTTCACTTGCGCCGTCTACTCTTCCTGCATGTTAAGAAAACCACAAGGGCAACTGCTTCCTTTATTTTGCTTGACATACAGGATGCTTACCGGGAGAGAAAACTAAACATTTGCCCATGAACAGACACTTCCACAGACCAGAAATTGTGACCAGAAATTCTTCTTTCAATCGGCTCTATGCAAGAACTCAAAATACAGCCACCCCCTAATAGGAACAAGAGTCAAAACTGGTTCTACCAACAAGTAGTAAACAAGGAACAGAAAATGTACTTTTCATAGTTAAGCAAACATTGAGCCAACTTATCTAAATAATGGCAGTGCATTATTCTATGAAATATTTAGTCTCCAGTTCAAAACCTATTGGGACATTTCTATATCTTTAGTTTCCATTATGGAGAGGATCAGGTTAGATTCTGTAACTCTAGATGCTATTACAACACCTCCCTGTCACAAGTAGAATCACCCTACAAGAGAATAGGAACCATCAGTATTGTGTGAAATTTGTGAGCCATCTGTACTCATAGCTTAAACTGGGAATTCAGGTAAACCTGGGAAAAGAGCAAATATATTGTAGTAATCTTCATGACTGATTGCTTTATACTGAAATAAAGCCTTGAAAGGAGCATTCTGTGATTATATGAAAAAAGAAAATAGTTTAAAATTTATAATAAAATCTCGTCAGCTTCATCGAGTCCACTTGTATGCCTCTGTGTTCTCCTGTGTGGAATGCCGCACAAATTTATGCAAACTTTAATTCTGTTCTCTGTGGGTTTCTATACCTCCCCATCCCAGAATTCGCTCAGAGGCTTCCAAGGTGTGGCAATAACTCGTGAGTAGAACCTACCACATACAGGTTGCTCTCCCACTGTCTCCTGAGAAAGAGAATTGTTTGAGCAGAAGAGTGTTCCATTTCATCCAGAATTTAACTTTGGACTTGTTTTTTTTTAAAACCTACACACTACTTTGAAAGCGATATAGTTTCATATCAACCAAATGTTTTCTGAAAGGTCTTCTGAGGTCAGTCGGCAGCATATGGACTTCATTTTTCATGGTCAGTAGTTACATGTGGCTGGAGTTGCTCTAATTACAACCATGAAGTGCTTTTTTCCTCAGTACTTGAAATCTTATGCTTCAAGTAATGCTGTCAGGCAGGTATACGGCACAGGAAGAGGAGCCAAGGAACTCAACATCTGTTGGAACTGCCCTTTGCTTTGTCCATGCCACGAAGCAAACACCCTTCTGCAGGACAGCCCTGAAGGCTCCCTTCCAGCCAGGAACTCCGTATGATCATATCACGCATGTGATGTCCAGAACTGTGTAAAGGTTTCTGCAGAGCTGGGCTGTAAACGTGAGAGGTATAGGTTTGCCTTCAAGGGAGCAGAACCAGTCATCAATTATCTAAGACCTGACTGGTCTGTATTCTTTACTTTAACATCGCTCTTAGAAACCTCTTTGTGCCGAGTACTCTATTGTTACGGACAATAGGATTGTCCTTAGCTATGTAAAAGATTCCTGGGTTTAGCCATGTGAAAGTCTGCATCAGTCATCGATATTTCTTCTACAGGCAATGGAGAAAGAAAGGGCTTTTCGGAGTGTGATTCATCCTATTCTAATAGGCGTATCTAAAATAGATAGAATGAATTGGTCTCTGGAGATGCCTGACTCTTGACTGCAGAAAAAATCGAGACTGATTTGGAATAAATGTCTAACTTTTACACAATTTTATTTAGGCAAGATGACTACCACCTAAATTTAGCTGCCCTGACTCAAAGGCTTGTTATATATACAGAAAAGACCAATAAAGAAGGTAGCATGTCTTCATTTCACAGGCAGGGAAGCATGTCATAAAGACAGTAGCGTTTCCACGTGCACTTCGGTGACACAGGAACCCAAATCTCAGAATATTGTTTAGATGCTTGCAAAAAAGGGTCTAGTAAGATCAAATAACTTGTATGAAGTCACAGACAAAGTCTGTGCATAGGCAGGAACTGAAGCCGGCTCTCCGGAGTCCTGAGCCACTGCTCAACCTCAACACCATCCATCCTTCCTTCATCAGCCTCATGACCTGACTAAACATCAGTGTGAGGTTCCTTTTCTTTTCTTTTTTAAGGAAAAGCTGTGCAGGTCTCTGAAGTTAAGCAAGTTTCTTCTGCTTTACACATTTAAATTAAAATCTATTTAAGAAAAAACTACAAGACATAGTGCAATTTTAAAGTCATTTGGCAAACTGATTCTGTCAAGAAAGCTTAGTTTCATTCTGTTTGCTTGCAACAGCTTTTTTTTTCCATAACTCTGCTGTTCTTGTTCTTTTAATACATTTGGGAGGCCTGTCAAGGCCTATCCACTCTCTAAATAGCTTTGCAGATTAAATTTTTAACTCTACTCTCTTCATGCAGATGTATATTTCTGACAAAGAATTGCACTGACATGTCATCTCCCATCTTTCTCACAAGAGAGGAAATAGCTACGTGCCAGTACTGTTCGAAACTCTGACTCTCCCCAGCAAACAATAAAATAAAGTAAAATAATTATAATTATAAACCCCTGCATTGAGAAAACCTACTTCTTCTTTATTTGAGCCTTCACTACACTAATTTCATTTGTGATAGCAGTTTTCGGCTTTTTTCCTTTTCCCCTTCAGCAACACTTGTAACCAACTAATGAGAAACTGGGGAATATGGGGCAGAAGACAAATGGGTTTTGTTGATTTTGTTGCTGCTACAGGTGCACCTGAACTTCTAACCAAATACAGTCCAGTACACCCAGCTTAACCTTCACTTTAGTGTTCACTTGGAAACATTTTTTCATATACTTTTTTTTTTACACATAAATACCAATAAAATCCTACTCCACTGCAGATGCCCTGCCCAGGGAAAGAATGAAGGAGTCATATGAAGGAAGGTTTTTCTGATTTACTAGATCAGGATTGTCCAGTTAAGGACTTTTCCATTACAGTTGTTTCCTAGAAGGGGGCAATAGACAGTAAAGAGGCGACAAACTGAATTTCAGCGTGCAGAAACCATCCACAGCTTAGGTATGTAAATTAAATGGGTCTTCAATGTGTCGTGCAGTTTGTCATCTTAAGTTCAGTTTTCTTCTCCCCACAGAATCAATTGCATGTAAATAGGTCGTTGCTTATGCATAAGTCATTGCTTATGAATTCTTATTATCAAACACTTCTTTGGGACTCGAGATGCTTTTCTGAGATAAATATAGAGCAGAAATGGATCAACATGGAAGAAAAAATACTAGTAAAGATAATGGGAGATCTCTGGGGTAACTCCAGTGCATCTAGTACAAATGTCCATTAAAGAGTCTGAGCATTTATGGTCATAAATACCTACACAAGGTGTGGAAAAATCAACAGGAATACTTCATGAACCAAGATTATTAAAAAATCAAGGTGGTTGCACTTTCCAGGAGCTGTTATATGACAGAACTGTTACTTTGACAACAACTGAGAAATGCCAAGTTTTGTCAGTTTAGGGCATTTTCACATTTCTGTGCAGTGCTGGAGCCAGGAATTAGGCAGGATACTTCCTTGTCTCATTTTATTGTCGTGTGCCTAGTTTGTGTCTCCCATTTAGAGGTTCAGGTTAAAATTAATTCTTATACTTGGAATGCTAAAACAATTTTTTCCATTGGTCACACTGGAAAATTTTCATTTTTAGTTTTATTTTATTCTATGATATATTATTTGCAGGCAGGAGGGAAGTGTCTTCTTTTAGCCAAGGGCATGTCATGTTTCTTAGGATTATCACACCTGCTGTCATAGAGTTATTGGCTTTTGGTAATGTTCTTGCTCTCCCCTGTTCACTTCGTCGTTATGGCTGAAAATTTTGGTCATGCACAGCAATCTGTATAACAAATACCTCCTACTTGCCATAAGGTACAAGGAAGTGTCTTATGCCTAACAGTGTATATGATAGGGTGCATAGCTGACGTTGTGGTTTATTCTAAACGAGACACCTATTCTATGATTGTCCATTTCTTCAGGGGATGAAACAACCGGTCCTTTGCAGTCCAATATTCTGATCTTGTCCTTGGTTTTTCTGATGTCACATACGCTTGTTCTGTGCATGATGGCATTTGTGTTTTAATTAAGAAAATGGTTTCAGACTTTGAGATTGTAACATGAAGGATGTTATAAAAGACAGAAATGTCATCTAAATTGTAGTAAAGTATAAATTCAACTTATAAATATAAAAATGTATAGATAAAAATTTAATTAGTCCTACTTGCTTTGCTATAAAGTATTAGCATATTAAGTTCTTATAAGTAATAATAGTAAAGTTTTTAAAAATGAAGATAAATCCATATGTCAGATAAAAATATACAAGAAATTCCTTTTTATAGATTGTTGTAATATTTTCACACACTTTTGTTCAGGCTTTTCACCAAATGCCACCTGTACATGATTAAAAGCAATCATAAAAGCAAATCATTAACTT
The DNA here is from genome assembly GCF_947461875.1 of Haliaeetus albicilla. NCBI lineage: Eukaryota > Metazoa > Chordata > Aves > Accipitriformes > Accipitridae > Haliaeetus > Haliaeetus albicilla. Next base: position 4,980,031 of record NC_091500.1, on the reverse strand, counting down.
TAATAGTTTGCCATTAATACTAAGGTAAATATTTTCAGTCTGAGTGCCTAAAGTTAAACACTCTGGAAATAGCTAGATCTGCTAGACTATCCATTCTGTACTGAAAATGTTGGCTGTGATCCCCCTCTTCTATAACATTTTTGGCAAATTGCTCCTCTCTTCTGAGGTTCTGGGTTGTTCCTATTGATCAGAATCAATTAAACCCTCTATAAGACTCAGGGAGCATTTGCTGTGCATTTAACAGGAACAAGATTTTGTTACAGAATTTGAATGAGTTAAAAATAAGAATAATTAATTTTGAAGCAATTTCCTTTGTGCTTGTACTATGCTGCCATGCTTGTCTTTTTCCTTTTAGAAAAGATCTTACTGAAAACTCATATGCTGGCACGTTTTTATCACTCTGAATGGACATAGGCAATTTGCTACTGAATGGAAGTGATACTTGTTCAGGCCTTGCTCTCAAAAAAAGGTTCACATTCTTTAAGATCACAGCTGAACTTCAAAAATCATGGCTATTCAACAGCAGTCACAGAAAAGCTCCATTGCCCTTTTACATGTGGAAATTGAGCTAAGGAAAGGAAAAAGTCAAAATCCTGAGGGTTATTGATTGTTAAATATCTAAAAATCTTCTGAAGCTCTGGCTTTCAATGGCTTAAATGACCCACTCAATAAGTCTGTGGGAAACTGAGGAACTGAGACAAAACACTTCACATGGGATCATCACCCACTCAGCTGCTCAAATCGGTTTCTGACAATATGTATTGAAGTGATGGAGTTCATTACTCCACTGATTATTGTGTGTGACCATCTACTATAAAGAAATAAAGGTTTTCACTGATCTCTGTCTGGAAACAGGAGTTGGATATTTTTCTCAGACCCAAGTACAAGCATTTATTAAGATTGTACCGGAATTTGGTATGGAACATCGTTGTGTGTGTATGCTGTTGAGCTCATCTCAGCCCATAAAAGATGTTAATTCTCACTGAAAAAAAAGCAAAACATTAAAGAAGGGGGAGGGAGAATCCATTTTCATAGAATCATAGGATCATTTAGGTTGGAAAAGACCTTTAAGATCATCAAGCCCAACAGTAAACCTAGCACTGCCAAGTCCACCACTAAACCATGTCCCTAAGCATCACATCTACACGTCTTTTAAATATCTCCAGGGATGGTGACTCAACCACTTCCCTGGGCAGCCTGTTCCAATGCTTGAGAACCCTATTGGTGAAGAAAGTTTTCCTAATGTCCAGTCTAAACCTCCCCTGGTGCAACTTGAGGCCATTTCCTCTTGTCCTATCAATTGTTACTTGGGAGAAGAGACTGACACCCGCCTCGCTACACTCTCCTTTCAGGTAGTTGTAGAGAGCAATCAGGTCTCCCCTCAGCCTCCTTTTCTCCAGACTGAACAACCCCAGTTCCCTCAGCTGCTCCTCATAAGACTTGTGCTCTGGACCCTTCACCAGCTTCGTTGCCCTTCTCTGGACACGCTCCAGCACCTCAATGTCTTTCTTGCAGTGAGGGGCCCAAAACCGAACACAGGACTTGAGGTGCAGCCTCACCAGCGCCAAGTACAGGGGAGTGATCACATCCCTAGAATCAGTCTCATGAAATGTGAAAAACTACATCTGTCTAGCTGTTCAAATCAACTCAAGAATTTGGGGTGTTAAATATGTGAATCTTTTAATATTGGAGCATTAAATGTTAAGATTATTCAAACATACAGCACATACACACACCCAAAACAGTCCAGAGTCTGAATTACAGGCATTAGAAATGAAAAAAAAATATATTTATTATTGGGCAGTGAGTCTGCAGTGTTCTGCTGTAGTCCTCAGTCCTTTGTTTAACCTTTAAGAGGTGTTGAAACATACGTTGAGATTTGGTGTGTGGTTGGGGAAGGAGGCTGAAGTAAACCAGGTCTTCTGCAGTAGAGCTTCTGAGCCAGTTGTGATGGAAAAGATAATTAAAGGACTGAGTTAAAAGGCATTATTAGTAATTTAAATACTCAGCTTTTTTTTTTCTGATTCATCTGCTACCATGAAGCAGGTGAAGACTTTAAACCACAGCTCAAGAGTGAACTTGACAATTTGTTGAAAAAGTGTTACATTTGAAAAAGCATCCAAATCTGTTTTGCTTTTACTCACATCTTCCTTAAGGAATTTCAGTATAGAGCATAAGGTCTGTCAGACCAATATTTTACAGGAATAAATCCATCAACAGCAAAATAGTTCCAATATGAGAAAAAAATTGCATTTGCAAAATAACCGTTCCATTTCTCATTTTCTGCACCCATTTTGGTTCAAGGGATTTCAATTCCACATAAAAGCTGACAACATTTAAAGCAGGTTATTTCCATTGTTTCTTTCATTTTTAGAAGTCCTGGAGGGCTCACTGATCATGGAAGTTCAAGTGATCCTGTAGATCGGTTGTGCTCAGTGCTGTACGGACACACACACATAAATCCCTGCCTGTAAATCCAATATTTTCAATAAAAAGGCCCTACTAAACAGACAAGAAAAAGAAGGGGTGAAATCACACCCCACTGAAAAGTGGTGGTCCCACTGAGTTGTGACAGTTGAATGACATAGGAAGTCTGAGAATGGAAAGGTTTCCTCATAACATGAGGATTTCAGGGTACAACCTGCTAATTTACTTACTCATTTGTTAATTTTGACTTTCCTGAGTGAAGCGGTAATCACTACCAGAGAAGCACTGAGGGATCCAGGTAGCAATTTTCACAGATTAAAAAGAGGTGAAGGTTTGTATCTTCACATCTATTCTCATTCTTGGTGTGTTATTTAAAATGTTATTTTGCATTTCTTTTTCAGAGGGGCTGTCAGTTCACCTTTGAGAGAGATGCAATTGCTGTTATGTCACCTCTTATGAAAGGTTTAAGCCTGATAAATGATAGCAAAGCAGATCTGCACAAACAGATGTACACTCTGCTTTGCCTATGTTAGTTATACTCTTTATGGCACTTGTAAATTAAGGAACAGAATGATACAGAAGAATATTAAACAAAAATGCTGTTACATTTGACATGTTCCCTGCACCCGTTTGGTTTTGCCTTGATCTATTCCCCTTCAAACTTGTTCCATGTCAGACCACCTTGTTCCATACTATTTCCCTTCTCACAAATATTGATCTCCATTGATCTGGACCATAGTAATTAAATATTTTCTCAGAGAAATGAGTACTTCTCTTTCCGCCATGACCTTCCTCATCTGTGCAAGTGTTTTAGGCAAGAAATCTTCTGCTCCCTTTTTGATGCAAACTTGACCTCTGTTGTCTTAGTTGGAAAATGCACTTGATTTCTAACAAGAGCTTTTCAAAATGTAACACTGCTGATTTGTTGGATAATGAAATCCAAATTGTTCCACAAAAAAAGGTGCAATTATACAGCGTGTAATACACAAATAAATTGACTTAATGTTACATTATAATGAAAACTGTGCAAAATCCTCTACACAAGCACAATAAAATAATAAAAAGTAATAGAACAGGTAATAGATGTAAAATAAATGCTAAAAAAGTAGTTCAAATCATTTTCATACCAGTCAAAAGATACTGAGAAGGGCGCATCCAATCACAATAAAACACCAGAATGAAACACTTCTAAATAGTAATATAAATTTTTGTGGACACTTCATGTCCCATGATGTGGAATTGACATATAGTTTGATTTTCTTTTTCCTAATGTAAGCCACAGTTTTACAGTCCTAGTGAAAACATTTTATTGCTGGGGATGTATTAGACATGGTTCATTTCCCTTCTCAGTATGGCTTTAATTTTCCACATCCATGGCTTGACACAGACCCAAACACCAGAAGATGGTTGTCTGCTATAAAGTGTTTGGTTTTCTTTGATTGCTTTACAATTTAATCTATAGTTCATTCCATTAACCCTTTCCATTTTAATGCCACAAAAGTCTTCCCCCTCTCCTTAATATAAAGATAAACTTCCCCTGAAACATTTATGCTCTCGTGTCCAGAGGATTACACAGAGAACTGGAAGGAGAATGGTATGGGGGGACGAGCAGTCTCTTTCTTAGTTAACTTCCGAATGGCCGTATGTAATCGGTGAAATAATTGAATGCACGACAGCAACAGGATTTTCCCTTCTGTTTTCATAATACATTCATAATTATTCATTCATTTGGTTTGGTCATATTCATACCAACGCACAGAGCCAAGAAAGTGCCACTGTCATTCTAACTTTCTCCTCAATCCCTGCTCTTCGGGGGGAAAAGAAAAAAAAAAAACAACCACGTTCCCTGTCTGCAGTGTTGTCACATCCGATATCCAGTTCCTTCCGGCAGAGAAAGTGTATCTGGGAGGGTCACCAGATCAGCCTGTGCCTCGGGGCTCCTCGCCTAAAGTACAAAAGACTCGACTCAACTCACGTTAGTCATCTAGGTGGCCTATCGGTGGTGACGGACTGCCAGCTCGGTCTGTGGGCTAGCCGTGATAACTGCCTTGAAATGCTAAGTGCTTAATTAAGGACCTTTCATATCAGTTATTGAGGGCTCCATCTCCCATAGCCCAGGGCATTGTACTTTACAGAGGACTCCCCAGAGCCACAGCCAACTTTATTGCAGTGACAAGTTAAAAAAAAAAAAAAAAAAAAAAAAAAAAGGAAAGGAAAAAAAGGAAAGAAAGAAAGAAAGAAAGGAAACAAGTGGGTTTAATCCTCTTGGAAGCTCCCAAAATCTAAATACAAGCAGACAGCTGAGCCGACATCATGATCCCCTAGTAAAAATGCAATTTTTTTACTGTTTATGAGAATATCGCTGCCTCGTGTTTTGGGTAAGGTATGGAGTCATCCCTGACAAGATGATCAGACCACTTGTGTTAACCCACAGAGATATTTTGCAGTGTGAGTCTTTTCCCTTCCCCGAGAATGCTCGGTACCAGCTGAAGGGACATGTTTATTTAAAAGCAGAAAAAACAAATGTTTGTGGCGAAACCTTGTATAATTAATACTTGCTTTTCATAAACAGCCAATCCACTTCTATCAAGGAAGGGAAGAAATATTTCACAACCAACTAAGCAGCTGAGGTTTGGAAGGAAATACCTTTTGTTTCTCTCTGCTGTAGAAGAGCCCCGCGTAAGAGCGATCAGTTCTGCTTTTGATTACTCATGAGGGTATCTATCAGCAGTAACTCTGCTGAAGTCATTAAAGTTACATCGCTGTGAAACCACCATAAGGACAATCAGAGTCAGACCCACAGCTTTCATTCAGGAGGTTCATAGATGGGATTCATACCTGAATTATTCTTAATTTGCAGCAGTGTAAGAGAAGTTCAGAATCAGGACAAAGGACAAAATGTTGCTCCCGGTTCCTTTAGCACCGAATCAAAGGAGCATCCATAATGTAACCCTGGGTGGACACTAGAATCAACGAGATTAATGATTATAGTAACAGGCCTAATTGTTCTCTCGTCTACCCCCACCATAATGCAGCTGAGAAGATGGACTGAGGGCAAAACCAAAGTATTCAAAACCCAAATAAGACCCAAAAAAGCTGCTCAGGAAGAGTTCTCTGTAAGTTACACTTCACTTTGTAGAGCCTTTTGGAACCTCCTGAGCCTGCAATTGGGCTGGCCCAGGTGCTAGAGGCTAGACAGAACCTCACGAAGACATCCAAAGAGATGCACCGCTCCCGTGTCCCAGCAAGGAACACGTGTGCGACGTTGCAACGCGGACGTAGCCAACCCCCTTGCCATCATCCCCAGCAAGCTAATTTCCTAGGAAGGCAAGCAGGTACAAACAGCAGGTACAAACATCCAGCAGACGTAGGCTGACAATTCTTCTTTTCACATCTTTTCTCCAATATCCCTTCTTCTACTTTTTTTTTTTTTTTAATCAACTCGCTTTGAGTTCTTTGATGTACCTGCAGCTCTGCACCTCCTTAGCTGCCAACTGATGTGGAAGCACTGGGTGTCTAAATGCCAGTGACACCAATAGGATTTATTTTTAAAATGCAAATGACAAGTATTTAAAGTAAAATGATGCTTCTTAAACTTAACTAGAGTAATATATTATCATCACAACCGCATAATAATTCAAGAGCTACAGGAGCTTCTTCCTTGTTCTGTATATTTAATACAGACCAAGGTTTGTATTTTATATTTAAATTTAAAGATGGTATCCTAAATATACTAAATATATATTATATTTGGCATATGGTACTGTATATACTATATTTAGTATACTAAATTTAAATATAGTATACAGAGTTTATAATGTGTTCTAAATAGCTTATAAATAGTAGGAATCAAAAAAATAGACCAAGTTTATCCTGGGACTTGCATAGGTTTCCACCAAGAGTTTAGGCAGGATTTAGGTAGCAAAGAGCAGTGTTATCTGAGACATACACATTACTTACTGCATCTAGGAGAGAGATCCTGTGGTCTTGTTCATATGAAATATTCTCATACTCCTTCTACACTTCACAATCTCCAAATAAAGGAGAAAAGATTAAACCTATTGCTTGTTCATTGTGGTGAGATCCTTTGAAATGAAAAAAGCTGTATAAATGGAAGATGTGATTGCTTCTTTAGCTGAATTTGTAATTAAAGTGACTTCTTTTTCAAGGCAGAAATCAGGGAGCCTTCTCGTTGTGTACAGTTTTTCATGCCTAATTTAGCAGATTATATTTCTCCCACATCCTGTGACAGTTAAATAAACAGGCGTAGGAAATATCTTTAAAATCATTTAAGGTTCTCCATAAAAAAAAAAAGAAAAGAGGACGACATGCTGAAACACACAATATACACCCAGAAAACGGGAATATTAGGGCTAGCGCTTAATTTCCGAGGCCAGGTTACCAGGAAGATTATTGATGATCCCGAGCTTGAGCATCTGTGCTCACTCAACAGTGTGATACCGACAATTATTAACTACAAAACTGTTGTAGCGGGGTAAGAGTAAATAAGCTATCACCACGGAGCTGCATGCGAGAGCCGCATTCCTCCGGACCGTATTTTACTGCAGCAAGCTCCACCTGATGACAGCTACAATCAACAGTGGCTCCAGGCAGCTGCTTTGCTGCAGGCCACATTCAATTATGTCGGCCTGCATTAGTCCCTGGCGAAGCTGTCACCTTCCAGCCTGTGAAGTGATAGCATGAAGCGTCTCCTGAAGTCTCGGCAGTTCTGCCTTCAGTTAGGGGAGCAAGGGGAAGCGACGTGAAAAAAAGACCATTAGCACTGTGCCTGCTTGCAGCATTCATTTTGCTCGTGGGGGGGAAAGAAAAAAAATAGCTTAGGTGAGCTGGATTCGGAAAGTTGTCTGGTGTTGGATAATTGCAGATTTTTTTTTTCCATAAAAACATTTTTTTTTTTTCCTACAGGGTTGGGGGTAGGAGCAGAAGCTGTTCCCTTTCCTGGATTTTCAGAGTTACTCAGCCTTCTGGAGAGCGGCTCAGACCGTACTTACAGCAGCAGGGAGCTGTGCTGTATACTGCCTTTTTCCAGTTTTTTCCCAAGCAATCCCATGGCACTTTGGGAGGTAGGAAGTCCCGAAGGAGCCTTTGGTCTTAGCCGTTCAGCATCTCCCCCCCACCAAGAACAGCTTCACAAAGCCTCCTGCGGGGTAGAGGGAAGCACATGGACCACGGGGGGATTTTGAGACAGAGGAAAGGAGTTTTCGCTGCCAAGAAAGTCAGCCCATTCTGGGGTCAAGGCAGCCTGATGGGGAAATGGGTGACTTCTCCATGCCACCAGCTCTAGACCTCTGCATTTCCAGCACCGAGACTGCAGGTTGGGCGTCAGACCCATGGCTCTATAGCACCCAGCAGCACACGAACCCAAAGGGAGATATTAACACAGGTCGCCAACGGATTTGTATTTTCTTCTCCCGTTACCGCGGCTTTGACGTGGGCTGTGCAGTTTTCCAAGGCAGTGGGTAGCTGTGCTCCTGTGCGGGGCCTTCCAGAAAAAACTAAGCTCCCCCTGCCCAGAAATTTCACATATCAGCTTTCAGATGTAGAATAGCGCTAATGTTGATAACAGAATATCATAATAGTTTTGCAATGCAGATATCTAGTGTGTATGCCCTTGTGATAATAATGTACTAATGTTAGTTACTAATAATACTGAAGAGCTAAATAATCAAGTGGCATCCCCATCATTTTCCTTAAATGAAATGAAAAGCAAAACAGGTGGGTTTTTTCCTCTTTAAGAAAGACAATACAAGCCAGAAGACAGCTTTTTTTTTCCCCACAGTCATCTTCAGTAATATTCCACCAGCCTGATGTATTTTATTAAGATTCTCTATATTTCATTTCAAGACAGTGTTCTGTCTCCGTGTATATTTTCCTTCATCACAGAAGACAAATCCACTGCATTATAATTCTGTTTTTAAGGAGTTGTTTTCAAAAGTGCTTAATTCCTTCATACAGATTACTGAATAGTCTAATGCGGTAAACTCCTGACATACAACCTGCTACCTAAAGGATCTGCTGGAGCTTTTACTGTCCTCTTTGAAAAATGTTACTTGGGACTGTAACATGCTTATAATATTTATTAATCATGTATTAGCCCTTTTTCAATTATTAATAAAAGTAAACCTTAATACGAAACATTCTTAAAAATGATTTGCGCTTGAGCTATGAAGGAAGACGTCTTTCCTGCAGTGTTGCTCTCCTTACAGGAGAGGAATGGCACAGGAAAGAAGCTGGGTTTAGCAACCTGCCTCTGCCTGTGAAGGTTTACTGTGGTGTGCCTCAGTTTCCCTATCTTAAAAAGAAATGGTAGCACAACTCTGTTTTGCATTATGGTTGAAAAAAATCTCAGTTCTTTCTTCTCTGAAAAACAGCAAAGAAGCTCAATCTCATTCCACAGAATCTCACAAGCACAGAAACCTTGCCTTTCATAGATTTTTAAAAGTGAATCATAACCATTTGCCTCAGTGCAGCAAAATAAAACTCTAAAAGTCCTACTAAGCCCCAAAAAAGCTGCACAACGAACAGATTGAGCAAGTGCACCTGGGGATAAATGCATTATGGACTTAGATCCATTATCACACCTCTTCTCGTCACAGCCACTATCCGAACCCCACAGGAAATCATTCATTGAGACGCGGAATGTCATTTTAGTTGTAGCATTAATTTCCCAGCTGCTGGTAAAGATATACTGTGCCCCTTCATTGCGTATAAAAGAAAATGAGCAAAACTCCATTTGATAACTTCGCTACTGGATGTAGGTTTTATTAAGGGCCAAGATCTCTGTAGTGTAAACGTTGGTAACATGCGTGTTTCTTTCTGAAGATGGGCCCTTTGGTTTTATTGTTTCTCCAAGCAGTGAATAACATGCATTGACATGCTGATGAGGAGGTTCCAAATGAAGAATATGGCCATAACTAAAATGATATTATTCTGTCCCCTCAAGGGAAGGTTTTGCTCTCAAATCCCAGCAGGAGGCACTTGTGATAAAACTCAATTTGGGACATTATCCTCCTCATGTTTATTTACTTTTCCCCTTTTTTATATATACAATCAATATGAAAATGGAGCCAAATGTATGTAATGCCACATAAAACCAACTGTTTTCTCCCTCTCTCTTTTTCTTTATGCAGCAGATTGAGTCCTAAAAGCTTCTACCAATCTGAGTACCGTGGAGCCAGGTTTTTTTCTTCTGCAGTAGTGCAGATAAAAGGAAGAAAATATACTTGGTAGCAGTGTACAGTCTGGTTCTTTAGTTTGATTCGCATGGCCTATTTTAGACACCTGAGTTAGGATGAAACCTATAACAACCTAGAGAGCTTATTTCTTTCCACTGATTACTCAGAGACACTCTAATGAGTACCACAGATTTATATTTCTCTGCTGTCAATGTTTTAATTTGGTGAGAAGAATCCTTACCCTATTGTCCAAAGGACTGGTGTTCTTGGCGGACAAGACTTGGAGCTGTGGCCCATAGAAACTAGAAGCATCTACTATTGGTAGATACTCCTAGTACCTACTATTATGATTTTGTCTAGATGAAAAAAGCCACATCCATCCACGTAGCTGGGGTGCATTCTGTTAGCACACACGAAACTGGTCTCAGCCTTGTGGTATTCTGCCAGTCCAGTTCTCTCAGCTATCACTTGAAGTGGATGTTTAACAGTAAGTATTAGTTCACGCCCAAATATAAGCATTGCCTTAGAGAAATGAGTCCTCTGAACTGTAAACAATGGTTTTTCAAGGAAAATAGCTGGATATTTTACAACGTCCCTTGTAAATATGGCTCTAAGTTTTGCTTTTGTCTTTGCCAGATCAGTCTTTAGTGTTTAAATCCTGGGACCCCTGATCTCAATCATAGCCCTGCGCAGCTGAGTTAAGCCCCAGCGACGTATCACTGTCAGATGCATGCAGAGCTAGAGCAAACTTCACTGTCCTAAACAAAGGGTTTATTTTCACAGTGAATTTGAGGCAGTCTAAGGCTGTTTTCAAAGGGAAGATTCCATGCTAATCACCAGCTCTCAACAGTCTCCACTGTGGCATCACAGAGCTCCTGAAATATCAGAATCAGGGTATCAGGAAAATAGTTCTTCCGAATGCAAAAGAGATCAAAAAGCGCCATAGTTTTCATCCAGTGCCTTTCTGATCCACCTGATCACTCAGACACATGATTGCCAGTTCAGAGTAAGGAAAAGGAACAGAAAAATTGCTCCAGAATTGCTTCTGAAGGAATTGCTCCCTTAATTAGTTGCATGGACTTAGACTAGATTGATTTGTGCTTGTCATTAAACTGTGGTCTTAAAAACAATTCAGAGTAGATCTCTTTTCCATTACTTAGTCTTGCTATGAAAAAAAACCCAAAAACTTCAGGAAAATCAGAGTCAAGTCAATGAGAATAGTTTAAGCCAATATTGCGAGACTGTTGTGAGCTCTCCACTTTCCAGAGGAGGATATTCCACCAGAGAAGAATGAGTCAAAAACATTTATCACTACATGGCTGGAAACTGTGATAACGTGACTTGGCATCATAAACTCCCTCCCTTTCAAAAGCCTGAACAATGTCCATTTTTAATCTTCTACGTTTACATATTTTTATACTGAAGTAGAAATGTAGCCTGGCAGGAGGAAGAAGTGATGGATGCTCTGTCTGGTATACAGATGACCATACTGAAATAGTACAACTGGAATTGTAGCTGGTGAAGAAGACCCTCTCACCTATCCAAGCTCTATATTTACTAATAAATCAGTACTAAACCACCAGACTGGCCCAGGAATTACAGGGTCATTAAGGCTTTCATGGTGCATTAGGAAAAAACCAGACTTATTAACTGAACTTCATGCACCAAAATGGCTGTGCAGATGCACGGCTATTGTTAGGAGTTCAGCTACCCATGCCTAAGTTAGAATAAGTGTCTAACAGAGAAAGGATTGTTCTCTCTAAATATATATATACACTAATAGCAACAGTTCTACTCTTCAGAACAATTATCCCATAATTAAAAATTATGTCATGGTCACAGTCGAGGGACACACTCCTGGGAGAAGGGTTCATCACCTCATTTCTGTCCCCTTTCTAGGAGTCAGGCTCCTGGATTCCTTATGGCTTGAGGATGTTTTCATTCTCGAGTGTTCAGTGATAACCTTCAGAAACGGGGATGGTTCCCCTTTGAGAATGTCTGCTGATTGGGGCAGTCCTGTGTAATGGAGGAAATATGGTTTAGGATCCTCTCCTGCCAGAGAGGATGTAGAACCCTGGTTGTTTGCTTTCTGGACAGATGTAGTAATCATTAGACTATGTATTACGAGAAAAAAAGTGAGACGCCACAGCAGGCAAATTACATTTCTCAGACTGCTCCAAAAAATTAGTATTTAAGTAGTTTTTTTGTCTAAAACTGGAGAAGCGTAAAGGAGCAGTGTGTCGGCAATCTCCCACAAGATCAAACATGGTGGTTACTGCTCAGGTTAGGTTCCTACATGAAGAGAAAGCAGAAAAGTAGATGGCAGGAGGGAGTTTCAACTGGTGATGTACATGAAATTCAGGTGTCTAAATCCCCAAATGGGGAAAATTTAGATTAACTGAACCAGCTTCCCAATATTCTGCAGTAAAGTTTTCTCACTGCCTAGTTGCGATTGTGCTGCAAAGTGTCTCAATGCTAACAGAATTCAGCAAGTCAATACTTATATGGCTGTAGCATTCTTCCACCTGTCTCATTTGAGGATCTTGCTTTAGGTGTTCTTAGAGCACATCTATCAGGCTGGATTATGTTCAAAACATGGTCACGCCATCTCCTGCCTCCTCCCTACCTCGGGTTCTGCTGCTTTTGGTGGGTCAAATAGGGAGGTGTTAGCCAAACTCCCTCCAGTAGAAGCAGGGACTAAGCCCAGATTTTCATTTTAGGAAGTAGATACTTTTAAGATGTGATTCCTCTGATCCATCCTGGAAGAGCCTTTTTCTTTCTCTGGACTAGAAGGGGACTCTCAGGTGACTCATTCTCACATAGACACTTGCACAACACATGTCCAGATCAGCTTGGACTGATGACAGACATACTGACTTATGACTAACATGGAAATACTCCAGTGACCATCTTTAACACCATCTCTTTCCTTTCCCCCATATTTCCTACCCTAAAGAATTTTTTTGTCCCCACTTCAGGAACTGAGAATGCTTCCTTTTACTGCAGTTTTGCTTTTCTTCCCCCATTTCCAAACTTGTCAGTTTTCCCAGATATCGAATTGTGATATTCCACGGATCAATGCATGTAAAGGTAACTGAGAACATTGTATATTCAGGCAACATGATAGAGAAAGTGTTGTAGCAGTGAGCTGCCTCCTAGGGCACGTGTCCTCCATCAAGGATCATTTGATGATAGGGCTCTGTGTAGAAGTCGATACCTTAACCACAAAATCATGAAATCTTTCTTTGCGGCCTCATGTACCAAGCCTTGCCTGCCCTAGAAGAAAAATCATGTCCCACACACACTTGAGATGGCGGTACCAGGAGAAGGGTGCTGGAAAAGGGAACAATAAAACGGGCCTAATATGTGGAGTGTATGGGCTGACACATCTCACCCTGAAGTTACAGTGCTCTTTGGGGTTATGGCAATGCTAGTAACTGCAACGCTGCTGGGCATGGGTGCAGATACTGGATGTTGACGACCTTTGTTCTTGTTAGATTGAAGCCTGGTACACAGTTAAGCAGGGCAAAGAGGTCACTGCCAGATAACATGTTCACATGAGCCATTGCCAATATGATGTTTGGAAGATGCCATCCTGTTTTGGAAGCTGGGAGAATATCACAGTGTGAACATAGTCAGACCATGCAAGCTGACCTTACACGGAGAGCGAGGAAGGCCTCATTCTCCAGCCACAATTATACAAACTGGGAATCACTGAGCTCTTTCCTATTCTGGTCTTTTCAGTCCTTTCAGGGCTGGGAGTTTAGGGGACTTCTTCCAGAGCCAGATGTTTTCTCATCACTTATAGGAGGTTGCATATTCAGCTTCTATACATATATAACACACACAGAGGCACTTTCAGGGTGAGTGTCTCAGTTTGGAAAAGTTTCAGACCTGTGCTACACTTACAGTAATTCTGAAGAATTTGAGGTATGTTGGCTATTAGCTGTGCACAGTTTGAACCTGCAACTAAAGTCCAGTGGACCTGAGGTATTCAGGATGTGTACTTTGAACATTGCCCCTGTGCATTAGCAGTGAAACCAATTCTACAGGTTCAACAGGCCTCGCTCCGTGTGATCACTCGGCCTGCACATAGATGGTGGCCATCTGCAGAGGAGTTCCAGGTAGCAGTCTAGTCCAGCTGGGATTGTTCTAGTCCAGGCTTTTGAATATTGAAACTCAGAGACAAGCATATTACACCACAAAAGAGAGAAGGAAAGAAGAACCAATTCTGAAGTTTCCCCTCTTACTGGCTAAAGGCAGATAAAATTATGACTGAGACAGAGAAAGTGAATAGGAAAGGTTTATTCATTGTTTCTTATAATATACAAATCTAGACAGCATGAAACAAAATTCCCTTGTAACTAGTTTTAAACAAGCAAAATTAATTACATTTGTCATAGACAGTTGAACCATGGAAATCCTCATCACAGTGTGCTGTGGAGTCCAAATGATGAGTGAATTCAAAAAGTGATGAGACGAATTCATGAAGAAAATGTCCATCAGAGGCATCATTATAACTTGTCTCTCAACATCCCCAGGCAAGAAAAGTCGAAGGATCTAGGAAGACATAACAGGGAAAATGGTTTGGTTTTGTATGCATTTCTGTGAGACCAATCAGAGGCAGGGCATCAAGGTAAGTAGACTTTTGGTCTGATGCAGATTCCTTTGTTTTTATACTCTGGGAAATATTCTGGGATATCACCCACAAGATAAACAGTGTACTAAGCCTCTAGGCTGCATTTTACACCATTAATGTCTTTACTCAAATATCATATAGCAACACACTTTTTTTCTAATTCATGCCAAAGATTTGTTTGCATGCCTGTATCCACTCCTGGTCAAAAAGATTCTGTTCACACCAAGCCTGATGCATGTGCAACTCTTCCAAAGGTCTTCTTATGGATCTTCCATAGGCCATGAATCTAATTGCATTTCAAGCATGGTGGTCCCTGGTTTGCTCAACTACAGGCACTGTAAAAACCTTTTGTCCACTGGACAATGTAGCCTGTCCTGATATGTGTCCTGTAGCCTGTCCTGATACAGAATCAACCTCTTTGAGAAATTTCAGCTGACAGTACCTTGACAACTGATTCATCAAATCACCTCATACTGGAACTGCCAATATGTAGCGTGGTGCTTAGGGGATTGACTGGGAAGGTAAGAATGGTGATAACCTGTGCCCTCATAGGGAGAAGATCTGTACCCCATATTGTGAGTGAATACTCTTAGTCCAGGTCTCCTAGATAGAAACATCATGTCCTTTTCCAAAGGAGACTTGTGAGATAGTGTCCCTCACTCCAGAAGGGTTTTGGATGGCTGATTCTGATTAGCCAGAGCATCCAGCCCATGAAACCCCCAGAGCACCATGAGGATGAAAGCTACCCTCCTCTTCACATTCCCGTCTGCCTGCTGGTGAGAGTCCTTGGTCAGAGGGTTGCTTTCCATTCTCAGGGTCCATTCCATTCCCCATCCATTATGTGCTCCGATTGCCTAACACAGATGTGTTTCACAGGCAGCCGAGACAAGCTCACGTGGCTGTCAAAGATGCATGGCCACCTTTCTGTTGCTCCTTCCCTTGCTTTTCCCTGTGCTTATCCCCAGTCCCAGCATTGTAATCCTTTCCTTCCATCAACTTTCAGTGCTGCTCACTCAATTGTACAGCAAGACAGTTCAGCTCACTAATCTAATGAGAACGGCTTCTTTTGGGCCAGGTTATTCTTCAGCATCTTGAGAGGCTTGAGTTGGCATTCTCATGCCATGAGTTGTACATAAAGCCTGGCTCAAGGTGAGTGAAAGAAGAAAGAGCTCCTAATCTTTTCAGTTGCAATGAACAGTTAATTCAGCTCAAGCTGCCTGTGAAACAATCCCTTAAGCTGTTCTGGAGATGTCTAGCTGAGATCACAAGGGTGGTCTGGGATAGAGCAGGGAGCTGACTCTTCACCGCTCAAGCTCTAAACTAAAAATTAAACCACTGGTCTTCCTTTATTTTCCATCAGCTTAGTGCCTCTTCATGAGAGATATTTGCCATTTCTGCAACTTTGCCCATGCTGGACAAACTGTACTGAGTTAAACCTATTTTAATCCAATCATGAGAAACATATGACAGTCCCCAGTACAGGGACTGAAATGGGTTCACCAGTGTTGCTCAGCATGACTGGAGATCGGATGCACCATGAGGAATGGTTTCCCGTTTGATAGCCTGTTGGTCTTCCACAGTAAACCAAGCTAGAAATTGGTTAGTGGTGCATAATAATTCTTGTACTGGGGCAGGTTGGGGACAAAGCCCACTACAATACCTGAAAATGGAACACCACTTTTTCTGAATCGTAGTCCTCATTTACCCAGATCTTTAACATGGGTGAACTGGTGGGAACCTGCACCAGGGAGTTTGCAGTAACCTAATTAAGTCTGAAGTGCTGTGTTTAGCCAGATTTGGCAACTTTAGTGCAGAAAAAGCCACAAAATCTTGGAAGAGCTGGAAAAGTGAGTTCTGAGTCTCCTTACATTGTGTATTAGGAACAGCACCACTAAATCCACATCAGTTATTTGGGAATGCAAGAGCCCTGTAGCTGGGCCATGAACCTGGAAACCTCCACTTTGATGAAGGTAGCCCAAATGAGAATAGAGGCAGTTTCGGGTCCGGTATTTTGCTTACAGGGAAAGAATATAATCTTCCAGTTTAGGACTGGGGATCCCTCATTTCAGTTTCTTGACATCTTCAGTCATTTGGGGCAAAATATCTAGGCTCAGCTACTCACATATACGGGATTACCTGGACTCCGGTGATTTCAGTGGGAGTTTAAGGTCTTTGATTCCAGGCCTTGGTTGCTTTAGCTCCCCAAATATAAAACTAGACATACCAATACTTCCTACCTCCTTGGGCTGTCTGGAGAAAAATTCTGAGCAGACTGAGGTGCTTACATGTTTAGTAAAGACATACAAGCCCCTAAGATAGGCAGCTAGTATAAAGAGTCAAAGTACATATGCTTGATTTCTACAGCCTTGCAGGCATTTGCACCTGCACAAAATGAGTGCCAAATAAAAATAAAACTCGGAGTAATATCATTTGTGTACACTTTTTACAAAGACAAATGACTACATAAGCTGTGAGGCACTGACAGTTGAAAATACAAGCACATCTCAACATCCAGGAACCCCGTGTTTTCAAATGTTGATTATAAACAGATCTGAAGACTCAGCCCAAAATAAAGAAGATTTGATTTTCCTCTTAGGTAAATGTTTTTCTTAAGGGGGATGTGAACAAAAACTTAATTTTATTTTCTAATTACTTTTGAGGACACTCAGGCTTCTGTGCCCCTTTTTACAATATATTTTCATGGTAGCTACTCTTCCATTAATTATCCCAGTAGGAATAAATATTCTCAACATAATAGCATCATATTCTAGTGCAGCAGGGAAAGAGAATATTTTTTCTGTATTTATGAGTGACAAAAAGAAAAAACCCAGAGAAAAGTAAGTTACATTATTGCGTCTTGTTTAACTAGTGCCCCCTCTTGTGGTACTTCAGCAGCAATACCAAACCCCCAAATTGTTTTCCTAAGCTGAGGAAAATACAGTTTACTTTATACAGGTTCGTTTCAGAGGTGTTTTAAATAAAAAGTATAGTAAGATAGATGAAATGGTATTAGGTGAATAATGAAGAGCAGATCTATCAGCTATCGCTATTAGGGAAAAGAACAATGTTAAGGGGATGTGATAGAAAGGATGCAGCAGATAGACAGGAAAATATGATGTGCCTAGCTGCTGGAATCATTACCCTTCCTTTCTGAACTAGACTTCTCACTCATGAACAGCTACCTAACATTTTAGTTATGGCTTTTCTGAATACGAAGCTCATCTGAGTATCCTGTGTCTCCTTTCTGTCTCCATTTTCTCTCCTATCTCTCCTGACCATCTTTCTTTTTTCTTAGTTTCTGTTACATCTGTAGCATTAGTTCTGCAGTTTCTCTGCTCTCCAACTTTCTTTTTTCCTTGTTATTATCTCTGCAAGTCCCACAGACATCTCAGGTCCAAAACAATGGCTTTTTTTTTTTTTTTGCCTTGTTTACCACCCCCAGCTTGCCTTTTCATAACCACTTTTTAAAGACTCTCTGCTGATGCAGCATTGATTTTCCTTTCAGATTAATTGCATTTTTGCTTGCAGGAGCAGGAGGAAAAATAAACCTAAAATGACCATTTTGAACAGCGACTTACAGGATTCTTCGTGGAGAAGTTTTAAGCCAGTAGATGTATCTTGTTCTACAGGGATCTCTGTCAACTTCTCTTTTTATGCATTTAATGTTCTTCCCTAGCGATAGCCTAAGGGTGCTTTCACTAAACAATTAATGTAAGGCATCTCCTGGGAACCTAATGGGTATTTAGCAATAAGTTCACTTCCAGTGAATTGTATAATGTGATATTTTGACAATGGATATAGTGAGGTTCTTGAAAGGTGAAGTTTTCTCCAAAGAAGCAATAAAATATCTGACAGAACTTCTGATAGCATTTTGTGGGGTGGGATAGGAAAGAGAGTGGGTCAGAAGGAGTAGGTAATTTAGCGGAGTGTTATGTGCTGTTGTACAGTATGTTCTTTAATTTTAGTGTCATCCTGTAATAATGTTCACTTTCACTAATACAATGTACAAGTCGTAATCTATTAGCGAAAATAAAATTTGCTGTGACATTTGATATGAAAGCCGCTAGCAATGAAGGATGTAGTACTGCAAGTGATATTTGTATTATGTTAATAAAAAATGATATTAACATATGAAACTAATACTAGGCAAGGAAAAGCGTTTAATATTAAGGCTCGAAATGCAGAAAGTAACATGAAATCTCCAATCTGGTCTGATAATGCTGTGCTCAGAATCACACTCACTGAGAAGACTGTAGGCACTAAGTTTTTCAAAAGGTAATTTTGAATTATTATTAAAAATAATGCCAAGAGTTATCATAACAATAATGTCATCTATTAATCCAGCCATTTAAGTACAGAGGGTGTCATTTTAAACAGAAAAGATTATAGGGCATGCATTCAGAATTGGGTTTTTCCCTACTAATATTATTCTCGCTGCTTAATCTAAATAAAACTGAAACTTCAAAGATGTGATGTAGGATTTTGTGGCATTTATCTGTAATGTGACAGCTTGCAAACTGCACAATACATACAGCAGTTTAGAATTGTGTGTGTGTGACATTTTTACAGAGACAGTCTTCTGTAGGGTTCAGCATTATATGATTTCATAAAAAATAAGTTGCATGTAGGAATGTACATAAAATCAGCTTTGCATCTTTCTATTTACTCACTTGAAGAAGAACAGGTTGGGGACTTTGTTTTATTAGTGTGCTTTTTTCTAAGAGAACAGTATTGTATTAGAACTGAATGAATTTGAGTTTATGTTACATTCCTATCAAACAAACACACACATACATAAAAACAGACAAATAGAATGAAAAGGAGATAGAATTGAAAGGAAAATGGACGATATTTTTTTACATTGTTTCAAATGTTATTCCAAAAATCAAAATGAAAGTTTTACTTTAACATTTCATTGTTCTCATGTACAAAATAATGAACATTCTAGAAGCAAGGAAACTACACAAAACAAAACAAAAGCAAGAAAAAAGTTCTCTTAACCTAGTTAACCCATTTAACCCAGTTTGACTGATTATACCTTTCCTTTTGCTAATAAATTTAAAAATAAGAATTATTGACCAAGGTGAACTGTATTTACTGATTGACTGTAGATTTTCAGTTATGATGTACTATTAATTTTATTTTCCTTCTAAAACAGAATTTTGAAAGGTAATTGTACTCAGAGTGCAGTCTACATAATATCTAACATCAATAGGATACAGCAAATGGCTTTAGAAGTGCTTTATTTCACAGGGTGGTGTCTGTTCTTCTCAGGCTTTATGGTAAAATTTAGCTCATTATCATATTTTTTAAATCTCTTTTTTTTTTCAAATATGGGAAACAATATGTTAAGATTTAACAAGGGCATTTCTAAAGAATTAAAGCATGCAGGTTCTCTTTTCTTATTTTTTAAAAGGAGCTATTGCCATTAAAACCAACAGTTCTAATACTTAATGTTCATCCATTAAAAATGCAATAAAACTTAGCTTACATATGTATAATTTTTTGCTTTACTAAGTTTTCGAAATCAGATGGCAAATCATAGTCTTACAGCACCCCTCATACCAATTTCTAAGCTTCTAAAGCTGATCTGAATTATTGCTAAACTAATATATGGTCAAAATAACAGTAAACAACAACAAAAAATTCAGCAAGGGAAAATAACTGCAGAGGCTTTTTCATATGCTTATTAAAGTAGCACCCTTATGGCAATAATTTCTGTTCAATAAATGTAGCCTAAGAATTTCCAAGTAATGAATTTTAATAGCTGAAACTGTAAATAAACAGTCCTTACTTTCTATGAAAAAATGCCAGCTTCTCTGCAGATGGAAACTGGTGTAGTTCTGTTGCCATCACAGAACTCTGCTGATTTACACATACCAACAAATTTGGCCCATTTGTCTTAAAAACCACTTCTATTTGCAGGACAGAATACAGCAGAGTTGTCCCTTGCAATATAAACATTTCTCAGAATGTATTTGTAGGCTGATTTATCAGTTTAGCATTACAATGCATTGCTTTAATGTTCAGAGAGATGACTGCAGTATTAGTCTATGTGCTAAATACAAGCATAAATAACGGTTTATGCCCAGAACCTTAAACCTGTGTATATATGTATATATATATATATTCAGCTTCAGCCACTTGACCTTAATGATCTACTCAGAATTACACATGAACACAGCATTTGTAGCCTTATGCTGTAACAGATCCTTAGCTGCCTTTTTTAATAGAGGCAGAGTATAATCACAGTTAATCAGGGTAAATATGGAGTGTCTTAACTGAGGTCTGTAGGATTGCTCAGGATTCATATCTGAACATTTCCATTAACATCTGGCCTTCGGGGTCTATATGTCAGTGCAGATTGCTTAGCAATATAGGGCTTGCTGTTCAGAAAGTATTTGACTGCAGAGAGATAACAGATACTTTTGTGCTTAAAATTATCTTCTTGAACTTATTTTAAAATTATCACTCATCATTCATTTTTCCTCCTTCCTTCTTTATTCTCTAGCAAGTGCTAGAACCAAAATAGAGCCAAGGTGGACTTCAGGCCTATTGCAACCCACGCCTACCATCCTTTGGGTTCCCACAACCAACATCCAACGTTGGCTAAAGCTCTTCTTCATGGCTGTTCCCTGGAGCATTCCCACCTCTATTTTTATTTGAGTCTCACTGGGTCTTTATTCTGAGTTTCTCAGAAAGTAGGCAGAAAAAATCTCCAAATTCCCTCACTTATCCACAAATCTAACAACTGGAGACTCCCTTTACTGAGAGGACTCAAAACTAAACTTCCTATATCTGTGGAGGACACTCAAAGATGTCAGCAAAGATGAATGAGCGAGCTGGGTGCGGGACATGGTGCAGAAAACACTCCCCTGTGACTGATGTTGTAGGGAAACTCATGAATGGGAACCACGGTGAGAGCAAAAAAGGGCACAGCTATTATTCTGAACACTCCAAGAAGTGGAAGACCTGGGTTCTGGTCAGCAGATACCATCCGGATCTTGTCAGTCAGCCTTTTTTTATTATACTCATCAAAGCATCATAAGTGAGGATCAAAGTTAGCAGTTCTTTTTTTCTGAGGAATAGTTGTTTTGTTGAGGATTGTATGGCTAATAATTTTGTCAACTTTCCATGTCAATTTATTTTGGAGTGTATCTGCTTATTGTTGGATAACTAAAAGGTGCTGCCATTCAAAATAAATAAATAAATAAATAAATAAATCAATAAAAATAAGGCCCTTCACTAAGAATACTCTGCTTTTCCTCTAATTTTTTCAACAAACATTACACTCTTTATGGAAAGTACTAAGTTTTAATCTTGCTTATGATAATAATGCTCTTATAACATACCTTTACTACACAATGGAGTTAGAGATATTGCTGAACAATGCCTTTATTGTTCTTGCAGGAAGCTGAACAGTGTATGTGAAATATTACATTTAACTGCCAAGCTAATAAAAAACAAGCTAACGGTTATTCAAACCAAACCTGTGTTCCACTCTGTCCATTTTTATCAATAATTATGTACTTAAAAGAACAAAAAGCGTTACTGGAATTAAAGAAATATATTGCTGCAGTTTATAAAGAGCAGAAGGAATCATACAAATAGTCTGTCAGTATTATTTTCTCTTTTTCCATTACATTGGAAAAGTAAAAAAAAATTGCAGATGAAATTTCTGCTTATTAAGCATTTCATCCATCTGTGATTTCTTTTTAAAAGACAGATGAACTACTTTCTCCATTAAACACACTGCAAATTCCTCAGTGTTACTGACTGCAGGTTGCCCTTTTTGAGGCAACAGCAGCACTTACAAGAACTGGGAAGCTATTTTCCTATGAAAAAAATGGGAATTTTTTAAGCTAGCTACTTCCTATTAGGACTGGAATTTCTGATGTATGCCTTCTTATCATAATGTGGCATGAAAATTTCATCTAGTGTGATAACTCTCAGTAAATATGTGACTCTTGACTGTAAAACCAGTTAAAATCAGTTTGAGTTTGTATATTAACAAATTATAAATTTATTAATCCATTTATTAATTTACTAAGAAGGAAAGGTATGGGTAAGCAGTGGTTCAAAATTAATGGAAAATTACCAAATAATAGGTGCCAGAGAGAACACAAAATGAAGTGAGAAAATGGGACACAGTTTTTTTCTAGCTAAGACCTGAAAATGTACTCTTATGCAGGGTGTTTTTCCAAAAACAGCTTTCTCATGCTTGTAGCAATAAAAGCCTTCATGCTTTAATCGAAAATGTAAAAATAAATCTGAATGCATTCCTAACTAAGCTGCTTTATAATTAAATCTGCTTCCTTTTGAAGAATTGAAGACTTTTTGAGTTTCCAGAGGGAGACATCCCACCTGAGGTTAACCAAGGCATCAGATCACTTAGTTGAAACAGAGGAAGAAAAATTCAAACACCTGGGCTGAAGCAGGCAGCGTAGAGACAACCTGGGTCTCCCCTGTCCCAGGTGAATGCCTTAGCCCTGGGCTATTGGCTGTTCTCCAGCATGCCTATAGCTGGACAGAAATTCTCTCTTGGACTACTGAGAAACGTTTCCCAAAGCAAGATGTGTTGACTAACTTATTTTCCTCAAATGTATTTTTCTTATTGACAAATCATCATTTTATAAATAACTGTTCAAACTAGCTCTGCCATCCACTGTGCCCATAGCTAAGCATATACATAATTTTTTCCAAACTGTGACTAAAAATGATGGCGTTCAGGGCCCTGATAGTGATGTCTATGCACTATGAGTAATCTCATTGCCTTTAATGGTGCATGTAAATTTTCACATGACCAAAGGCTTAATGACTTATGACTTACACTTCCCAAGTAAAAGTCCATCCTGTGATAGGTCCAGTTATCCTCGCTCTTAGCCTAACAGCAAACACTCTGAGGGTGGTGTCAACAAAGGCTAACGCTAGCCTACAGCACTTGGTTCTGTTGGGTCAGAGGAGAGAAATACGTTCTTCTGGAAGGAGCTCTCCTTAATCGCTCCCTGAAGGAGCCTGTCTCTCTCTCCCTCTTTTTCCTGACTATAGGGCAGCTCAGAGATATCCACGTCTTCAGGCCAAAATTAGCCTTTGTGAATAGTCCCCTGCAGATCTGTTAAATGCACGCGCATCCATGAACAGAAATGCTTTTGCTACATAAAGCCCTGAGAACATCAAGCTACTTTGCTTTGCTCCACCTTTAATACCACTGTTGTCCTCCCAAAAAACTTTGCTAGTGACAATGTAAAGGCAACGCTTTACCAGGTCACACTGACTACTACTTAATCAAGACCACTTTGGCTAAGTGACTCAGATTGCCTTGCAAAAGGCATGTGCAATGTCAAACAAAGCTATGAAAGAAAAGTGAGCTCTGGGAGAATTTAGGGACAAATGCAATCCACCTAAGTGAACGTGAATTTGGCTGTGAGCTGTGAGCACTCTTACACTTATACTGGATTTTTATATATTTTTGTTAATCATTCACTCGAAAAAATTATCTCATATCTTCAGTTTATCTCATGTTCAGTTGCCAAAATGATGGTGTATCTTACAGCTAAACTTCATCTTATTTTATTGTTGTACCAGCTGATAACATAGCAAGAACCAACCTGAGGACTCACAGTGTCAATAAACATCTTTTGCAGGAGGTACTGATCAAATGTCAGATCAGTTTCTTCCTACATGTTGATTAATTGATTAAACTGTGAAAAGATACCTCAACTCATATGGTTTAGTTTTAGGTAGTCCTGCGAGGAGCAGGGAGTTGGACTTGATGCTCCTTATGGATCCCTTCCAACTTGAGATATTCTATGATTCTATAATTCTATGAACTCCTATAAATTAGGTTCTTATTCCTCCAATGGCTGCAGTGTGAGAAAAGACCCAAAATAAGACAAATTTTCTGAAGGCTTAAAATTAATATGATACTAATGTCTTTGACAAAGACAAAATGCTCACAATACCCCTGAAATAACATGCAAACAAAATATTCCATTAGACGTTCAGCCTCGTGTAATGAAGAACCACTCTAAATCTGCCTCAGGAGAAAGATAGATAGATAGTCAGACAGGTAGCTAGGCAACATACTTAGAGGTAAAGATAGATTATTATTCCAGCTGTCAGCCCCACATACTTAGTTTTAGCATCAGCAAGTCAACCCAAGCTCTTTCTATCATCAGAAGTGACACGGTTTCTGAAATTGTTGTTGCTGACTTAAGTCAGTGGGAAAGTGAAGTTATTGGAAACTGGATCAACTCTAGTTAACAGTCCAGTTCATGACAGAGGTGCCAGCCCGGAGTCTCAGAAGTAAGTTGGGTCTGCAGGACTAACTGGAATCAAAGGCATTCAACAATTAGGGGGTTTTGGTCAGAAAAATGAGAAAAGGAATGAAAAAGTTGCCTTTATAACCTAATCAATTCCTAACCAGGATCCTGATTCATGAAAAGGGGACTTCAGTTCTCCCACCTTGCGTGCCCTTCCTCCCAGATGTATGTCCTTACAGCACTAATAAAATGGCCAGTTATATGTGGTATCTAACAGTCAAAATGTTCTTTTTGAAGCTAGTAAAGTGGGGGTTTTTTCCCCTCCTCTCACAATAGCAAGTACAAACTCCTGTTCACCTTCATGACTAGCTTCACTTTACTCTCTGAGAACTCTGCAAAGCACGGCGGGTTGCCGGGATGCCAAGAGCTGTCACCAAGGCCGGCTGTGGAAGTGGCTTGTCTGAAACCCATCTCTCTTAATATCCTTCCCTAAATCTGCAGGAATGGTGCTGCTGTCATTATCCCTCCTAGTGATCACTCTTGCTTGCACCTATGACAACATGACATTTTAGGGGACTAAAGATGTGAGTCAGCTTGTGGTTAAACTAGTTTATTGCTTCCTATATAGACAGGGAACTGACTGTGTCGGTAATGCTACACACACGGCTTTGGGCACAAGGCGGGAAACATTTCTTAAAAATTGTGTTGTGAAATTTGAAATATTAATAAAAAAGCAAAGAAAGTTATGATAATTTTGCATCCCTTGTGGTAATCTCATGCATGTAAACTGCTGTTTCTGCAAAAGAATGTATCAGGTTTTATGGGTTACTGAGTCTCTTTAATAAGTTTTTTTGCTCCTGGAAGCAATAGTGACCACTCTTATGGCTGTTCCAAGTAACAGCAGGAGTGGCTTTCCCAGTTCTTTCAGACTTTTGATCCCAGATGCATTTTTTTGACCACCAGCTCCACTTGAAATACTCTACTGAATAACCTTGGACTGGCTTTTCAGGCATTGCTTCATTCGATAAAAAAAGCACATGATTTCTTGTGTTGAAGGTGGTAGTTAGGCAGAAACTTATTTTGTTCAGAAATACTCTTCTGGTATGGCCATACAAACCAGGCTACCTACTTTCAGAAGCAGGTTCTGATGCTTGAAGGTAGGATGCACTGCATATGTTAAAGCTGGAAAGGGGTTTGGAGTTTAAATATAGAAAAAGAAAGAAAGACTATAGGAAAATGAGTAGGAAGAAATGAGGAAGATGGGGTATGTAGGCAATTTTGGTACTTTAATCTAAAAAGACCATGATTAATAGATTAAAGGCCAGAAGGGACCACTGTGAAAATTTAGCTTTACCTCCAATGAACTTCAGGGAACTCTATTTTGTGTTGCAGTTGAGTCAAAACTGTTGCAATTGGTACATGTTTGCAGAACATCAGGGTAAATCAAGCTTGATGCGAAGATTCCCAAGGTATCTTTTCCAAGTTGGTGTAATTGCCTTTTACTGTATGATGAAAGTTGTTATTTCTCCATCTAATGGTGTTTTGAGAACACTGAGAGCAATTAGGATTCAGGAAAATGTGTGCAAATAATCAGTTTGTGTTGACTCATGTTGTTGCTTGGTTTTATATTATTGCTTTGTATATCCAGTATCTGTTTCCTTATTGAAAAGAAAAATGAAGATTAAGACAGGGTCTTGGAAATCCACTTTCAACATGGTAACCTAAGACGTGTAATATAAATTATGATATATTTTGCATCCAATATCATTGAATTTTCATTTCAGAGAGAAACATTATATCTCTGTAAAGATTTATGCAAGCCCATCCATAAAGGATATGAATGCCTTCCACATTAAATGAATAATAGCAAAGAGAGTTTCACAGCATTATTAATTTTGTTGCTATTATAGTACTATTATTATTATTATGATATAAAGCACTTCTATCATCTGTGTGATACAGAAAAATAATTAAATGTCAGCACAGTTGAGAGACAATTATGACTTCTTG
The DNA here is from genome assembly GCF_947461875.1 of Haliaeetus albicilla. Taxonomy (NCBI): domain Eukaryota; kingdom Metazoa; phylum Chordata; class Aves; order Accipitriformes; family Accipitridae; genus Haliaeetus; species Haliaeetus albicilla. The sequence continues at coordinate 4,953,497 of NC_091500.1, read as the reverse complement.
GCCCTGATTTTGCAAAGGGTTTAAGCACATGCTTAGACTTAAGCAGAGCAGTGATCCTGTAGAAAGAATTACTCGTGTGGTTAAAACTAAGCAGAAGTGCTTTGCTGATGTGCGGCCATGATTTCTGTTTTACAGACTGGAAACTACACTCCAAGCTTACTTGGGTTTTATTTCAGCCACAAAATTCCTGCTGAGTTCAGGGGGACTGGAACCTGGTTCACTGAAGATGCTATACAATTTGCTCATGGCTACAAAGAGAATACTAAATATCAGTGTGATGGGTTGACCCTGGCTGGACGCCAGGCGCCCACCAAAGCCGTTCTATCACTCCCCCATCCTCAGCTGGACAGGGGAGAGAAAAATATAACAAAAAGCTTGCGGGTCGAGATAAGGACAGGAGAGATCATTCACTAATTACCATCACGGGCAAAACAGACTCAGCTTAGGGAAAATTAGCTCACTTTTTATTACAAATCAGCCAGAGTAAGGTAAATGAGAAATAAAACGAAATCTCAGAACACCTTCCCTCCACCCCTCCCTTCTTCCCGGGCACAACTTCACTCCCGGATTTCTCCACCAAGCCCCCCCCAGCGGCACAAGGGGGACAGGGATGGGGTTTACGGTCATCACATGTTATCTTCTGCCGCTTCACCTCCTCAGGGCGAGGGCTCATCACACTCTTCCCCTGCTCCAACGTGGGGTCCCACCCACGGGAGACAGTCCTCCACGAACTTTCTCCAACGTGGGCCATTCCCACGGGCTGCAGTTCTTCACGAACTGCTCCAGCGTGGGTCCTTTCCACGGTGTGCAGTCCTTCAGGCACAGACTGCTCCAGCGTGGGTCCCCCACGGGGTCACAAGTCCTGCCAGAAAACCTGCTCCGTGGGCTCCTCTCTCCACAGATCCGCAGGTCCTGCCAGGAACCTGCTCCAGCGCAGGGTTCCCACGGGGTCACAGCCTCCTTCAGGAACCCACCTGCTCCGGCGTGGGGTCCTCCACGGGCTGCAGGTGGATATCTGCCCCACCATGGACCTCCCTGGACTGCAGGGGGACAGCCTGCCTCACCAGGGTCTTCACCACGGGCTGCAGGGGAATCTTCGCTCCGGCGCCTGGAGCATCTCCTCCCCCTCCTTCTGCACTGACCTTGGTGTCCGCAGGCTTGTTTCTCTTACATGTTCTCACTCCTCTCTCCGGTGGCTGTTTTCCGCGTCCCAACTTTTTTTTTCCTTCTTAAAAATGTTATCACAGAGGCGTTACCACTATCACTGATTGGCTCGGCCTTGGCCGGCGGCGGGTCCGTCTTAGAGCCGGCTGGTATGGGCTCGCTCTCTCTCGAACACAGGGGAAGCTTCCAGCAGCTTCTTACAGGAGCCACCCCTGTAACCCCCCCCGCTACCAAAACCTTGCCACATAAAACCAATACAATCAGTCTGGGCTATGCTAGTGCTCGTGGCAAGGGTGACTCAAGCTATTACGAAACATCCATTCCAACAGTGTCCATACCTTCCAGCCATGAGGTCAAACCATCACACATCATATGCCTCAGCAAAAACCTGGCAAGGAACTTCTAAGGTGGACAAATGTCCGATTGAGAGCAGATTTTCTCGGAGATGGGGACTGCATCCTGAACCACTTGCTCAATGCAGAAATCCTTTTGCCTGACTGAGGTAAATGGGGCAAAACAAGGTCTGATAACAAGGTTAAAAAAAAATGTATTTCTGAAGATATACAGATGAAGGCAGTCAGGCACATAAATCACTGCTGACAGCAAAATGGCACAGCAACAATGGAGTGAATGTGAATTCAACTATACATTTGAAATAATGGGAAGCAAAAGTCAAACCTATCTGGAAATGGCATGAACTGAGCTGTGCTCTCTTGCAGTCATGCTCAAATGTGCCCAATTAGTTGCATGGCTCGGACATAGATCCAGTCTTGCAAACACAGAAACACTGAAGCCAATTGATATGTTTATAGTTTGATGGGTGGGTAAGATTTTTCAGAACTGGACCCACAGTTTGCATTCAGAAAATATGCTGAATATAATGCAAGTACAGACTAATCCTAATGTTGGGACTGCAGATTCTTAAGTCCCTGAGGACTGTATATGTCACCAAGGGCATTCCTCACTTAGGTGAATCCAGTTTAATCTCTTTTTCTGTGTATCTAGAATTTATTTCTCCATATTTTAAATGTCTAAAACCTATATGTCTGATTTAGTCTAGTCATATTCTAAAAACCGTGGAAAGAGATATGTTTCTCCAGAGGATGTTTCATCACACCAGTTTTCGAATCAACTTCTGAAAACATCTTCTGCTCCAGCGACTCTAAAGAAAACTTAAAATGGCAAACCAGAAGGGCACCTAATTTATAGATGATTGCAGTTAGATGATACAAATCCCATCCACTGAGTTTCTACATAATTATATAAAAGTACCAAATAGCTTGGAGTTTTATAAAGTTATGCTACTTTTCTTATTATTATCTAAAAATGACTTACTATAATTAACAATGAGTTATTTGTCAAGAAAGTCAAATTAGATATTCCCTTTAGACTGCTGTTCCACTTTATCATATCATATGTTTACAAAACTAATATTTTAAGGATTTCTGAAATATATGTTCTAATTTAATAAATTAAAGGTTCACTTTTTTCCAGTTTTTTTTAATTTTTATTATTATTTTGTAAAAATATTCAGTTTTTCATGAAAACCTTAATCTGAGCAATTAAAGAAGCAGCTGATAAAAATATTGAAATAAATTCAATTTTTAGCTGTGTTTGTTTAAAAATTCCCATTTGTTAGGCAGTCCTGTTACTGTAAGTGAACAGTCAGTTATCCAGTTATTTTTATTGTCTCTGCTAGTGCCTCATTTAGAGCTTCCAGTGGTCCACACACTTCATGTGCATCCAGCAAGAGACCATCTTTGCTTCCAGGAGACTGCAATCTAAATGAGCAAGAGATAGAAAAAGCAGGAGATGAAGCAATGCCAGAGCAAGATCTTACCAAAGAAGTGGAAGAACGGAAGAATTGAAATGTGGTGTTCTGACATGCTTTCAGAGCCACAAACAAGCTAAAGTTCAAATATTGACTGGCTTAGTGCTGGAGCCAAGGACCATGGAGTTGGAACCAAGAGAGCCAGCAGGGATTCAGCCCTCACCACGTAAGGAAAGCAGAGATTATTACAAGGTCTAAGCCAAGGGGGAAGAAGAGGAAGAGGAGGACCTTCCTGCAAGTGCCTTGAAAGTGTCTGTGTTAACGCTAATTACTAAACCAGACCAAAGCACCAACACTAGCCTTTTCACTGTCTTCTTCACTACACCCCTAGAACCGTCATATTCTATGAACTTCTTTAGCCTGAATGCAAACCTAAGAGTGTGTAGGCAAAGCTTAGAGAAACATTGAAATGCCTTTTTCAGCCTATTATCATGCTATAATTTGGATCATTTCACTGGTTGGGGTTTTTTTCCTCTTTTTTTTTTTTTTTTTTTTTGTCCTGCTTTCTCTGCAGCTGGTGTTCTTATGGCCAGGGACTCTGGAACCCTTACCCATTTTTTATCAGTGACCCCAAGTTTACCTCCAGAAAAAGGGTGTAGCAGGATGAATTCCTCTGTTCTGTTGCAAGGAAGCAGAAATGTTTATAGATGGAGAGAAGGTAACTTCCCTTTCCAACAAAGAAATATAAAAACTTGTCAATGCTCTGTTCTCTGAAGGGATGCCACTAGCATTAGTTTTACTAGTAAAAAAATATTTAAACATTGCAGCTACACAACACCACCCTCTGGTAGTGCTACATATATCAAATACATGTCCGGTATCAAATGGACTAGAGCATCAAGATCACCAGTGTTACCCCTTGCCTGCTGTAGGAGTGATTTGGTTTTCCTTATGCAACTGGCAGTAGGCAGCACTTCAGAGACCACAAATATGTGGTCAGGTATCTAAAATCTGTATTGGTCTGACCCCTCGTTTGTCTGACATATAAATACAGTGCGAGTTCTTCAGCAGGAGTGGTGAGCAAGTTTCATATCAATTTCTGTGGGCCTAAGTTAACAGAGAAGTAAAGCTTTTCTGCACAGACTCCTCTTTGTCTTTTCCTCCTAAAAAAACCAGTATGAACTGTATCTGTCAGACAATATTTCAGCATGTGGGAAGTACTGTTTCCTTCCTGGGAATGGAGCACACTGCTAGTCTCTTCCAGCATGGACCACTCAGATGTTCTCTGTGATGGTAATAGTGTAAGTGATTATGGATCTAGCTCAGCTAGTATTTCTTTAGTTCACCTAATAGAAATGAGAGTAGAAACTATTTTCCTTGGACACAGAATATTTTTTTTCTATTGAAGACATTGCTTTATTTGTTATTTTATAAATATGATGTTGAAATGTATTCTCCTTCAGAACAAGATTTTTTAGAGAAGGTGATGAGGGTGTTTTGATATTGAATGACATGGTCGTTTTGCTAAGATACTTGCAAATCTAGGCTGTTTAAACAAAAATATTTTAATATGATTTTTGAGTCATATGCCCTCATTAGTGTTGCTAATTAAGAAGTGATACTCATGTGAGATGTGTGAACAACGATAAACCCAAATATAGTGTATTTTATAAAAGGAATGTTTGGCAAACAAAAATAACAAATAAGGCCAGACCCTATTTAATCTCAGTCTTGTCTGATTGTCAACACATTGTCTGCTGTAAACAGTATTTGTGGAGAATTTCGAACTGTTTGCAGATCATGTACCCTGGTTTTGAAGATGCTGCTAGTTATGTGAAAGTATTTGCTGTGTAGCTTGAATTAACTAATTTATTTTCATTACCCATTGTCAAACTTCCAATAATTGCTTTTAGCTATTCACTGTTGCAGTATGTCATTAGTAATAGAGATATGCTGCCACTTATTCTAATATTATGTGAAAGCATTCTAACAATTCGAACAAAACTAAAATTAGGCTACAAAAATTGGTAGGATTCTGAAGAAATTACTTTTCTCAATAGAGAAAACTATTCGTTTTTCTTAAAGGATAAAAAAACCTTGTTGCTGTCTGTAACTCAGATATCACTATTTATTAAATTCTATCTGGTTTCTGAAAATTTACAAAATCATTCTCAATGTTTACTAAAGGGCAGTGTTATCATGCAATTAAGCTTTCAAGGGAGATTTCAGTACTTTTGTATACTGACCACAGACACATGAAAATACAAGCAGAGCAAATCACGAAGGAACAGAAGATGGAACAAAGCTTTCCAAACCAGTCTGTACATGAGATATTGGTGTGAAGGTGGAGGTTCAGTTCACCTTTTGTTTTAGGCTTTGCTCATGGCCCTGAAATGTGGTACTGGGGCTCTGACTGACAGGACTGGTGTTTGTAAGATCTAGCAAGAGACTTGGAAATTAGCAGAGATATAGAAGGTACATGAGAATTGAACTGGGTCAAAAACAGGGCAGGAAGGAGGAGGCGAGTCACAGAAGTCTTGTAGAACAGGTAGGAAACTGATTCTTAGCAGGAGAAATAAAGAGGGAAAGAGAGATAAGAAGGGAAAGCCTTAGAAGCAATTATCACCTGATGGATAGTAACAGTCTTCATTTGTTCACATTGCGATTTTACTTTTACAAGGCCTTCTCAAGTATTTTTCTTCCTTTTTTTTTTTCATGTGCTTTCTTTCCTCTTTGTCATGACTTGGTTGCACTGTAGTTTTTCTCTTCGTAAAGTGAACACAGTACAAGAAAATAGAGAAGTGGTTTTTGCTTTGTGGTCATCAGTCATTTTGCATTCAATCTCCGAAAACATCTAGCTGTCTCCCTTTCTGTCTCTTCCCTGTCTTCTACACAAGTTACTTTTACATTTGTTTTATATATTTTTCTCTAGACAACTTTAATGATCAATAGATCATGTCTAACTTTATTGTCATGCTCTGCAATGGGATTAACTAAACCCTGTTCTCAGCTGTTGACCCAGACACAGTGATTCAGCTTTTACTTACTCAATTTGTTACTTCTCCTTCTACTTCAGAATATCCTCACAAAATTTTCCACATGCTAGGCCTAGTTGTTTGTTATTCTTTAACTTTCCATCTTTTACTGAGCTTTAAAGTCCAATCGTGAAGCAAGTGCTTGGGTTAACAACTGTGAATAAATGCCGGAATTTTAAGGAGAAAATGGAATGAAGTGCATGGATACTTTAACAACTGCATGTTTGGAAAATGAAATTTGAAAACAAAACCAAAATACTAGTTAAGAATAGATAAAACATGCAGTGTCACATCCCAAAGAGCACAGGTGACTTTCTGCAGCACTGAAATTAGAGCAGAACAGGACACTCTTTACAACGTTTAGCTTAAACGCAGTTCTGGAGACTAACATAAAACACCTGAGCACCTTTTTCCAACAAAAGTTAAAGAAATGTCTGTAGGGCTGTAGTTCAAGACACCCGGTTCAGATGCCTAGCATCAGCTAGGGTGTCTAGAAAGAACACACAAAAGTTCTCATAGGTTCCTGGAGCACAGAGGTTTCGACTGTCACCAACATTTGCACACTTCAGGCTGGAGAAAGCCAGCAGATTGCCTTTCTACACCAAGTATCTTCCAGAGACCACTTTATTCTGTTTCAAATAAAACTAGCAGAAGGCAGGAACAAAGCACACAAAAGTTCGTTCATTACACAGCCTGCAGTTAAGCTGAGAGCCTCCTTACTGAAGGATGCTGCGCATGGTTAAGTCTTTAACATTGGTTTGCAGGAAGATGGGACACATTCATAGATTACTGAACACATCAAAAACATGTCTGGCTTAGAGAGTTCTGAACCTACAGATGGTTAGAGGCTGGGAAAGAAGCTGGAGGAAATATGATATGTTTGCCCTGTTTTTATGGCTCTTCCCTGGGCATCTGCTTTTCGACAGCTGTCAGAGACAGCATGCTGAGATAGATGGTGAGATTCAGTAAAATCTCTTTTATGTTCTTATGATCTTAGTGGAACTCAGACAGAATAATCTGACTGTGAATTAGTTGAGCATTGCTTGTACCTCTGAACTGTTAAGGATGGAAGAGCACTCAGGGGGTACTTTAGACTTCTCTAACATAGACATCTACATCTGCCCTTGAAGGAAACAGACACATTCAGTCTTGATTCATTTGACCTACTTGAACGGTCTACTTTTGGTGAGATCAGTTACAGCCTTGAGATACCTATTCCTCTCCACTGACCACAAAAGGAGCCCAGGGTGAGTAGCTCAGAGGTAGGCCTTTACATTTCAGACTTCAGCATTACGTTAGATTAATTCTATCTGGAGTCTCTTTCCAATGATTTTGAGGCATTTGAGTCATATTTTGAGAGAAAGAAAAATAACTGCAAAACAAATGAATCACACACCCCGCCCCAAAGAGCTGTGATTCAACCCACAGATGAGACATGCTACAAAATGAGGCAACACTTGCATTTAACAGTCATAGAGACAGCACGTCTAAATGCACGTCAATTTTACAATGTAATGACTTTTTCCACAATGGCCAACATTATAACAGAAACAGCAAGTAGAGACAGCATTAGACTAACATGTTCTACAATGGTCTAACTCCAAGAGTTACAATGGCCATAATTTCACACACTGTCAAGTAAGTGTAATATGATTGATGTACTGCAATGTGTTGTCCCGTATCACTCAGCTTTAGGGAATGAATGAGATACAATACATCAGGACCAGCACAAACTAGTAGGCTCAGATCAGGAAGAAAGAACAGCTTTATAGGGCCTGATCAAACATCTTCATGTATCTTCATACCTGTCTCTAAAAAATGGCCCCAAAGCAGGTGCCTTGAGAAGAATAGAGGATAGAACAAGATTAGATAGTACTCCTCTTGAGTACTATTGCATCCTTCAGCAATTCATGGCCAATAAAATTCTTGACTTGTGTTATCCACACGTTAGGAAACCCCTACAGATTTCTCCTCTGTGAACTTTCCCAGCCTTTCATTGAAGCCATATAAATTTTTAACATCCAATTAACATCAGGTACTTAATAGAGGTGCATAGATTCCCCTTCTCTAGTTGGAGAGAAGAGTTCTTCTAGATTGCAACTCAGTACTACATATGACAGCATCTCAGAAAGGCAGGAATCAGTCCCCTGTGGACTATCTCTCTCTATTAGCCCTAGAAGCAGTCAGCATAACATGCTTAGATGAATACCTGGTGGGTTTTGGTTGCCAGTGTTATGTGAGGTGACACCCACAATTTGTTGATGTCTTTCCACTAATGACATACCCTCAGCTCCCAATTTAGGCATCAGGAGCTTCTGTCTCAAAAATATCATCTCTAAAAGAAAATTGTTGTATGCACAGGGTTAATGTCAAGGAATGGTAAATTCTACTGGTTCATCTGGCAACTTTTCCCAAGTATGCTTAAGACATCAAGTTTCACCTTATTACACATACCATACCTTAAAACACTGTAATTCAAAGAGGATAGTTCCAAAGCAGATTTGCTACAGATCATCTTAATAGAAATTAATAATCATTGTAGACAAAGTGTGAGTACCATGAAGCTTAATGTTTGAGACCACCAGCCTTTCTCATCCTACCCTTCTCCCCTCCTGTTTTTCAAATTCAGTTTCTCTTGCAGACTTACTGCACATTCGCTGACTGCTAGTACCTAGACATCTTCACAACCTGATCCAAACTCAGATGAGAAACTGAATGGCTAGAAAGACAATACTTCACTAGATGGAACACGTAAACTTTGAATATACAAAATGGAGCATCCAAATACATTTCCCCTCCCTAATGGATGACATTTTCAAAAAGTGTCTCTGCTGTAGCTGTAGAAGGAGATTTTAGAATAGATAGAATAGAATAGAATATTATATTTTCATTTCAAAGGGACCTGCAATAATCATCTAGTCCAACTGCTAGACCACTTCAGGGCTGACCAAAAGTTAAAGCATGTTTTTAAGGCCATCGTCTAAATGCCTCAAACACTGACAGGCTTGGGGCATCGGCCACCTCTCTAGGAAGCTTGTTCCAGTGTTTGACCACCCTCTCAGTAAAGAAATGCTTCCTAATGTCCAGCTTGAACCTCCCCTGGCACGGCTTTGAACTGTTCCCACATGTCCTATCACTGGATCTGAGGGAGAAGAGCTCAGCACCTCCCTCTCCACATCCCCTCCTCAGGAAGCTGTAGACAGCCATGAGGCCACCCCTCAGCCTCCTTTTCTCCAAACTAGACCAAAAGGAAAATCTACCAATCTATCTTGGAGTTTTAGACCAAGTTATTACCAAGCTGAAGAAACCAACTTTCTATGAAACTTTTTCAGGAAAAAACACTTTTCATTCACCATATTGGTGAAAAGAAAACCACAAATAATTTGAATTTAGAAACAACTGATTTACACAAACTGTAAAAGTCATGTCTTAGACTCAACAGTAACAACTGAATTTTTATTACAGGGAGGTAAGGAGGCAAAAAGAAATGAAGGAAAGAAGGAAACAGTGCTACTTCAGGACAAATATTTTTTCAAAACACAACTGACATTCTTAACCATGGGATTCATGAGGAGCAGTAACAATGATTAAGGGATTTCACCATAAACTTGTGGTACAAAATGAATCCTCCCTCCAGATTCATGCCAAAGGCAAGTTGACCCAGCTGTCATATAATCATCCAGGCTGAAATTGGGGGAACCAAGGTAACTAATCCTGATGCTGACCATACTGCTGCCTTTGGCTACAGAAACTAGAATGTCCTGGCAATGCTAGTCATACAGGCTTGTGTGGATCACTGGTCCTTTTTGACAAAGGATCATATTCTTATGCATGGAAATGGTCTTACCCAAACATCTGGGCTTCAACTGCATACCAAGAATATTGACAGCAATTTGTCATTAGGAGGACAATTTTGGTATATGTGTGTGTGAATCCCACACCCTTTTCCATGGAATATTGGCAGGGACTTTAGTATTTTCCTCTTAAAACACTGAGTATGGATCATATTTTTATAATGTCTGGATATGTGCCTATAAAAGAGGGAAAGATGTTCTTTTTATTTTATTTGCATTTCAAATGGTTGCATCTTTACAGATATACTAAAGATTCCCAGGGTCTATTCTCTGACTTTGAGAACGCCAGGGACAGTCTGGCCACATCCTTTTAAAATACAGTGACAACATCAAAACTACCCATGGAGAATGATCTCTAGCCCATGCTAACTGCTGACCATGCCTAGGAATTATTACAGAGACTGCTAGCTGTATCAGGCCAAAATGATTAATTAATAATTAAATGGTACAGATGACCAAGTTCCAGCATTTAGAAACACACCCTGGCTCTGCTTAATATGTTGGTATAGGCGCCAGATAAAATCCAGCTGGGCCAAACAAAATAGTTTCAAAGGTGTGAGGAAAAAAGCAAGTACTTGTCTTTGTTCTTGTAAATACAGCAACTAAACGCACAGTCTTCTCACACTCAAGATATTTTCTCAATGACTGCATCCTAGCATGATGACCTGTAGGAATTAAGATGACAAAGGTCATACATCACTACATGGAGATTTCCTCACCACCTTGAGAAGCCAAACACAGACAGTGATGTGTGAATTACTAATCCACAGCTGAACACCATCCGTAAGGGAACTCAGCTCAGTGACAATTGCTATCAAGAAAATTACCATTTCCAGCTGCATCAAGGAGCCCATCACCTTATTCCCAGGCACTCTTTATAGGTACAAGAGAAGCTAAAGGTAGATGTAATCCATCTCAAGAAAGAGCACAGGAAGTAATATGGGAAGAAAAATATTTGTCCACTATCTGATTCTTAGCTTTCCTATATGTAACAATAAACATGTTTGCGTTGTTTGTGGAATAGCTATGGTTCTTGAAAATATTTTTTACAAAAAGTCATTCTATTGCAATATGAGGGCTTTCCACCCTTGGATCACAAATTATTGGTTCCAACAATATTACTGTTTACCACTCCTACTGCAACATCAGTGAGAGGCCTTAGCAAGGTAACAATTCAGTGGGAGAACTTCTGTACAGACATAAAGTTACTTATAGCCCCTTCTGTCTAAAGGTCTGCAGTCAAGTGTATGATAAGATTTTTTTCTTCATATATAGAACGGCTCTTCTCTTTCATAACACCTCACTGTCTTTATGTATCTTAAGATAAGAATTTCAGGTGACCTTCCATGGCTACGACCCGAAGTGTAGGAGGAGAAGGATAAAGGGAGAAGAGCTTTATCTGCTTGGGTTTTATCAGTCATGTGAGGAGAGTTTTGGATAAATTTAGGTACCTCAGTGATATGTATTCTGTGTAAGCCAAGCTTCTACCCTTCCTCTGCTCTTAGTGGAGAGGGCTAGGCACCTCCAGAACATGAACCATTCCTTCTTTTCCAGACACCTCTATTAGGAAGGACCAAATCAGCTCTTGGAGATATCTAGCTCTCTCTATGGGCTCCCTGCATATTTATAAAGTTAATCTAACTAATTTCCTTAGATTAGAGCTCAAAATCCATTACAGAGCACAAAGTGGTATTTGAGATGCCTTACAGGACGTAAGACATCTGTCTGGGGCTAGCAGATGTGACATGACTTAATTGTACATTCACCTTTCTGGACTGGCAGCTGAAAATCAAGTGGGCAAAGACCTACTCTAGATTCAGCGCACCCAGAGGTGGATGAAATTATTCCCACTCCTACAGTGAGATGTAAGAAATTTTGCCCTTGCTTTCTAACCTATATGTTTTGATAGCAGCTGTGGGAAGCTAGCACCAGCCTGAATCAGCCCGCTGTTTTCAGTACCTACCTTACTAAAATCCACACAACAAATAAATTGGACATATATAGAAGGTTGTCTCCAAAAAACATTTCAACATTCTGCATGTTAATTCCTTCTCTGAAAAATGAGAATAATGGCTTCTCTAGTCTCTTTTGATTGTGAAGTCTTTGGGGTAGTGAAGACTTTTTTTCTCTGTGTGTCTATGTACAGCAGTGTACACAGCAGACACCTGATTTCACCTGGGACCTTGTAGCACTGCTGAGCAATACACATTTAAAATTAAAAATGGCATGGATTACTTAAAATCTGTAAGACCCTGTGGATTCCATATCGAACTGAAAGGTCCCAGTCCAAAATTTTCAAACATATTTAAAATATCAGTGTCTGGGAGATAAGGCACTTTTTTTTTTTTTTTTACCTCTTCCATGTAGAGGTATGGTCGCTTGAGACATTGTGATTTTGCAGCTTCAGAAAACATGAGGCTATCTTGCTTGCCATGCTATTGTACTTGATATGGACTGCCAGGCAATCATTACATTAGGAGAAAATATATATATAAATATCTTAAAGAAATAACCAGAGAAACTCATGATACTCTGGAAGTAAAAGTATGATCCATCACTTGAGCCATGCCATTTAAGAAGCCTCATGCATTAAACATAATGGAAGGGAGTAGTACAGCTCCAGTTCAATATGTGACTTGCGAGCTATCACAGAGCTTCTGACTCAGTATTACTAAGAAATGTTCACTGACTGTCACTGCAAAGGTATGCGAGGGAGATTCTCTAAGGACCAATTAATGGGAATGGAAGAAAATTCTGGTAGATTGGTTGCCAGTGGGAGGAAAGTGAGTGGAGAATGGTGAAGAATAATGTATGTTTGCAATTTACTTATTAGCCCTATGAAAAAAAAGCATCACTTGCCAAAGGAAATAACAAAAGATCTTAGCAGCATTTGTAAATACCATTTTAATTATTTAAGCTGAATGTGAATAGGAAGCTGCTTTTTTTTTTTTTAAGGGACACTGTGGCTAATCAACTCAACAGCCCTATTTTATGTCATAAAACCACAGTGTTCTGCCACAGAGAAAGCTCACTGCTGCAGTTTCTTAAAGCTTGTATCCTTTAATCACAGCTGAAATAATGGCACCTTAACTCTGGCAAGCTCATGTAGAGATTTATTATTTTCCTGTTTCCCTTTCTGTTCATTTGTTTGTTTTTCCACTTGTGTATCAATTTCTTTTATCTGAGGATCTCCAACCACAATACAAAGGCTCATTAATTAAGCCTCACAGTACCCCATGTGAAGTAGGACTCTGAGGATAAAATTCACCCAGTGCTGCATTGCTGTAGTTCAGTTTGATGGCAAAGTGGTTTGTGATTAATTATTGCACAAATTCTGTTGGTGCTGTACATTTTCTCTCCTGTATCCATTTATGTGGTTGACGTTGCACCTCTTAAAGACTCATAACCAGTTTACTCTAAATCTTTGGCTGATGTGCTCTTTGTAATAGAAAAAGAGCTTTTTTTTCAAGCTTCTCTGTTTCCAGGAGACAATCTAGCTAGCCTAATTCTGTCTGAGGAAAGTAGATTGTTGTCATTTTGAGAATGGCAACCCAAAGCCAAATTCTTCTTTCAGCTACACCTGTACAAACCATTTTGTTCTCATTAGAGCTTAAGTCCTGATACAGTCAATACATAAGCATGAGCTGAACTATGATAATCTCATTTTTCAAGTCCAGAAGGATTCTTATTGTCATCTTATTAGGTGAATAGGATTGAAAATTAAGAATTTTAGTGAATTGCCGTGATAATGTGGCCAATAGTATAACAGATTAATTAAGGAAGAGGCTTATTTTGAATTTTGGCATTTAAATCTGGCCTGCTTTAGAAATGTTCCACTGTCACTGTGGCTGGTTTCACTCAACTCCTAGTCACAATCATAGGCAGAGTAGAAAGTGAGATGGCTTTGGCATCTGCTCCCATAAGAAACTGCTTGCTGTGCTTATGCCTGCAGCCTGTCGTGACAGTGGGAAGGAAAAGGAAAGGATCTGCTGCAGTTTCCACCAGCTAGGGAGTGAGCCAGGAGATTGCTGAGGGGTTTTTGTCAATATAAACTTCCTTTGAGTAACATGAGAGATATGAAACTGGTGACTTACCAAGGTAAGGGATGAGGATGAATTCAGCTTAAGAATTGCCGCTTCCTTTAGTCTTCTGAGAACAGTTTTGTTGGCATGCTAATAGATGGCACAGTGTCTTCTGTTGCTTGGAATATCATATAAAAAGTTACATAAAATCAGTCTTTCCTACTTAGCTGGCAAAGAGTGTAGTGTGAAGGTATGTGTGCATATATATGCGTACATCAGTTTTCTCCACTTGGGAATTACAGTCAAAAAACACAACTACGAGACAGGACTCATCAGGGAAAATAGATGTCCCTCAAATATTCACAAATGGTGTGAATTCTGCTCTTAGTCTCAGAAACTTTTTCCTTACACAGAAGCTCTTGCAACAAAAACCATGTTTAGCAGTAAATTGAATGTAGCATGAAACTGACTGCAGTTCTGATCTAAGTAGTTACTAAGCTTCAAATTCATCTAGGAAGAGTTAATTAAAAAAAAAAGAAAGTAATAATAATAGGTTTCAGTATTATTTATATTCCTATTTATTAGGTATTTATATTCCTACAAATATGACATTTCTGTGGACATGAGTTCTACAATTAGGAATTCCAAAGAGGAAAAAATTGGTGTCTACCACCCCTGTTGGTGAAAAGTGAAACAGTTTGTATGATTCTCAACTAATAGTTCAAACAAAAGGATCAAAAAAAAAGAAAGACGTCTTATCTGGTAAGAGATAGATATATATATAAGCCTGGAGCCCACCATAGTATGATTGACATCTAAACCTAATATTTTAGGTCTTTCCCATTTTTTCCATCCTAAATTATGAAAATTCTTCCAAGCAAGTTTTTTTCCCTGGTTTCAAGAAGTCAAGATTTTCAGTCTAGTGGAAGAGACAGAAAAAAGCCTAGAATCACTGAGTGGTTGCACCAAATACTACAGATGAAGTAAAAACTATTTCAAGCAAAATTTTCCCAGTGCTACACTCCTGGGACAGGTCTCCAAGGATATCAGCAGTAATGATGGACCTGTATCCCAAATGGTGATCTCAGTGAGTTGGACTGAATTGAGGCTATTCATTCATGAGGTGAGGTCTGATGACCGGCAAAGGACCCATGGATGGAAAATGATACATTGACAGTAAGGATGGGAATGCCTATCCAAAGATAAAGTTGAACCCTGGTTTCCTAAATCCAACTGCTTGTATTTAACCACAGCATCATTTGTTTTGCTTTCTGGTAGTGCAATGGCTGTTCAGCTGTGTTAGTACATTAAACCCAAAGCAAGGCAGAAGTGAGCCAGGTTTGCAATAAAACACCCCTGAGTCATTTAATGTATTGAGTACTATTACAAATGAGAGAAAAAATCAATCCAGGCAACTCTTTCTAAAGGTCTTTAGATGCTTTATAAAAAACATAATTACTAATAAGGCAATTTCCCCACATCAATGAATCAAAGCCAAAAACTTGAGGAGAATTTCTCTTGAAATAGAATATTAAATCACTCCATTGAAATGGTGCCATAATCTATTTGTGTGGTAAATGAAAAGCAGTTGGCAGTCATCTGCAACAAGAAGGAACACGAAGTACCAACATGCAGTGAAAAGAACAATTAGGAGCAGACAAAGCGGGGGAAAGTTTTGTATTTGCAGTTTCCCAAATATAAAATTGCCAATTTAAGATGGGATTCACCCCCTTTAAACAGAGCCATTTGAAAGTCAGATGTTTTGTTTCATCTAGGCAAGCATGTGGGATGCCTCTAGAGTTATTGGAGAGACAGGCCTCTTCAAGGGCCAATTCACCCAAGCCTAAATAGATGCCTGAGGTAGATGAGAAGCAGAAAACAGCCATTCATTCATGATGGTGTAAAACTCAAAGGCAGTATGGAGCAGGCCAGGTGGAGGCATTTCTAGTTCCTTTAGCCACCAAAAATATCTTCCAGAAAATTGCTGAAAAGGATTCAGCCAAGGATGAAACCTAGGAGTAGTCAAGATTATGGCCCTGATGGTGTCCAAGATAACTCCTGTTCATCACTTACAGCTACACTCAGCTGACTGATAATAAAACACAAAACATTTCGCTTTCTGGCACAAAAGTTGTCAAGCATCACTAAAGATCAAGCTTGTGGAAATCTGACCAAGCAAATTATTTCCTTTGGGGTATTCGCTTGAGGGCTGAGGATCTGAAGAAAAGCTGAAGGGATGTGAGTCATATATCAATATTCATAGAAACAGATGAGCAGTATAAATTTTTCTTGGGGCAGCCAAAAGTTACAGATGAGCTGCCCACGGGCTTGACATGAGCCACCACATATATAAAGCCTCTGATGATTTATGGTCACTGAAAGACCAACTGCTCCAACAAGGTAGAGGAATTGGATAAGCAAGAAAAAGAGACCATAGATTTATCATTTTCCCTATTATATATGGGCCGCTTTTCTCTCAGAAACATCAATATCTTGCTAAAGAGTAGGGTGTGTCCCCAGCATGGGCAGTAAGACACTTGGCCTTTTTTTAGAGCATTTTACACACACATACATGTGCACACACACACGAAGACCTTTGAAAAAAATCCAGAAACTCACATTTTCCCACATCTCCAAAGATCTCCTCCACCCATACCTTCATTTGAAGCTTCAGCCATGCAATGAAGAAGGTTCTAGGTCATGATGTTTGTATTCAGACCAAAAGGGCAGAAAAGGTAGGGAAAAGACACAACATTGACTATGTCTTGTTTCATTTCTTAACTCCAAAGGATTAAATCCAACTGACTGGATTGTCTGTGCCTGGAGATATCATATACTCTTCTGTCCTGTCAGACCCCAAATACACAGGATACCTGATTGCAGCAAAGGATGTTCCTGTCTCATAGTCTCTTCTTTACTTCTTATTCCTTCAGCTCTTGGGGAAGGGAAATTTCTTTACTTTACTTTACTTTACTTTCTTTACTTTATTATAGATGCAGCATGACCTAGAGATATACTCAGTCTTTGTGGGCATGCTGCAGAGTGCTACCAAGTTGGTGAGACAGGACTACCAGAATCTGATTACCCAAAAAGGCTTATTTAATAGAGAGCAAGCAATGCAATGAGACCGATTGTTGCATTCCAAAAATAAGATCTAAGAGTGTCTTGAAAGACAAAGAAGAAAGAGAGGAGAGAAGACAGGAAAAAGAAATTTTCGATGTGAAATCAGTGTCCATATGAGAACTGGTCAGCCATGGCACCTCTGAAATAAACTCCTGCTGCCTTTGGACGGGTTTGTGAAAGGAAGAACAGGTTCCTCACCTGCAAGTTGTCCATATGAGGGAACTAAATGTAGAAACCAAATATAGAATTCTTGGCTGATGTATGAGTGGCTGGATGGGACAAGATGATGAAGATGTTCATATATGATAGGAATGTGGTATAGGCAAAAGAGTACTAAGTATAATGAATATTGTACAAGTGAATCACAGACATCCTATTCATGCTGGATGCCACCTGTAAACTGTTGGAGGAAATGAAACCTGAGGACACAAGGGAGAGACAGAGAGACGCTGTAGGAAAAAGTATCTTTAAGATGATGAACTGAAATGTGGGGTTTTTTTTCAGAAAACAGACAACAAAAATTTCTAGAACATTAAGTTCTGAGCAGGTATGCAAGAAGTCATTTAGGAAATTGAGGAGCTTTACACATCTAAATCTGATAGTTAATGGATTTAAACTGGTAATAAATCCTCCAAATGTTCCAGGAAGAGGGAAGGAATGGTAGGTAGCAGGAACCAGAGAAAGAAATCGAACTACCTAGACCTCTCCTAGGCAGATATATGTGAAATATGAGTATGAACACCAGTGTACATTGACATGAATTTCAGGTGTGTTGTGATGCTTTAAACCGGAGGATATTTAAAGCGAGATATGAGGTGTTGGTTTCAAAGCTAATGGGATTTCATAGTCTTTTGACTCTAAAAGCGTCAAGGCGATTTTGACCTCTATATGCTTTTTAGATCCTCCCAAAACTTTAAGCTTGTGGCTCTTCATATAATGGACAGATTGTGATCCAGTATTTTTCACCTAATTAGAACTGCTTTTCTTTCAGATTATGAATCCTTGTTAATGAATATCACCTGAGGCGTAATGTGGACTTAAAACTCAAAATCCAGTGACCATCCTATTATTAAGGTAAAGGAAACCTCCAGTATCAGATGGCATAGCTCCTGTGACTATAAACATGGCTACCTTTAAATAGCAAATGAAATCAGTATTGTTAGGATTCAGCCTGCCCAATTTCGCCCCCTAAACAAAGGAATTGATACGATATACTCATTAGTCTCTCTACCATTAATGGAAAGAGGCAGAAACTCCAAAAGGTGATTCAGCAGATCTTAAAACTGGTGTCCAAAGTGAACAGGGTGAAAAACCTTCTGGATGTGTCTGTCCATTTCCATTGACTAGAATCTAGATAGCTATTTAAGGATAATTAATATTAGATTACATTCTTTTAATTTGCTTTTGTGTTGTGAGATGGAGTCATAATCATAACATTAAAGCTATTTGTGTTAATTATTGACAACCAACGGGTGTCTTTTTTGGGTGGCTATGGTGTCATGTTCCTGAAGGGATGGACACTTGAACCTTGTCAACAGGAAGAGGCAAACAATTTGATAGACAAAAGATAAGCCTTATAGAGGTCTCTAGGTATTATTTTGACTGATCTTAGAATAAATCAGTTGTCAATAACATATGATAAATGTTATCACTATTCCCTCTAAAATGTTATCACTATTCACTCTATAATAGCACTCTATAATGCCAATGGTGCTATTCAGATAGGTAAGATTTGTTCTAAGACATCATCATCCCCTAACCGTATCCAAACTTTCCCAACAGTTTATTTAATAAATTATTTCACTGAGCTATTATCTTTCTAAATAAAAACTACCTTCTTCTACCCTACCCCCAGCCAAAACTCTGGTTTCACAACATCTCTTTTTTTGTTCCTCCAAGAAGTGTTGAGGATGATTCTCAGACAGAATGGTGATGAGTGCGGTATTAAATGCCAGGTCAGATCCTCAACTGGAGTAAATTGGTGTAATTTTATTGAAGTTACTGGTGCTTTGCTGCCAGAGTCTGATTCAAAGCCTTTGGGAATCTTTTCATTGACTTCCCTGGGCTTTGGCGCAGCTAAAGATCTGATCCTTCAAGAGAGAATTGACAAGATAAACAAGGTTGGCAGTTGTGGGAAATGTGGGAGGGTTTTCCTGCTGTGGGAGCTGTGGTCAAATATATGTCAGAAGAATTAGTCCTAGTTCAAAGGTGAGACTAGTCCAGTACAAAAAAGTACCAAGGTTTGAATTTTAATGGTAGCAAATGAAACCTTCCAGCAAAAGCAAAATACTTAGCTAGGAAAATATAATCTTTGCCTACTTCTCATTTTGTATGAACACAGTCATTTTGCAATCCTCTGTAAATCCTATTGAAACAAAAATGTGTTTACAATGTTACATATTCCATAAAACATGTTTGCTACTCAGCAATCTGCTTGCTTCTCTTAAAATGTATTTTTGTGACAAACAATCATTAAACCTCACAACTACCGTGTGCAGATAAATGAAACTAGCACAGATATTACCATTTGGTTGACACATTTGTTTTGACATTGTAAAAAAGCATTACGGATTTATTTTTTTTTTATAAAACTCTTCCTTTTTTTCTCAGAAACAATAATATGTTCCTGCAAATACTGCAAAAGATCAAAAGCTGTTCAGATCATATTTACAGTACTAAAAGCACAATGAATGCCCCTGTAAATGACATGTAAATTACCAAATGATGATTCAACTTCAGTCAGCTTTGCAGATGAATTGAAGGACCTTAATTCCACTTTAGCTTGGAAATCTGATTATTCTACTGCTTGTAAGAAATCAGCTTTAATCCTCTTTTAACTGTCATTCAACAGGTTCTTTCTGCACAAAAGATGTAAATGAATTTTCTTTACAATATCTTTTCAAATTCATTTTCTTTCCACAGGACGTTCTTAGAAATAATTTAAATGTGGGCTATCAAGCCAATAACTCTCCTTTTCTACATCTGTTCAAGACTAATAGTCAGGATGCACGTCTTAGCTTTGTGATAACATAACTCCATTGACCTGTTCTTTATTCCTACTGAGGGAAATGAGATCAGAATTCGGCTCCCTGATAACATTTGCAGCTGAATATATATTCAAGAAAAAAAAAGAATTACCTTCCTTCACGGTTAAATCCCTAAATCCCTAAACAAGTCATGTCCACATAAAATTGAACACTTTAACATTCTTCTATTATCACTTTGTTTTATTTCTTCAGTTTCCTGCAGCATTCATAGAGTAATTCTATGCTACACCGAGATGCTTCTAAATTAAGGACTGTCTTTTTGACACCTAGTGGTACAGTAGATCCCAGTTCCTGATTAAAGATAGCCTTATCACAGGCAAATGATAATGTTATTTTCTGTTCATGAAGAAAACGAAGTGCTAAAAATCACAGGCTGGCTGAGCCACATGTCCAGTGGGTGTAAAATCAACACATGTCCTTTGGGAGTTGTGCTGATTTACACCAATGGTATATCTAGTACCCCAGGTTAGAATGCTGTTACTTAAAAGAAATGTCCTAGATGACCCACTTATGCAAAAAAGTGCAACTCCACAGACCATGTGGCATTTAAACACTTGTTGCTCCCATTTCTCATGAGAGCTTTTGCTCTCCTTGTGGCTGAAAGAAAGAAAATTCCGCCCTGGGTTAGGACTTCAAACAATGCAAAATTGCAAACGAGAGGAAGTTCACTGCCCATTCACATAAGTTCACTCCTCATACACATGAAGAAGCTTGATCAACACCTGAAATAGGTTTATGCCCCTAGTAGTATGTAGGTAATAGCAGAGGAGCAGTGTACTCTCAAAGAAATTCCAGGTGGCTAGAAATTCAGAGCCAGGGAGAATGAATATGGGACCAAAGGTGGGGAACTGGCACAGGTGACAAGGATGTCTAACTTCAAGCCCTATTGGGTGGAGGAAGGAAAAGGGAAAGGAAATCTCTTTTTCCATAGTGTAAGAATATTGCTTTTGTGGTAGCCAATTCAAGGGCCTGGCTGTAATTTTAATTGTAGAATCATACCTAGTGGCCTTCTATGATGGAATGACTACATCAGTGGACAAGGGAAGAGCTACGGATGTCATCTATCTGGACTTCTCTAAGGCCTTTGACACAGTCCCCCACAACATCCTTCTCTCTAAATTGAAGAGATATGGATTTGATGGATGGACTGTTCGGTGGATGAGGGATTGGTTGGATGGTCACATCCAGAGGGTAGTGGTCAACAGCTCGATGTCCAGGTGGAGATCAGTGAAAAGTGGGGACCAATATGGTTTAATGTCTTCATCAATGACATAGTATGATCCAGTGCACCCTCAGCAAATTTGCAGATGACACCAAGCTGAGTGGTGAGGCATGATGCCTCCTGTAGCTGGAGTAAGAAGGCTTCATCAATAAGCTCCCCTTGACTGGGTGGCCTGTAGTAGACAACAGCCACAAAGTTCCCTTTGTTGCCTTGGTCTCTAATTCTTACCCATAACCTTTCAACCTGCTTGTGCCTATTCTTCAGAGACAGCTCTTCACAGTCTCTCCATTTCTTGATGTAGACAGCAACGCCTTTGCCCCTTCTTCCTCACTTGTCCCTTCTGAACAGCCTGTAGCCATCGATAGCCACACTGCAGTCATGGGATTCATCCCACCAAGTTTCAGTAATGGCAACTACGTCGTAGATTTCGAGCAGCACAGTGGCTTCCAGCTCCTCCTGTTTGTTGCCCATGCTGCATGCATTGGTGTAGAGGCACTGCAGCTGGTCTGTTGGCTGTGTCACCTTCTTAGAGGAACACACCTTAATTCCTTTGAGGTATTTCACTGGTGTTTCCCTGTTGGCTCCTATTACCTCAGAAGCCCCTGGGTCATCTCTATAAGACTTCAAGTGTGCTGCAGCGTAGTCAGCATGTCTCAGAGCAAAAGGCTGAGGCCCCTCACTAGCATCCCATCCCTCTAATCTTGATGTGTCATCCCACAGCTTGTCACAGGCAAGCCTGATATTATGCCCCTCATGCTTTAAGTCTAGTTTAAATAAACATACCTACTGTGGAAGTATTTCTTTTACCAGTGTAGACCAACCAACAAAGTCTAAACCTTTCATTGGACTCCTCATTTCACCTTTTCAAGCAATGGAATGTTTTTGTTTGCCAGTCACAGTAGCAGACTCATGCTCTTTATATGGACCTACAGGCAGGCCATGACACAGCAAAGTCTCTCAGAACAAGTTAAAGTGGAGCAAGTCTTTAAGCAGCTCCTGATGATTCAAATTTTCATCCTGTATGTTACACTTCTTCCCCCCCCCCAAAAAAAGATGCAAAACTTTTACTTTTTGTATTTTTAGTGGCCTCAAATCAAGGTTCCCATTCTCTCAAGCAACGTAAAGTCACACAGCAAGACTCAGCCTTCACCCTGAGGAGCTAACTTTGCAAAGAGATAAGGCATAAAAAGAAAAGAAGAAATGGATATACCACACATGCAAAACATGAGGAACATAGTAATAACTTGGTGGGTGATTTGTCCAAGGTGACACAGAAAGTCAGTAGCAGAGGCAAGGAGTGATCTTCCACATACAGCCCAAAACCTTTACCGACCCCTATCCCAATCATCTACTGTTCTCCAATCACATGCAGTGCCTACTATATCATATATTGCAGCACACAGTGACTTGGAAAATTCTTCCCTTGGTCTGTCAAGCATAAACTTATAAATTGTTCCTGTAACGTGGTTCTAAAGGCTTTGAAAGCATTAAAGAGTCTGTCTGCTATGGATGTGGTAAGGTCACAATACCAGGAGCTGCTGCTGAAGGAGAGAGATTTTTCTGCATGACTTTGACAGCAAGCAGCATCCACCTATGCTGTGTAACAGGTGTAAAAGACTTGCACTGACATTTCTCTTCCTAAAGTCCAGGGGCACTACTTGAAACTATAATCTAGCAGAAGCTGATAAAATTCAGTGACATAAATCATGATTAGTGTGACAATCCAGCCTGCAGGATAACAATAAATAATGCAAAGAAGATGCAAATGCATTGCATTTTAGCAAGCAGTGATATAACCCTATTGAAAATACCTGCACCAGCTTGAAACTAAAAAGAGATTTCTTTCATGGCAAGAGGAGCTTTCACATTTAAAATGATCGTGTATAAATATTATTAGCCAAGCCTATCTTTGGCCTGATGCTTTCAGTTTGATATGATGTGACCCGAATTTCTGCCCTAATGTAACTCTCTCATCTAGTCCTCATCCAAGCAGTCTCATGGGCAGCTGCGTTTATGCTTTGAATACAAGAAACCATTCTCTGCTTTTGAGGGGGAAAAAAAGCACAACAAGGCACAAAGACTCACAAAAAAAAAAAAAAAAAATACCCTTTATGTCAAGGGCAGGGTGATATTCAGACACCCCCAAAAATTAAATTAGGCTGAGAGGTCTAGGAGGTATAAAACACCCTAAACCAGAGGGAGGGTTTCCATAAAAAAATAATTAAATAAATGATAGCAAGAGATTATAAGAGGCAGTAAAATGTCTCCTGAGTCACTGTGTAGTGAACGGTATTCCTTATGCTTCTTACATCATTCAGGCATTCAGAAAGTCTTCTGGCCAATTCCCAGGAATGCTCCTCTTCCATAGTTTACAAGAAGAATGACTGGGCAATCCTAGAATAGGAACAGAACTTGATGATGGAACTTGTCTTAATCCCTTCTTCCCTTTCTATGAAAGATCCAGGGCTTCCTTCTTGGAAATAATAAATGCATACTGCTCCACTGAGATTTTTCTTATGAAATCAACAGAAAGCTGTGGCAATGCACTCATTCACTTAAATGGGACCAGAACTTCACCCTTAGTTCATTTTTCACCCAAACCACCCAAAATACAAATGAAGTAACTCTTGATTTGAAAAGCAATGAATTTCACTGATATCTCATTACGTGAGGTCTTTTAGAATGGATATAGCTACAGTGAGGCTGTAGAAGGAATGTCAGCACAAAGTGCAGAAACCTCTACAACCTGAGGAAAGCTTTAAGCTGTTACAGTCCATCCTCTCTTGTTAGTCACGAAAAGAGCCAAGTCTTACCTGACAATGTCCCCCTGCACACCAATTGCCCCCCTTGAGAAGTTCACAGTAAGGCATTTCTGTACCTGCCTTCATTAGATTTATGGCCCCTGTTTCTTTACTTCAGTTGAAGACAACTTCTTCTGGACCCTTGCCAAAACCAGTGTATTTTTAGCTACTGCACTAAAAGAGGAATTACAAAGGAGGTGCACACCTGTCATACAGGGAAACTGAGGCTAAAAAAGAGATAGCTTTAAACGAAGCCATCATCTCTCATGTCCCAAGACCTGTGTGATCTAAGTTATTCTATTTTCCTAAGACAACAGCTCCTTACCCCTCCGTCATCATCATCAGGAATAAGCAACAGGCTGTGGGAAGGAATGCCACGCTCCAATTCATTCTGTTTTGTTTTGTTTTGTTTTACCTTAAAAGTCCCTTTGATATTTTTATACCATCAGATAGCAGCCAGCCTTTTTTTTTTTTTTTTAAGCTTCCTCCCTCTGGACAAGTAGGATATTAATATTATCCCTGTAACAAGCAGCAGAAGGAATAAAACATCTAGGTAAATACTGCAAGTGAGATTAAAACTCTCTAGCTTTCTGATGTAACCCTGTGACATAGCGTTTCTAGTGAATTAAACCAAATGTACAAGTATTTAACGACTAATCCTTTTAAGTATTTTAATGCCCCAATGAAGATTTCTTATAGGGAGAGGCAAAGCATATGTGGTTTCCGTTAGAGTCTGCCTGCAGGCAGAGGATTGAGCAGATTGGCTTTTTTTTTTCTTTTTCTTTTTTTCCTTTTTTTTTTTTTAGCTCTCCCCCCTCTTTTTAATTAATTAATATTTCCCTCCTTTTGTTGTTGTTTTGGCGGGCGGGCAGGCAGCCGGTGGGCGCGGGGTGCTGAATGGACAGCTCCTGCCGGCGGGGCCGGGGGGGACCGGGGGAAGGGAAAGGGGGGGTCGGGGGGGGGGGGGGCGTCCAAATCGCAGCCTGCTTCTTGCTGCAAGAAAGAAGAGGGATACTAAACAGGCTTTCTTGCTCCCTTGGGTTACTACAAACAACTAACCTAGCTCAGGGGGCTCTTTGAAGACAATAAAGTAACTTTTCATTTTAGAAACCCATCCTGCGGGGCAGCGGGTATTAAGCTGATGATACCGCTCCACGCATGTATCTAAAAATATATCTATAAAAAATATATTTCTATAGATTCAGACTAGATATAAGGAAGAAATTTCTTACACTGAGGGTGGTGAGACACTGGCCCAGGTTGCCCAGAGAGGTGGTCGCTGCCCCATACCTGGAAACATCCAAGGTCAGGTTGGACGGGGCTCTAAGCAACCTGATCTGGTTGAAGATGTCACTGCTCATCACAGTGGTGTTGGACTAGATGACCTTTAAATGTCCCTTCCAACCCAAACCATTCTATGATTCTATGAAATATAGCTTCTTTTCATGTTATAGAACTTCCTAGCCATAGGGAATAATATTTTCTCCTCTATTAATAGCCAGGCCAGTGTCATGCACTGCAGAGAGAAAAATCAATGCTCATCGCTATAAACAAAATTGATCTTCTGTTTAAGCTAATCTTTAAGGGTTGCAAATTTAGGGTCAGGGTTAAGGTTACACGGAAAGTGAATGTTCATACTTCCATTTGAGGGAAATATATCCTCTTCCTATGCACTTTTCATGCACAATAACCAAAATGGTAATTTGGGGGAATATGAGTGTGTGTGCAAAGTCTACACTATGCACTTGCATATATACAGGCAGATGAGATTGCTAATGATATCTCAGCAATTACCATTGATGTGATGAGGAATTGCAAGTGCATAAGGAGTGTGTTTCTACTATTACTATTTACTATTTCTATTTACTATTTCTATTTACTATGTCAAAATAGTAGACCAGAGGTTCAGCTGATGCAAATAGAAGGTGAATCAATTACATTAACACAGCTGTGTTGATTTGTCTCAAATGAAGATATAAAATAGCTGTGCAAGTTATTGCAAAATATCTCTTTTTCTCTATTATGTGTCCATGTAAGTGCATGACGCCTCTGTATGATGTGTATATATGTGATATGTTTATAGAGAGGAAGAGACAGGGTTTTAATTTATTGTTGTCATGGGTTTGTTTCATTAAGGAAATGGAAAAATGTATGTGAGTTTTGTTAGAAATAGCAATGTGGAGTCTTCTTACGATAAATAATGAATTCATTTGACCATCATTTAATACATGGCTCATGTCCCTTGCCCCTAAAACATGTGAACCAAAATTATATCCTGGTCTTTGCTAACCTGAATAGCAGTTTCTGCTTTCATCCTGAATGAATGTTGCTTACTGGTGCTAACTGCACTTCCTTGCTTTTTTTTTTTTTAACTCTACACTCAGAAATAAAGTTAAGCATTAGTTTCAGCTAAGCACTTTTTTGAATGGGGTCAGTAAGCTATAGCCCATTGTCTTTAAACTACTGAAAACATTGTACTTCAATTGCAGTCATTTTATCGTACAATCAAAAATTGTTGATTGTCCACGTTTCATTCACTGGTCTGCAAATAATCATTTCAGAACAGCCAGACAATACAAATCAAGGGAAATTACTGCTGAAAATCACACTTTAAGTCACAGTTTAGAAGCTGAATAATTAGGCTGTCCACAGCGCTAGTACATATATGTACATATATATAATAGTATTACTATACTGGAGGGAGGGAGGGAGAGAGAGGAAAGAAGGAAGGAAGGAAGGAAGGAAGGAAGGAAAGAAGGAAGGAAGGAAGGAAGGAAGAAGAGAAAAGGATTTTTTCTTATGGTTCTCAAAAATACAATAAATGTTTTTCAGCTTTCAGACTATGAAATTGACATTTTAAATTATTTTTAAAGACCTTTTCTTGGTGATCATTATTACATTCTTAATTTCCCTTTTACTCTTCTTATATTTTAGGCACAATACAAATCCAAATACTTGTTTAGGACATTTTCCACAGCTCTTTGAATTCCAGAGAAAGAATTCCATTGACTTAAGATGATCTTTGGATCAGGTCCCTCATGCAAGAAAGTACTAGTCTTTTACCGCCTGACCCCTCCACCTTCACTAGCGTGCTCAGGCCCACAAAGGTCAAAGAGACAACTGGCTTATACAGGGATTACTGACGTGAGTCGTGGATGCAGAATGGAGCTCACAGTGAGCTCTATCAGCACATTCATTATCAGTCCTCTAGTAGCTATTGTCAGGTTGTGAATGATGTCTCCTCTATGAGAGATATCATTCCAGAATCAGATCCTGCAGACAAGATCTTATTTCTGGAAAGGGAAAAAAAAAAAAAAAATATCCTTCTGCCAAATGCATTTTAATGCCCAATTTTAAAGTAATAGAAATCCTAAAATCTCTTGATTTTATGCATGAGCTATTATGATCAATTGGGAAATTAAAATATGTTTTTAAAGCATAAATACCTATTCCCTCGGTGGAATCTTATGTCTCTGAAGTAGCTGGCTTCAGTTTTGGGGATACATCTTATGCATTTTAATAGCAAACGCCTGAATACTGAACCAATAAAATATATATAGTGGTTTCTTTGCACCTACCCAGGATTCTTGGGTCAATACAAGTCCCATTTTCAAATATGTTAACAAATATATGTGTTCAGTGAAAATTATATATTACTTAATCTAAATACAGATAGATTTTTTTTAGCTATTCAGAGCAATTTCAGGCTCTTGAGGAAAGAATCTCTTTAAAAATATTAATACTATTACACCTAATTTTAAAGTGTTAAGGCTACAAATTAAGTATAAGAGGTAAAAAAATCCATGAAACTGTATATCCATGTAGACAAGCAGGTGGGGAAAAAAATGGAAGAAGCCATCAATACATGACTCATGAGCTGAGGACAAAGATGTCAGCCTTACCTTTGAATTTACTCTTTTAAGTTTGTGACACAACCTTAATGCTACATAAACATATAGTAGAGTGCAGTGTTTAATTAGGTAAGGAAACTTACTCACTATTACTGCATATGAGCACAGTGGATTACACTCAATAATCCAAAGAACCTGACACTGTATTATTTATTGGAATGTCTGCATTAATTATGGATGATTCTAATATAAGGTACATCTTTAATACATCACAGTCTACAGATGTTTTCATTCTCCACTACCAGAGAGAAGTTTAATGATAAGATTTTGCCTCATATATTGAAAGGCATCCAGAAAAAAATGTGGATAATGTCATCATAGCCAGTTCATGATCACGAGAATTTCTAAAGTCCTAGTTTAGCTGGTTACATGTGGAGAGTTTGGTTTAAAATTGCCCTGTGGGCTAAGACTGGCAAGGAAAAAAAAAAAAACAAACACAACCTAGTTAACTGTAATATTTCCAATTTCATCACCAGTGTTTTCTCCTGAGCAGCAAAATATAAGGTTGTGATGATAGTTTCCACTAAACTTTGATGTCCTGATACAAAATCCCTGTCACATATGGATTTTTGCTGTTGTCTTGGTTGAATATGGGTATTATGCTACCTCAATGAGCAGGAATACCCCATACAGGTTCCTACAGTGCTTTCTATAGAAGTAAATTCAGAACCTTTCTTTTGTAGCTAGTTTTTAAAAAGTCAGTAAAAGAGTCTTACAAATTTTGTTGAAATCAAAGTATTTTAAGGAAAGTATGGACTTCACAGTTTACGGAGCCAAGTAGAAATGTCAGAGAATAGTTCTCCTAACTCTGAATTTTTCCACCATTCCATTCCGGTCCTGAGGAAGGTCCCTGTTGAAACCCATAAGCTTTTCCACACATTAGTAGGTCTAGAAAGACTAGGTTCAAATGTCCATATCACAAGAAGCGGAGAAAGAGTTTGAACCAGCATTCGTGTTAATTTTGAAGTCACATTTTGAGGCTTTTCACGATCATGTGGATTTCCAGAACCAGGCTTCATTCTGCTCTACTGCTAAATTGCTAAGCTTATCCCATTTCATGAACAGAGATGGTTATGTCTGTGTTTCCTTTTAACAGTTTCCTGGTGTGGCATTAATAGTGGAAATAACTTACAGCAGCAATATTGCTAGAGAAATCCTAGGTGAAGGAGTTATAAGGTATGGTCAGAGCAAGAAAATATGTGACCACAATTTGAAAAAAAAATTCTTATCATAGAGAAAGTCTCTTTAAGAGAAAATTTCTGGCTTCTTCCTTGATGTAAACTGGAGGGCACAAAACATTGCTGAGGTATCTCTGACTCAAAATTTAAAAGCATCAATCGCAAGCAAAGAGGAATTGACTGACAAGCTACTGATGTGAAGGAAGGCAAGGCTCTCACATAGAGAGTAATTAGAGTCTAGTTAGGTCTGTGATTATAACCAAACATCCCCTTTCAGAACAGTAAAACACACAGAACATGAGAAATTTGACAAACCACTGGACAGACAGGAAAAAGAAAAATTATTAAAGGATTCTCCAAAATTATCATGATTCTGTTGCCCACAGCAGTAAATATCTTTAGATAGCCACAGAATCAGAAAAGGATTTAAGGGTAGAAAAGGTGACCTACATGAGTGAGATAGATCAGGTAAAGAGAAAAGAGGTCTGGGAGGATTACCTAATGAAGGGAAGTAAGTGTAAGATATGTGAGAGGAGCCAAGTTGAGGAATGAAAGAACTGCACAAGAGAGCAAGATAAATAAAGTAATAGGACAGTCTTCAAGTACAGAAAAGGTCAATGGAAAATAAAAATGGCCTCTAAGAGATGGCAGGAGCAATTGACAGAAGAAATAGCTTTTACTTTCAAGAGAAACCTGGAAGGAGGGAGGGAGGTTTTTCATTGTCTCAGTGTTTGCAGAACTGGAGAGAGGACAGCTGCCACAGACAGTCGTCATGTTACCCCGCTAAGGGATCCGGTAGAGATGCTGAACGAAATTAGGGACATGGCAGTAAAAGGCACTGGCAAAACTGCAGTGTTGTGCAAAGATTGAAAGGGGGGAAATCCCAAAAGGGGAAGAGTGGAGGCAGTCTGTTTTTCTTGATGCAGGTGCCTAAAGGAGAGAGAAAAGGCGGGTAGACAGCTTGAAAACATAACAATGGTGATGAAATAAATGCCTTAAAGCAGGAGTGTGTGAAAGACCAAGATACACCAGAGGCTGTTGTCAAGGAGGACCAGGTGGAGAGGCCTCCATGGAGCAGGTACAGCCCTATGAGCCACGTAAGAAGGAGCCCTAGGCAGCCTAGGATCTCCACGCCTCTACAAGCCTAAGCCAAGAGAAGCTGCTTTCTTGGGCTCTGGCTGGAGAGTAAACACAGATGGGATGGGGCAGTCAGCAGCTCAGCAAGCTGTGGGGAAACAGTCAGGAGAGGAAGAAATGAGGTGGCTGCAAGATCAGTTGAGTGGAGAGCATAAACATGAGGAGCAGCTCCATGTAAGAAGTAAACCTGTGGTTGTGGGACAGGGTGCTTGAAGGAGAAAGCAGGGAAGACACATCACCAAGACTTTTATCACAAGAAATAAAAGGGACCATGGGGCTCACAGCCCCATTTGGCCAACAATAAGCAGCAGCCAGCAGGGAAGAGAGAAACTAGGGAAGATGAGGACACGGGGAGGTGAACCAGAAAAAGGAGACGAATAGGGCCTCTCATTGACAGGCAGTCAATGGATCACCCTTACCAAATGTCTGGAAAGTCATGTTGTGATGCAGTGGCCACAAACTGCCCTCCTGATCTTCACACAGAGTGGTATGAATGGCATTCACTCCCAGTGAGCATTGGTCTGTTTTTTTGCAAGGCAGTATTGCTCAGTACCGACACCTTTGAAGCCATCTCACCTCTCTCCTTTTGCGTTTATTCTGAGTGATGCCAGGCACCTGGCTTGAAATATAGCTGCCCTTCAGTCTTCATGAAAGCCTCAGCAAGCAGGAAGTCTTGCTGCCATCAAAGAAATGACTGGAGACACCAGTTATCCCCTTTAATTTTCAACTAATATATTCACAGCATTTTAATTGCTTGCAAATGCATTTTCTCTGTCCCATTATGTTGCCTTTCGGCTGTTGTGGTGAGGCAGAATACAAATTTGCAAGAAGGAGGAAACATGGTGGTGGGCATTGGAGGGGTTAGCTATGTTCAGGGGGAATGGGAATGGGCAGGTTTCTTCAGGACAACTGTGATCTTGCAGCTTGAAGAAACCCCCTCCAAAACTCCCCACACTCATTGCCCACGCCTGCAGTCTGTGAACTCCAGTGTCAAATCTTCCTCTCTCCTTTTTTCCCCCCTCAGAAGAGAAAAAGCAATATAATGTAACTTGTACTCTCAAAATAATGGTTCTTAAAGGGAAACAAGAGGAAAAAAAAAGAATTCTCACTACAGACTCTTTTTGTTTCCTCTGTTTTATTTAGGATTTATTTATTTACCAGACAGGGCTTGTCTGTCTCTGTTTGCATGAGTGGAAAGGTAGGCAGACAGACAGGTTTGCCTGAAAATGAAGGTGGGTAGTCTGTGTGTGCATGTGGGGGGGTGCTACCAGCTCCCTCCCTCTAACCCACAGAGGTCTGGGCCTCTCCCAGGGTTTTCCCTGCATCCAAAGTCCAGGGAAGGGAGATGGGGTGGTGATGCTCAGCACAGAGGGGGTCCACGTTCAGATTTACCCCCTCTGCCAAACAAGAGGGAGGATTGCGGTGGACCAGGGGAGCAGGAGAAGGAGAAATAGATTTGCCAGGCGAGGGGGGGGTGTGAGGGGAGGGGGAGACAAAGGATCGACAAACAATAGATCTGCAAACAATGGGCAGAACCCAGTGATACACAAAGGGCACCCCAAGGCTACTTTTATTTTAGGTCATCTGAGTGTCCCCAAAGCTCACAGCCCCCGAACTTCAAGAACTGCAGAGGACAAAGGGGATGGAAAAGAGTATTTAGCAAAAAGCCTTTGCCGGCTGCTGAAGGGGGACGTCCCTTTGGGTCCTTTGCAGAAAAGAGCATGGCAGAGGATGGACCCTGCTCCAGGAATGTCCTGGTAGTGTTGACCCCAGCTGGCTGTGATGGCTTGAACTGCTCTCTGGTCTCATTCAGACATAAGAAATTCCAGGAAAAGTCGTCAGAAGTTTAGGTCCAGCAAGGACCAAGTTTTGGTGACTCTCAGCGGAAGAGAAGAACTAGGAATTAAAATAAACAATTACTGGGCGACCAGCAAAATGCAGGAGCTGAGGAGGGAAAAATGAAAAGAAAATTAGTAATTTCAGGTTCCTAAATGCTGGTAAGCTTTTTTAAGTCAAACACGAGGTGAGAGAGTTCTGTGAGTGCAGGGAGCTGCTCTCAAACAGCAGTCAGACGTTAAGCCCAGACTGTCCCTGCAGCAGCACCAGCCGCTTTGCACACTTCAGTGAACTACCAGGGAAACCGAGATGATCCCAGAGAGGGAGCTTTTATTTTCTTGGGTTTCCCCCACACACACACATCCCCACCCCTTCTAGCAGCCCAGTCAGCTTTTTTTCCAGACCCCTAAAAAAAAAAAAAAAAAAAAAAAAGGAAAAAACACCCAACCAGACCCAAAACCCCCTTCTGTAGCCTAGGAGCAGAAGCAAACTTTAAGCAGGGGGATAAACAACGTGCCCAGCCACAATGAAACTCAACGCGAAGTCTGTCTGCTCTGACCATTAGCTCATGGAATTGGTTGGAAAACCAGAAAGCTCCCAATTAACTTCCCTAGAAGATTTTCTTTGGGAGCAATTAATAGGTGCTTCGCAGTTTGACTCGCGTTATTAATTGGATTGGGGGGAGTTAAAAGCGCAAACGGTCTATATGATTTTTTAGGGTCTGTAAGCGAAGCTAACAGATGGAACTGACCAGTAACGTGCATCTGGCAAGCCGGGTTTCTTCTAAACTTTCCTCCAAACAAAACCATTTTGGTGGCTTTGTTGTTGTTGGAAGCGAAGTTGGGCTCCGAGCTGCCTGGTGGTGTGACTGTGGCTTTGCCTGGGCTGCGTGGGCGTGGGGAGGGAGGATGGAGGGGCAAGGGGTCGGACCGGGGGGGAGATCTCTCGCAAGACGGATCTCCTGCAGCGGGCTGATCTCCCGGCAGCTCGGGAAGCGAGTTGGGAAAGCATCAGCCCTTGCACCGTGCGCGTCCTTCCCCGCACTCACAGGGGCTGGGCAGCCCCCTCCCCGAGGCAGCGCTGGGGTGCGGGATGATAACTGCACCCCGGCACCCACAGCACTCAAAAGAAGGGAATCTGCGCCTAAATCCTTTCCCGGCCTCTCCCACACCCGTAGTTTTTTGAGAAAATAATAATAATTAAAAAAGGCATAGGCGGGTGAAGTGTGCGGTGGAGGTGAGCTGGAGGGGGAGCGCCGGAGCGCGATAAATCACGGCAGGGACTCGGCTGCGCTCCGCGCTCCCCTGCCCAGGGCTGCCCGGTCGTGTCCCCTCGCTGTCTGTGCCCCGATCATGCACTGAGCTGGGCTTGCCTTGGCGAGGTCGAAGAAAATGCGCCCCCCCCCCCCCAAAAAAAAAAAAAAAAATAGACCCAGACAGGTCTGAAGTAACGCTGTGCCCCGCGGGGGGAAAGCCGCTGAGTTGGGGGTGCGGTGACCTGGCTGTGTGGGAGGGGGTTTGCCTTCCTCTTCCAAGGGAAGGGACGCTTCTTCCTCCGACAGGAGGGTGTGCTCAAGGTGTCTTAACTTTTTTTTTGTTAGATCTGAGCCGTCCTGCTCAAGGCTGGTGTGGCTGCTCACACCGCGCTCGCCAGGCTCCAGCGGGGCGTTGGGAAGGGCAAAGTTTGCCCATTTCTACCTATTTTTTCACTCTCTCCACCACCAAAATCCTGGGGAGTCCAAACAAAACCTGAACTTGGAAGAGTTCCTAGAATTTTCTCAAACATATATCGGCGACAAATATTTTTATTTCATTAACAACATTAGAACTGTAGGAAACCCAAATGAAGAGAAAGAAACAATTCCTTCCTTCTTTCCTTCCCTCCTTCCCTCCTTCCTTCCCTTCTTCCTTCCTTCCTTCTTTCCTTCCTTCCTTCCCTCCTTCCTTTCTCCTTTCTTCCCTCCTCCCTCCCTCCCTCCCTCCCTTCCTTTCTTCCTTCCTTCCCTCCTTCCTTTCTCTTTTCTTCCCTCCTCCCTCCCTCTCTCCCTTCCTTCCTTCCTTCCTTCCTTCCCTTCTTCCTTCCTTCCCTCCCTCCTTCCTCCCTCCGTCCCTGCCTTCCTTCCTTCCTCCCTCCCTTCCTTCCTTCCTCCCCATTTTCCTCCTCCTTCCCTTTCCCCGTTAGGAAAGGCGGGGAGCTGGGGGGGGAGCCGAGCTCCCCAGCAGCGCACTGGAGAGGTACGAGGTGTGTGTTTGCTGCTGACCCCTCTGCACGCCCGGATAATGGCCCTTTCCCGGTTCAGACAATGCATTTCAATTCCAGTCGTGTGCCTTTGTCCATTTGTAGAAAGAAAAGAGGGCTGAATGACAGCTCCTGTTAGCCTGCATGAACAGATACCAATAAACCCTCCCAAAACCCGGACCTTAAAAAAAAAAAAAAAAAAAGGAGAGAGAGAGGGAGAGGAAAGGGAGAGAGGGAGAGAGCCACATGCCTATTTGCCTGCGGCTTATTATTAAGACACCTTCGCAGCTTAAACGCTTAAAAGCAACCCAAATTAAATGGCAATTAAAAGCAAGTTACACCCTCTCCTATCTCCAGGCTTATCATTTGTGGAAGCTAGCCATCAGCAGAGCCACCCCGCCGGGAAATGCCATTTGGGCTGGCATCTTCTCGGAGGGCGTGTGACTCCCTCTTCCCCCCCCCCTTCCACCCCCGGCTGGCAGCGGGTCCCCCCCCGTCCCCGTCCCCGGGCGCTCCCGGTGCGGAGCCCGCAGTCACTTCGGGGGCTGGAGAGCCACTACCTGGGGGCAGAGGCAGAGGGACCGGGGAGGAGGGGGGGGACACACGCACCGAGCAGGCAGAGAGGACTTACTCCCCGAGTGGCAACTCCTCAGACCGGTGTCACTAAATAAATAAACAACGTACCCCTTCAGCTTTGCAACCCGGGGCTACGCAGCCTCCGTGCATTTCCATCGCTAAAATATCTCGGCACTTAGAAATGTCGAAGGGAAAAGAGCTATCAGTGGTCTTTAGCGCACACATTCCCTTCCCCGGCTTTCTTTCTCCTATATAGACAGCTGTAATCCCGTAGATCTATATGTATTTTATGTAGAATTCCATATAATATGCCACTGCAGTGATACTTTGTGGTCTCACCCTAGTTTTATGTTTGAAAATGCTATTTAAAGAAGCCTGTAAGATAGCATGTTAGGAAGCTTTAAAAGCAGGTTGGAGTGTAGGGTGGACTTAAATTCGATGTAAATGCAAGGGTAAAAAAAAAAAAAACCAAAACAAAACAAACCACATAGTTTTCATTTAGAAAAAAAAAATACAGTTAAGCAGACACACATACAAATGTGCAACCTTAGATTCTGGTCAGTATTTAAAAGCAGTATAATCAACAGGAAGGAGCACTTACCTATTGAAAAGGATGGTTTAATAATATATATTAATATATATTAGCTTTATGTCTTCCCAATAAAATGTACACAAAATACCCCCTTCGATCAGATTAGCTCCCATATTAGCCTGGGTAAGAAAAAGCATTCTAAAGAGTGGAGGAAAAAATGTATAAAAATGTTGAAAGAACCTACAGTTCCTTATTAGGCGAAGATACAATATTTATTCCTTGTCTCCTGGGATGAAGCTCCTCTATCTATTGTCCTCCCAGTTCTCAGTGCTGATGCTTAATTTTCAAAACTTCTATATTACCAAGGGACCTACGACATCAGCCAAAGAAATACCCAGCAAGTACAAAATCTGATCCAGGGAGCAGCTTTTGTGCAGAGGGAAAATTTTGTTCCTACAGGTTTTTAAGGAGGTGCATGGAAAAGCGAGAGATCTGATCTATGCAGATACATTGCAAATTCTCTCTGTCTGTAGAGATTTTTTCTAAAAAAAATTGGGGAAATACATGAACTTTGGATTTTTCAATTTTTTTCTTTTTTTCTTTTTTTTTTTTTTAATTTGGAGAGGGGAATTTTATCCAGAGTTTTTTTTCTCTCTTTTTTTTTTTTTTTTTCGGAGAACCAAAAAATGTCAACTACCTTTCCAGGTCTCGTCCACGATGCAGAGGTATTTTGTGTGTGTGAGTGTGTGTGTGTGTGTGTGCGCGCGTGTGTGTGGATGTGTGTGTGCGTGTGTGTGCATATGTGTGTGTGTATGTGCCTGTGTGGTTGTTTCCATTTTTTTTTAAATCCATATTGGACCGTTACATTTAATTATAATCCGGCTTCAGAGATAACTTAAAGAAGTATAGAGAGAAAATTCGTTATGACATCTGTCGCCAGAAAGGGCAACTCATTACCACGTTAAAACCGTTGCCAGAACGAAAATCAGAATAATACCCCTAATAATATAATGAAGTGGAGAGAAATCACCACCAGCTCGCCAGGAATGGGGAGTTCTCACTAAAAAGCCGGACTCCCCTTTTCTTTCGAAACGCAGGAAAAGGAGGGGTGGGGGGGAATTTTGGATCTGATTCGTTATTTTAAAAAGAAAGAAAAATAGGGGTTCAAAAAAAAAAAAAGAAGGGAAGGAAGGAAGAAAGGAAGGCAAGCAGGCGGCAAAGCTTTCTCAATGTGTAACGCTGAAACATAGGGACGGGACTTGTGTGTATTCTCGGTAGTTTCCTCTGTTTGATGACTTTTTGTGTGTCAGCCCCAGCTATTACAGCTGTGATCAGGAGGTGGATGGATAGACGGATGGCTGGACAGATAGAAAGATAGATAGTTTTTTTATTTCAGTGCGTGAATTCCTTTCGCTTGACGGTATTAAGGGCAGGCTGGGCTGTTTATGATTTTTTGAACAGACCTTTATGGCACCAGCCCAAGGTAGGAAAGGATCTTTTGTTGCTGGGGTTGCCGCTCGCAGGCTTAGACGCTTCTGCAGGGGGAGAAGCTATGCAGGACAGCGTGCTTGGAAGAACCGCACCCGGGGTTTTCAATGACAAACCTCCAGTTTTGGGGTCTTCTTTTCACTTCTTCCTTTCAGATACGTCATGACGGATCAAACAGTTACCGTTTGATGCAGCTTGGATGCCTGGAGTCTGTGGCCAACTCGACCGTCGCCTATTCCTCCTCATCTCCTCTCACTTACTCTACCACGGGCACCGAGTTCGCCTCCCCGTACTTCTCCACTAACCACCAGTACACCCCACTGCACCACCAGTCCTTCCACTACGAGTTCCAACACAGCCACCCGGCAGTCAACCCCGACGCTTACTCCTTGAACTCTCTCCATCACTCCCAGCAATACTACCAGCAGATCCACCATGGGGAACCCACTGATTTTATCAACCTGCACAATGCGCGGGCGCTCAAGTCCTCTTGCTTGGACGAGCAGAGGAGAGAGCTGGGGTGCTTAGATGCTTACCGCCGCCACGACCTGTCTCTTATGAGCCATGGATCCCAATATGGGATGCATCCAGATCAAAGACTCCTGCCAGGACCAAGCCTCGGGCTTGCAGCCTCGGGAGCAGACGATTTGCAGGTAAATAGCATGCGATCTCCTTTCGAGGCACCTTCTTCTCCCCTCCCCCTGCCCTGGTCCCCCCCTCACCCTCCCCATTTTCCTCTGCTCAGAATAGCTCATACAAAGGAGGGAAGCTTCATCCAAAATCCCATCCAGAGCCCGTCCCCTCCAGAATAGTAGCAACAAAAAATGTGGGGGGAGGGAAAAAAAAAAAAAAAAAAGCAAGTGGTCTTTCTTGGCCAAACAACAACAACAACAACAACAACAAAAAACCAACCTCGCGCCCGACTTCCCTGCGTGGGTTGTGTCTCTGTGATGGCTGAGACCGTGGGACTCATCCGGAGATCTCGGGGTGCGTGTGTGCCTGTGCGGGTCCGTGTGTGCGGGTACCAGCCCTTCCCAAAGTCACACAGAAAGCAAACCAAAGCAAAGCAAAGCAAAGCAAACCAAACCAAACCAAACCCATCTTCTTGCTTTCCCTAAACTTTTCTTTTCTTTCGGCGAACGGAACCGTTTAAACAACTTGCACCGACAGAGCAGGCAGCTGTGTTAAGGAAGGGATGGAGTAGGAAAAGAGAAAACAGGCAGGGCAGGAAATAAATCGGCTTTCCGACATACATACAAAGGCAAACCTGCCGTTGAACACCGAGGTATGAGGCAGGAAAGAAATAAACGGGAGGGAGCAAACGTTCGTCAGAAATACTCACTATGATAAAAATCCCTCGCAATATCCGATCTAGATGTTAATAAGGAGAGAGATACAAGCAGATAAAGCTTAATTCATCTATCTATGCGCCTAATCGTTCATCTATTCCCCCCTAACCGGCATCTGGACCCATCAAAAAAAAATGCTGTTTCCATGTATCAAAACCTCAGCTTTATCCGCTCAGAAATCCTTTCCCCCGCACTAAAAATTCACCTCCGGTAAATTGAGCTGGTTGCTTAAATGAAATTTGTTTCCACAATTGCAAACAACGCCCTCCTGTATCTAACACCCATTTCGACAAGTCCCCCAAATCAAAAGCAAACCTTCCTTCTCCCGACGAGCTGAGGAACTAAAGGCTTCCCGACCAGCGGGGAGAGACAAATAGGACCGTATTTACTGTACTTACTTTTCCCCCAAATCTCGCTCCCAGTCATGCAAAGCTCGCTATGTTGGTCTTTCCAAAAAGATGTAGCGGTCAAAGGCTTGGAAAAAAACCCCGAAGTTCGTAAAACTAAGACTTAAAACCAAACCAAAACACAATCCCCAAACCTCTATTTATATCAGAGAAAATAAATATTTTTTCCCTTTTTTCTTTTTTTCTTTTTAAGAAGGAAAATAATCCAACAACCCAACAACAGAATGTTATCTTTTATATCTCTGAGGAGGAAACCCTAACTATTTAAACCTAGGTTTCTCCATTAAAATTCACTATATAATTTTATCCTCTCTGGCCATTTTTTGTTTACATTTTTCACAAGGATCTCCTTATGTTACCCCCCTCAAAAAAAAAAAAAAAATCTGCCATTCACTGCTCAGCCCAACTAAAACCTATTTACTCCTTTTTATAACCACGTCTGCTGCTGATTTTTTTGTATCTGTACAAATTTTTTTTCTTTGGCAGGCACAAAGACTTGTATTTTTCAAAAGAGGGGATTAGGAACGTTTGCAAGACAGCAGACAATGCCTAAGTCCCGGGCAAAAAAGCACCATAGTTTATCCAATTTTCGACTTAGTGCCATTCAACTGGTCATTTATGCAATGTCATCCGACCAAACAACATGTTTCCCTTTAAAAAAAAAAAAAAAAAAAAAAAAGAGATTGGTTAAGCTGCTAGCGGCACATTCTTTTTTTTATTTATTTAAAGCAGAAAAAAATCAACAGCTTTTCTGTGGAAAATATCATTTTTTCGATCACACTTTATTCGAAAGTAAAGGAGTTAGGTCTTTGTACCTAATCTTTTCTTTATTTTTCCTCCTCCCTCTTTTCCCGAACAGAAGAGGGAGTGTACTGAGGTATCGAAAAGCCTCAGCGGTAGGAAGTTGAAAATATTAATATCTGTCGTTATGATTTAGATGATTCAGAACAAACTTGGACTCTTGCGAGTATCACCTTGGGTTCAGAGGGAAGCGTTTTGGTGGCGAAGAGAAACAGGACTGTACACAAATACTTTTAAACCAAAATTGTGGTCTAACCAGTCTTCCCCTTTCTCCTTAGTCTTTCTTTTTAAAACGTTCATCAGCATATGCCTCATTTCAAATGCAACAAATGTAAATATACTTTTCCCTGCACAGAATTTTAAGTGAATGTCCAATAGTTTCGAGGGCGGTTTAAGTCAGCCTAACAGATGCAAACAGTCTTGGAGCTGGAGTGGCATCTTTCAGTGCCCTAAAAAGATTTTCCATGGGCAACAAAGAAAACTGTCACACCTTTTCCCATCACCGCTTTAATTTATGCTCAGTCGCCAAGTTTTTTTCATATTGATTTCATAATCACTTTAAGGCAGAACACTTAAAATAAAAAAGAGCCTTGAAAAGGAAGGTCTTACAGGGCCAGCGCCAATATGGTGAAAGTGGGGGAGAGAGCCAGGACTGTAAAGGTTGTTTTGTAAAGTGGGGTTTTTATTATGCACCGACTCTCTCCGCATTTACTTAACTCTTCACGGGCTGTTGAGTAGGTTAACACCCTTAAAGGCCTCTTTCATGTCCAATACCTCGTTTGTTTGTAGAGGAAAATGCGTCTTTAACACATTTCCACTGGGCAAAGATTTAGGTTTGGTTTGTTGTGTTTTTTTAACCCCAACATAAGGAAAAACCCAAAGAAAACCCAACCCTTTCAAGTCTTTTATCATTCCAATAAAAATATTTATTAAGGAGGGCGAAGATCCCCAAATAATCAGCCTTGTAACAGGAGAATAAAGAAGTGAGATCTCTTCGGATGTGCACCAGAAGCCCTAGGCAGGTTTTTGGACGGTTCTTCACCCCACGCTCACACATGGGTGCCTGTGTGTGTGTGTGTGTGCACGCAGATGCATATTCATCCCCACCTATGTGCGGACACACGCATTGTTACAACACCCTTACGACTCTGTGTAGCCGGCAAAGCCCAATAGGTCATCTGTTGTTTGTGCTCTTTGTCTACTTCTGTGCACACTTTGTAAATCGGTGTATGTGTGTCACGAAACATAGATATGAATTTAACTCTGTCTATATATACAAGTGTACAGCTAAACATACAAAAATACTGTATAAAAGTGGATTTTTACCTTTGTGCGTGCAACTTCTCTCAAGAGTACTTTGTCTCTCTATCCTGCCACGGAACTGTCGATCTAAGTCCCCAGTTCGGGAGAAACTCGTATTTAAATGGAAATGAAAGTGATAATTATTCTGCATTTCATGGGGTAAGGGCAGACTGCAGCATGGCGGTGGGATTTCACCAGAGCACTTGAGTTCGATGGGAGTAACTAGGTTTTTCCAGCTCACCTTAACTATTGGTTCTGTGCGAGTCGTGTAACAAAGCAAAAGCTATATGATCTCTCTGTGTCTGATTTATTTCTTTATTTTCTTTCCTTCCCCCCCCCCCCCCCCCCATTACTTAAGAGCTCAGTGGAGGCCCAGTGTGGACTTGTACTGAACGGGCAAGGAGGTGTGATAAGAAGAGGTAAGAGGTTACAAATACTTGCGTCTATCAATTTTTGTAAACATAAACCCCACACCGCTTCTCTCTCTCCTTCCCTCCCCCACTGCTTAGCGTTGTTTGGATTTACTGCCGCAATAGTGATAATTTGACAGTTGACAGAAGTACCTTCAAACTAGCTTAGAGCACTTCGCATTTCACAGTCCATTTGCACTTTACTAATGATCTGTTCCTCGGTAGCTCTCGGATACTCCCGCTGAATCCAGAGCTTTCTTGACTCGTTTTATCATTCCCCGTTTAATCGAGTTGATCCCTGCGAGTTTGAGAAACCTCTTCCCTGGCGCCGGGCTGTTAAATCGGCAGTTTGATCTCGTGTGGGGAAAGGAAGGAGCTTTTTTGGAAATATGGTTTCAGTAGCGCTACAGACCCGTGCGGAACTCGTTCTTGAGTGTCACTTCATTTGATAACCATCTGTCAAAGTAAATATCTAACGTCAAAGTTCGAGGAAAGATTTGGAACTCTTGTTAAATACGTATTTCTTCAGCATTTGCAAAATCTGACTGTTCTGGGGAGTTTGTTATTGCCGTCACTTACCCTGAAGAGAAACAAAAGTAGTCTAAAGGCCTGACGTAGGAACGCATTTCTTACAAGCTCAAACGCATACTTCCATTCACAGTACAAAACGAATAATGCAGTGGAAGAGAGGACACTTCATGACTCAGCCTCTTGGAATGCGCATTTCTTGTCCCATTATTGCCTTTCTTATCTATGATACCCACCGTGAAAAGTAGATACTTAGGAGATATTTTAGGCGATGCGATACTACCGTGGCAGAGGGACGGGTTTAGCCATCACTTCCCTAGACAAAACTTTACGCTGCGGCAATAGTCACACACGACGGCGGTGAGTGGAGATGGAGAGCAGGCGCACAGGCGGCTACCCCCGCAGAGGGGGGAGGTTTGGGGGTACCCTCTCCCCACACCGACTCACACCAGGCTTTCTCCGGGCTTTCCGCGGGGTGGAAAGGCGGCTGGCAGTGGGGCTGCCCCGGGGGCCGGGACCGGGACCGAGGGCGAGAATGAGGTCGGGGCCGAGGCCCGGGGCCGGGGCCGGGGACCAGGGCCGGGGCCGGGGCCGGGGCAGGGGCCGGGGCCGGGATGGCGGCGGCATTGCCGGAGCGGTGGTGCTGAAGGGACAGCTCCCCTCGGCCGCTCCGCTCCGCCCGGCCCCGCCGCGCCGCGGCGGGCGGCTTCAGCCCCGCGGCCGGGGGAGAGCGGCGGAACCGGCGGCGGGGAGAGGGACGGTGTCTGGGGGAAAGGCGTTTGGGGAGGGGGTGGTAAATCCAAAATCTGCCGTCCCCTCCCTGGGCACCGCTGGCGGGACGCTGTGGGGAGGGCTGGCAGCGCGGCGGGCTGGCAAACTCCTGCCCAAGTGGTGCTGTCGGTGGCTGCGCCTGCCTAGGTCCGTGTTTGTCGGATTTCAGGGGATTCTAATTATCCCTAGGAAGAGGGATAATTCTTTCCGGTTTGATCCGGGAGCTGACCTCCGAGAAAGGGAGATCGTTAGCTGAAAGAGAGAAAGGCAGAGGCCCCATCAGCTGGGGTCTGTGCCTGTAGTGTTTGACTGCGGTTCTCATTTCCCTGCTGATGGGCGGCTCAAATCTCAGCTCAGCTCAACTCCGGTTTATTCAGCTCTCCAGCTCCTGTTAAGGAGATTCCAATTACCTGTGCAGATGATTGTAGTCAAGACTCTCTCTTCCCCCCTCTCTCTCTCTCTCGTTTTAAAGCGATCAAATTATTCAAGGATTTAAAGATTGATAGTAAAGGAAATCCAGCATGAAAATGCAAGGTTTTCTCTACCCTGATCTAAGTGCTGAACTACTACTGCACTGCTAGCTCTCTCTTGGCATATTCAGGGAAGATATCAAAGGCAAGAGTATAAGTTTCAAATGTATATTAAAAATACATAATAAATATTTTGTCCGACTTCAAAAAAAGCGATAGGTGTTAGCAGTAATCAAAACATCCTGCGCCTAAGCGCTATACAGTATCCCATATAAATAAATCACGCTTCTTTTCTAGTAATACATCAATAAGAATATATTAACTCGAGAGTGGCTTCCCTAATATTTTAAACATCTTGTGTCAGATTTTTTATTTTATTTTTGTCACTAATATATACATATATTTTTTAAAAGGTTGCTTTTGAGTCTTTTAGATCCAACAGCAGGAAGAAAAGGGGGAAAAAGAAGGAAGGAAGGAAGGAAGGAAGGAAGGAGGGAAGGAGGGAAAAAAGGAAGGAAGGAAAGAGAAAAGGGGAGAAAGGGGGAGAAAGGGGGAGAAAGAAAGAAAGAAAGAGGAAAGAAAGAGGAAAGAAAACTTCCCATACACTTTCCCAGAGGAACACACCATTGCCTAGTCCTCCCCCAAAAAAAGCAATCTCTAAAAAGTGCCATGGTTTGCAGTCCTGGTGTTAATACTGATAGGAATGACAAACATCACAAGCACGGCTCTTCCCTGCTTCCATCTCTGGCTGCCATTGCACATATCAGCTGCCTTCTAGATTGTTTAGTGCAGTGGTTTGGTGTTTGCTTTTAATGAGGCTAGGAAAGTAAAAGATTTTTGCAAGGCTTAGGTGCTGGCGAGCTAATTACTAGCTAGAGAAAATATTTGCCACCGATTCCAGGGCAGAGATCCCCATGCTATCACTTTCAGTTAATGGTGTGCAGGATTTAGCCCGGAGCTTCCCTGCTCTAACCATCAGAACCAATAATCTTTACTTTTCCTACTGCTCGTGTATCGATAGCTTCTCTAGCCTCAGGCAGCGGCTTTGATATGTTAATATTTCTGAGTACCAAATTCTGCAGAGATCATATTAATGTTGTACATACAGAGTGGAGCTTTGCCTTAAAGTTGAATATTCAGATCGCTCGTTTCAAAAGAAATCACTTGAAGAAATGAAGCTTCTATTTACAGGAGTCGTCTGTGTTTTTTAATCATTAAAAAAATCCCTCCCCTCTTATACTTTCCTATTAATCGTCTCAGGCTTTTATTACATACCCATTCCCTTTTAATTCCTCTCTAGGTTGCCATTTTAAAAGCAGAATAACCTGATTCCTGTTTGATTTCTCTCTCTCTCTTTTCCCTTCTCTCCCTCTCTTTTTCTTTTTAAATTTTCTTTTTCTTTTTTCTTTTTTTTGGGGGGGGAGGGGGGCTCCTTTTTAAAATGCCCTCCAAGCCCCCTTCCACACCCATCTCTTCCCCATTCTTCGGACATGAAGTGTATGCAGGCTTGGTGTCCTCACCTCCATATATTTGGATTAAAAAGACAACACGGTGACATTTGGCCTGCATCGTTTTATGAAATCGAGATGGCAAACTCCAAAAAAAGCTCTTGTTT
This sequence comes from Haliaeetus albicilla, assembly GCF_947461875.1. Classification (NCBI taxonomy): domain Eukaryota; kingdom Metazoa; phylum Chordata; class Aves; order Accipitriformes; family Accipitridae; genus Haliaeetus; species Haliaeetus albicilla. The sequence continues at coordinate 4,908,909 of NC_091500.1, read as the reverse complement.
CGCTTTGTGATCATCCATCGTTCCTGCCCCAGGCTAATTTCAGAAGCTTAAATACTGCTATCGCCTCTGGGCCATGAAGAGAGAAGGGCCAACCTATCGGCAATAGCTCTTTTTCGATTGCCCTTGGCAACATAAAATACAAACTACTTTGAATCAAAACATTTTTGGGGAATTAATATGATCTGAACTCTGCACGTTTTAAGAGATCTTGAGTTTGTCAAATCGCTTAGAGGTGACTGACATCCGAATGCATTAGTGCCTAGCTAGGAACAACCCTCAGATCTTATTTGATTAAAAAAAAATAAAAAAAAGAAAGAAAAAGAAGAAAAAGAAAAAAACCACCCTCTTCTTAAAAGCTCAAGCATCAGTCACCATAAAGTCTACCAATAAAAACTGGGGAAAGACGCTCCCCTTTCTCGCCTCTGCCTTTTATGTATTTAGTCATGGTATCACCTCTCATTTGAAAGGCACTCGCTGAGCCTTGATCCTTTCCCCCATTCTAATTTTAGTTTTTGACACTCAAAACTACCTCCTAACGACTCAGTCATTAAGGACGAGACTTTGGGCAAGAGGTTAGAGGAGGCGGTTGAAGGCAGGGGCTGAGGGCCTTGCACCTCTCCCCGGGACAATCTTCTCCCCTGCTATTTTGTGTGCAGATGAAAAGGGAAAAAAAGAGGGTGCTGACGTGGTACCACCTCCCCACGGTCTCACCCAGCCATCCCGAGATGCAGGAATGGGCAGAGGGGACATCCCCCTACACCTTGCTATATCTCCTGCTCTGGAAAACCGACCGGAGTTACCCGGCCAGCCCCCACCCCTAAGTGGGGGTGTGCCTAAGGACCCCCCCAGCACCCTCCGCCCCAGAGCCCCGCCGTGTCCCTCCCCAGAGGAAGGCAGGGCCGGGCAGGACGGGGGTCCCTGACCCCTTGGCAGCTGCGGGCCGTGAAGGTGAAGGTCTCGGTGGGGCGGACGGGGGTCCCCGAGGCTGAACCGTCTCCTCCCGCCCAGCCAGGAGTCCACCGAAGGCAGGGCAGATCCCCTCCTCGTCTTCCCTTTGTTGTCCTCTTCCTTCCCTTTTCCCGGCTCTTCTGAACCTTACAAGAGCCTCGGGACTCTTGTAATAGCCCATCATTGTGTTCGGATCCTAATGCACTGTCATTAGCACTGTTGTCTTTTTCTCTTCTTTTCTTTTCTATTCCAAGGGCCAATTTAAATCGCATTAAAATCCTAAATAGCTGGCTTAATTAATGGCTCTCGCGGCTCCAGCTGAGATAATCTGCCAGCCGACTAAAGCCAAATCGGTCGGCGACTTTCAGCTCCCCGGGAGTTTGGGGCTGGGGAAGAGGCCGGAGGGGGCTGAGCAGAGGGTTCAAGTGGGCTCTGCCCGGACTCCGAGCGTTTCACCGAGCCGGGAAGGGAGCGGAGCCGGCTCCCTTAGGTGCTGGCACCAGCAAGACCTCTGGGAGAAGTTTGGGGAAGAGATGTGAGGTGGGGGTTTGGGTGGTTTTTGCTTGCTTGCTTGTTTGTTTGTTTGAGGGTTTGTCTTGTTTTGATTTGATTTTTTCGGTAGGTTTTTGTTTGTTTGTTTTCCCTGCTGATCTTCAAAGGGCTATTTTCTGGTTATGCACGGAGAGGGAAGGGAAAACCCCTGGGTAGGGATCTCACCTGCTTTGGGGGTCTGTGCTGCTCCCCTCTCTTGCTGGGGTAGAGGTGGTGTATTACATCTTTTCTGTCCCCCTTTGCTCCATTCCGAGCTGTGGGGCTGTCGTGATCCACACAGTCCCAGCTTGGCCTGCCTCAGCGGAGATTTTGGAGCCATGCAGCCGTGGGATGCACATCGCGCCCAGCAGTCCTCGGCATCCCCCAAACTCAGGCACACACATGGGGCACAAAGCCTGTAAAAAGCAAAACACAGGTGGGCACACACCTCACACACATACATACCACAGACACACACACCCCACACAACCTGCCGGTGTTGGGGGAGCACAGCTTCCCCTCCTTCAGCACCGGTCGCTCTGCCTCATGCAGAGCCCACTCGTGGGACACCACGGGCAGAGCCTCAGACCCTTTCCACACCCTCCCACACACAACCCACACCATGCACAACCTGCCCAACCTTCGTCCTGCAGCTCCACAAGACCCAACACCGGTTCACACACTGTCCAGCAATGCACACCCGTGTTCCCAAAGCGCTGCCGCAGAGAGGGCCTAGAAAGGCATTGAAAAGTGCTCATGAATTCTTATGGCTTGTGCATATGAAAAAGGAATGAAGTAGATTTCTTTTCTTTTGGGTCTGGTTTGGGTCCTATCCTTCACCCCAGGAGCTGTAGAAGTGCTCCTGTATCAGTGCTGATACATCTTGGTAACGGAGGGCTGGCTCTGGGTGCCTGAGATTTAACATCCCCTTGCACGTTGATGCAATCTTTAAAATTGAGCTCCTGTAACAACCTCCCTTATTTTATTATTCTGTTTTCTACCATAATATCTTGCTTCTCCCAAGCTATTTTTTTTAACATTGTCTAAACTTAAAACTCGTAACAGTCTTAATAGCCTTAAAACCTGTGTAGCTAAGAGGCTGGTCTTAAAAACTGCTGACCATCCGCTCAGTCCTACTGAATCCTCGCTTCATATTAAAAAAAAAATTTTCTTGTGCATGCAGGCATGTCCCTCTTTCCCTACCATGAATGTGGTAGTGAGAGACGCTCTCTCTGAATTGTTTATGTTCCTGGAAAGAGCTGGTTTATATAAGTAGTTACATGATACAAAGTTTGTTAACTTAAGCAAAACCAAAAGAATAACTGGAAAAAAAGCAATACTTAGTATTTTTCCTCACAAATGTAGATGAATTTTAGAATTTTGAATATTTAGTTCCTGAGATGAATGACTGGGTGATGTGAGGATAATTTGTAGAACATTTTAAATTGCTAATAGACCTTTGGGAACTGAATATGGGATTAAATAGTACTGATAAACTCTATACAGTAAACTGCTTGCTTAGACTTGCTACTTGCTAGGAAAAAAAAAAGCTAACAAGAGGCAGATTTTCATGTCTTCATTTTGTAATGTACTGTAAAGTTGCCAGAATTTCAGAACACAGCAGAAGATATACTATAAGCTGGAGACTCCTTCTAACAGCACCTGTAGATATAAATAATAGACTAATAAAAAGCATAGCATGTTATTAATATTTTATATAAGATTAATCTGTAGGCACTCAGGCATGCTTATACTTAATAATGTACACAAGCACACAAACATGCATATATCCTGAAAAACAAAATAAACAGTACTTCTGCACTGTTGTCACAGTACTTCTGCGCTGTTGTCACCAGTGTATTATGATGTTTCCTTCCATAACTGCATATTTATGGGTGAATATCTTGGAGAAAGGGACTACCACATCTTGAATGAATATAAAATATCCATCATATTGCAGCTGTTACAATTAACAAATAAGAAATGACCTTGCAGGGTGTAAGGATGTGTGTATCTATACAAAACTATAGACACACATTTTCAAAAATGTATTTAAAGTGTAAAAATCATCCAGTGACATCAACTGATATTTCTCTCTCTCATTCCTAATAAAGTAATAGCATTACTCATGAAAAACATAAAATATGTGAGAATCTGGATTTTGTCAATGAAAAGATGCACAAATATTTAACTCTGAGGGAGTCAGGGAGACTTACATTTCAGCAGATGCCCAAGCGCTTAAGTAAATCAGAATAAATCATCGCATTCCAGCCACCGTATTGTCCTCTTCGTCTATACAAAGGGAAACCTACAATCAAAACAGACCAAGCTCTTTTTTGCATCATGCGTTGTTGGGATTTTCATTGTGTTGACAAGACTGTTGGGTTAGAGTATGGCTCTGTTGTTCTCGCTGCTGTCATCTACACAACCCGTCATCAGCTTGTGTTGGCATTTTGTACTGACTTGTGCTATTTGATGGGGAGACAGGAATAAGGAAGGGAAAATACTCTCCCGCTCTTTGCTGTGACTACCTTTTTCAGTATCACATAGCCTAACTTTTGTTCATTCTAGGCTTGGGAAACAAAGCAAAAGCTCACTTCACACAAAGGAGTATGTTGCGTTGAGTATGAACCAGTCAGCTAGAGGGAAAAGGATTGAGCCCCAAAAGTAAGCTAGCAAAAATGAACATAGTCTTTTGTTATTCCTTTCCCTCAGACCACTTGGCGATAATCATAGAACAGAACAGAATAGAATCATAGAATAGTTTGGGTTGGAAGGGACCTTTAACTGTTGTCTAGTCCAACCCCCCTGCAATGAGCAGGGACATCTTCCACTAGATCAGGTTATATATAATCTCCTGAGGTGATTCGGTAGCTGAAGCGATTCAGTATATGGCAGTACTGGAGCCCAGCTATTTCACCCAAATGTGATCTGCTGCACAAACCATATCTCTTCCTCACCCACCTTTTTCCTCTCAAACAATCATATTTGTTGAAATCAACATGAAGGTGAAAGATCAGAGGGTAAAACTCTGTCATGAATAAAGAAGAAGAAATTGAATAGAGTTGGATGGAAGAGAAGCCCTGAAGAAGGGTTTGTGTGCCTGAAAGCTTCCCTTCTTTCTTTCTTTTTTTTTTTCCCCAAATCTATCAGTTGCAATATAAAAGATATTCCCCCTTCATCTAAATCTTGTCTTGCTTGTGTCTTTAGAACTCTATAGCTGTAAGAGCACAACTATCACCATTTACGGTCATCTCTAACACAGTAACTTATGGAAACAGATGATGTCAGACCAGATGATGTAATCACTTCCCTGTGGGAATAAATGGTTGTCCTAAAAAGAGTCTTTTTAACATTCACAGGCCCATTTCACGTGGTACTCAGAGCACGAAATTGCTGAGGCAATCTGATGGATGATCCTACCAGTTATCTTACCTTCTTCCTGCTCTCCTATTCTTTTTCCTAGCCTTGCAGTGGTGTGGGTAACTAGTCAGGGAGCAATGGCCACAGTTTTCCCTACTTTTATGCACGCTGGTGGGCACATTGCTTTGCCATGGCTATGTGTGGGGCTCTTCATCTGATGAGCTGATGGGGTCTTACCTATCCTGGCACCAGATGCTAGTCTGTGAAGATTTCTAAAGCAAGAAAAAGCTGCTAAGAGAAATAGGGATCTCCAGGTTGAACTGCTAAACTCATGAAAGGCATTATTTCAATTCTATTTTTGAGGGCATTTTCTTCTGCTTCTTCAGCTTGTGTCTGTTAGTATCCCACCTCTCAAATACCCTGATATGACAAGACCAGCTCAACAGTTGAACAAGGATTGACTTTTTCAACAACACCTACAGTGGCATTGGGTTGACACGAAAGAAAAGCTGGTTGTTGCCCTTGCTGTTTAGTGTGACTTAAAACATACCTTATCTTCTCCGCATTGAGCTGCACTTCACAAAATCATTTGTCCACTCTAATGCATGATCAGAATATGGGGGAAGGAATACAGTAAAGCATGTGTGTTTGGCGAGAAACCTAACCCTTCGTCTTGCAGTGTGGTTGCACTTATCCTTTCCTTTCTCTTTCTGGCAGCCCTCCCTTTGTTTACTTCCATGACTTTTTCTGTTTACCATCTGGTCTAAAGGCCAGGATTTCATCCATCTCCTCTCCAAGGTGGTGTTTGTGGTAGGAGGTCTGTGCCTTCAAAACTGCACACAGTTTGTGACAAAGACATAGCTTCGCCTAGAAAGCACCACACCGCTCTCTGTTGCTGTGTCAATGAATAATTAATATAGTGAAATAATTATATGCAACAGATTTTACCTTCTTGTAATTTGCAACTTGTTCTCCATGTTACTGGAGAGCAAATGACTTAGACTTGTTGTTTTCTTTTACTTTTAACACATACCTGGCTTACCTGGAATTGCATTGTTTAAGATCATATTGCATAGGCATGGTATTTTTAAACATTCTAGACTGTAAACAACCTTCTTCTAAATAGTAATGAGAAGTGTTCCAGTAAATTCTGGTTAGGGTAGGAGCAGCTGCAGGGTAACAGTTTTTTGGATTAAAGGAACAATTATTTATCTGGCATAAATGGTGCACATACTGGCTTAACCTGGCAAGAAGATAAATTTTAATATGACACTGATTTCAGTACAGTCTCACTCATTATAAATTTTACAGACTTATTGAAGTAAATAAATATGTACACACTGCTACTGTTTTCTTGACACGTATATATGTACACGTGTGTATATGTATTGTGTGGCAGGAGACGCCAGACAAACAAATCTACTCAGCGTTAACACTCTTCACAAATGTACCTGACAGACCAGAAGTTTGAAAATGTTGATTGAAAATATTTATAGGTTTCTGTGCAGCCCTGCCTCAGATATGAAAAAAAAAATAACCAAAACAAACCCAAACACCAAAACAACAAAAACCCAGAAACATTTCAGGCACGTGGCATCACATTTCTGTATGTGAGCACGTAAGCTCACGAACTGTAGCTTTGAGCTGTGCAAAAATGTTCATAAGTGCCCTTGATGTGTCTATATGTTTGGTGATACATGATTTGTCTCTACATTCTGTCTGAGAAGTGGACGCTAATATCTATCCTGTAGCATAATTAGAAAAGTCATAAAATATCCTGCTGTACTGAGTCAGGATCTCACCCATCTGGGATTTATACCAAGAGATGTTCTTTTCTGGTTTTGCTGTCAGCACAAATGTTTAAATATACCTTCAAGAGCTGAAATATTTGGAAAGAAATTCTGTTTGCCTTATGTAAGCAAGCAATAATCTGCCTTTAATGAAGTTCCATCCTTCAGTTATATTCCTCTGTCTCTGCTAAAACTGGAACATACATAGTCTTCTTAATTTTAATGAGGATTACGTGTGGAAGAAGATAAAGTAAAGGTGTTAGGAACTTGTCTACAGTGAGCTTTTTTTTTTTTTTTATCCTATCCTATCCTATCCTATCCTATCCTATCCTATCCTATCCTTTCATATCCTATTCACATCACAGAATTTAGATTACAAACTAAAATTTTTAAGCATAATAAGTGAGCTCTTGCAGTGCAAAAAGATTAGGGTGTTCACAGGAAAGAAGAAATTATCATGGTAGTTTAAAAATACAGTATCTTTCCTTTAAACATGAATGATGAGCATAGATTCATTCTGCTGTAAGAAAGTCTTTATATCATTGTCCTCACAGAAACCATCTGAACTCCTTCTAGTAGTGCACTGAATTATATGATATTTTATATCACTGTCATATGCAGCTCATTCTTTTTTCTCATCTTTCCCCCAGGGAAGACTTGCGCATGCAGTGGTAAGATTTATTTCTTCCACAGAATTTTTTATTGTAGTTAGGTTGGAGAAGGCAGGTCAAAGAAAAGTGTTTTGCACTTGGTGATAAAATATGTGTTAGTCCTTAAGATTTTTTTTCTTCCCTGGGAGTTTGTACTACCCTTTTGGATCCACTGCAGAGAAAGTTTTCTCTCTTGCTCTCTCACATATTAACTTTAAGTTAAAAGCTTGATTTTGCCTGAGGAGTTATTGATCACAGTCTTCATTGAAAGATTTGGTGATCATTCAGCAGTTTTAGACCCAGGCCAAGTAATTGCCACTTTCAAGAAATAAACAATTCCAGAACTAACCTGAGATAAACTGATGTAGCTCAATAGATTTCAATCATTAACATCAGCTGAGGACTTGACCTAACTTTAGAAGGAGTATATAAGAGTTCAAAGGCATGGAAAGCCATTCTGGCTGCAAATCACTGCAAACCTATAGTGCTGTTCCATTTTTGTTATCCTAAACACTGCTATGAGAGTTAAAATGAACATTTCTCATTACAACCAATATCCTAAGGTTTTCACCAACTGCATTTTTAAAATCCTGAGTGATACCTGAATCTGATTCAATCTTAGGTTGTTAATCATTTTAGATACAAGACTCAAAAGACTGACAATATGTAGTTTTTACTGAGCATAAAATCAAATGAGGTAGCCATAATGATGTAATTTGACTGTAAAGCTTGTAAGATCTAATAGTTCACTGTTCCCAGACTGAAATTTCAATGTGTTCATCTTTCTCAAAGCAACAAAACCAAAAGCACTCCCCCCCAAAGTACTCCAAAAACCCAAACAAAAACAACAACAGAAACAACCACAAGTGAACAACAGAATTGTGCTTCATTATTTACTTTTCAAAACATGGAATATGAGGTTTCCTCACTCTAACTTTTTTTTTTTTTTTTTTTGTAGGTGGCACCTGTGTTGTTAACCCCACCGACCTGTTCTGCTCTGTTCCTGGTCGCTTATCTCTCCTCAGCTCCACTTCCAAGTACAAAGTGACCATTGCAGAGGTGAAGAGGCGCCTTTCACCACCAGAATGCCTCAATGCTTCCCTCTTAGGAGGTATTTTGAGAAGGTAAGTTGAAGGTGAGAATAACAAGTCCTAGGCAGTGCTGTAATTTCTGTAATTTTATTTTCTGCAAATAGGTTTTGTTCTCCTTCCCCACTTGGATAGGTGGTCACAGTTTGGGAAACCAGAAGGAGGTGGATTGGGAGTGAACACTGTTTCTAGGGAAAGTTTCAATACATGAGAAAAATGAAGATTGTGTTGACATTTTTCACAGAAATTTTACATTTTTCAGTGATCTAATTTTTTTTTTTTTTTACCCCCTCAGTTCAGTTACTCATCAGAGATGGATAGGTGTTTCTTTGCCTTGCTATGAATAAAAGAGAAAAAAGACCTTCAGTGTGTGGAAAATTTCACCAGGGCTACAAATCTGACTCCTTGTTGAGAAACTATTTCAAAGTAAATTGTTCTACCAAGTGTAGTTACAGTCCTCACTCAACAAAAACCATGGAGGTGTAGGGATGCCTTTTTCTTCCTTTCTCCTTTGCATGTCTTTTGAGTACAGAAAAAACAGAATACGCTAGGTGTATTTTTTTCATTGTGTCATACTGGAGATGAAGCAAGTAATTAGGTACAATTTTGCCTCTGACCCTTCACTGACCAGAGTAGACACCTGCAGAGAGCAGTAGCAGAGAAGAGGAAAGTGGCAGATTGTGTCTCACATTGCAAGTGGAAAACAAGGAGGCAACTGTAATTCAGCCAGGCATATGTAAGTCGCAATGTCCCTGAGGCGTCAGCTTAGATGGCATAAGCTACTTGAATGCCCTTTGATCAAAACTAGCTGGAAAGTCATAGGCTATTTCACTGCTGTCACTGAAGGCCACACTGATCCCTGTAGTTATACTGAAAGTCATTTTAACCAACGTGAAATATTCTAAGATACGTAGTAGTCCAAGAGCGGTCTTGAGCCATCTTGCAGAGTAAGCACTACAGACTGTAAAATTGTTTCAGGGACATGAGCCCTATTTAACTGCCTCTGTAGGCATTGAAATCCAAAATCTACAGCCACAAAAATTTTCCTCTGTTACTGCTTCACCCTGGAGAGGCCTCCAGCTAATAGTCACAGAAATATTCACTTTATTCACCCAGGCTTCATCAATACCAGTGCAAGCTATTAAGAATGCAAGGGCATCAGCTTGAATGTGGGGGCTTATTTGTCCCTTCTGTTAAAGTGCTAGAATGATCCCCATAAGTTTTTGACCCAGATCAAGCATCACTCTTCCAAATCAACCCTGGGCATGGTTCAGGAGTTAGCAAAAGCCAGGGACTACTCCCAGACAGCAGCTTGGATGCACTAATTCTGTTTTACGAGGCAGAGAATGTTAATGAATAGATCTGGACAGGTTATACCGGTACGTGTCACAGCTAGAGAACAGACTCAAACACTTCGCAGATGACCAGCAGAGATGTAGCAAAACCAAATCGCATTCATGGTTTGCCTGAGACCTGGCAGGGTTGGTTTTGCATCCTGTCAGCAGTCACCATCTAGGTATTTCCCCAGGTAGTTTTTCTTCAGAATTAAGTGTTCTCAGAAGACATTTCCTGACATACAACATGGTCAAAATTGTGATATCTCTCAGTGCATAAAAATGACCATCCAAATGGTGGTATTCCAACCTTGGTTCCTTCCTCTACCTGAAGGAACATGATCCTGCACCTCAAAACATCTAGTCAGGCATGCTTAATACTCAGTGATTGGTTATTCTAAGCTGAGGGTCCCTCAGTCTCATTTGGGGCTAATTAAATATCTGTTGGACAAAAGTGAAGGTGTAACTGTACTGATGACTCTATTATCTAATGACCAGGTCATTCATTTGGGATGGGAGACATCTGGGTTCCAGTCACTGCTCTATTCAATGTTTAAGCATTTTAACATTAGTTATTCGCTGCCAGCTGTCTGCTGCATTCATCTAAAAGACACAGGTTAAAATTCCCTCAGGCTGAGGAAGAAATTGAACCTATGTCTGCTGCATAAGTGGAAATGTCTCAAATGCTTCAAACTTTGAGATATTGCAGAAAAACAGGTGTGGGGTGCACCAGGAACCATTTTGTGGGAACAAAGTGATGTAGGCATTTGGGATATGGGCATAGATAACCAATGATGGCTGGGATTTTAGCTTCAGCATTTCCTATTGCCTTATCCTTCTTCCTTGTAAGTATTGGGCTTCGTAAGTACCCAGGTCTCTACATAAATTATAGAGGGATAGCTAGAACTGGGTTCCACACAGACATCCACATTTGCATAGTGATCTGGCTTCCTTTTGTAGTCAGGTGAGAGATGGGTAAAGTGCCCTCATTCTAGATACCTCTTTAATATCTTTCTAGAAGTGCATGTTTCTCTTTCGATTGCCTTTGGAGCCTGAGGTGGCTAAATCAGATATAAGTGACTGCACTGTCAATATTTATATTCATTCATTGCAATCCCAGGCTCTGTGCCCAAATCAGGACCATGGGTTCCACTAGGTGGAAAGCTGTCTGACGATCTGATGCTGCTGTGACAGGCATTAAAATGTCTAACTCTGTCAAAGGACCAACATGAAAGACTCATACAGTGTGAGCAGGACATTAATACAGCTCTGAAAGATTTTCCATTGATGGCATTAGGGCAGGCATTTGTCAATAAGGTGTGTACAATTTCTAGACTTATATTAACATGGGAAAAAAGTGCAGAATAAAGACAAATTTCTCTCTCCTACTGTTCTCTCATGATAGAGCAAAATCCAAGAATGGAGGACGCTGCTTACGAGAAAAATTAGACAGACTGGGACTGAATTTGCCTGCAGGAAGAAGAAAAGCAGCAAATGTCACACTCTTGACTTCCTTGGTAGAAGGTAGGGTTTATAATATTGCAGTATAACAGAAACATAATTAAAATGTTTCCTTGTATACAACACTTTTCAGGCAAAGTGTTAAATATCATAATCTGTATTTTGTACAAAGAGGAGAACTGACTTGCCTAAAGCCACAGACAGAACGAGTGGCAAAATGGAAGTTCACTCTGAGATGTCGTGGCTCCCAGCAAGTGGTTTGGTCCTACAGTTTCCTCAGCATTGATCTGTGCTTTTCGTGCTGGGATCTGACTTACAAATCGATGATCCAAGTGTTCTTGTGAGAGAGATGAATGTCTTATATCAACTCTACAAGTAGGTTTGTTTATCCTCCTTTTTTTTAAAAACTTGTGAATTTCCTGGAGCTGATCCAAAAATGTGATGATTTTTTTTTCTCCCATGAGAAGGCATAATATTTAGACAAGCCTTTTCCCCCCACAGATAAATGAATGAAATCTGTTTTCAGATAAACTCTAGACAGGCCCAGGAGATACTTTCTTGGCCTTTATTTGTTGTTTAAATATCATTCACCAAATACTGCCAGGCTCTTCAAACCTTCAGCTGGGAGATGCAGGTTCAAACCCCTCAGGCAAAGGAAAGAAACTCTACCTGAATCTCTTCTATTCTGGGTGAATCCACTAAGTACTTGGTTTGTTGTCTGGCTGTGAGTAGCAGCTCTGGGAATTTCAGATCCCTCCTCCTTGACGTTGAGCGCACTTAGCTTATCCTAAAGGTCAACACCTTCTAGGATCATAACCTGAAAGTTCCATACAGATCTAGGCAAGTAGGCTGAGGTCTCAGCACATATTACCACAGAATCACGGTATTACAGAAAGGTTGAGGCTGGAAGGGACCTCTGGTGATCTTCTAGTCCAATCCTCCTGCTCAAAGCACGATCAATTAGAAGAGGTTTCTTCAGGACCTCGTCTACTGAGGTTTTTATTATCTCAAAGGATGGAGACTCCACAAGGCAGAAATAGTGCTGAATCCACAACAGTGGAGGTTTTTCAGTATCTAAGAGGAGGGACTAAGCTTCTCAGGGGACATTGAGCACACAGAACTACAACAGGGCTGCTCTGAAATACAGGTGTGTCCGTATCACACCTGCTTGTAATAAAGAGAAAGCCATAATGGAGCTACAGTTTTAGAAAGGGGAATTTTCTCCCACAGGTTAGAGGAGTAAGGGCTGTTCCTACCCTCACAGTCCTTCATGCATCTTGGGTCTTAGGAGGGAAGAACAAACAGAGCAACGTGGCCAGCTACTTATTCATTGGAAGAGTTTGAGAGGAAGCCCTCTTTCAACTGCTGGCCTGGGACTGATGGCACAGTACTTTTACTGTAAATGGGAATTAGATTCCTTTTTCTCCCAGGGATGGAGCTCTGCTTGCCTCCCTGCCCTTTACTCAAAACCAATAGCAAACCTATTATCAAGCCTATGGTATTGCTTTTGCTCTTGGACTGCCTTACTGTGAGTTCTAAAGAAATACACTGAAGAGGCTGAGCTCACTTTGACACAGACCTGTTTGCCTGCACATGTTAATCATGAATTTTGTCTCCTGGAATTTTTGGGAAAGGCACCACCATGTGCGTTAACATTCCAACAGAAAACAAAATGAAGCTCATTTTCTGTCTATGTAACCAATCCTCAGTCAAACTTGGCAGTGCTTATTGAATTCTTTGTGGTATAAACTGTCCTCCCTTTGTACATGCAGCTGTTACTTCTAAGGGATACTAACTTGTAGCATGGTTTCTGCAAGGAAACCCATCCCTCAAAGGCTCCTGCAGCTGGAGGAGGCAGAAAACGAAAGACACAGGCTTATTCCAGGTTTTAGAGAAGAAAACAGGAGGAAAACAGCATTGGCTTTTTCGGTGTGATTTCAATACATACATTGACATCATGATTTGTTAGTCTTATTAAATCCCTAAATATCAAGTGCACTGTGTGGACTTCTCATAATGACCCAGAATTGTGTCACTCTTGATTACTTTAGATGGTTCTAAGTTTATTATTACCAAAGATCCTCACAGTCTTTAATGTATCAAGGCCTTTAATATCTCTGTAAGGTAGGAATGTGCTCAACCTCTTGAACGCCTGTTTGAAGTAAGAAAAGGCAAAATTAGTTGTATTGTGATTAAGTATATCAACCAAAGCTGTCTCAAAAGTCTCTGGCAAGACTGAGACTTCTTTTCCTCTAAAATAGACTAAAATCATTGAGTTTTGGGGAGTACTGATAAGTTCAAGAGAGGAACTGCAGTGAATTTCTAGGCTGTGGTGATCATGTGAAGATCCAGACTTTATGAAAATTATCCTGTGGTCCTTGTTTCTGCAATTTGCATCCAAACAATATCCCCTTGTTTTCTGCAAACTTACTTCTTTTGGGGTTCAACATGGCTACTAGATGTTTACTGTTATTCTTGTTTTGGTCGGGGTGCATCTTGAGCGTCTTTGGTAGGGACTTCTGGGGCCCAAAGTAGGAATTGTTTGACAGATCGGTTCTGTTCTTTCCGTTGTCATCCACATAAATCAGCACAATGGGTGGGAAGACAGACTGGGAGAACGAACTCAGCATTGCAGGGTTCTCCCCAACAGTATGGGACATAGCTTTGTGCAACCCGTAGGTGAGGGATGCCCTCTAGTGCCTAGATTATATGAAGGGAAAGGTCATTTTTCTTACCAGCGCTAAAAGGAAAATTCCTACATCTTAGCTAATACAATAAAGGCTCCTCCATTGAATACTAGCATTACCAATGCTAAGACTTACTGCTGGCTCAAAGGAGTCATAAGCCTCCCCGGTGGGAGGAAGAAAGGATGTGAGAAGAGGGGAGATGTCCCTTCAGTTTGGACAGGTCACTTATAAGGCAGAGACATAGCATAAATGGGATTGTAGATGCAGATAAAAGCAATGCATGAATGATTTTAAAACCACCAGATTTTTTCCAATAACCAGTAAAGGCACTTACAAAAAATCTGGACTTTGTTGTCCTGTCAAACCTAATTAAGACACTAAATTTCCTAGACACAGAATTGATGGCATTCGTCATTTGGGGACCAAAACTCTTGAGAAAAATAGGTCAGCAGTTACTTTTTCCACCCTGCTATCAACTGTCACACTTCTCCCCCACCAGCCTTTGTTTAAATATCCTTCCACTTGTTCCTCCTCCCTTCTCATCCTACAAATAGAAAAAAACTTTTCTTTCACCCCCCCCTCCGCCTGTCCCTCCTCCCCCTGGGTAGCATTTTTGCTGGGTAGAGCATCCGGAGGAGGCAAAGCCGAGGAGAGAGTAGGAGGTTCAGATGCCGAGTGTCCCTCTCCTGGGACACAGCTTCTGCCTTCACTCTGCATAGGAGCATCTCTCACTCTTGCTAGACCCAGGAGACACGCACGCTGCTCCTTGCACCTGCCCACGGAAACCTGTCAAGGTACGCGGCTGGTCTCTCCACTGAGGTTTTCCAGAGCTGTCTCTGCCAATTCAGGTTCAGCAACTGTCCTTTTCCATCATGCAAAGCTCTCTGGTCAATTGTCAAATTATATAAGAAAGGCACCGCTGCCTATTGCTGCAAAGCCGTGAGCTGGATTTAAGGAGAAAGAGTCAATGATCCCCAACACCCATCTTTGTCTCTGCAGGAGGAAAGAGCAAGGGGTATTGCACATGGGAAACTTGAATTTAGATTGAAACAAGGCAACTGGCTATAAAAGCCAGGGATTTTAGAGTTTTCTGCCTTTAATATGACTCCTCCCTGATGTAAATTATAACTAGGCAGAAGGCAGCAAATCTAAGGTAAAAGAAAAGAGGTCAGTTCATTCACATTACCAACATTTCCACATTCTCCCCTAGAATAAATGTTTGTCTAAATTATGATGTAGAAAAAGAACACCTTTTTCTAAATTATGATGTAGAAAAAGAAAGAACATATTTTATGACATTTTCTACAAACTACTTTCCCCCACCAAGCAGACTTATTTCCTACTGTACAGTAATACAAGGGACCCCTATTCACTGAGATTAACAGAAATTAATACATATAGAAGTATATCACAATCGACTTCTAAATACCAAATCGTCATTTGGCCCAGGTTCAAAATGACATCTTTGCTCAACAATGAGATATGAGAAATCTTGTTCTGCATAGTGTTTTCATGTCCAGATTTGTATTTTTTTTTAGAATTTGATGTTGTAATTTAGAACGCCTACTCCTTATATCATATGGAAGTGTGTGCTTATATGAATAAATACGCATAGTTCTAATGTGCATCCATAGTATACATCAGCTTTCCATTTCCAGTAAATATATATTTTTAAAATATATTTAAAACATTTTAAAATTTATTATTTCACAAAACACAATAAGTACATTTGTATCTACATTTTTACCTATCTATATCCACAGGCAGATAAGCAATTTTGTTTCTTTTTGCTCGTGATTTTATCTCTTCATATGCCATTAGCATTTAATCACAATCACAGTCGTGGCTCCAGGTAAAATGGACAAGTTTTATACTTTTGTATAATTTTCTCAGATCATCGAAACAGTTTAGTATAATTTTATCAGCTCTAGTAAATAATATGCACTATCTTTGTAAAAATAAGTTTGAATGACAATTCATATTTTCATTCCTTTTTTTTTTACTTTAAGTGAAAACATAACAAATTTCAGTTTGTTATTGACCATATTAAATAAATGCCTACATTTCATCACATAAAGTTTTGCTCTCTTGAGGAAACCAAGGCTTTTCCAATGGCTAAATGTTTAAATTCTTTGCTGACTACATTCCTTGTATTGTTATTTGAGTCTGACTGGGACCAGGATAGAGTTGTCTGGAGAATGGTAATTCCACCCGATGACAGCTTCAATGGGTTTGACTTTTATCTTCTTTCCACGCTGGCATGAAAACAAACCTACCAAGTGTTTTAATGGAGTTTGGTTGAAAAGCAAAACCTGGTACTCCTCTGCAGTTGACTTACTCTTTGAGTCTTTAAATAAAGAAGAGTAAAAGCGTAGCTGAAATAGAAATTTTGAAGCAACTCTGCAGAAATTTAGCAGCCAGCGTTTAAATTTGTACCCTTTCTCATCCATGAAGAAGTCTGGGATAGACATTTTAAACACAAAACTGGCAGTCAGCTATATGCCTCTTCATTCTGACTCACTGTTAACATGCCACTAAAATCCATTTATATTCACTGAAGATTATTTTACTTTTCCAGAAGCTGTAAACTAAGTAGAAACCATTTCTCCTTTCAACTCAGAGATAGTGGTTGCTTGTTAACTTCTTATTCTTTTTAGGCATACTGGAAATCATGTTTAAAAATTCCAAATAATGCAGATGATTTTGAGTATAATCTTCAATTTTGGCATGTAAAATTGGTTACAGCTGTGAACATTGCTGTTGACTGGTGTCAGCAAACAAATTCCCTGGGAGTAGTGCATGTATTTTACTGGTACCTGAATCCAGTTAGGTCAGATAAAAACACAACAAAGTATTTGCATATAGAAACAAAAGGTATTTTTCTGGTAAAAACTCCAATGATAGAAGGGAAGACAAAAAACTCTGAAAAGGTGGAGAATCGATTCTGGACTAGAGGTCAGTGCATGTGGCTTCTTATGCCTCATACAGTCCCTGGCACAGGACCGCTGCTCCCATGGAAGTTTTCATCTTCCTTGCCTTGGCCAGGTCTGTGCAGAGCACAGAGACTCGGTCTTACTGGGGATGGGATTCATCTCATCATCTTTATCATAGTTGTATCTGTTCTCTCATGTCGCACTGTAGTCAATAGGGAGAAATCAGTACTTCTGGGTGATTAACAATTAAATTAAATTAATAATTAAACATTTGATTAGGTTGCTCAGAAAAGCTGTGGAATCTCCACAGCTAGAAATATTCAAGACTAGGCTTGAAAAGTCCATGAATAAACTAATCTAAGGCCATGCTTTCAACAGAAGGTGATCTCCTGAATTGCCTTCTAACCCAGACTTTTCTATAATTCCTCTGATCCACTTTTGCCTTCGACTTTAGTACGGGATGATACATGCTTCAAGTGCTAGCTTGTCTCCATTGACTTGAAAGTACTACGTCAGATGTCAATATTGACATTTAATCAGAGGAATTCCACTGCACATGTTCTCACAGTGAAGTGCTACAGGTCCTGCATCCCTCCTAACTGTTCACCTAGAGCATCAGCCTGGTCTCCAAAAGGCCAGGATCCAATGCCGCCTCTCATGATGGCAATCAAATACACAATTCTGAGAAAAAGAAAAATAAAACACCCACAACACCCTAACCCAAAAACTATTCTGGAGCACATGTCTCAGTCACTCATGCAGATGTGCTTCAACATACACTTCTGGTAGCTGACCTATTTCTACCTTCTACGATGAGATGAGAGCACGTGTCATCTGGAAGTGCCTATTTCCCACCAGGGAAAGACTAACTTAGGCACAGATGTTCACACTCCAGGCAGCTATGTTTGATCAGATAAATCCCACACCAAGGTTGTCAGAGTCACAGCACGCAGACCAGAGTGTTCAGTAAACCCTAAAATAAATTCCTGAGTTCTCTAAGCTAGTGGAGAGGGACAGGTTCTTCCAGAGGTATTTGGCACCCACCGTGGAGTTGGGTTATGGTGTCCAGTCTCTGTAGTGAGGTAGAGATGTGCTCAG
This sequence comes from Haliaeetus albicilla, assembly GCF_947461875.1. Taxonomy (NCBI): domain Eukaryota; kingdom Metazoa; phylum Chordata; class Aves; order Accipitriformes; family Accipitridae; genus Haliaeetus; species Haliaeetus albicilla. The sequence continues at coordinate 4,891,026 of NC_091500.1, read as the reverse complement.
TGTCTGCCTCTGTCACAGACTTCTCACAAAGCCTAGTCAAGCCACGTACTCCCTTTGCCTTGATTTACTGACCTATAAAAGAGTAACTGTGATCTTCATTGTCATCCCTTTTTGTTTTGTCTGGTCAATTTTGACTGCAGTCTTTTTGGAAACAGGATTGTTTCTTGTGCTCTACTTTGGTGTCTGCTTATCTTTAGTGTGGGGCACTTGTATTATGCCTGCTGTCTTAACCCCTAAGCAAATATTCTGAAATATATGTTATCCACACAGGTCTCTCCTGGGGTAGAAGGCTATTCTTCCTTTAGAGAAGGAGAAGTGAAGCACCAAAGGCTGAATCTCAGCTCTTCAGAGTGATATTTTCCTACCTTCCACTAATTTCCATGCCTTATATATCAGTGATGAACCCAGCTTATAAAACATAAGCAGCTGCCCAGTACTCCCTGGTGGCAAGGGAGGGTGCTAAACCCAACTGTCTTGACCAGTATTTTCTCACGAGAGGAATAACCTCCCTATCTTCTGGCTGGTACTATCTGATGACTAAGCATGAGCAGGCCAAATGGGCTGAAATCTGTAACCGAGATCCGGAATGAATGTCTACAGAAGTAATTTGTTATTGTATTATTATTTTTTTAAGAGTAGAAGAAATTCTGTAAGCATAATAATGAATAATAGTAATAACCCTAAAACCTAACTGACCCATTTTGTTTGCCCACAGGGGAAGCGTTACATTTGGCCAGAGATTTCGGCTACACCTGTGAAACAGAGTTCCCTGCCAAGGCGGTAGGAGAGCACATTGCCAGACAGCACATGGAACAGAAAGAGCAGACAGCGAGGAAAAAGATGATCCTAGCGACAAAGTAAGAAGGGAGGGGAAACTAAAAAAGAAATCTGTCTGTCACTTCTCCGTTTTGGATCTGGGGGCTGGGGGAGGGAGGAGTGGGAGTATGGAGCTGGGATTGCGGTGACTGCTATCACAACAGTACTCACTGACAGCAAGTGAGAGCAATCCTCTTTAGAGATGCTGTAAGAGGAACCTTATTTACTGCAGTGAGGTTTTAGTGGCTGTGCTCTCATTGCCTGCAGTTAAGGGCGGCACGTACATCTCAGATGCTTTGGTTTAGATGAGAGGAGGCGATATTATTACATGGTAAGATCTATAGGATAGAGACTAGCTTTGTCTCCTGTTTGCATGTGAGCAGGAGATCTAAGCTTCTACTGAAGTACTAGTTATTGTGAGATAATTATCGTTAGTCTGCTGAGGGAGAGCTGGTTTGCAGAGGGACAGATCCTCTCTGGATGGAAATTGCAGCAGTTCCCCTGAAGTCAAAGACACTGGAACAATGTACACCAGCGGGGGAGCTTTGCTAAAGCTATTAAAGACACACGGAGACACCTGACTTTGCTCTAAACAAGCCACTCGCTTCCCTGGAGCAGTAACATCACATCAGGATAACATTTCATCTAGGTTAATTAGCTTTGATGAGGGAGGAATTAGCCTTCATGAGCCATGGGAAACAGGAATAAATAGTCTACATGGAACAACGTAGACCGATGCTAGGTGTGTGGTATGCCTGCATGGGGTAGCCTTGAACATATTCATACTCTTCCTGCGCTTACTACAGTGTTACACAGTGAGGCTGCAGGAGAGCTGAGGCCAGAAAGCCAAGCTCTCAAACCACTATGCCAGTACTGGAAGTGTTTGGAAATCATCCAGGCTGGGATATATCCAACAGAGAGGGATCCCCCTGTAGTAGGGGAGAAGGCTGACCAGCAACAGGATTGTCCTTTGTATCCCAATGGCCTTCTGCTTTGTCTATTTGTGGGGAACAGGATTCCTGGCCTTGGTGTCCCTCTTCTATCCAGAGCTCTTTGCCCTGAAGGTGACCCAGAGATGACATGCATTGAAACATCTCAGGCTTGTGAATCCCATGAATATACCTTGTGATCCTTCCCTGGGGTGATAAGCAGAGCACGTGTGGCTCAGGGGGCATTTGCTGATTGTGAAGGTGATGAGACACTTCCCTCATCATGCTCCTAAGTCCCTTGTAGATTAAAAGGAATAAAGTAAGTGAAATATGATCTTATTCTTACCTATATCCACATTTGTTTTAAGGGTCCAAGGGGTTTCAGAGATGTGAGAATAAACCAGCTGGCAAGAAGCAGCTCCTCTCTGCAAGTCATATCTCCCTATTGCTGTATAGCCCATTAACAATCTGCCCCCCTAACTATGTAAGAGCTGATTGCAGTGCTGGGCAGCACAATCTAAACAAGAGTTAAGACTGCAAGCTGCCCCAGCTGGAGGATTTGCCCCATCTATAACACATTATAACTCAATTATAACGATACAAATCTTCCCCCTTCTTTTCTTGCTCTAGTGAGAGATCATATCACCATGGGTTGTAATAATCAGTGGGTAACTGTTATGTCCTACCTCCATAGAATGTCCCACTGAAGGACACATAAGAGTCTTCCTACCTTTTCTCATCACTCCATACCTACTTTCTCACCCTTATTTACTACTGAGATGGGGAGTCATGGACATGCATTACTCCTAACCCCCACGAACTTTGGGCTTGTAGGCTGTTAATGTTGCACTTGTAAGGAACAAAATTACTTTTCTCCCCCTTCCATCAGTTACAAACACCAGCAAATTGATCAGGGAGATCAGTCAATAATACAAAGATAGGCCATATCCTAGTGCAGTCAGAGTGCTTGTAACAAGGACAGATGGGTCAATGTGTGTGCTACTACTGCCCTCTCCTGCCTGGAAGGAGAACAATGATTCACATACGAGTCCTGGCCAGGTACTACAGGAGACACAGGTCCATGACATCGTAATATTAGCATGGTATTTCCCAGCCATGCTTCCATGTGTCTAACAGTAGGTACTCTAGTCATTTGTCAGGATTTTCAATTATTCACTAGGCATATATAAGCTCTAGGTTTGTGATTTCAGTAATTTCACAACTGCCCTACCTCATGCGCTTGTGAGTTAGGACACCAGAAAAAGTGGTGGATTGTTATGCTGCCACCAAAAACAACACTGAAATTCCAGGGTGGTAAAATCACTCATGGCAAGCTTTGCCTATGGAAAGAACTGGAGTGCCATTGCCTGTGTGTGTTGCCACTGTCCGCTCTGCAACAGAGCCAGAAGTCCATAGAGGTGTGCCTTTGGCAGAACTGGTGAGATCTTCCACATGTGGGGTCTTGAGGAAAAATAAGGGGAAAGAACAAAATTATTTGCACAATTCCTAGTATATAGGTGAAATTCCATTCTGGATTCAGACATCCAACTTCAGTGGCTTGATTCAGTTGCCCAAATGTAGGCATCTGCTGTCATTTGAGAGGAATTGGCTTATCCAACGTGGTTACCAGCTGCTGCTCCAGAAGCACACAGGTCTCTTTTTGTTACTGTGTTGTATCTGCCAGTTATTATGGAAGTCTTGGGTACCACATATCTATATGTGGGTAACTAAATGGAGCCCTTAACGTCTATAATGCCGAAGTCTCCAGTGTCCAGTAGGAACTCCCAGTGTTATCGAGGACATCTATACCTTGTAATCAAGCAATCCACTCACCCTGGATGGAAATAGTAATATGTTGATAGTAATACAGTGAATGAAATCAGGACTATTTTCTATCATGGAACAAACCATATTCATTGTGTTAAGCTACCTGATCTTCCAAAACTACCTCTTTGAAATGGTCTGTCAAATTTGCTAATTCAGGACCTGCCTAGGACAGTACTAGTTGATGGAACAAGATGATGCCATGGCCTGTTTAACAACCTGATGGTCTAGACAATGAAGAATCAGAGCTTTACCTAACAATTATCATGGGAAGAAGAGATGATTGGGCTGTGTGGCCAGTATACAGCACTGAACACAAGTGACAGCGAGGGCAGGATGGGAGTGAAACAAGCTTTGGTTAAGAGCTGAAAGGATAAGAGAGGGGTAAACAACAGGAGAAGCCAGTCTCCTATGATTCTCTTGTTTTGCACTCACCTCTTTTGACTGAGCAGATGATTGTCTGGGCACTCAAGAGCAAGATGTTTCAAAAAAAAGACTGAATTGTCATAGTTCTGGCCAAAGGGTGCTGATACTGGCCTGTTAACCCTAGACTCTTTAAAAAGGCTTCAGGACATGTCGATGCAAACCACACAGAAATTTAAAACAAAACAAAACAAAACACAAAAAACCAAACCCTTGTACCTGGCTTTAAAGGGTCTTTAAGCATAGGTTAGTTCACCTTGCAAAGGTGTGAGAGACCTTGAATGGCTTTACAACAGGGGACAGAACCTCATCAGGTTGCAGCTAGGACAGATGCAGAACTGCTGAAGGCCACATCAATAATTCCACTTGATGGAGAGGCATGCTGTCCTATGGGAAACATCACAGCGTATCGCAGCACAAGGCTTTCCACATGAGACAGAGGGACAGACACACACACATTTACACAGACCAAAACAGAATAGTGTGAATAATAACCTTTTTGTGGGATTGCTTAAAGCCAGCACAGGATAATCAACCTCTGAGCCATGACATTATGTGCTCAATTTGCTAGTTTTCTGAAAAGTAGCTCTGAGACTGAATGCACAGGACCTGCTGATCACCTCCCTGATATCTGGTCTTTGGGTGCCTGGTAACTCTGCCACACTTGGAATATATTATACTCATGGGCGCACACAGTTGTCCCACTCTTGTACTCATCACAAGGCATTTGCTTTGGCCACTGCTGGGGGTAGGATCATGGACTGGATGGGCTCTTGTTCTGATCCAGTACAGAATTTATCTTTTCCTGATCATATACTGGAACATCTGACCATCTATCACAAATCATTAGGTACGTCCCTTGCAGGAGTGATTAATCTGTGGCCCCTAAGACAGCATAACTATTTTTCTTTGCTTTTTCAAAGTCACAGTCCAACTCAGCAAATATCTGTCAGCCCCTCTCCCTGTCACTACCCCAGGTGATGTTTTATTGGTAGTGGAGGCTCTGAGACACCACTTTGCCTAGAAATCCCCTTGAAAAAAGTAGGTTACTGCCTTTTACAGGTTTTCATGTATAATAAAAAAGTTTTTTCTTTTCTTTCAATCTGCCAACATTCAGTAAAGACTTTTGACATGTGAAGATAGAAGGGAACTTAATTGCACACTTGGTTCTGACACTTTCCTTTGTCAAAATATAAAAACTTTTAAGATGAACTTTTTCAACAGGTAGAAAGTAGAGGTTGGAGGAAGGAGAGAAGAGCGGTGCTGACAGGGCCGACTGGGGATAGTAGATTGTTTAGAAGCCAAAATGACTGACTGTTTTCAGTTGTTGAAAGGAACTGTTTTTCCTCTAAGGACCTGATTCATTAAAACTGTATGCTGCATTTACATACATTTCTGCTGAATACATCTTTTTGCCTGAAAGGCTAAGACAATGCTGTCTTTTCAAGCCGTCCGTGTCTAGGTCCATACAGATGACAAGAGTTTACAGAAATCAGACTTGGATGAAGTCCAGCAGCACAGCAGGACATAGTTTTCTACATCTTCTCTCCTCTTACTCAAGAGAGAGCTGTGGTATCCAAAGTCTATGTCCACAGTTTGCAGAACAGTGATATAATGAAGGGTAAAAACAGGTTGGTATAGTTTCCTTGCTATGGCCATGGAGGACCTTCTAAAGACCAAAAAGCTGAGTTTACCCACTTATTTTCCATTATTCCTCATCCCAAAGGACAAGAGTTGCAAGGTGATAACGAAGAACTCGAACTTTATCTAGGACCAGATGTGCAAAGAGTTTTCTAACAGAAATCATGGACCACAGAGATGCTCTTTGGCATTAGAAACTGGCCCCAGGCCCAGTGATTGCATCTATGCTAACAAAGTAAACCATGCACGCACTGAGTCACCAGATTGCAATGTCCATATTATTAAACTGTTAGAATGGCTTCTTGAACTCTCCCAAATATCTTCTGAGCATGTTCTGGGAGATGGCCCATACCAGGGTCCATTCTCAGGAAGCCACCCTGTAGAGGAGACTAGAGGAGCATAACTATAGGGACCTTATCAGATGGTGACAATTTGCATGAAGGTATGAGAATGACCCCTGGCACTGTATATTTTACTAGGTGGCAGTTTACTAAGTTACATGTAGTCACTGTGACCAGTATTAGGTCAATCCAACTGAGTGTCAGGCTACTATCAGGCAACCCAACTGAGTATCCTGATCGTCTGGTGGTCATCATGCCCTCCTGACCCCACGTTAAGTGCCTATATTTCCAATACAGTCAACGGGGAATGATATGCTTATTTGGAGAAGCTCTAAGTGAGAGATCCAGACACCTCTCCTTTTTTAATTAACTATATCATAAACCAATTGAAAGTAAGTGGTATCTCTATTCATCCATGGTCCAGATAGTAGTTTTCTGAGGACATGCACTACATGGAGTTCATTCGGTCTCTCTTTTTAAAAGTATATTGTAGAATATTCCTGGACTAATTTGCAAACTGGCCCAATACAACAATATCACTAGAATGAAAAGGCCTTATTTTCAGGGCTCTCCCTGTGTTAGGTCCTATATAGAGGTATCCCAAGGGATATTTTTAATGCCCAGTTGCTGAGGCATCCTGAGAAGCCTGAGGGAAGGCCTGCGAGAGAGAAGGAAGACAGCAAGACCAACCATCCTTTCCAAAGATGTTGGGCTACTATGCTGGTGGGACACCAGGCAAGACAGAGCCTGAGATCCCATTGCAAGGTGCCAAACTGGGGTCCCAGGTCCTACCTACTGAAAGCATGCGTTGCTCAGGAAACCATCACTGAGAAAAAGTGGAGCTGATGGGATTTGCCTCACTTGCCTGTGTGTTGTGTAGGCACTGAGAGCTGCGTGAGTCACTGAGCTCCTCCTACAGTCACCAGAGAGAAAGAGGCATTGTTAGGATGCAAGTCCTCTGGACTGCTGCAGACATCTACCTTAGGCTGCCTGATACGTGCCAGAAATGTAAAACAATTTAATGAATGTTTCAATAAGAAATTTAAATACTGCTGCTGGAATGAATTCTTACTCTGGGCAGACCTGTGGGAGAGGTCTCAGTTGAGGATCCATCAATTCTTCTGCCCCAGACTCTACAAAGAAGCAGAGGATGGACACAAATGGAAACTAAGAGAGCAAAGGTAGTATTTTCTTTCACAACTCCTAGTGCTCCATTTGTCTTAAGAGTTGGGGGTCAAGAAGGCAAGGCCAAAATGGCCAGGACTTCTACTTGCAGATAAACCAGTGCACACAAGCGAATGTACAAGCAGTGGTGTATTTACACAAACACAGGCATGTTCTAATGCTAGTTCATAATTTTCTTTAACTATAACCCTTGCTTCTAACATAGGTGAGCTAAGCCAGAATTAACACTGCTAAACTGGGCTCAATTAAGGAGAGAAATCACATTTTAAAATGTCAATGTTAATATGGTTCCAGAGAGGAACTATTCCTGTTCAAGAGATTCCGTATGTTGCTGGCTCTGAGATTTTGGGGCAAAGAAGCAAGAGGGGGACTCATTTGCCTTTAATTTCTTTAACAATGCCTCTGCCAAACTCTTCTGTTAGGAATGAGATCACTCAGGATAAGGTGACAGTGTTCTGGGGATCAGCTTTATGGAAAGGATTACACTTGTGTTATTTAAGGATTTCTGCTTTCCTTTTAGACAAATATGTAAAGAATTCCAAGACCTTCTAAGTCAAGACAGATCACCCCTCGGATCCTCTCGACCGACTCCAATATTAGACCTCGACATCCAGAGACATTTAACACATTTCAGGTATGATTTTGAATGAGGAACAATTAACTAACATCCATAATTTTGATAAAGACTACATATGATGTTATAATGGTATTTGTTCCCTTACCTAGAAGACTGTAATGTCTATAAACCCTCTGTTATCTGTGTCTATTAAAAGTGTGTGTTTGCCCAGCAATGTAGTTCAGGCTGGTTACATTCACCCTGCTTCTAGGACCACAGTCTGAGTTTGAGTAAGTCATTTTCCACATCTGCTGTCCAAATCTCCCCATCTGGCCCAAAAGCTGTCTTGCTCTAGATGTGAGCCAAATCACAAGCCAGCCAATGAAGTGGATGGTCCAGAAATGAAGAAACTCAAGTTCAGAGCCAAAATGACAAAATAGATGAATCAAAATAGCAATAAGAGGAGGAACAGGCTGCGTCCTTACTAATTAACTAAATAGTTCCAGGGGCTCCTCTATGCTACTGAGACCATTTGACATCATCTTACCATGGCCATACTATTAAGTCTTTGGCCTCCAAAGCAGACTGGCCTCAAAGTACACTACCTACTGGAACAGTCTTACTGCACTAATTCCTGAACAACACACTGGAAAGGTCTGGGAGAATGCAAGCTGGCTCAGACTAAAAAGCCAGAGACTGCTAATATATTTAGACTCAGTTCCTGTGCCCATGCCCTAACAATATTTAATTTACTGGTGCAGACAGCCAAAGAAGCTGTTATGAAGACAAGGACCCATACTATATGCACGCCAAGTCCAAACTTCATCAGAATTTTATCCAAGTTATGGATAAAAGTGCATAGATGGTTTGGGATCAGAAAGATTTATTAGCCCAGGAGTTGCTGTGCAATTTCACGTTTTTGCTTTAGGCTATGTGCTAGATACAGTCAAGAGTGAGATGGGAACTTCCAGAGGGCCACTTTGAAATAGTGGGGTCATCTAAGATATTTATCAAAGATAGGTGTGATGAAACATCCTAGATGTGCTCCCATCTTTGCTCAGACCACAGAGGGGAATACACGACTAACTGAGGCTACAGATTTTTTTTTTTTTTTAGCCATTAACTGATACCTGAAAAAATCAACATGTAAAGAACTGTTCCAGAGAGCTGTTTACAGACCATAGCACCAAGCAGGTTCGTTAGGCCTATAAAGCCTTAGAACGATGTTGCATATTCTTGAGCACAGCCAGCTGAGCCACTCTTCATCCACTGGCTGGACAGAAAACTTTTGTGCCCAAACATCCCAACATCTTTTAGTTGTTAAGATTCTGATAGAGCATGAGGCACCCAGCAGCCAGGTGGTGTGAAACCTAATGTTTAGTCCCTCAGACTTTGAATAGAATCCAAAATACCCACCATCCCACTTCTTCCATCTACCTGTTAGGGGGTGGGGAGAGGCAAGGATAATGCCTGGTCCACAAATGCACACATTCCTGTTTATTCTTACACACACCCGTGTGCATCCTATGGGTACACGAACACACCTAGACAACCCCGCTTCTCTTCTCAGGCAGTGATGTGCACAGACATACACATACATTTACGTCTCTGTGTACTTCCCCTTATACACACACACTCCAACATACCTAACCACACCTGCACACCGAGGGAGATGTACTTATTTATATGGGATACTCACGGAGGGATTTTAATGGGCTACCTAAGCTTATGGAAAAATAGGTAATTCCCCATTACATGCACACAAAGTAAACATGATATAATGTAGCTAATCTCCAAGGATTCCTGTGTTTAAAGAAGAAATAGAAGTCAGGATAAAATGCTGAAGACTTCAGCTACAAAAGCTGTCAACTGGTACAGCTTCCACACTTCTTTCTCTGCCGCACTTCAGTAGGTTGGAGTACAAAGCTTCTGTAGGCAGCTCCTGGATCATTCAGTACTTTCTTTCGTGCCTGCTGTGGGCAATAAGTGTCGGACTGAAGATGGGCACCTAGAAGAGCACAGGTCTTGATCCTACACAGATGCTTCCCTGGGCTTAAATCAGACAGGTTCTGATTGTGCTTGGGGAATGATGAGTACTGCCAGACCCAGAGGCTGAGCTGAGACCATATTCCTTTTCCATCTACTGTAGAGAAGTTGAGGTCAGATCCAGCTTCTGACCCAGACTTCTAACTCTACTCATCTACATGTAGGTGCCTTGGCTCCAGGCAGGTGTATATCTTCTGCTATAGTCTCTAGGGATCTCATCTGTATAGCCTGTGAAATCTGCATTACAATTAAGCAGGCCTAACATAGACATCTACATCAGTGTGACTTGAATTTCTCCCTAAACTCCTTTGACTGAACAGTCTGGTCTAGATCTCCAGCTAAATGGGAGCTTAGCCAACCAGTACAAACTAGACACTTATATTGTAAATAGCTAAATGTAATGTAGGCCAAAAAAATCACTATTCCCATCCCCCAAATCTGGCAGCCTCCACAGCTAGGTCATCTGAACCCCTCCTACCGCTATTTGTCTTCCTGAGATTAAATTTCACAGAAGGCACTTAAGTCTGTCTCAGATGCCAGAGAAGGTGCGAGAATGCAATTAGCCATGTTTTCCAGGAGCATTAACTATTTTCTGAGTCAAGTTTTCAACACAGACTCTGACCGATCACTTGGTTCCTTTGTCTTTCTCTGAGGGATGAACCTCAGACTGAACCAACCTTGGTCACAGGAGATTTGCACCTGATCAGTTGGGGATGAGAGAAGAGGAAGAAATTCTTGGTACCCCAACACACAGAGAAAGTCCTTGTAACCCAGCAACAACATGCTCACTGCTGTCTGAGGCATAGCACAGCCTCCCACTGGTCACAAGCATAAATAGCTGCTTGTCATTTATACATCAGTCAGGAATCATTTCATAAAAAGATGTTGAAAGCATCTGCCTAACAAAGCACATGTCTAACACTAAGAATTCAAATATTCAAAGTACCTTGGCCTCCACATCCCTGACCATAGGCCCCCACTTAAGCTCAGATTTCCAAAAGAGCAGGTTGTCCTTATTTTTTACAGTGACAATTATCATGTATCTATACCTATAGCTAAAGAGGTCTGCAACTGTATGCAGAATTTGAACCTTCATACCATAGTCATTGTCAAATACTCTGATGACATCTATGATAGTCAGAGTCTAAAACTGGACTGTCTTAATAAGTGGCTGGTCCTGATTATACATATGAAGTTAATGTTATTTATGACCAAAATGCCCAAGAGCTGTTGGCGATCTACAAATAGGTCTTGCAGAGGAGACATAAATCTGAAGTAGTGACTCCATGCAGTCATCACAAATTTTATAACATGCTTTTTCAATAGTGAAATTTTCATTTTTATTTCTATCTGTATTCCAGAACTGTGGTCTTCCTCACAATAAATTCTCTGTCTTTGTGCTGTATAAATGTCTAGATTGGGATGGAGCCAAAATATTATGTTTGGCAAGGACAAGCCATAGCCTTTCACTGGAATCTCTGACAAGGTTTTGTGAATGGTTTTAGCATAAATATAGCATGGTTTTCAAGTGTTATCCAATATGAGCTGATTTTTGATCATGGTAAATTTCATACAGTTTCATACAGATTTAATATAACAAGAAGAGGTTCAGAAATTCTGCCTTGTAAACCATAATAAAGGCAGCAAAGAAACCAGAAGATGAAAAGTTGGTATTTTATACATATATGTATATGCTTATGCCATATGATGTCAGAAAGTCAAAGAGATTTTTTTATGACCAGAAAAATTCAGAGGAATCACACAGTTGTCTGTTATTAGAATAAATTCTAAGATAATGAAAGACTTTTTGAAGAGCTATAATATCTGATACCTACAGCAGAATCCAGCCTCTACTACCTTGGGGTAAAAGGGAGTTTTCTTTAGGAATAAATTACCCTACAGCTGGTAAGTGTAATGTGCTCCACTTGCTCATGATGTTACTTGCTCAACGTTAATAATTAAGACCAGGGTTCACAGACCGACACAGGTCAGATCAAAGCAGTGTTTCCCATTTCCTCTGTTTTAAATGTTCAAGCCCATATTTCTCTCTGAACCTTTTCCACTGAGTCCCGATTCATCAAGATCTGTAAACATGTGTCCAACCCAAGGTACAGGATAGTCCCCATGAAGGGATCAGAATCGCTGGGTTCACTCAGACTCCAAACTCAAAGCTCATATAAAGCATAAAACAGGGGAAATCTTCAAAGGAGTTGCAGTGAGCCTGAAAACTGCTGAGTTTTGCACAACTTTACCAGCTACGCAAAAACCAGAGGCTCTTCTACACCTCTGGTACAATCACGTTTATGCAGCTGCTCCCTGAGATGTCCATCTGACCTGAATACAGAAAACTCAATGCTGTATGAAGAATGTTTTCCCAGTATTGTTTGACCATGAACAGACAATTCTGTAGACCCTTACATTCATAGCAGCAACTATTGTGCACTACCTGAGCCAGGGTAATATTATGTATGCTTTATTCAAGGTTTCTCCCTTTTCAATACATTTTGGAGTATCTTACTGCAGAGAAGCTATATTGATATTAGTAAATAAAAGTAGTGCCAGGGCACAGGCATGTGTTGACTGCCTGTGCTGCTTTTTTGCAGAATTCCTGGGGTTTTTTAGCCTGGTCTAACTAGCACTGTCCCAAACTATTCCTGGGCAGAGTGGTGCATATATACCACTAATATCTATGTAGCTTGAGAATTCAGGGAAGAACCAGTCCTTATTACAGCCCAGTTAGGTACCTTACCTGTGCTATAAATAATGTACTGAGATTTAGAAAAGTCCAACCTTGTCAGAGCTGGATCACAAGCAACTGATCTCTTTGGTGAAGTGTTGGAGCAGCTCAGATTTCTAAGCATATACATGCGCGTGGGTTCAAGAAGAGATGGTGTGTTGTTAGGCCTACCCAAGCTGTCTTTCAGCTCTTCTTTGATTCCGTCATGATAAATGCAGAGGAGCAAGTGGAATAATCCTGCGGGTTGTATCTTGCCTGAAAGCCACCACTTGAGCTACTCTGTCCCCAGTTTCTGAAGACAGAATCAGCATTAAGCTACAGGGCAAACAAGAAAACCTTGGAAAAATCCATTTTCATTACTAAGTGATGAGACTTTTTGTCCAGATACATGACTGTCTCTTTGTTGTCCTCTAAAGGTTGATCTGTGTTAATGCATTTATGAGTCTACTACAGTAGAGAGCAAAGTCAGCACATCAGTACTAGAAAAGAACCCCAAAGTGCCTATAGCTTTAATGAGAGAAACCTACTTCTCTCACCCATTGTTTTCAAAATGGAGTAAGCATCAGGAAAGGAAGAGTGAGAGAGCAGGGAAGGAAGGAAGGAAGGAAGGGGAAAAAATATTTAGATAAACCTTAGTTTCTTTTAAAATGCCTTCTATTACTTATAATTCAGATGTTCTCCCAAAAACCCTCCAGAATCATGCGAGACTTTTTTGTACATGTGCATATGTCTCTGTATGCAAGAGGGAAAAGCTGGGGTTTTCATTTCTCCAGAAACTTAAACCATTTTCAAATCCCACTGATGTCAGTAAAGCTGAGATTTCATCTTTCTTTATTTTTTTCAGGACAGAAAGGTTATACAAATCTCCCTTTGGCATTGTAAGTTGATCGGTTTGGGATTCAGAGCAGGTAAAAGAGCCTAGTTTCATGCTCAGTGAAACTGAGAGACAGCTCTCAATTATCCAAGGTGTTGGGAGGAAAAATGGGGGTTGCAATAGTTAGAGAAAGCAAAAAGATGGATGTAAACAAAACAAATATATAAGGCTTTGAAAATAGTTCACTTTAGAAAAGCTTGAAAATGGTTAACCAGGGAAATCCTGACCTACAGCAGATGAAGACAAGCCTGCCTGGAGTCACAAGAGCTCTGAGACACACACTCAGAGACTATATGGTGCAGGTAGTTGTGATGGGAGATGGTTAAGCCTTGGATAACCCCCAACACCCATAATCCTGCCACTAACTCAGCAGAGCTGAATGGTGACATTGCAGGCCAACAAGTTCTTCTGCTGGATCTAGAACAATGTTAACCAGCAAAATCATCGAGCCCCATCCTTTTCCTGTTAATGGTGTGCAGGTAGATCTGAGGCATTTCAGTATGGGAGATGGTTGCAATTAATTTGCATATCACTCATCTCTCTAGTATTTTTGACCTTCCTAGACATTCAGTGCATCCAATCCTTTCCAGAGCAGAGAACCAGACCAGATGAACAAAACATTTTCAGTTGTATAGATCCCTGCTGTGAAGAAGGGAAATGTTTCTGTCACATTTCAGAGAAGGAATGCAGGGATAGGTGACTAAAGGCATCCCCTAGCTTCAGTTTAAGAACCTTAGGGTGATTCACCTGCCTGGTGAATCTAGGAACCTAGGGTCATTTTAGGTATAAAAGGACATTCTGTCTCACATTCAGCTGCCACTCCCTCAGTTCAAGGGTCTTTTGTGAGTCCTGCATCACATCTACCAACCTTATAACTACTCTAAATGTCCCATGGCATCTCTGGTGGCATGGGTGAACCTGCACATTCACTTTCTATCCCTCCTCTTGAAGGGAATTTTTTTCAGAGGAAAATTTAAGGCTGGACTGAGAATGAGAGTCCATGAGTATCGTTATCTAATGTAGAGTCTTCTGCATTAAACCAAAGCTGGAGTTCTGGATCTAGGATCCTACTTTATTCATTTCACACTTAAGTCTGTTGATGAAGTATCAAACCAGCCTTCAGTCTAAGGATCAGAATTTAGGATATCCCTCCAGCTGGACCAAATGTCCAAAACACTAACTTAGTATTTTTCTTGATTTTAGACCCTACCTCTCTTCTGTTCAGTGGAGGGAGCATGTATCTATTTCTCTCTTCCATTTTGCTGTCAAATCTGAGCTTTCCACAGATTCAGCCAGGACCCTGAAAGTCACACTGACATGTGTCTTCTTGTCTTTGCCTTTATAACCTGCCCTTGCATCAGAACAGCTTTGATTTTTTTTAATTTTTGGCAGAAGTCTTTTTTAGCTCCCCCAAATCTCATGAAAACTAGTTACCAGAAAACCCACAAAAAATTACCCACTTTCTGTGCTGGGAAGCCAAAAAACATGACACAAAAAACTTACAAAGAGAAGACTTGCTGAGATTATACTCAAGAGATCTGTGTCTGTTTCCTGGCTTACACATACAGACTCCCTGACCTCATTAGTCAGCCTCTTAGTCGCACTTTCTTCACTTGTAAAATTGGGTATAGACATATCTTCTACGTCTCCTTTTGGGACACTTGTATCTGTAAGAATCTGTAGTGTTTGGAAAGTTCAGATGTCCTATTAATGTCATCCATCATATAGGGAAAGCCGAATACCCACCGATTACAGAAGTTGGATTTGATCCTTTAACTTCAAGGTTACATTTCATCAAGATGCAAAATCACATCCAGATCATCTATTTTATATATAAAAGATAAAGACAGCAAAACAGCAAAGGGAAAACCACTTTCTTGCAAGTGACACTTCTTTCAGTGCAGAAACTTTATAAAAAGAGACAAAAAATAATAGGCTCAGAATACTAAAGCTAGATAATGAAAGCAATCAGCATCCTCACAGATTATTCTGTGTTTTGCCTAGCCATCCAGCTGATATGAAACACCCTTCCTGTGAAACTGTTTGAGACAAGAGTTTTGTCGTTTAGTTAGTCTCTGAGCCTGGAGCTGTCAGCCTCCTGCAAGTGCCTGGCATCACACTGACAAGGTGACACAAAAAGCGACAGGCAAGAAACCAGAGGCTCAGATTTTAGGAGCGGCGAGGAAGTGACATCCTTCTTTCTGAAGGGTAAAAGGGAGCAATGAAATGGGTTTTGAAGCTCAACATGTTTTTTAAATTGTAACAAAGAGCTGAGCCCAAAGCCTTACTGGTGGGTTGTTTTTACAGATGTGCTTACCCCGTTATATAGTGTTCTCTCTTTTTTATGCTTCTTTGCTTACCAGGAGGTAGAGCAGCAGCTGTCATAATTCCAGTCATCTTGATTAGCAGCAGCAGCCTTCTGTTTGGATGCACGGACTGGAAGGCGCCTGGCGTGCAATGAAGTTTGTGGTGAAACACCTCTAGTGCCCTCTAGAGTTCCCTCATTTCCATGATCTCCTTCAATCTGACTTTAGATTCAGGTAGCTGAGGGGGACAACACTGGTGCCTAGTGCTGAGGTACTAGAAATCAACAAATTTTCCTTTCTTTTTTTCTTTTTTTTTTTCCTTTCTTTTCCTTGGCTCTTTATTTACCAAAGGTATTAGAGTTCCTTCCAGGAAAAAGGAAAAAAAAAAAAAAATCCCAGGATTTTTCCCTCACTCCCTTTCCCAGGGATTCTCTCTTTGATCTTTCTGTAGCAAGGGTTCAATCACCTTCTCCTGCTCTGCTGATGACCAAAACCCTTTTGGAAGGGTGTGAATTTCTAATGTTGCCAATAATTTTTATCACGAGTGATATGATACCATATTCCCTTAAAGTCACCGTGTATGGAGTCAAGAGAACAGATGAGAATTTGTTTTCTTTTCTTTATCTTCTTTATTAACAAATAAGTTCCATGATTACCAAGGAAAAAGCAAATATGCATTCATCAAAGATGGAAAAAAGCTTGGTGGGCTTGATTTGTTTTTCAGTCCAGCACTTAAGATTTCTTAAAACATTTAAGGCACTCTCATGTCTCCCTAAAAAATGAAAGCCATCCCCTTATTTCCAAATTACTAGGTTACAGAGTTGCATTTTCCCTTGTCATCAGCATGTTTATAATGCTTACTTCTTGGTCTTTCCCATTTGAGAAGGGCAATGGGGCTTCTCAGCTACATTAGCTGCCTCACTGGAAAAAATCTATGTGTGGTAGCAAGTTGGATGAATCTCATTCATTTATCTGCCTTCCCACAGAGCAGAGATGTAACCATTAATTAAGTGAAAGGAGAAACTGGAGGAGCTGATGGCTGCGTGAGGGCCATGCTCACTCTTTTTCAAAAGTATCCAGTCATCTTGGATCTGTGGTCTCGCTGGTGTATTTGGCTCCGCAGGTAGTAATGGGCGGTGAGGCCACTTTTCATCCACAGTTAGCCAGAAGCTTCTACATCTTTTTCTCATTCAAAACCAGCAAGTCACAGCATTATCCAGTGTTTTATTTGGAGGATGTAATGTGCTGTGTTGGAAACATTTCTTGGCAAACACCCAAGGGCTCCTGTGAGCACCATGTGCACCACAGTGCAGTGGCTTAATCTTTGGTCTATAGCTTAGAAACACTCCATAGGCACGGTCCTGGATGTTTCAGATATGTTCCCTGGGCAATTCTCCTAGTGTGGAAAATCAGTCCCAAGGTCTAAAATATACAGAGCTGAAATAGAATATTTTGGAAATATGGGGCGTCAGCTCTAGCACTCTCTTTTTGCTTTCTTAATGGCAAAAGGAGGTCCATCAGCTTAGGATAACATGTCCTTAATACACTTGCTCAGTTATGAACAGAAAGCAAGCATGATGACCTAGTTTGCAAGGCAACTTTTGTATGTGCTGTTTGCCACTCTGATCCTATAAACTGCTTATCCCTGTAATATGGTCATCTTCCAATGCATACCTTGACTATCAGTCTAACTTATGTCACAGTTAGGACTACTGACCTTCTGAAGTAAAATTATCACAATTTAATTCTCTGGGCAAATTTCACAGGACAGACCTTGAAATCAACAGAAGTACCTCAAAGTCAATATAGGTACCTCTAACTTAGGTTACTTGTATCAGTGAAGAGATTAAAATCTTTTTCCATTTCCTTTACAGCCATCAAAAGTCTTATCAGATCTTAATATTTGTTGTCTACCGTGTGATGTTAAATTTGCATAATCATGAAATGGTTTTCACATTCAGAGTTCTGAGAAAGTCTGACCAATAAGTTCAAGCTTACTTTTTCTTCATTATTATTTTAAAGTATTTATTTATTTTAAAAGAGGGTGTAAACATTCAGTGCAGATGGCCTCTTCCCCCCCAGCGAGAGGGAATCTGTTTCTTTTTCTGCATGTCGGAGTTTCACCAGCCTGGGGTATGGAGGAGTCCTTGAGGTAGTTGCCAAACGAAAGTCCAAGCCTTCAGGCACACTTGGATCTTTTCACTTTTAAGTAAGGCCATCATTAAAACATGAGCAGACATAATTGCATCATAGCGCTGGGCAGAACTGCAGGCAGGTCTGGATGTCCTTAAGCATAAGGATTTAAAATATGTTGGCCTGATATTCATTGCCTTCTTTCTGCAGCTATCCATGCACAGTACCAAAATCAGAAACTTTAGCCTTGTCTTTTACAACAATAAAGTTAGTTTGTAGGAGTTGCAATGAGATGCACTACAAAGCTGAGAATACCCAGAAGACTCCATTATGAAACCACAATGTTTAATTTTAGGCTTTTAAACCCGAATGAAAGTATTATAATGAAAGCCACTAGTTTCATAGGTGTGGAGCATACCAAAAATGAACCAATTTCAGTGGGACCTCAGTTAGCTTGAAAAATCAGGCAACTAAATTTGACTTTCAGGAAACACATTTGAATGCTTTGCCATTAATCTTCTGTCTGTCATGTCTGATTTAAATGTAAAATCAGATTTTCTCCCCAACTTGAAACTTGCTTTCATGAGCAGAAGGAAATTATCCAACTTTCTTAGATTTTTCAAAGACTTTAACTTGCAGAGAAATAAAGTCCACCAAAATTAGAGCAAGGGGAATTACTGATAAAAATGTAAGATAAAGTACAAGATCTTACCTCTCAGCCTTTTTATGCTCATTACATAAAGTGAGGCTCAAAAAACACACCCGTACAGGAGCATGGCAAGGAGGGCTGGTCAGAATTTTTCGATAAAGTGATTTCTCTTAATAAGCTTTATGGGAAAATTAATAGGTTCTGCATATCCCCATCTATGGAGAAGTATATATTCATCAGGAACTGAAAGTAGAGTTGCCATGAAACTCTGCAGTTCTATTTCACCAAAAAAGGGTTGGCTTTTTTACAAGAAATACAATGCTATCTTGAAAAAAACTACTGTATTTGATGATTAGTGGTACATAAGAGGCTAAACTGTAAAGGAGATAGACTCCTAACTCACCCCACAAAATCCTTTTCCTATGAACAACAGTTTTCAGACCAGAAGTTTAAGATTCTGCTCAGGACAAAATACCCATATCTAGGTGTTTCAATATTAGCTGGACGTCTAAGCCTCCTGTGTAGTCAATGAAGACCTAGGACAAGATATGGTTGAGTAAACAGTAGCATGCAGCATCTTTTTAGAATGCTATTAGGCATGCCATCATCCACTGTTGCTTTAAAAGGGTACTGTTCTCCTGTAAGCCTTCTGCATTACCTGTTCACCCGACACAGATGTCTTGTTACCATAGGGCATCTCAAATAGCACCGAACACACATTTTTACTCAGCTTGATGGAGCCCTCAGTGTAGCCAGAAGAATGGTGCAGGTCACCATAAAGGAGACACATCCATTTCATGTGCTAAATCATTCTCCAGACTTCTCTGACTGTATGGAATAAAGCCTCAGGGCTCAATTCAGTTGCCTAAACATTGGCATCTAGTGCCATGTGAGGTACAAGAGAGTAACGTGCCTGGCGTCAAAACACCTAGAAGCAAGGTGGACCTAAGTCCTGGGTGATATCTAGCAAATCTGTGCAGATGTTTCAGATGTCATAGGACATCTCAAATCACTGTAGACTCTTATACGTAGGAAACTACATTAAGTACCCTTTGATGGTAGTGGAGTTTAGGCACTGTTGATGTATACATCTACAAGTCGACACCTACGCTTATGTCCCTTAATATCAGATTTTGTCCCATTCTGGTATTTTCTACAGTCTTGTTCAACATTTGAGAACATTAAAGTTTTTAACCTTGTTCTTAGCCCTACAGATCATTTCTGAGACAATCTTTGTAAGTTTTCACTGTTGTATTCCCACTTTACTCTTCAGGGTTTATTGAGCTATCAGATGAACACAGTACTATTCCTTTTGCTCAGGAGTAAAAAGGTTCAAGGAGAGCAGGCTGGAACATTTTTTTTCTATCCAATCCTTTGTTAAACTTACTATATGCATCTACCTGACATGAATGATTACAGATATTGCCAACTTTTAAAATAGACAAACTAGTTTCTTTTGCATGCAAGATCATAAATATTTTTAGTATGTCTTGGTATAGTCAGCTCCCCAAATCAAGACCCAGAAGATCACACAAGCAGTGTAAAATCATGAGATATTATAACTAGTAATGATATATTTGAATTTCCTTTTTCTTGCTTTCTGTTATTGTAAGCTCCGTCACATTTTCATTTCTCTGGCCTTATGAAGACTAGAAATGATGATAAAATGCACACAAAATCTTGAAATCACCTGACTCCTAAAAGGACTTGCAAGGGTTAAAAATACTCTTATCTATATGCTACTGCTGACCTTGTTTTTACTAATATTAAAAACATGACTTAGGATGACCATGATGATGATTATTTTTATTTTCCTGGTATGCCAGGCATTTCTAAAAAAAAAAAAATTAAAGCGAGGTATGTTTACCTCTTTTTAATGCTAAATTAAAAAGATCCAGATATTACTACAAGTCCAAACTTCAAGAGTCCAAACTCCAAGAGTCTAGTGGTATTATTAATTGATGTCTGCAAAATAGTCCTTGTAAATATTTAATTACCATTTTCCTCTCATTACTAACTGGGGATAAACATAAATTCCTGCTTTGAAAAGTGCCTGGAGACTGATGGATAAACATTCTAAAAGTGAGTTATTTGTTAATAGCCTTTGGGAGACCTTTTACAAAAGACTGGGCCACTCCCAATCTGAAAAGGAGAGATATTTCTAAACGGAGCTCTCATGTTGGTTAGGACTCCCATATGTTTGGTGTCTTTCCTAGGATACAGTCTTTCCTAGCAAACACGGTTCCAATGTCCAGCAGACAGAAAGATCCCCTAAGAGATATCTTGGAGCCTTTCTCATTGTTTAAACACTTCTGGATCTGCAGGTGGAAGCGAGGCTGGGTGCCCAAAACATCTCAAATGACTGTAGATACATGTGTAGATACATATGAAATGGTCCTCTAAACTGAGATGAGATTAACCCATTGTAGTTCTGGCTGGCAACTGCATTAATGCATCATTTCAGTAGCTGTTGAGGAATACCACTGAAATTCAGCAACTTTTTAGTGCAGAAAAACAACAGGAAAAATTCAGTGTTATCTTGAAAAAAACAGCTCATTTGGATGAAAGGTGCAACAGGGTAAATCTATACTAGTAAACTCAACACCACCAGGGCAATGTTATTGAAACTTGACTGTTTTTACTATTACTTGGTTAGGATGTTCTGTGAATTTAGCCCGGCTGAACTAGCCCTATGTGAAACATTTCCAGAGCATTGTTTGGGCATTAGCATTGGCCAGGGACTATTCCCAACATCCACCCGGTTGGATGGTCAGAGGGCTTAGCAGCATGGATATGGCCAAACCATGCCAACCGTGCGGAGGGTCAGAGATTGGACCCTTGGCATTGCTCGATTTCCTAGTATGGATGTGGTCATACATCCACGTAGAATAGCCAGGTCTTGTTCAAAAGTCTGATCTGGAAGAGTGAATAAACCACACAGAAGTGGTTTTATTGACCTGGGAAGGGGCAAGCCAAGCCTTCTGGGACTGGAAAAGTAGCAATGCTGGAGAGCCTAGGGCATGGATCCTCTCTTGGCCTCTCTGAAGTCAACAACACTGTGTCAATCTGCATCAGCCGAGGATCTGTCCCACGATGGTTCAGAATGGAGACTCCTACCAAAACCAACCTTTGAAGCTGTCTGTAGTCTGCTCTTCAGCTCTACTCTTTTCTTTTCTGTTTCTCCCATAGGTAATAAATAGTTTAGGGAGCAAGTCTTGAATTTCACCATAGCAAAATGAGTGTACTGTAAACTCTTCGATGTATGTGAGTGCATTTATATTTATGTGCATGTGTGTATTTCTTTTTCTGTCTCCTTCCCATTTGTAGTTTGATCACTCATGGTTTTGGAACTCCTGCAATATGTGCTGCCCTAAGCACTTTCCAAACTGTTCTCAGTGAAATGCTGAACTACTTGGAAAAGCACACATCGCACAAAAACGGAGGAGCGGCGGAATCCGGCCAAGGACACGCCAACTCGGAGAAAGCCCCCCTGCGGAAAACTTCAGAGGCTGCTGTGAAAGAGGGCAAAACAGAAAAGACAGACTAGCTACATCAAACAGAATCTATTTCAAGAGAGTCTTGCTGCTGATATTTTTTTTAAATATATATATCATTGAGGGCGATTTATCTCCAGTGGACCAAATCCAAAAAAAGGGGGAAAAAAGAAAAAAAAAGAAAAAAATCCAAAAAAAGAAAATAAAAAAGAGAAAGATTAAAACAGAGAGAAAGAGAGAGCGAGAGAGGAAAGTATTCAACCTTAAGAACAGCAGTGTACAGTAATTGTGTGATGAAATTGTCACTTTTTTAAAATTTAAGTTGCTCTAAACTACTTTTTCGTGCACGTAGTATTTGATTGTTCTGAATGATACACTAACACTGTTTTTTATAAGCACTTCTGGACTTGGCTGAGGTGGCACATGAAATTTGAAGCACTTTCTTCTCCGGCAGCAGAGTTAGGGCCAGTGCATCGGTTGTGGGACACGCAGTTCCCACATCCTGACTTTGCTTGCATGCTGGATAGATTGAAAGAAGGGCTTCCTCTGATCCATCGGAAATGCGTGATCTACTCACCATTGGGAAAACAATATGGAAACCTGGCAAAAGAGGAATTCTTGGGTCGTGGGACAAATGAACCGTTTGGTGTTTGGGGGCTGCTCATCCCCATGTGGGAACGTATAATAAAGCTGCACTGGAATGAGGCCAGAACCTGTTGGGAATCTGTCCCGACCATTCAAGCAGCAGCCATGGTGTCTCTTGTGAAAAGAGCATGGCAGACTAAAATGAAAAAAAAACCTTGATAGTTTCAATAAGAGCCCTGATCCCTCTGTGAACTTCAGATTAAATGACAGCACGGGCTTCTGTCCTCTACCTTCTCAGCCCCTGGTCCCACAACACTGCAGTCTGCCATACCTGGGTCTCTGTTCAACAGGATCAATGCAGGCAATTGGAGTCACCTTTTGTGTTGCCTTGATTTTATGATGCTTTTTTTTCTTCAACAGCTTGTTTCTGCAGCTTTATTGTCTTTAGCAATCCAGCTGAGGTGCAGAGGTCTAACAGAATCCACTCAGTTACCGAAAATAAAATAAAATAAAATAGAACCAAACTGACAAGTAAGACAGATTGGCTTGGTCCACAACAGCTAAGTGGTAATAACCTTGCTAATGTACTTTTGAAATATTACTTTACCACCTACCACACATCCTCTCACAGAAAACATTGGAGGCATAGTTTGAGCTCAAGCCTCTTTGAGTCAAGAGGTTTTTTCCAGCCACATTCTAACTTCTTCTTCAACAAGACTTTTATTCCATTCCTGTTCTTGTTTCTCTGACATCACTTTATTGAGAAAGTTAGGAAGGATTGGTATTACAGGGTGGGGTTATGCTGGCCATCTAAACTCCTTTTAAGATCATCAAAACCAGAATTTTTCTTCCAAGGGACAATTAATCTCTTTCTATGGTAGGAAATAATATAGTTGTCCATGTGTAAATGTTTAGAGCCATTTGAGACCTTTTAGGATATCTAGGACAGCCACAGAGTTTTGACAGATATGACATGAAACCTATAGCAGAACTGGACTCACCTGGAGGAGGAGCTGGAGGATCCCAGAAGACAGCACTAGATAACTATGGGTGGTCACTTGACTTGCACACCGAGTTCCTAGGACAGGTAGAAGGGATCATCTGGAAGTGCCTGTCATTCTCCACAGATAATACTTGGAATGTAACAGTGGCATTTTGCATTGTACATGGCTACAACTGGATTAACCACCCTCCTCTCCCTATAATCAGTGGCGAGGAAAAGGCACTTGTAGTATGCAGTTTATCTCACCTCAAAGTAACGATGAATCATGCCCTGAAAGTGTGTACTTTTCTCAACTAGGTGTAAAGGAAGCCAAGAATAGAAGCGCTCATACACATGTGTCTACATCACAGCTTTCTAGAACTAGTTAGCATGCATTATATCTTGGATGACCAGCTTTAGACTAAACCTGGGGACTATGACAAATATCTGCTGGCATTTACAGCCATGATGTAGGGAGTCAAACTGAACTAACAAGATCAGCCTTGCCTTCTAAATGTATGGAAGGAAATAGAGCTCTTATGGTGTGATGCTCTTCCTCTTGAGGTCAGTAAGGACACTGTCATCATCGTGAGAAAACATGCTAGGAAATAATGAGTCCCTATTTCCTTGCATAAGGAAATCTAAAAAAGAAAAAATAAAATCCTATGATTTTGCCCAGATTTGTCCTTGCTCACAGTAGGTATATAACTTAGATACCTACTTTAGTGCTATTTAGGCACCCTTTATGCATTGAGGGAAATAGATGGATCTCCATGGACTCCACCTCCTTAACACACTGAGATCAGCTAAGTGCCTAACAGAACTTAAACTTTACTGAATGAATTTTTCACTCCAGCGCCTCTGGAGAAGTGTTAAAAACAAATGAATGATCCTCTGAGATGTCTTCAACAGAAACATTGTGGAACTGTTCTAGAACATGAAATACTTGAGTGTGAAAGTAGGTAACTATGATTAAAAGTGAAAAGGAAGCTCATTCTGCTTTTTCTATTGCCCAAACTGAGGAAGATAAAAGGAGGGAGGGAGGGGGGAATTAAAAGTTTGACTATGTCAGACATGCAGATTTGCCACATGAAAAGGTACTGTAAAGCAATTTAATTGTGGTCCTCTCCTTCAAGATGTGGATAAATTTAAATCAGGTTTTGGTGGAGGGAATAAAGAGAAGAAAAAAGTTTTTTAAATCCTTCTCAATTTTCTTCAATGAAATATCAGCCTTCTGTAGAAGGGGGAATGACTGGCTGGGTAGATTTTTCTGTGAAACTGTTGAGAAAGCAGCATTTTGTTACAATCAAATTCAAATGTTTGATACTGGAAATAATATGTATACAGCATTTTTTGAAATATTTACCTATTCAGGATATGGTCCAAGGTCCCAACAATAATTTATTTAAAGACTTGCATCTTTTGTTGTTACATAATCACCACGAGCCTCTGCTCTGCAGGCAACAAATTATTTTTGACCTGATTTTTGACCTTTGATCTATTAATATTAATAAACCTGAGCACTCTTGAAGCCCCAGAACTTCCAGCTTTTGACTGAATAACCACTACATATTTTTGGTAAGGTTCAATACAGATCTAATTCAACCTGATGAAACTGCTATATAATCTTACCATTAAGAGGCTACCTGCATTTACATCTCAAACTTTCTGGTTTTTCCTGTAGTATATTAGCACATTTTAAAAGCAAAATTCTTTTTAAAAAGTAGCTGCAAGTTTGCTGATGTTCACAGGCTCTCTGTTTTTTATTTTTCATTGTACTCAATAATTTTATTGAGAGAAAAAAATAATTATTACTGATTTTTCTGCTGAACTAGCTATCAGAGGAGTTTGGTGTCAAAATGCCTTTGGTTTTTGAAATTGGAACTTTCAGTGTGGTTTTAAGCAATGAATTCACTGATGTTCCTGTTAAAATCTCAGCCTAAGATCTCATCCACTGGTACCTGCACAATGTTTCCATGATGTCTTTTTTTTATTATTTTCTTAGTCCTTGTCTCTATGGAAATGTTGCCATCTCAAAACACATTCATTAATTAGATCAGCTGGAAGGAAGGGCATGGTTCAAAGTTAGTGAGTGTTCACTGGTAACAAATTCAAGTATATTTGTACCTTTTTGACTTTGAATTTAATTTGATCTGAAAAAAAGTTCTTCCTTTGAGAGATCATGGAATTGTTTATTGCATTCAGGTCAAAAACATCAAAGGAGTACAGAAAATTGTCCAAACTTCCATGGCCAGGGCAATGAATCATTATGATTTTTGAAACCCTGAAAACAGATTCACAGCTCAAGTGCTGTCTGAGTATTTGGATCCTGTTGTACTTCAGCCCATTGCTGAGCTTTGTCTGCATTACAACTTTCCCACCACCAATCTCAAAACATTTTAAGTCCCTGATCTTACTTCTTATACTAAGCCCTGAAACATTTGATTCGCAAAGACCAGCTGTTGATACTTTGATTTATTAGCAAATTACTCATGAAGTAAACAGACTAACCACATGCCTTTCTTTCTAGAGCAAGGTGTTACTCACTGTGATACAAACAGCTCATGTGTTGACTAAGCTTAGAAGGTAAGTCTCTGGCAGAACTAGGAGTGACAATCTCTCCTCCAACCTCTGCCCTAAGATTTGGATCTCTGTTCACGCAGTCCTCCATTAGTATCAGTCCATGGCAGAGATGTGTAGTAAAGGGAGAGTTTTATGCAGATGATGAGAACTGGAACAGCATTTGTATGGCCTGTAAAGGGGAGTGAACCACAGACAAGCAGTGATGACCCTGCCACCTACAACTGAAGACTGTCAAGAATTTTGTCCTTCATGCTGCCATCTTAAACCCTAACTCCTTCTAGGTGTCATTCTGTTGCCTTGGAGAACTGGCACAAGGGGTGAATTTGGACCTTTAATTTACTTCTTTTTTAAAGATAAACTCCAACATTCATTGGGAAAAGACTTCAGCTCTCCAAATCAACAAGGAATCTGCTCTTTGAAGCTTCTCTTTAACTTTTCCTAGAAACAACAAAATCTGCTATGAAGCAGGCACAATGTATAGTCCTTCCAAATCCTGGACCTCTGTGTAAATATTCCCCCAGCTCATCTCTTCCTTTGAACGTGACTCAGTGGCACAGCTGCGGCTCACAATTTTGCAGCAAGGCTGAAGAAGGGCTGCTTTATTGTCCTAAGAGCCAATTTCTCTAACTGCTTTTTTTTGTTTGTTTGTTTCCTAATACCAACAAGCAGTTTTGGTCTGAGATATCTTAGGTATCCAAAAGGGCTGCTGATGAATTCCAAGGTCATTTGCCTTTCGTTTATCCTTTGGAGAGATAGTTCTGCTGCTCTAATTCTTTACTTTTAAGGACAAGAAAAAACAGCATTAATAGAAGACACAAGCCTGCAACACAAGGAAGAATCAATAAACATAATTATACAGGAACTGTACTTATACAAATATCCTCTGCCTCTGCCTTCATTACAGGTTCAACAAGACTTCAAGTACAGCTGTGTGGGTAATGGGGGAGGAAGATAAAGTAATTTTCCTTTGCCAGGTGAAAGTCATTTGGAGAGGTCTGATCTTTTTTTATCGCTATTCTTTACTTTTCTTTATTTTGTACAATTACTTCTGTTCTGTACAGCAGCTGTTGTGATTGTATTTAAATGTGAGTGCGCACTTGGTCACCAACAAACAATGTCCTACTTATTGGTTTGGGGTTTTAGTTTTGTTTGGTTTTTTTTCCTTCCACTTAATTTAACTTAATTTATAATTCAGTGGTGAAAAACATAATCTTTTATATTTCTATTTCCTATACAAGCTACCTGTTTTACATGAGTCTATGAAGATAATGGCCACATTTGATCAAACATTTCACGGCAATAAAATCTATGTTGATTTAACCCTGATTTGTCTGGTGCTTGAAAATAATTTCCATCTCTGGATAAATAGTCAAACCTGGCTAGGAACCGGACCTATGACATTACAGGACCTAGAACTTCCATCCAATAGATCAGACATACAAAGCAGAGGAACAACAATAATGCTATTCCCATATTACAACAAGGAAATAAGTTTATACAGAGATTAAAGGTGGGATTTATCCCACCTAGTTGTAGCTATATTAAATAGTTATCTCATCTAGAATCTGTTAACCAGATTTAATGTTTGTTGCAACAAGAGAAAGATATAATGCAAGGCAATTTATGCTGTCCTAAAGCAGGAATCCAAACTAGTTGGGATTATTTACATTAAATTAGTTTCTCTCAGTTGACCACAGCAGAAAAGTGGTTGGAATCCTAGTCCCTATCCATTGACAACAGACACAACCTAGAAAACTTGCTAACCCTGGATACTTAACATTTAGATGACCAGACTACATTGAGATGTATGTCCTCAGAAGTGCCTTGCTGATGATTGCATAGAAAGGCTGTGACAATACTGGCAATCAAATCCACATCTCCACAGTCTCAAATTAATTCTTTAATCTTCTCTCTGAAAGCTTACGACAGTTCATTTCCAACTCCTACTTCAGCCAAGGGTGTGGGTTCACTGCCAACACTCCTGCTCTGGAATTTGATCCCAGTGTTGTGGCACAAGATTTGACTCTTCCCAGGCAGAAACAACAAGAGTCAAAAAGAAGGCTTTAGATGCAAATAGCGTCCTCTTTCAGGTATGACTTGAAGAAACTCCAGCTTAGATGTTTAGCCAAACTTTCCAAAACAAATGGATCTGAAAAGTTTTACTGAAAAAAAAAAAAAAAAATCCAAAAATATGTGGTTTTTTAAAGCTATTTCCTAGACATGCTGAGTTTCAAAACTGTTTGGGAACCTGATGACAACCCTTCTTTCTGTGTTGTTTCAGTGCTTGCAGAAATGGCTTTATGAGTAGTTCTAGACAATGACACACCAAGGGCAAAGCTGCAATGGCAGAAACTTCAGAAGGATTCCAGGCGAAAAAGGAAATGGTTTGGAAGGCAGTTCCCTCATGTTTAAACTTGGTTTATCCAACCCACACCTCTGTTCCCTAACAAATGAACTCTCAATAATTAATATTACCCCTCTAATCTTCTGGGAAATATGATTTCCCAGGTGCTATAGTGAATTCCTCTGATCAGTTCTGTATGTGCTCTTCTCCAAAGTCAGAGGAAACACAACTGTGACAAATTCATCAGTATTTTAAATACAGTCATGTGAGAGGTTGCCTCTCCTATCTCTCTTCACTTTGGTGTGTAAATTTTCTACTCACTCCATTAAAACAGAAAGAAGACAAACCCACCGAGATTTGCAGAAGTGCAGTGCCCAAATACATGTCAATGTGCACAAGTAGCCTCTAATTTGTAGACACTGCAACATACAAGAAGATGAAAAGGAAAAAGTAATAGGAAAAATATCCATCTCTATCAGATTTTATATGCAAACTGCATATAAAGAGCTTGGGCAAATTTGCATTCAAAGTAATTGACCGGGCAAAAAAAGGACCAAATCTGTAAAATGCTGAGTGTCCTGAAGCCCCAGAATTAGCAGAACCAATGAAGTATGTATGGTAATATTTGTCCACATGTTCAACAAAAAAACTCCCACTTATGTTAGAGAGGCTGGGTGTTCACTTATATTTTGCTGGAAAATCCAGTTTAGTTTCTAGGTAGGCACTAAAAGAAAAATCTAACAAAATGTCTAGCCTCTTAAGTGCTGTTTAGGTTCACCTTCCTGTAGAAAAGACATGAACAAGAAATCAATGGGAACTCCAAGCCTTAATGGAAAGGGCATTATGCTCTGGGCACAGTTTATGTTGGTTATTTTAATGGAAAGATATTTGAATTAGTGGTATATAAATGCAGCTTCTGAAGCAACTCAAAATGTCAAGCTTTTGGAGAAAGGTTTACTTGGATTACACCACAGCGAGGTACAGAGTTCTGCTCATTCGGGATCTAGCGTACTAGGCAGAGCCACACAAAGACAATCAAGACACCGTTCACTGTCATTTCATACCAAGAGACATACTGGAGGCATGAATCAATCACCCACATATAAGCATCAAGTGACATTTTAGACAGCCCTGTCTATCCTGCCTGGCTTCCCACTGCTTCTCCAGAAGGATCAAGGTCTCGCAGCTTCACTGTATCTGTCAGTCCTTTGTGTATATCTTGGATACTCAAGGAAACCTGAAATAGTACCGGGCATCACCTTTCAGCAAGCATACGTGTACGGTACGCTCTACACATACAGTCTACGCTCACAGTAGCACCCCTTCGATTCAGTGGCCCACACCTGGGCATCTGCTGCCATCTCAGCAGCCCAGGAGTATTCTGCTTGGTGTCCATCTGCCACTCCAGAAGAGAACGGGCTTC
The DNA here is from genome assembly GCF_947461875.1 of Haliaeetus albicilla. Classification (NCBI taxonomy): domain Eukaryota; kingdom Metazoa; phylum Chordata; class Aves; order Accipitriformes; family Accipitridae; genus Haliaeetus; species Haliaeetus albicilla. The sequence goes on along the minus strand of NC_091500.1, from coordinate 4,861,155 downwards.
CCGCAGATCCCTGTGGATCCATCTTAGCAATGTATATAAATACCTGATGGGGGGAGTAAACAAGACAGAACCAGACTCTGCTCGCTAGTGTTCAGTGACAGTACAAGAGGTGATGAGCACTAATTGGAATACAAGAAACTCCACTGAAACATAAGAAAAAGTTTTTTACTGTGTTTTTATTTGAACTCTGGATGAGGTTGCCCAGAGAGGTTGTGGAGTCTCCATCCTTGAAGATACTCAGAGGCTGGCAAGACATGGCCCTGAGCAACGTGCTAAAGATGGCGTGCTTTGAGTAGGGCAGGTGGACTAAATGATCTTGAGGCTCCCTTTCCTACCTCAGCTAGTCTGTGATTCTGTGAACCCTTTGGGCTCAGTTCAGTTGACCACACACAGGCCCCAACAACTTTTGGAATAAATAAGGTATCCTGCCTGGTCTGTATGCACTTTAGCAGAAAGGATGTACGTCACATTTTCCAGCCTCATTCTTATTCCTTAGATACTCTAGTCCATAAATGCACGAAACTGTGAAAAGTGCAGCTGCCTTGCGTTTAGTTACGTCTTGGTACCTGTACCAACACAAGCCAATGTACTGGTGGCACATGCACAAAGAGCTTCATCACCCTATGAAACTCAACTTCTCCATCTAAAGCCTTGGGACTGGACATGTAATGGCAAGAGGATGAGTCCCATTACTGTTATCACCTAGAGCTATCTAATTTTCACATTTTTTATTATTATTTATTAATTAATGCATTTAACACAAATATTAATGAACCACTCTGGGCCATCATTATGGCCAGCTAAATTAAGGAGTTATCAAAGCACTGAGCCTTTACCAATTAATATACACTGTGAAGCCAGTAATAAAACTACACAGAAAATTAGGAATGGTCAGTAAAGAGCATATTAGTGGGATTGGATGCACTGTGAATAAACTGCTGGAAGTATGCCAAGATATTATCGCTTTATTTGTCAAACTTAGATCTGGGAAATAAGTGGGAAAACTTTCCCTTGAAAATTGCCTATGTTATGAAAATAAGAATGAAAGACAAACAAACAACCCTTTATTCACCAGAAAAAAACATTGCACAATAAACTAGGGAAAGATGTATCAGGGAAACAGCTTAAAAAGCAAAATAATGATTTTGATTCAGATTGAAAGGGATTAGGATGAAGTTTCTCTCCCTTTACTCCTGTCAATTGAAACTGAAAGTAGAAATGCTGTGTGACAAAACCACTTTTGAAAACTGCATCAGAAGAATATAATGCTTGTAGTGGCACCAAGTGTTCTGAGTAAGCAAAAAAATCTTTCTGCCTTCCTAATGAGCCAGTAGCAGAAGAAGGTGCTGTGGGTCCAGTCTTGTCATTTTGGAACAGAATGAAGAGCAAGATATGACTGACCTTAGCCCACTTTTCATTGTTACCACAGCATCAGTTTTTAACTCCCTTTAATCTGCCTTCCACTGAGCCCTTAAACAAAACCAGAGCTTTGCATGGGTCCCTAGTTTTAGTCTTAGAAGCCAGGTATCTATTTAGACTGGTTGTTTAGAGCATCTCCATTGATGCAGAGAAACCTAACTTCACTAAAGTTTTTGGTAGAAAACTTTAAGTAGAAAGAAACTTTTAAGTAGAAAGAAAAATAAACCAACAAACACTAAGCTCACCTCCAGTTAAAATTAAATGAGAGAAACTTTTCACGATTAGTTCAGCTCAGAATTGAATTGGTGCCCTTGAAGAAAGAGTTGTAGCAACCTAGTCAGTCCTGTCCTCCAGTTTTACAGGTTCAATTCATCCAACAGACTGGACAATGTTTTCAATTGCAGTTCGTTAGCTGGTATTACAGCTGGAACTCTGCTCCAGATTCTTGACTGTTATTAACCTGCTTTGCTAGACTCAAGGTTGTTGTCTTGAGAAAAAAAGAATCAGACCACCTCAAAAACAGTTGTTGCATAGACACATGCAAGAATCTGCACATGAAGAATATTCTTCGTGACAACCAACAAGCTCATAGCAAAACTACACCAGTGGGAAACGAAGTAATCACAGATGAAGCTCTGAATTATTTTTTTGGTTGGTTGGGGTTTTTTTCATTAGTGCTGCTAAACAGTGCTTGGACTGATCTCTGGTCCTGAGGCCAAGTGTCATGGTCTGGCCATACCTGTGCAATTAAACTTTGGCTACGAACTGTACAGGGAATTGTCCCTAGCCTGTGCTGAAAAGGCATTTCCACCGACTAACCAAGGGAATGATGGCTTCCCTGTTATGCAGCTTCTTCTGCAAGACACACAGGCAGCAGGACCACATGATCTAGATGCTCTTTCAGCTATTTCAAGCAACAAAAACAGTATTTGGGGCAGTGAATATATTTCAGTTTGTATTTATTGGTACATATGTTTGCAGCTCTATGCACATTTCCTTATTAATCGCTTGCCAATCAATTAGCTGCATTCTATTCAGTACTCATTCAATTAGGATAGTAGGAGATGGATTTTGACTATCCAATCTCAGCTGCTATTAGTATCTTCTGGGTAGCCCCTGTCAGAAGTCTGTGATCTCAGCTTTCATAAGTAGCTTCTTGCCACTTATCCGCTCCTTTAGAGTAGTTGATTATGTTTCATTACATAAAATGTTCCTATCAGTCACTTCTGACACATAGATAATCTTAAACTTTGCGCAAAGTGCAGCAAAGACAGCCTGCCCTGAGGAAGATCATTAAAGACTTTCCATAAAATATCTGCACATAATTTAGATCAGACAAATCTACCACTGCAACTATCAAACAAGACCATATGGTAAGAGGGACAAATATGAAGCCAAAGCCAGAAGAAGCCAATGACCCATTAGCTTTTGAAGTAACCTACACATATCTTTTTTATTTTATAATGTTAAAGTGTTAGAGAATCATGATGTGGATCTCCTGTAGGCCCTGTATTATCTCTGTCAGCCCCATATTTCAGGGATACTTGCCAGGATTAGAGGAAACCTCAATGGGGTGGACATACTCAGGCTCCAAGGTGTTCATGTGAAAGGCTGCATCTACTGTAGCTGCTGAATGACCCCAAGATCTAGATAAAAGAGTAGACACAACTCATAGACAAAGTAAACATGTATATTATTCAAGTGATGATGATGATTGTCAGGCAAGTTGATCTGTTTAACAAACTAATCTAAATAACAACAACAACAACAATAATAATAATAGTAATAACAAGAAGACTACAGCCAATGTGTTTGTATTCCAAAATACTAAAGATTTCTTCTAATTTTAGTTGCACTCCAATAATATTTGGGATGAGAAACAAAAGTGTGATTCACTGAATAATATTTGAAGATTATTATATAAAGTGTGTTTATTATTTACAATGGGGAGCAATGGGCTTTCTTTTATCTCCCTTAAATGCCAGTTCAAAGGGAACCTCCTAGTTTCTTGCTTTCACCTGGTTACAGAATACCCCAAAAGAGAGACAATTCCTTTTATTTTCCAAAATCACACTACATCCTTGACTTCCAGTACTCAGTACCTTGGGGCTATCCTAATGACCCTATTCAGCCTTTACATGAGTCAATAACAAAATCCCCATGGACTTCAATAGGACCAGGATTAATTCCAGACAATTCTGTTTATTAGCAATATTTTTGCCCCTTATTCTGTAGGATTTCTTCTTGTACTCCTCACAAATGTGAAGTTGGCAGAGTGATAGAGTGTGACTTTTTCCCTTCAAAATGGTGGTTGCATCCAGACTGCACAATAGGAAAGGTCTCTGACACGTGCTACCCTTTTTTCCCCCTTGCTTGGGAGACTGCTCGTTAGTCCAAGCCAAAACTTTGCCAGGAGCTGTTCTAGCATTCTAAGAGTATGGGAGATTGGTAGCGATTGCAGGGCAGTGCTCAAGCTGTTTAGTGTTTTGCTATTCCTTCATAATTCCCCAAAATTCCCATTCTCAAAAACTACAGCAAAACTGGATTCTCTTCAGCCCCTGAAACCCAAATGACTGTTCCCAAACACCTCCTGTCCCCCCAAAAACCTGTCCTACAACCACACTCTATGTCCACTACATGGCTGAGCAGCATTCCACCGGCTTCTAGGAGGAAGACCATGATTCACAAGAGTCTGTATATACTTACTGACCTACAAATTTCGATTTGTATTGCTTGTACATTTTAGATGTGTATGTTATCCAAGAGTTTTCATGAGGGTTTTTTTTTTGTATTTCAGTTTCTACTCTGCAGAGAATGAATAAGATCAGTATAAGTAGTTGTTCTGATTTCGTACCCATTGAGGGGATGAGGTGGCACAAGGAGTGGAAATGTTTCACAGTCTTTTTCAGGTGATTTTTTTTTTCTTACAACTATCTAACACTTGTTTGTTTTCCATACTCCATTTGAAAGCCACTGTTTTCATTTGACTTCCAGATTCACAAAACCTGAAGAGTAAGAAAAAAAAAAGTCCTATTTGTTAGGTGAGATTTTCATTTTAAAGTGTGTCCAGATTTTACTCTATACACACGAATACTTGGGTGAAGGTTATATTAGTGTGTATCAACGCAGTGTAAGACCAGTATCAAACCAGACCAGCAGGTTCAGTAATGTGTCTGTCACAGCAACTATTACTAATGCCTCAGAAGAAGATAACTAGCACTATGAGTAAGAACAAAGGAGTAACTTCATCTGCGGTTGCTCAATATCTTAAAATATGACAATCATCTAAGGAGTTTTCAAAGAAATGATCAGCTGTCTGGAAAATAAATATTTCTTTTTTTTATAACTTGGTGAAGCATAGAAGTTAATTTATTACTAAAATTTTAAAAATATGAACAGAAAAATCCACATAATTAGATGCTTAACAGTCTGGCACCAGTTCTGTTCCCACTAATGAATTATCTGACTGAGGACTCAATTAATAAAAAAATTAAACCAGGATAATATAATTAATACTAATCGATATGGGTTTACAGAAAATAGATGCTGTCAAATGAACTTGTTTTTCTTCCTTTTAATGAGATTACAGATTTGATTGACTTCTAGAGCACTTTTAACTTGCAACCACGGGGATGTTGATTACAATTATAACAATTAGGCAAAATACTAAATGCATTAAATGGATCTAAAGCTGTCTATTTGAACCTGAAATAGATGAAGAAGAGAGAATCATGACTAAGCATGTAAACTCCTAATAGAGTTTCAGGTTTCAGTTCTTGCCCTGACATTAATTTATATTCTCACCAATGAGAAATTTGTGTATCTAAGAAGAAAATACATATCTTTTCCCTATGAAATGGTGGAGTCTGCTCTGGAAAGCAGTGATTCTGAAAGGCAATTGCTGGTCATAGGCGACAATCCACTAAGTATGAGCTTGAACTTGAGGACAGAAGGGCAAGCATGTCTTGTGTCTAAATAAACAAAATTATATAATGTACTTATTCATAAAGGTCATGTTACATCTGTCATAGACGTGAAGCAATGGCAGGTGGAATATTATGCTCCTTTCTGATATGTCCCTTTCAAGAAAGTTGTTGGTGAATTGAATAAAGTGATGTGGCATCACTGATGTCATGCCAAAGCATTGTCTGAAGCTTTGCAGAAGATGACCTAGGGTCCTGGTGGACACCAAATTGAACACGAGCCAACGATGTGCCCTTCCCATAAAAGTGGTAAAATGATATCCCGGGTTGCATTAGGAGTGCTGGAAGCAGGGCGGAGGTGGTCATTCCCCTCTACTCAGCACTGGTGAGGCCACACCTGGAGTACTGTGTCCAGTTCTGGGCTCCCCAGTACAAGAGGGACATGGACATACTGGGAGAGAGTCCAATGAAGGGCCACTGAGGTGATTAAGTGTCTGGAGCATCTCTCATGGGGAAAGGCTGAGAGAGTTGTGACAGTTTAGCTTTGTGAAGAGAAGGCTCAGCAGGGATTTTATCAATGTACATAAATACCTGACGGGAGGGTGCAAAGAGGACGGAGCCAGGCTCTTTTCAGTGGTGCCCAGTGCCAGGACCAGAGGCCATGGGCACGCACTGAAATGCAGGAGGTTCCTTCTGAACATCAGGAAACACTTTTTTACTGTGAGGTTGACTGAGCACTGGCACAAGTTGCCCAGGAATGTTGTGGAATCTCCCTCCCTGGAGATAATTCAGAAGTTATCTGGACATGGTCCTGGGCAACCGGCTCTCGGTGGCCCTGCTTGAGCAGGGGGGATGGACGAGATGACTTCCAGAGATCTCTTCCCACCTCAACCAGTATGGGATTCTGTGAAGTATAAGAGAATCTACCATACAATGAAAGACACAGCAAGCTTAATTTATTCATCTTAATAACAAGGTGATATAGACAACTGAAAAGAGTTAACAGATACACCCAACCAGAAGATTTTACTTGTTTAAGATTCAAGTTCAAGAAAACAGATTTGTATCTTTATCAGAGATAGCGATTAAGAAAGGAACAATTCATTAAGTTAGGCAAAGATTTTACAGCCATGGCCTTAAAAAGTAAAACCAAGACAGTATTATTATTAATTCTTCTACAAGATGCACTGCAGCTCATTCAACAGTCAATCCATGGAGATCTTCTGGTTCGTGTTCTGCAGAAGTTAAATTAACTGAGCAATTCCAGCTTTTGTTTCTATGAAGCTATGACCATCCCCCCCTTCCTGGTCTATCTGTGCCTATTTTCATGACTTACACAAGATAGATGGGCTGCTCTACTTTATACTAATGCCATATTCAGAGGATGCACAAATGGAAACCCCTAGGGAACGAGAGAAGCTGACCAAACAGGCATCACCCTTCATTTGCACAAGAGATCCTACATGGCGTAAGGAGATTTGACACAATGAGGAACTTTGCTGAATGCTGTTCTTCCTGCTGCAACATTGATCCCTTTTATTTTTTGTCAGCCAAGAATCTTCCTGATGTTCACGCCTCTAGAATGTGATCAGGTTCCTTTTAATTAATTGTGTGATAAGGACGGATGATTAAAAGGGAACAAGGCAAGCCAGAATGGAGCTTCGGTAAAGAAGTAGGTCTGAACCAAGGTCACGCACGTGGGAGCAGTAGAAGTAGAGCTGGGAGAGGGAACCGTTCTCCTGAATTCCAGTCCCCTCTCCATGATACTGATTAAGGTCCCTTCTTTTATATCCCATGTATTTTGAAGGATATTTCTGTTTTATCTTTTCACTGAAGTCTAACAGATTCATCATAAACTTAGAAATAATCCTAGTTATCAGAGATTAAAAAAAAAAAAAAAACAACAGAAGATTGAAACAAGGTTTGTCACTCAGGGAACTGTGACACCGCTCTTGTGATTTCAACATGTGATGAAACCCCATCTAAGGTCCCTGAAATAAAAGTGGGCTGAAACATTTAATCATCTAGTTGAAGAAACAAATGACCATGTTGAACTTCAGTAATGAAGACCAACGTTGGCAAAATGGAGTAGCAATACTATGAGCCTTTTTTTTAAGGAGCACTGCCATTACATTTTTAGGAAGGTATTCTGAAACTCCATAAACAAATGTGATTATCAAGCTGCAAGTGCTTGAAAGTTTTTTGCAACATAGGTTCTCTTCTGGCAGCCAAATCAAATCATTAGATGTTCATTTCAAAGCTGGGGGTGGGAGAAAGGCTAAAATTTGAATTTTCAACATTCTCATTTTGATACTGGAGAACAAAATGTTTAATTTCAGAGCTGTTAAAATGATTCATTTACACTTGCTCATTCCTATGCCTTTTAGGCAGGAAACATTGATTTTTATTGTGCCTGTGCATTTATAATAATGAAAGCAATGATATACAATTACCTTAGGATTACAACCCTAAATTGCATGTTTATATTAATATTAATATTAAAATCATATTCTATCACTAGAATAAATATTGCGTGGAAGGCAGTGAGGATGCAGTTAACCTAATTCAAACAATGAGTTTGCACCTGATTTTTTAAACTATATCTGAACTATGTGCCATGAGTCTAACTGGCACAGAGTAGCTTGTACCCATATTATTAAACTCAGTCTCTAAACCAGGGTGGTCATACCCAATCTGCCTCCTGGGAATAGTGTCTGGTCTTTGCTGATTCCCAGACTGTGCCTGGGAGCTGCCTGAAATTGCTGACATGGGCCAAAACCATGCTAGGATCCTGTGAACTGTTGAGTAAAAGGAAAATTGAGTATCCAGAAATGTTCCTTGTCACTGTTTTATTTATTAACCTAGAGGGAAGGGAAGGGAAGGGAAGGGAAGGGAAGGGAAGGGAAGGGAAGGGAAGGGAAGGGAAGGGAAGGGAAGGGAAGGGAAGGGAAGGGAAGGGAAGGGAAGGGAAGGGAAGGGAAGGGAAGGGAAGGGAAGGGAAGGGAAGGGAAGGGAAGGGAAGGGAAGGGAAGGGAAGGGAAGGGAAGGGAAGGGAAGGGAAGGGAAGGGAAGGGAAGGGAAGGGAAGGGAAGGGAAGGGAAGGGAAGGGGCTTAACCTCCCTCAAAACCACAGATAATGAGTATTTTAACTTAGGACCCCACTATTACTTGGGCTAAGGTCCCTGATGGCCACAGTGCAGTTGAGGAGCAAACTGAAGGGAGCACCCAGGGAATGGTGTGACTCTGGATGTATTATGAGCAATTTGGGGAGCCTGAAATATGTTTCCCCTATAGATTCAGTCTGCTGATTTTGCTATGTCTCCTTTCATGTACCCAGAATTTTTTTAACTCCCAAAAGCATATGGTCATATTATCTGAGTGCTTACTTCCAGAAAGCAAGTTAAGAGAATGGAGGAATTAAAAAGAAAGTGAGGGAGGATGATACTGGAGAAAAATAAAATACTCTCAAATCAGATAACAGGCCAGGTCTTAATTTTTCTTCTCTTTCCTTTAAACTGATCAACCCTCTCCTGCCATGAAATTTAAATGTTGTATCTTGAGCATAGATAAAATTAGCTCTACAGGCTGTCCTAAAATGTGAAAAGTGTATTTCCTTGTATAAATATAAATTAAAACTTGGTTTTCAGCCAAATCACATACAAACAGTTTGTATCCACATAAACATAGCTGAATTAGATTAAACAAATGAAAATAGAATCTCCTAACTTTCTGTCATACTAAACATTCGATAAAACTGAGACCTCCTGTTAATGGCTGCAGTTTGCCTGTCCTTGATTATGTGACTCTATCTAAGTACAGGGGCTTTTGTTTGAGAATGGGAACAATAAAGAAATAAAAAGTATATGCTTTATTCTGATGAATGAACCAGTTTCAAATGTGTCAATATCCCAGCTGAGGAAGTTGAAAAGTTGATATCCTTATATGTTTAGTTTAAAATTTTTAAGGAAACAAGTTTAGCAACTTTTCTGTGTGTTTTGTTTGGCTTCTAGGAGGAAGCGGTTTTAGAAAGGATTAATTCTCTTTCAAAAGGTGGATGTGGAGAGGAAGGATAACCCTGCAGCTGTGACAGCAGCTCTTGGGACTCCCCAGACTCCCCTTTGTGTTACAAAGGATAAATCATCCAGTGGTAGATGGTGCATAAAGCCTTCGGTTTAACGTTGCGCCACCTAACTCTTGCTTTTCCTGTCAGTCATGGAAAGCCATGAAGCTAGCACTCAGGACCCCTGTTCAAAGAGCAAAGGGAGTTTTGGGTCCTAAGACAAGGAGACTCAAACCAGCAACATGGAGCAATCCAAGCTCATACAAAGGTCCAGTAAGACATGAGCAAGGCTTTGTGCTCTCTGCCTTAGGGAGCCAAACACTTATTTGAAGTTCACTACCCCTGTCTTAAGTTGAGCACTTACATCAGATCAAAATAAAGATTAAAAGGTAGTGGCATGAGAAAAAAGGCCTGAAACACTCTTCATTCTGGGAGATCTGATTATCATTCCTGCTCCAGAGAGTTTGGAGTATGTAGAAGAGTTCTGAAGAGGGGATGCCAAAGCTACTTCTAGGTGTTTGGTGAGGCATCCCATCACATTGCCCCAAGGTCCAGGTCCTTGTTGACATCATATACCCAGGTTTCTTGTGAAAAAAAAACCCCAGGTAGTACAGAGGGATAAAACACCGAGACATGAGTAAGGTACCTAATTAAACTTGGGTACCAGAGTTCTTCTCGGTATAGTAATACAGACAATGCTTGGAGGGGTTCCCTTTTCCAAATAGCCTATGGGCTGTGCGAGGCTTGGCCTGGGAGAACTAGATTGGGAAAAACTGGACATGAGCTGGCAATGTGCACTTGCAGCCCAGAAAGCCAAGTGTATCCTGGGCTGCTTAAGTTGGGATTCCTGCTATCAATGACTGGTGGCCAAGTGAGTACCACAGATAGATGAGTGACATCTCAGCTCATTTTTTATCACAATTAGACAAATCAGTGTGTTCAGTTTTGAGTCCCTTACTACAAGAAAGACATTGAGGTGCTGGAGCATGTCCGAAGAAGAACAATGAAGCTGGTGAAGGGCCTGGAGCACAAGTCTTATGAGGAGCGGCTGAAGGAACTGGGGTTGTTCAGCCTGGAGAAAAGGAGGCTGAGGGGAGACCTGATCACTCTCTACAACTACCTGAAAGGAGGCTGTAGCGAGGTGGCGGTAGGTCTCTTCTCCCAAGTAGCAAGCGATAGGACAAGAGGAAATGGCCTCAAGTTGTGCCAGGGGAGGTTTAGGATATAAGGTTTGGATATTAGGAAAAATTTCTTCACTTAAAGTGTTGTCAAGCATTAGAACAGGCTGCCCAGGGAAGTGGCTGAGTCACCATCCCTGGAGATATTTAAAAGACATGTAGATGTGGTGCCTAGGGACATGATTTAGTGGTGGACTTCGCAGTGTTAGGTTAACAGTTGGACTCAATGATCTTAAAGGTCTTTTCCAACCTAAATGATCCTATGATTCTATTAACTAAAAAAATGTAATTGTTTCTCCAAATAGAGAGTAGAGTTCTGCTCAACTTGACTGACTCTTTCAGACTGTATCAGTATGGCTTTACTGGCTATGAGTGGATATTTGTTATTACTAGCTTAAAACAAACTTAGATGTTTTGTGTCATGCTGTTTAATTTGTACCTATCTGCTTCTTCATATTTGAGAATACTCTCATCCTAAAAAAAATACCAAATTGCTGAGATGTTGTTTTAAAATTTCTTCTCTACTCACCTACTCTCTTCTTTTAAGTTTCCTGGTCTCTGCAGTTTTCCAGCCATTTGATGATTTTACAGTTGCTGCCAAAAATAAATAGCCCACTGTCCTCTCTCTCAGCTGGAAATATTTACCAAGGGTATCTTCAGTGTCTCCTTGTGGTAAGGACTGGGATTTCCATAGGGTTGTCTCTGATTGTCCTAAACTCCTTGCTGTCATTCATCCCATGCAATTCCTCACCATCCCAAAAGACCCAGAGGCAGAGGGGAAAGACAAAGAGAAAACCCCAAAGCAAAGGCAGCAGAAATGCCCTCCTGAAAACTGACTAAACGTCTTCAAACATACTATGAACTATTTACTAACAGGACTTTGGTCTTCATAAGAAAAAGGAGTCCAAAGCATTCCATGGGTTTGTCAAACATTGTTATAAACATTCTCTTAAAACTGAGAAAGAGACAGAGGCAACAAGCCAGCTGGTAGGATTTCTGTTTTGTGACTCTTGGGTTGATTGTTCATTACTAAGTCTGTCCAGTGCAGAGCTTTTTGACTCTCTTCCTCTTATACAAAAGGTCAGAAATCACAGGGAAGACTGTGGTAGACTTCAGAAAGGTATTTCTGTCCCTTCTTTTCACAGGTGGTTAGTAGTGATGGTTGAAATGGTCACACCAGCCCTTTCTAGCCTACTTGCTCCTATGCATGGTTATTAGGATGTTTTGGAGCCCTTTTCAGGGAAGACATTTCAGACTGAGTTACTGTCTCTGCCTTGTCCTCCCTGGCTGCAAGCAGTCATACAAGGAGGTTAGCAACCCCAGGGAAGTGGGAGATGGGCCCTGACGCCCAGAGGTGGCTCCTTCACCCTGATCCTGGGTTTGGGAACAGCCTGAAAGGGGCTGTGGCAAAGTGTGTCCCCAAGGAGGTCACCACTGATGGGAAAGCCCCCAGTCTCTTCCCCACAGGTTTATTAAATGTCGCAAACTGTTTGGGCCTGTCCATGGGGCTCAGCACATGTGGTTGAGCTTTCCTGGCTTGCTATAAACTGTTCCTGCCATCTAAGTGAGCAGGGAGCAACAAGACAGTTTGGTGATGTCCCTCCACAAAGAATGAGCACTGGTGGTTTGGGGAAAATGTAAAATGATGGGGACAGACTTTCGAGTAGGGCCCGTAGCAATAGGACAGGGCTAATGGTTTTAAACTGAAAGAAGGTAGATTCAGATTAGATATAAGGAAGACATTTTTCACAATGAGGATGGCAAAACACTGGCCCAGGTTGCTCAGAGAGGTGGTAGAAGCCCCATCCCTGAAAACATCCAGCATTGGACAGTCCCCCAGGTTGGACGAGGCTCTGAGCAACCTGATCTAGTTGAAGATGTCCCTGCTCATTGCAGGGGGGTTGGACTAGATGACCTTTAAAGGTCCCTTCCAACACAAACCATTCAATGATTCTATGAAAAAGCCTAGTTATGTCTGTAGTTGTAATAGGGAAACTAGATTTTCCAGCAAACAAGATGGGAAGTTGGATCTATTTTGAGAGATGAGTCTTGGTATTATTCACATAGAAAAGGTATAAAATGCACACAAAATCAGTTCTTTTTGTATATCCATGAATAAGCAGGCAGTGAATTTTAAGCTACATTTTGAGATACCTGCAATGTTATATCATTCCCCCCCCCGTGAAATAAACTGCAAAGAAACTTTTTAATAAAAAATACTGAATTCTGAAATACACGTGAGAACATATGGAAGAAAAGTGTCAGGAACAAAAAGAGCTAGTTGGCAAGAAAAGGCACCAAACACTTCCAAAAAACCGGGATTTTTAGTCAGAAGTGTCAGAAACCTGTCTTTACACGAAAGCCTGCAGCGAGCAGCAGAGGGCGCTGAGATAAATGGATTTATTTTAAACTCCAGCCAGCAATAATAATTGCTGGGAGTTGGATATAGAAGAGTATACAGTTTATTATAGAGACCCACGCTGGATTTAAAAGGCAGAGCAGGCTTGAAAGTCCATTTCTGAAACGGGGTCTTGACGATGTGCGGGCAAAGTTAAGAAAAAATAATAATAATAATAATAATAATAATCTGGAAATGTCATATGAAATGAGAGGAGCATAACTTGTTGAATTAAGCTCGATTTTTTTTTTTCCTGACTTCTCACCGAAGTGGCAGGTCCTCTCCCCGCCAGGGCTATTAACAACCATCTCGTTGAGATGAGTTGGATATTTGAGCTAGCCTACACCCCGCGTTTAAAAGTAGCAGCGAAAGGATTTATTCTAAGGCTAAGGTAGAGGTTCGAACGCTGAGCGGTCTGTTGAGAAAAAAAAAAAAGAAAAACCGGTGTAAAGAAGAACCTGCAGCTTTATCCTGACGGACGACCCACTGATATCAGCAGTATTTCTAGCAGAGGCGATGTTTGGCTGTTTATAACCCCCAGCTATGGGTATAAGGGGGGGGGAAGGCAGCAGCTTTGGGGAGGAGCTGTCGGGGGAAGCGAACGCCCAGTAGGGGGCGCCGCTGCTCCGCTCAACGCCAAGGGCCGGCCTCGCTACCGGGGGGGGGACAGGGTTATATGGAGAGGTAGCCTTAAAAAAAAATAAAATAAAAAGGACAAAAAAAAAAAAAAAATGCTCCTTTGCAATCGCAGCTGCCAGAGGGAGGCTGTAAGTGCCCCTGCTTAGCTCACCGCTGAAAAAGCCGGGGCTTTCATTCGAAGAGATTGTAAAAGTGTGGCCCAAAACTGCCTGAAAATGTCTGGATTTCCTTCCCCCCCCCTCCTTTTTTTCTTTTTTTAGGTTTGAAAGTATAGCTCATAATGGTCAGTTTTGAGTACGTGTCTCGCATTTTGGACCCAGGGTTTATTGCACATTTTGGGCATAAATCAGTGCAAGCCTTCTTGTTTAAAATTGCTATATTAGACTTAAGGAAGCTGGGGGGTGGGGGGTGCAAAACAAGCACAAAAAAAAATGCAAGTATCTTTGTTCAATTTAATTTTCTAAGTGATCGCTTGAGACACATTTGTCATTTTTTGCAAGTGCAAAAAAATGTAATAATAGTGGGACTTGAAAAAAAGAATTCCCACTCTGTTAGCAGAAAGCCAGTGGTCATCAGATCTATTTTAGCTTCTTTTTTTTTTTTCTCCCTTCCCCCAGCACGTAGAGCATATCTAATTCAGGGTGCCACGAAATTGTAAAGCATTAGCTGTCACGAAGGACATTCACCCTGCCCTGTGCCAGCCTTCCAGGACATGACTCAAAGACTTTTAACAAAAGTGATGGCAAACTGTCCCTTTATGAGCCTGGTATTTTTCTAAGAGGGCCATTCAGATCTATAGATGCATGAGGGCGTGTGTGGGGTGGCTGCATGGGTATCTCTGCACATCCACATGCAAACAGCATACATCCTTTCTCCTTTTTCAGCATTTTTTACACTATTGCTTCGGTTGAAGTGGTCTGTCCAACCCACTCAAAGATGTGCCCTTTTCTCCTCCTCCTCTATGCAGCGGTGGCTATGCTGAGAAAAAAAAAAACAAACCTGCTTTAACAACTTCCAGCAAGACCGTTGTCCAGCTCCTCTTATAATATCTGGCTGTTATCTGCATCTTGCTTTTTGAGGGCTGAGTTTTTAGCAGATGTACACTTTGAAATGGGGGGGGGGGGGGGGTAGGCTGAGGGGAAAAAGGATGAATTTATACTTTCTGCTTTAAATTGAGGCCAAAGCAAAGAGAAAAAGAAAAGCCCACCCTTCCCATCAGCCAACCAAACACCACCAGAAGTGTGTCCTGATGAAGTTCTCTTTGTTTTCGAGATTGTACATATATATAAATATATATATATAAAAGCATCTTTACCTGTAGGACCTTTGAAAGTACAAAGGGCACTATGCACTTTCCCATAGGATCCCATGCAGAATAACAAAGATTTGTAGGAACCTTATAGACAGAGCTTGAAGTTTCCAGAGACAGGATCTCGAATTTAGAAACACCTTCTTTCTCTCTGTCTCTCTGCCTCTGTGTCTCTCTTTTTTTCCCTTCCCTGCCCCCCCCCCCCCCCTTGCACCAGCCCACTGCAAAGCTCAATTGTTTCCTTTCAAAGGCAGAGATGGGCTCTGCTTGCCTGCAGAATAGGTCGCCTCTTTGCGGTACAACGTGTTAAAAAAAAAAAAAAAAAAAAAAACGGACAATGCGAAGGAAGGTTTGCCTGGGGAAAAAAAAAAAAAAATAAAGGTTAAAAATGGTCCAACTCCTCCTCTCCCCTTCCAAACCGAGGGCTACCCGGGAAAAGCACAAATGCAACTCTGTTTTTAATCGTTTTCAGAAAGTAGCTAATCGCTATTCAAATGTGTGCAGAGAAGGGTTTGCTAAACTCTTCCTTTTTCTTTTCTTTCTTTTTTTTTCAGAAAAAGTGTTTCCAAGTTATAAAATATACAGTCCAAGTCTGAAGTGTAAGGCTTTCAAATGAAAATCACTGATCTAAATTTACTCCTTTTAGATTTGCTTGAATGTGCTTGATGAGACGCTGGTTTGGTGTTTTACTGCATATGAGAGGATAATTTCTGGACATGTAAATAAAAGCATATTGCATGCGGGGAAAAACGTAATATCTCGTTGTAAATGATGAATCGCCTCGTGCAGAGGCAACCTATTCTTTATTTTAATATAAATAGGACCGAAAAAATATTCATTAATTTCTCTAGTCTCTCTATCTATCTAGCCATCCATCTATCTATCCATCTGCTAAAATAGCGGATATATGCACTATATAGTATGTATATTTGATCACTGTATATCCACATATATATGTGTAGATGTATAAATATCTACACAAATGTGCATTTATATACACTCCTATATAAGTTGATCAGGTATACATGCATATGTAATATGTAGTATACATGTGCCTACATATGCAAGAATATATATAATTTACATATATAAACGCGTCAATTTATATATGTCTGTACATGGAAAAAGTTGTGTGTTCAGAGATATATGTGTGTATATGTGCATGTATATGTACGCCTGTGTATGTGTAACTGCGTATATGTATATATCTTTATATGCCTGCATATAAGTCTAAGTCTATATATGTGTGTATATGTATATATATAGTCACATATATGTCTGTAGATATATGTAACTATGTAACAGATAATGTTTTTTACTATCCGATTGAGGTAGACTTCTGCAGCCTATTGTTTCAGACAACAGATATAAGTTGCGATGGAAGAGGAACGTCGGATTTGGTGTCTGTCCCCCATTTCCAATTATAGATGGATCATTACAGACAGAGAAGTACTGAGAATCCAGACATCTGCTCTTCACATGAATGCACTCACCTCCTAGAGAACAGCCTGCCATCATGCTCTGGAAACTGGTTGAAAATGTCAAGTATGAAGATATCTATGAGGTGAGTATATAATATGCATATGAGTAAGAGAGTATATGTATATTTAAATATACATCTAGTATATAGATACAGGCATGACTATATAATACATATATAGCTCTACATCTACATATAGGCAGATATAGAGATGCATACACCAACACACACAAGTATAGAGATGGGAAACCAAGAGTAAATGCTTAAATGCTTATTTATTTGCATATTTGTATTCAGCATGCCAAGTCCTTAACTTTTTTCTTTTTCTTTTTCTTTTTTTTTTTTTCATGGAAAAGCTGTTTGATGCGATTTAAAACATCAAAGAAATGATCTGGGGGTTGGAATGAGGCAACTTAAAGGCAAGAGTTTGATTGTTTAGACCTCGAATTAAATATAATTCGATTAAATATGGACAAATGTCGAGAGAAAAAAAGCTGAAAATAGAAGAGAAACACATTCTCGTATTCAGGGACTGGATACATTTCTTTCTTTCCTTTCTTTCCTTTATTTTTTTATTTTGCAATTCCAAGCTAAGCTCAACCTGAATTTGGATTTTCTTTTCTTTTTCTTGTTTTCACAATCGGATACGTTTTTTACGACTTTTTATTTCTATATGGCAATAGGTAAGATGTGCATGTATACATCCACTCGCACTAATTAAGCGGCACATACACACATTCTTGCACGTATGTGCGTACACACACCCGAACCGACACATTCAAAGGCAGCTCCGCATAGTCCGCGGAGACGAAAAGTTGTGTGCTTTATCCAGACCTCCTCGTTATTTTCGAGGTCCAAAAGCAGATCGAGAAAGGAGAAACAAAAAAACAGACAAAAAAAAAAAATCACAGCGTAAACACTGCGAAACCTTTCTTAATTTTGCACGGTTTCCTGAGCCGGATCTTTCCCAAACGGGCTCCGCGAATATGCATTTCTTGTAAGTTAACCAGCCTGCTCGATTTGCTCCGAAACGGGGGAAAAAAAAAAAAAAAAAAAAAAAAAAGCGTAAGGAAAGGCGCTCTGCAAAATTATCTTTTCATTTTAATTTTTTTTCTTTTATTTGTAGTTTTTAATTTGGAGCGGTGGGGGGGAGGTATTTGCACGGCGATGGCGAGGAGAGATTTTCAAAAAGGCGCAATTCTCCAGCCCCAGAGCGGGGGCTGAGCCGTGGGGAGGCGGCTGGGTGAGGGCAGGGACCGGGGACCGGGCAGGGACCGGGGACCGGACCGGGGACCGGGCGGGGACCGGACCGGGGACCGGGCAGGGACCGGGAGCGCAGCCCGGGGAAGCGCCGTCGGGGCCGGCGCCGGTGCCACTCTCCCCTCCGGGAGCGCTTTCGCACTTCCAGCGAGAAAACTCCCGGGGAAAAAAAAAAAAGGGGGGAGAAAAAGGCAGAAGGGGAGGGCAGAGCTCCGGCTTTTCACGACCGGAGGGGAAAGGACGGGCTGGAGGGAAGCGAGGAAGGGATCCGCCGGTTGCGGGGGAGCGAAGTCGGCGCTCCCCAAAATCTGCCGTCAGGCTAATTATCAGCCCCCAGCGATATGCAGAATGAGCCCAGCCCGGCGTGTGTGTGCCGCTGAGCCCTGGCTGCTTTTCCCTCGCCATCCCCGGCCATTGTCTGTGCCCGCAGCGGCAGGCGACAAAACATCTCCCCTCCCTGGCCAGCGAGGTCGGGGAATGTCGGGGATTTGGGGTTGGGTTGGGGGTTTTTTTGGTTTGCGTTTGGGTTCTTGGGGTTTTTTCCCCACCCTCCTTTGGAAGGGGATTTGAGTTTTACGGACACTCGTGTTTCTAGATTGCCGTGGGAGAGAGGCAGAGTTGGGAGAGCGGTTGGGTGGGATTCGGCTGCGGGCAGGGTGTACCCTGGCTTGGGGGTGAGCTCCAAGACATTTTGTAACGTGGAGCCTTTAAAAAAAAGAAAAAAAATATTGTTGTTGTTGTTTTTTTTTAAGAGCTGAAGCCCCCTAGATTTATCTCGGAAAAAAAATGTTTCTCTTCTTTCCGATTTATAATTAACACCACGATGGTAGAGGCGTCTCAGCCACTTGAACTGAATCTGTTCCTAAAACAAAAGTGTGTGTGTGTGTGTGTGTGTGTGTGTGCGGGGGGGGGGGGCTGCTGTGGGAAGTGTGAGTCTCTTTAGGAAGGAACGTAAGTTGAACTTTAACAGAAATGGCAGACAGTCCAGTTGAACGGGTTCCTGCAACATCAAAAAGGTTTTATATCGCCCCTGGCTTCGCCTCAAAACTATGAATTTACTATCCTTTAAAATTCACTGCATACATTTTACATTTGGGTGAAAACCGGGAGATGTATGCACATATATATTTTTTTTTTTCATATCGGGTGGGAGGAACAGGATTCAGAAAAAAAGTGGAGCCCAGCTTAGCGCAGATTCAAGTATTTATTCGGCTATTGCGAATAAATACGATCTGTAACACGCACCAGAAGGGCTTAATCTTCGCTGTAAATAGACGTATATTACAGTGACTGCACATTTCTTCTTCCATTTCTTAAAAAAAAAAGGGAAGGATTAGAAAAGCCTCTTTTCCGTCATTATTTGTTTAAAAAAAAAAACACACCAAAAAAAAACCCCAAAACAACTGCAGGAACAAAAGCACCAAAGGCAATCAATTCCTCGTATTAGGAATGTATAATTAAATGTAAAAAAAAAAAAAGGAAATATGTTTTTTCTTCTTCTTCGCCTCTAGCACTGCTTCATCTCACTTCCTTGCTCCAGCTCAGCAGTGTCTACTTTCCTCATCTTCCTCCGCTCGAGTTAATTGAAGTTATGCCTCTTCCTTGCTAAACTTTTTCCCCCCTCTCCCTCTCCCCAAACTCTGCCTCTGCCAGCCCCCCTCGTCTGATTACATCTAGTAATTCTCCACTGAATGAACGTCATTTACAATAGTAGGGGAGCTCTCGAGCTGGCTGCCAGCTTCACGCTCCATTTGGTCCTGCATTCTCCCTTTAAAGTAGTCGTGTAATATTAATAGTCATGAATATCAATTATTATGAGGCGGTGTAGAGAAGGAAAGGGAGGAAGGGGTAGCGGAGCAGTCTGAGCCTAGCCTTGGGTTGAAGAGGATTGTATTTGGGAGCTCAAAGGGAAAAAAAAAAAAAAAAAAAAAGGAAAAAAAAAACAACAGAGAGGGAGGGGTAAATCATATATGTAGATAGAGGTTTCCAGGCTCGGTTTTGGGGGCATTGGTCTTTTTTTTTCTTTTCTTTTTTTTTTTTTTTTTGATGGATAGACTTCGAAATATCTCAAGCTGTTCTCCTGTGTCCAACACGTCCCTTTGCAGATCTCCTTGATATTTTTCCCTCCAATTATTAGTATTATCACCATTATTTTATTTTTAGCTATTACAAGACTTTTTTTATTTCCAGATGTTAGTCCACACCTATTCCGCCATGGTGAGTTTGGATCCATGTTGTACTAGAATTGCATGTTCTCTCTCTCTCTCTCGATCTGTTGTCTCTCTCTCTCCCTCTCTCTCTTTTTAAACGCCTTTGGCTTGGTAATTTAGCACAATAATTGGAGGAGGCTTGCAGCTGCTTCTCCCTTTTTGCATTGTGTGTTCTCGATTTGAGCTAGGGGAGTTTGGGGGGAGAGCAGGGGAAAAAAAAAAACTTTTTTTCCTTTTTTTTTTTTTAACCATGTGTGCCATTGCTTGTGGGGTTTTGAGATACACTTTGTGGAATAGATATTTTTCTTGTTTACTTTTAGCCTCGCAGCTTCAGCGCGATGGAGTTGGACAAAACTCCTCTCCCACCTTTTCTCTGAAGCCTCCACACACTCCCCCTCCCCCCCCACGTCCCCCCACACACCCCAAAGACTTTTCATTACAATTAACCCCCACCCCATTCTCCGGAATATAATACTGGAAAAGGAGACAAAAGACACTGGAAGTTGCTGCAGAAATCATAGCGACTGGATTTGTTCAGTACCGATGTTTCATTTTTAGTTTATTTGATTTTTTTTTCTTTTTAAAGAGGTGGACTCTCTTTATACAAAGAGCCCCCGTGATTTTTATTTTGGGTTTTGTTTTTTTTTTCAAGTCCTTTTTCGCACAACTTCTTACCTCGGAGTCCTCCGAGAAGTGCAACTTTCTTTTTGGTCTTTTCCAGGTGAAGATGGGTTGGTGATTTTGAGTTTCAGGACTTCAGCAGAGGGAATAAACAGATGTTTGGAAACTTTAGGCAGGACAAGGGGGGGGATGTTCGGAAGGATGGGTGGCTTGGGGCTTCTTACTTCTGCATTTTCTTTTTTTTTTTTACCTTTGGTTTTATTTGGGGGGCTGCTGGAGGGGGAATCGTATTACTGGACTGAAGTCGCAGATCACACACGCATATGGAGCACTAGTCCTACATTTTTAATTCTGACATTTAGCATTTCTCCCTCACACTCCCCCCTTCCACCTCCTTGCTAGTTACTGGGAATAGACAGGATCTGGGTGCAAAGCGCTGGAACATTTCTAATCCTTGGCGGGGAAGGGGGCACATCCGAACCCTAGTTTACAGCTGCTGACATTTGTAATCGATTTTATTGTGGGGTGGGTTTGTGCTCCTTTTACTTTTTTTTTTTTTTTTAAAAAAAAGGTCCTCTTTTTTTGTTGTTCTTATTTCATTCCCCTTGTAGGACCGGCATGATGGAGTGCCCAGCCACAGTTCCAGGCTGTCCCAGCTGGGATCCGTCTCGCAGGGACCCTACTCCAGCGCTCCTCCGCTCTCTCACACCCCATCCTCGGATTTCCAGCCGCCTTATTTCCCACCCCCCTACCAGCCTCTTCCTTACCACCAAAGCCAGGACCCTTACTCCCATGTCAATGACCCCTACTCCCTAAACCCCTTGCATCAACCCCAGCAGCACCCCTGGGGACAGAGGCAGAGGCAAGAGGTGGGATCAGAAACGGGGTCACTGCTGCCACAGCCTCGGGCCGCCCTGCCCCAGCTCTCGGGACTGGACCCCAGGCGGGACTACCACTCTGTAAGGAGGCCAGACGTCCTCCTGCACTCAGCTCACCATGGCCTTGACTCCGGCATGGGGGACAGCCTTTCTCTGCATGGCATCGGACACCCAGGGATGGAGGAGGTCCAGGTAAGGCACCGCGTTTCTTTCTCCTGGGCAATGCAGACGCTGCCTTCCAGGTTGGAGCCCCCATCCCTCAGCAATATTCCGGGGGGGGTTACCATCCTTTTTCCGCCTTGGGATTCGAGTTGTGATACTCCCCCTCCCTCGCCTTTTCTCTTCTTTTCTTTTCTTTTTTCTTAAAGAGAAGTTATTTCATCGCTGTCACGCACAGGCTCAGCTTTGTAAACCCTCCCCTACATGGCAAGCCAGCAGAGTGCAGGGGGAAGGCAGACATACTGCTCTAAATATTCCACGTGTTTCAAAAGCTGGCAGAGTTTAAGCCTGGCTTTTCGAATTCCAGTTATTTCCCATGCAATCTCAGCTTCCCCCCTCCCCCCACCCCAAACCAATTTCCTGCAGTTCAGGGATTTTGATGAAACTGTCAAATTACTACATTTTTCAACCGGGAGGGAGGGAAAATATAAACAAAACCCAAACCAGAAGCAATAACCGGTGATCAGCCACTCCCCCCCCCCCCTTTTTTTTTAAGTATAATTGGTAGGGTAGCACTGATTTTAAATAGTTTTATTCCCCCTTTTGGGTAACAAAGGAGTTTCACCGGGCTCAAAGCACAGTATTTCCCAGCCTTCTCCCATCCCACGCGAAACTCATCATCACGTGTTATTTCCTAAAAACAGAAAGGCCCTTAACAGCTTCGGTGCTGGGGTGGTTTGTACCTTGTTGAAGCAGGGGATGGCCAACCGGTGGGGACCCCCGAGCCGGGGGCTGGAGCTTCCCGGGGCCAGGTCCTGCATCAGGCTTTACTAGTCGGGATTTGGGGGTTCCCCTCCATTCCTTTTTTTTTTTTTCCCTCAAATCTATGTATCATATATATGTATATATAATTAGACTTGGGATAAATAAAGATCTGGACTACTGGATGAGATACGGACTTCAAAGTTACAGAAAGGGGGAAAGAAAGGAGGAGAGAGGAGGTTGAGAAGGAACAAAAAAATAGCGCTGAAAAAGAATCCTGCTGAACATTATAGGAATCAGCGGCGGAGAAGAGGGGGGGCCGTATTGCCTTGGCTTGAGGCTTGTCTTAGGGCTTCACTGGAAAATCGCCGAGCTTTGCTGGGGCGAGTTGCTTTAGAAATAGAAAGGATTTTCTGGTTGGATTTGCTCCTGCCTCCGAGCTCAGTGGCCGTCGGGTCGCTGGTTTCTGCGGGTTTCCAAGCTGCTTTTGAGACCTGGGGGCAGCCCCTGACCCCCACGGGCACGATGCTCAGGTCTCGTCTCGCATTCCTGGCTCAGACAAACTGGCTTGCAGGTCAAGGCGAGTTTTACCTCTGTGAATGCAGAAAGGGGATCGCTCTCTTTCTTTCTCTCTACAACCGATAGACGTTAAGTACTGTTTGTGCTTTGATATTTACACTTTCCCCGAAGAAAAGCCTGTAATTGTTTGCTCTTGTGAGAAAGAGAGAGACAGGAGAGGTGAAGGAAAGGGAAAGAGCTAAAAAAGAGAGAAGAAGAAGAAAGATATAAAAGGGAGAAAAGAGTGAAAAGAAAGAGAAAGGAGAAAACGGAGAGAAAGGGGGCGACTGGAGAAGGGAGAGAGAAGAAAGGGGGAGAGAGAAAGAGAGGGGGAGAGGGAGAAAGGGAGAGATAAAGAAAGAAGGAGGGAAAAGGAAAGAAGGAAGAGTCCTGCTCAGCTCAAATAAAGCAGCTCTCCCTCCCTTTTCCAATAAAACAGCCCTTCTGCGGGCAGGGCGCAGCACTCCCGGAAAGTGCGTCCCACCGACGGCTCCGAGCGCAGCGGCGCGTCCCGCCGCCACCCGCGGGCCGGGGCCGGGGCTGGGGCCGGGGCCGGGATGCGATTCGATGGATGGGGATGGGATGGGGATGGGATGGGGATGGGCCGGGGCAGACGAGGCTGTGGGTCAGCAGGGCGGGAGTTCTTTTTTTGGGGTGCTGACGTCGCGGGAAATGGAAGAGGCCTTTTCTTTCTAAAAGTTTGGTCTCAGGCTGGGGGAGGAGGGGAAGAGGGAGAGGAGGGTATCCCAAGGAGAAACACGTGAAGGAGGAAGTGTCCAACTGCAAGTTAACACAGGCGGGAGGGAAAGCAGCCCAGTACTCGCTCCTACCGTTCAGCATTTTCTATTCTTGTCCCCCCATTAGTGACAGATGAAGTTGGGCAGTTTTCCACCCTGATTTTTAATATGGATTTATCCTAGATTCAAGGAATCCGTTCCAGCTACAGAGATTCCTGCTTAGGCAACATATACTTATTATCCACGAACACTAGAGAGACTTGCCAGGAAGGGTCCCAAATATTATTTTTTGTTCCTTTTTTGGTAGTCCAAAAAGTTGAGCCGATATCTAGGTACGTAGTTGGATAAAGATGTGTCTCTTTGCTTTAGCTTATGCATGTCTGATCAAATAAGTGCCGTGAGAATAGGTTGGCCTGACAAGGGAGAGTGAGACAGAGAAAGAGAGTGCGTGACAGAAAGAAACAGTAGTTATTTTATAAACACCAAATCCAGGCCATGTGTGAGCCATTGTCCAGGGGTAGAATTAAGTGATTGTAACACGATAGCGCTCTGTTATTGTAAACAGGACGTATTGTATTGCTATTGCTGCCCTTTTCGAGAGGAATTTTCAATCTGCCATTTACAGCCCTCAGACAGGGAGCAGAGAAGCCAAGACCTACTTATTGAAAACAAATTTGCATCATTTAATAGGGATTCTGAAAAACACCGTTGCCACCCCAGTTGTTTTTGTTTGTGTGTGGAGGGGTGTTTGGTTGTTTGGTTGTTTTTTTTTTTTTTCCCCCGGCTAGGCAAAAGTAGGGGTTTACTAGGAAAAGATAGGATAAAGAAAATAAACAGGGGGAAATCTAGATTCTTTAAAGGAAAACAAAAAGCTCAGTCTTCAGGCGTTTTCCTCAGATATAGCCCTAGCTGTCGAATAAGGTGTATATATATGGTATAAAGGAAGCTCCTTGCTATCAGATTATTGGAGGAGGGGAGGGAGGGGAATCTTCCTCTCCAGATTTTCTAAGTATATTTGGAGACTCATCACCTTTCCCCTCCCTGCTCACACACCTCCACTCCTCCTCCTCCTCCTCCTCACTCACACTGCCGGCCCCTCTCCTATGTGCTAGCTACAGACACGGAAAGTTAAGTTGCACCAAAACACGCAAGTCTCTTATAAAGTAACCCCTGGTATCACTTTTAACTAAAGAAGTCTAGTAATTAAAAGTCTGAGTTGTTTTTCCACGTTTCCGCATGCAGTCCTAATTAAATCTTTACGATCCTCTCTGTGACTATTAACTGCCAGCATGCTGAGCGAATATCCTGTACAAAAACCCAGCAGGAGGGCGTAATTAGATAGAAAATCAGACAGGAGTCTTCTCATTAACTACAACAACTAACCCACGTTGCTGATGGAGCGAGCGGAGTGCACGCACACACATAAAGCGTGTGCACAACCATCGACTCCAGAGATAAGGTGAGATAAGGAGGGGTAAAAAAAAAAAAAAAAAAGAAAAGGAAAGATGGCGTTTCATATTTACCTCCAATTCTGTGCCATCGAGGAGCACCACGATGCACTCCAGCAGGCTGCAGGATTTGCTCATCATCCCTCTTTGGGAGCTGCTCAGGGAAAGGAGGGAAGACTTTGTAATTTTATTTTGTGCCCTTTAGGTATGTAGCCTATTGATTACGAGAGAGAGACACAGCCATGCACAAACACACGACAGAAGGAACCCACCGTGTGTGTGTGTGTGTGTGTGTGCGCGCTCGTTTGAGCCGGGATTCAGGGAAAATGAAAGCAAAGGTCTCATAGAAAATATTGTTCCGTCACATTTTGGGGAGATGTAATTTTCTCCTAAACCGTATTCCATCTTGAACGTCTCTGCTGAGCAGAGAGAGAGCCGGAGATAAGGGCTGGATCCGGATGAGCTCAGCCTCTCGGTGTAGCAAAGATAAAGTTAAAATAATAGGGAAGAAAATAATTGCTTTGCTGTAAAGATGTTTTCCTTACCAGGGAAAAAAATGTGACAACTCCCCAAATATGCAATAACCTGGGAAAAAACCAAACCCTAGACGGTAATGAGAAAAATAAAATAATAAAACCAAGAAACCCACAGGTCCTCCCTTTCTCTGAAACCCAGAATTTACCCTAAAACGGAACCTGTCGTAATCCTGCAATAAATTGCTCTTATGACACCTCTTCTCTTTGGGAGACGATTTTGCTGTGCCGACCGCAGACTCAGCGGTAATTTTTGTTTGTTTGTTTGTTTTTGTGTATCCCACTTTCGTGTTGAGAAATGAAACCCAACATTTACTCTGTCCTCTGTGCCCGTCTTTGTTCTCCTCCCTGCTCAAGAAGTTAATGCCATAATAACAGGTGTGCTCCTAAGCGGGCTGGAAAGAAAGAAGAAAAAAAAAAAAGGAGAAAAAAAAAAAGGGCTTTGAAAATGAGATCGGGAGACTTTTTCTAAGCAATCAATTTAATAGTTCATACTTTTGATAATGGATACTCCTGCTCCCCCCCTCCCCGTCCCCACTGATTCAGGACATGGAAGCAACCTCGGGAGCTGTAAATCTCTTTCTGCTTGTACCCTATACGATGTGGGCGTTGCGCTGCACTCCGAATTGCTCAGGCTTTAATTAAAAGTCCATAATGTAAACTATTATATATAAAAAGTAAATGGCCCTTGAATTATTAAGATGTAGCAGGGTTACACAAACAAACAAAACCAAACCAAACCAAACCAAAAAAAAAAAAAAAAAGGAGGGAGGGGGAGGAAAGGGGAGGGAGAATTTAAGTTGTCCTTAATCGTGTTCATTTATGTCATGCCATAGATCTTGCAGATGTTGCCAAATTGCCAGATTTTCAAAGGAAGAAATATAAAGCTTTATCGAATGCAAAGAAGTCTATGTGATATCTATGTTTTATAAGATAACAAAACCAGTATTGCACCCCATATGCTTCACACCTCTTTTTTTATTAGAAGACTATATAATTTGTAAGAATTTCATTTCCTTGTCGATTTGGGGGAATAATAATAACAATAATAGTAGTAAAAAAAAATCCCTCCTCCCCTAGTGAATTAATATAAATGGAAATAACAGAAACTCCAGTTTGGAATGACATGATTTATGTACGCGATTCTTTAATATCCAGTCAATTTGAATAGTGATGTTTTTATATCCACAGTCAGTTGAAGATGCCAATAACAGCGGTATGAACTTATTGGACCAGTCTGTCATTAAAAAAGGTATGGATTATTCCAACAAGCTAGACAAACTTTTACTGTGTAGCAATATCTTCATGATATATTTTTACTTTGGGGCAATTAATTTATCCGGGAAGCAGGCATACATGGCAGCAAGATGAATAGTTGATTGGATCGGCAGATAGAGCGAAGGGAAAAGGAAAGAGATGTGAAAGGAAAAGTTGATATCCCCCCTCCCCCGTCCTTCAAAGGGTTTAATTACACAAATGCTCTCTCATGGAGCACCCCATGCCCAAATGCAGTTTCCACGCGCCCCCTCCTCTTCCTCCACCCCCCCCCAATAGTCCTCGATGGGGACCCCTTGGCTTTTAATGGGGGAAGGGGGTTGATTCCCTTTGGGGGCTTAAATGCATTTCCCAGGCGAATCAGACGTGAAGGGGAGAGAAAGAAATGCCTATGGAGAGGCAGCCCCGACTTCTTTCCCCCCTTCCTCCAAGAATCCCCCCTTCCCCATGCCCATTTTTTAAATCTTTCTACATATGCGCACATGATTTAGTGTAACTGCAGAATCACCCCATACTGTTAAAGGGAATGTGATATTAACAAATGTTTGCAGTCTCTTGTACAGCTGTAAGCAAAATAATTAACTAATTAAACTAATTAAATGTAATTACAATAACTCATTTTGGGCGTATTGCAGCTGCTTAATTTTTTTACATTTCTCTGACAGTCACTCGAAGATGCTTGGCGATTAGTGTTGTGTTATGCTGATAGACATTAAACAGATCACACACTGCAAATGTAGGAAAAGCTATCTTTAATTATCTAAGGAGTTTCTATTTCTAGATTCAATTTTAAGTACCAGAGATGAGGCTTAGAAATGCTGTCCCTAATGCTTACTATCAACAGCACTTATCTCCAGGACCTTATTATTTGTCAAATGCGCACAAATACTTTAATAGAGATGATCTTCTAGGATGTAAAGCAAAATAACAGGGAGAGTGTTTATTTAAAATGTGTTCAAGGCAGCATGAGGTCCTTCCGTGTATTTATTGTTTTTTAATTCAAATCCTCGTGTACAGTCTCTCTCTCACACACACACACACACACGATCAAGCTCTAGTTATTTGAGGGAGGACAGATGAAAACTTGAAGACCATTTGGCAGCATCATTTATGACCACCGGTTGAAAAGCCGAAGGTGGTTTTGAGAAACAGAAAATTACTTACCTTACAAAAAAAAAAAAAAAAAGTTGTTTCTCCTGGTTTAGTTCAGCTTGAATGTTTAGCAGGTTTTGTGCTCTAGGTCTGTAACCTGATGGCTTCTCGTTGTATTTTTCTCTTTTTTTTTTCTCTCACTTTCCCTCCCCGCTCCTCCCCTCCCCACCCCCACTTGACACCTCATACACGATGTTTCCTCTTGGGTGTATTTGATTAATTGGTGCTTGATTTGTGGTCGAGAGATTCCTTTCTAATGTTGCTCCGTGCTCGCCTTTTGCTTTCGCAATCTGGGTTTTTTTCGCAGAACACTCTTCTCTTGGTCACCCAGTCCAAAATACTCTTTTTTACTCCCTTTTTCCCTCTGTCTGCGTCTCTCCCTCCTTCAGATGGCGAGGACAGCAGAGATATTTAATGTGCATGCTGGGTGCTACAGTTAGATAGCGAATAGCACTAAAATGGGAATGTTAATGGTTCTATGTATTAGGTACAGATTTACGTGTGCTTCTTGTGCATGGGCACTGCAACGGCCCCAGGTCGAGCAGCTGCCGCCTATAGAGACCCAGTCCATATAGGTGGGATTACACGTGTCTGTTTGCAGCCATAGGAAGAGACATTCCCAGTTTATCCACGATGAACAGGATACATATGCACTCTGGAAATTAGGTTACTAAACCCTATCC
Source organism: Haliaeetus albicilla (assembly GCF_947461875.1). Lineage (NCBI taxonomy): Eukaryota > Metazoa > Chordata > Aves > Accipitriformes > Accipitridae > Haliaeetus > Haliaeetus albicilla. The sequence continues at coordinate 4,832,473 of NC_091500.1, read as the reverse complement.
TGAGATTCGTCTGCAACTGTTTTAAAGTCACTGTAGCAGTATTTTCTTCCTTGGAAGTAATGCTGAGCTCTAAGAAACTTTCCAGCGTAAAGGAATATTGTGAGCTCAGTGTCTTTTTGCGCAGCAAGTTTCCTGGGTGCGGAGGAAGAGAAATGGGTAATAAATAGTAGGTCACGTTTGTGGCAGACAATATTTAATCAGGACGAGAGAAGGAGCAACACAGAGAGGGTTCAGTATCAATTTCGCTTTGTTCCCTGCAGTTTGTAGCTGTGAGGATGTACTTTGAAGTAAGAATAAGTTATTTAAACTCTGCAAGTCATTATTGCAGGCGGATGGCATAGATAGACAGATAGGTATTGACTGATTTTTGTGCAGTGGAGGACTCCCCGTGATACATATTTGCTAGACGAGGGTTGGAGGGGGTCTACTTCACCAAAACCTAGTTTAGTGCGTAAAATGCTTTAATTACATCACAGTGGGAAAAGCATGCTGTGGACTTGAAATCTAAACTTCATTATATCATCCAGACTGTAAGTGTCTGTTTCTTTGTGGTCTTTGAGGCCTGCAGAAGGAATTATCTATCTATGCAAAAGGATTGCCAAAAATATTAAGGAAATTATATAGGGATTCATACACGGCTATCGATTTATCTCGCGTATCGATCCCGCGCAATAGATTACATATACACAGTCTCTTGTTATGTTTGCTATCTGAGCTTACTTGACATTTCTGAAGTAATTTAGTTAAGAGGAAATGAGTTGTTCCCAGTAGAGAGAGCAAACGAGTGGAGTGAAGGTAGCCAGCGTGATAAATGGCTCTTTCATTTGGAGATCTCCAGAGCTCGTTTAAGGCTAATTTTCTGTATTAGCCCCCTTTGAGCTATTAATGCAATAGGCAGGGACCGTGGCCCCTCGTCTCTTAGCTGCCCCATTAGAGCGAGCATTAAGCTACCAAGCCTGAACTCTACTGTGGTGGTGGTGGTGGCGGTGAAATAATGAAAGGTGCTTTTTAAACTCCCCTAATCTAAACTGGCAGAGGGTGGTTAATACGATTTGAAGGGGAATGGTCAATGAACAATCAATAAACTAATAATGGGAAGGATGCGGTACATTAACAGTCTAAAAATCCAACGAGACATTAAAAAATCATCGTTAACTCCTAGTTCCATTAAGATTTGGGTGGTGGCAGTGGGAGGGAGGGAGCCAGATAAATCATCAAGATGATAATAATCACCGAGAGCATTAATACCAGATTTAACTCGGCTTTGAGAGCTTACCGGCTGCACGTTTTGAGGCCTTTCCCTCGATTTCTGCTGAAATGAAGGGAAGGTTTTCCGTGTGTCAGGAAGAAAAGATCGAGTCCCCTTGTCAGCTGCTCATCTGAAATTTGCTTGGCACCCTCTATGGCGAAAGAAGTTGTCCGCCTGCAAAATCTTGCGTGGCCCGAGTCCCAAGTTAATTTTTTGTGACTCTGGGGCACGGTCAGTGACCTTAAAATGATCCTGATGTATTTATTTACTTTCAGCTGTTTCTGACCATCGTCTGCACACATCTGATTTAGCACGAAAGGCCAGTTTAACCCTAACACTTTAATTAATCGTCGTGCAAACACGCTCTATTGTTCACGCTATTTTAAAGGAACACACGAAAGGAGGTGTCTTAACATTATTTTCAACTCCTAATAATACAGCATGAGATTCCTCCCCACCTCTTCTGGAAGTATCCGGATAAATTATTAACTGAAACCCACTTTGGCCCCAGCTTTTCAGGTGCTAGATCTGGGAATCGGAGATGTTGCCTCGCTGCCACTCAGTCTCGTGCTTTTTCCTGGATTACCCATTGAACCTTACGCTCCCCTTTTAATTGAATGCAAAACAATTTCGGGGGAATGAATTTCACTTTGAAATTTAGTCCCGGCTTTCAGGGGAAAGGGACTGCGGTGGAGGAGAGAGGGGCGGGGGGAAGAGGAGGAGACGAGAGGGACAGGAGGGAAGGGGACACGAATACACACTTTCTGTATTTGTTCATTAAAATTAAAATAAGAACCGGGTCTTTTACTGGCCATGGGTAAGACGCTGACCCCGGACTTTCTAGGTTTGGCTACCAAGTCGGGCCAAATCACCAGTTACAAGAAAGTCCTGTTGTTATAACGGACAAAGAACTTTTTACTCCTTTCGGGCCCAGTAGGCAGATAAAAAAAAGATTGGGAAGCAGTTCGATAGTTGATTAGTAATAAGTTTGTCCATGATGTTTGTTAGCAAGCAATATAAGGAACATCTCTGCTGATTGATTGTTTGATTGACTGATCGACTATCATATCATTCAGCAGGGTTATTGCAACGATATCCATAGCTTTGAGCCTTGTTATTCAGCTATTTCCAGGACATAATTCTATTTATTTGTTTATTTTTAGTGTTGCTAAAATGCCCTTTTATTTCCATTTTCTCTTGTACGCCTGCTTTTCTGCGCATTTTCAAGCGTTTGTGGAGAGCAACCCAACAGAGAACCACCACCACAAAAAAAAAAAACCACCAAAAAACCCCTAAGACTTAATGTATGCACAGAAAATTGTAAACATGTAAAGAACTGAAAGCTTCACGCTGAGTTTCGCCATGCTCCATTTCCCCACCATTTCCTGCTGTCGTTTTAAAGCGATCTCACTCATCTAGAGATCCCGTTTGCAGGAACAGTATGCTTATAATTACTAACAAATCAAGCGGCTACTGTTGCTCTCCCGGTTTATTGATAAGCTGAAGAGAAATGGAAGGGGGAGAAATGACAAAGGGGCTGGAAGGAACCACAGGAGGAGAAAGAAAGAGAGAAAGAAAGAAAGAAACGGAGGAAGGAGAGAGAGAGAGAGAAGGCAGAGATTTTGGAAGGGGGAATTATGTATTTGTGAGTGCTCACATTCACACAGCAAATAGAGTTTGGGAGTGAAAGAAAATCGAACAGTTTCTGCTGGGGATAACAAAACCTAAATGGGATAAAGTTAAAGCAGAAGTGGTGGGGACGCTGCATATATACGTGTGTGTTATCCTGCATTATTTCAGCAGTTATGGCAATCCCTAACCAACTGGGAAAGTTGACATCGACTAAAAATATACTCTGCATTACGGTTTACACGCACGCAGGGATTTGGCATATGCAGCTGCACACACGGACGTGTATCTCTCTTCACACGTTATATTATCTCTGGTAATGTCTGGGCTATATCTGAAAAGCTATAGCCATGATAAACATATAGATATGATATAGATAGAGATAATTCATTCCATGGCAAACACTTTTTTGAGGCAGCATTAGGTAATTTACAGAAGATATAGAGCCTAGATAGAATACATCTCTCTGAAGCTATGAAATTGCAATAGATATGCTTACACCGCCTGGTAAGCTTCTAAAATGGGTTTAGAGTTACTAGACTCCAACTGATGGGGATGTTCATACGGTCATTTTCGGGGAGGCAGTGGTAGGAAGAAAAGCTGAGGAGCTCTCAGCATAGCAGGGAAGGGAGCCAGCCTGCTTCCCAAAAGCAATTTGCAAGGAAAAAAAAAATACTGAGCACGTGAAAATCCATATTTCAAAGGTTAACTAATGTAATGAGTGCTCCAAAAGGCCAAAGCGAGTGTGGTGAGGTACATTTAAGCGTTGCACGGGTCCCTCTCTCTTTAGTGAGTTTGGACTAAGATCAGATGTTCGTGGAATTGCTGCCTCTTGTTTAATTTCTCAGTTCACTGGACAGTGACCTGATAAACTGGTCACTAAATATAGCCACTGTAAAGGTGTACTCGAACCACTGAGCCCGTGTGTTTGTCCGAAGAAAAAATGCCAGTCATGAAAATCTGTCTGGTGGCACTGCTTTAATCTCTCTTTTTTCTTTTCTTTTTTTTTTTTTTTTTAAACTTTTTCTTGATGCTTCGTTCGAATGACGTTGCAGAACATCGTGCATGAAATAAGTGATATATCTCTGCATAATGGGGGAGGGAAGAGAGATATATTTTTTTTCTGCCTGCCAGTACTACCTCTGATACCCCAAACGATTCTTCTCCTATAGAATCAATGGCAAAAAAAAGGTCCTATTAATAGCAACGAAAGCAGGAGCGGGCCTCTAACTCTTTTATAACTGTTTCTGTGCCGTTCTCAAACTATTTGAAACCGCCTTTATGAGCTGCATAAAGTGCCTAACTAAAATAATAGAGAAATAGGAATCCATTTCACTTTCTGATTCCCTGAAGTAAAGCCACTCAAAATAATTTGTTTATACTGGAGACTATATACAAGGCATACGAAGCAATATGTATATCTAAAATCGACATGCCTTTTGGTTTTTAGCTGTTATAGAGCTTTTATTGTGGGGGTCTGGTCTGGCAGTAGGAAATGATCTGTAATAAAAACAGTGAAACACGGTTGTGTCTATTCCATACACTGAGGTTATAAAATTGGCAATTGCCCAGTAGTTAGCACTTGGTAATATATTAGGATACCCGATCTTATTGTTTAGCAGCTCCAGACGACTTAAATATCCCCTCAACCCTAATGGTTTGATTCTCCAGATATGTTGCAAATAAACAGGGTTTTTATGACTTAACTGACATGTATTATAACTACCTAAATAGCTGGCATATGTGCATAATAGAACCCTATTATTTGCCGAATTGGTTTTGCAATTGATTGAGTGGAAATGGGAGACTGTGAAGTAGTATCTGCTCGTCGAGGGTGTGTAATCAATTAGTATTCTCCTCTGAAACATGCCCGCTGGACTGCCAGGATTCTACCACCAGCACCCCTCCCGCCCCCAATTTCGGAGTATATTTTCTATAAGGAAACGCGTGTTGCCGCGATTCCGAGAGGAAGCAGCAGTAGCAGCTGTCAGCTCTTATTAACTCCTGCATAAAACATACCTTAAGTACGGTTTGTTATCAATTACTTGCAGAAATGAAACAACTGGGAAAATGCAGCGAGGCTCCCTATAAATTAAAGTGATTGGTTGATTGATTAGAGCACCTGCTGTAAATCATAACACTTACAATTATGAGGGAGCTATTTAAGTTCATTTGTAAACAAAATTCATGTCACGGGGGAATTGCTCTCATTTTTAGTTTAGCCATTTTTTTTTGTTTATTTCGGAGTGTGTCTGGTTGCTATTATAGGAATTTGTGCCTTATAGTCCCCTTGGTTACTCTTAAAATAACCTCACTAGTTTCTCAGAGAAAAGAAATATTCCCTTTTATCGTGGACAGAATGACATGTTTTTATTTTGTGTAGTTTCGCTTTATTGTTCTGTTTTGGTTTTTTTCCCCCATAACTTCCTTTAAATACATGTTACTGTAACGAGATCAGCTTTATTTAGGAGCGGGAGAGTTCCCACTACTTCACGGACAGCACAATATGATCAAGGTAGCGAATGCCATGGCTAGACCAGATTTTTTTTTTTTTTTCCTGGTGTTCATTTTTCTGAAGGAAAAGACTCATTTTATTTCATAAACCAGACTTAATAAAAACACAAAGCAATAACAGAGCTGTCTTCTGGTTGCTGTATCCTCCAGCCTTGATACTTATTTAAGACAGCAACTCTCTTCGTGTAGTGAATTTATTCCTGGCTCAGCTTAGCAGTAATGGAAACATTAGCAAAAAAAGTAAATTTTTCCTTTTTTTTTCCCCTCCAGAAAGGCGCTGTCCGTTGTACAAAAGGCATCGGGGGGCTCTGGGTGAGACACAGGCTCAAACCCGAAAGTTGCCAGGTGCTTGCCAATATGTATTTTATTTCCCAATTGATCAAACCCTGCATAGAGGCTGTACTGCACCACCCTTCTCTCCATCCATCATTCATGGAGCAATTTCCTAGAGGTTGGGGGAGCAGCACCCTTTAGGTTGCTGGAGGTAGCCAGAGATTCCAAATTCCCTTTCATTTTGCTGTTCTGTGCATGTCAGAGAGACTGTGGTTATCCTGTACTCCTTCGTGGCATGATGGTTTCTCTCTCCCCTCTTCCCCTTTTCTTTCTCCAGTTCCGGTTCCTCCAAAATCTGTTACTTCTTTGATGATGAATAAAGATGGCTTCCTGGGTGGAATTTCAGTCAATACCGGAGAGGTGTTTTGCTCTGTACCTGGCCGCTTGTCTTTGCTTAGTTCAACTTCAAAGTATAAAGTAACTGTGGGAGAAGTTCAAAGACGCCTTTCTCCTCCAGAGTGTCTGAATGCATCCCTCCTAGGAGGAGTACTTAGAAGGTAAGAGGCTGGGGCGAGTGTGTGAACATGCCCATGTGTGGGCATCCATGCATGCACCAGTAATACTTGGTCAACTGTAAAGATGATTGCAAATATTCAGGGTAAGGTGGAAATATGCTGTATTCGGGCATTGAGGTGAACATGTGGAGACCAGAGAAAGATTTGGCCTTGTACGTTTTCTATCAAAGCATCCCAAAATGAAGGAACCGAGACAAGAAGTTTTTTCACTCTTGTACCTGCACACACGTTCTATCTTTTCTCCTTCTCCTCACGCTTCTCTCTAAGCAAAAGGACGAAATAAAATGCCGTGATGGGCGTGTTGCAGTTAGGTGCTGCAGGATGAACCTGATGTATTTCAGGACCTGATGTATCTCTAGGGATTTCCTAGATAAATCCATGAGGTTTCCTCTATATGGCGATAACGATAAGGCAATTAACATGGTGTGACACAAGACATTGTCGAAATGGCAGGGGATTAATAGGCAACCTGTAAGGTAGGTAAGTACCCGACTAAAGAAAAGCCATCAACAGATAGCTTTGAAAGTCAGAAGCTTAGCGCTTCATCTAGAGAAGGTTGCTAGAGGAATTGCTCACAGTTGGTCTTGAGGCCTTTGTCATTTAACTTGTGTGCAAATCACCCACTACTGTTCTGGTGGATTTTGCTGAGGACCTCAAAATAGCCGGCATTATTGGTACTGAGGAAAAGGAGGAGCGAGGGATAACCTGGAGGCCTGGTTGCCACTCCAGCACATCAAGTGGGAGATTGTGCATTTAGGCACAAGCAACAAGAATTTAAGCTCCGAGGTCGTCAGCTGGAAAGACTAACAGGAGAAAGGGCTTTATCTTCTTGACAGTGACTGAAGGACTGTGAATTGTCCGTATGACTTGTCTGGAAGAAAGGTGAGCTAGGGCTCTATCTCTGGTCAGAACAGGGAAGAAATCATGACATGGTATAAGGTACCAGTTCACTCAAGCCAATGGAGAGCTGAGAGGGGATAAGGCTTCATTTTCTACACGTGAGGTATACGTCGGACTGGAAAATAAAGCACAACTTCGAGACAGAAACAAATGCGATTAATTTGGTCCTGAAAAAAATTCAGATCACGTTTAAAAGTTGCTAATCTTAGAGGAGGAAATATCTTGCCAACATCCGTAGCAGCAATTGGGCAACAGTGACTCTAAGGTTTTTTAAAATTGTTTGCTCTGTTGTTTGTTGTTGTTTTTTTGGTTTTGTGGGTTTGTTTTTTTTCCCTGCAAAAAAAATCTGTGATGACGTCAGGGGCTCCAGCTCCGTGTCTGGAGAGGAGGGGGAAAGTCCTGCTACATGCAGTCAGTCACCCAAATATACACGTGAGAATTAAGGTCTCCTAAAATAGATGCTGTTCCACGTGAATGTCTGTAATCAATGTTTAGCTGTGATCCTTGCCAGTGAGAGCAGCAGAGATTTTTACTTACAGATGCTAACCTGCCTGCTCACTCCGTACAGCTACAAATGGAGCAGGGAGAACATCTGAGAGATGCACTGTAGAAAATATAATTATCAAGGTAAAGAAACATCATTACGGAACTTCAGTGGATTTCTGGAGGTGGCCCAAGCCGTAACCATTGGCTGCTGCTGACTTCAGTTCCTATCTTGAATCTAAATTTTAGACAAGCTTTTGGTTCAGAGCAGATGAAATACAGAAAGCTGCTCGCTTGCAATTCTGCCATCTAGCCCTATTTACTTTGATATAAAATAGTGGGAAGCCAGTCTGGCTTGTCTGTCGTTTCTGGTCTCCTTTCACTAAGCGTGACTGCTAATTCTTAAACAAATTTTAAGTAAGAACGAAGAGAGAGATTCGGGACAGGCTCTGATCTTAGGTGCCAAAACTCTCCCTGATTACGCAGGTGGCAAGAATTCATCCCTGGGGCTTTACATATGTATAGGCGTCCGAACAATAGCTCTGTATTTCCCACCTATAGCTCCATCATCCTTTTATTGTCCTTATCAGTAACCTCCGACAGATATTCAAATCTTCCTTCAGGCAATCGGTTCCCTCTGTATAACGCACCCTGCCTTCAGGTGAGCTCTTCCTCTCAGCATCGCCTTCCCGCCCAAGAACACACTCACGAAATGATTTAATAAATATTTTCCTCCTTTTCTATCTATCCACAGGCACACATTCTCCCTTCGAGCCTTTCAGATTTCACACCTTCCCCCCCCCTCCCCCCCTCCTTCTTCTTCCCTTTCTGGCCCTTTTCTGGAATAAACGAGGATTTAATTCTCCTCTACCCTTCTGCCCATCTCCTCACTCCATCCTAATAGGAGTTAGTGTCATAGAGTAGGAACCCATTTGCTCTCTGGATCAGAACACTGTCCATTAATTATTGCTGTCTGGCTTTATTGGATTTCCCCGGATAAAATAGGGAGAAAAGTGGGTTCATCCCCACTCCTACCCCTGGGAGAAATTAAGGAAACCTCAGCAAACCCGAGCAGAAACCAACACACCCGAAGTCCTTAACGTCGAATGAAAACCCTCCCAGGCTCCACTGACTGCACAGACTAAACGTTTCTTCCAGGAACACTGCGGGGTTAATCACGATGTTAATTTCTTTGCAATTCTAGAGCCAAATCGAAAAACGGGGGGAGATCTTTGCGAGAAAGGCTAGAAAAAATCGGTTTGAATTTACCAGCCGGCAGGCGTAAGGCCGCAAATGTCACTTTACTCACCTCCCTGGTGGAAGGTAAGCCGAGGGTTGCAGCTCCCTTCACACCCCTGCCTGCTCTGAACTCCTGTCTGACATTTTACGAACCATAAAAAAACCCCAAACCCCCACCATCTTTCGGGATCAGGTGGGAAAAACCTTGCAGAGGTGAAATTCAGGGCGGGTTAGCATGAACAGCGGCACGGTTAGGGATCCCATCCCCAAAAATGAAGTCGCTGGCTGGAAGGTCAGTGATTCTTCTTGGTGGTAAGAATGAGGTTGTGTGTGTGTGTGTGTATGTGTGTGTGTGTGTACATGTGTGTGTGATTCTGCAGGGCAATCCCATTCCTCATTGCTATTAATTTCCAGCCTGTGCTCTCCTACTCCACGTCTCCTCCATCCTCTCGCTAATTTGCTCCTCCCGAGCTTGTTTATGGCCACTACAGGACGCTCAACGAGGAAAAATAATACCTTTTTTTTTTTTTTTAAAGAAATCAGAGCAATTGAAGAGTCACAGAGCGCGGTTTACCTTAAGGTGGCTAGAACTGAACAAAGGCACAAGCTATTCCTGAGGAAGGAGAGAGGGAAGGGCAGACTGAAGTTTTACCTCATTTCAAGTCAACTAATGTCATTTTGGTGTTCGGCGTGTTTCTTTGATTGATCGTTACTGTACTGAAAAGTAAAATTTAGAGCCACTAATATGTTTAGGATATGTGCGTGTTTACACTAAGAGAAGTTGGATCTTCTCCAAAAAACATAACCGGAATAGTATGGATGCAATTATGAATTATATGTATCTGCCTTACACATACACACCGAGAGGCGTATAAATAATCCACTTATCTCTTCTGCATATAAGCGTGCATAAACATTTGTACTAGATATTAACTTTTCAACTCTTTTGATTGAGTTATGTGAGCGATAAGACCTTACCGCATGCAGAGCTGAAGGCAGGCTCCCAAAACGATGGGGGCTGATAGAAAGAAAGTTGCTCCTCCTGGTACCCGCATATAGGTTATGCCCAGTGCGCAAGGCTCCGCGTAGGTTACGGATATAGGGTCGCGCTATAGGGGACGTGAAGCATTTGGGGGGGTCACAACTGCCCTTTAACACCGGGGTTAGTGCAGCTTGGGTGGGTGAAAAGCGGTGTACCCCACTCACAGCAAAATCAACCGTTCCCCAAAGCTGGTTTGAGGTTCAGAAGCCGGTGCGGTTGCAGAGCGATGCTAAAATCTGTGTCAAGTGTGTAGTAAGGTGAACGTTACCCTCCTCTCCCCTGATTTCTTTACAAATCAACAGTTTACCTTGAGAGAACTCCTTCCTTTTAAAAAGAAGCTCTACCTGCTGGAGATTCATCTGCTTTTCTGCCACCAGCAGAAAAGCTCCGGCCAGAATTACCAGAGCCGTGCCCCGGGGGGGGGGACCCTGCCCGGCACAGGGTGACGGCGGCGGGGGGGGGCACACCCCCCCCAGGGTCCTCAGGGTGTCCTCGCTTTCATTAAGCGGTTTGGTGATTAGCGAGAAGCCTTGGAAAGCAGAAGATGACGTTGGAAAGCAACTCCTGATCGTTAAAAATAATGTGGTCCTGGAGTTATTAGATATATCTGTTCTGCGTGTTGGAAATCTTCCCCCTGGTCCCTCAGGCGGTGCTTTAAAGGGTTTAATGCTTTATTCTATAGGGGCTGAGCTATAATCTGGTAGAATCCCCCTAGAGTCTGAGGGTTTTTTTCTCCCTCCTCTTTTCCTCCTTTCTGCAGCTACTGTCTTCTTCTTGTGGCATGAAGTACATCAGTAGGAGTTGGATGACACGAACCTCTGGAGGCAAGAAACCTGAAACCAGACAGGCAGGAAAAGTGACAATTAGAGTTAGAATAATTATTATTTTTCACAGAAAAGGTTGCCATTGGTTGCTACCTTTCCACCGGGCGGAGAGGAGTTCCTGTTGCATGATGGTCAGCTAAGAATGCAGATTAATAATTTCCATCGGATGAAATGCAGTTATCTCCATCATTTTACAGATGTGGTAATAACTGTGATCGTGATGGAAGTGCTCTGTGTGTGTGTATAAACAAGCGCGTATATGATGTCCCACAAAGAATTGACATTAATATTAAGACTATGTCCACATCTGTAAAATTTTGGACAAGGATCGGGTGTATTGAAACAGGAGTGGTTTCTCTGCTCTTAAGAGAAGTTTGAGTCCTTTTGTCTTACGGGATTGAACTAGTAATTTCCCCTTCCTTTTTTTCTGGCCCAGTTAATTCGAAAATATATATGTGTGTGTGTGTACGCATGTGTGTATGTATGTATATGTGTGCGTGCTTTTCCCACAGTTCTGCACAACCAGCTGCAGGGGTAGGTACCATCACAAGCGCCTTGTAGCAAAGACAAATCTCATCAGCTGAAAAATCGGTCCCATCAACTTACTTCTGCCCCCCAAAACAAGGCTTGTGGAGGGAAACCATATACCTGGAGCCTGTCCCTAAGGTACAAGGGATGTTATAAGGTTTCTAAACCCGGCCTGAAAGAGCTGGTCTCTCGCAGAGGGGGGGCAGCAGCCTCGGGAGGTGGGAGCCAGCCCGGGGCCGGCGGTACCCGGGGGTGTTAATGTCCCCTCTCCTCCCCTCCAGGTGAGGCCGTTCATTTAGCTCGGGATTTTGGGTACATCTGCGAAACGGAGTTCCCAGCCAAAGCTGTTTCTGAGTACCTGAACAGACAGCACACGGACCCCAGCGACCTCCACTCCAGGAAAAACATGCTGCTTGCTACAAAGTGAGTGCCAAGTTGACCCCCCCCCCAGCCTCCCTTCTATCCTTCCCCTCCTGAAACCCTTCCTCTGAGCTCGTTTTGAAAGCAGGCGGAGTTGCCAGACCCCAAATTCTAGTGGTCCCGCGGGGAGGAAGGATGCTCGAGTCGCCCTATGGCCAAGGCAGACCCTATAGCTTCTGCATCCTTCTGCAGGGGGGGTTCTGCCAACACCCTCTGTCCCTATAGAGGATGTAGGCGACTGTCCCCTAGCTACTGTACATCGTCTCCAAGCCCCCCCCAGTTAAAAAATCTTTATGAAAAGCGACCAAAAATCCGTGTTTTGCTTCAACAGCACGTCTGTCTGTCCCTCCTGCTGCTCACACACACCTGTTTGTCTGCTACCAAATTGCAATGTCTTTTCCATAATGTTATTAAAAAAAAAAAGAAAGAAAAAAGAAAAAAACCCCACCACTATGTACTGCTAATGCTCCTTGGTTTGGTCCCCCCAGCCCATCTCTCTCCCTTGGGATTTTCTGGGTGGATTTGCTGTATGTGATGATTTACACTTGGCTGTGCCTCCCAGGCTACTAACTGGGTGCTTCATAGGTTGCTCAGGTCCTCGGCAGTGGGTGCTGTGTGTCTGCACACGTCTCCATCTATCCGGCAAAAAAAGGAAAAAAAAAAAAGAAAAAAAAAAGGAAAAAAAAAAAAGAAAAAAATTACCAGCCCAAACAGCTCTCATTTATTTCATGCTCTGGGATGTGGCTTGCCTCCGATGACAGTGTAATTTAAAGAAATATATGGAGGGTTGAAAAATCATTTGCTCAAATTTGTCCAGATGTTTTTTAGACGTGATTGGAATTTGATTGCCCTTTTCCGCAGGGTCAGAAGATATTAATGTCCCAGAACTTTAATTGCTCGCAGACCCTGCTTTGCTCTTTGAAGATGTAAAATGTTGGACTCATTACTGTTTGTTCTCCAAATTCAAAGTTTCCTCTCTTGCACTTTCTTAATGGATAATACACATAGAAGTAGACCTTTATCTTTCCCCACCCTCTGAAACCTTTAACCCACCGGGAATTTCACAGAATTTCAGAGGATGAGAGCTGAATGCCTTTTTTAAGGATTTCTTTTTTTCTTTCTTTTTTTATTTTTTTTCTTTTTCTTTCTTTTTATTTTTTTTAATTCTGGCCTTTTTTTCTCCAGTCCCTGGGTAGGCATCTGTCTCAAAGAAATTATTCCTTTGGGAACCCCACCAACCCCCAGGGTTTCTACATTGCCTGGGCACCTGTTGACTTGAAGGCCTTGTGGACCAGAGCAATGCAAAAAAAAAGTGTGCGTGGGGGAATTCCTTAGAAAAATCAAATCTGATTTTTCAAAGGTGCGGGCAAAAAAACAAGAGCCAGATGTCAACTCTGATGTGTTAATTGGGGTGCCACCCCCCAAAATAAAGTAGGAAGTGTTCACTTTGCTCCTCATGTGATGAAGAAACCTGCATGGAGTTTGAAATTCCTGATCTTTCTTGACAAGGTGGCCCAACCTGAGCAGTCTCAGAGGAGGCTCCATTTTGGCCCTTCCCTGTGCCACCCAGTAGCAATCAGTGCGTGGTTGTGCTTTCCCCCAGGAACAGCACTGGTGAGAGCTGCTTTGAGCCAAGGTCAGGCCTCTGGGAAGATGGGTGGTTGACAAAGCCATGGCACATCTCCGTTTCAGCCCGGTTATTTCTAGAGCCACCAAGCAGGGTTGGGTTTTCACAGGGCTTCGGAATCACAGAATCATTTAGGTTAGAAAAGACCTTTAAGATCATTGAGTCCAATTGTAAACCTCACACTGCCAAGTCCACCACTAAACCATGGCCCTGAGCACCATCTAAATGTCTTTTAAATACCCCCAGGGATGGTGACTCCACCACTTCCCTGGGCAGCCTTTTCCAACACTCAACAACCCTTTCAGTGAAGAAATTTTTCCTAATACCCAATCTAACCCTCCCCAGAAGCATCCTTGTGGCTGCAGGAGAGATTTCTATCTCCAGACCTGGTGTTATCCTGCAACTGCAAAAACTTCTCTCCTGAAGAACATCATCCTGAGCAGGGAGCTGCCGGCTCGCCATGGCCGGTCCCCAAGCACTGCTGGGGGAAAGGAAGGTGGCAAAAATGTCCCATCCTGGGGCCTGGGATCACCTTTGTCCTGAACCTGTCCCTTCCTTCAACCTTGGTTGTCTCGGAGAAGTGTGGGATGAGGCTAACCACTGCTTTTCTCTCTCTCTTCCTCTCTTTGGCTTTCTCTCTTCCATGCAGGCAACTTTGTAAAGAATTTACAGATCTCTTGGCCCAGGACAGGACACCCATTGGAAACAGCCGGCCCACCCCTATTTTGGAACCGGGCATTCAGAGCTGCTTGACTCACTTCAGCCTCATCACTCACGGCTTTGGGGCCCCCGCTATCTGCGCTGCCCTCACGGCCCTTCAAAACTACCTGACTGAAGCTCTCAAAGGCATGGACAAGATGTTCTTGAACAACAACACTGCTAACAGGCACACATCTGGCGAAGGACCAGGTAGTAAAACTGGAGACAAGGAAGAGAAACACAGAAAATGAGAGAGAGAGAGAGGAAAAAAAAATAAAAAGAAAGAAAGGAAGGAAAAGAAAAAAGTTAAATAAATAAAAGGAGAAAAGAAAGAGAGAGAGATAATCTTTTAAAACAAAACCGTCTTAATTTTAGCTTTAAAAATATTGGATTGGGCTTTGGAAGAATTCTATTAGGTAGGACAAAATAATAATAATAAAATAATAATAATAATAAAAGAAAGACAATAATTTAAGATCAGAGGAGCACAATGGCGCAAGACCAGTGGTTCAGAGTCTCTTGCCAGGAACATGTGAAGACAACCACCAGGATTTTTTTCCCACTTCTGTTCTTTCACATTTTTTAAATAATGATTTGGGGGGGAGGGGAATATAATAATAATTAATAATAATAATAAAAGAAAGAAATGAATAACTTATTGGAAGAAATCGGAGAAACATTTTTGGTGTCAGTGCTTTGATTTCTTGAGCTGCACGGTCTGTCTTGCTATTATTTTTGGTTTATTCTTTTTCTTTTCTTTTTTTTTTTTTTTGAACGACGTCCTGTCTCCACCCTAGCTCAAACGATCTTCCAGAGCGTTCCTTTCTGAGCAGCCCCATCACTTCATTCCCCCCAACTCTTCCCATCTCATCTCACCTCACCACCCTGGTTCTGTCTAGACTAGGAAAGGAGGGGAGGCGAGCGCGCAGACGTCTCACAAAGTCACCAACGCCAGCCCGTTCGAGCTGCGTTCATGGCAACGTCTTAACATTAGATGCCATGAGATGGGAAGTTTCGAGTCGTGGTAGCTCAGTTGAATTAGCTAACTCTGTTTTTTAAGAACTTTTTTTGTTTTTCCTGGTCTAGACAGACTCTCTGTTTAGATTACCAGCGTTTACAGGTGTGTATGGGCGCGTGTGTGCCTATGTGTGTGCATATGCGTATGCACACACATAACCTGATAGGGGTGCGTGTGTATCCTATGTATGTTTGTATATATATATGGATATATATGGATATGTCCATATATATATATATAATATGTGTGTATAGCCACACATATTCATGCATGCAAACATACCTTTGTAATTTAGTACTTGCCTTTGATGGTAAAATGCCTTGTCTATAATGGGTTGCAAAATTTGAAAGTAAGGTCTGGTAAAATGTCAGCTGATTTCTTAATTTTCTGAGATCTCCTCTTTTTCTCTAGGGAGTTTTATATTCCTAACTATGCCAATGTTTCAGTCCTTAATTTCCTTGAGTAGTGTGTGTGAGTGATACCTTCCCCATTTTTAAAGAACTGTTAACAACAACAAAAAATGAGTGATATGAGTATGTAATTCTTTCTCAGGAGTATGCACTATTTTATTTTCTTCTGTTTCCTAAAGCTTTGCCCGCTTGGCTTATGAGCTTCTTCAAAGAGGACTAGAGATCCCTACACAATATATCAGGTACAGAGAAAAAAAATCCACAATTCTGATATTCTGATACTTTTCTTTTTTTTTTTTTTTGCTTTTTCAAATCAAAGCCAGTTGTTTCCGAATTCTGTAGGTGCACTTCTTTAAAGAAGCTCAAAGGGAATAATTTGAACGAGATAAAAAATATAAGTTGAAATCGAGGTGTAATATTGCAAAGAAAATAAGAGCTGTGTTGAATGTTACCGCACTTGCTTGGCGCCAGGGTTTTGTACCCAGGGAGGAAAGGGTTGCCATGTGAGCTGGCTCCTCGTGATGGGAGTGGGGAGGGCTTGCCAGGGAATATCCTGATCTCTGAGCTCAGTCTAAGGAAATCTGTTTCTCTTAGAAAGCTTTTAAAAAAAAAAATGTCTTGTGACTCTTGCTTTAGAACAAGTCAGTGTGGTAGGGGGAAAAAACTTCTTAACTCCAATGTTTTTCTCGGTGGTTTTGGTGTATGACAGGATGTCTTATGCATATGATTTGGGGGGGGTGGAGGGCAAGTCTGGTTTTTTTCCCTTTTTTTTGTTTTTAACATACATTTCTTTGTCTTCTGTGGTAAAAACAATGCTGAAGTGTAAGGATATGAATTTCTGTTTGGATTCTGCCGTATTGGGTAATTGCATGTGTTTCTCAGTGGGGTAGGGTTCGTGCACTAACACATCTTTTTGCTTATGTCAGAACAGTTACTGGGTGTGGGTAAATCTCCTGGAGTCGCTGGCAAAACTCCAGTGGGGTCAGGCCTCCCCCCAGGATCCCTGTTAAAGCTGCAGGACTCAATCCCACCAACCCAAGCAGGCACACCTGAACTCAAAACAAGGGAGAGAGAGAGAAACAAAAGAGAAGCCTTAGCCTTGTTTTAGTTTCTAGATACTTTGCAAAGTTGGATGGTGGGGGAGAAAGAATTCAGCAATACTCTCAACATCCCCCAACAACATTTTCTTAAAACAAAAAAAAAAGCAAATGAGCCTCTTGATTGTCACCCTTAGTGTCCTTAGCTATCTGAGAAATGGCTACAGCTGAGGGCCTGCTCTGCTTTTCAAATCTTTGTGCAGCAAGCGAAGGTCTCGGCTTTTGTTCCCTACCCGTGAGTTGGACGTATGTGGCAATAGAAACCGAGGAATCATGCAGCCCCGAGGAGCACTGACCCCTCTGGAGCTGCTCCTCATTCACGTCCCTTTGGTTCTTGTGGGACAGAGCGCTGTGAGGAATCTCACGTGAGAAAAGGGGGAAACTGAGGCAGACAGCCTTCTCTGTGGGAGGAGTTGGAGGTAGCCTTCGACCCTGGCAGTGGGTTTGGTAATTGGCACGCCCCTGCGGATGTCACCAGAGAAGGCGTGGATCCCTGGGTGATGTAGATCTCACGGATTCCCCACCGGTAGGTTGGGGACCGCCAGATTGAAAAGCAGCCCCCAGGCAGCCCCTGGTCCTCCAAAGCCCACCCCTTGCCAACCACCCCCTAATTTCAGCAGGCCCCCGAGGAAGGACAATCCAAGCTCCAGCGCAGGGCATGCCCCAGCAGCGATGCGCGGGAAAGGGAAGGGGTACGCGTGTGTGTATCTGGGGAGGAATGAATGGCACCACCCGAAAGCACATCTCCCTCCTCCGCCTGACGAGAATATTCTGTTTATTGAAGCAAAGCACAAAGTGTTGAACGTTGCTTTGCCTGCCCTCTGCAAAAAGCCTTTGTGAGGAGCCCGTGGGCCCAGCCCTCCGGTGTCACCTGGCCCAATGGGGGTCCTGGGTGGGGGCACACCCCAAGTTAGGTCTCAGCCTTTCACCTCCCCAGCTGCACATGCAGGGACATGGGGACCTGCTCCCTGTCAGCCCGGAGCTTCCAGCTGAAGGCTTTGGGGGGCTGTTGGGGATGGTCCTTCCTCGTCTTTGGGGGGATGTTGGGGATGCTCCTTTTAATTGCAGAAGACAGTATCCCACCACCACTGTAAGTTAATGAGGAGAGGGAGCCACTTGCAACTTCTTGGGGACAGACCTGTGCACTCACGCATGTGTGAGGGCCTGATCCTGCTGCTGCTCAAATCTCCCCTAGGCACAGGTTTGGTCACCTGGACCAGCACCTAAACCTTGAGAAGGTTGAGGGAAGAGTTTCAGTTGACCTCTGGCAACTTTGGTTCTGCCTCTCGTGCCTTCTACCTGGAAGAGACGGGCTGCAAATGCCAGGCTGTGCTTCGCTCAGGCGAAATAAAGCCAAAAGTAAAATTCCCATTGATGTCAGTGGGATGCCCCCCATTTGCTCCTCAAAGTACGGAGATAAAATCCATAAGGTTTCCAATTTAAATGCAAACAGGGAGAAAACACAGCATAGGAGTATATCTATCTCTGTTCTTCTCCCTAGCCTGGTGCTGGTCCCAGAGGGAAATACCCGTTGCTCAGTGGCTTCTATCAGCGCTGAGGACTGAGGTTCCCCAAAAACTAAACTCAGCCTCCCGCCCGAAGGCACTGTCCTGCTCCCCTGCACTTTCCCAGCCTGACTACTTGTGTTGGCGGGGCACCTCAGACGTTTATCTGATAATTGAGTTATTAAAAGATTTGGTTTCCTCGGGATCATAAATCAATAAACAGGAGGATTAACACGGCAGCTTTGCTTTTTAACTCAAGGGAAAAGTTTGAGGAGAGACCGTGAAAAGTTTGTTTTGAAAGCAAACAGGTGGGTTGCTGTAAATTTTATTTCATTCTTAGTCTCGCTTTTTTTTTTTTTTTTTAAATAACAATTCTCTATTTTCCGTTGGAAAGATCTTTGTTTTTGTACGCTCCCTGACTTTTTTTTTTTTCCCCTGGTTGTTATTCACACAAGGTGTGAAGGAAACAAGAAGCCAATTTTATGGGAATCCTTTTACAACCCGGTGATTTCTTTAAAATCGGGTCGTGTCTTGTCCCACCTAATAGAAATTCTCTGTGAGAAGCTGTTTCAAGTCCCTTTGCATCCCAGACCAACCTCCCTCCAAATCCCCAAATTTGCATTTGGGGCTGGGAGGGAGGGGGGGAGGATGGTTTTAAGACCTTTAGCTGTGCCCAAAGGGCTTATTCCCTTCCCGTGCTCATCTCTTTCTGACTGGTTTATCACGCAGACCTGTTCGGCTCTGTTTTAATACGTTTCTCGGAGAATTTGGTGCTCGTTTCAGCTGCCGTAAGCATTGCCAGATCGATCCGGCCAAACTCCCCCTCCCCTCCGGCTTCCCTGTGTGAGAGAGACCGTAGGCTTTTTACAAATAGTATATTTTCTTATACAAAGGGAAAAAGTAAAAGAAAATATCCCCAAACACACTGGCAAACGCCTGAACATTTCGAGAGAGACGAAACATTGTGTGCCAGCGAGAAATAAAGGAAAAAAAAACCCAAACCCAAACAAATGTAAAGCTCTGAAAAACCGAATGAGAAACTGGAAAGATGAAAGAAAAAAACCAATTCTCCTTTTATGCCCCAAACTATCCCTTTCACCTCCTCTTCTTGAAAAATCTGACCATGCAGTGAGAAATATCAGTTTATCGACTCTTCCTGAGAAGAAATGCGGAGAGGCATTCAGTATTGAGTTTGTATATATTTATTTATGCTTAATTTAACGGGAATGTGTAAATATGGCGAGCAAGTAGTTTTTGGGTTATTTATCTGTGAATCTATACCTCTGTGAATGGGTGGGGGAATTTAAAAACAAAAAGTAAAAAAAAAAAACAAACAAAAAAGAAAAAAACAAAACCAACAAAAAAAAAATCCCGCTTGAATAGATAGTATCCTATCTGAATCTTTTCTGTTCTTTATAGACAAGCTGTTATGGTAATGGGTAGAAATTGGTTTCTTGTCCAGTGATGACCTGATTTACATAAATAATAAGAATAAGAATAAAAAAAAAAGAGATTGTTGTGTTTTGTTGTATTTTCCTCTTCAGTTTTTTTGAATGTTGGTGCTGCTTCGATTCTGCAGACGGATTTACTTATAACGCCAAGAAGTCTTTATTTTCCCAATCTAGGCTTTGGGGAAATTCAGGACATGTCTCTACATTAAAAAAAAAAAAAAAGACAATAAATATTGCTTCTCAGAAATGTTGGTATTTTATTTCTGTCTGACTCAAAAGTGTCCATATTTTTACCACTCTTACCTCTTCATTCTAAGCAGACCTATAATAAACCTCATGTCATGTTAACGTGAGCTTTCGTTTCATTTTGCTTTTACCAGATGAATTAGGAGTAAATATTCTTTTTCTTTTCAAAGTATTAGCCATTAAAAGAAAATGTTATGTAAGCCTTCAATATTAGGAAACTTTTTTTTTTTCTCCACTGCTATGTTACTGTTTACTGTACTTTTCACTTAGGTATACGTGGATGTGAGTGTGTATATATATAGATATATATACTCTTATATACAGATCGGGAGTGCTGTTCGTATTCACAATGCGGGATTATTTTCTACCTTTAGGTCTACAGTTGCAGCGCCAGTAATTAGCAAAAGGAAATATTCAGACTAAACCAACTTCTTCCTCCGTCCCCCCTCCATCCCCACCCTTTCCACCCCTCCGTTCCCAAATCGGCTTTATTTAGGTTTGTAATCGACATTCCTGAAGAAGAGCCGAGGGGAGATCCGGATCCCCAGGGCTAACCCGGAGCCACTCCGGAGTGACTCGGGGTTTACCCTGCGGTTGGGTGAAGGAAGAGGGGGGGTAGATTAGGGCCTCAGGATTTTTTTTATTTTTTCAATGTTATTATAGAAAGCATCTTTTTTTTTTTTTTTTTCTCCTGTAAATCAGAAGCTGAGAAGGACTGTCAGTGTAACCCTCCACACAGTCACCCTGAAAACAAACACGCACGTGTGCTCAAACAGGGAAGCCTGAGGGTGAAAACCGGTTTAAAGCATCGCTTTTGCTGCCGTGAACTATTTTAGTTAAATACCCGCTCTGAAGACTTGTCTGGGTTGGGTTTTATCTGTTGGTTTTTAAAGAGAGTGGTAGTTTAAGAGGGCAGACGGAGCCGTAACAGGCGGTGGATCGGTTTTTGCAACTTAATATTTCTCTCGGAGGGAGGTGGGGGAATAGCAAAAAAAGAAATCCATCCCCACCTCCATCTCCCAAACTACCTCCCTTCTCCCTCTCCTTCCAGCTTGGACTACAGGACCCGACTCAGCTGATCGTCCAAGGTGTCCAAAATAAATCATCATCATCATCATCATAATAACAATAATAATAAAAAAACCAACAACAACAACAAAAAAACCATTGCAAACGACGACCCCAAAGTCTGTTTTATGGGGAAGCGTTCGAGGCTCGGCTACCTCGGCTTCAGTCAGGCTTGGACTCAGCCGTGACCTACTTTCTCTCCGTGGTGTGATGGCAAAAACGCCCGGAGCAAGTTTGGGGGGCCCGGGGTGGAGAGAACGGGTGGGTGGGGGGGTGGGGGGGGGACGGGGACGGCAGCAGCGCCCGGGGTCCAAGCAGGGGGAAAACGGGGGTGGGACGGCTGAACGGAGCTGCAAGCAAAAGAGAAAAGGGAATCCCCCCCCACCTTGCTTTTTATCGAGGCTTTGAGGAGCGGGGACCCCCCAAAATCTCCCTCCCCAGCCCCATGGACCCAGCTGAAGGATGCCCGCGGGCTGGGAGTGCTGGGAAGACCAGCGACACTGGCCCCGCTTTCCAAAAACCAGGCTGCATGCCATGCTTTTTCAGTTCGGGTTTGTTTTCTTTTGTTTTAATCGCACCGATGATATTATTTTTAGTCGAGCATATGTTTTGCATGAAACCTTTCAAAACAGCTCTCGCAGTTCCCAGTGGAGTCTGGGAGGGTTGTTTGGGGGACGAGGGGGGGGGATCAGGAAGTTTCTCTGGTGTCCAAGAACTGTGCAACAGTTATGTAAAAAGGGGATATTTAAAAAAAAAAAAAAAGCACCAGGGAAAGCTCTTTTATAACTCAGCAGAAGCACCCGCTTGTGGAAACCCCGGGCTCCCTTTAAAACGGGACCCGACGAGACGGGGAAGGGCTCACCCCGACTTTCCCCAAGCTCCCGGCGACGGTGTCGAGGTTGCAAATTCGAAGCACATACACGGATATATTTATAATAAGGTACAGTGGGCTGCTCCGGGAGGTTGCCGGTGTGCCCTGCCTCCCCCGGGGCCGGGTTCTCCTCCCGCTCCCCACCCCCCGGCTTGCAGCCAGCGGTGCTTGGGGTGACCGGTCTGGAAACGTAATGTCAGGAAAAAAAAAAGAAATATTCCTGCTGCTTTCCTCTGCTTTACTGCATTTTCCCGAAGGTCTTCCACAAGCCAAGATCAGATTTTCTTTCTCCCTCTTTCTTTCTTTCCTTCTTTCTATCTCCTGGTCTGTCTTCTCTTCTAGCTTCTCCCCCAGCTAAGGTTAAAAATAAATGAATAGCAGCAGTAACCTAGCTCATCAAAACTTCCCCTCCCCACCGGTCTGATGTTATAATCTGCTTTCCCAGTCATGACCAGCGGGGACCTTCTCTCCTGCCTTGCCCCATTCTCTTTTTTAAACTCTAGGTAGTTCTAGTTTCCATTATAAAACTTCACCTTGATTTATGTAGTCATAAACATCATTTTTGTCTTTCATCCCTTTGGGGTGAACTCCTTTCTTTTCTTTCTTCCTTTTGCTTTCCCCCCCCCCTTTTCCCTCCCCACCTGCATGGTATGGCCCACATTTATACGAGACCTCATAAATAACATCTGGTGTCCCTATGATGGAACTAGTCAAATGTCTTAAATAATCCCCAGTACCAACATATTCACTGAATTCCTTTGTTTTCTCTGTCTCTCTCGTAAACAGGCATCCACACATATTTTTTCCCCGTAGCTGGACGTGTGTCTGTGTGTGTGCACAGCTGCACCAGGACCTTGTGTTACACGTCGTGGCACAACTGTGTGTAGCTCCACTTCGTCATGCGGAGTCGGTCCCATTCGTCCACCGCTCCTGGCTTTTATCAGTTACAGGGGGAAAAAAAAAAAAAAAAATCAGCTCCTCGTTTTTGCCTTCGGAATTAAATTCTTGCAATAGACTCCAGCCGGTGCAAAGGACCGGTTCTCCCCCCCCGCCCCCAGCACATCCCACGGACCCCGGGGTCCCACAGCTGGGCCCTGGGCCTGATCCGGCACCCCGGGACAGCGGAGGAAGGGCTGCCCTGATTTCCCTTCCAGCAAGTCATCCCTCTGCCTGCGAACGCTTTCCTTGGGGGGGGGGGGGAAGAAGAAAATCTCTGGGGATTTACGAGTTAAGAGTGTCTTTATATTCTCTCCTTAATATGAAGACGAAAAACCCCAGAATCTCACGCAATTACGAAATCACCGCAATTACTTTGGAGTTTCCTCCAAACAACACTGAAATAAAAGTGCGTGTGTTTGCCTGTGCATTTCTCACCTGAATATTCAGAGACCATAAGCCTTTTAACCCTCCCTTGCCCCGGACCTGGGGCAGATGAAAAAATCCCCACAACCAGAAAAAAAAAAAAAACCAAAACTAAAAAAAACCAACGAAAAAGGGTTTAACACTTGGCAAGGTGTTTTTAAAGCGAAGGCAAGCACTATCCTGAGTTCTACCCGGTGCAGTGTGACCTCCCCGGTTCCCCAGCGTGGGGAGGTGCTGTGCCGGTGATTATTAGTGCTATTAAATAAACAGTGGCGTGCTCGGAATAGCCGTCATCTTCTGACAACATGCGAGGACGATGCTCTCCTCAGGTCGAGAGGAAGATTTCCTTTAAAGCAGAAACGCTTTACAAAGCGCTGAGCTTTCCAAAGAGCATTGGGTACAATTGCAATTAGATCCGTAGTTTTTACTCGCTTCAAACGCCCAGGTGAATGAAATGCGTGTGGACATTTCTTTTCCTTGTAAAAAAATCCATCAGGGTATCAGGGGGGATATTTTGCTTTCTGAAACCAAGGCTAACAATAGTTTATCTCGCTCTTGGTGCGCAGAGCATCACCTGACAGTCTTCGCTCCTGCCAAAATCCCAGGGACTTAGCGGAAAGCTGCCTGCAGCTCTTCCCAAAAATTGTGAGCACCGACGGGGACGAGAGTAAGCCCCGGTCTCCCCTATACTCTGCTTTATTTCAGGGCAGAGAGTGGGTCCTGTTTTGGTTGGGAATAAGGGAGCCTGTTTCCAACTCTGTAGAGAAAACCACAGTACAGTAACTGGTAACAATGGGAAAGGGTGGTGGTGGAAGGACTGCAAAAGGGGATAGAAAGCGTTTTGGGGTAAAAGGTTTTCACGGAATTAGGCTGGATTTTAAAAATCTATTCAAAATCGGAATAACGCGAGCAGGAAGGAACGAGGTGGAAGATTTTAAAACGAAAAGTTCTGGATGTTACCGTGAACATTTTGGGGGTGAATGTGGGAGATGGTTTTGTCTGACGAGTAAAGGAATCAGCGGCTTTAAACCTGCCCCAGAGACCCCCCAGTTCACCCGCCCCTCACCCCTACGCTCAGACAACACCGGCCAGGCAGAGGAGTGAAGAAGACCGAGAAAGTGAAGGACACTATGGCTAAAACCCCTCCGGTCTTGCTTTCCTGGGACTTTGCCATTGCAGCCGGAGCCTGGAGGTTTTTCCCTCTTTCCCTGCGCCCGGCAGCTGCGGGGGGAGGACGGGGGCGATGGCCGAGGCGGAGCAGGGACCTCCTTCTTCCTTACGCTTCAAAGGTTTCTTTAAACTTTAACTTAGGAGTGACATGAGCGAAGGTAACTCACCCCCGACCTGTAAACTCGCATTTTGGAAACAGCGGGGTTTTTTTCCTCCCCTACCCCGTCCCTTTTTTTTTTTTCCCCTTTTTCCCCTCGCTCCCCTCCTTGCTCTGGCTTGGGAAGTTGGGGTTTGTTTGGAAAGTTTGGAAAGAATAATCACAAAAAAAAACCCCAACCCAAAACAAAGGGGGTGAGGTGGTTACAGAGAGTTTCCCTTCTGGAGAAAAAGTGATAATTATAGCGGTTTTCTCACCAATGTGGAGCAGTACCCCCACCCCAAAACCACACCCTGGGCTGGGGGGTTGTGCATTTCTGGAGGATGGGTGTGAAAAGTCCAGGAGAGTTTTTCCCCCTCCTCTAGCTGTAGAAATGGTGCGTGTGTGTTCGTGCACATCTATGTACTTGTGTTACTGACCTGCGGGAAATATTTTACAGCTACTTATCTCTCCCGGTGCAGAAAATGAAGGCTACAGGGTTGTTTTCTCCTTGCTGCATTGCTTTTGCCATCTCTCTGTTTCTCTGTGGTTGCCCCATCCCGTGCAGGCAGCCTTTCCCAGGCTCTTTTATTTGCCAAAACCACCTGACACACGACTCAGGGAGACTTTTTCTGCAGCCTGGGCTACAAGCCCTGCCAGGAGGGATGCCCCCCAACTCAGAAACACGCTCGGACAAGGCTAGTGCAAGGCGAGAATTGATAGGGAGGAGGGGGGGGGGAGTTGGGTTATCCCCAGTGATAGCCAGGCTCAAGGTAATCCCCTGCTAAAGTTGGGAGGGGAAAGAAGAAGAGCTGGGAGGGAGTTCATCCTTCCCCCAAGCCCCTCCAGCTCTTCAACCTTCTCACTCTCCTAGTGGGGTCTGCCCGGCCCCAAAGCAGCCCCCTCTCCCCTCGGTGTGGGGTGATAAGGAGATTTCCCTCTTCGCTTTTGCTTCCCCAACCTCCCCCCCTTCCCCTCGCCCCCTTTTCCCAACATCCTGTCAAGCAATAGGCTGTAAAATAGTTATCCAGCCCAGCACACAGGCAAGTGCCGTTTGAGAGTAATTTCTGCCCCGAGCGTTTGGCCGGGGGCAAAGCAAGCGTGCTCTCTAACTGATCAACCTGGATATTTCATTATTCATTAATTTACTGTTTAACCAAATCCCACTCATTATCAGAGGCAACGCTTGGCAGAGCCCAGCGAACAGTAGCAGTTGGTGTCAGGCGTGGAGAATTGGCCCATTTGATCCTGGGCTGTTTTATTATTCAACACCACTGACTGAGAAAAAGGCCCATGAATAATAAAGAGCCAAAGCGTGTTTGAACTGAGAAGCATGACACAGCCTTACAAAACAGCAGTTAGGAAATTAAAGGCGAGGTGGCCCAGGCTTTGCATTTTTTATTCTCACTGTGGGCACAGGCATTGGGATCCCACATTTTTGTTGCTCCTGTGTTTATTGTTGTCATTATTACTATTTTCCCACAAGCCACTTGAGAGGTGTAAACCCAAAATCTTAACTGGGATCTTTTTATTGCAAAGTTTCCCTCTGCTCTATGCTGATTATCATTTTAGTTTTAATAAAGACACAGATTGTGCCACTCGATTTTTCTCCTTTCCTTTACTCCATAGGAAATAAGCCCACTATGAACATCAGATCTGGATCATTTTGAGTGGAAATCCCCAAAAACACTCACAAGAGAAGGTTAACTGAGCACTGGGATGCCAATGGTGCCGCGGGAACTCTGCTGTGACCCTGAAGGACCCTCAGGGCTGGGGCTAGTCCATCAGGATCAAGTCTCCAGAAAACTACTACTCTGAAGGCATTTTTCATGTTTTGACACCACCTTCATCTCTAAGCACTGACCGATTACCAGCTGAAAAAAAGAATACACCTCCTAGGCAGTGATACCATTTAAAATTTTGTTCATGTTAGTAGCAAATGATCTAATAGTAATCCTTATTGTCATCATGCTTTTCACTCTTCTGAACTCAGGTCTTTGGTTTTTGGCCCTAACCCTTCCCTTACGTACAGCAGAAACTCACAGGTGTTATCTCAGTTACATCAGGATCAATTTGCATTTTCCAAAATGCTTCCACTTTTGCAGGATACTTAAGACTGTCCTATGGAGTGGTGACATTTAGCCTGTCTTTTAAAAAAAGGTTTTGCTCTCGAAGATGGTTAAAATATGGGGTCCTGAAAAAGAATGACGAGCAAGCAGTCAACGGCAGCTTTCAAAAATGTTGACCAAAAGGTCTCTGACTTATAAAAGTAATCCAAGAACAGCAGAGCAAGATAACTTATCTGCAGCCACAATAATCACACGAGTGAACCTGGAGTATTCACAGCAGCCTAGCCCTAATCTCATCTTCTTCAAATGGGAGAGTTTTGCAAGACTTTTGGTCAAAATATTCTTTCTGTGTTGCCCTTTTGATCTTTGTTGATTATGACAACTGCTGTGGTGAAATACCTTCCGATTTC
Organism: Haliaeetus albicilla; assembly: GCF_947461875.1. Classification (NCBI taxonomy): domain Eukaryota; kingdom Metazoa; phylum Chordata; class Aves; order Accipitriformes; family Accipitridae; genus Haliaeetus; species Haliaeetus albicilla. Next base: position 4,805,658 of record NC_091500.1, on the reverse strand, counting down.
CTTACGTTCATTATAATTTCCATCAGAAATAACATCTTTAATGTCATCGGGCTGCAGCAAAGCTCTGGCTTTTAATCTTTCCGTGAGCAAATGGCAGGATGCATTTTGCCTTTCTTACATTTCTAACCCCCTTCTGTCGCCTTTGCCGAGAATTATGGTAGGAGCAGTCACGGTATTTTAGTCCTCCCTGCACGCAACGCTGGGCACAACACCCGGTGGTAGGCACAGAGTGGGGGTGCCATCTCCAGAACACTGAGACTGGTCCCCCCCTTTGTCATTTGTATCTGTTCAGACTCAGACACTGCTTAAGATGCTTGGATGATGAAAAGAGATTGTTTCTCCTGTTTGTGTCCCTTCCTATCTTCTCTCCCATCTTCTCTTCTGCCTACCCGAGATACACAGAAGTGGGATTTCTGATGGGTGGTAGCCGTGCAGGGAATGACAATTATAAGCCCAAGTGCAGGTTATCTGCACCTATTAGTTCTGGTCAGGATCAACAAAGACCTCCTAAATGATTTAAAGTTACTTGAGTTGGATCAATTGTTTATTTAATAAAAAAGTGGCCAATTCAACCCCACAGCACATGTCTTGTTTTATTTGTGGCCTGGCTCCCTGCAAAGGCATCTTTGAACAGACCATGTGTATCCTATTGTGGCAGCAGGCACTTATCCATAGACTTTGTCTCATCCTGCAGGGTTTTTTTTAGGTTTGGGTGGTTTTGGTTTTTGTTATTTTAATTTTATTTTTTTTTTTCCTTTCTCTTTCCCCCCACCACCTGCCACTACTTCTAGAAGAACTGGTGTGAATTTCATTGGGATGTTTATGTCTTGATTAAAAAAACCCAAGTCCAAGTCTCTGTCAGGAATATGCGACTGGAAATTTGGCTTCTTAGTCAGAGCTTTGCCTTATCTTTCTAAATCAAAACCTGCTTTAGAAATTACTTCAGATTATCAGAGCTTCCTCTTAAGTCTGGTTCAGACTGACTGCGGGTTTCAAATACTGGAAAAATAAGAAGATGTCTGTGCATGTGGGTGCACATGGGTTGGTACAGATGACGCTTGCTCTGTTTATGCCTTTAAAGGGTCTATACACAATCTTTTTTCCATCCTCTTTTCTTTCTGATCTTTTATTAATATTCATGACTACAGTTAGTGTTCCTGGACTTGAATGTATCCAGTGAAAACAGTCCCACAGCAGCCCAGTTTTCTTGTTAACATTTCTGTGGGCTTCACACACCTCTGAGGTGGGTCTTATCATCAAGAAGACCTGATGGGTCTAAGGGTGAGGTCCATGGTCACTGAAACAACCTTTTTGCTGCCTTCGGGAGAAGAAGGATTTCACCTGTGCATCACCATCACCGAGCTGCAAAAGATGGCCATGTGGTCATGCAGAAGAGACTATACATGCAGATCGTCTCAGACGACTGCAGACTGCTTGGACAGCGAGTTGCTGCAGTGGTTGCAGTTGGCCATGTGTTAGGGAACATCAGTAATTTGCTTTCATAACATTTCCATAGATGCAACAGGGGATTGAGTAGGTGACCTTCATATTCCTCCATAAGAAACTCCATTACTTTCTCCAGCTGAAAGACAGACACAGCCCTAATCTCTTTAGGCTAGGAACTGTCTTTTGTTTCAAGTGCCCAGCATTTTGTGAAATGACACCTTGATTTTAGTACCTGCTAGGTACTAAAATAAAACCAACCAGAGCGTACGTTCTTCAGGAGGTATAAAATAAGGATTCAAGGTGATTTTCTGGGAAGGCAACATTCCATAGGAACAGCACGTCTTTCTGTTCCTTGGTAAGACGTGGGTGCTTTTTGTGTCACTGAAAGAAAAACTAAAAAAACACTCTACTGTCAGGATGAAAGAAGAAATCTGGTGTTTCCATGCGTGCATGAATGTGACGAGCAGACGTGCGTCCCAGTGAAGGCTGTTGAGCATAAGTGGATGCGAATGCCAGCGACGGATTATACCGTAGGTGCAGAATTGCAGGTTTAATCACATGTGATTATAATTGAGTGTGGGGGGAGGTGGGCAGCACTGGTGGTGTAACTGGATGGGGAGTGTGAGGGTGTGATTGTAATTAAGTGTGGGTGTAGCACTCTGAGCATAACTGAATGTGAGTGCCAGGAGTTGGGTATATAACCCAATGTGAAAGTGTCTGAGTGAGTACATGTTAGTGGAGAGAAGGGGGCATGATTGAAGCTGAAGGTGAGTGTGGCTGAGTGTGTACAAGATGGAGCTGGGCTGTGATGGGAGGACTCTCAGAAAGCACGGTGGCCGTAGTCGGACCCAAGAGATGGGCTGAGAGGCCGTGTTTCTGGAGGGAGAGGTGTGAGAGGTGAGCGTGGGGGGTGTAATCGAAATGCAGTCTGGGTTTTCTAAATTGTGGCGTTAGCTGGGACAGCCCTTCCGCTGGTGTGCTCAAAGTCACAAGCGATCTCATTGACTTTCCTGTAGCTGAACATGCATGAATAAGTGCTCAGTACCAGGAACAAGGACTACAAAATTAGTGGATGTAATTAACGAACCCAATAGTGAGCGGTGCTGGGCTAGTCTACAAAACACTGACTACTTGCTCAAATAAAATACTATACATATTTCTTGCTGTGTTCCTGTTCCCAGTGTATTAATTATTTTTACGTATAGTTTAGCCTGTAAGTTTACTGCAGGAAAGTTTGTACAAACAAGGAATTTCCAATGACTGTTAGAGGATATTTGTGGCCGAGGTATTTTCAAATACTTTTCTCATATGTAACACGTGTTTCTAAGAACTAAATTAATCCAATCAAGGCAAAGAGCTAACACATCGTAAACTATGAGTCTAATCAAAACTAATTAGCCCAGCTTGATTTTCATATATCAAACATATACAATGAACAGCTCATAGACTTGAGACCAAGAAGCCTCAAAGAAATTATTTGGAATGTGAATTCAAGTAATGACTAAATTGTAAACTTGAAGACCATGTGTGAATCTAAAAATTGAATTAATTGAGAAAAAGTTGAATTAATTCAGTCCTTCTTTTCCCCTCCAAACTGGTTGTGCAACTCTAGTTGTTTGTGTGCCAGAATGATTTAAAATGATGCTACCAGCAACACTCTTATTGCCATTTACCAATATACGCAAGTTTCCTATTATTTTCACCTTCCTTTTAATAGCTTCTCATTGAGACAGGCACACACTTCTCTTCACATGCCTTAGGGCTTCTTGACACTTCAGAATTTACCAGAATAGCTATTCCAGAATTCTGGAATAAAATTGGCTACATGGGGGCTTTAATTAAACAACTACTTGGGAACCATTATCCAGAAATAGTAAATTTCCAGGAGTAGAACACTTTTAGAGAAACAATGTGGCTCAGTGAGTAGAGACATGCCATAGGAGCAAGGAAAAAGTGCAGCATTTTCTCAGCTCTGCTGGAACAGCCGCTTTATCCCTCATGTTTTATATACATAAATGGGGATAGAGAGTCTGGCCATTTACTAAGGGACTGAAGTTAATCTCACTAGATTTTACTTGTCTGTAAGGTAGACACCTGTTTAAGTTGCAGAGGTTCCCTCTATATGGATAGAGAGAACTCATTCCAGCGGCTGGCTTGTGCCATCCTGACGTGAGTATCTAGATAGGCTGGATGAACATGATCTATATGTCTTTGTTTCTCAATGGACTTGACAGGGACCCAGAGGACTCAAAGGAGATGTTCTGAGCTGCCTTTTATGCTTAGTGATACACTTAATGAACTAAGAGGCTACGTCTGATACAGTTGCTAAATTAGGCACTGGTAAGTGGTAAAAAAATGACCATTGCTACTTATATTATTCTGAGAAGCACTGTGAGGTCTTCAGATACAAAAAATTGCACGTCCCCAGCAGTCTCATTGCTACTTTCTTGTCCTGGGCTTCTTTGCATAAGCGGATGTAACTTGTAGCATATGTGACCTAGGAGGATTCAGCTTTTGTGGCCTAATAGGTAAGACACGAGTTCAACTTTCACAGTATCTTTAGAGTCACAGATGTGCTCACCGCATTCACTTTGCCCTGACATCATCTCAGGTGCTTGGTGTTGCTCTGCTTTCATTTGTAGGCTTTGATGGGGGAAACAAATAATGTCTGCTAATAGCAGAGGGTCTTTGAATGTAGGGTCTGCATTTAACACTTGCCACCGTTTGTGATATGGAGGCAGGCCTAGGATGTAAAATAGCTGTCCAAAGGGAGCTCATACTCCCTCCTGTTTCCTCACTCCTGGTTTCACAGTGGCTTAATCGCAGCATGAGGGAGTGAGACTTTTTTTTCTAAAGTAACGTGGTGGTTTAAGGGACTTTGTTGAGAGACAGGGGCCTGAAATCCTTCAAGAGGAGCAGGACACTAACCTTAAATCTCCTTCTTCCTGGGCAAAAGCAGCTCTTACTTTAGCTACGCTTTGAATAAGAATGGTCGTGAACTGGAAGTGACACCACTCGTTATACACCCACCCTGCTCAGATCAGGGCACAGCTGCTGGACTGGGTCCCCTGAGGGTGCTCAGGAGCACCCCACTTGCGAGCCTCAGGCAGGCAGCGTGTTAGCTCAACTCAGGACAGTGGTGATGCAATGCAAGAACGGTTCTCTGGTGTGCCATTAACTTCCTTTTCTGTTGTAGAGGTGAGCTCTTGGATCGTGCTTCCAGCCTTCTGAGGTCGGAGGGTCTGAGGACATGGATTTTACTCCGACCCGTGGCCGTTAAGTCATTGAGTATCAAGCCTGTGGTGTCTGATTCAACACCCATCCGTCACTGCTAAAGCTTTCAGTGACATCAGTGGCCCAAGACTGGGGCCTTCACGTGTAAATTTTAAGGAATGAATCACTGCACACTTCTATAAAGGTTCCTGCTGGAAATGACTTGATTAAAAATAACACACTTAGGAGAGGTGTTTCAGCTCCAGCCAGACCTCATTAACAGAATCACTCTTGATGTTCTCCTTGGCAAGCCTGGCGTTAGGTCTGCTTCAAACTTGTTTATGAGGTTGTTTGAGGTTTGTGCAGCACACAAGATCTACAGTTGGAAAAGTGTCACTGCATGAGGCTGTAATCCTCGCTGTGGTCAACGTGTTGAGAGTTTTATATTTCCTGACCGCAGGATCTTTCCATAAAGTGAAGGGGGGAGGGATATTATTGTGATTAACCAGCTGGTTTATTAAAACTTCTGGAAGCCACGGTGAAGCTTTAATGAGATTATTGTGTCCATAAACTGCAAAGTTTCTTCTGCTCTTTCTTATTACGGGGAAAATAGAGGAACTGGCGAGGCCTTTCTCAGGCCATGTGAAAGGTTATTAGAGACCATAACTCTGGGCGTGAATGGTGGCAGTGAGACAGGGAGAAGCCTTCCCGATGCATTCACCAGCTGAAAATTTGTGAGGTGTTTTTTCCCCCATGGTCTCTGGAGGTGTAAACTGCAGCAGAAGCTTTTGGCAGCGACACTAGAAACAGAGACAGGATTCCCTCCTTCCCCCAAATCTCCCTGGTTAACCTGCAGGCTGAAACATGAGCAAGTTTTCCACAGGCTGGCCGTGACCCATGGTTTGAAAATATATGTTGCATTTATAAATCCTGCTTTGGCAGAGCCCTTAAGCACCTACACATCAGTACGTGTGTGACTTCAGCCTGACCACTCAGGCTATGTCCCGATCAGAGCCATGCCAGGCTCCCTTTTTATCTTTTAAGATTGATGGAGCAGCAGTTTTCACATGACACAACAGCATTTAGCATTTGTATAGAACGACAGGTACTTGGCTTGCTTTCCGACATTAACTAACTCATTGGTCTGCCAGGTGGCAGAACAATATGATGCGGTGCACAAGGAAGAGGTTAAGTGTGGCCTGGATCTGAGGAAAAGCAGTAGTAAGGTCAGCTGCAAGAATTTCTTGGCCTTTCCATCTTGATTCCTCCGTTCCTTTGGCTAACCTGAAATGAAACGTGGAAAAATTACAGGCCGTCCTGGTAATTTCCTAATCTTCTCCTTGTTTGTTAATTATATTATTCTGTATCTTAATTTCCTCATTTTCATTGCCCTTCTTTCTTTTCCCCCCCCTCCACTTTATTTTTTCTTTGCTTTCATAGTCTATTTAAAAAAATGCAGGATGGCATTTAGCCAACAGTCATTTCACTTGGAGATGTGGAAAAGACACTGGAAAAGCTTCACAAGAGAGAAGAAATGTATGCCAGGTAGTGTCCATTTTGGTGAACCTTTCTGGATATCAGAAAAAAAAAAAAAAAAAAAGACCCAAACAGTAGGAAACTTAAATGGTATTTCTGACATAAGGAGTTATAAGACCATCCTCTCCAGCAGACAGCTTGGAGCTATCAGGCCCCTCTTACTTGGCACCAGGCCCAAATGGCACAATCTAGTCATATCAGTACCCATATGGGGCAGATTATTCTTCATTTGGGTGACTTTGATGCAAAAGCAGACAATATCACACCTTCTGGTGTCAGGCCAGCAGTAGACAATGCCTCCAGTACCCACCTCTTTGTAATCGTAGCACTAATTGTATTTTTTCGAACAGATCAGGTGGGAAAGTCGTAAGCCTCTTCAGTAGATACCCTCTGTACGTCCTAAGGTGCTACAGGTCCTAGGAGCCATGCAAATGTTTTTAAAGCCCTGATTAAACATTTCTAAAAGAAACTAGTGTGTGGTCTGTTTTATAGTGAGGGCAATAAAAATTACTGGACCCAATTTATCCTTAACAAATGCAGGGCCAGAGGTGAATCCTATTTTTTTAGTTGTTACTGTAGGAAATATTTACATTTTTTTTTTTCCTTTTTAGGCATCAGCTCAACAATTTCTGTTTATTTGTAACATAAATGAAGGAGAAAGGATGTTGTTAAATGAATAAACCATTTAAATACAGACATTATAAAAACACAGGGTTGGCTATTAAAGTACTCAGAAAAGTAGTTATGAAGTCTGATTCAGCTTTCATTTCAATCACTAGTGAAATTCTAATTGATTTCAGTAGGAACAGGGCCTGGCCTTAATTTCTTCAGTGCTGTCCACTGTAAAGTAATTGATTCACATTGCTACCCTCTTAAAGCAACACAGCATGTTCCTTAAATTTTCACAGAGGAAGACCCACCCTTGTCATTTGGGATGGGTCAGAATCAGTGTATCATAGGTTGTCTTTCAAGGATGCGTTTTCACTACCCTCATGTGTAAATAACTTTCCTTGTAGAATATATATGGAAAAAGAGGATTTTTTGGAAGTAACCAAGTCAAATTCTGGTTATAATGACACAGGGCCAGTGAATTAGTAGGCAGCGGCTCCGTCACTGTAGATAGGGCTGGAAACACCCACAAGTGGACTTTCTTTAGTTAGAGAGGGCGAACGGGCAGGAGTCTTTTATCCTCCCTGCTTTGACATATTTGCAGTCATCAAATTTGTACGGGGTATGATCTTCAACATCCTCAACCTGTTGCAGGAATGAACTTACTTAGTTATACACTCTGTAGTATCCAAGAAACTACAGAGTTTCCCCATCTCTTATCCAAGCACATCCAGAGATCCAGCTCATTTCAAGCACTTGGGGACTGGGATAGAAGTGATTTGACTGTCAAGAAGTTGTGACATGGTATATCTTCTACATTAGGGATCTCGTAGAGTAACACTTGATAATTTGCATTGTTCCTTTGGGCTGGCCTTGAGGTGACACAGAAGGTTACATTTGCTCATCCTTCTGACACTGAATCTCCATGGAAAGCTAGAGGCCATGTGCCTGCATGCCTGTGGTATAGGAACACATAAGTGGTCTATAAGGAGTCTGTCTGCACTGGAGCCATTAACGAGGCTCAGAGGATAGGAAATAATCCATCCTTATGGTAGCTCTGCTTGTAACCTGCTGTAGACATAGCTTTGAGAGGTGTCTTCCTCATCCCTGAGCCTCAGAAGTGCTGAATGGACCCTTTATAGTGAGTAGGATAATCCTTTACACTCTTGTTTGGCCAAAAGGCCAGTAATTACTTTCTCAAAGGGAACTCTGACCTCACATCCAGGGACAGGGTCTGATGTTAAAGTGAGGAAAAACACACTCAACTTTTCACTTGCAAAAAATGCTGCAGAAATTTTTTATTTGGAGAGATATTGCAGGTTCGTAAATATGTCACGAAGGTGGAAGAGCTCTTCAGTTTTGCCTCCTGCCCCATCGTTTCCTTGCCATGGCTGCATGTGCTCATCTGTGAAAGACTTGAGCAGCCTGTGTTTTTATCAGTTCTACAAACCTAAGTAATGTGTGCAGATGAGCAAGTAAGTGGGTTAGAAACCTCCAAGAATAAGACGTGAGGTAGCAATGACCTTAAATCACAAAGTTCGATCTGCTGGTGAGGGAATGGGGAGTGAAGTTTTAGGAGGAATTTTCTCAGCAGCAGCTGCAGATGGCCCAAAGGTAATCCTCTTCATCTCGCTGTATTCTGGACCCACATGACATTGGGGGTGCCTGCTATTGCAGATGCTGTGTTTCAGGTGATGTTGAAGGAAAGGTTTTTTTTTTTTTCCTCCGCAGTTGTCAGGCTTCCAGGGACGTTCTGCATGTGGACACTAATCCCCTGCCAAAGATAATTATATTCTCTCTAAATTCTCAGTGCATTTTTGGTGGGTGAATAAAGTCTGTGCCTCAGATTGCCTATAATATTGCATTGTTCTATTAAATCACTGTGGCAGCAATGGTTGTCCCACAACAGAAAACATCTTCATGAGGAAAAGGTGTTTCGATCGATGTGTACAGGGTATGTGTACCCTCCAGGCAAAGAAATCATTGGTCACTCTGTGGGACTGCCCGTTTTAGTTCAGGACTGTATATCTAAACACAATACATGTTAAAGCCCATCTGCCCCATCCTTTCCTCCATGTCTAACAGCAGAAAATTATTCTACAGGTTTCTCTTTTTGCTAATTGGCAGCAGCTCTGTAATTATGAGATAACCGCTCCAAATGAAATATTTGGGATTGGGTTTGAAATATTGTCTCTTCCTGCCTGCCTGGGGGATTTATGCAAATGCAGAAAAAATTGTACCCGAAGTCAAAAGATTCTGTGGTCTTATCCACCTCTTCCAGGACTTTATGAGCAGGAAGGAAGGTTAGGGCAGTTTTTCATTTCCTATGTGAATGTCAGAGCTTGGAACAATAATGGGGTCTGGAATTGCTCTTCATAAAAAGTATGTTGAAATTATCAGTAGAATGGAAGGGAAATGCACCAGGTGAGATAGGAGATATAAAAATAATTTTCCTGTTACAAAGTAGTTTTCTTCCTTTAAATGGCATGAAGGGCTAATCTGTTTAGTATCCAAGCAAGCTATTTATCTGTTAATTTATTTTCCTGCAAAAAAGTCCATCTGATATTATTAGGATATAAACAGACTGTATAGGTACCACCTGCTTTTTTTTTTTTTTTTTTTTCCTTCTTCTGGTTTCAAATGCTGAAAAAAGCTGATTATTTCAGCTGTGCAGCTGACAGTCACTGACTGTATGTCAGAACTACAAGCTATAGATTAGGACATTTATAAGACTCGACAGACAAGAGCTTAATTTTAAGTGTGAACTTTAAAAGCCTCAGCTGACTAAGTTTGGAAGATGAGACAGGTTCAGAGGTTAACATGACTTAAGTATCCCAGGACAAGCTAACTACAGCACCTGGGAGATTGTTTAAAAATAATCCTTAAGCATATAAAATTAATAATAATTTGGTAAGGCTTTTAAGTTCCAGAAGTTTCCCATGGTCAATAGTTAACACAAAAATTATAGCATGCCTAGGATTCAGATGCAGAACCTTGGAGACTTTGTCAGATTTCCCAGTTTTCTGTTCATAAGAAACCAAACAAAACCAAACGCCATAAAATACATGCACGCTGCATTACATATGCAGATACAATTAGTTCATATGTATACTATGTATATGCACATACATACACATATATGTGTGGTTAAACAGGGAAAGAGGAGAATGACAATGAATCATTGTTGAAGAAAAAGAGATACACTAGCAAATCAAAACTTGCTTCTGGGAAACATAAATATGAAAAAGCAGTATTTGTTACTGCAACAACACTCATGAGATTTCTAAAGAGATACTGAATATCTGGGGGGTAGATTAGTCTCATGTAATGTTAAATGTCTAGACAGTAGGTACCTAATCTAAGCTAGTTGTCTAAGCTGTTGATCATCTCTCAATAGTCAATGGAAGCAGACAGGATTCTCCAGAGAGTAGTTCATCTCACTTATACTGGGATAGATTAAGCCATTTCTAGAGGTTTGCATCTTTCTTCACTGACTATAAGAGGAACTGATTAAATAGTGTAGACAGATGTCTAACTTTCTGATGACTAAAGTTAGGTGAGGTGAATTCATTCTTCCTCTGCTTCTAGGTTAAAAACTCGAATCTGAATAAATTGCTTTAGTGTTTGAGATGCATTAGGTTTGATTGCTAATCTAAATGTTAGAAAGCCAAAGGCTTTGAGCTACTCAAGCTTTTGTACAGCTCCAGTCTTTAAGCATTAATTATATTGCTACAGTATTCTCCATCATCTGTCCTTCACCTGTCCTTTCTCTGCCACCATTAGCCAAATTCATGGGGCATGAGGCCACATTCCCACCACTTGGATAATACCTAAATCCTATACCTATATTTAGGCACTGCCTACAATCCAGTGCCAGATGAAATCAAGCATGCAGATATATACAGGAACATTCAGAGATGAAGAGAGGTGGGATTCTGTTAGAGGTTAAGGCACACTTAAACTTAAATGTTGTTTTCAACACGCAGGTGGCTATGGGCTCTCCAAGTATTAAATGTCCTACTATGGGAAGTAGTCAACACTGTCAGTGGAGCACAGAGAGGGTGCAAGCTCACACTTACATTTAATTTTAATCTGATACCCCAGAAGCTCGAGTTGAGAGGCCAAATGTAGCTTATTTTGTCCCACCCCTGACCTTGAAAAATGCCATGCACTCAAAGTTGTAGCCAAGTTTGCGTAGCTCCTACCACCTGCCCGCTGTCCACCTCTCATTTATCTCTAAATGATATCCGAAGTTGTGTGTGTCTTTGCTGAACCACCTGTCCGTGTGCCCAATTCGTGGTGTCAGGTCTCCAAAAGCCCGACTTGCACAGACTGCTCCTGACTCTGCCAGAGTGAGTTCAGCTAAAACACCATGTCCCTCACGAAGACATTGATCCCCCTGCCCAGAAGGCATCTTCCACATAAAGAGCTATTCTGTAGCCTGAGATTTGGTGCAAAGGAGGAAAAGGAAGGAAATAGGGCCTTATCTTCCGTTCCTACCACCAGGCATAGGCCGTTGTGAAGGGATGAATGCAAAATTTATGGGACCAGGGGAACAAAAGGCAAAAAAACTCTGCAGCTGGCTTGTGCGCTGGGATGGAAGACTCCTGCTCCTATCACCATGTATGCACTGTGCACTGAAAAGTCCTAGGGTAAAACATGTATATAGTCCCTGGAGAGCTCTTTATCAGTCCTGATGGTGCCTGCTGACTTGTCAGGTAGCCTAAATGTCATCATTTAGATTACCGCATTGAGTGAGGACCTGCTGGGTTTTGTGATGCCTGTTTTGGGTGTTTGTAGTAAATGATCTGGATAACATTCTAAGATCTCGATCTAAGTATGAGGAGCACAGGCTCCATCAAACCTTTATGGACCTGGAGCTAAGTGCTTCATCATTTTTAAAAACAGAATAATGAGGGCACTTCAGAAAAATGCACCTAAACTTAATTTATTTGTATTCGGAAGTAGATAAATTGAAATCAGCAAAGTGGCACTGGTATAACTTCAATGCGAGCAAGGTCAGAAACAGTCACAAAATCTGGTTTTTAAGCTCCACTAAACCTTATGATAATTCCCATGCAAATCATCTAGGATACCTTGCTTCTAACGGGCTTTCTCTGAAGCTGTAACATTCTGCAGTCTATTTCTCCCAGGCCTTGGATTTTCTGGCGGTGCACACATGCTCACTGTTAATAAAAGCAAATGGCTACAGGGGATTCTGAGTCTTAAATTTAATAACGGGTAAGAGTTAAAGTAAACAGTGACTTTCCACCAGTGAGAAGGGCTTCGCAATGGACATGCCAATGGTGAACTGCAGCTGAGCACAGACCTGTGCATTATCTGATCAGTACCTGTAATGCTAGGGAAGGGAAAACAGATTTTTTTTCTCACCCTCTTCTCCTCCTGCCCTCAACCTCTCCCTTATTGCACCTGTGAATTCTCAGATTGCTTTTTTCCCCCCTTTTTCTTTCTTCCTTCTTCAGCTTTCCAGCTACTGATGAAAAGGGAATTTCCAAAGCATCCAGGATCCCAAGAGCACTGTGCTAGGAATAAATAGCACAAAGACTAGTCATTCCATGGCAAATACCACTCAGTAGGAAGCAGGAAAACTGAAGCAGTAAGTGTGCCAGTAATTCTAATCAATATGCCCTCTTTGCATGTCAGGCTACAAACGCAGAACAAAGTTGGTTAAAATGCACGTCCTGGGATATTTTAACATCTGGAACTTTTTATGTATTCATGAAGATTGTGAGTCAGATTCAAAAAGCTGTTTAAACAAGTGTGTTGATACACATAAGGTTTACTGTATATAGAGAAAAAAAGCATCATTGTTAACATGTTTTTTTGTATCCCTGCCAACCTCCTGCCAACTGGGGATAGAGTGTAGGTTGTTGGCATGTGTTCTTAAAGCTCTCATTGGAATGGAAACTTCCCAATGCTGGTTCAAAGGTTAGCTGGGTGTTTGATTTAAGCCAAACAGCCTTAGAAAACAGGGATTTATTTTTTCATCGAAATGAACGTTTATGTTGGTAATTCTCACATTTGGTTTTGGTTGTTACTAGAGATGTTTATTTGGGCTTGAAACAAACGGTCTGGTCAACTTAGTACCAAAAGGGACTGATTTAATTTGGGTAAGACTTGCATTATAGCAGTAGCTGACTGTTTATGAAGGGATTAAGCTCACTTCATGTTGGTTGTCTACAGATTAGACACCTAGTCCTGGTTAATCAACTAGCAACCTGTTTTAGGATTGAATGAATCACTGTCTGGAGGTTCCTATCACTTTGGCACTGAACCCATACACAGAAGCTCAATGGCTGGTTTGGTCCAGGTGCCTAACGCTGACTTAAGTGTGATTAGTGCCATCGTTAATTGGTGTTAGTGGGATGAGCTTCATGTGTGCTTCAGAGATATAAGCACCTCAACTCTATTGCAAAATCTTCAGTTCTTTAAGAAATGAAATTTAAGTTTGTCTCCAAATTCCTTTTGGGGCTAATAGATGGGAGTGAAGTATCTATTTATTTTAAAACCATGTGCTTGGTGGAGTGTGAAGCTGCTTTTCATTTCATGAACACTTCCATCAGCAGCCACGGTGACATGCAGCCACAAGTATCCACAGGTAACTGGTCAGATGGGTTGGGATGAAAAATTGTAGCCTGAGACCTGTGGTGCACTATGTAAGTGTCTTCTTGGGGGTAAAGCAGGAGGCAAAAAGATTTAATTTTTCCACCTGCTTGTTCCCTAAACATAAGGGAGTCTGTGCCTCAGGGAATGCATCAGGTAGTTTTCTATCCAAGAGAATGAGTTTGAGCTATAATTAATTAATTAATCACTATAAAGCACTCTGAGATTTTGTGAGAGTTAGAGGCAAAAATGCTAATACTCGGGTATATGGCAACAATAAAGATAGTGCACACGTAAGAAGAAATAATATTTTATGAATGTGTTTACAGTATCCTCATTTAATATCCATTTGGTTTGATTGCCCTTAAGAAACCTCTTTAGATAAAATGTTACATTCTGTTAGCTCCTTGTAGACCCATAAAACGTAAAAAGTAATGCATTCATTCTTAAAATTGTTATTTTTTTCTTAAAAAAGGTAGTTTTTAATGAACAAAAATCTTATTGTAAATATTCTGCCAGAAGATGCTTGCAGCCAGTTTCTGGTTAGAGTTTAAAATGTTAAATTATGCCTCAGTGCTTTTTTAAGGTGGAATTTAGGTGTCTACAAGTTAGCAGTCTAAATCTAAGGAGATTGTTCTGGATTCCCTTTGTATGCAGTGGAGAAGACAGGTAATTGCTGAGATAAATAGACCTAAAATAAGAATTTAACATAGCTGAGATGAACGACTCTGTGGAAGTGCCTGTTTTTCTCTCTTAGGGAACTTGCAGTTATTACTGCAGGTGATCACTATACCTTTAAGTGTGTTAGTATGACTTAAGTCATCAAGACTTTAAACACACTCGGGTAAGATGAATCCCACCTATGTTTTCCATTTTTTAAAATGAGGCAATGCAATGGATTTCTCTATTTGACCATGTTTGATTTACAATAGTTATGTATGACTTTTCACCACAAAAACTGGACGATCTTCAGTGTAGTTATCTTCAGGACTAGATGTTGCTGAAGGCAGAAAGACAATTAAATTCAATGGAAATTAAAGTGTATTAAGAATTCAGGCCCCACATCCTATTTAAGAGCACAAAGAAGGGCAATGAAACAGGAGAGGGATGGATCTTGGTCCCTTCTCAACTCCACTCACATTATAATAGCTGCCCCTCTCTGTCCCTACTGTCTAAGAAGCTTTTCAAAGCTGCTGAGCATCAGTTAAATCATGCTGAAACCCAGTGGGGTAGCAAAGTGCTGCTGTCAATGATTATACTCTGGGTGAATGGTGGCATTTTCAGAGGGCTACAAAAGCCCATTGCCTTTCCTTGAAAACTATATCTCCCACTCTGTTGAGGATCTTTGAATTTTTTTTTTTCCAATACCTGAATACTGATGTAGGCCCTCATCTTAAAGGTGACTAATGAAAGGATCGTGATTTCCAAAGAAATGCTGAGCACCAGTACTTTAAACTATAGGTCTCATTTAACCTATCTTCAGTTGGACAGGTAAAATCAAGGTACACTGAGGACTTGAGTTAGTGACTCATGTGTCGGTCGTGATCCCTTTGAAATGCTCCAGGATAGTTCAAGTGACTATGGAGCTGTTGGATATGACACAAGAGATATTATAAACAGAGCTCTTTTGGAGTGGAGGCTGCAGACACCTGTTTGTTGAAGTTTTGGACTTGAATTGTGCAAAAAGGGTTTGATATTTCTGTGAGAAGATCATCCCTTCAGAGATTTCTTCAACATCTGCTTCTCATCCCATCACAAATGCTGCCTGTCTTTGGGATGCTTTGGCATTTCCACTTCCAGTCCCAGCTTGCAACCAGCAGTAAAAGAACGTTAGAGGATCTTGAAGTCTGGTTTGAGTTTAGGTGTAAAAATGACCGAGGCTCATCTGCTTTCTATCTTCTATGAATTGCTGGCTAGTCCTTTTCTGTCAAGATGTTCAAGCAAAAATTATGTACATTTTTAAGGAGGTTGTGTAGGGGCCTAGGATAGGGGCTAGGTTAAAAGAACCAGGAGATCCTTCTCCCTGTGTCTCCTCTATAAATCTCTCATTATGAAAATAATGCCTCATTTGTGGTCTTGGATGGCTCTGCCTTGAATGAGTCATATTTCTTTTGATACAGATGATTCATATCACTTCTTGTACAGCCCAGGCTTGATCTGCAGAAAAGCTTAACAGCAGAAAAGCTATAGCACACAGGCTCTGCACATGCTCTGAGTTTCTGATAATCAGCCTTTATTTAATTAAGCTTCATATCTTTCTTGTGAGGTAATTATTATTATTTTACACGTTGTACCATATTATAAAAAAGAAAGAAAAACCAGAGATATTAAGAGATTGATGAAAGTGACGGGAGATGTTATTGTAAAGATCTGGATTCAGAAGTGTCTGCCTTACTATTCTGTGAAAACACACGATGCCCTTTTCTAACACAAGTTGTAGATATAAATTCAACACAACCAACAAGTGTCTTTATTCAGCTCCAGTTGCACACCACGTTCTGATTCAAGGACAATGGATTGCTGTCTCCTGAGCTTTAGTGATGAAACAGTTTGTATGTGCCTTTTTCAAGAGATAGCTATCAGGAAGCAGAAATATGTGCCTTGGTGAGGTTTTGCAACTAGAGACAATGAATTATGTATGTTTTTTTCAAACTCTGGTCCCCCTGCTATCAAACTGCATGGCTGTGGTTTCTTGGGCTGCATCCTTCAAAGGGTAATCATTCTCTTCTGCCAGCAAACAGAGTAGTCAGACATGTATAATGAGGAGAAAGGGATGTTATTCAATGTAGACCTCATGATTTCTGCACTCTTGCTGTGCAGAGCTAAGATCGAGTATGGTTTCTGCATGTGGAGAAACTACCAGTGTTGCAGTCTAACTGGACTCAGCCTCCAAGAGATGTAAACACACTTCAGGTGAAAAGTTGTGAATGAATCCCAGATGAGGGAATGTGTAGTTAAGTAGTGATTTCAGACAGTTTGCTACTCTGACCCTCTTCGCTGAGGCAGAACCACAAGGCAACATGATCTTCACAGCTGAACCTGGCAATTAAAAATGTGTACTCTCTTGATCTGTTTGTGTTTCATTGTGGACCTGAAATCAAACACTGAAAACAATTTTGCCTCAAGGCTGTCGTCCCCCCCTCCCAACCCATACAAAATCATGTGTTAATTGTGTCCCTTGTGTAAAACCAGTTAAAATTATATGCACCTTTAAAAGACCTACACCTTTCAATATTAGAGAATTATGTATTTTTGTTTTCTTCTCCAAGTGCTTTTTTTATATCATTGAAACAAAGACAAATTAGCCTGAGAAGGCTAACAGCATTGGACTTCTGAATGATTGCTCTGATGTACCACCAGATATGATCCAATATTAGATTTCATCCTATTTACTCCAGATTAATTATGAGGACACCTTCAAAGATAAAAGTAGAAAATACATTAGCTTTAAATAAGAACAGGATACATAAGTGATGTCATAACATCACAGAAAGAGAAAACAGCTTATTGAATAAGATGCTGCCCTGTCTATTCAGACACCCAAGCTAGTTGCATCTGCAGTTATTTTCCTCAAAGTATGTAGGAAAAATGCCTAATCCTCCTGTGCCAGTATTTCCATATATGTTTAAGTGGACACTTGGAAATAAATCGGTGGTGAGACGATACAAGAATCAGGCATCATCTCTATCAAATATAACAACACTAACCAAGTAAATAAAAATAACAGTCACTAAAACAATGGCGGCAACAACTCCCAAACCCTCCATCGCACATGTAGTTCTAAAATGTTACATTTAATGCAGTGCAATATTAGTTTTCCTATTACTGTTGGCTTTAGGTGAGAGACGTTCAGACACAATAATCTTAGGCAGTGAGCTAAAACTAGAAAGGCAGCTTACTCTTGTAATTATTGTGTATATATATGTTATCAGGAGATTGGTGCTTGATTTTGAGATCATTGAAATTAATTTTTCTATAAAGCTGTGACCACCTGCTGGATCACATGGACTAAATTCACGTTCCCAGTCCAGTTCCTTGCTTGGCAACAGGCACATCACAAATGCAGTCATTAGACTCCATCATGTTGTGGAATATATTGTCATTCTGACTCCAGTGAAATAGATGCAGAACCCTTTTTCTTCTAGCTATGGTTCACAGAAATATCTCAGAAGGAGCTGGCAGACTGGAAATTTGCAGAGATGTTGTATCTGTTTGCATGGATAAGCAGAGATTAATTTTCCAGGTCAGCATCCTTTTGCAAAACATGCAATTCGTATTGAAAAAAAAACAACAAACAAAACAAACTTCTGAGGGCCTTGAAACAAAACTTCATCTTTTTGGCAAGAAAACCAAGTCCTAATATCAAGCTATAAGTTAAATATCTAGAGATATACAACTGTAATTAATTCAAGTATAATGATGCAATCAATACATTGACACTTTCTGATTTGACAAGGATGATTACTGGATCACCATTTATCTCCCAGGTTTCCCAATAGTCAATGCCTCTAATGAAAAGTCTCCTTTGACTCTTTCCCATTTGATGTTTTAACTTGTTTGAATTATTAGCTCTAATTTTGTCAAGCTGGAATGTTACAGACCGGGCTGCTAGGATACTGCAAGATTCATGGGTTTTGGATATTGTACCACAGTAAAACAGCTGGAGGGGAGGGGAGAACCGGTATGGTGAGTAATGGCAAATGCATCCATCACAACAAAGAAACTTCTATCAGCCCCACTGGCAAAACAGTGAGTTACTGAACTATCAAGGATATCAGGCTGAGGATTTTGAATGATAGCTAAATATACTTTCCCCTTAGAGGGGTGATCTTGCTTTGGACTGATTATATTTGTTGCTATCAATGATGACAATGAACAGCTGTGCTCGGCAGTAGCTGCTTGTAATTTCTTTGCCAAACATATCCACTCATAGGACAAATAGATGCATTTTGAAATTAGCAATAAAAAAAAGACCAAAAAAGTGAGCAAGATGTACAGATATGTGGTACTGTCCAGCCATCTTTGAAAGAGTTAGTTATTTTTTGACTGACCTAGTAGCATCACTGAGACTATTCATACTATCTCCTACATTTTGTTATAAAGCTTTCTAACAGTGAGGTACAATATTCCCATGGGGTAAGAGAGCTACCACTGCAGAGAATTTCCTTCTAGTGTAAAGCCAAGCCATGAGCTCTGTCAACTCTTAGTTTATCACAGAATAGATACCTTTCTCCAAAACCATATCAGTGCATGTACAAAGAGTACCAGGAAAGAAACTGTGGCACAATTGAAGTTAGTGGCGAAAGTCTCATTGACTGCAAAAAGGACAAGAATTTAATCACGTAACACAGCTCTGAGGTTCTCTCCAATTTTGGTATGCCTTTGCCAAACCTGTAGATTTGGTGTTTCAAAACCTTATTTTCCTTAAGGTTGAATTTGGATTTGAAATTTTGAGCTGGCTTTGGTTCGCAACTCTTCATCTTGGTTTAATCATTTTGTCATCATCATTACGTTGCTTGACAGGTCTGGGGAAGGCTATCACAAACGGTTATGTTAGTCACATAACCTTCAGATGCATATGTAAAGTCAGACTGGATAACTAAGGATTTCTTACTGTCTTAAACATCTCTTCATTTAAGATTGTAATTCACACCTATCCTCTTCTTTTTCTTCCCCTCCCAGTTTCTTAACTGAGAACAATAAAGCTGCAAAGTGAGGGAAAGACATAAACATGACAGAAGCATAACGAAAATAGCAGTGAGCACATCTCAGAACTTGGAAAAAACATTTAAGGAAGATGTGCACCAAAAAGGGTGCACAGAGACTATTTCATGCTTGAACTCTGGTGTCAGGGGAGTAGTTAAAACATACCATCCAAAGTGAGGCAGTAATTATGAGAAGTGAACTAATAATGGGTAAGTATAGAAAAACAGAGACTGCAAAGAGACAGTCAAAATAAACTAGGGAATGAGGCCACTTAAACCATCAAGGCTAAACTCAGAGATAGGCATGGAACAGGTCAGTAGGAACTGATGTAACTTTGTGAGGGACAATTGTCCTTTTGTTAGTACCACTCAGGCCCCCTGAAATCTGTTCCCTCTTGGCTTTTGCAGTAAGGAGTCTCGTCTTCAATGCTAAGTCTTGAATTACCTGAATCGAGTTTGTTTTTAAAACACATTGAGACCGACAGGGTCTTGTGGGTTTGAAGCAGCCACAGTCTGTGTCCAACTTGAGCAGCCACTGCTGTGGGGGAAGGATGGCTGTCGTCTAAGGGGGAACAAAGTTGATGCTTAGTATTATTTAGATTTCATGTGCCTTTGGTTCTGGACTTTGATCTCTACTAATTTTAGAGACTGTGGTCTGTACAAGATGAATGCGAACATGGTTAGATATTGTTTCCTGTGGGAATAAGCAAGGGGAGAGCAAGAGAGATGGACATATTCAAATGGCCTCTTGTGGGTCTCTAAGCTGACTACAACAACATTTAAATTTAAGATAATGATGGGTTGTTTCAGGCTGTTAGTAACTCTGAAGGGTCAGGCCCTACCCACAATATAGTAAAAGGAGCGAAATTTTTACAGTGTTGAATTGCTCACTCCAGCAAAGCCTTAATTTCAAGTTTACTCTGGCCAGCTGCATCAGGAGCTGGTGTCTGATGATTGCAGCTAGTGTATCGTCAGAAACCAGCGCTCTCTTAAATTCAGTGACTACAATATTAACGATGCCTGACTGAGGGACCTGTGGGGGTAACCTCTTCACCCTCATCTTCTTGAGGTGGTGGAGGCAGTGGTGAGCTCAGGAATTCTAGCACAGGATTCCCATTCCGATTAATATACCTAAATTTAGGTTTCTAGATGGCGAAAATCCCCAAACAGGTCTGACTGAGTCACCTGGATCCATAGTGCTGTTAGGGTGCTGGA
Source organism: Haliaeetus albicilla (assembly GCF_947461875.1). Taxonomy (NCBI): domain Eukaryota; kingdom Metazoa; phylum Chordata; class Aves; order Accipitriformes; family Accipitridae; genus Haliaeetus; species Haliaeetus albicilla. The sequence goes on along the minus strand of NC_091500.1, from coordinate 4,785,310 downwards.
CACTACTAAGTATCCAAGACATCTAAGTCAGGTTGTTAGATATGACACAGGACATACAAGAGACTTGAACTCTTTTGATGGAATATCCTATGTTATCACAAGTGGTACTAGACACCCGTGGCTGAGTACTTGATTCAAACTCTTAGTTAATACAGTAAATGGAGCTTGGAGAGCAATTCACCTCCTCTTAAGGTAGACGTCTAAACAACATCTGTTCTAGGAAATAAAACAATGCCAGGGCCCAGGGCTGTAGCATGGTTTTGGCTGAGGTCAAGATGATACTCTCGCAAAGTCTTCTAGGCTCAGGTAAATTAGCACAGACCAAAGAATTTTCCCAATAGGGAGTTTGGATCTGCCAATCTCATTTTGGAGGCTAGGAGAGTTTAAATCATGCAGATGACCAAACTGTGCTAATTGGCAAAATGATCCTGGCATGACTCTACTGACTGTTTTGGTAATATCTGTAGTGACAATGGGAGCAGAAACACCTCCTGCCTGTTTACACACCTGTACGTAGATATCAAAATGGAGTGTCTTTTTCTTGAACTGAATCCCACCTCTGGAGCAGGATGGGGTGCAGCTGGGGGCAGCTTCAGTTCCTTTCAAGGGGAAACCAGCACCTTTCCTTGATCTGTTCAGTCTGGCAGATGTTTGAATAAGATGTTTGTTTGTTAGAGCTGTGATCTCAAAGTTGCTCTTAACTGGTCAAACTGGTCCACTGGACTGTAGCATGATGACCTCCGCCTGGACCCACACATTTTCCTCCTCTCTTTCATGTTGTTTTTTTGGTTGTTGTTTGTTGTTGTTTTTGGTTTTTTTGGTTTTTTTTTTTCATTGAGCAGTCATCTAAATGATTTGCCTGAACTTTAATCTTCTCCCTCTCTTCTTCCTCTTTAGCAAAATCAGTCTGGGGGTCCAGCTCACTGTGAGGTTCCATAGTCCCAAATGATAACAGCAAGGGAAGGAGCAGAGCAAATGGCCTTGGGTGAGACTGCCAATTTTTGTGGCTGTATGTTCTTAGGGTGGCTCAAAGAAATGGTGAGCCACAGTGTGTGGATGTAGGATGCTTACTGTGGTGGAATCCAGCTGGGGTCTCTGAGTATTTAAGAGGGCTTTTATTATTTCTGGTGTTAAGGAATTGTTCAGGGAAGATACGAAAAAGGAGGAAATAAAAGCTAAAATAATTCCTCCAAAGCCAGTCTAGATTTCCTAGGCAACAGTGAGGAAAATAATGGAAGTCTAATCATATAATTTAAGCTCTGTTAATGGGAATAGCCTCTTCTTGTAATTATCTCAGCAATACATTCTCTTTTTTTTTCCTGTTTACCCATTACCTTTTAAAGTTAAACAGCATCAGCAATAAACAGAAAAAAATGGGGATATTTCCTATCTACAGTCACTAACTGAGTAGAAGCGGAAATGAGCATCTCACTTCTTTGGATTTTGGAGCTGGGATGTAATTGAATTTCAGACTATGAATCTGGATCTGAATTTCAGTGATAGCTCTAATACAGGGTTTGATTCTAGCTGGTGTCAGAACTTTTAGTTTAGACTCTATCAAGAGACAATTGAAAGTATCAACTCCAAAACTCTAACCCAGCAATAATTAATGTTTAGGGCATTATAATAATCTGCTATCAAGATTAAAAATTAAATTAACTATTCACTCTACCTTTATGCTGAAAAAAAGAAGAAATTTCTATCTCCCTTCTGTGCATTAATCTCAAGTCTGTGGGATATTCAGAACTTGTCCGTGGGATATTCAGAACTTGTACCACTGTAATTGGAATCCCATGCCAATCTATTCATTTCACTGCAGTTGCTCCTGATTTACATTGGCAGCAAATGTTTTTCCACATCACTAAGAGATACAGTTGTATTTAAGACAGATTTATTTCACTGGAAATGAAAATAAATTCCTCCTATGAATACTATATTAAAAAAAAAAAAAAAAAGGCTTTGCCTTCTTTCCCTTCTACCCCCTGCCCCCTCTCCTTTTTGTAATGCTGAATGTAATGAAGCAAAATTCATTGTTACAGATCTAAACATGACAATTCGGCAAATTTTATTTCCTTAGTTCAGCTGAATTTGTTATTCTCATACAGTTCTGTAATTGCCTTTTTTTTTCCCCAGCTATCAAGTTCACACAGGTAGAAGAAAGACTGCTTTAGATCTGAACTTGATGCTGGAGGTCGTTGGAAATATTATGTAATATGACTCAAAAAGCTTTACAAACTGTTCAAATAGCAGAACATTTCTAGTACAGTGCAGGAACATAAAAGTGAAACCAAACAAACTCAAACCATTTTGCAATTACTGACAAAATCATGCACTGGCAGAAAATGTGAAAGAATAACAGGAGTGGAGCGGTGGAGGCTTTTTTTCTCTTTTTCTTTTCTTTCTCTCCCCCCCCTTTTTTTTCCTTCCTTTTTTTTCTTTCCTTTGGTACCAATAAAGCAAATGCATCTCAGTTCTTGAAACAACTGAATACATGTCCACTTCCCCTGCCTTACTGCTTTCCTTTGTATTGATAGCACCAGTAAAAGATAAAGTAACATTAGCACTAAGTGTAAATTAAATGATGGATGTTACAGTTCCCTTTTTCTGAATCTAACTCTTTAAACCTTAGTTTAGAAGCTTAAATGTGGAATGAGGGACTATGTCCTGTTTCTCCCTGCTGGGTTCATTTAGGATAAAACCCAGGCTGTCCTGCATTTTAGTTGGAGACTTGCACACAGTGGGGGTGATTGGACTTTCTCTGCCCAAGGCACAACATATGCTACTTCCCATCACTTTAATAGGCATTAGTTCCGCAGACAGCACTGGTCAAATGTACATTATTCACAATCACTTTAATGCAAATATGCAAGGATGAGAGAGAAAATATGTCACAAAGAAAGAATCAGCCATTTCCGTTCTTTTTTGATTTTCTTCTTCTATCACAGTATCTCTTCTTTCACCACATCTGTCTGCCTACATGTATGTATCTATGCAGTCACTGCATTTTTTGGAGGATTTTGTTTATTTTTTATGGGGGGTCTCCATGTTGTCTGTTGAAAGTGTTTAGATGTAAAATATCAACACTACACTTTTTCTGAAGGTTATGTCTATTGCTATTCTTAGTGCTCACTGGAACAACGTTTTCTTTTTCACTGTCAGCCTTTTCTTTTTCAAAAGGTTCATCCTAATTGTTATTTTTATTATTTTTGTTCTGCTGGATCCTTTTATGCATCCCCAGAATGACCAATGTCGGTAACAAATAAAACTTCCTAATTAAAATCTTATCACCAGAAACCCATTCATACTAGACTATATTCATACTATACTTATCTATACTATATCTATACTTCTGCACAGATGAGGAATAGTTTCAAGTTCTTTGCATTTTCACCACTGCTTCTTTATCTTTTTTTTTTTAGCTGTGTAAATTACATGTAGGGCTCTGCACACTGTCACTGTGCTATAAATCCCATTATGGTACAGTGTTATAAATGAGACCACAAAGATGTTTTTACTATCTACCAGTCTGTTTGCCTGTCTATCTTTATTTCCTTGTGATAGGTCCTGAACAGATAAGAAACAAGTGATACTTCTTCTGTGAGGATCTCAGAGAACCCTAAAAAGATAATGAATACAATTCAGCAGCTTATTCAGAGTATAATGTTTCAAGCCACAATATCTAAGCATTTTACTAGTTTTCTTCCCCCCTCCCTCATTTCCCTGCCAAGTGCAACACTTCACTCCTGCCCTGCCCATCCATTCATGCAGGTGTCAAAGTTTTTCTTAGTTATCACCATCGCTTACGATTGTTTCTTTCCAACCAACTTCCTACAACAATTCAATGGATGTTTGGACTGAGTATTGAGTGTGAATCCAAGCTTATCAGAGCTTTGATAAACTGGAAGGATGTCGCTCTGTGGCAGCCAAAATCAATCTAACCTTTGGCTGTCACTGTGTTCCTTAAGAGAGAGGAATTGTTCCTCTCCACCTAGTAACCAAGGCCAGCGGTAAAACCTTGGCCAAACCCCAAATGAAGTATATCAGTTCATGAACTGTATCAGCACAACCAGAGTTACCTGTCCAGGGAGGTTACATGCCACACTGGAAGACTCTTTAGTGTAACAAAGAGACAGAGGCATAAGATCCATTCATCTTGTGACTGGATAAATTGAAACCTCAGATTTTTAGCCAAGAGCTCACCGGATCCATCAGGATAACTTTCCAGGGGAAGTGGTAGATTCCGCAGATTTTATGTCTTTAAGGCTGTTTGTCTTTCCTAAGGAGATATTCAGGCTCTACCACAGGTTCTTGGGGTCATGGCAGGAGCTTATCTGGGATGTTTTGAAGTTAAATAAAATATGCTCAATTGCACAGAACACTGTGGTGTCAGCCAAACCTATGTGTTCCCTGTAAGAAATGAATCAGAAAAAACTAAAATCATTTTGTTAGATGCTCACCTGTGAAACTCAAAAAATATATTTTTAAGCAGATATATTCCCATGAGACATTTTAATTCATACAAAATGGTGTCTTCTGAAGAGAAAGTACTGCCCTCTCTCACGCACCACACATGCACCCCATGTTCACTTTGCTAGTTTCATTAGTGTCAAGTGATTAGGCATTAATTGCAAAATGTAACATTGCATCAAGTTTGCTTTCTAATAGGTGACTTTTAACGGCACGGTGCTGTACCAATGACTTCTAATTAATGCTCAATTTTGTCCTTCTAACTGTCAGAGGAAACACAAAACAATAGATGTTTGTATGTATGTTGAAACACAGATAAGGCTTTTGGCAACCCGTTTATAACATTCCTTTACAAAACAGTACTCAGTGCTACATAGAGGATTAAATGATGGCATTATGATGGATGAAACTTGGTTCTTTTGATTATTCACTGTTACTTTATTGTAACCTCAGTAGAATCAATCCAGATTTACATCACCAGAAAGGGAAAAACAATTTTTGCTTTTATTTTTTATATATTATCATATTGCACAGTTACACAGATCATAATAAGAGATGGCCCAATGCCAAGTACCAGGGAGTCCTGGCCAATGATCTATGTGTTTTCCTGGCCTAGTGAGATAAATTACATCAATTTCATAAAGAACAGCAACAAGGAGCAAAGCAGCAAGCATTGCATCTGGACACTTTTAACTTCTTAGCTTAAATGATCTAATGCCCAGTTATCTGGATTAGCTAAGAGCAGGTTTTTGTATTATATCTAGCAATCTTTGTCCTCTCTGCATGTGTAACAAGGTATTTTATTGGATCTGTCACTATCTTGCAGAAAAAAATGAAGGACAATAAAAATAACAATTGAAATTACTGTGCTCCTGCTCCTCCTCCTTCCTCTGCAGCTGTTTGCTTTATTTATGTTTTTACCAATACCAGAGGAGTTATATGAGTTTTTAAAAAAGGTTTGGAAATAGCCAAGCATTGCTTCCCCTTGAAGCAATCACTTCATGGACCACTTTATTTCATATCACAGTATTGCTCTACAGTTCAGATGTCAGTTGTTTACATTGTAGGTTTTTTATTATTAATAGATTTTTTCAATTGGGAAAGCCTGTTTTCTCTGAACTTAGTAGGACTTTATCTTTTCTTACTGGCGATGAGTGATTTATGTGGACAGCTCCTATTAATGCTAATGGAAAGCAAATGCGTAAATCTCTCCACAGTAGATAGATAGCAATCTTACAAAAGTGGTCCAAGCAAAGCATGTCTTTGTACAGGGTCTAACTAGCAATTAGCATAAAAGATTGACATCAGCTCTAATTCAGTATTTATGTGAGTACTGTTAATCTAAATACAGAATCAAATTAATCCCTTGTGTAACTCCAGTGCCTGCTTTGGAATTTCAGCACTGAAGATTGTGACCTACCCCATCTTCAAATGTGTAAACTAAATAGAAATGCACAGGTTTTAAGGACTAGACTGTGATACCCTGTTCAGTCGGGGGGGGGCTTGTTAATTAAGCCAACCTGTATAGCTCCTGTTACCTGATGTATGAAGCCATTTGAAAATTGAGATTTGTAAAGGAGGATGAGAGAATTCCATGCTTTTTGGGGTTAAGCACCTAAATACCATCAGGAAGACAAGATCTTTCAGCAAAGTCCTTGAAGAACTAGGGTAGAAAAAGGGTGATTTGAAAGGGCCTTTCTATGAAATTCTTGTAGGTAAAGGAGCCAAGGGTTGAGTAAAGAAAGGGAAAAGAACAAAAGAAAGGCACAAGCTTTTAATCAGAAAATCATCAATGTTTTGAGGTTGGATTGCTTTTTTTGAGAAGTGTCTTTTTCTTCAAAAAATACTGCAAAGGAATACCAATATGGCTAATTCCTGAATGGAGCTATGTTTTAGGTAGAACCCAGGTACCATTTCACAACATAAATTAATGGTAATGGCCAGGGGTATACTGGAGGAGAAAATCAGGCTCAAGGGTAAGTTCTGCACAGCAGGACCTTGGTATCTCCCATCCCACCACTGCCTGGATCTCAGGTTTAGACCAAGCTCAAGACATAGGCATGGGACATAATAAGATATAAACTCAAACTTCTGTTTCATGTCTCAAACAGAGGAAATAGTCTGGTGAACAGCTGGAGAGTATTCTCATAGACAAGACGATTAAGCATGGAGCAGGTAAATGGGCAGTGAGGTGGACTGAAAACTGATTGTGCTGCCATGCTCACAGGCTTGTGATCAGTGTCACAAAGTCCAGCTAGAGGTTGGTACCTAGAAGTGTGCTCAGGGGTCAATACTGGGGCCAATACTGTTTAACCTCATCATTAATGATCTGGATGATGGAGCAGAGTGCACCCTTAGCATATTTGCAGATGATATGAAACTGGGAGGAGTGGCTGGTACACCAGATGAGTGTGCTGTGATTCAGAGGGACTTCAACAGGCTGGAGAAATGAGCTGAGAGGAACCTCTTGAAGTTCAACAGAAGGAATGACAAACCCAGCACCTGAGGATGAATAACTCCATGAACCAGTACAGGCTGAGGAGCGACTGTCTGGAAAACAGCTTTGCAGAGAGGGTCCTGGTGGACAAGAATTGGAACATGAGCCAAAAATGTGCCCTCACAGCAAAGGTGACCAGCAGCATCCTGGGTGGCATTAGGAAGAGCCTTGCCAGAAGGTCAGACTTGCTGAGACCCATTTGTAGTGCTGTGCCCAGTTCTGGTCTCGCCAGTGTAAGATAGACGTAGACATACTGGAGTGAGTCCAGCAAATGACCACAAAGACGATCAGGGGATTGGAGTATATGACATGCTGGGAGAGGCTGAGAAAGCTGGGTTTATTCAGGTTGGAGAAAAGAAGGCTCGTGGGTGATCTTATTCATGTGTATAAATAGATAATGGGGAGAGTAAGCAAGACAGAACCAGACTCTTCTCAGAAGCTGACTGGACGTGGCCCTGAGCAACCTGTTAAAAATGACTGTGCTCTGTGCAAGGGGGTTGGACTAGGTGATCCTGAGACATCCCTTCCAACCTCAGCTATTCTGTGATTCTTTGGGTTCAGTTGCCCACACACAGGACCAAGCAGCTTTGCATTTGCTTTTCCAGGTAGGACTTATGTTATATTTTCCAGCCCCACTGAGATTCCTTATTTTTGTCCGTAAATGCATGAAACTGTGAAAAGACCAGCTGCCTTGCATCTGTTTTAGTTACATCTTGGTACCTGTGCCAATACAAGCCCACATACTGGTGTTTTGTCCAAAAGCAACTTAATCACCCTGTGAAACTCATGACTTCTCTAAAAGCCTTGGCTTGGATATGAAATGGCAATGTGCCCCATTACTGTTCCCAACCAGAGCCATCTAGTTTTTGTATGTTCTTGTTAATATGCAACCTGCTGTAGGTGACTGCTTGAACAGGGAGATGGGATAAGATCATGTCCAGAGGTACCTTCCAATCTCAACAATTCTATGATTCTGTGATCCTGTATCCTCAAACTTTCCTCCAGAAGAGTGGCTGGGAGTTGATCTCATGCTTTTATATGAGGATGGTAGGTGGAATCATATTTAGGAATATGGTTGATTCTCCAACTGATGCTGTAAGTGTGCTTCAGAGTTCAAGAAGTCAACTTTCAAAACTGTGATTGTCTTTGACTTCTATTCATGTGAAATCACAGGCAATTGGGATACCCAATCCCTTTCCCCAGCTACTCTTCCAAGACAGAAAGTTAAGAAAGCATGTTTTAAATCAAACTTGCACGGCTATTTAAGAAGGAAGAAAAATAATCAGAACAATTTGGACACAAAACTGACTGAGAAAATGGAATTAACCTCCTGTCTTAATGAAAGTAATTAAAACATTTTATTGGCCGGGATCTCAGTTTTAAACAGCATTTACAAGGTATCTGGTCCATGATTCTTATCTCCCTGGAGGGGCACTGAAGAGCTGTTTCGTGACCTATGTTAAACAAATCTAGTCCCTTAGGTTGCTTCTATCCTAGTAAATTAAAGTGTGCCAAAGAACATTCTCAGGCCCTGCAATGGAGTTATCTGTATACTTGCAGCATAAAAATGGTCTCTGCTGTGCCAAGCAGTGCTTTCCCAGTAAGTCCTGGACATGGCTCAGAAGACAACAGGGTCAGGGAATGATCCAGAAAAGCTAGACTCAGTGCAACCACCATTTTCTGAAGATCAAAAGGATTTAATAGTATTGACACAACTACACCATACCAGTTGGCCACAGGGTTAGACAACTGGCTTAATTGCATTTTATTTTACTAGTGTGCTGTAGTCCAACTCCATCAGAACAGTCTGCAGGAATCAGCTTTTTGTTGTATTCTCAGGAAAGAGCACCTTGGACCAAATTAGGCAATTCTCTGAAAGAGCAGCCCCTGACCCTCAGAGCACTGCTGGCTTTGATCTGTTCTTGTCCCAGATGTACACGGTTGCCTTTGGAGCAGTAAAAAAAACTGGTCTACTGCACACGTAAGGTGCTAGCACACTGGTGAGTGGGGGCATGCAGGGTCCAAAGGCTGTGCTTTGGGCAAAACAGAGCAATGAGGTACAAGTGTGACTGAGAGTGTAAGAGATGGCACAGACCCATCCAAATCACTTCATGTCTAGCATTAACCAGATCAATGAACAGGGCTTTGGAGTTAGGTAATGGAAGAAACAAGTGCTTCTGCAGCCTCTGTCATGGTGAAAGGGACTATGGAAGCATTTTGTACACTTCTCTTCTTACCTTGTCCAGCACAGGCACCAAACTGGGTAAAAATACATAAGCAATGAGTGGAACCTGTTTTCTCAGGCACATGGGGCATAAATAAACACAACAGAGTGGTTGCCAAAGGTATAACAGATCCTAAGATTGGAAACTACTTGAAAAGTTTGGTTCTGTACAATCAAAGGAACATTTTTTTTTCCCCGAGGGCAAGGGTGCTCTGTTTCTTTCCCCTTTCCTCATTTCCAGCCAATATATGCCTTAAAATGTTATTTTTTTATCCTTACTGATTGTATTGGTGCTTGTAGGCTCTGAAATATTGAAGCACATAAAGATCTGCTCATAGAAATCTCTCTCAAATGTCTCTGTCTTCATAAGGTTCTTCAGAATCCAAAAGCAGTGTTCTGCTGATGAAGAAGGACTTCAGTCTCCGATGGCATCCTGACTGGCAGTCTTGTGAGGTCAACCAAAGGCAGCAGAGAAACATCACTTGTCTTCGCCGTAGCTGACATTACTTAAAATCAGGAGTGGAAAGATCCCCAAAGAATATGAGGAAAAGGTCAGTTCAGTATAGATTGAATGCAAAATGGGTCTGCTAAGTCAAGTATCCCGTATCTGACTGCACTCAACAAAGGGTGCCTAAGGCATTGTATAATATGGCAAGTACATGGCAATATCTCCTAGGTAGTTCTTCTAGCTTCTGGTGGTCTGTGGCTCAGGAACCTCTGAGTCTTTCTATTTAATAGTTGTCAGTGGATTTTTCTACTATTTTCTACTTGTCTCAATATTTTTTAACAGAGAGGACAATCTACTTGAAGTGGTGATAATATTCTTTATTTACTGATGTATTTCAAAGAGACTGTGTCTCCTAACAACAAAAAAAAAAAGGCAGAACTAAAGAACAGTCTTATGATCAACTACCCTGTTTAGTGCCCTGTTGTTAACGTCCAATTATTTGCACAGTCTGCATTTTATAACCATTGCAGTAGCTGGTCATTTCTTAAATCTGCCATCTTGTGCTCTTGAATGCCGTCAGAGTGATGCGTACTCATTATATGCCTTGATGCACCTCACACTAGTATTTTAAAAAGCAAAACAAGTAATTCCAGAAACACAATGACAAAGGAAACCAGTGTTTCTGTTTTTCCTTTGGCTTGACTGACATTATAATTGAATTAGATGGATCTTTTCTTTTATCTCTACATATACCTGTAGAAATGAGACGGCCACAAAGTAGTTGAGCAATAGCAAGCAGGCTGTCACAGCTTGCCTTCAACTGTACAAACCAGGTTAACAAGCTTTCAGGTTGAGTTTATCCCTTTTCTCCCAAACCACCTTTTACAATGAAATTTATAAAGCACAGAATTAGCCGTAAGAGACCTACCCATGTATCAAACAGAGTAGCATCCATCCAGGCAAAGTCATATGGCAGGGGAGATTCATCCCGTCATTCAGTTACCTAATTTTGGTGATTGCAGTGTGGGAATTTGTATGTGCACTTGGTGCCTACGTTCTCATTGTTGTCATGAAAAATGAAGAGCTCAATTCAGTTTGACTCGACATAGTTTTTTGGTGCCACCTGAGACAACCAAGGGCCTGTGAGACATCCATATGGGATTCACAGATGTAACACTAGACTTACAGGAGACCCATGCCCTTCTAGAGAGCCAGCTGGATGTCAGATGGGACCTAGAGGCATCTCAGATAGCACTGGATACCTGCATGTGGGTGGCTAAATCAAGCTCTTCGTCAGTGTTGTCAATGGGAGTCTAGAGAGCAGTTCAACACACCTGAAGGTAGATGCCTACTATTATGTAGGTCTGTAGTTAGGAATCTAAAATTTAGATCTGTTCATCTGCTCTGGTCGTCATTATAATTAATGGAGATCCTGTCCAGACAAGTCAACGGAGACTGGAAAGCAGTTCAGCTCCCACTAGAAATACCTACCTGCGTTTGGGCAGGTCAGCTACTCTCTGAACTCCACTGATGGTATCAACTGGATCTTCGTTGGCTCTGACTCAAATCAGAGACAGTGCAAATGCAGACGTGAAGTTCTGAGGCACCTAAATGTAGGTGTTGGGGTCTAGAATCCCACCTACAGACACTGGAACAAAATGTTCATGTCTGAGCTTTGCTTCATAAGAAATTAACTTGAGAAGCCTCATAAGAAGAGATGAAGGAGACTGCTAAGACAGTGAATACCTCATCACATCCCCACATGCAAACACATTCTGCTTTTGAATCACATTCGTCTGCCATTTCACTCACCCCTACTCACACTGTGACTTTAGTTGTTGAATATAAGCCTCAAGTCCCTCCCCACCCCACACCTGAACATATCCAAATTAATTTATTTAAAACACTAAAAAGTCCTTGGTCTTAAATTTTTTAATAGGAGCCTGTGCTTATTCTATTAAAAAATTAATCTGCTAGGATGTCTTTAATCAGCCAAGTCACACAAAGTCAAAATAATGACACAGTAACTTTAAGGATCCTTGACTTAGAGCTGCCTTTTATAAGCATAGAAGGCAGAATAAAAAAAATCAAAAGCAGTAAAAACTTATATTATTTCTGTCAGTAGCTCCTTTTCAGAAAATGTTGTGAAAACAATCTCTGTGTGGAGGAAGCAACATACTGAGCAACAAGCCTCAATCACAGGAAGTTCATTTTTTTCCTTGGCGCGTCGCCCAGTGCCATCAGAACTAATTAAAAACAGAGCCACGCTGGTAGGAAGCTCAGTGTTTGGGTTTTACAATAACGGAGCAGCAAACCAGGGGGACGTCTAATGAGAATAGTTTCCGAGTTTGTTTTCTAGCATTGGGCAACTATGTCAATTACTGGAACTACAGCTCAGGGCCAGCAACCATGCTGAGACATGAAAGAGTGTTATTTGCAGTACAGATTGAGCTGCTACTTTGATGCATGTGTTCTGCATGTCACTTGTATACTGGTGCAGTTCCTTGGCTCATGACTAAATAGGAAGAGGCTGATGCCACCTTGCTCTTCTTGTCTGAGGCTAGATCAAATGTTACGAGACAGGGCTTTCCCCCGGATCATTAGATATGCTCCAGTTAAAAAATGAAATATGTCCTCTTGTAGGGATTCTGCTTGTAATGAAGGATCTGACTTGCAAAGGGAATCATCAGCCAGGGACTTAACCCTTTGAGGGTGGGGGGAAAAAACAGGTTGACCTGAATATTTTAAAAGTAACCCTCATGACTCAAACAATCCCTCTCCCAAATGAAAATAAAAAAATTATGCATTTAAAACAAGCACACGGCTGCAAAATTGCACGCATGCAATTTTTACCTTTACAAATAGCCTGTTTAATATAACGTCTGTAGAATTATTGTATACATTAAAGATTGTATAGTCTTATTTTAGGATATTTATTAATTTTATGAGCAAAGAAAACATAAGTGAGAGGGGACAACAGGCTGCAGCTAAGGAAATTGTTACTGCAAAGATGAAGGAAATAACTTGTTCTCCATATCGACTGGGGCTAGGATGGGAAGCAATGGGCTTAAACGGTAGCAAGGAAGATTTAGATTATTCATTAGGTAAACTTTCTAAGTGTAGGCTAGCTCTGCCTGGGGAGGTGGTGGAATCTCCATCATTGGAAGGTTTTAAGAGTAGGTTAAACAAACATATGTCATAAACAGTTTGATATAGAAGATCCTGCCCTGAGGGAGGAAGATGGACTAAATGAACTCCTGAGGTCCTGTCCAGCCCTATTTTCTCTGCCTATTTTTACATATTGCACCTGAATCTTTGCAAGTGAAAGCTACAATAAAAAAGCAATACTTTGCCTCTCAGAAGCAGCCTGTACCTTAAAGGGCTAAAATTAAAGATTTTCATGCTCTACACTGAAATGCTTTCCTCTCTGGTCTAATACATAAACTACTTCTTTGTGCAGCAAATTAATTAAGGCCACCAGCAAGCTAATCGAGGCCAGAATATGGGCCCAGACCTTGCAATTAGGTCAACCATACTGTTAAATTGCTTGTTTGGTTCACAGCTAAGGCCAGTTGGTGCTTCTCTGGAAAGTGCCTGGGCCTGGGTCAAGAATAGCACCGTCCAGGGGCCGTTCCCAACAGACAGGTTGCATGCAGCAACCTGTTTAGATGTAAGAGAGTTTAGCCATGGATACGAGCTACACTGTGCCAGCTGGCTTCAAGGTAGATAGCTGTTCCTGTCCCCTTTTATTTACTACTATAGATGCTGATGTACTTGTTTAAGAAGATAAAAGATAAAGCCAACAGCCTAAACCGTGAAACACTAATATTTAACTCTGTGTATCAATGTAACTCTGTATCAAGAACACAGAGTTAATGGAAGTAGTTGGGAATAAATAAGTTATATGGTCTAACGGCTGAAGCACTAACCTGAGACACTGAAGAACAGATTTCTTCCCCATGTAGGGAGGCCATGGATCCATCACTTCTGTCTCAGTTCTGCTAACTGAAAGTGCCTTCTCTGCAAAGAGGAAAGCCATCTTTGTAAAGGACACTGAGATGTTCTCAAAATGATGTAAGGTGTGTCTGCTGTCATCATTACTCTTATATGGTCATGGTAACTGGGATTAGTAGGCTTACTACCCATTGTAAACTAGTATCTCCAACCATCTAACTTTTGGAAGAATTCAATCCACTTTATTCATCCTTAACACAACATTTTCTATTGTTAAGTAAAAATCAGTTAGGTAAATTCTGAGTTCCATTATCATTGCAGTTTTGTTTGTGTCCTTGTTGCTTTCTTTTGTTACACTATTCGCATTTGTTTCATGTAGCACCTTCTGGTGTCTTAGGCTGAGATCCAGAAACGTGGGTAAGATACCAAATAACATTGTTGTAGGTTCACTGCTGTAAACTTGCTTTGTAATGTATTTATCATTATCGTTATTGGTCATTGGTGGCTTGCTTTTCACTCTGTGGGTCACCTCCTGTATTGCCCTCCAAAGTCCTCCTGCATGCATGTCTTCTTCCATTTGTGCTACAGGCAACACACAAATCTCTTTGCTGTGGAGAATTGCTATCAGGGTGGTAATCACTTTTACTAATTATACAGTCTCCAGACTATAGAGAGAGCCTATGTTTAAATCTAGCTGTTTAAACTAGTTCCTATCTATACATTCAACTTAGACAATGTGAATCCTAGCTGATGTCCTGTTGTGCTCCTAAAGAGTATAATAATATGAGTAAATGAGACCCTGTAACTATGAGACCAAGTTATATCCAGCTAGTGGGACTCATCATTTTCTCTGTGTATTACAACTCTTGCTACCTTAGATGGGATGGGTGAGGCAAAGCTGTAGATACTGTGTGAGCTTCCCAAACACAATGAAGTGACTGCAAGACAAATTGTTTTATTTTCATAAGTCAGTTAAGGCTTTCAGTTCTACTAAGAAAACCTAATGTCTTCAGAGGGAATTATACATAACTGTATGAGAGACTGATTTGTATTAGACTCGTTTTTAAGAGCAAATATTGCATCTTATCTTTAAGGTATTCAACCTCACTATTTTATCACCTTACTTCTGTTAACATAACATGCTCATAAACTTCTGTAACTTGCTCATATACCCCAATGCTTATTCTTTCACTGCCTGTTCAGCTCATTTGTTAACTGATACTATCATCTATAGCAAGAACTTTGAGCAAAGCCACAGCTTTCATTTAAACGAGAAGTTGGTCTCTTGCCTGTATGTTTGACTGACCTTTTATTACTTCAGTAAAGGTCTGGGTCCCAATTCACCCTGAAAGTAAACGGATACAATTGTGTTGACTTCAGTGGAATTGCACACACTTAAGCTAACGGTGAATTTGGACCTCAGTAACTACATTTCCTTTTATAAGGCTGGTGGATGAGTGCTTGGGGAACAGTTAGGTTGTCAAATAAAGGCAATAGCTATATCTTTCTAGACTGTATTTATAGTGTACTCTTCCTACCAGGCTTTGCCCTGATGAAGCCAATTGTTCCAGGTTTTATTTCAGTCAGATCAGAGAAAATGAGAAATAATTAAGGATGAAATATGAGGCATTATAAAAATGATGTTACTAACTGGTTGCAGTATGATGATCTTGGCATAAAACAAATCAAAAGGCAGCTGAAGCCCTCCTACCTTCCCTGGTCATGCTTGCTTTCTTCAAATCATGCTGATTACTGTGGTTAAACCAAGTTGTCTTTTTTTTTTTTTTAATCTTTGTTTTCCAGTTGGTTGCAGGTCAAAGGGGAATTTGGCTAAGCCAAAAAAAACCAAAAACCAAACCAGTTTTGGACTGAACTAAAAGTTAAGTATCAGGTTGAAATTCTTTAAATAAAAACAATGGCTGATGTCTTTGATTATATGTATTGTAGAAAATTAAACAGTACTAAGGCTTAGATTCAGGCACCGGAACTCATTATGGTCTCTGGTACAGTTTTGTTCAGGGAAAATTAGCGTTATTTAAACAACTCCCAGCCACAGTTCATGTGCTGGGGTGGGCCTGAAACTATTCCTAACAAGCAGGCTAGATGCAGCCACTGTGATTTGAAGCTATGAGGGTTTCATGATATGGAAGTGACTGTATCATGCAGTTGGCTAGAAAGCAGGACCTGGATTTAGTTTACTGGTATATACATAAACTTTGTGGCTGAGTTAGGGTATCTGGGCTCAATCCTCCTGTCTGTTTATGAAAGAGGAGTATTTTAGCCTCTCAGGACAGAAGCCTAATCATGGTGCAACAGTTTATCTTTAAGGATGGATCCATCTGTTCTCTCAGCTTAGCTGTTCTCCTTTATATATGTAATAATGTATATTGATTGTGCCAGGGAAAGAGATACAACCCATGATGTTTTTTTTTGACACAAGAATGCTTAGTATGTATCAGTCCAGGGAAAGCACTCTGCCTGTCCTGTCCCATGCCATCCCATGCCATCCCATGCCATCCCATGCCATCCCATCCCATCCCATCTTATCTTTCTGGTACTCTTGACTGCAGAAGTAGGTTTGACTCTTGGTATGCTTTGACAAAAGATCTGGTCTGAGTGAACCAAGAGAGGTCCCCAGTAATCGCCTCCAATTACCTGTGAAATTTGATGCTTCTCATATAACACCCCTTTATGCACCTGTGAAATTTGATGCTTCTCATATAACACCCCTTTATGCACCTGTGAAGTCCAGCCATCGCCCATGGAGGTCCCATCCCTGTAACTTTTCTCAGCTTCTTACACTGCTGCCTGTTACAGCCAGCAGTTTCTCATGTCATGTCCTGTAGCTACACATGGCCTGTCATGTCCCTGCAGCCTTAACAAGGGGCAAATTTCCCATCTAACCAGTAATCTAGGTTCCTGCTGTAGTCACTAGACTATTATCTCCAGAAAAGAGGATGAAAATTGTTTTCTGCATTGGTTATAGAAAATAACATGATTAAACATCTAATTTTTAGATGAGGAAATTTAGATGAGCTCAGTCTGACTTGATGTATCTCTTCTGCCATAATCAGAAAAACCTGCTTTGGTTCTGCCCAGGTAAGCCCAAACCCAGAATGACTGGGAGTTCAACATTGAGGCACTTCAACTAAATATTCAAGTAACAAGTGATCCTAGACCTGGATGCAGCCTAGCCATATTAATGTGGTGTTAAGACAACTCTGGTCCTCCAAAAAGGGGTTCGTAACTCAGGTTTGACATCGAGTTTAAATAGCTATTTTTCTTCTAGTCCATGCAATGCTGTACCAGTTCAGGCATGGCTGCACTGCAATTTATCTTGTGAAGTCCTGCTGAACAGGAGATAAAAGTGACCCTGCAGCTCAGTCATTAGAGACCTTCACTTTTTGAAGACATTAATTCCTATAGGAAACTCATCCACTCTGGTATGTGATGATGGTGTTCATGTTACTATAGATTTCAGGAGGTTCGGGGTGAGCTTTACGTACAGTATTTCAGTTCACAATACATCAGCTGTGTTACTCTTTCATTACCTCCTCTGTCCCCCCACAGTATTAAGAACTAGTTTAGAAGCAATCTGTCTGTGCAGTTCAATTTTTAATGAGCACTCTTCTCTTTCTGTATGATAGGATCGCCAACACTGACTTTCGCTTTCACTTGCTAGGACAAGAATAGTTGCTTTCTCACTTTTTTTTTTTTTTTTAATATTTCTGGATGTTATCAGGCACGCCTTTCCCCCCTAGTGAATATTGTAGTTACTTATTTAAAAAAAACAGACCACTTTTCGATAAGCACTCTTCTCTGAATTATGCAAAACATGGAAATCAAGCTGGTTCATGTCCTGGATGAATCGACTGTTGTGTTTTAAAGCCATGAAAGAAGTGGTTGTCCAGGTGAATGAGTGAAGATAGTTTGACGGAGAAATTCTGCACTGTCATTCAGTACCAAGGAGATAACCTGGAAGACAGTGATCAGAGGGAAAAGGAAAAAGGAAATACAGTCTTGTTGGCAGGCAAAGCAGAGAAATGGATACGAAGAGTGGAATTAATCTCACTTAATTCTGCAACATACATGTTTATCTCTGAATTCCCTTCACAGCTGATCACCAAGATAAAAGGAACTGTGCCCCAGAATAACTTTTTCTGTACTGTAACACCCTATTGTCCTGCACCTGGGTAGGGGCAACCCCTGGTACCAATACAGGCTGGGGGATGAAGGGATTGAGAGAAGTCCAGAGGAGTGTCGCAAAGATGATCAGAGGGCTGGAACACCTCTCCTGTGAGGAAAGGCTGAGAGAGTTGGGGTTTTTCAACCTGGAGAACAGAAGGCTCTGGGGAGACCTTATTGCAGCCTTCCAGTACCTAAGGGGGGCTTATTATGAAATATCGGGACAGACATTTTAGTAGGCCCTGTAGCGATAGGAGAAGGGGCAATGGTTTTAAACTAAAAGAAGGTGGAATCAGACTAGATATAAGGAAGAAACTTTTTATCATGAGGGTGGTGAAACACTGGCCCAGGTTGCCCAGAGAGGTGGTAGATGCCCCATCCCTGGAAATATCCAACGTTGGACAGTCCCCCAGGTTGGATGGGGCTCTGAGCAACCTGATCTAGTTAAAGATGTGCCTGCTCATTGCAGGGGGGTTGGACTACATGACTTTTCCAACTCAAACCATTCTATGATACTATGGTTTTATGAAAAGAACCTGGATCACTAAAATTTTTGCTAGTTTTAGTAAGATGAATCCAAAGTTTGATATCTAGCCACAGAGCTAAGAAGTGAGAAGTTTAAACTCAGGAAAGGTTGTAAGCTTGAAAATGTGATCCAAGAAAGCAAGCATTAGAGACAATAGAGCAGAGAAGGGAAAAAAATTGCTTGTCAGTGTTTCAGTAGTTTAGAGAAAAAGTAACCAATGTAAAGCATCAATACATAAAATACTCTCCAGGCAGTGGCAGACCAGTTGAGCAAAGCAATTTGACTGTATCATATTCTATACCTGCTCCATAAAGTGGCGAGATAGTAAAACTATTTATCTGGCTGCTTCTGGAGATACAAAACAAATTCAAATAATAATAATAAAAATACCCCACATAACCAACAAAAATCCCAGTCTTCCCTTTCTTTGCAGAGCTGAGACCCTTGCTTAATAGCAGAAGAGGGATTTTGGGGAAACATGGCAGCAGCTAGCATTGTTTGTTTTCCACTGTAATTTTAACCAAATGTTTCTTTCAGGCAAGGTATTTCTCCAAGGACATTGCTAGAACTTCAGACTATTCTCAGGAAAGGAAAAAATAGTCAAAGCTGAAATGTAAAGAAGAGATGGATGAAAACAAATGCATTTGGGCTGGCTGTGTTCAATGGAAGTCCTCGCAGCTGGCCCAGAGTTTGCTGCTGCAGCCCAAGAACACCCTAAGGTTGCACTTGGGAATACTGTGAGCATTTGAGCTTCTCCAGTTAAAATTCAGATGGAGGAGAGAGATTTACTGACGATCCTTTACATCCTTATATTATTGTCTTAACCTGCAGGTAAATGACGTGATAGCAATTCCCTTCAGTTGCAGTGGTTTCTGTTCAGTGTGGATGGAGTCAAAGCAGTAAGGTTAAAATACCAGAGAAAACAATGCCAAGTTTCTAACTGTGTCTCAGTAAAACTTGGCCTTTGATTTTTTTAATGTGATGCTGGTCTTTGAAAATAAGATGAATTTTGTCTTGCTAGGAGTCATGCATTTGGCTAGGTGTGTACATCAAAGGAGAATTTGCCCCAGTGGTTGCTTAGGACATTTAAACAGATCAATGGCTCACGTTTGTCAAGTTTAATCTGGCATTCATCTGTCTAGGTGTAGATGCCTACAGCATAGATGTCTATAATGCAGATGTCTATGTTAGAGTTGGTTGTTTTGACCCTCTATAATAGCAGCGGAGAGAAAGTGACCACTCTGGTGTGGGAGTTTGTTCATCCTTAGAAAGTGGGTCAGATGAATCACACCCTTCAAACTGTTTTCTCCCATTGAAAGGAAAGGGAATCTACAGTAAGAAATTTGGAATTGCAATGTAAACATCAAAAAGTAGGTGAAATGTGTTTGAGTGTCTTTTCTGAGATTATCAGTTTGGGGAAATCCTAGAGGTAAAGTTAAAACTGTCTGGAAATCTGCTTTCCTTTTTTGTTTGTTTTGTTTCTTCGTGGGAACAGCTGTGAAAACTGTAGGGAACAGGAGGATATTAATAAGAGTGATTGGGAACGTGTTTGTGAAGAGATTGAAAACACACAGGTGAAGCAGGGAAGTCACTGAGGGTTACTGGAAGATACCGCAGAACAACCGTGGGACGGCAGCATCCCATGCGCCAGTTCTTTCCAGAGGGAGTGAGAAGTTTGTCTTGCAGCAGAAGAAAGAAAGAAAGAAAGAGTGGCTGGAGATGCTACACAAAATTACTTCCCGTAAGAGGAAAATGGTGAAGGGAGTGGGAAATAGAGCATGGGAATATCAAAGACAGAGGTGGGAAAAAGTAAGAAATGAAGATTGATTGATAATATAGCAAAGACAATTGGAAAAAAAAGATTTACGTATCACCAAACCCTAGTTCAGGCTCATAATTTCAGGGGAATCATATGTGCATTATCCATAGTTTGTGATGTAGGCATCCTTTTTTCTAAAGGAAATTTGGATCCACCTTCTTTGTTTTCCTGAATATTACAGTTTGAGCCCTGATCAAAGATAACTTTCCACACAGTCTCCAGCACAAAAAGGGAAATGTTGAGACCTCAGCTGTGCTGTGAGATTCAGAGACTTTTCAGTCCAACAGTACCTCCTAATAAATAACATCAGCACAAGACAGAGGAAGATCTGTCTCACCGTCTTGAGTTTTCAATTTGGAGATGTACTTTCCTATTTATCTGTTTTGTGTGTTTCAGCTTGTTAGGCAACTAAGAGTCTATTCTTTTTTGCTGTGCAGAGGTGCCTCTCTGATTCCAACTCACTCCAATTCATCCTGTGATTCCTACAGCAGTGTGCATACTTGCTTATGCCTGTGATATTATTCGTTTGCCTCGGGTATAAATACGCAGTACTGTTGCCAGCTCAATGTACACAAGTTTACAGAAGTAATCCACATAATAATCCAAATACTTTCAGATTAGTGCGACAGGCACTTTCCTACTTTTCAGCATTGGTAATCCTACCTTCTCACTTCCCAAACCATTACGATTGTCAGCCAGATAAGGGTTAGCGGGAAAAGATATATTCTCTTTTAAGAGCTGTTCCCAAGTTAATCTTATTGCAAGGCTCTCCATAATTTATTTACTGAAGCTGATTTAAAAAATCAGATTGGGGGAGGGTGAAGGGGGTGTCTAACTTGTGTGTATGGAATAAATAAGCATTCTTAGTTTAGTATCTTCTGGACAAATGTTGATATGAGAAAAATAATCCCTGCAACTGGGAAGATGAGGGGCCCTTTCTGGCACACCCACCTACAAAGCCAAAGACTGAATGAGGATATGAGGGCAAGGAACTGATATATTCTTTGATCCTAAGCACCAAGATATAAGTATGTTTGGGACAATGTGGGAAAAATGATTATAGTTGCTTTCCGTGTTCTGTAAGTAAATAAGGGCATCAGTCTCAAAGGCAGACACTTTTATACCTTTCTTTAGTTCTGGTGTGTCTGTGTAAAGCAGAAAAAAAAATTACTTGCTTCCATGCTCACAGGTCTATTGAGAGAATAAATCCATTAATGGCTAATGTCAGATAATAATTGGGCCCACATAAACAGCAGCTACATAGGCTGGTGTATGAAAGAGCGCATTCAAAACATTGAATGGAAGTTTCAAAAATATTCAGTATTATCCTTTTCTGACTGAGATTTTTACCACTAACTTGACTGAGAATAGAATTCATCAGTCTTAGATATTTATGTGAATCACATCCACAAGATAGAACTTGTCCCCATCTTACATGTCAACTCTGGGGATGGCTTTGTGCCATGAAATTATTTTTGATATTAACACTACAAAAAATGAATTTTTTCAAAATTCTCAGAAAGCATCTGTTCATTTTTAAGAGCTAGGTTGGACATTTTATGTACTGTCTCCTTGTTCTCAATACATTTCTCACTTTAAAAGATGCAAATTACCATTCTATTTTGATAGATGCTCCATATTTGTCATTTTAATGACAAAGATCATAAAAAAGAAAGGCAACTGTTCAGGATGCACTCCCTACATTCTTCTGACATGCTAATAAGAATGTCAAGCAGCTAATAGCCAGTCAAAGGTGTTGAAGTTGCAGGATAAGATCCATGTAGTCAGTCTCTTTAGAGCATATTGCAAGAGGATAGAAAGTGATTCTTACTGTCTCCTGAGTCTCCTCCAAAACCACGGTAAAAAATGTAAAGAAGGTAAATTCAAAAATATGTTACATAGCCAGAAGTTTTCAAGTGACAGATAGATCTGGAGATGAGAAAGTACTGCTATACTGAATTATGTGGTAGATATGACGATATTTAACAGGGTTATTTGATTCTTTTTGGCATTTTTTAAAATTCAGATTTAAAACCTTTTAGCTGATACATTTTTTTAGTATCTAGTCTACCTCATCATTTGGAGGGGAGGTCACATTATTAGGACATGTTTTACTGATGTTGCCTCTACATCTCTTTTCTCTTTTTTCTGTCCCTGTTCTTTCAATGAAATCTTTTATGAAATGTCAGACAAGAGGCTTATTGAACAGATAGGAGTGATTCCAACTGGGTCTATATCGGGCTATCCTGTCTTTTAAGAGAAATTAAGCAAAATAAATCAGAAAAGGAAAAACTGATTGATCCATGTGACTTTACAGATCATTAGTATTATGTTTTTTAACATTTCCAGTTTGATGAAATTTTCTCCAAATAAAGACTGGATTTTTCTAGGACTGTCCTGGCTTATCCATGAATCATGCTGGGGCATTGTCTGGGAGAATGTGAGTTGGCATAGGTCAAATCCATGCAAGGGAGTGTCCTAAAAATTAAGCAGTATAGAAAGATGAGGACTCTGGCTTAGGCTGTGTCCAAACCCTGTTGAGTTTATTAGTACAGACAGAGCTGTAAAACCCAGTAATCTTAGAGCTTCACAGGTTTCTGTTATGAAATTAAAAGTTTCAAATCTTTACAAATGTTCACTCTGTCTGGGTCAAGTTCCATCTCTGCAGCAAGGAGTGTAAGTACCCAGAAGGGTCTGGCTGGAGACAGTTACCCAAACTAGTTGTCTTGCTCTAGGACTATGACTTTATCCTAGGATGAACGAACCCTCAGGCTTTGTGGGGTTCTGGAAGCTACCTTTATATCTCCCATAAAGAGGACACTCTTGTTAATTCATGGTTCTTACTTTCAGCAGTGACACCGAAATAATTTCAGTTTCTCTGAGCCACGGGGGGTTCTCAGTGATGTAAAATATTGCAATGGCTTTGTTTCAGGGCAATTTAGACATTTACATTATATTTAAAGAACACTATAATTTCATGACAGGTCAAAAATCTGCTCTTCAGCCAAATATAATTGTTTTTTTTCCATCATTTGACACTCCAAAGGCTAGAATGAAGCAGAATATGACTGATTTTCCATCTTGGCTGTATTGTCCCTTATTTGTCAGAAAAGGATTATGAAAAATTATATCTAATCTCAGAAAAGTTTTTGGCTGGTTTGTCTCCCTGCTATAACAATCTGTGATCAGATTTGCACCCTGGGAGTCACACCTGGGGTCTCTTGAATACAGAGGCTAAGTGAGGCAGACATACCAGTCCAACCATTCGGCACAAAGAAAAGTCAAGCCAAGAAATATCTCCAGCCTGTTGTCCTAGAGAGGCTGAGACATGAGACATCTGGTCTTGTTCACACAAAGGCAACATTCTTACAAATGAATGCCCAGTACGTAATTAGATCCAGTTCTGTGATCCTGACCACAATCTCTTCCCTCACTGTTAGCAAGACTTAGTCTGATCAGTTTTTAGGTCTGTGTAACTGTGACTATGTTCAAAGTGCTCTCCTCCTTTCAGTTTTCATTTTTCTTCCTTTTCTTCTAGAACAAAAGAAAAAAAAAAAAAGTGCCAACTGAGGAAATGGTCATTCCAGCAACCGATGGCAGAGTGAGTGTAGGTAAGAAGGTTTTTTGAAATTTGAATGTGAATTTTGTGTGGACTGTACTGAACTGATGCTTAAGCTCTTCTGTTTGGTGCAAAGTTCACTTTCCCAAGACCCCAGTTCTTTAATATGCTTTTTTGATGCAACTGTGGACAAGACCCACTGAAACTTACCCTGGCAAGTTCCACAGACTTCAATATATGCGTCTTCTTGAATGAAGCTCAGCACAAAGAATAGTTTTGCTAAGTCAGACTTTTTCTAGAAGGAGGATTGTATCTTTTGTCTCTTTTTGAAGATTGACACAGGGTGCCTTTAAGCAGGCAGGACTGATAAAAACACACTCAGAAAGGAAGTAACTGCTCATATTTTTACATGGGTTGATATAGCAAGAACATCCTCTTTCTTTTGCAATGGGCCCTGCATTGAGCTATTTCTGTCAGACTTGAGGACCTCCTTTCAAAGCTTGACCATGTCCACATCAATATTACTCTGTCCATCCCAAGCAATAGAAAATCACCTGCTGTCTGTAAAAACAAAACTTTTTGGGGAATGCAGCTAGTAATACTGCAGAACAAGAGTGGGTGATGTAGGTTCAGCTCTTTGCTGTTGACAAGCAGGAGCTGTGCTGTTCCAGGAGATGACAGGAGTCTTTTCATTTCTCCCACTGTCTGGAGGCAGGCAGCAACTTGCTGTGCCACTGGAAGAATAACAATCCTGCCTGATTAGAAAGTTTTTCTACTTGGTAGAGGTTCCTGAAAGGAGCCACCATTTAAGCTACCTCCTGTCCCTTCTTTCTTCTCGTCCTTTCCCATGACTTGGGGAAAGGGACACTAAGGAGTGACTCAGGGGTGATCACTGGTAAGGGGTGATCATGGTATTTAGGTCATGGATTTGGGCAGCCAACCTCCAGTACTTGCTTGCTAAGCTCTAAGCAAGCTCTAGCCCATAATATCACTGTGCCATCATCTTTGTCTAAATGTGTGTTTAGAGGAGGATTTGTTTGATTTTTGGAGAAAGAATAAGTAAGAGAGAAAATGCCTACAGCATAATTAAAAAGTTGTTGCTCTAATTTTTCTCCTCACTTTAGAATCCTCTGTTGGCTTTAATTAAGTGCTTGAATTAAGATCATAAGGCAAACACTATTTGACGATTTTTTTTTTTAAAAGAATGAAAGCAAGCTCGCTCACCAGGTGGGTTTCTCCTCAGGTGCTCACTGCTCTAATATAGACAATCCACATGGGCATCTCTGCAGGCAGTGTGCTCTCTTTCTGAGTGCTTGGGGGCTCGAAAGAGGTGCTCGTCCGCTCCTCTTCCCTGCTGTCCCCAACTGTGTTGTGAGAAGGCGTTCGCAGTTCTGTGAGCATTTGAAGGATGTGTGCAGTGAGGAGGGAGGGGGATTGTTGAGGGTGGTTCACAGATTCAGAACTAGGGGCAATGAGATGAAATTGAGCAAAGGGAAAATGAGGTTGGGTATCTAGACAAACTTCTTAAGTGCCTGTTAGATCATTTGTGAAAGAGTTTCCCAGAGGTAACCACAGATGCTCTGTTGGTTGAGTCATTTAAAAGTATCTGTCTAGGTCATCATATGCTCCCTATTACTGCAGCATCTAAAAAGCAATCACAGAGGCTTAGAAAATTGGGCCAAGAGGGACCTGGGGAGGTCATTTTGGCCTCAGGAGACAAATGATTCTACTTAAAACATCCCCAGAAGACATCTATCAAACAATAATGAGCTATACAACCCCTCATGAGGAAAAGAACTATTATTTTCCCACCACAAATATGAAAAATCAAAAATACAGGGAAAGTAAATGTTTTAACCAAGTCACACAGAAATTATAGGGCAGAGATGGGAACTGAAGTCAAAGCCTTACAGACTAAACGCAACACCAAAAGAACATTCTTCTTTGGCCTAATTGGTATGTACGAGGAATTGGTGAGCATCTTTTTTTCATGCAGCACTGGTTTTATTCTGTTCTTCTGATTAGGCAGGTGGACTTCTCGTTCTCCTCAGTCCCCATAAAACTTTTTATTTCCTTAGAAAATTCTTAAAAAAAAAAAGTATTGATCGTTATTGGTAATTTGCCAGTTCTAACAAAAAACCTCACTTATTGCAAACATAATAAATTATTTATACTTGTGATTTTTTAAAATGTTGTCACTTTAAACCTCTTGCTAGGGTGAGTAGCCACCTACCTTGCTTACCCTGAGAGCTGGACACTCTTCAATGAACAAGAAAGAAAAACTTCCCATCCAAAACCGGGAACCTGAGAACTAATATTAACTAGCTGATCTTATCCACTTCTTGTTCCTATTATATCAGCCACAACTAGGAAAAAAATGAAAAACACTTGACAATTTCTAAATGAGATTTTGTTCCTGTTGGGATCTCTTCCAGATTGTATTGTGCTATGATGATCTTGAGGTGTTACAAACATTTGCTGAGGATGATGTGCAAACTCCTGTAGATGGACAATCTAGTAAAAGAGAGAAAAAAAGCAAAATTATCTTTTGATGTAAATTGCTTGCTGAGCCATGGTTTGGAAATTAAGATAAAACATTTGAATAGTTAAAACTTTATTGAGATTTATCAGTAAACTGAATGTGGTCTGTTGGATTTGCCAGCACTCGAAGAGCCAACACTTGTTTTGTTAATGGAACTATTGAAGTTATTCTGGATTTACACCAATGACATGAGATGATGATATAAACTATGGCTTTTGAAATCTATATTTGAAAACCAGTTAGTTTGGATGTCTTTGGTTTTGGATAGCAACTTTTCTTTATTTGCTTTGGTGTGGGTTAGCATGTGTGATCACGATTTTATGAAAATCAAGCACCTGTTTCACACTTGGCACTCAAAATATCACAAGGCCAAAGTGATTCCAAATCTAGACTCCCATGCTGCCAGCTTGTAATCTGATCTGTGTGGGTATAACCATGCATGCACTGATTACAGCAGGGCAGGAATGAACAGCTCAGTCTGTAGGTAGGGAGGAGGAAGGTGCAGAAGCTAGTAAGGTCAGGAGACTTGATTGCCTTTTTTTCATCCTGCCTGCTAAAGAATGTGTATGTCTTCCTACTGAATTTGTTCAGCTTTAGTCTATATCCTAAAAGAATTAAGCTTTTTGTGTAGGATTCATCTCACCCAGATTTACATGTCTAAAAATCAGATTTCTATCTGTGAAACACTCACTCCAGGCTCTCTTTAAAATTGATGGAAAGAAATAGGGATCTTCTGAGAGTCCATTTGGTCACCTACTCTACACATCTCTTTTAGGGAGAAATGAACCCCTTCAGGAGCTGCTTATTTTCCTGCATTGATTCCAAAGGAAGTGTAAGTGGTCTAGACTAGATACAGACAACTAACTTTTAGACCCCAAGTTACGTGCAATGTGATTTGTCTGTCTTTAGGGATCCGTTTATTTCTTGTTGAGTTATAGATGACAGTTCTGAAAGCATGGTCAGACATTATTTCTCAGTGAATGAGTTGAGCAGCTCTAATAAAAATACAAGTATAATCCATGCCATCCTCAAAGGCACTCAGAAAATGCATGCATGTCTGGTCCTGACTTGTTAACAACCATAAAGACAGCAGTTGGAAGCATTTAATACAGCTATATGAACCATGCACTCTCAAACAGCTTCATCTGCTGTATTTCCTCCCAGTGGCAAATAAAAAAAAATCCTCTATAATTAAGGCATAATTCTGTTAAATTTGTGCAATAAAAGCATTATTAAAAGAAAGAAAAGATTGCCCTTATAGGCTGCACTGCAGTGGAATCAAGCATAGCTTGTTAGAGTTATTTTTGTTATTATTGCATTACTTGGCTATTGTGTTACCCCTGAAATACTGTAAAGGAAGAAAAAGGCAGGGTGGATGGAATTTCAAAGTGACTCCTTTATTCAATATTGAAATCTCATTGGCTACATATGTGCAGAGTGAGGTCTTGGAGGAGTTGTTAGCCGTGCGTGCTACTGAAGCTTAGTTCCCTGAGACCAAATTTCCCATGTACACAACCTGCCTACAAATCCCATCAGCCTTCATGGCCAGTTACGCCTGGACTCTTCTACCACAGGCTGCGTTGCCTCCTGATGTTTATCATGTGATGTTGTGACAAGGCAAAGAGGACAGAGTGAGAATTTGAGGCCAGGCAGCAATGCCTTTGAGGACGTAGCCAACATTTTCCAAATTCACTAAAAAATTCACTTCAGCAAAGTTAGTGATTTGATTAAGATGTTGAATTAATCTCAAAACTGCCCCAAGTTTACCCTTTGCAGAAGTATAGACACGGACATCCTGCCTATTAAGGGCAGAGGCAAGAAAGCTTTGAAAAGCATTGATGTTCAGCAGAACATGGCATTTCCTTAACTCCTGGGGAGAATAACATTTTACCAGGCTATAGAGTATGTCTACACTACTCTTCACACCCCTTCTCTCAAAGCAACACCTTCAGTCTATTGTAGATACACTGAAGAACTACCTCACTTGGACCTAAGTGTCAACATTAACTACAGGAGCATAAAGTGTGATATGCAGAATCTACTAGAAAAGATACCTCTGCTGAGCTCCAAACTTGCAGATTTAAATTGCCAGCAAAGACTTTAAGAGCTCATTTAAAGCATTACCATCTGAATCTGCAACAGAGGTCTTAGGGAGAAGTCCACATCTGAGCCGAACTAGGCAAACGTGTCCCATATTATGTATGAGTGCCTGAGATACCAGTGGAAATAGTGGGAACTTTAGGATGAAACTTTCTTCAGAAAAATCTGTTCCTTAATACAGAAGAGATGCTCACTCCTTCCTCTAAGCTCTGAGGGTGAGATTCATCCAACAAACACTGAGTTAGAGTTCAGTTTCAGAATTGCATCTGTAAAGGCAGTGCCTTTACTTAAGCTGTGTACTGAAGTTCCCACTGAGTCAAGGGAGATCTTAACAATACAGCCAACAGAGCTTGGGCAGGTAGCAATCTCATCTTGGAGTAGACACCTCCGTCTGATCATCTGGACAGTCAACTAGACTGTTGGCTGTGTTGACTTGCAAAAAGATTCATTTACCTACACACATTGTACCACTTCTGGCACTGTAAGGTTTTCCATTTGGCCTCCAGTTTCTGCTCCAGACCTTCTGGGTCTCCTGTAAGGCTTCTGTCACATCTGCCAGTGTTGTGCAGATGTCTCAGGAATGTTGAAGCATCTCAAACGTCACTGAAAGCCTGTGTTTAATAACTAAATCTGGAGCTTTGTCTAAATCTGAAGCTGTTTCCTGTTATAGTAGCAGAATTCAGTTGCCTTAACATAGGCTTCTCATGCCATTTGAGGTACTTCTGGATATCCAAGACATCTGCACAACACTGACAGATATGACATAGGACTGATGGCAACCAGCAGCCTTCTGGAGTGGCAGCTGGAGGCCAGGGGGAAAACCTATGAGGTCTCAGATGGCACAAGATGCCTATGTGTGAGTGACTAAATAGATCCATAAGTGTCTCTATTGGAACCGGTTTCCTTCCGTTCCCTTTATAGTCAACAGAGAGAAATGGAAGGCTCAACTTATATTCCCAAACTTAAGTCTTCAGTGCCATCAGAGATACCCTAGGTTTTCCACCTGGCTTCCAGCTGTCGGACCAGGTGGGTATCGGTCTCCTGTAGACCCTGGGACATATCTGCCAGACTTATGTGGATGTCTCGGGTACTCTGGGGCATCTCAAGTAGCACTAGACAGGAGTATTATACTCAGGCACTTTTAGAGCTTCCTACTGAATTCTCTATGCAAGGTTTCCCTAACTGTTGACCAAACATCATTCAAATGGACATTTAAGTGTTCATTCATATCTGATGTTACTGCATTCCTGAATGCTAACCCTGTTGTTCCCGTTATGTTACTTATATTCTGGGCTGGTTCTTACCGCAGCGCATTGTCAAAAGCAGCATGCCCTTTTGGGGCACACACTGAGACGAGCGAAATGGCAAACTAAACACTGTTTACAGGCTTGTCCTCCCCTGACAAGCCATTGGTGATTTTGGAGATGGCTACCCCTTTTCTGATACAGTGACCTCAAATTAGGTTAAGGCAGAAACTCTGCAAAAACAGAGATGCACATTTCCATTCTGCAAGGAAAAACCCTTGGAATTTTTTCTTGTTTCAAAGCCAGGTGATCCTGAAATTTAATTTGAAATTTAATAACAACAACAATAATAACAACCTTGCAATGTTAATTTTAATTTTATATCAGCAATTCAAATTGCATGCTTTGCTTTGCAAATAGCATATGGCGTTATATAGTAATTATGATGTAATAATTAAATCTTAATAACATTTATCTTTTAATTCATCATGACATTCAAAGGGAAAAGAAGTCTGGTCAAAATGGATAGTTCACTTGAAGATACTTGATTTAAATGCAGTGGCCTTTTCTAGTGACAAGCTGTCCTCTGTAACTTTTTTCCAGCTTTAAAATTGAGCTTATTTTCCAGTGTTGATTTGTGCAAAATAAAGCAAGGACATTTTGTCATTTGTTAGGATTTTTCACCACGTTCTTTTATGGCTTGGCCTGTATTTCCCTCTCCTGCAAAGCTGTGTCATGGCTCTGCCTTCCATTTGCAGCTCCAAAGATAAGCCAGACTTAGCTGGTCTGATCTGTGTTGTGATTCCTGTTTGGGTCTCATGCAGGAGAGAAGGACCGCGACTGAGCACACATGAGTTAAGAACGTATTCCCCAAGTACAGCCCCTTCACCAGTGGTTCACTGCGATCTCTTTTATCATGTGCTGGATTCTCGGTTGGCAAAAATCAGCACAGTTGTCTCGTCTCCCCAGTTTACACCAGCCCTGTGCAAGCAGGGAGGACTGCAGAGCAGATTAACCGAGCTGGACAGCCTGGCGTACAGTTTTAAAGTGCAATTTTTTTTTTTTCTCTCTCTCTCTTGCATCTGCCAGTTCGCATGGCGCAGTCTTTTGCTGTGCTACCAGGCTGAGAAGTGTCCACAGCTATCAGTTTTCACCAATTGCTGAAGGGTGAAATTTCACCATTTCTGCCAGAAAAAATCAGGTTTTTTTCCTTTTTTTTTTTTTCCTTTTTTTCCCTCATCTAGGCAAATAGCATCATTTCCCTAGAGAATCAGATCCTCTGTAAGAACAGAAGGACTTTTTCATTCCTTTACCTCAGATGGAAATCTGTTGTATCCTCTCTCTTCTTTTCCTCCCTGATACAGTCGTACTATTCAGTAAAGAAGTACATCTTTTCTGAAGCTAGGATGTATTAGTATAAGTGCATGATTGGTGGAAGGAGATGTTACCAAAAGGCTAAAGTTCAGTCCTGAGAATCAGGACACCTGGTTTCTCTTCATGGCTCTGTCCCTGTGTCCCAGCCAGCCATTTATCTTCTGTGAATCTTTATTTACCTTTCTGTATTTGTATTTCATTATAACCATTTATAATTGCCAAGCATGAATTGACAAATTAACATTTAGTAGTGATTTGATGACTCAGACAAAAAATGATCTGTGCTGTAAAATGGAAAAAAATTAATGAAAGTTATTAATATTAATGTAATGTGTTACAGGTATCATTTAATCTACTGTTACCGATTTCTTTGTAGGCTTGTTCCTGAGCTATTATTTAATCTTTTTCAGTTCCTTGACAGTTTGAAGTTGCTTTCTTTCTGAATCCACAGCTTTTATCCAGCACGACAGAGTGTTTTTTCCCTTTAAGTCCCCCTCCCACTACATTACATTTCAAACTATATTACACGGGTCACATTATGGGCTGCTGTCACACGCAGGCCACGATGTAATTCAGCATGACACATGACAAGCAAAGATGTGTTGAAATACCTGAGACTATTACATCCAAACAACCCTCTGTTAAAGTTTTTTATTATCACATAAATATTCTCCTAGCTGACCAGTGTCTCAGAGGAATAAATACCCCATTAGAGGAAAAACAAAAGCCCAGGTATTTCCCAAGTATAGGGTTATTAACAGGGAAAAGGGAACCACCCTTATTTTTGTAGATGTTATTCCCATGTTAGAAATAACAAAACCCCGCAATAGTTATAAAAAATGCACAAGCCTATCTAAACATACTGAAAAGAGATAATAGAAGATGCAGATAGCACAGGACATTAGAAACATATAAGAATTTTTTCACCATGAAAAGGCTGATGAAAAAATGAAGGGAACTTTGTTGAGAGACTGTTGGGAGACTCGTAAGGTTGTTGAAATCAAGCTCAAAGTACCAAAGACAGTCAAGGTGATACTTAGATAGGATTTTTCACTTTTCCAGTATTACACTGTAGAAATAATCTAAATGAAGATGAATTTAAGGGACTCAGGCAGAAGGACTAGGAAAAAAGCAGTGCAGCAGGTTCATGGACAAGGAATGAAATGCTGACAGCCTTATGCTAACCAAAGGTGTGGAGAATGGCTGAGTATGTTGGAAGGCTGGGAAGGTGTCAGGTAACAGACAAGAAAAAAAGCTGATGGGTAAAGTAAATCTTGGATTAAGCTCTGAAGATGATAAATATATTCCTAATGAACAGTGATGAGAGATACCCAGGCTGATGGGAAAAGAACTCCACGGAAAATGTCTTTTGTGGGAAGGAAACAGTAAGTTAGACGTTCATCAAAAGGAGACTGGAAAAGACACTGAGGAACAAACTATTTGAACAAACAGATCTTCCCACGTAAAGAGATAGGGTAAGAAAGATGCTTGTCCAGAGCTTGGGATGTGTAAGTAGCTTCCCAAAACTCTTCGTTATGTTAGAAGTACTAAATTGGCTGGAGACAGGCATAAAGTGTAACATGCTCAGGCTGAGTTCATTGTCCACTGAAGTACTGTGGACTACCAGTGTGATAAAACCATATCTGCTACAGATCAGACGGAGCTGTGAAGAGCAAAAATTTAAGAAATTCATTTCTTTGGTCAGTGCTGTTTGTGAAATGGAAGTAAAATGACTAAGGCTGGATGGTTCTCCAAAAGCTCTGTGAGAGGAAATGTTCTTTCTAATGGATGAGAATGGGTGAATGGAAATGCAAGAAAGAATGAACAGATTTGTTCAGTCCTGCCACAAACTGAAGACAATGTCAGGCATGAAAAATCTAAGAACAATTCACAATATTTGTGGTGTGCTGCAGTTTGCCAGTGGGAGATGACACAACAGTATCATGAACGTTAACTAGTAGCTCTAGGACAAAGCCATAGGTCTTTTAGAAAATGGTACTGTTGTGTGTTCTTAAGGAAGGTTATGTCATTTTAAATTTACAATTTCTGAAAATACTTGTATTTATTACTACATCATTCCTGCCTTCTTTTCTCCTCTGTCTGCTGCTTTTTTTCCCTTATGATCTCAAGTGACAGAAGAAAATAAACCAAGAATACTAGTGACCCATGTTTATTACGCACAGTGAGCATAGGTCCCTGACAGGATACTTTGGCCAGATGTTGGCCTTTGCTGAAGTTTTTTTGCAGTTGGAAAACCAGTTTAACCGTCCCCTTGGGAATTTCTTCGATGTGGGTAAATCTCCAGATGGTGAAGAGCAAGGTCAGTAGTTCCTGTATAAACCACTCTTTGGTGTCAAGAGCATAAGTCCAATAACACTATCCGGGACATTCCTTCAAACCGCACTTTCCTTGTCATTAGAACAAGGTCCTTGTTGTACAAGCATAGTGATGCAAATTAGAGTACCTTTGGGGATACTCTAATTTATGCCATGAATAGGTCAGGCTCTTGGTGACATGAGGCATTTGAGACTATTCAAACATGGAGTCAGAAAAAAACTTTTATAAAACTATCCTGTTCTTGGACCAGACACAAATTAGACTGGAAAAGACAGTGTTCCGAACTCTGAAGCTATCCTTGGAAGTTCATGTTTGTTTATTGTGTTAACCTAGATGAAATATGGTGATGCCAGTTCAGAAAACAATACAAGACCATGGTGTGTGCCTTTCATTCTTCATAAGTGGTTCTTTTTTTTCATGTGTGCATGTGTGTGTGCATGGCTGTGTCTGTCTAAGAAGAAAGTCAAGTGATGTTGAATATCCATTAGGGAAAAGAAAAGTCTTCCTTTGCAAGTCTTCAAAAGCATCCTCTAACTGTTGTCCATATGGGGAATATGGATACTGATGGGGAAGTTAAAAAGTCACTTAAAATTTTGTTGGACTAAACTAAAGGATAACTAAAAGAATAGGACTAATCTAGTTAGGTAGGATCCCGTTTTAGCACTCTTTGTGAAAAAAATATGCTTTGATTGTGCAAAAGGCTTTGATTTGATACAAGAACCATTTGGTAAAAAAAAGTTGTGAAACACTGGAATAATTTACATTATAATTTATATTACCTAGGGCTAGTCCATCCTATAGACAGAGTTGGAGAGTTGGCAGTTGTCCATGTCAACAGGTGTAGAAAGGAAGCATTTTTTGAGTTATTTAATCTTCATTTATGAGCTTCTGATTAATTTGTTTGTTTAGCGATCAAAGGTCAGATTCAGATTTCCTGAATGGCATGTTCATGTTCTTCTTAGCAGGCACAGCAACATGTTTTGGGCCACAGGCTGCAAAATAGCTGGAGTAGCCATGTTATACATGAGGTCAGACCATAATGGTCCCTTCTAGCTTAGAAAACCCATGTAGCTATGAAACACTATATATTTCACTACATTCAGCAATAACATCCTGAAATGTCTAACAGGGAACAGATAAATCCATTCAGATGAAGTAAGTCTCATCAACATTCCCAGTTTAGGCCAGAAGGGTCCGTTCAATCAGCCAGACTAAGCTTTGGTATTTCACAGACTGTTGCATTCAACCCTTTCTCACTCTGAGGTGCCCCGTAACTTCTGTTTGCCTAAACATTTTGCCAAAGCCCTTTTTCCTGCTTCAGCATCATCCTAGGTCCTTTTCACAGTCATTGCTTCCCGGGATATAGACATCACTCTGTAGATATGTGGTCATTCCTTATTCACACGGTTCCTTGCAACAGTATTAAGACGTATCTTTTTTTTGAACTTGGTTTATCAAGATATTTAGAATACTTTGTCTGGTTGCTTGGTTCTATCATTTTGTGCCTTCCTATGTTGATTTTAGCATATTTTAATGGCATTCATTTTATATTTATTTTCAGACCACGGAATTGTTGAGTAGCCAATTTTGTTCCCCATGAAATTAATCTGAAACAACTTTTATTCGGTGCTTGTTCCTCTGTGAAGCCTAACTTTTTAATATTTATTATTTGGGTTTTGTTCCATTGAACGTTTGCTCTCTTCTTATGGAATTTCCTTAAAGTTCAGAGCAGGCTTTTTTTTGGTGTGCATTAGAATACGTAGTAGTAATTTTAAATGCCTTCAGGTATATTAGGTTACCTGCACAGTCTATCAAATGGACTTGTAAACTCATCACAGAATCACACAGTCAATCACTGATGCTAATTTTTAATAATCTTGGCATAACAAAGAAATTCTAGAAAAAGAATTGTCATATCAGTGTATTTAAAAACAGAGATAAATGAACTGACAAGAAGGATAGACTGATTACTTTGAAGTTGACCCTAGAAAAAATACTAGAAAAGTTGCTATAAGACTAATTTAATAATGACTTTTAATATTACAGGATATAGAGCACTCCTCAGTGTATAAGTTCTTTGAAGATGCAAATTGTTCAAGCCT
The DNA here is from genome assembly GCF_947461875.1 of Haliaeetus albicilla. Taxonomy (NCBI): domain Eukaryota; kingdom Metazoa; phylum Chordata; class Aves; order Accipitriformes; family Accipitridae; genus Haliaeetus; species Haliaeetus albicilla. Next base: position 4,749,932 of record NC_091500.1, on the reverse strand, counting down.
TATTAGATAAACAGAAACGTATGGAGACCTGACCCTACACTGTACGGTTTAAACAGTTTTGCAGTTTCCATTACTAAATGGTCTTATGCTATTTGTAGGATTTAGTTTGTTCCTAATTATTCCTAAAAATTAAGTTCATTGTCATTAATCCTACAAACCATGGGATTTTCTTTGATGTCTTTAGCTTCCCTTATCAATTTTCTACACTTTATAATGTTTAATTTATATTGCTGTGTGTGTTAAGGTCTCTTTCTTTCCCGTTGTCACATGTTGCATTCTTATTTCTAATTAGTGTGTTTCCTTTGCCTTTGAACAAAGTTTTACTTTCACTCAAAGTCAGACTCATAGTTTCATAAACTCCTCTTAAAAAAACCCCAATGTTCATTCTTATTTTCCTGATTTTTTCCCCCCTACCTATTAAATCTCATTCTAATTTCCCAGTTTTGAGAAATGAATTATTTTGGAGAGTCAACTCTATTTATTACTGGTTTGTCCTGTCCTCTGTCTGTATGGAGTGCAATCTAATAATAACAGTTGGTCCCTAGGCTACCACCAACTGCCAGCCCATAATTAATTCATCTTTATATTTTTCTTAAATTTGAAGAGAAGTTTACTGCTGGCTGCATATGTCTCCCAAATTGAAGTCTCCCATTAAAAAGATATTTTATTCTGTTTTTTTCATTATGGATAGTTGCTCAGGGAGTAACTCAGACTGTTTGATTCACTGATCTGTGACATCTCCTGCTTTCTCAAATACCTCAGCCAGGCTTTATAGGACAGCAGATATGCATATGCAGACATAATACATTTGCATAATCAATAGTCATTTGAGATCCTGAATTTCTAAACTTTTGGTAATATCAAAGCAAACTGTTCTAAATGGAACAGAACCAATGATGCTTATACCCTATATGCCTATACCTCCAAGACCACGGTCCCACCTCCCACGTGGCCCCATGGTTATATCTCCAGTTCCTCCCCAGGACACTTAGCCTCTCACTTATCAATCCCAGCTCTGTCCCAGTCAGTACCCGATCCTTGCTATTCTTCATCTGGTCTAGCTGCTCAGTGTTTGCTGAATTTGGCTTGATCTGGACATATTTTCAATGGCTGGCTTCACAGCCATGTAGAGACAAGCTTGCTTTTCTTTTTCTCCTTTTGCTACCTCTTAGTTAAGAGAGATTTAATTTAGTTAAGGATTTCATAAGCTATTGGTGGAGTTGGGGACTAATGGGCAGGTGAGACATATGGGACTGCTGTGTGAACCTCATCTCCTTATGCACTTATAAGTAGGAAGAATGGCACCATTACGTACCCATAATACCTTCTCTCATTCATTCGCTCCTTCCTAAACAGGTTATAACCAGAGACTTTAATACACTGTTCATGACAACTATCCTCCTAAATTTCAGGTATATTGCAGTGCTGCCACTCAGTGAGAGCTGTTGGCACCTTACCTAGATTCCTTGTACAGATATTAAAAAAAAAAAAAAAAAAAAAAAAAGACTGGCTTTTTATATTGTCACACACTTTGTCTAAACTCGCAAGTTCGTTAACAGTGGAATAAAGTTCCATATGTCTTAAGTCTGTCTTTTTCACATCTTCTTCCTGTTGATTTTACTCTTGGTTTAACTATCTCTTGGCTGCTCCAAAAAGCCTCCTGGATAGAAGTTAGTTCTAGTTGAGATCAGTTATGATGCTCTTAAAACTGTATCCTATTTTATATATAAATGTAATCCTGTAGTGATAGAGCCCAGGTTTCCGTAAAAGCCAGATCTCAAACCCAACCTGTTGTTCACCTCCTGCACTTTCTGCCTTCAGCCTGAGGCAGGAGGGATCCTAAAGTGAAGTCTGGACAGCTACCGATGCGAATCAAGCCCAGCCTTTGAAAAAATGAGCTAGGGAAAGATTCTGAGTAACCCTGGGGCAATAAAGCTTTCCTGTGTGAAATATAGGTGAAATCCTACAACCCTGATGACATTGGGTGAGTTTTCCTGTGAGTTTCTGGCCCTGCTCTCAGACAAAAGGTGAAGTAACATGGAGAAAGTGAAAAGCTGTTAAAAACAAAAAGGCAGAAGGGGTTCAGATTTCAGGTTCATATCACAGCCATGTGCACTGTTACATTAGGAAGAGCTCTGGAATAACTGTAAGTTGGATCAAAGTCGGCGTTTGCTGTCTGCTCCTTCACAGACCCATAGTCCGAATCATTTTATCCTTTGCTTCCTCGTGGAAGAAACCTTGTTTGGAGGTTCAGCAATTGTTTACATATGTTTTCTCTTTCAAACTCATCTCTTGGCTAATCCAAGTTCACTGGAAGTGGCCTGAGCAGTGAATTAGCCTGTAAATCATGTATTTACCTCACACTGAGATCTAGTCATATGGTTTTGATAGCTGGTAGTTTGTATAACTGCAGCGTGTCCCTTCTTTCCATCTATTTCCCCCCCTTATTTACAATCACCAAATCATGGATGTAGGGACAAAATCTGGTGGAGAGGCTTGACTTGCATTACTGTAGATGTAGTCCAAAGTCTCCATTAATGCATTCTGAAGGAAGGGTAAATAATGATGAGTGTATATGTTATTGTAAAAGGACGTCTTACATTCCACTGGTGTTCAGCCACACCACTGGCAGATTTTGGCCTTTGATCTTAGAATTCTCAGGGCAAGCAAGTATGGAAGATCTCCAGAGAATAATTTAGGATGCTTCAGTAGGTGGATGCTCAATGTGTCTCTGGGTGTAATACCTGTCCAAATCAGTATCCAATTAATTTTCCAGTGCACATTAATGGACTCAGTGATCTCTGTGACACTGGAAAAACTTTATTTTATGCAGGAGACAAACCCCCAAAGCCCTGGCTATTTATGTTGATATGGCAGACAATGTGTGTTTTTATTAATTTGGGGTATGTCTGTTTTATTATTCTGTTCTATGGTTTAAACACTGGGTACTCATGAGACCTTTACACAAGTCTGCAATACCTCAGACTCATGAAGCAGTTTCCAGCAGATCAGAGAATTTCTCCAGTTCTTTTTTTTTCCTTCTTTTCCTGTTGTCTTAGTTTCTGCGTAGGTGGGGGATTGGAAACTAAACACTGTGCTGTGTACGCACAGTACAGTGGGGCTTCGATTTCATTCCGATCTGAACATGGCAATGATAAACAATAAATAATAGCGTCGGCCTATTTGACACCTCAGTTTTGGCCTGCTGTGCTCTCCTTTCTGCTGAAACAGCTCGGGAGTCAGGATCTGTTTTGTACGGGGTGACTACTCCAGGAATGAACTATGCCTTTCCAAGCAACAGAAGATGTCCTGCAACGTGGGACTTCTGAATGCTTTAAGTTTGCGGGCATAATCCACATCTTCTCAGGCCAGTGTTAAATATGAAAAAATGCCTCAAACTCAGGACTATCCTTATGCTCAGAAATATCTCAAAACTGGAAAGAGCATAGCAGTGGTAACAAAAGGGGAAAAGTAAACCACAGGGACAAGCCTGGGGAGTTCCCAATATCTTTCACCCTGCTTATTAAAGATCTGCACAAAATCCTATTCACTGGTGTTTTGCTCTTTTACCTGGAGGCAGAGACTGCAGGCAAATTGTAATTTATTACGTCGTTTTACTTGCCTTGTCTTTTCTTAAGATCCATGGAAAAGTCTGAGATGATTCCTACCTTCTCTGTTTTGAAAGCCTGTGGCCCTGAATTCTGCACAAGAGATTTTAGCAGTGATTATTCACTACAAATTTCTCCTTTAAATCCATCGACAATAAACAAATGGAGCTCCTACCTATGGTTTCCCTCCTCCCTGCTGCTTTTTTTCCCCTTTCTTTTCTTTCCATAGAGCTCTCCCCATCTCTAACTCTCGTGCTTCCTGAATTTTGCTGGTTTAATTCAGTCATTTTAATATCGTGAGCACTAAAGAGAATAGAAGTAGGAATCAGGTTTGTGCTGTTAGATTGATAAACAGATGCTAAGCCGATGTGACACAGATGCTACTGCTGAGCCAGGAAAAGCAGGTCAAGGTTATTAGGAGAAAGTGCAGTACTGTCTCATAGCTGTAAGCAAAAAGGCCCCGCGTGGAGCCAGCTTTTTCTCTCTCCCTCCCTCCCTCTCTTTCTCACTCTTGATTTTCTGGTGGTGCTGCATGTTTCGGGAACTTCTTTTTAAAAATTAATTGCTGTAAAAGCAGGAATCATCAAAGATTTTACATGTCTTTTGTATTGTATTTACAACGTAGCTTATAACCTTCACACAAACACATGATGTGTGTGGCTGGCTCCTCTGTTTTTTAGGGGCACCGAATTTCTCTTGTAGAACACAATAATACTGGGGCAGTAATTCTGTAATAACATCACTGATAAATATGAAGGCTTTGTGGCAATACTGGGTGAAATCCTTGGGCTTCTGCTAGGAAGGATCGTAGGATAAAAATAGAGCAATGCATCTGAACTGTAAAAATAGATTTTGTTTGCAATAGGAACAACCATGAAGGGGAAAGGTGGAATTAGTCCAGGAACTGTAAAAATGGACTGGTTTTCATTCCTGTACACCTACTCTTCAGGTAGAACCCTAAATATTGGGTTGGATGTGAAAATTCATTATAGGTTGCTGTGTGGCTCTGGACCGTATTATGGGTGGATGATTAGATGGGTGAGAAACTGGCTAGATCAGGCTGAAAATGCAGTGCTGAATAGTTCGTACTCTACCTGGAGATCTATCCCAGGATCTTTATCTACAACCTGAAGAAGACACAACATATCGTCATCAAGTCTGTGGATGACACCAAACTGAGGAGAGCAGATATGCTAGAGGGCAGGGCTGCTCTGCAGAGGGGTTTAGACAAGCCAGAGAAACAGCCCCACAGGAATCTCAGACCATCGAGCAAGGGCAAATCTTAAAGTCTTCTACATGATAAGAATTAACTCTCTGCATCCATGCAGGCTGTGGTCTGACTGGCCGGGGAGCTGCTCCGCTGAGAAGGACCTGTTGGTCCTAGCAGGCCAGGGTCTTTATGGAGATCCATGGATGGGAGGATGAGAAATGGTGATCATAAATTGGGCTGAATGCTGCCTTGGATAATGGGTGTCTCTCCCAGCTGCTGACTTGAAGTTCCTATGTATTGCGTAGGAATTACTAGTTGAAGTAATTGTTAACTTATGAGGGGTTTTTTTTTCTTTAAATCTTTGTTTTGTTTTATATGTTTTATGTATATATTACAAGTTTTGTACGGTATACGTGTACATAAGAAATAAAAGTAGATGTCAAATGTAAGTATGATATCTGTCTATCTACCCTGTATGTATCCACATCCATGTTATTGATTGTAATGCAATGTTTATATTATCAATCCTGTCAGAATAGAAAATTCCTGGAATAATATGTGCCTCTGTGCCCATTTTTCTGGAAACATGATGTGGTTACTTTTGGCAAGAAAAGCAGCTACACAATAGAATGAGCAGGGATCGTTATAGACATCTGTATCATTTCAGCAACAAATTTGTCCCAGACATTATTCATAAATTCAAAAGCTTTAACCTGGAAGACTCCATTAGATAATTCAGTTTCTCATCCTGCATACTACAGGCCACTGCACTTCATCCACTATTCCCTGTGTCAAGACCAGTAATTTGCATTTGGCTAAAGTAGTTCACATTGAGAGACAATTGGACCTAATCTGAAGATATCAAAAACTGGAGACTCCATCAGTCATCCTGCTTGTTTATTTCAGTGCTCAAAAGTCATGACTGCTTTTTGATTTCAATTTGTCTGTCTTTAACTTACAGTCAGTCTTGTTATGTCTTTCTCTGTTGGCTCAGTTGTCTCACACTTTGATTCGTTTTCTCTGGGCCTCAAAATGTATAAAAGTGTGTGTGTGCTATTTTTTTTTTTCCTCTGCGGTCCTTTTAATTCTTCACATTTTTTCCAATTCTTGTACACCAGAAAAGGATGTGATTCTTCAGTATGGATGTGGATGCTGGAGAGCAGGACTGACACTGAGAAGGGATTAAGATAGAGGGATGAGCTGGCAACAACTTCAAGAAATTCAACAAAGGCAAACTCAAAAGTCTGCACCCAGGACAGAGAGATTTCATGAAATTTTATGGGCTGGGAATTTAATGGCTGGGTAACAGTTCTGTGGAAGAGGGTGCTTGATGGATGACAAGCTAAAGATGAGTAATCACTGCACCCTTGCAGTGATGGAGGCCAACTTCATACTGGGTACATTAAAAAAATGTAGCAGCAGATTGAACGAAGTGATTATTCCTCTCTGTTTGGCTTACGGGAAGCCCTATATTGTGAAACTGGAGTGCGTCCAGTGGAGGTCTTTAAGGTAGTTGGACGCTAAAGCACATTTTGTGCAAGGCTGAAGGGACTAGGTCTGTTCTACCTTGAGAAGAGAAGGGTAAGGAGCAATCTAATTGCTGTCTTCAGCTACCTCATGGGACTTTACAGAGATGACAGAGCTAGACTCTCATCTGAAATGCCCAAAGACAAGACAAAAGACTAAAGTTACAATAAATGAAATTATAATTAGATATTAAAAAAAAAAAGGAGAGAATTATTAGACACTGGAACTTGGGCCCAGAGGGGTCATGGAATCTTTATCCTCAGAGATACTCCAAAACAAACTGGACAAGACCTTGAGCAACCTGATATAATGTTGTAGTTCACCCTCCTTTGAGAAGGAGGTTGAACTACAGCCCTCCAGAGATCCGCTCCAAACGAAATTGTTCAATTATTTTGTTTTCATGTTTTTAACTTTCTTTTTCAATATGGTTGTTTGAAAACCAGTAGAATAAAATTAAGACCCGACTGTGACTCTCCCTCCTCTGAATGGGGGAGCCACCCCCCCTTTCTATGAGCTACATCTGAAAAAGGAATTTAACGTGGTTATCATATCTATGGCTGTGTGACTTTTTCAGGGATTTTTTTCTTAGTAGAATTTGCTGGAAATTGGAAAAAAGAATAAAGCTAATAATTTAGACTATTACTCAAAAGCAGGATGAAAATCAACTTATTTTGACGGAGAAACATTGTTGTAGTGCCTCATGGGATTTTGGATGCCTTTGTGATCTGTATGACCTGTGGTACATAGGGTCTTCTCTCAAAATAAGGGGCAGTGGGTATGTCCTGGGGTCTTGCATCTAAAAGCACCATGAGAGATTCAATGTGACTGGGGAATCCAAACCACGCTGGAGGAAGATATAAAAAACTGAAGCTGCAACCCCCAGCATGGCCCCACAGGCATTTTCTGAGTCAAAGTATTGTGGGAGGGTTTTTTTTGCTACAACATATGCTTTTTTTTTTTAAAAAGACCCCTAACTTTTGCATGCTTTTATTTTTTGAATTAGGATTTTCAGTCAGCCCATCGTTTAAGAGTCTGATCTATTCAGTTTGTTAGAGATTAATTTATTACACCCAATCCATCTGCTGAGTCGTTTTTGGGATGTCTGACACACAGACTTGTTCATTAGTACTTCAAACACAGTAAATGTTCACCACTAAGATCTAACTCAGTTTTGCTGACAGTCAAGACCATCATCAGACTAAAATCAGTAGGATTTGCAGGGACCTGTTGGTTCAGAGGGATACATCTGCAGTAAGGCCATAAAATTCCCAGTTCTTATGTTAGCCAACAGGTTTTACAAACTTAAAGTGGCTCGATTTGAATTCAGAAGTCGGAACAGGGGAGGACTTTTTGCAAAAACAGAGCACAAAAGCATAATAAGCACAAACTTCCACATCTTTTGTCCATCCCCTAACACAGATTTCCAGTACTTTTCTTTTGAGAAGTGAGGCTTGCAGTTTTTCCAACCTGCTTTTTCAACTCTCCTCTATTATATTGTTGCTGTTCTAATGTGATAGTTAACTAGTTTGAGTTAATTGTTAATCAAGCCCAGAATATTCTCTTCTAAACAGAGTCCTCTAATGAAGGTGGAGGAAAAAGAGAGAGACAAAGAGAGAAAGAAAGAGAAAAAGGAAGACGAATTCAAGAAAGAAAGGAGAAAAAGAAGAGAATCAACTTGTTAATTGCCTTTATTATGAACAAAAATCTAACTCAGATTTGAATTTTAATGACTGCAATAGGCTCAAAGAGAACCCTGTAAGAACAAAATATGACTTTTCAGCCACTTCTTTCTTTCACCTATTAAAAGAGAAGTGTATCATGGATCCACAACATAAACCTGCCCCCTCTGTGTGGATTTGAGGCTTTAACTCTTGCACCAGCATGTTTCCAAGGACACTCACTGGTTTCTCAGCTGAGCCATTTAACCAACAAATTATCAAACCAGTTAGATGAAAACACAATAATAGTTAATCAGCTTTTACAAGCTCACACATTGAACTCCGACTGTAAAAACACTTCATTAGTAGCTTCTCATTTGTGTGGCTTTCCTCCACATCTCCTGTGTTCCACTTCGAATATTTCTACGAGATACAAGCCAGTCAATAAATGCTTGAACTCCTCCGTTTCTTTACTGAGGGACCCCTCTAGAGCCTATTAACACCCGTTTTATGGAAAACAGAGCAGGTAGCTACCTCCACCATGTGTTGGCACTCTCTAAAAGGCTGTTAATGCTTTGTGTTTCAGGGCATAACAAACTAAGGCATTCCCAGGGGAAAAAAAAAAAAAAAGCCCAGTGGGTAAAAAGTAAATATGCTAAGATAACTGTCCCACCGAAGAGGGCTGAAGACAAAACTGGAACATCTGGGAGAGCCATTTTGCCAGTACACCCACAAAAATAAGTGTTTTCTAGCCTTGTGTTTTTGTTGGTGTAGCTTATATCATCCCTGCAAGGAGAGGAATTGTACCAAACTCCCAAGGTCTTTCCTGCCTCTGTAAGTATGTTTATACTAGAACTTTTACCAGATTTCTTAGTGGTAAGGAAGCACATGATTAGTCTAATTTTAAGGGAGTATGTTCTGCTCATCAGTATGGACTTCCTCCCTCAAATAATTTTCAAACACATTGGCCGATTTTAACCACATTTGACTGAGAGGGTAGATGTCTCAAAGACATGATGTTCTGACAAGTTTTGTGGAAGCTGGCAGCTGGGGAAATGAAAGATAACCAACAGTGCCCTCAACATGGGAAAGAGAGTTTAGATCACTTCTTTGCTTACTCCAAGGATGTAGCAGACTGCTGGCCAATCAGCACATGCAACAGCTTGCCCAAACACATAGAAGTAGGAGAAAGTAGGAGATCATGTACAGGAGGGTGAGTGAATGGGAAAAACAAAGTGAGGGTAAACAAAGACAGAAACTGTTGATCTGGAAATCAAGCTTAATTCCTGGACCTAGAAGATGTTTTACTTGTAAACAGCTGTTATTTTGACAGCAAAACATTTCAATATAAAGACTAGGACTGACTTTCCACATTTGAAGTGCCTTGCAAGGAATAATTGGAGTTACTGGAGTTATAAGATCAGGTCTGTAGCTTGCAGAAATAAAATATAAGCTTCCTAGGGTGAAATGCATGTGCCCTAAGTTAAATGTCTGCAAGCTAGCTGCTTAAACCTGAATCTGCCACCCTATGGCTCCATTTATAGTCAGTGAAGAGCAACAAGCTCCTCTTAAGGTGATTCATGTATCCTAAGATAAACAGAATGAATCTGCCTCAGAAGGCTTCCCTCCATTGACTCTGATGGGAGCCTAGGGTAACAAGCTTAGATTAGGTGTCTAACTTCTACCTGTCTAAAGCAAAGAGATGCAAATCTTACCCCTGATGACATAAATGGGTTTTGGATCACTCCTTAAGTCAACTTCTGGTGCAACAAAACTGAGTGCAAACAAACTGGGAGAAAATGGTTCCAATTTACTGCATAGGAGAAAGGGACTGTTAATTTCTTTCCTCAGAACTACATATTGTGCGATGTTTTACTTACTGAAGGAAATAGAAACTTGTCAAGAGCTTGACTGGCAACAGAATTACACTTCTGTCTAGCTGGGTTTTGGTTTTGCCTTTAATTTCTATGCCCTTGTGATCAGTGTTTAGAAAGAAACAATTCTCTTCTATCTCCATTCAAAATATCCATTTGAATTCCAAAGATAATTTTAGCCTAAATGCAGTCATCTCCCCTTTGCACCTTTTTTTCACAAGAACCTGAATCCTTGAGTATTTATTGGGACAAACAGTAAAAATGAATTTCAACATGCAGTGGTCTAATACTCAGGGCTGGTGAATTTTGAAATGTTCTATCTCATTGCAAAATTTACCCTTTGGGAGCTGTTGGTTACGTACATAAATTATTCAGGCAGGAAATAGAAACAACACTGCACAATATATAATGAGCTGCAATCACAGAGCACTTGAATGATACTTTTGCTGATGATACTTTCAGTTTATGTTATGGATGCTAGCTAAATTTGGTTAAAAGAGTGCTTTTCAGATGTTGATAGGTAAGTGATTTGCTAACACAGGAGAGGCTAGGAGGTTTTTTTTTTAAAAAAAAAAAAAAAGGTATCCATCCTGGGTTTACAGGAGCAAGGAAACCTGTTGTTCATTACAAAGTATGTGTCCTAGACCATTCACAGCAAGGAGTCCAAACTAAAAGAGTTTTTATTCTTCCAATTTTTTGTAGTAGTTGTTTGGAACATCAACGCAATGTGAACCGGCAAACCAAATAATTCCCTCCTGATAGTCTGTTATGTCGCATTAACCAAGGAGAAGTTAAGAGTCTAACCTAAGCTATTTGCTTAGGTGTGCTCTATATCAGGAGAAAGATCATCTAGCTATCATGAGTAGTTCTTTTAGGATGGGGTAAATAAGCTTTCTGGAGGTACTGATCTGAATCCATTGGCCTAGGCATTGCTTTTTGATAGCAAAAATAAAAACGGAATGAATTCCACCCTGAAAATGAGCTCCCGTAACCTGTCCTTCTACTACCAAAGGTATTTTTCTAAAAACAGTTCCACTGATTTCATTAACTACCTCTGAAATGACTCAGTTCAAGCTCAAACACTGATCTGCCCTATCATTGTTCAGGGTGTTTAAATGTTAGCATACTCCCTGGAGAGGTTTTGAGCCAAGTCTAGAGAAGAGAAGGCTCAGGGGCGTCTTATCAGTGTGTATTAACACCTGACGGGAGCGTGCGAAGAGGACGGAGCCAGGCTCTTCTCAGTGGTGCCCAGTGCCAGGATCAGTGGCCATGGGCACACATCGAAATGCAGGAGGTTCCCTCTGAACATCAGGAAACACTTTTTTTACTGTGAGAGTGACCGAGCACTGGCACAGGTTGTCCAGAGAAGTGGTGGATGTCCCATCACTGGAAATGTTCAAGGTCAGGTCGGTCAGGGCTTTGAGTAATCTCTATGATTCTATGAAATAGATCTTTAATATATCAAAGACAGTTTTTCAGTAAAGGACCTATTCAAAACTAAACGTAACCAAACAACCTGGTCTGTAAAAGGCAGAATCTGAATCAGGTCATTAAAACTAAAATGGGTGACCATGAATTAGTTACAAATTTTCTACAAAATACATCTAAGTGGCTTTCTCCCATCTCCTACAAGCCCTGTACATTCCAGTGCAGTGCAGCTTTCTGGTTGGGTATGGTGCTGGCTGCTCACATTCCTTCCCTCTTTGGTGAAGTCACCTTAGAAGATGGATAAACTACTCTTAGTGCAGACAAGCTGGAGATAGATGACTTTGAATCTGTAAATGGGTTCTCTGAAATGAATGTGTGCAAACAAGAGCTATCCGGGCATAACAAGGAGGGATTCTTTGAAGACAGGGAACAAGATGGATGAATATACGTCTTAATGTTTAAGTCAATAAGACTTTAGAATTTGTATTATAGCCTATGTAAAACAAATTGGTCAATTCATCTGTTTGCTTTGTTTACATTTCCTGTTTTTAATAGGCATTGATTTGATTAAGATTACAGTCGTAAGGACATTCTAAAGAAACATCCCTAAAGAGAAGCAAACTTAAGAAAACAGAGCATAAAATATTCCTTTCACTTCCTGTCATTGGTTTACTATGTGAGAACTCTCTGAAGAGTTATTCTGAGATGTTCAGAGGTTCTCATGGGTTAGTTTTGGGAAATGTAGGGATGATCTAAGATGCTACCACTCTGGCTCCCCATCCTGCTCCCCTGTCAGATGTAATCACCTTTCTAGCTGAGCTGGTAGAGTATGTGTCCAGCTGTCTCGACTGCTTCAGTTTGCAGTCTGGAGTATTAGTTGCTAATGAAGAAAGGTTTCAAAGGTACCTGACTGAACTTCGGTGGATAAGTGCAGTCATATCTTCTGCTCTGCTGATTCTGACAGCAGGACTACTAACCTCTGGTAAGGAGATGGTAATAAAAAACTGGGAGATGGCAACAACTCATTATAGCTGTTTGCTCAATTAACGTGACTAGAGCCCTCAATATATGAATTTAAATCCCTGTGTGGACTGGAATGGCTATAATTCAATTTGGCTTAATTTACTTTGAAAGTTAATTCAGCTAAATTGAATTAAGCCTCTTTAATTTTGAACAAGGGTGTCCACATAGGAGTTTAAAGTAGTTTAATTAATCCACTTAAAAAAGCTAATTCAGATTAATTTTGGTGAGCATTGTTATGTGGATAGGCCTGTAGGTTCAGTTAAGTAACATCAATTAAGGCGTTTGCTTCCAAGAAACATTCCTCCTAAGCAAAGGTGGGTGAACACAGCTTGGATAAGCTGCAAGATGGAGCAGAAATGGAGACGTAATATGTGAGGAGTAAATATTTCTCACTGAGAGGAGTTGACACCATACTACTTTAGATTGGAGCAGCTGGCTGGGAGCAGAAAGAAGAAAAAAACTACTTCAGTGCAAGAGTCATCATCATGAGTTCTTCCATGAGAGCTAATAAGGGCTCAGGGAAGAAAGACCTGAAACACATCTCAGAAATACTCTGCTTTCCAGGAATTTTTAGTGACAATGCATTTGACCTGCAAACCCAACTCAGGAATTTAAAAACACCCCTGCCTACAGCATAGTTCCCCAAACAAGGGTACAAATAAGCATATCCTATAACCCCCCCCTTCCTCAGACCCCCCCGGTATTGCATGTTTTATGGCACCCTCTTGGGCACCAACTCAATCCAACTGCAGCAGGTGGAGGTGTGCATCCCTGTGCCGTTACATTATCAATGTTGACTTTACACCAGGAGCTCAGAAGTATGGCTGTGGATTAGCAAGGAGAATTTCTACTCTTCTCCATCACTCGTCCTCCTTCTTTATTACATTTCTCATTGGAGCTGCAACCGCAAGCCCCTGCAGGGAGAGAAAGGCACACATACAAGATGTTTTTCACTGAGTACTTTAAAGGTCCCTTTAGGCTTCACAGGTGGAGTTTTTCTACATTTCCTCCCCTCTGGGTGTGTGAACACTGGGCCAAACTCAGAAGCGTGACGTGGGAGGCTGCGACGGCAGATAGGTCAGTCAATGAATGGAAAACGGCGTAAAGGATTGCAGCTCGGTGGAATTTAATGTTAATCTCAGCACTGAAGGGTCTGGAGTCGATGCCACCAGTCTGAGGGAGTGCAACACCTTTTCCAGCTAACTCAGCATGCAAGCTTCACGAGACTGCCTTTCACTTACTTAACACTTTCACAAATGATTAATTTAACCACTGTATGCATCATCTCTGATCTCTTGTCCTTTCTATGTCTCTGTATGTGTAATCCGCTTATAGACATATGCACATTCACATGCACATTTACTTTAAGCAAAATTACTTTTCTTCATCTTTTCCCTGTCTTACAGTCAAACCCTGGTGATCCTCCCGCGCATGCAAATAAGCTGCATTTCTGGTTTAGCTATAATCTTTGCTGTATAGCTGAGGTCTGTTTGATGTTCTTTAAGTGGTGGAATTGAAAGAACATTTCACTGCTAACTGGAAAAGCTACTAGTTTATTAAATTTTTGATTTGAAATCGTGCTGTCAAAGAAAACACAGTCAGCTGATGCTGTGAAAGGATTGCATTGTCAATTCTTGCTGAGCCTTAAAACTGGCATGAAGCATAAAGTAAAGTGACATTAAATGAACTGACAATCTGAGGTTTCAAGTGTAAACCTCCAGGAAATAATAACTTGGCTTTTCAATGTAAAAAAGATAGCTTATGGTTAAAAATAAAATTTAAAAAATAATAAATTGTTATAAAGCAAAACCCAGAACAGCATTTTAGAGGATCTTTTCCTTCCCTTCCCCCTCTTTTCAATTTAGTGTTAGCAAAACAGAGGTGACAGAAAAGATTTATGAGAAACATTTTTAAAGGTGGGTTCACCGTGTGTGTAGAGCAGACAGTGTCTGAAGGGCCTGTAGCATTTGCACTTTATAGAAAATGACAAAAAGTGACTATTGCTACAACAACCGGCACAGCAGAGGTTGAAATTGATTGCACTAAGGGAAATATGTAAGAGTGGTATGTGATAGGCAGCTGCTGGGTTTTGAGGTCCAGCTCTGAAAAGTTCAGAGGTGAATTAGAAACTTGAATGATTTTATTGTGGGTTAAATTTAATGAATTTGAGCCGGAACAGGTGATTTTGTGAGTTACATACATGCTGGAGAGCAAGATGAGAAAATGTGACCACCAAACAGAAGGAGAATGGAAATCTTGCTGTTGAACAAGCTTCATGCTCATCATGGGGATCCAGGCTATGGATTTCCCTTTTTACGGGGACCAAACAGAGGAACCGTGGATCTGAATGGATCTGAAGAGATCAGCAAGGCCCGGTGGCTTAAATAGGGAAGAGAGAAATTAAACATGTTTGTTCTGAATTTAGCTCTGTTCCTGATCTGGCTGTGGATCTTGTTCAAATAAAACAGTCCCAAGAGGACCATGAACCTGGAATACCTAGGAGTTAATGGGTACACCAGAAAAGCCTGACCCCTTGGAGTCTCTGGCACTGACCACACAGAAATGTGCATTGGTTTTGATGTCAAAACTGGTAAACCCTGGTGCATGTACATCTAAATGAACTCAATTATTTCACTTGAAGCATAGATTATTTTGATTTAGCTTTCCAAGGTGTACATGGGACATCAGTCCAAAGAAGTACCGGTAGTGAGTACCTTACTTTGCAGGAAAACATGAAAAAGTAATTCAGTAATGGTAATTGAGTGCTGAGCCCAACACTGTGGTCACGTCACTGCATGGGAAGCAGCCTGGGAGTGTGAGGGTCTCAAAGATTTCTCATGCAATCTTTTGAGTTTTCTTTCATGGCTCATCATATACTTAACCAGAGGGAGGTAGAGAGGAGTACTTTGGTCTCTGTGAACTGCTTGTCCACCTTATTTTGAAGGTGTTTCCTTTTGCAGACAAATCTGTAATCCTCGATAAACCCAACTTGTGCCAAAATAACTGTCTGTGTATTAGCTTAAACGCATACATGAAATAAAACTGTTCAAATATATGTAATTCTTCTTTTCAGGAGATTTGGCAGCATGCTCAGTCAGCTCCAGCCTGGGACTCCATTTCTAATCTGATATATTGGGTTTATGTGGCGAGGTTTTTGTGGCAGGGCTGGGTGATGGAGACACTGCAGGGGTGGCTTCTGTGAGAAGACACCAGGAGGTGTCCCAGTGTCGGACAGAGCCAGTTCCAGCTGGCTCCAAGATGGACCCGCCACTGCCCAAACCTGGGCTGATCAGTGACATTAGCAGCACTTCTGTGATAACATATTTAAGGATAAAAAAAAATAAGCTGTGCAACAGCTGTGAGACAGGAGTGAGAAAATATGAGAGAAACAACCCTGCAGACCCCCCAGGTCAGTGCAGAAGGAGGGGGAGGAGATGGTCCAGGTGCTGGAGCAGAGATTCCCCTGCAGCCCGTGGGGAAGACCATGATGAGGCAGGCTGTCCCCCTGCAGCCCAGGGAGGTCCACGGTGGAGCAGGTGGATGTGCCCTGAAAGAAGCTGCAGCCCGTGAAGAGCCCACACCGGAGCAGACTCCTGGCAGGACCTGTGGCCTGTGGAGAGGAGCCCACGCAGGAGCAGGTTTGCTGGCAGGAGCTGCGGCTCGTGGGAGACTTACACCAGAGCAGTCTGTTCCTGAAGGACTGCAGCCCGTGGAAAAGGACCCACACTGGAGCAGTTCTTGAAGAACTGCAGTCTGTGGGATGGGTAAGTTTGTAAAGGACTGTATCCCGTGGGAGGGACCCCATGTTGGAGCAGGGGTAGAATGTGAGGAAGAATGAGTAGCAGAGACAAAGCATCATGAACTGACCGCAACCCCCATTCCCCATCTCCCTGTGCTGCTTGTGGAGAGGAGGTAAAAGGGTCAGGAGTGAAGTTAAGCCTGGGAAGAAGGGAGGGGTGGGAGGAAGGTGCTTTTCATTTTGTTAGTTCTACTGTGTAATTAATTGGCAATAAATTAAATTAATCTTTCTGAAGTCATCTGTTTTGCCCGTGAAGGTGATTGGTGAGTGTTCTTCCTGTCTTCCTCTTGACCCATAAGCTTTTCTATCCTATTTTCTCCCTCATCCTGTTGATGGAGGGGGAGTGATAGAGCAGTGTGGTGGGCACCTGGAAGCCAACCGAGGTCAACCCACTGCATCCTGGCTCTATTACTTATTTACTGAGTATCCTTGGGCATCTCATGTTTCCTTATCTCCCCTTTTCCCATGCTTGATTAGTTCTACTTTTGTAAAGTGGAGAGAAGGCACTGGTTATTTCGATAAAAAGTTTTCAGATGAAATGCCAAAAAAAATTCCATAGGAGCTAGATGCTATTATTACTCTGAACAAGATGTAAGTTTGACTCTTCTTTTTTTGCAATAGCTTTTCCTAAATATGAATGCAAGTCCTTTTCAATTTAAGGTCAAATTGTCAGGAAATATAAAAAAGGTGCCAGTTACCTCCTCCAGAAAACACATCTCCTGCCCACTAGCATTTTTAGTTTGTAATGAAGGTCCTTTTGTTCTTGAAAATGTCCTTCAAGATTGTCATGTTCTTTTAGAACAAAGAAACACATGTCTGAAACAGGCTGTGGTGTTGTCTCAGAGGCAGCAGGACAGGCCGTGCTTAGGCATTCAGAATATTTGGCTCACTTTCAGCTTTGCAAAATTCACTTTCCATACATTTTTTGTCAAGAGCCAACTCATTCGCTACAATATTCAAAGATAAAAGAATGGTTCCATGTGAATATGGCAAGAGCCTGTCTGAGAGCTGTAGCACTGTAATCAGGAGAGAAGAAAATATCACCAGCTTCATGGTGAGCTGGAGAAAACTCTGGCAGGTAGGAAGGTATCTCTGAGCCGCTGAAGATCCCTAATGGCATTTCATTGCCTTCATAAATCCACAGTGACCATGAATAAGAACTATCTCTTCTTGTACTGTGTTCTACAGAATAAGACCTGGACATAAGTTCACAATAAATTGTACTGGCCAAAGTGTACACATAGGAACAAAGAGGGCATAGATTTATGTATTTATCATTACTATTCTTCTAACACTGATGATTCCGCCAGCCTGGTGCTTCACTGCACAAACCTTGCACAAATGCACAGAATGATATAGCACAGAATGATATTCATTTATTTTTAGAGTCCAAGAATCTGATCTAATCAGCCAAACCTCCCAAAATAGTCATTGGAGAAAGTTATATCTAGACTGTGACTCAATGGCACATCCAAAAATTCTGTCTTGGGGTGAAATGTAGAATTTTCTGGAGTTGTCTGTTTCTCTCCACCGACTGTGAAGGGGGCTGAGGCTGAAAAGCTCATACTTTGACACAGAAGCTTAAACATGAATAAGTCTACATCCAGGATTCTAGATATGCACTAGGTGTTTAAGCTCCCAATATGGTCAATGGAGATTTACTGCAAGTTTTAATTATCAGAGCATCCACCATGTTAGGTGCTGAAAAGCTTCAGCGGCTTGGCCGCTCTATCTCCAAAAGAGCACATGCCTTTCATAGGATAGTGTCATATCTGCCAGATATCCCAGATTCCTCAGAGCATCTCAGGTGGCACTTGATGGCAAAGTCTGGGCAGCTGAATCTTCCCAGTCAATAAAGTCAGTGCTTCATTCAGTTATCTACACATGAAGAGGTGGTGCTTCTGCAATGCCTTAGAGTATCCTAAACTGCTGCCAGCTCAGTCCAGCATGGGTCTCATACACCCATCTGTCAGCCCACTGTAAGTATTTCAGATAGCAGAGGACATCTCAGATGACACTGGATGGCTGAAGGTTGGGCAAGTGAATCAAGACCCAAATATCACACATAATGGTGAGCCGAACCGTGCTACTGGGACAGGGCATGAACTATTGGTCTACGTTGCCCCAAGAACAGATGATTATCAGCTACCCTTAATGTAGATTGAGAATGAGAAGAAAGTTCCTATCCATTTGAGAAAAACAGATTCTGGAACTTCTGGGAGGAAAAGTATGAGGAAAAAATCTCACTCTTTCTGTGATGGGACTTGGCAAGTTGATGAAAGGGACGTGACATGGATCTGATAGACCTGGCCCTTCTTTCTGTTTCTGTACTCCTGTGAAGTGCTGGAGGTAAGTGGGTGAAGCAGAGATTTGGGATTTCCTGCACTGTGAAGGCTGTCTTCTGTTTCTAATGCAGCATAAAGTTCTTTCAGGCTCAGCACCTCTTGGGATTGAGAATCAGGGTTTCAGTTTGGCTTTGGGACACTCCACAGAGAGTTATCCAGGTGGAGAGGTGACTTGCTAAAGCGATGGTAAATGGCCTGTGGCAAAGCCATAAATTATGTGGTAATCCCTTGTGTCCCAGTCAGAGTATAATTCTTGTTTGAATAAGTTATATCTAAGTTTAACCCGGCTTGAGTTACACTATTAAAGACACCCAACTTAGTCTTCATTTGAACTTCCCATTTATCATGTAGGTCAAAGACTGCACGTTATTGTTTGACCATGTCACTGAAAGTGCTCAAGCTGAGAAATCCAATGTGAACTTTAGCTCCCTGTATAACTGGTTTTGAGCTGTACATTGGCTTGTCTGTATGCCTCAGAAGTGCTCATGTGAAACCTTTTCTCGGAATAGATGGACCTCGTAATTTTGTGGGAACATATACCGTTTTTCAAAACTTACTCTTTATTTGGATCTAATCTTAGATGAAAAGATAGATGTTATTTTTCATTATATCTTGCTCATTTAATTCCTTATAACAATTCTGCCTCTGAACTCTAAGTACCTGAGCTCTCAAGCATCTTAAATACACTTTTATTTTGCATTAGCTCTAGATTTAGATTAAACTACATGAAGAAGAAAGAAGTGATTTCTGGCAAGATAAGTGGAATTAGGTCAATTTACACTAGATGAGAACCTTCTGCCTCTCCTTAATTGCTCTTTTCTCCCTAGTTATATATAGAAGGTTTCCATAAAGACAGTTATCAGTTTTAAGGTAAAAAAAAAAAAGGGGGGGGGGGGGGGAAGGAAAAACCTGACTGTAGTTAGCTGTGCCTGAACTCCTGTCTTGTTTTAATCTTTAAGTCACAGATAAAAGAAAACAGTAGTTAGGGTGTGTTTCTAGAACTCAGCTTGTAGGGAGGAAAGCTACATTTAACATGTTGTTCTTATTTAATTCAGCTAACTTTTCCACTCTGACTTCAAAATGAGTTGGCTTGATGGATGGAGAAGGAGAATAATGTATTGCTTACCTACTGCTCTGAAACAGAAGCACTGATAAACTTGGCAGTTGTTCTGAAAGGAACTGTGATTAATACTTCGGGCTAGAGGATAAAGCAATGGATAATTTCACAGAATTCAGTAGCTGAAGGAAAATTATAGTTAGCCAGAGACAAATACACTCTCACTAGTATTTCTGGTCGTGTAACATAATGTGGTCCCCTGAATTGATACATAAAGGCATACATACGCATAGAAAAGCAAGCATTATTTATGAAGCTGATTTATATATATTTTACTGTTCTCTGGTGTTCAGAAAATTGTCTTCAAAATATTGCACTTCTTCCACAAATCCAGTGATAGCTAACAATCATTTTTCTGCAATAACAGAAGAACTTTTGTTTTGATTTACATGGATTAATTTCTAGCATGAATTTAAGTCTGTACTCTTCCCTACCTCAGGTAGGTTTCTCAGTTTACAGCATTTCTGGTTTCTAAATGGACAATTGTTTTTCAAAAGTCATATTGCTGGTGTGAATGGTCATGTCTCTGAAATCAAATTAGACAGTCTATCTGATGTTCATATTTAAGATTTCCTTTTAATATATCCACCCAACAGAATACAGAGTCAAAGCAACAAAAAGGAGTCCAAAATATGATCTTCAGGGTCAAACTAACTCATTTATCAATAATCACAAAATTATTTTGATGGGAAGCCGTCTCTGCAGGTCAGGTACACCAACGTGCTCAAAGCAGGGCTTATTAAATCAGGTTGCTCACATGATCCTCTGGACAACAAAATGTACTTTTGTACATATGCAAAATTAATATGATTTCACCACAACAGAGCATTCGATAGATAGGAATTAATGATCTAAACACCTAACTTAAATACATGTCTAGAGTACTGCAAAATAATTACGAGTCTAGCCTAAACTAAACTAATCACCTTAGCCATCTCTGTTGTCAGTAGGGAAAGAGAGGCACCAGCAGAGGAGGGTTTATCTCAAGTGAAACATCTAAAATACCATCAGAATTGGAAATGTCTGGTAAACGAAGGTCACAACCCAGACTCCCGACAGCCTTGTGTCTCAAAGGAAGAAAGACTTGGCAATTCTAGTTTTGAGCCAGACTCTGATACTCCTGAGAAGCACAGAGCTCTACCTGCGTAGAGCATCCCTGAGCTTTCTGGAAATGGGTCTTTTAGTGGTGACATACTAAAGAAACACCCTACTGAGCAATGTGCAAATAAGGCTTTAGCTGTATTTTCACCAACAGAAATTTGTGCTTTGCATATGGTCTTTCCTTTCTTCAGAAAACAGATGGAGAACGACACGATGTTAAAAAATGTGTTTATGCCCTAACATAACATCTACAGATACTAAATACTTGTCTTTACATGTACGTATCTTAAATCTTACTTAAGGCAAATTTTAAGATCTTTATTTAAAGGCGAAAGACAAAAAAAAAGGTAGCTTGCATGAACCATGTTAGCTATTAACTGCTATACTCATTTATTAGTATGTTTATAACATAGCATTATTATATTTATTTATAATTTATTTATACATATATTTATAATTTATTGATAAATGTATTTACACATTTATTTGTTTATTTATAGTTGCTATATTTATAATGCAGTAGGATCTGGAAAACCAGATTCATAAAAGTACAGTTGCTGGTTGCTAGCTGCTAGTACAGACTTTAAAGTCTGTACCTCAAAGTCTGCAATTTAATCATAGTCAAGACAAAACTCTGTAGTTACCTTTCCCAAAATGTTTGAAATTAAATGGGAATTTTAAAATTATTTTTTTCTAAATGTTGTGAAAAATGTCATCAGAAGAATTTATGGGGAAAACAAAATTAAGTAATTTAACTACTGATGAAAATTCTCCTTACTCCTGGTGTGCAGTTAGCTCAAATATCACATCAGAATTATTTAGAAAAACTATTACAGTGCATTAGATACTTGATATATTTACTAAATACAGGAAGAAAGAGAAATGGGATTTCACTTGCAGATTAGGCCACTTCATCAAACATTCAGCTGCTCCATTATGTTTCCTAAATGTAAGTGTCAAATACTATCTGAGATGTCCTCAGGTATGCTACTGTCCTCCTAATGGGTTAAAAAGCATATGTCACCTATTGCTGTGTGGAAGATGTGGATGCCCTAGGGGATCTTAAATTGCGCTAAGTACCAAAGTTTAGGCAGCTGAACCAAGCTGCCCGCTTCAGTAGGAGTTAAACTGTAGTAGATCTCCACTGAGTACCACTCCACTGAGTAGATCTCATAGACTGATTCAGTTTCTCCTGAGTGGGTTGGGACAGATGTACTATTAAATATGTCTGTCCAAAAGTTGGAGGCCCACAAGCTACGGTAGATCCAAAAGATGTATCTGTCAGCTCTCCGGGTCCCAGAATTCCCAGCATAAACGAGAATGGAAGTAGAGTTTCCTCAGAGTTCTGCTCTGGATTTTATGAAAGCCTATAAAATCTGAGATGTTTCAAATCTGAGCTCAATGAAGTGTCATTTTTGACATGATGTTTTGTCAGAGAGTTTTTCAACAATTCATTATTAATTATTAATTGAAAAATTACTTCGTTTGACCAGTTCTTCTATAATGTTTTCATTACTGAGGAACTGAAAACTCATTTAAGTTCATATCCTCCCATGTTGAGTCATTGATTTTTTTACAAAGATATCTATAGGCATTCCTTTCTTCTTCCCCTCTCCCCTTTCTGTGCAGCACTTAGAACACACTTAAAAACATACTGGTTTAGATCTAATGCGATTTTGCTGGTTTCATATCCAGAGCAGTATGCTTACAGCTATCTTTTTTAGAGTATTATAACACCTTACCGAGGTACCCACATCCTCTTCCATACAAACTTTCCAAGCTGGGTGATCTTAAGAGATCTTACTTTTTATTATCCTATTGATTTTATTTTCAAATCAACTCTAGCAGAACATAAGATTCTGCTTTGAGAGACCAGCAGTCTGCTGGCATAGCCTGTCTTCCAGTCTGTGTCTGGGCATGGCCAGAAGTTCCAAGAGGAAGTAGAAAAGCCAGGTGATTATACAAATATCGTAATACATGTCTGCTGACTTATGATAAGCCCAACATCTCTGAAGACAAACATAATGTCATACATTTCCATACTAAGGAATAACATCATAGACTTGATTCCATCTTTATATTTTTAAAACTGTTGTTTTGTTGATATTTTTGGTTTGCTCAAGAAGGATAATGAAATCTGAAGGTTATAGACAGGTACTTGTATGAAAATCAAATGGTCTTACAGTTCACTTTGAAATATGCAAACAACACCTTGCCCAATATCAAAGGCAGCACATTTTTCTAATACCTCTTTAGGGAAACTTTGCCCTACACTTCTATTAGGTACTATCATTCAGAGGCATAATTTCAGCTAACATTGTTATGCTGATTATAGTCAGGTTTATGTTTCGATCTCAGCTGACCCTAGGGAATTAATTTCTGATTCAATTAAATGGCCAGGTGACATTCAGTCTGAATTTTTTCCCAAAGTTAAACTCTGAGAAAGCATAGTTCACTGCAGATTGCTACCATCTACCTCCCAAACAACGTTGCAATACCTTGATGAGAACTTAATAAAGCTGGACATCTAGGTTTCTAACCTTGAGATTGTCATTGTCTTGAACTGTTTTTGGCAGCTTATGGGGTGACATCCCCAAAACCTCATTCTATCATCCTCTTATTTACTAAATGTATGACAAGTGTCATTTCCAAAGGAGGATGAGTCCTGTATGTTTACCTTGATCGTGTCTGGGCTACTTATAATTAACTAGTTCTAAGATAAGCCAATCAGCCTGTTCTCAAAAGTTATAACAGAAAAGTACAGCAAATATTACCATATGATTCTAAGGCCTCCATTCAGTGTGGGTTTTTTTCTTTCTCATAGCACAGGCATCACGCCTCACCAATATTCAGAGTCTCCAGAAAAGAATCAAAACCGTGAAATCAAAATTCTGTGCCAACACAATGTCACTGGAATAAAGTTACAGCTATGATAGTCAACCTCCTAAAGTGAAGACTTACTTTTCAGAGGGGCTTAATTACAATTTCTCCTTCAGAAGTCTATGGCAGTTCAGTATCAGATATTCAGCATCAGCAGAGCATGGAGGATCCTTAATTATCATTAATGAACCTAAGCTCATGACAGCAACTTGGGAAAACCCTGTCTGTATTGCTTAGGAATATAAGATTCTTCAGGAACCCAAAATTTTGGTTAAAAATGTCTCTTAGACCTAATGCTTTGCCACTATGGATGTTGGTCTTTGCCTAACACAGGACACAGCTTGGGACCTGCTCTCCTGTCTAAAGGTAAAGAACCAGCCAACCCTAAGGGCTTCTACTATTAGTCCTTCTCAGACTACCTTGTTTGCATTATTTTGAATTGAAGTAGCAGGTGATGCATTGTGTAATATCTGAGCATGTCTCAAGAAATTAAAGATGTGTTTCTTGTCCTTTTTCACCCATAAGGTTTTGAGCATGCATCCTTGGAGCACGTATAACACAACTTCCTGACCTGAGAGCAGGAGGAGGACCTCCACCTATTCTAGGAATATGAAAGTATACAAAAAACATAAAAGGAACTGCAGAAGAAGGGAGCAAGAGTCTTCTGAAGGATAATTAGGCCTAATGGATATGTGGGCACATTTTATATCCTGCCTGTAATATATGGCAGCTGAAGAGTAGGCAGGACAGTGGGGGCCCCTGAAATGACACTACGTGCCTATGTGTGGGCAACTGAATCAAACCCTGGGAGTCTACAGTAAAATGCTTTACGTCTGCATTTGTCATCTCTTTTTATAGCCAATATAGAGAAAAAAGGCACTTCCACATGACAGACTAACTAGAACTGTATGTTTGGCCAGATGAATACAACCCAAAATGTTCCAGGAGCAAGAGCTAGAACAGAGTAATGACACTTCCGCCTTCAAATGTTAGTTAAGCTCTTTTATTCCTCACCTTCTGTATTCAAGGGCTATGAATTCTTGGATGTTTATCAGTTGGCTTTGACTGAAGCACCAAGAAGCAATCCCATCTTTTTTTTCAGGTGGTTAGAGCACTCCTCCTGAAGAGGGGAAGTGCAGGTTCAAGCTTCACATCTGGATGTCCCAAATGTCCCTTTTCTCACGTGAATACATTTGTCAACACATGAAGAGAAACTCTCAGGCTCTGAATCCTACTTTCCCAGTGGGATTTAACCCGAATTCTAAAATATGTATCTTGGACACAGAAATTCATGCTATACTTTCTGTTTTTTCTCTTTCCTCCCATATCTCGTCTTTCTTTTGTCTGCATTAGGTGTGCACATTAACTGCTAGTCATCCCAGTTTCAGTGCCTAATTCTATTCCAGGTATAGGTGTTGGTGTGTCAGAAAAATTAAATCTCTCTACTCAATATTTAATGCCTCAGAAAATTCAGACTGTTTGTTCAGCTACCTAAGTAAGGAGTTATGTTGTCCTCAAGTTCAGATTCCAGCCATAGCCTTCATCACTTTTTTGATGGCCTGTGCTCACTTCTGCAGAACAAGTAGCACATTCTTAATCTATGTATGTAACTACCCACAGTAACTTCAAAGATAAATTAAGCACATGTTAATCCATGATTATAAGCCACAAATTTTCAAAAATCAGTGCAGATGCCAAAATGTCATGACAGTGCTAAAAAATGAGATTTCTATTTATTTAAAACTGAAGTAATTTCTCTGGTTTTTCCTTGTCCTGCTTTTTTTGTGCCCTAGGGGTGTTTCAGGGTTTTTACTTTTTTTTTTTTTTTTAATCCAGCAGCCTAAAAACTTAAAAAATAATGCTAAAGAAATAAATCAATGTTGACTTTTTTAGGTAAGGTATTGATTTTAGGAGGTGAAGCTTTGAGGAATTTGGGATTATCAGAGGATAAAATGGTGAATGAAGGTAGTACTGTGCAAGGCTGCAATTTAAATATTTCTGCTGATTTTGGTAGGTTTTGTGTGAAGTCATTACTATCCTCCTATTTAATTCCTTATTTAAAAATGGGCACAATAGCTCTTCCTTACTTCAAATGAGTTTTGTGAGATTAAGTTAATTAATGTCTGTGAGGTCATCTCTTTTAATGGAACATGGGAGGTTTTCAACAGAACTTGTGAATTACTTAGAGCATTAAGAGTAGAATGGAAGTGTAAAATAGTCATTATCATTCAAGCTCTATGTCAGAAGTTGTTTGATTATTGTTTGTGTTATACCGAGTCCTGGGTTACTTTACTCTCACCTTTCCCCTGCAATTCAGTGGGGTTTATGAGCTTTCTCAAGATACTAGGTATTAATCAGCCTGAGGAAGGATCTCACAACCTGATCTTGTTCCTTTCTACCTGAATACCATATAGTTGTCTAAATTCACTTTATCCAAGGGCAAGGAGTTACCTTCCTTCTTGCTAACTCTAAATTCCTGCAAAAGAATTTAAAAGAAGGAGTAAATTCAGCTCGCTCATTCCTATTTTTATTGAACATTGCTAAGCTTTAAAACAAAAATTTTAAAGTATGTTGTTTTCAGCTGAGAAAGGTATTTAATCACAAGCTGAGATTTAAACATATACTCAACTACTATTTATATTTATGAAATTCAGGTGCATGTTTTGCTGAAAAGGCTTTTATTTAAGCATGAGCTTAAATACAAACTTATGTGCAAGACCTCAGCTCAGGGCAGAGACTAAACAAATGCCTGAATAAACACATGCCTGAATTCAGGCATATGCTTTAATTTTAAAATGGAAATATCATTAAGAATAAACACATTTTAAACACAACATACCTTGGTAAAAGAGGGCCTTGGAACCTACTTCTACCTGACAACTGAAAGAGCTTTTCCTTCTGTTTACAATGGCACAAATCTGACAGTTTCTGCAGGCAGCCTGTATTACAAATGTGTGAAATAAAGACATGTAATGAAAATTTTGACAGACCCTAGAAGATGATTCTGTAATCAATCAAGAGCAAAGCTGTTTTATCACTGTCCATTGAGCAATTATAGTTAAAATGTATAATTATTAATAGTGATGGTCATAGTGATGATGATGATGATGATGATGATAATAATAGAAATCCCACCAAATGGCAATGCAGCTTTCAGTTCATGCCATCCATTTTTATTTCATGTGCACTATGGAAAATTCACTGATTTCCAGTCCATTAAAACACATTTCAGAGCTGTGTTGTTTGAAGTTACCTTACTTCAGAAACAGCTCTTTTCAATTAACTCTGAAACCTCTTTCAACAGCCTTTCATAAATAGGCCAACATCAATGGCATGCTCTGAGTCAGTATGTATCTCTAATGGAAATGCACAATGGGCCACGCTCCATGCCTCCAGGGAGAACATCTTCCATTTCAGACAGATTCAATGAGAAGTTTTGCCAGCTATTCTGGGTCTCTCACTTTTTTGTCTCAGGTTTAGCTCATAGCTGATCAATGGCTGTGCTTTTTAATTACACTGTACGGTCTGTAATGATTTGTCACTCATTGAACCTGGGTGTTCTTTTTAGTCAGCACGGGGTAAAAGCAAGGAAGAAAAAAGAAAGTAACATTAACCCTCTAAAAGACAAGCAGTTGGGATTAGTTCATGTAACACGTTCTACTATTTTACTTGGCAGCTGTTTACATGGAAAAGGGGGAAAGCAAAAGTTAGAAGTCAAGACTACCGGAATTTTTCAGAAACCATGACTTGCAGTGAACATTTTCCAGTTAACCAAAAGGAACTGAGATTCTAATTTAGGTTTTGAAATAATATTTTATATTCCTATTCCAACAATAATAACAAAAATTAGTTATTTGCCATGCATGTGGCTCACACTGACTAGATTCTCTGGAAATTCAGAGTAAACTTCTCATCCTCCTGCCCAAACAGCAGACTTGTAACCACATTTGTACCAGGCGAGGTGTATTAACAAAGGCACAGCCACACCTCTATATATATCTAAATAGCTTTTACGTTGATCTTGTCCTCCACACTTTTGAGTAGAGTGCGGGCAATGCTAGTACGTGGCTACCTGCGTCTGTATTTTGCACATCTGGAAATGTGCTAAACTGCATTTGTATTATACAGTGGAGCACAATGCAGAAATTCCCAAGTTAAAGGAGATTTGAGCTACTAAGTCCCCACAAGACATGCCACTTTTCTCCAGCTTGTCACACATCCCTAACCCTTCAGAAGAGGTATGCATTTAACCATTTTGAAAAGATACCCCTGGGGCTTCAGGTTCTTATGTCCGTCTCTAAATGTGATCTTTTTTCTCTTAAAAACAGCCTTTCAACAGCCTTTTTGGATTCTAATGTGAAAAATTATGTGCTTAATTCTTAGCTATATGAATACAGGTACGCTGGGAATTAGCAGTAGGTTTCTAACTAGCAGAGAAATGAAATTAGAAGAGCTTCGGCCCAATAAGAGTAAAAGAGGCAGAAAATCTTATATTTAAGTGCATGACCTGTTTATAAAAAGTGTTAGACGATGTGATACACTGCCAGAGCAGGAGATTAGAGCTGTTGATCTGGGAGCAGGATCCCTTTCAGATCTATGCTCCTATGAAATTCAGACTGTTTTAATAAATGCCTGAGTACAGATATAGGAATCCCAGATTCAACTTTCATTCTGGAAATTTTTCCTCTTCAAAGACCCATTATCTGACAATATAGTGCGGATATCTTTCTGTTATATTCTTTGCAAATGTACTGTGTCTGACACATTCAAAATGAAGTAATATCAACTGAGTGATTTCACTGCTCTGTATCTCTAATTTTCATTTTAACACTTTTCTTGTCTTTTCATTTCTAAACTCTCACAGATAATGACTGTCAAACATTAAGCCCAGTGCAATCCCAGTTTCTGATTGCACATCTAACTTTACATTGTGATGGTAATGACGATCCTAACGGTGGATAGATTAGTGTTTCAGATTTCATCTTGCAGCTGGATAGACCAGGGGAAACTGGACAAATTAATGTTTTACTAATTCAGAAAGCCTCTGGGTTAAGATCACAAAATATTACCTTTAGAAACATTTGCTTGTCCATAGGAGACATGGCAGGGAAGAAAAAATACTAATAAATTACTTCTAAAACTTCATTTCTAATTACATTACAGGGTATGGACTTTTAATTGTGATATAAATTTTAAGAGCTGTAGGAGAAAATATATAAGGAAATGAAAGAAACAAAATAAAATACAATTTAAACAAACATTTTAAATTTTTCAGAATTTTCTGAAGGAAAACATTTTGATTTTTAAAAAGAATTTTATTTAGTAATACTTTTAACTGAAAGAGAATTTTCTACCTCTGTAATTCAGTTTTCACAGGATTTCACAATGGTTGTTAGCTCATTTGGTCACTGTTTTCTCCTAGATTATACAATTATGTTTACCTGAATGGAAGATGAGATTTTTCTGTGTTGGCTAAACTCCTGAATTATGATCCATTTAATTTTTTTTGTCCTGGCCCCAGAGGTTTTGCACCCCCTTCTGCATAGTAGCACAGGAAATAAACGGGATGGGAAATCCTGATTTCTTACAATTCTTTCCCCTCCTGTCTTCCCAACTTCCTGATCCTTTTCCATACCCATCGTGCATAGAAAGAGAGCCCAAAAGTGCCTATAGATAATGTCACTCTTCTAGGAAATGTAAGAAATTAGTTTTGACCAAGTCAGGTTTTCCATCTCCTGGTGAAGTGCTCTCATTGGTTTGCAAACAGCTTGCCTACAACACCGCGGATGCGGAACTGCTATTACCTAGTTTGTAAATCTCAAATATATTTAAATGCTAAGCCCAGTTAAAGGGCAATGGTTTACAGAGTAGTTTCCCTGTACAGGCTCTAGACAAGGTCTTTGAACATCCACAGAAAATGGCTGGTAAAAGTTGAGGGACCTATGTTTTAAGGCTGAGCTTGTGAATTGCTTACCTGGACTTGGCCACATAAATCTAACCTGTGTTGTACTTATATCCTTTGAGGGATCTGGATCTAAATAATTTCAATGAACTTTCAGATACAACATAAATAACACTCCAGCACTCACTATAACTCAGCTGTAGCCATTATGAATCAAATATATCCCTCCAGGCAATGCTTTTACCCCAGAGATGTAGTTGGCCTACAGCTGCTGAAGCTGTGTTAGTCTGAATACATCAGGCTTACAAGGGGGAGTGTGTACATAAGTAGTTTTGCATGCAAAAGGCTAAATAAGTAGAGAGAAAAATATTCTGCTCAAAATCCAGTAATCTGGACCCATCATGCTACATTTTTATTGAACCCACATACTCTTTGGTCTCATCAGCCTTCAGCTGATTTCTTTTTTTATTTTTCCTTTTTTTTGTGTCCTGGTTCATGATCAAATTGTAAAGCGAAACAACAACACCTTTCATCTAGATCCCAAACCATCAAAGCGCATCAAAAATCATTCGGAACAAGGTACCTAACCAAGAACACATTTAAGCTCATACTTAATCCTAGAGGCAATCTTAAATTTTACTAATTTCTATGGAATTTAATCACAGACTTAAATGAAAATCAAGCACATGATTAAGTGCTTTCATGAGTAATTTTCACGAGACAGATCATTAAAATTAAGTATAGATTTTAGTGTCTAATGATGGGAAAAAAAATCAGATGTCTAATTTTATCTAAGTAGTTCCAATGTTATACATGGTTTTTGGTGGTATTTCAGCCAAGCTGAATGTGAATGCTTTCTGAATCGGGGTCCAACTTCTTCTTCAGCTTAGGGACCAAAGAAGAGATGGAATATCTCATAGTGGAACTCTGAGAAATTCCTGATTCCCACCCCATTAGTACTCACAGAAATGCAAATGTTGTTTGTGTTCCATGGGAAGTTCTTTTAACTTTTAACTACAGTTCTTGTAATTTTTAATGCACAAATACATACTTGTTCAGGCAGCTTCCTCATTTTAATTTTACCCTTTTCTCATCTATTAACACTCACAATCTAAAGCTGTCAGGATCTCCTCTTCTGCTGAAGCCACCTAAGACAACTTTGGAACCAGTTGCTGTGTAAGCGAATGTGGATATTCATCATGAAAACTCAATGTTAAAGCTAAGAGGCTTTATTCATTGCTCTGTAGATATTCATATCCTCAGACACAATTATTAAACATTCTGAGCAGCCCTGAAAAAAATCAGTGGCCCATTTAGAGTGTGTTCAATTAAATTCACTGTTACTACTACTATTACTACTGCTGCTGCTGCTGCTGCTACTACTACTAGTGCTGTTACTGTTACTGATAATAATGACTGTAATGAAAATATAAGAAAAGGAACTTTTAGATCTAACTTCTAATCCAAAATTACATTGGAGTCAGCATTTAGCAAGCCAGAGAATGAGTGAAAGAAAGATATACAAAGAACAACCTAAAGAGACATCGCAAGGCAGAGGGAAGGCACATATATTCCTTAAATCAGTGGAATACCTAATACTGACTAATGAGCTTAGAGATCTAAAGATCAGTCCTGTAAAAAGTCAAGCAAAAACCTGCATCAGAATATCTCATGTTTTTTTAGGGTGTTGAGTTTGAATCAACCCTTTCTGATTAGATCTGAGTGAAAAACTTCATTATATTTCTGGTATGCCTTTCTAAATACAGTACAAAAAGAGCATTAGACCTGAGAAATGTCCTTGAAGTAGAACTGTCAATTCCACTGTATAAGCTGTGCTTTTTATGAGACCATCCAGGGTTTGGCCAGCAATGAGATTTTTTCATTGCGAAGGAGCTCACATTTAGTTAGCAACATGCCTGCATTTTCCCATATGGTTCCTTCCAAGGTGTTGTGTCATATACAATGATGTCACATTTTAGAGGAAGAAGGAAAAAAGGCTTCAAGCTGTTTTCTTCTCTTTTTAAAGCTTCACCGATTATGTGGTAGCTTTAAGCAGCCTGCTCATCTCTAGCGTGAAGCTGGTTATCTGCTCTCCTTAATTTGAGCTTGCATGTATTCACACAGCTTTAAAAGAGTAGCATTTCTTACTGGAGATCCAGTGTTTATCTATCCAAATTTTCAGCCCAATGTATTTCCACTGGCTTCTGAAGTGTGAGATTTTAAAGGGTGCAGTGTAATAGTTTACATCTTTACCCAAGCTGCAATATTTACATGCCTCGTAAACCTGTGGTGCTTAAGGCTTTCAGCAGCATTGCTTTGATTTCATTTGTGGTTTTCTAATTATTGATTTATTCTCAAGCATATTATTCTTGGAAGGCCAGCTTTGTAATGTAATGGGAATCTCCAGGAACATCCTTTGTTCTCTCAGTAAAACTACTTGAACATAAATCCATGAGCTGCACACGTGGCTTACACAGGCATTCCCTGAGTCTAGATTTCTTTTTTTATATATATATAAAAGACTTTCTTTCTCTTATTCTTGATCATTATACATCCACCTCTACGGTAACAAAATACCTCTTAAGTTTTCACTGTATTTTCCACCACAATTCCTTTGTAGTGACTGGCACCAATGCAGAGTGCTCGAGGGCCTCACCAGCTAAAGCGAGTAGGTATCTTACTTCCTATTGGTATCTGCAGTTAAGACCATGATTCTGTTACCTGTGTGTCCAATACCACCTGCGATGTGTTACTGCATTCAGGATATCTAGAACAGGCTAGCAGATATGAATCAGGCTGACAAGAGGCACGCAGGCTTCCGTGGCTGAGTAGGATACTCTAAAGCACCTAAAAGGATACTAGATCCTTACGCTTAGGCAAGTGAAGCCCATCTTGTGAGCATGTTTTAGTCGCCTAGACAGAGATGTCTAGTGTCTTTTGAGATGCTCATGGGTGTTACACCTGGCCACTGACTG
This sequence comes from Haliaeetus albicilla, assembly GCF_947461875.1. Taxonomy (NCBI): domain Eukaryota; kingdom Metazoa; phylum Chordata; class Aves; order Accipitriformes; family Accipitridae; genus Haliaeetus; species Haliaeetus albicilla. The sequence continues at coordinate 4,717,485 of NC_091500.1, read as the reverse complement.
CTAGCTCAGAAGGACAGCCCAAACCTGTGCATATCTGCCAGACAGTGGAGATGTCTCAGATTCCCTAGGGCATCTAGGGCTATTCAGTCGACCAAATGTAGGTTTCTACTTAAAGCTGAGCTAACATCTCCTTTAGACTCCATTAAATGCGTTGGATGGGGCTTGATTCACTTGCCTAAACATGGGCATTTATTGTCACTCGGGACGCCCAGGGTATTTTTCCTATACAGAAGAGTTCTGAAGTTCCCCAGTAGCTCCTGTCTGTGCCAGATCCTGTGAGACTATTAAGTACCACAGAGTACCTAAAATGGTACTAGAAATGCCTGAACTCAGGCAATTCACTCAAGTCTTAATTTCTGTTGACTACAGCAGGAGTTCAGACAGCAGCACAGATTTACAGCTAAATTACATCCACATTAAATTATCTGAGTCTGGAACTCAGCAAGTTTGTAGCAAGGCAAATTTTCCACAGTTTCCCAAGTCTGATCCCAGGTATCTGATCACAAAATTGTCTCTTCTCAGTTTCCATAATGTGGTTGTATATTTTAAAGTAAAGCTTTTGAAGGAGTCTGATGATGCTGAAGGCATCTCTTATTCAGTGCTTGATAGCAACCTACAAAATTCTGTTTTGACAGATGGGGAAGTATTCAACCCATTTTGAAATCAAAATTTAAGTTCTGTCATATTGAGCATAGACTGATTGATGTCATATGTCAAATATCCCAAGTTTCTTTCTTCTGGAAAAGTTATAGGTTACTTTTGCTCAGAGGCAATGCTAGAAATAAATGTCCTACTGTGAACACAGGAAAAAAGGACTGTCTGGTGGCTACAGCAAAAGAACTAGTAGTCAAGCCAACCTTGTGATCTTCAGGTCCTCATCCTGTTGTGTACTCTCAGGAAAATTATTTTAAACCCCATGATCTCTTTTGCCATGATTCATTCTGCATAAAGCACATATTCATGGAATTTAGTAAAGCTATGAAGTAGAATGGATTGGATTCACATTTCCAAACATAGAGGTCTATACTGCAGAACTACACAGGGTCTAACTCTCTTTAGTCCCCTAGTAAATAAAAGGAGAGAAAAAGATAGTGTCTGGGTTCAATACAGCTAATCGTTACATTCTAATCAAGTAAACTGTGCTCTAAATGTGACATTTTTTCTCCCTGAACATAGAAAATTCTACATAGCTAGCTGATTTGGAGATATTCTCACTGCAGAGAACTACAATATGAACAGCTGAACACCATTCCCATCCTGCATGGATGAGTATCTGTTGCAGGTTTTTCTGCACCTGATTACCAATGCATAGCTTTCATAATTAATTTATGACAATGACAAGGTCTTGTTAGCTTAAAGAACTCTATTTGCTGTGTAGACAGATGTCATCCTCTAGGTCTGCAAACTCTTCTACAAGGATAGGTGCATGAATTCATCTGGAATACAAACGGCATAGACTATTTAAGTAATACTAAATCATTGGATATATAAATATATAAATATGTTTATATAATTAATATATACTTATATAAGTTATATAAATATATAACATATAAAATTTACATAATTTATAAAGATATAAATATAAATATATAAGTATAGTAATACAAACTCATTGGATAGATAGGGCTGGAGCACCTCCTCAGTGAGGACAGGCTGAGAGCGTTGGGGTTGTTCAGCCTGGAGAAGACAAAGCTATGTTGTTTTCTCTCATACACTATAGACCAACTATTACCCTAAAGTAGCAATGTCAGCAGGGACTGGCTGAAAAATGAACCTACAACACTTCAATTTTTCAGCCAATTCAGGACAAAAGTACGTTGATCAAAATTTCAGGAAAAAAAAAAAGGCAATATGTCTTTTCAGTTAAAAGCTATTGGACTTACAAGAATATTAATATGTAAATGGAAAATGGCAGCTTACTTCATGCCTAATGTTGCCTTTCCCTTACCATCTCCTCCCTCCTGACATTTTAGTTTTGAAGGAGTCAAAATGCCACCCTCAGTGACCTTCATTCTCTAAACAGAAAATTGTCTGAAATGTTGATATTCTGAGAGGATACTGGAAAACAGGAATTGTTTCCTGTTTTCTGACCATTTCCAAACAGAGCAATCAAAAGTTCCATACGATTCTGCAGGTCCTATGCTAAAACCTGGACCTCCATAGTCTTGGACATATACAGTCATGTGGCACTCCTGATAGGTACTCCCATGAGGGAAAGATTATTTGCAGATGCCTCAGGAAAACTCCTTTACAAATTTAGGACCTCATATACTTGCAGCGTGACTTGTACAATGAATAGCCTTGAACTTAATTGTCTTAGACGATGCATTACACTGACCCGTAAATATTTAAAATAACTTCCTTAAAAAAAAAGGAATGTGCTAAAAATTTCTTTGCTGATGTACACTGCATTAACAACCTATTTCACATACAACCTTACACACTGAGGTGACAGTCACTTCGAGACATCTGAGCATTGGACATGTGAACTATGCTAGTCCTCTGTGTTCCCTGCACAGTCAAGGGGAAAAAGGTAAAGATGAGACAGTGATTGTGACAGCAGAAAGGGATGGATCTTCCCATGGAGGGGAAGATCCCATTGATGTTGTCTGACTGTCCCATTAGACAACAGAAAGAGCCTAAATGACTCGATTAGATTAGACATCTCAATTCAAGATGAATATATATTGCTGAGATTGTTTCTATGAAGTATATTTCGGTTATCAGTTATTAGAATGATCCTGCATAGAAATGCTCAGTACTTATGGTTAATTCTGACAGTCATTAAGATGGTATTTAAAGAAAACATGACACTTTTCCTAAAGCTGTAGTGACTACTGAAAGTACAGGTCCTTCTTTGCCCAACATAGGTTCTGCTGTTTCAAAGCAGGACACAGAAGAGCAGGAGCTGCTGCGCTGCATATCAGACACACAGCAGTACCAAGCATCTCTCTAGGAAGTATCAAAGAATAGCATATATATAAAAGAATCATCACAAAAGTATGTTCTTGGCTTACGTCTCCTGTCTTCTTAGGAGCCAACCTGCCAACTTTTATGACCATGTTAAGCTCCGCACATTCAGACTATCCCTTCACTCTCAGCTAGGTGGGCTGCATACAGTCAGCACGTGCGTCTGCAGGACTGCGTTAATGGCATCGGTTATATGACCACAGAGTAGTAATACCAAGCAGATAGTCTTTGGAAAAGGTGTACTCTGATGGAAGTGACAGCACAGGAAAAGAAAGAAACCCTGGGATGAGATTCATCTGGCCAAAGGTAAACATTTCAGTGGGTCAGACAATTGTACCTTAAAACCGCCTGTTTCCCTCTGTTGTCTATTAAGGGATCCCAAGGTAACCACATCAAGTGTGATCACGTGTATTGTAGATACCTTAAGTTCAATAAGGTGAACCTTATCCTCAAGGTCCTTTTCAGCTTTGTCAAAATTACGTCACAAGTAGCTTCATTTTCCAAAACTGCCTAGAGATTTTGGAAGTCTCCTCTGCTGCAAGTCCAGCTCAGACCATGGATTGCCGAATGAGATCACTTACTCCGTTGCTTTTCCAAGAAAAATCAAATGCACCTTAGTAATTTCTGGCTGATGTTTGTCTAATCTATTTTGAAAAATCTGAAATACTGAAGACTGCAACTTCTCCAGGTTTTACTAGAAGATTCTTCTTAACATCTAACCACAACTGAGTTCTAGTTCTTAATCTCGTGTTCACAATATGGAGCATAAAATATAAGTATTTTTTTGACTCAAATGCAGTAATTTTCTAGTAGCCACTGTCAAAGGAAAGAAGCAGCAGCATTTTGCAACAGACCTATATTAACCATACTTTTCTGGGGAAAAAACCCAAGGCTTCTTTTCCCGCATCTTATTAATTAACTAAATGATATGAAAACCCCTTGAAACTCAGGATCAAACTGGCTGTGGAGACTTATTATATGGAAGACCTAGTTTCTTTTGCTGATTTATGGAGTCCTTTGCAAAACCTATAACATATGTTGACTTCTTAGATTTATCGACTGTCTTCTTTTTTTTTTTCTCTTTGTATATTCAATTAATACTCATGAATCAGGACTACTGCAAAAGTAAGTGCCACCCTTGTATATGTGGCAGCATCTCTTATCTGGAGAGGTTTACAAAGAGTTGGAGACTCATGTTCCAGCAAAGTCAATGCCACCCTCAACTGCTGTCCTGAGAAATTCCAATAACCAACAGGTCTTAGAATGTCCACTTCAGACCAGTGTGGGTTAGATAGGTGAATGAATGAAATTTAACATCGTTGATGGGTAGGAGAGATGCATGAAATAAGCAAATGGAATAGACAAAACAATCAGCTCCTCCTTTCATTAGTCTGATAGTCTAGACACCTAGCTACATCTCCCCATACAGCCAATGTCCTGAGGCAGCCACGATGCCTGAGTTAGACATACGTCCCAGTGCAAATGCATAATTTTCTCAACTGGGTCATATGAATAATAACAGGGAGGGTCTTTTTTTCAATTTTATATTGCTTTCAATCTGACGTTATTTCAGCATTAAATGGCCGAGTTCACTGGCATCCACTTAAGCTTTGTAACTCCTTGCAACAGAAGTGGAAATCAAACCATATGTCAGGGCTGTGCTTTAGAAAGTTTAAGAGTCTGCCATTTGGCTTGGAGATTTTTGGTTCCTCTTGGTTCAGACTCAAGCTGCTGTTCCTATAAATCCTGTGAATAGAAGAAAATTCCCTTCTCATTTCAATCCCGTCAAATAAATTGCCTTTTCTTTTTGTAAAATTTTCTTCCACAAATGAGGTAAGGCTTGACTATATTTTTACTATTTCCATGAAAAGCAATGGGCATCCTCCACTTCTTTTAGCTTGCCCTGAATTATTCATGACAAAGAAAGAAAACCTGCAAAAACAGAAAAGAGCAGCCTCTAAAGAATAAGAAAGTTGTCAACACTCAGGCCTTCACAAGCTTAGAGAAAGAGCTGATGCCTCACACTTTCATGGAAATGAAGATGTTAATGAAGAAACAGGGTAGGGAGTGAGAAAGAGAAACAAAGAATGTGGTTTCTGGGCCTTTATTTTGTAAATATTTGGACTTGTGCAAATTTGTTAATTGAAGCAATTGATTTTTGCCTGAAAAAGGTAGCAATGTCTAATTCATTAAAGCCTAAAATAACATCCTTTGGGCTAAATGGGGTCATTTCATTTGTAACCTTTTAGTGATGTATTAACAATTTGGAAGCATTTCGGTGCATATCTTAAAAAGTGCCACATTAACAGGAATGGGCCTGGAGAAAAAAAAAAAAAAAGAAGTTACAAACACACACGCACGCAAGCGCACACACACACACAATATACATGGCCTCCAGCCCCTGTCCTTCCTCTTCTGCAGCATTTTAAGGTCTGTGTTTAATATTGCCAAGCCTACTTGAGTGATAAATGCAACTGTATAAAAATTACTTATTACAAGCTGTCATGTTGCCTCACTCACATTGCAAGGCTAGAGGCACTGTACATAAAGCTAGAATCTCCACCTTGACAGCATCGGCAGTGCTGGTTTTAAAATAAAATGCTTTCAGTCATGAATACAAAACATAATTTACCTTTTCATAATACTTCAGTTTGGAAACACTTTGGAAAGCTCATGTTACCATCAAACCTTTACCTGAGCCGTGCCAGCAACCAGTTAATTCCGAGTTGTCAATTTACTTCAGTGCTGCTTTCCATCACTTAGCCTTTGAAGAAACATTAAGCTGTTCAAATTGCCATCCCCTTAATTTTTTTTTTTTTTTAAGTTATATTTATCCTCAATTCTTTGGCGGTGAGTAGCTGACACAATAGGATTATTCCAAGCATTAAATTACAATTTAGGAGAGTGCCTGCTTGCTACGTGTCTTTTTCAGAAGCTCCCTGACTTGCTGTGTGTTCACGGCCTCCAAAAAAATTCCCGATTCCCATCCCCTGCTTATTCCCCCTGCTTTTCCATAGAGTCCAGTTACACAATTCCCCTTGAATTGCTCCTCCCTTCCAGTGGCTGGCCAAGCTCAGAGGTTTAATTCCTTGCCGTGGTAGCCCAGCCGCCCCTTTTCTCCTGCATTAGTACTGTACTGATGTTTAAACATAAAAGCTCACTGTAAGCTGTGGATGTCAGCGAGATTGAAATTGAAAGTGAAGGTTCCAGGGAGACTGGCCGGGTAACAACTGATGCGTTGTGACTGTTTTTATAGTTGGTCATGATGCATACAGTATGTGAAGTTCCCATCTGTACTGGTGTCTGCCCACCAGCCACCCTGCCACATTCACAAAAGTGGCTCCGGCACTGAGCGCAATAGGAACAGAACTGCAGATGCCTCCCTTTAGCCCAAATTTCTTTTGACAATGTTCACATCCAGTTAGGGCCCAAAGTGCCTGTACTTGTCAGGAGGGATAAGGAGTGAGGAAAGTAGTCCCTTTTCGAAAGCGAAACAGAATTGCCAAAGGAAATATATTCTCTTCTTCCCCCCTCCTTTCCCTCTTCAGTTGCCCCTGCCATCGCAAATCCCCATCCTCCCCCTTCCCTCCTCCACAGATGCAATGTCCAAAAAAAGAAAAGAAAGAAAAAGAGAAAAAAAAAAATTAGATTGGCATCTCTGATACAGGTCTACAATTGTCTTTTTTTTTGTCCAGCAAGTGATGTAAAAAGGGAACGCAACCAGGAGAGGGGCGGGGAAGGAAGATTTTGGATTGCACAGTGCTGACTACCCCAGCCCACAGAAGACGCATCGTGCCCACGAGCTCTGGGATTCAGCTACAGAGGGATTCACTGTCCCTGGTGGGTTGCTTAGCTAGGTGACAGGAATGGGTGCATATTTCCTATGCTATTTGAAGCTATTTCTTTTCCACCCATACAGATATCATTTGGCTAGAAACAAAATCCATTTCCTTTCATAATCTTATCTTTTTTTTTTTCCTTTTCTTGATTTTAATGTATTGATGGATCGTTTAGCGAATAAAAGTGAGGATACTCTTGTGTTCATGACACACAGTCAGAATTCAAAGGTTTTCTGGTTCTAACACCTGATGGCAGGTCTATGAACTTCAGCTAGCTCTGGCAACACGTCTGTGCCTCAGTTTCCATATCCATAAACCAGCAGAATAATGCACAGCTCTGTCAGTAGAGGGCTCTGAAGATGGGTTCCTCATCCTTTATTGGCAGGTATTCTGGTGACTGATGCATTAGATAGCAGAGCGGGTTTCAGTAGATAAGCCATTCTAATACATAGAAATGAAGAAATATTTCTAATCAAGCAAATGTTGACAGCTATGATGCTTCCACTGTACTCATCCCGTAAATTTCCCTCATCCTAACCCAGTGTTCTTACTGGAGGATACCTGATGTAAAAGAAACACCACTCACTAATTCCAGATGACTTGCAGAGATCCTTTCCAACCTAATTTTTTCCAGAAACAAAATCCTCACGAGGATTCCTACTTCTGTAGAGCACTTGATCCTGAGGAAGGACGTTAGGAGGACATTTCTTCTTCACACTGGAGTGCAATGATTTGACAAAGCTAGGCTCCTGATCTAGCATCTAAATAGTTGAGCTTACTATTTAAAAAAATCTTCCCTAAACTGGGAATACAAATGTATCTGATGTGCTGTCCAGCTACCTCCTCTTAAATTTTAAAACCAATTCAATAGGAATTATTAATGAATAGACCCCTTTTAAAATTATCCATATAAGTTTAAGCACATTAGTAAATCTGGATTATTTTCCACAGCTTTTTGTTTGGTTTGGGGCAGATGTGGAAATTTGGTTGAATTTAGGTATCCAAATGCCTTAAATATCTTCACATTGCAGAAATAATGTTCTCAGTCCTGGCAGGCATAATCAGCAAACTGGCTGAATTGAGATCAAAACAGCAACAAAGCCAAGGCCACTCTGGTTTCGATTTTGGATTACTATATCACATTAAAAAAAAACTTGTATAGGAATCTTGGGCCGAATTCCGGTTGGTTGGCTGAAGTGACGATGACTTCCATGTTATTTTAGCCATCGTTCAGGGTAGCTGCAGTGTAACCTCTGGAATCTCTGGCACGTGGGACATCAAAGGACACGTTTATGGGCACTGCATGTTCTGAAAAAGTGCTTAAAGCACTGATGTTCAAGCAAAGTAGGCTCAGCTAGACTTTCTTTCACTGTTAGTTCCTGAGAACTCCATTGTGTTTTCCTGGTTCTTTAGTAAGAATTGCAGTGTTGCACGAGACAGCTGAGGGATTACATCCAGGCAGTTGATATAATGTCACAACATGACTGTAAACCTGGAAAATAGCCAGAGGGAATAAAAAAGGGGAGGAGTTCCCCCCAACCACCCCAAACAACCCCAAACAATCTTAAGATCTGGAAGATAGTTATGAAAAAACTGGCTTCCCAGGGAGTGCTGGAGCCCTGGACTTTGTTCCTGGAATAGCTGAACGTGCTTTTCCTATGTATTTTCTTCTCCACCTCACATTTGATCTGACCCATCTAGCCATTTCATAGTCCCAAAGAGGAAACAGAAAAGTTCAGGGAGGGCAGAAAACAGCAACTTGCAACAGTATCCAGGCTTCATGCCTCGCTGAATCCATATTTAGTCTTAACATCTGCAGGGATGTTCAGCACAGACTTTTATTCCACTTTGCAGAGCAGCCATCTGATGGGGTGAGTACTGCTAATTTATCACCATAGGATTCAAAGTGAAATGAGACTACAGAATGGACTATGTATGAATTGGTATTACACAAACAAAAAAACAAACAAAAAATAAAATAGAAAAAAGAAAAAAGAGAAAGAAAAGAAATAGTTTTATTCAATATAGAATAACTGAAATCTTACCTTCGATCTTAATAATTAACAAACAAGAGTTGAGCCATCTGTTTCCAAAATTTAATGAACCCAAATGACATTTTAAATTTTTTTTGAGATGGTACAAAAACAGCACAGGCAAAGCCATACCACTCTCATAAAACTAGCATCATATGTGTTTCCTTCATTGGGAGAACACCCATTACAATGCTGAGACACTCTGGAATTTCATTATGTGGAGGTGGTGGCACAGTCAGCTGAAATTATTTTTAGCTCCTCTAAAGCAGCTCAGTCACTGGCATTTGGATGAGCTTTAATTAACAGCTTTCTCTTTTCCTCTGCAGTTCACTGAAGGGAAGGGCTGATGGTAAATGGAGGTGGAAATGGTCACTGGCAGTTCTTTGAGGTCTTATATACAACCTTAATTTCCAAAATGATAAATACTCAAGACCAGTCCGCTGCTTCTTACAAATACATAAAGTTTCAAAAAGGGAGATGATCTTGTGTTGAAGGTATAGAATTAAGACTCCAATGGCTCTTTCCTAGACTACCTATGCAATCTCAGGAAAGTAATTTAGGTCCAGTTATCTTCAAGTTTGAGATTTACTCTAAAATTGTTTACTCAGCCTCCTTCTATGTACAGTGGGGAAGACAGGAATCATGGGGTGGCAACAAAGGTGGATGGGAGGACCTGTTCTGTAGAGATACCTGTCTCTGTCCACTTGAGGAGATGCTGGATAAAGAACTTGGGGTGTACTCCCACAGTTACTTTAAATCATCGCTGGAGAGAGCAGACACAGAAAAGAGTTGCCCTGTCCCTGTTGGCCTGTTCCCACTGCCTGCCTTGTGCTGGAGCAAGCTCTGCTGCAGATACTTCATGACATGGTCTCTTTAGATGAGATCTGAAAAGCAGCGTATTTGTCCTAATCAGGTTTCAGATGTGATTGCTGAACACTAGTGCCAGCACGAGAGGTGGGATACAGCTGTAACACCCCTTTTGGAGTCAACCAAACTTCCAGAGAGATTAAAGTAATGGCAGAACCTAGGTAATTTTGCTCTATACCATCAACTTTTAGGTGGCGTATAGCATGTGAGATGAATCCCACGTGTAGGCTTAATCTATGCTGGGCAGTGAAGCACTGCCTTAGAGATCCCCAGATGAGCTCACCAAGGACTGGGAAGCAGTACTATACTGCATTAAACATCTTGGTTCAGTCTAGGAAATAATGTAGCTGAAGTAATACTTATTTCAAGCTAAGGTGTGCTCAGGGCTCACTGTGTTTGATGCCTCACTGTCAGTGTGGTTGTATCCCTATTTTTCCTGACTCTTCTTGTGCTGGCAGGCAAAACAGGGCTAGGGTACTTTCCTGGCTCTGATGTTACTTGCCCATGGTCCAGCCACCCATATCTAAATCCTCTTACCCTCTAAAAGGGAGAAGTTGCACCCAAACTGCCTATTAGAGTGTTATGAGCCAGGCCCTGGAAAACAGCAGGTATTTCTTTGGGACAATGCTAGATGCCCTGGGCTAAAAACAAGTCAGCAGCCATTCTAACAGCTTACCAATGTAACCCCCATTTTTTTAATAAGCTCCAACTCTAAATGACTGGACATCAAGCCATAGTCACTCAACAAGTTACAAAGGTTTCCAGACCCTTCAGCAGAAATCAGCAGTGAAGTTTCACATTAGAACTATGCAAAAGCTCTTGTTACAGCACACAACCAAGTGGTGTTTTGTTTCTTTAAGTTTTACTGGGAAATTGTAGGAGGAAATTAGAAGCTGATAACTACCAGGGAGTTTTAGGAGGAAGGAAAATGAAAGCTGTGTTTGCACAGGTTTGTGCAGTTGGAAATAGCTGAGTTTCACATGCCTCTGGCTCTTACACTGGATTCCAGCTATTGCAGTTTACTACTTTTTCTTTTGGATTAAGAATAAATGTAGGAACTTTTCCACTGACTGCACAAAAAGAAAATATAAATCCTTCTTGTGACACAGTCCCATTCTTTACCCTTTTTAACTTCTTCCAGTGACACGCCATTGCTTTAGTGTGCCTGTTTAGGGAGGAAGAGTCCTCTGCTTTCTTGGTAAGCAGAGCTGGGATTGTGTGTGACACATGAGTAGAAGAGGGCAGAAAAAATTGAAATGTGTGAAATTGCCTTCCAGTCCTGACCTGGAGGGATTTTCTGTAGAGTGAAAAAGTCCACACGCACAATGTTCATTCATCTTCCGTGTTCACTGTATGAAGATTGTCATCAGGAGTGCCAGTCCATACCCGCCGAGTGATGTGCCATTTATCTGCTTGGAATTGAGTCTAACAAGTCATTTTATGTAGTCTAGGTCATCAGATAAACATCTGGTGAGAACAAAGTTTAGCATCTATATCTTGGGTCAAATTTAAGCCAGCAACCTAAAGTAAAGCACTTGCTATCGCATTATAAATTCCCTTGAAGTCAAACAAGACCATTACAAGTCCCTTTGGTGCTCTCTCTGCTTTTAGAACTATATTCTATTCTTATTCTGGGTGAATTTAGGCACACTCTGGGCCTTTGATATGTATCTATTAATCAGACCTGTCATACTGCATCGTCTTTTGGATCAAGGCTAGAAGTGTGAGCTTTTCCACTGACTGCACAAAAGGGAACACTGATCCTTCTTATGACACAATCTTTTCTTCCCCTTTCTTAACTTTTTGACATAAAAAACTTGTGAGTGATATCTTTTGCTTAGTCCTGTCTTTGAACTAGGTTACTTCTTCAACCGGCTGTACTGGATGACAGTGGGTAGCAGCCATTTTAGATGAAACCCTGTCTGTTTCTTCTCTGGCAATGAAGGCTCAGAGTATAAAATTGAAGAGTTTTTGAACTCAGTCTGTCTCTCTTTCCCTTTTCTCTTCTCATAAAAGTGAATAAGAAATGCAACAGTTTCTTGTGCACGGTCATCTTTATAGTATTTCTGTCCTGAACCTCCACACAGCATTGCTGCTCACTGTAGATGAGGTAGGATAGCCCAGTCTACAGGTAACTGTTGCTAACTGGTTTGAAAAACAATCTCACCATAATCTGGCAATTATTTATTTTGTCATTCTTGGTACTTTGTTTTTCCAAACACCAAAATAATGCAGGGGAAGTTTATTTACAACTGTTGGGTTCCCCCCCCAAAAAAAAACCCAAAAAACAAAAAACACCAAAACTTCACAAATGCTGAAACTATTAAGTTGTTTAAAACCCATTATTGTGAAAGATACCCTTGCCTTGCCATCAGATGATGTGCATTTCTGCATTTTGGAGCAGCAAAACCAAAGAAAGACTTGACACATGCTTGTGTTATTTTCCTATTTCTAGAGTTGAGTTTTGGGGCGCTGAAAGAATTATTCTACCTTTACTGGATCTTAACTTGGTCCTGAGCAATGGATAAGTGTCAGTCACTGGTAGAATCTCGATAGCCTTATTGCTGTATACCTTGGTATGACAGCATGACTGAAGGCAGGAATGATGCACAGAAAATACTTCTTTTTGATTTTTTTTTAAAAATATACCTTTAATGCACTTTAATTTCTTAAAGCTTGTGGAGATCATCTAAGTATAGGAATGTAAGATTGGTCATTTCTGAGCTGGAAACAAAGGTTTGTCTAGCTGAACCCCAACTGGTCATCTCTGATGCTGACTGAGAGGGGTGAATATCTTAGGGACAGCATAGCAGTGGGGTTAACACACAGTGAACACAATATGCTCTCCCAGCCTCCAGTGAATTTTTGCTTTGGGCTGAACGAGTTTTTTAACTTTATGTTTAATAGCTCTCCATGAATTTCTCTTCCAGGAACTTCTTCAGTCAACCCCTGTAGGCTTTTAGGATTCAAAGCACTCTGCAGCAAAAACAAAATATTCACTATTCAATTATATTCTGTGTGAAGAATCACCTCTGGTAGTAATGCTGTGCTGGTAAATTATGCTGTAGGTGGTTGGGAGTACTTCTGTGTATCCATAGAGAAATATATTTCTCCACTGACCGTCTCTTGATTTCTAGAGAATTATCACTTCTTCCACATGGATCGATCAATGCCAGGCATGTCTCTTCCTCTCTGCTTTCCAGTTTCAATGCACAATAAAAAAGGAGGTGGGTAGATAGATTCATGCTATGGATGCCCACCCGGATTATCCTGCTTCATGCATGAATTTCTACTTTATTCTCTTTTCTCTCAAGAAACATGGATTTACACATAGGACTCCTCCTTCACAAAGAACAGAAAGACTTCATTTCTGTCAGGTGCCTGTCTCCAAACCTATGTCATGCAATGATGGTCTGTCTTTTGACTTCAGAAGGTCTTGAATAGGTTGTATATTCCAAATCCTAAAAGGGATTTAGGGTTGACATTCTCAACATCAGTGCACCTTAAAATCAGTCTTCCCAGAATTCACCTTGCACATTGAGGTGCCTACGTTTCCTGCGCAGCAACAGTTAATTCTGCTTCACTTCAGAAAACTTGGGAAAAGTTAAGTGCCTTAGGTAGGTACCCACTTAGTGGTAAAACATCTGACTGAGCCAGCTCACTGGAAAAACTGAGGGAAGTGGTTGGTATGAAACATTCTCTGTGCCTTGGTTTTGAGGAATTCAGAGAAATAGGTATCTGAGGCAAGAAACTTTCTTTTGGGCATAAGTCTCTAAATCAAACCTTTGGGCATGGATAGTGAGAGCAGTGTTTTCGCACCTGCCAGGAGAAGAGCTGCCAACACTCATCTTTTACATAATGGCCCCGTGGTTACAGCACTGTCCTGGGAAGCTCAGAACTGGAGTTGCAGGGCAGTTTTAGCCTGAGAAAGGTTTAAACCTGCTCTTCCCATACCCCTGCAGCGTGCTTTAACCAGATATATCTAAACCATGCAGGGTGGAGAGAAGGAACCTCTACCCTTTCTGTCAAAGACAGGCCATAGGCAACCACTTACAGAGCCACAAGGAAAGCAGACCTGAAGAAATGCATATTGTGGTTTACCGGGTAGGAGTCTTAGCCAAAAAAGGTGAATAATGAATTCTGGGCTCTGCTTTTCCAAACTGCTTGATGCAGTCAGTATTCAGCAATTGTTTGCTAAATGACTAAGATAATCCAAGCTGTTCTTTATTAAGCTGGGCATCTCCCAAAGAAAAAGGTGTACCTGCAGGAAGGTGTTCTGGCTGCTCAGCTAGCAGTTACCTAATGACTAAATACCTGCTACGGGTCAATCTTGGAGCTGATATTTAACCAACTAATCATAACGTGCAGCAAAGTGGTTCAAAAATGGTTGAAAACTATAGTAAATCTACCTTTAGGATTGCTGGTATTAGATCAAACCTATTATGGTCACACAAAGTGAATAGATGGGCAGATTTCAGACTACTATTAAGGCACGTACTCTTTGGTGTGTAGAGTGTAAGTGGGCACATAACATTAATGTCTATGCTTATGTCCTAGTCAGTGGAGATCTAGTCAATACAACCTGTGGAGCACAGAAAGCAATTCAGCTCATACTTGAGTCGATACTTCTGTCAGGTCAGCTGAACCACTGCCCAGTCTTTCCTGACTGCACACTAACTACATCTCCAAGCTCACTTACTTATTTTATTTTTTTGTGTGAATATCCTGCCCAAATATCCACCTGATGATTGATAGCTTCTTCTCATTGATTGCCCAGGTTATGAAAAGACTGAAATAGCTTGCTGCATAGAAGGTAGAGTATTTGTTAGAATTTCCTGGATCTGCTCAGAGGGAGAAATGCATTTTCCAACAGACCTATGGTGACATATCACCACTGAGAAAACACAGAAAATGGAAGTAATCAGGTTAGCATTCTACTTGTCAGTAGAATTCTCTCCTCTTCTGGCAGAATAAAGAAGGCTTCTTATAGCATCAAAATGAACCTAAAATGGCACATAGACATTGTCAGTAGATGTTTCATGCAGGTAAGAATCCCCACTTTTTGCACTAGAGAAGCTAAAAGTGAACAGAAACAATCAAATCTCTATATACACCCGGTGCACACAGAAATGCACACACATATTAGATATAAATTGCTTGTATTTTATTTTTAAATGCAGAACAGACTTTGGACCGCATTTTGAATAATTTGAGTAAAATAAAATATTGATTAATGATTAACTAAATGAGCAGCATCCATTCTTAAAGCATGGAATCTTTGGAAGAAAAACAGGCGATCAGGGGATCAAAGCTTTCATAAAAACATGTGTGACAAAGGAAGAAGGTGCATCTTTACAGGTTGGAAAGTCTAGCATTTCTTAGCGTTAGAGGGCTTCACTTCAGTGGCTTTTCTAATGCTGTTTTAACGTTTGTGTTCAAGCATGGATAGGCAGTTATGCATGTGCATGTGGAATGGAACGGAATAAGCATAAATCAGTTTCTTTTCCCTTGCAGGTCATAAAAAACTCTGTAAACACACAGTACTGTTGTAAAGGCTCACAATTTGCGTTCCAGAAATATTGCAGGACATATTTCCAACAATAATTTTCCACAGATATTCAGAGGGATAACTCTAAACTCTAGCCATGGAAAATGTCATGTGCTCATTTCCAAAGTTATTAATAATTTTTTGTGGTTGGTATATGAGAAAAAGTTTGTGGTATGTGGGCATAAAAAACCTTTCTCAGTCTCCCCTCATCCTGAAGTAAACTTACAGTACAATGGATGGTAGAACTGTACATTTTGTTTCTTTTTCAGTTTAGTTGCCCTTGAAGTATTGCTCATGAGGGCTAGACAGCACAGTTGGAAAAAACCTAACCCAAAACAAACCCAAAAAGGAAGAATCCCTCACTGTGAACTTTTGCTTTTCATTTGGTAAAAAATCTAAATCGAATAGGAACAAAAAAAATAGGACAAAGAAGGACGTTTTTGGCAGAAAGTGAAGAAAATCAGAAGCCTTAAAATGTTGAACATGGAAGTAATTTATTTCATTACAAAGGAATGATGTGATTATCACAACAGCCTTATTAAAATTAAGTATGGGCTTTGTAATGAAGTCATTGACCCAACATCGATGAATACCTTTACAATTAACAGGAATGTAATAACAGTTCAAACTCACTTCTGTTTTCATATCACCTAGCACCATATTCAAAATTGTGCCTCCCCAGGGTCTACCATAACTGAACACAACAAATGCAGTAATGGAATGGAATCGAAAAGAAAATATATTTCAAAGTTAAGTGCAGTAGGCCAGGTTTAAAAATTCATCTACTGTTTTTTTATACGATCTTTTACATGTAGTTGCCAATTTTTAGGGGAATTTTGGTTGAAATCTATTGGAAAAAATATACTTACATTCTGTTTGATTAACTTGTAACTAGATAATTTAAGATCAATCTAAAAAGAATATTTATTTCAAAGTGATACAGCATTGTTATAGAGATTGTTACAAGATTCCTGTTGCAACAAACTGAATCTTTTTAACCTTTTTAGTTTTGCAATCGAAGGATAAATTTGGCATTAGCTGCTACTATTTATTATTAGTACTATTAATAGTATTTTTTATTATAATAAATGACAGCATATGATTTTTAATGACTGGTATCAAAGAATTGTGTAATGAATTAATCTGATGAAAAAATCTAAAGCTGCATACTTAAATCAACTGGAATTTCACAGAAACAGAATGGCTAAATTTGGAAGGGACCTCTGGAGGTCATCTGGTCCATCCCCTCTACTCAAGCAGGGCCACACAGAACCAGTTGCCCATGACTGTGTCTAGACATTTTTTTTTAATATCTCTAAGGAGGGCTATTCTACAAGCTACCTGGGCAAATTTGCTCTGCTTTAAAAATTTTTGCCACTGTAAGCATGCTGTTTAACACCATGGGGTAAAAAGTAACTAAAATAGCAGTAGCAGCAAAACTTGTGGATAAAGTGTTAAAATAAAATAGAATAAAAAAATCCTTCAACTAATACAGCTACTCCTTTGTGGAGAAGGAATTGTTCAATCTATATCAGATAAAGAATTTTTTAATTAGTACAGGATGTGTCTTCTCTAACAAGGTTTGTCAGTATAGTTTTACCACTATAACTATGCTAAAGGCAGACAGAGCCCCAATTTAAATGGGATAAGGTAGGCAGCTACAAAGGAATTTCAGCACACAAGGACACCTTCCACAAGAAGAAACTTCTGGAAAGAGGACTGCCTCTCCTTAGTCTCCTTCTTCTGGACTACACAGAGCGAAGATGTTTTGATGTAGGCACAAAACATCTGTATGGACTTGAATCTCCAAGTCACAAAGCTCAGTACAGAGAAGGTCAGCAACAGATCATCTCGACCAAAATTGATTCTTTTGCCTTCATTCTGCAGTAGTTTTCCGTACAGGGATTCCGACCCCCAAAGCAGCTTTAAGCCACCTTTTCAGTTATTTTGGCATCAGTTTATGTGGCGAGTTTTTCTAAGAGGCAGAGAAGCCACTCCTCAGTCTGGGGAGGGACAGGAAAATGTTGAAATGAGCACAATGGGATGAGCAAGGTAGCCTTGCTGGGATTTATGTGTGTATAAGGATGCATTGGCAAAAATGTGAATCGCTGCCTCCTTTTGCAATGCTGAGCATCCCGCTGCTGTTGCACCACCCGGACTGGGTTGCGAGCAGTCGCAGGCTCTGCAAACTGGGTAGCAGTGCACCTCTTTGGCCGTGCTGAAGCTTACGGCGTCACGGCAAAGCAGAAGGGATGGGTTTCCTTCGGTTATGTCATATGCTCGTGGGGATTTAGCAGCAGCAGAGAAATAGAGCTGCTCTATTCTTAGTGCTAGCAGGACAGGTGACACAGCCACTAAAATGCTGTCATTTCTGTCACCAGCTGGTACCGCAGGCAACAGATACAACAGAGGCCAAGAATTTAATTGCGAAGGAAAGGATCTTCCCTTCTGCAACAGCCCTGGAGCCTTCCCCTTCCACAAGCCATGGCTGGGAGCACGCTGGGACGGGCGCTCACAGGGCAGCTTCCCCCTGCCCCATGGGTTTGCCTCTGGGGAGGTAAAATCACAGCGTGTGTTGGCAAGGGGTCTGGGCAGAGAGTGGGATTGGCAGCTTGTCTGAAAGGGCACCTGCCTGCAAGGCAGCCCAGGTCCTCCCGCTGCCTGTCCTCCTTCCTGGGCATTCGTTCCAGTTCATATTCCACCTGGCTTTGGCTACTTCACGAGCCATCCCTTATTTTTTCCTCTTGTGGATATGAAGCAACAAGAGGCATAATGCAAGAATTAGAAAATTCAGAAGAAGTGTTCTTTAAAAAAAAAAGTAGGGAAAAACATCAGTCGTTTGGTGACAGATAGTTGTGTTCAGATCTGCTCTCTGAAATCACAGGATAATTTCCATGAAGCGCTCCCTGTGTATTCTTGCAATTTTACATCCACCTTTAAGGATGTGACTGTTCACATCTGACTTTTATCTCTCCAGTGTAGTTAGCCCCACCTGAGTTAATCAACTAGACTCCCTTTGCAGTCAAAGAGAAGAAATTGGTGTTTGAGAGTCTGGTTCCACCCATCCTAAAGTATAACATAACCAAGTCAGATCAGCTACATCTTAAAAGTCCCTGATTGTACTTTGTTGCAGCTAGGGTTAAACTCAGTTGCCTACACATGTAGTGCAAGGTACCCAAGCTGACCTCAGGTTGCCTCTACAAAGGCATGTTGATCCTGTGTCACACCTGATAGTTTCGTTTCTTGGATATTTTAGGGCATTTTGACAGCAATAAGCATCCAAGCATAAGAAAAGGCGTGAAATCCTTTGTAGAGCCTAGTGAGTTACTTAGCTAGCTAAATATAGGTATCTAAATACCTTTCCAGCTATCTTTTTCCTTTGATTGTATTGACTGGGCTATGGGTCAGTGACCAAAGTGTAAGTGTCTGATGCCATTTGAGAAGCCCTTGGCTATCCTGCCTGGACTCCAGCTGTAACTCCCGTGTCATATCAACCAGCATATTTCTTGGATACCATAGACAGTCACAAATGCCACTAAACATACATTTAGATAACTGAATTAACATATTAGAGTCAGACACCTGGATGTGAATTCAATCCATAAAGTTAGTTAAGAAGAACATCCTATTTTCTTTCAGGCGTGCTTAGCACAATGAGATGTCTAACTGAGATGTCATGGAGGTGGTCTAACTTGTGATGAAGTAGACGGTAATGATGATACATGCAAAACTCATAAATTAAAATACATTAACTTAAGATCCTGGACTACTGTAACTTGTTGGAGAGTTGTGAGACATTTGGAACTATAATTGATGCAAAATCTTGTTTTCTTTTTCTTTTTTTCTTTTTTTTTTTTTAATAATTCTGCAGTGTGAGGTTAGGTCACGTTTTCAAACTTTTTTCAGAGCCTACAAAAGTTTTTTAAAAAAATTATGTTTCCTGAAAGAGATGGAGTTGCCTGATCTTTTCAGTAAAGATCTCAAGGTTCACCAAAAAACCTCAGTGTTGAGTAAACCAGTCATGAAGAATGGGTTGCACGTAATAGGCATTTGTGAATGAAATATGATGACTTCTAGTGCTTTTCAGAGCTTCCTATCAAATGTTAAACTTCCAATGGATCTCTTTCCAGATAAAAGCCCTGAGAGCCCATACCTCCCCCACCCACCCCCCTGCCCCACTTGTTAAGTAAAACTTTTTTTCCTGGTTCTTTTCTCTTTCTGCATGAAAAAAGGAGGAATGTACTTTTTTTTCTAGCAGCTCTAACACTTTGGGATTTTACATGAAACTGTCTTACCTGATACAATTTATTTTAGGTTTTCCTTCAGGTGTTAGATTTTTCAGCGAGTCAGAAATTTTCCGAGGAAGGTGTACGTCATTGCTAAAATACAAAACGTCAGATCCGTCCCTGGTCTTTCAGCATTGCACAACCAAGGTTTTGAATGTTGATCTACCTTTAGTCGCACAAGGCCCTGAAACACCCATTTTTTGCAGACACAGTTGGAAATCAATAAAAACATATATTAAAAAAGGACAAACAAACCACAAGTGTCATGAACAACTTCTCTTTAAAAGAAAATTGCAATGGTGGCATAGAGTTGAGAGGTAGGAAGGAAGGAGAAGAAACAGAATGAATGGTGTTATCACAGTTCCTGAAGTAGAGCTGCTGTCTGGAGTCAAAGCCAAGATGCTTCTCCAACCTCCTCTAGTCAAGGGACACAAGTCCAAAGGAAGATTCACACCAGAAATCTAATGTAGGAGCTTTGAGTCAACTCTGGAAGGGCTTCTTTCTCTTCACTGATTATATAAGGAGCCAAAGAGAACAGTGTTTTGATTTTGGCACCTCAGGGTCATGTAACTTAGACACTTCAGACATTTTTGAATTTAAATGTCTAGGTAGATTCAGCTCACGTGAGTTTACACTCCGTAGTGTAAATCTCTATATTCAGCAGCTATGTGGTGCTTAGTTGCCAGTTGGGGTTAAACCACGACAATCCTCTAGACAGCCTTTATCACCAGTGGACAAAAAGAGCCATTTCTGGGGAATGGTTTAGCCAGTTTTACAACCTCATCTTTAGTTGAAATAAACTGTAAAATCAATTCATCCTTATCTATTTTTAAGCAACTTCTGCCTCAGCCCAGTCTGAGTGTTTTTAAATGTTGGGCTACTTATCCTAAAAATACCCCTTACGGGTGAATAAGAAATTGTAGCCCTAGAAAGACTCTGCAGAGTGTTGTCTGTTCTCATGAAATCTTTCAGATCTTCTTCAGCTTAACCTAGGAAAGAAATTAGGAATTAGGCAGTGGAGGGAGATGGAAGGGACGCAAGGAGTTTCCAGATTCCAAAATTGTGTTGTTTTTTCAAGAAATTATTTTCTCCAGCCAGGTTATACCGATTTGTAGCCACAGGCTCGGTCTGTTTATCTTGGATGCTGTATGGCTTTGCTATAACTGCTCTCCCTTGTCCAGTTTTTCAGCTGATTGATACACAAAATTGTCTGGTTAGGGATCAATTCAGTCAGTATTCTGAACTCAGAGTTGTCTCTTCTTTCTCCTTTTTCTCTCATCTGAGTTTCAAATTCATATGTGCCCTATTTTTATACTAGCATTTTCATACAGGTGGTTTTGGTTCACCAACTTAGATCCAAACTATAGGATGGACATAACAACTGGCAAGACACGGCTGGAATACCCTGTGTAGGAGATCCAACTCATCCTGGTCAATCTGATTCTTGAGAAAAGAAGACTCAGATGACCATTGCCAGCTTCTACCTGTTGGAACTGTAGGAAATGCTACCACTGTCTGCTGCCTTGAAAAGAAACTGAGTGACCATAGTAAACTGATATGTTGTTCTGGAAATTAAGCCACCATTCACTCTCCTGAAATTGAGAAAACCAGAGTTTTCTGGTTCCAGGCAATGGAAGAAACAGCTGGTTTGGCATTGCTTCTGTAATATTGGCAAGCCTGTTCTGCAGGCTGTTTGCACCTACCATCAATAAAAGGCTAAGTGAAACTGCAAGCCATCTGTCTCTGGTGTGACTCTGAACCCTGTAGAACATCTCTTGAGTGATGGTAACCATTAGTCATCCCCTTAGTCTTCGGAGGAGATGCTCCATCTGGGTGCAAGGTGGAAATTTTCTCCAGCCACACTTGTAGATTGAACAGAACAGAAGTTGTAAACACAAACATTTTACTGTAACAGATATTTTAAAACCTTGGAGGGGGGAGGCAATCCTGAAAATTCCTCCTTAACCAGTTTCCTTGAGTCCTGACACATGGCACTGTGCCTTCTGTTCCCAAGTGACACCTGCATTCAATAAATCAGAAAGTTCTCAATAAAAATTTGTCCATCATTTTCTGTTACAACTGTCTTTTGGGAAACTGTCAGACTTAAAGCAATTGTTTAGGCTTCCACGGGAGAATCGTAATGAGAAATGAACTCGGTAACAGTGTGTTTCTGTGTTTATTTAAACAAATTCTAGTTATCTTTAATGAGTGAAAAGGCTACAAAGAACTGCCCAATATGGGCCCTCACATTTTAACAACAGTCCATTTTCCAGGATTGTCTGGGCTGTGAGTATTTTCATACAAGCATGCAGAGATGCCATGATGAGAATTTGACTTCAGAGAAGCCAGGACACTGAATTATTTTTTTAACAACTATGCAAAGGAGATCACCAGACTACAGAGTAACTACTGCTTGGGATTTTGGTTTGTTGTTGCTGTTGTTGCTTTTCCTTCTTGTTTTTTTTTTTTTTTAAATGAGATTTATGCAATCATGTCAACATTTTCCACAGACTAAACATCTGAGAGATTTATTCTCTGAAGCCCTGGCACCAGTTGGTGGTGGAAACTTGGATCTTTCCCCCCCACTCTGTGCCACAAACCTGCAGATGCCAAATCTGGCATTTGTATCCATGACAAGTGTGCTGCCTTGCCAGCTTGTTTCACTGAAATTGGCTCCTGCTGGGAGGATCTGCTCACAAACTTGTTATGCTGGCACCTGACCATTTTTGGGTACTATCTTTAACACGGCACATCTGTTGTAGGCACACATACTCTTTAGCTGGCTCAAAGCACCACGTGATGGACTGTCCTATTTTATGGAAGTTATCCAGCCTTGACACACTCTTGGGTACACAGCTCAGCAATTCCACAGTCTTGGTTACACTTGACAACCCAGGCTGACATTAGCAATCTTGTCTCACTTCCCCCCCTTTCACGAGGAGTAATCACAGTTGCCTTCCTCATCCGTATGGCTAAAACACAAGGCTAAGTCATATGGTTGTCGAGTTTGAGACATATTGGGTCTGTTTGACAACTCCTTTTTTCAAGGCTCTCTAAATAGTGCAGAAAATTCCACTGCAATTAATTTTGAAAACGTTAAGTGTTTATTAACTGTGAAAGCTCTGAAAGGAAAGCAAAAATAAATGATTGTCAGGATTCCTTTTATTTAAGCTACTATAATTTCCTTAAAATGGAAACAAGATCAGTGGCTCTAGAAAGGCTGAGACATCCTTTAATTTCACCCTTGATTGTATCTGATTCATATTATTGGAATTTGGGAAGCTTGACCAATTTATATTCATTATTCTTTGGCAAGGGGTCTTGATGGCAAGGGTTATTGATGTTAAAATTACTACTGCTTCTTCGGCAAGACTCAGAGCATTCAGCTCTAGAGAGAGAGCAGTAAGATGCTCATGTATTTCAATCAGACTGAGGCCAAGAGAACAGATGAAGGAGACTGGGTTCTCTACTGCTGCAGAAACTTCTGACCCTGTGACAGGAGAGCAACCAGACAGCTATTTAAACTACCCTCTGTGTCTATGCTGCATCCAGATCACAGCTCCATCCAGATCTTGCCATGTAAATACATACTGAGAATTTCAGTACTTATTAATTATGTAAATTCTGAAAGGGAAGGAAAAAAAAAAAGATTGTCAGGAATCTATTAAGTGAAGCACTTAAAAAAAAAAAAAACAAAACCAAAAAAACACCCCCCAAAAACCCCAGAAGAATTCTCTTCAGTAATGTTTGAAAATTACATGCTGTTGTTTTAGAAAGGAGAGGCATTGAAGGTAGTACCATACATTTTCTATATAGATGAATATAAAGTCACGTAAGTGTTTATACACATACACACATGCTGATATCTGTGCCCACACTTCATTTACTGTGCATCTACATAATTATATGTCAGGTCACATATGCTTGTGGGTATAAATATGGGATGTTTAGATGGTGATACAACAGAGTAAATAAAAAGTTGTATCACTGCTCATGTGTGTATCACCACTTCTTTCTACCCTGCCCTATAAGCCTTTCCTCTTCTCTGCCTCCATGGATTTATTCCAGCTCTCCAAATTCTTGTGTCACTTCTTACTGTTAATTACTTATTAAGAAAAAACATCTAGCCATATGAAAATCTCTTCTCCCTTCTGTATGTGGATTTCCTCCTCTGTGCAAGCACTTGGAAAGCAAAATTGAGTCTTGAAACAGTCCTAAACACACCAAAATCTTTACAATCAATTATCCTTCAGCCCTGCAGGGGAAGAAAAGGAACAGTCACACTTTTTTTTCCAGAGGTCCTTTGCACTTGTTTCTAATCTGTGAAGAATCCAATGTATTAATTTAAAAGTTGGGCTATTTTTATGTTACAATAAGCTGTCCTTGGCCCATATGTGAGAATTCAGTTTTACTTCTGTGCTATCCACTCAAGAAATAAAAGTAATCATGACACCTGTTTCCAGTGCAAGGACATCAAAGGAAATGCCTTACAAAAATTAATCCCGATCAACTGAAGTGGAAAAAGAAACCCTTTTTCCTATTTTTTTGCTTACTTTTCCCTAAATATTCATGTGGCCTATTCAAACATCTTGATGTTAGGAGAAGTGTAAAGGAAAGTGAAGTACTGGATTATATTGCCTGAGAAATAGGTAGTGGAGTATCCACC
This sequence comes from Haliaeetus albicilla, assembly GCF_947461875.1. NCBI lineage: Eukaryota > Metazoa > Chordata > Aves > Accipitriformes > Accipitridae > Haliaeetus > Haliaeetus albicilla. The sequence goes on along the minus strand of NC_091500.1, from coordinate 4,693,273 downwards.
ACTGGAGGTTTTTGAGAGCAGGGTAGGTAAGTAGCTGTCAAAAGGGCTTAGATATGATTGATCTTGCATCTTGATCTCCTATTGAGGAGTAAAGCACAGGACCTCATGCAATCCCGTTCAGCTCCATCTCCTACAGATTCCATGTAGGTAAAGTGGTGGTGGAGATAGAAACATTGCATTCAATTTCCATTGCAATGTCTTGCTTTATCAGGGCTTTGTCTCTCCTGGTTTATCTAATACAGTCTGAAAAAACCCTTGAGGAAAAACATTGTGATGATACACTCTCTATCCATATGTATCAAAAAAAAATGCTTGCATGTAAGGTGTCTCTGTGTCTTAGTAAACTGTGTGCAACAGACATTATTTATACTTAGTCTTTTCTTAAAAGAAAATCAGATGAGCTACATTACGTGCAAGAACAAACAGAAATACTCTGAAACCATTGTTCAGGTAAAGTCATATAATTTTATGGAGACCATACTGAAATCAGCAGTCGTTCAGATTTAACTTGGTGAACTCTGAAATGACTTCTTCCCTTGCAAGATGTTATTGACCTGGTTGTTTTCCGATCATAGTTTGGGTCAACAGACCTGTATTCATCCCACCCAGCTTGAAATACTCAAGATCTCTGTGGCAACAAAAGCCACTTCTATAGTCAACACAGAGAAAGAGATAAGTGTATTCGTGGGATGACTTAGATCTTAGGTTGGCTGATTCTCCTGAGATAATTTTTTCTTTCTTCCCTGACTACATAATAGTCTTACAGCAGCTCAGGTACCTTAAGTCATACAGGATAAATCTGGGCCTCGATTCCTATAGGAGGAGTGAGATTCAGATCTACAGGGGACTGTCTTGATGACACTGTGAAAGTAATTCTACCTCTGCATCCATCTACACTTTGGGCAGGAAGGACCTTGCAAGATGGACCTTGCAAGAAGGACTGCCTCCAGCTGTGTGACTGTCCAGCTGTGATTTTACTATAGCAGGAAAAGGGATATTGACAGCCTTGTCTGAGGAAACAAGGCCGCAGAGTCTCTTTCCTTAATGTTCTTTATCATGGCATTCCCCACCTTTCATAGTCAGATGGCAGACTCTCCCAAACCTCACATGAAATACTTTCGTGCACAAGCTGTGACACAGCGTGGAAAGATCAAAGGCTGCTGTCTGACTGCTCATCTCTGCTACTGTTGAAAAAATTCCCAGGTGCAGAAAATATCTTTAACCCTTTCTTCAGCCTGTTTGTTAAAGTGGAAAGATTTCTCTCATTCTTACATTGCTTGAATCCAGAGATTCAGTAGATTGTGTGTGAGAAAGGTTTAGGGGAAGGGGGTTGGTAGTTATATTTCTTTTGCTTTAAAAGAAAAATGTTAGGGGAAGCAGTAAGAAACAAGAGAGTAAATAGTGAATATCAGGCCAACCAACATCAAACTTGTAAAATCCAAACGAGAATTATCGGTCTAGTTCCATATCATACCTATTTCTGCGTGTGTGTGCCTATCTTCTGATCTCTTTATTATCGGTGCATATTATTAGCACAAAAATTCCCCAGTGCAGCAACCCTACCCTATTCTACTGAGAAACAGTGGACTGTCATTCCTAGAAATCATAGAAAATTGTGCTGGGAAAGTCTTTGAAAGATCAACTGTACCATCCCCTGACGTTAGACAAGATCAGTGGCACTTAAATAATTCATCCACAGTTTTCCTACTGAGCATGGTGGATGTCGTTGCTAACATTAACGTCCACGTCAAGAATCCCAAAGGCTCTAGTGGCCTGCAGTTCTTCTTTTGCATGCCTCAGAAGCTACTTATTTTGCCTTGAATGGGATATCTTAACAGCAAAGTCTTTGTTCTGAAAAATTTGGAACCATTTTATCCTTGAGTGGAATCAGAACCAGAGCGCTATCACTTTGCAGTGCAGAGGCATCTTGTTCTGATTTTTCAGTCAGTATGACTTGACACCCCCCAACTGGAGTGCTGCATCCAGTTCTGGGGTCCCCAGTATGAGAAAAACATGGACCTGTTAGAGCGGGTCTAGAGGAGGCCACGAAAACAGTCATAGGGCTGGAACACCTCTGCTATGAAGAAAGGCTGAGAGATTGTTCAGCCTTGAGGAGAGAAGGCTCCAGGCAGACCTTATTGTGGCCTTTCAATACTTAAAGGGGGCTTGTAAGAAAGATAAAGAAAGACTTTTTATCAGTGCCTGGAGTGGCAGGACAAGGAACAACAGTTCTGAACAGAAAGAGGGTAGATTTAGATTGGACATAAGGAAGAATTTTTTTACAGAGGGTGACAAGACACTGAAACAGGTTGCCCAGAGAAGTGGTAGATGCCCCATCACTGGAAATGTTCCCAGCCAGGTTGTATGTGGCTTTGAGCAACCTGATCTAGTGAAACATCTTCCTGCCCGTGGCAGGGGGCTTGGACTAGATGACCTTTAAAGGTCCCTTCTGATCCAAACTATTCTATGATTCTATGAGTTGCATAATCCAATCTGAATAGTCTGTAGTACTAGAATTGCATTGTGAGCAGCAAAAAATCTTCCACAACTTAAGAGAAAGACCATCAGGAAATTCTGAGTTTGACATGCTAGATTTTACAAGAGGGAAGACTGAGGCTGTCTTGGAGATAATGCACTACAGTGACAATGTGAGGCTGTGAAGTCCAGGGCAGAGAATTTGTGTGACACAAGAAACCTAGATTTCCTTTCTGTCTTTACAGCTATCTTCCTGTATGACCCTGTAACAACTCATTTTCCCCTTCCTACCTGTACTTCTTCTCCCACCATTTGCTATGCATCCCTGTTGACATAATACACCCTTTCAGGCAGTTCAAATCCTCCACAGATTTTCCCTCTGCCTAGAACAATTTATGTTCTCATCTGAGGCATATAGATGTTGATATCCAGGTGTGGATTTATTACAAGGAATGAAGCGGGCTTTTAAAAGCCTTGCCTTGCTATCTTTTCTGCATACCATAGTGTTGGGTGCATGTGTCAAAGCAGCATGTTGAGAGAGGAATGTGGTGGAACTGGAGAGAAGCAGTAGCATTGCAAAACATCTGTTGGCCAATTTCAGCCAAAATTTGACAGATGGGGTACAAATTGCAAGGATGTTACAGCCTTTGAGTTTTATAAAATTAAGTGGCCAGACAGAGGAAAGACATGTCACTAGTACCCCATCTATAGAGTAGGCTCAATGTATCTCAGTCATTATCAATACCAGATAATCAATGGAAGAAAGAAAAGCTGTGAATTTTGCAATCATTCACAGTCCTGAATTAGAGCTTGCACCTTGTTGGACATGAGAATAACCAGTTAGAAACACAAACCCGTTGCTAACCTGCCTTTGCTTGTCCCACTGCATACAGAAGAACTGATTTTGTTGCATTTTTCTCATATGTCCTTGATTTATTTTATTTCTTCCTTTTTCAGAACATTTCAGTATAATTATTAGTCTTTGTTTGTCTTACAGAAGTAAATGGACCAAAGAGCTAACAGTTGAAATGGACCAGAGAAATTAATACTGTTAGTTCAAAATTGTGAGAACAAAACAGGGGAATACTGAAAAAAAGGTGAAATGATTTGTCCAGTGTCACATAGGAAAGCAGCAGCAGAGATTGGTAAAAATAAATACTTTTGAGCACAAAACCAAGATGAGGGAGATGAAATCATCCTTTCTTTCAAATGTTAGAGCAGCAGAAAACAATTACATTGACTATACGTCAGACTTTGAATTTGGGACACACAAATATTTCCAAATTCAGGAAAGAAAGGATGAAATCAGCTTCCTGATAATAAGCACGAAGAAAACAGATCTTAGGTTGGTGTCTTGAAACAGAAACCTGGGACTCTTGAATTCCAGAGCCCTACCCAATTATAACTGTGATATAGCTGTGTTTAAAGGACAGTAGCCCCCCCTTTCTAGCTATTTAAATAGATCTGCTTCTTTATCCTGTATTTGTGGATCTTGTTCTGCACTCACAAAAAGACTGCATGAGTCAACTGGTGGGAATTTTTCATTTCTGCTAAACCAGCACTTTTCTTTCTCTTTAACACTAATAACTCAGGCCCTGTGTCTCTCATTTCATAACCCAAAGGTATGGAAGCCCTACTTGCATTATGCTCCGTCAGCTGTGTTACAAAAATACTGATTTAAAGCTCTATTTTTCCCTCTTCGGCATGTTTCCAATAATGTCTGGATAAGAACTGCTACAGGTGCCCTCCCATGTTTAAATTTTCCCCTTCTCAAGAAAGTACGTGCTCCTTCGAGAGCAGATAAGCTCAAGAAAAAAAAACAACAAACCACTCAGACCTTCTGTGAGGTCACAAATGATTATGATAATAAAGAAGAAATGCTGAAGCTCTCAGTTTATGGTTATTCTGTGGGATCATAATCTGGGAAAGCAATATTTGCTTTCTCTTTCCTTGAAAAAGAGGTCATTGCTCCATCCCTCACACCTGCAGGAAGGCAGAAAAGGGATTAAAAGGAGGGGTCTCATCAGAATTGTCAGGATGAAAAGGCAGTACAAACAGCTGATTTTGCAAGTCCACTATTGTCCAATCTATCTGTGTTTTCCATGTACTCATTGGGCAAAGGGCTTTTTATTTGAGGTGTCTAGTCACATAGGAATCTACCACTGAAAAATATTAGAGAAGACAGCATTTTGGAAATGGAATGTAGGCAGCAGACAAATCTTAGTTGATCAGGTTTATGATTTATTCCTTGGGCCAGGGATATAAGCTCAGGGAAAAAAAAAGAACAAGAAGAATTAATAGGTTCACTACATGCTAATTCTTATCTGAAAGAGAAAGGGCAAATTATACCTTTCTCATATAACAGCAATGCTTTGCCAGTGATGTACCTCCCCAACATGTCGGGTTTCTGTTCCCAAACATGCTTTTCCTTTGCCCTGATGGAGATCCTCTTAGAAATGGGATTACGGGCAAGAACATTCAGTCATTAATTTGTTTCTTGAATCTCTGGCAACCCTACACAAAAAAAATTCTTGCTTGATGTTTAGAGAGAGAATCATTCCCATCAGCTACCTTGATCATCGTCCCTTCCAAGTACCCCAACATGGGTCATCTGTCTTAGGCTCACACGACTGTCTTCTTTCTCTTCACAGCTACATATCTTCCCTAGGGTAATAATCACATTATTTAATATTTATAAACAATATCAGAAAAACACTTTAATAACACTTTAGTGTCTGGAAACAACACAAAGGAGTCTGTATCACATATGTCACAAGCTCCTTGGCTGGCTGTAAAAGGTGCTGGTGGTTGATAGCCATAGCTTGAGAACTAATACGGAGATAAACAAAGTCAGTGCTGATTGCCTCTGGGCTTTTGAAGTAAGGAGCATCTGTGACTCATGGTGGAGAACAAGAAAGTACTGGAAACAAACATGGAGAATTTCAAGAGAAAGCAAAGAGAGCGGTGCTATTAAAACTACCTGGTAATGTCGGATTGTTGAACATGTCTGCTGAAAACAGTAGACGCACCGCCATTGAAAAACCTTTACACTAGCTTGGTCAAAACCATTAAGGGCATATGACAAGAGACACCCTTCCACCGACCTATGGGCATGAGGAAGTTGCCGTGCCCCATAAATATCTTCAATCTGTGTGTTCAAACACCTTGGACTAGAGCAGCTGATAGCCTAAATATTTCTGTTTTCTTACTGAGATAGTTAATTCTGTAAGTAACATTTGCCGTGAACAGAAATCCTTTGTGCATTTCACTGACTTTACTCAGATTAACCCTATCTACCACTTGCCCCTGAAGTCAATATAATGACATCTCCTGAAAATATATAGTAATTATAGAGTCTTTGATTTGACACTTTTGAGGAAAAAAAAGTAAATAAAAATAGTTTCCCTTACTACCATAGGTGCCTTTGAAACATAAATTAGAATTTCTTGTCCTAATTTGCCATTGACAAGTCTTAGAGGCAGAGTTAAGACAAAATTCTTGAGCCAGCAAACTTGCTTCTACAAGTACAAAGGAATTTAAAGAGTGGCCTCGGGAAGAAATGGATGTAGCTGTCAGTCACATGAAAGAATTTAGAAACAGAATGCAATGCTTTGTCAAATGGTGGGATTCAAATGTAACGGCATGTCGTTGACCCTGGTGCTCAGCAACACATATTTCAAATCCCTGAAGATTAATAGGGAAGATGGTTACAGCTCTCACAACAGCTGCTGGAAAGTGTTCCTATCTCACGTTTTAATTACATGTATTTATACAGTAAAAAAGTCCTAAATGCAATATAGCCTGTAGTATGCAACAATTTTGAACATTTATGAGATTCAGGCAATTAAGAGTCTAAACTTTCAAATGTTTCCAGATGGCACACTGATTAACAATTGTGTGAATTTAATATTTGTTTAAATGCGCTGCTCTGTAAAATATTTCTTAATAGTATATGAATGCATTGCAATGAATCTAGGCACAACTTTTCTTCAAGCACAACTTGCCTCATTGCCTGAAGAAGTGGAAATCTCATTAGCTGATTATATAGACCAAAAGCAGTAGCAAAGCAGTGGTAAGAGATGAAAAAGACGAAAAAAGAAGCCAAGCTATTTCTTAACTAATGAATGTTTCTCCTTTCTTTTAGGTGCAGGTCCCATGATCTTCATGCAAGCCACTTACAGCATCCGTCTCACAGTTCTTGCAAGTGAACCTACTAGTAAGGACATTTTCTTGGGGCTAAAAGCATTATGAATGTTGACATCAGTTGCATACAGTAAATTGAAAGTGAGGATCTACAGTGTAGTTTTGTTTTTTAAGAAAGCACCTAACCTTTGGTGCCTTCAATGCAGCTAAACCACTTAAATTCCTTAAATAATCTGTCCACAGCTTCTTTTGGTATTTCCAAGCCTTCCTCTTTTCTACTATTTTTTCTATTGAAAACTTGAATCAACGCAATCCCCCACCCTCCATCAAAATATTTATTTTTGGAGGTGAAACTTATTTTAGCAGAGAGAGACCTATTGATGATAGTGGCAATCATCAGCTATGCATCTAGATCTTTCAGAGATTTTTGTAGGAGTTTATGATCTAGTTAGTTCATATATTTGAATCTGATACTAGGGTCTGAAATAAAAGGAGCAGCCTGAAAATGCAATGTCAGAAGCCTTGTAAATCTTCTATTCTAAAACCTAAAAATGGAAAACCTTGAATGATCTATAATCTTTAAAAATCTGGCTTCTGCCACATTCAGGAGAAACTGTTCCCTCATTTTGTGAAATACTTGTAATACATGCAAGTCACAGAAAACAAGATTTATCTCACCTGCCATCTGAGATCTGTAAGGTAATCATCTGAGTCCAGAACTGGGTGATCCAGTAAATTCCTTTGAAATTCAATAGAGAAAAATATGTGCCTCCAAAGCCAGATTCTTTTCCCATCTTTTAGACCCTAGGAGGAGATGAACTGCCCTCTGAAAACACCTCTTGCTCTCCACTGTTTGTATAAGGAGCCTGGTCTGACTACTTTAGATGGAGGTATCTAGCTTCTAGAGACTTAAAGTATGTGAGATGAATCCCAATACTAATGGACATAGTTTACTCTGAATTTCTAAATAAATGTTTTAAATTTCAACTTTAACTCTTACAGCTCTTTCTTTTTGTGTGTCAGGGACAGCAGTGATTATAAAAAAAACCAATGGAAACATCCACATTTTGGCAGAAGTGATCCAGCTGTCGTGCCTTTCAACCTCAATAAAGCTATTTCAATATAGCTTCTTTCTGAGGTACAATTTAAACTATTAGCTATGCCTTTTCCCTTTTCCTCTGTTCCTTTTTCCTTTGGGTTACTTAAGCAGGTTGCGAAGCTGGCAACATTCACGTTGGAGCAGTTTCTGAAATTCCATATAATCTTCTGGTTCTGAAATTAAGCAAAGGAAGAATGTCATCCCTAAACCTGTAAGGAAACAGAATGAAACCTTAAAAATTAAAATAGCAAACTGAAATTGTGTGAAATGGTTTTAATAGATCCAGGAGAAACAGTGGAAACCTACCCCTAGGCACTGGTTCCAGAACACCTGTAAAGGAAATTTATGAAGTAGATTATGTGGTGTGTTGGGTGTGATTTTAAGGACTGTGTTCCTAGCTCAGAAGCAAGAACAGACAATCTCATCATTTGCTTCCACTTGGGAAAACTACACAATAGGAAAAAAAGGAAGGAAGATAAACTATGAATGACAACTAAAAGAAAGAGTACTGTGTTTTCCTTTTGTTTAATGGTGGCTTAATGGAACAGGATGGGCTTGAGAATAGCTAATTGGTTCAGAGCGCAGAGCCTGGACATTGTACTTGGCTTTGCAATTTACCTGACACCTTGGATAAACCACTTGGCTATCCTGTTTTCAACTGTCCTGACTGCTTGGGTTGCAAACACAATTGATGGAGACAAGAGATTTTTTCTTTCTATTTATTTGACCAGAGTCTTGCCAAAAGTGCAACTGGTAACGATGCCTAACATACTTGTGATGCCATTTGGTAGGCTCTGTTTGGTGGCAGAATTGCACTGTGAAAGACCAATTTATTCTCCTTGACTGGGATTCCATTGACTTAAGTGAAAGTTAAAAAAAAAAAAAAAAAAAAAGGTGAACCCCACTGGTCATTGAAACATCGTGTTAAAGTAGTATTAAATGAGGGAAGAATTTTACCTGCTCTATCATTCTTCCACAAATTGTGCATCTGCTTTCCCCTTTTATTTCTATTTTTTAAAATGTCAGTGGATACTGATTTTGTTTCTCTCATAGTTATGACAGAAGTGAGGGGTTTTTTTTTCAGCAGCACTTATGAAGACAAAATTTTAAAGCCGGTGTTAGCTTGTCCAGAGTAGTTAGTGAAGGAGGAAGGAGAGAATGAAAAAGATGCTCTTCTCACCCCCAGAAGCAGACGTAACTGGTCTGAGTTACTTGACAGTGAAAACCTGTTTCAAGCACAGCTTCCCATATAACCATCATAGCTTCATGGAGTCCTGTTAAAACACTGTGATTTTTACAAAATCATGTTAAGATAGTACTGCTGAAAGAAAAAAGAACCGCAATTATATCAATTGTTATACAGCTAGACAGTACCGCTAATCTCAGGAAAAAAAATTTACATAAAGTTATTTCCAGGAAGAAACAAACACTTTTTCAATGTAGCAATGTAATTAGCATAGGCTTCCATATCTGAATTCTAATGAATTCATTCCTATTTTTTAGAGTTTTATCACCACTTCCTTTTCCAGATCCTTCATGTGATATATTAGTCTGTTTGGATTTGATAGGCAATAAAACCAGACCAGTCAGTCTGTTAGTTCTTTTGCATTTAAGAAATAATATAAATAGCATAAAGACAGAGGGAGAAATCAATGTGTCAATTATTTATATAGAAGAAAGTCTACCTAGTAAAATGAAATTGCTTAGTTCCTAACGGGCAGAGATGAACTTTTTTGGCTGCTTATGCAGAAATGTTATAAATATTTAAATGTAAATAATAAAATCTTTACATGCATAAATAAACATGAGATTGATATTACACACACTACAGCAGCAAAATATGACAACTGCTGCTTCTTCAGGAAAATGGATATTTCCTGTGACTGAATTGAGAATAAACTGAAAGCTAATAAGATACCTCACACACACACACTTCGATTCCACACTGCTTTTAAGGAAAAATTTCCCTTGGTTGGTCTTTTTAGAAAAGGTCTGAAGACCTGTCTGGAACAAACATTTAGAATAAAACAAAATAGAAGTTTTGATTTCTTTAAACACAGGATACTTGGCTCAGCATGGGGGTAGCTGAAGGAATTTTGAGAGCTAGTGACATAAAAGTTACTGGCTATTTTGTTCGTTATTATGGTCCTTACTACTCCAAGAACGAAGAGGTTACCTGGGCTCAAGGTTGGGTCAGTAGCCTTAGAGGTGGACCTTGTAGGAAGGATGAAGTGGTGGTCCCCTGGCTTTCTCTTTGCCTCCCACCTTAGCGCTCAGGCCAGAGGAGCCTTCCCTGACCGATCTCTCCTGCTGTGACGGGTGATGGTCTCACTCCCTTGCTGTGCCGCATGACCCGACTCGCTGCTGCCTTCTGCTTTCAACCATCGTGAATCGGTTTACGGTCACCTAGCTGTATGAGGTACACCTCACCAGAAGGAGTCAGGTTCAAACTCATTAGCGCTGTTTTACCAGGAGGTTCGGTTTTGAACTTTTGGTTATGTGCGTATGATTAAATAAAACAAGTCATGGATCAGTTAAAGGTCAGTCCCATCCCGCAGGTAAGGGGAATAGCCTGGCTTGTAGACACATGCCTAAATTCTCTTTCCCTCCAGAGGGGATTGCAGTGTCCAAACTGCCTGTTGGGAACAGTCCATAGCATGTGTAAATCCCCTGGGCCGTGCCCAGGCATAGTCTAGGAGAGTGCCAGCCAGTGCAAGCCAAAACCGTGCAGGCAGCATGCGAACAATTACATATTCTGGATAATTGGGGGATGGAGGTTGAGAACATGCTCTGGCTTTGATTGTTTGTTGGTATAGACATAGCCTTTGTTCCCAGTAGAGAGTTATGAGGTCTTGAAGAACTCCATGTTTACGAAAAGACTCTGGAGACAGGCTCTAAAACTACAGGAAATTCTATGATTAACTTCTTTTCCCACAGATACACTTATTTAAGTCATTTCCCTTTGCTAACACGAACTTATTTTGTGGTATATAACTTTTCTAGGCTCTTAATCCACATGGTCATCTGTACAGTTTTGCCAACTGTAGCATGACTGTAAATACACAGAATATAAAGATACTTCAGCAATGCTAAAAAAGGAAGTTTAGGATTACCATTTAACATTAAAAACCCCAGCAGCAACAAAACAAAATAAAGGCCTTGAAGAGGCCTTGAAATCACATCTCTGTCTTTGGTGTTATTTGAACAGCAGAGTTCAAACACGAGACCACCTGCCCAAGTGAGAGATGGAAAATGTTCAGGACTGTTGAGCACGCCACAGATTTTCACAGTGGCTCGGCAAAGAGCTATTTAGCACAGGTGTTTAATTACGACACATCAGGGAAGCTCACGGCATCCTACACTCCTTAGACTCCCGCTCCCACCTGTGCGGTGGACTTATGTCAGCAAACAGGGCTGAAAAAGCAGGTACACTGCAACACTTGCAGGTTCCCAAACTGCTCTGGGGCTTTTCTGACTTCGTGGGAGCAAACAAGTTCATTGAAAAAAAGCTGCAGGTACACACCGCATGAACACAGGCGTAATGCTAGATTAGGAAATTCTCCGAAGTTACATTGCTTGGAATTGGAAGGCGGCTCATGAGTAGTTTGGATCACAATACCATGCTGAGAGTTTCTGTCCAGAAGCCTAAGGAATGAGACAATTGACTTAAAAAATCCAGAGAAAGATGTCTGGAAAATTTCCAGTGCAAACATTTTTTTCCTTCTGAAAATGCTGAGTTGTTGAGCATAGAATGTGTGGTGGAACCATTCTGATTTTAATTCATTCTAGTCTACCCAAAAGACACAAGAAAAGAATGTAATGTCCTGGTAAACCCCAAATACTCCATTTCAACCTTTTTTGAGATGAGATACTCTGAATTTCTGTTTTTAAAAACTTGTAATTAAATAAAAGTTTGTTTTAAGTTTAACTATATCCCTGCAGGGTTACTAAAAAAACAGTTTTCTCCATATGAGTCCATCTCCCTGTCAGAAAAAATTGTTCCCTTTTTATATATATTTTTTTTAAATTACATTCAAACAAATTTTAAAACCTATTGTCTTCCTAGATCTGACCACCCACCTGAATGGCAAGATTTACAGTAGGAGAAAGAAGTGTATCTGATTAAGTATATTAATGTAGCATAGGAACCTGCTTACTTGTAGGTTCCAATTTCAGTTTAAAAATAGAAACTATTCTCTTCAGAGCCATACACAGAAAGCAGATACTTGGATTGTTTCCAAGGTTCCTTACACAGTTATGAAAATCTTAGTCATAACACAGAACCTATTGGGTTGGTTCCTCCACCGGAAAGTAACAATAATAACAAAAAAGAATTGATAACTGCCTTTTCAGAATAAGTTGACCAGTACAGTATCAACGTGATGTCAGCAAACAGTCCTTGGGTTTTGATCTCTGGAGTGGGATTCGTCTCACCTAACTTACAAACATCAAGAAGGTGAGTCTAACTCAGTCATCTAGGATCTTTTGACAGGTAACGGAGAAAGACTGGATCCGTCAGAAGGTGATTCACCTCTGTTGGGTGCCTATTTTGGGACAAGGTGAATGGACTATGAATGATTTATAGAGGGCGGTTAGATGACTTTGTTAGACGAGGTGCTTAATTTTAGTAGGTGTGTTGGGTTTATGTGGCAAGGTTTTGATAGTGGGGTGAGATTGGGGGGGCTTCAGGGGTGGCCTCTGTGAGAAGACCCCAGGAGCTAGCCCCACGTCAGACAGAGGCAGTTTCAGCCAGGTCCAAAATGCACCCGTCACTGCCCAAAGCTGAGTCCGTCAGTGATGCTGGTGGCACCTCTGTGATATATTTAAGAAAGGGTAAAAAAAGTGTTGTGCAGCAGCTGTGAGAGTGAGAAAAATGTGAGAGAAACAACCCTGCAGACACCAAGGCTGAAGGAAGCTGCAGTCCATGAAAAGGAATCCATGCAGTGGATTTTGATCTCATTGAGTGGGTTTTCTGGCAGGAACTGTGGTCCATGGGGGAACCAAGCTGGAGCAGTCTGTTCCTGAAGGACTGTAGCCCATGGAAAAGGACCCAGGCTGGAGTAGTTCTTCAAGAACTGCAGCGTGTGGGAAGGACCCACATTGGAGAAGTTTGTCAAGGACTGTATCCCACAGGAAGGAGCCTGTACTGGAGCAGGGGAACAGCATGAGGAGGAAGGAGTGGTGGAAACAGTGTTATGAACTGAACACAACCCCATTCCCCATCCCCTCTGCGCTGCTCAGGGGAGAGGAGGTGGAAGAGTCAGGAGTGAAGATAAGCCCAGGAAGATGTGGGGAACTGAGGGGAAGGAGTTTTTAGTTTTGGTTTTATTGCTCACTATCCTACTCTGTTATTAATTGGCAATAAATTAAATTAATCTTTCCCAAGTCGAATCTGTTTTATCCATGACTGTAACAGGTGAGTGATTTCCTTGTCCTTATCTTGACACACAAACTTTTCCATTGTATTTTATCACGCTGCGCTGCTGAGGACAGGGAGTGATAGAGCGGCTTGGTGACTAGCCAAGGTTCACCCACCACAGTGGGCTGAAATTGGGTTAAGTTAGTCCCAGTGATGTCTCTGGGAGGGTTTCATCTCATTTAACTTCAGATATTTAACCAGGCTAACAATGCAAACGTTCATATCTGAGCTAGTGACCTCAGCTTCTGTTACAGTGGGTGGGGAGGATTAGACATTTTCAGGGCAGAATTAATTGAGATGGAGGAGTAGGCACTTCTGAGGCAGAATTCATTGGGCTGATAGGAATTCATTCTAAATATTTCAATTTCTTCTTATTCATCATAAAGAAAGGTTGGACAGCCAACTCCAATATGAATGTTTTTTCTGAAGATTTCTGAAGTTAGACAAAAACTGATCTTGCCAACAATCTTTTACACCCTGATTATAAAATCTCAAGGAATAGCATTTTCTTTTCTTTACAGGTGGGTTCTGACAATCAGATCTCTCATACAATTGAAGTATTTGGACATTAAGCTTCTGTACTCCACAGGAAAAGAAATAATAAAGACATGCAATACCTCCCCATTACCTCAACCGTCACTGAGGTTATGAAACAGTGCTCTTCTGCAATACTTTCAGGTTTGTTCTTATAGGAATGCAGATCTCCAGGCTAGTTCTTGAGGCAGCTACTTAGCCCAATACCTAACTAGTGCTCAACCATTTTCTTTAGCATGAAGGGTGAAAACTGTGGGCTGGTGTACATTCCAGAAAAGTGAATTTCTTCTTATGAAACCTAGCTGTTCCTAGGCAGACACCATACAGTCTCACACATCACTGTCTATTAGGAATTTATCTTCCATTCAAACACACTTGGTCCCTCCTTTTTGTTTTGTAGAAAAGCTATTTATTAAACAAACCTCTGACCACTTTTCTCAAAAAGTTGAAGGGATTAACTGAGATCAAATAAGAGTGATGCCCCAGCTTTTCCTGTTGGCTGGATTAAAACCACAGAGACTTCCATGGAACAGTAGGGAATGTTGGAATTCTATCCAAGCTGTAGAAAGTGTGATACTTTAAGCTTTAAAGGCTTTCCAAAGTTACAGTAATAAATTAAGCTTTAAGCAAACTGGAACTTAGTTTGTAAGAACTCGGAATTTTGCAATATGAATCACAGAAGTGTAGAATGGTTTGGGTTGGAAGGGACCTTTGAAGACCATCTAGTCCAATCTCCCTGCTGTGGGCAGGGACATCTTCAACTAGATTGGGTTGCTCAAAGCTCCATCCAACCTGACCGTGAACATTTCCAGTGATGGGTTGTCCACAACTTCTCTGGGCAACTTGTTGAAGTGTCTTCCCACCCTTATTGTAAAAAAATTTCTTCCTTATGTCCAATCTAAATCTACAGTTGATTTTAGCTATAGATTAGATGCTTTAGATTTTTTTTAGTTGTCTTTATTTGAGAATGGAATGAGATTTCAACACACTTATGGAGTATTTAGAACCTTAATGCAAGTATGAAGCATTAATCACATCTCTCACTGGAATTGCTAAATCAGAATCTCAAAAATTTAGAAGTTGGCTTTTGGTTTAACTCTGTCTTTCGAAGTCCAAATCTCGTGTCTTGCAGATAACTTTCACAGAAGTCACAGCTGACTGTGCTTTTAGTATAAATACTGAACATGAAATGGTTTACTTACATTGCCACTTTCCTGACAACATCCAGAAATCTGTTCCAAATCCTGCTAGAATTCCGAGTTTTCCTATTGACTTCTATATACAGGTGATAAACAAGGGATGTCTAAATGCAAGGGAACATGTGTTTCTTAGCTCAAAGACCTTATAATTTA
This sequence comes from Haliaeetus albicilla, assembly GCF_947461875.1. Lineage (NCBI taxonomy): Eukaryota > Metazoa > Chordata > Aves > Accipitriformes > Accipitridae > Haliaeetus > Haliaeetus albicilla. Next base: position 4,678,251 of record NC_091500.1, on the reverse strand, counting down.
GTTACCACAAAGGCAGACCATTGATTCCAGCCTTTTGACAAGGATTTCTCTTTCTATTCACTTTTAAGCTGTTTTAAGCTAGAACACATATTCTTATGTTGCTTTGCTATAGCTTTTGAAACAGGTATCTTTAAAGAGTAGCTTATCCCAATAACTCTCTGTAGAGAGAACCTTGACAACTGGCTTATGCTAATCAACAGAAAACTAAAAATAAGCCTAATGAATCCCAGTAACAATATCTAATTCAAATCAGGTCAAATTTTACTGGTTATTACTGCTACATATTGAAAAAAAAACTCTTGAGGAGGAATACAATTTGGTCTTGAGGGTATTCCAATGTTCGGTATCAACAACACAATTGTGTAACTGTTTAGTCAGTGGCTTATAAGGATGCATTCAGTATTTAGTAATTTAAAAAAAGAAAGCAGTATTTCTTCTTTTATTGGAGAACCCCACTGTTAAACATCTCTCCAGCTAATGTTTAATAACTACCTTGCTTTATCTTGTACCAATCTTGACAATAATTAACCTGAAACAACTGCAGTTGTTTTCAGTATAGGAACATGTTTACCTTGACAATTTTAATTTTCTTGTTAAATAAAGGGTAAATAGTTAAAATCATGACACTCTTAAGTGAAGAAGTGAAGAAATTTTATGTTTTTTCTTCTTTGGAGCCTAAGGGCGTCTTCCCTGATGTGGAGTCGGCACTAGTGGAAGAGGTTACAACATGCTGGGTTTGGCCAAGATGCAAACTGATCTCCCACAAAGATTTAGAGCAACTCTGAACTAGCAACTAGCATAAATTACACTGAGGTGTATCATTTGATTCTTTGCAAATCAAAGGCTCCAAGAAGTGCTAGAGTTGTTCCTGAGGGTTATCATACAAGAGAGTTACTGGCCATGGCCGTCGGTAGGGTTCAGCCTTCTTAGGAGAGAAATCTGTGTTATGTGCCGTGCCAGCACAGGCGTGAAGGAGAGGAAGATGAGGGAGATAAACCACAGTACTATGATTTCAGCCTTGATACGTGTATTAGAAGCATAAGAGTCTTCTTCAAGTGCTAATTTCCTGGAAAGGAGCAGATGCTTAGACTGGCTGGGCCTGACATTGACAGTTGCAACTGGTGGCCTGCACAGCCACCCTGGATCAGTCAATTAGTTTGCTTAGTAGCCAAGCAAACTAAGCCTGATTGCCACATTTCTTTATCACATATTTTTCTCTGCTAATAAAAATCTCATGTCCTAAAACATTTTAAAAAGAAAAGAAAACTTAATGTATCATTGTTGAGATCTTAATTCTTTCCCAAATATACGGCATGCTCCAGTTAGACTTAGAGCAGTTTTACTTAATGAAGACATGAATTAAGAGCTGGAAAATAACATATTGTGCTGTATGTAAAATGAGGAAAATCATGCATAATGCTTCCCCTCATTTGTACGTATTACATTTGTGATTGTCAAAAACAGGATTAACTATCCCTCTTGGGCTGTGCATTCCAAAATGCTTAATCTATTCTCCCCTTGATACAACAGAGTAACTCCCATTCATACACAAGCATACTAAAAAAAAATTAAAATCTACCCTTGTTTCCCATCTCTCATTAATTTCCTACTACTTTCCATTAGCACCCAAAATCGCTGCACTTCTCATTAGTGGAAAAATAATTTACACATATAAAGTGCTGCATAATGAAAGCCAAGTCGGGGGTGGTGGTGGGTAAAGAAGCCTTGCTAAGTTTCAGAACATGTAAATGCAATAGTTAAATATAGATTATTGCCCTCAGTTTCCTTGAGGGTCAGAAATCCCTGTCATTAATCCCTGAAATTTCCTGACACCTGCTGAAAGGACTGAATGAAGAACAGGGAAGGGACTGGAGTGGTAATTGTCAGTGGATGATTCTTCTCATCTACTTCTAGGCACTCAACTACTAGGGATTAGAAGCGTCACACTCTTGTATCTTTATATTGCCAATGGAAAGATAGAAAGAAGAGTTCCTATCTGTGTTCTTGATGCTTCAACCTACATTCCTTGATGGCTTCAAGAAGTGCTTCTCTTATTCCTTCTCTGTAAGGATCTTTGAGTGACTGACAAAATAGACACTTCAAGGACCTAAATTTTGGTGGGATTAACCACAACCTTAGAAGGAACAGCCAGTTAACAAAAGAAATACACAGACTAGAGCAAGGGTTTCAAGAACCAGAAAGTCACAGGTCTGTAATCACTATTTTAAGGCCTGTTTCTTCTCCTGAACTGAGATGATCTTAGCAAAAAAGAGAATGCGGTGAAAACAGGTGCAAGCCTCCAATCCTAACTGATTCCCAAAAGCTGGTACAAATCAAGAGTAACCACTAACTCCTGGGAGTTATCAAGATGTTTGTGAGAGATTTTTTCACACACACAAATGCTTTCTCCTTCTTTCATGTACATATAGAAGCTTTACTGTCCTGAGATTTATGATGATTCCCCATTAGTTGCCACCTGAACATGATCTTCTATGATAACCTAATGTTGCCATTGCCAGATTTCCAGAGTCTTTCCAAAGTGCATGAAAATTTACCTGCTCATTCCTGAATGATATGGGGTTCTTTGTGCAGCCTGCAAATTTGAAGATGAAATTGCCTGAAAAGAGCTTTTTTGAAATCCATTGTGTGATCTACTGAATAATAGCTCCTGTTGTATTTTTTTCCTTTTACCAAGGGAACAGACAGACAGTAGGGTAACACTATAAATAGATAACATCATCCCACATTTTGGATCACTCAAGTTGTTTAACAAGGCTCAGATTTTCTCACCCAACTTTAGGCACTTAACTGAGAGGCTTAATTCAGGGCTATCATCACCTTATCTTTCCTCTGTAGACAGTGGAAAAAGATCGGTATCCCCAGGGGTGATTCTGGCCAGACTACACTATGAATCTCTTTCCCTCCCTAACTCTAGAGGACATCTATTTGGGTCTTAATCACCATAGCTCAGATAGTTAAAGTCAGGTGAGATGAATAGCAAGAGGATTAACAAACAAGAATGGGTCTTGACTATGGTTTTGCTGAAGCTAAATTAAAGATGCTTAAAACTCTACATTTAATCAAATGTTACAAATTCAAGGGAATTCAGATAAGTTAATTTGTTTTTATCCTGACTCCGGCTTTTTTTATTCCTGTTCTCAATACTCTGTTACTAGCACAGGGGATGTAGCTGGTTTGGCTCAGAAAAGTGTAGGTTAAACACATGCTTCTGGGTTTCATTCTTCATAGCCATAATATTTGATATGATTAAACTGCCACCAGAAAAGCATGTGTGTATCAATAGGTGGGCAGGTGTCTTACGGTCCTGTGATTCCACTTACTTACCTTTAACTACGTGACAAGCTGGAATGAAAGCAAGCATAGTATAAAAAAAGTACTTCCCATCACTCTGTTAGAAAAAAGGATTCTAACCACAAAGTATTTATGCATTCTGAATCATTTTTCCATTTTTGTGTCCCACTTTTTAAAGCACTGTAACTTTGCTTTTTTATGTAAACTAGAATACTTTCAGACAAAATGTTTTAAAAGAATAAATACATAAGCATCCACGAGTGCTCCAAGTCAATCGTGAGTATTTCTGTGATATGTCAGCACTGTGGCTTTGTGGAATGCAACACACCAGTATTAGCTGTGTTGCCATGTGAAATGCAATATTCACACTTTTGATTTATCTGATGATAATTCAAATTATCTCACTTTAACAGAGTCTTGATGTGTTAAAAACCTATGGAAAAACGTGAATCAGATACCAGTTGTCCTGGTACAAAAGAATTTGATTTCATTTATGATATGGGAGATCGGAATCTGGCTTAATCTTAGATTCACATGGGGTTTTACATTACGTCATTGTCCAGAACATCTCAGACCATCTACGGGCAGATATATTCTGCTAAACCTGGGAAAGTGAAAGTTCTTAAATGTATGTATTTGTATAAAAACATATATTTATGTTATATTAGAATGCATATGTGATGTTTTATTTATATTCTGTACACATGGTGACTATCCAGTTTATTAAGCAAATAAAATAGTGCCTATGGTAGTGCAAATTTTTATAGCTGTGTTTCTCACTCTGCAAACTAATTTGCATATCTATATATCAGCAGCAAGTTAACAGGACCAGAGACACAGAAACTATGAGTGGACAAAAGACACCTTAAGAAGCTACAAACCAACAACCAGAAAAGCCTTTTAGCTGTAAGTCAGCAGACTTTTATGTCAAGCTTGGCTGACTAATTATTGCTTATAATTTGCATTAGGATTAATTAACTAATTAGAGAGGAATGTCTGAAGGCAAAGTTATGGCTCTGCTTGTCAAGCTGAGGACTTTAATTATTCTGATATTTTTAATTATAATCAGCTGCTGAATGAGTATTACATTGTCAGCTACTATAGCTGAAGCTGCAGTGGGTAGGGGAGCTGAAGGAATTGTGGGTATTGTACTACCACTTCACCTAGAACCATGGAAAGGTAATGCCAACTACGCAAATATAATAGGAAAGCCTTCTGGCTTCAATACTCATTAAAAGCATGTACACAGCACTATGCAAACTGTGACAGTTCAGAGTTATGTATCCTTTTAAGAGTAAGACAGCAACTTTTCCTCAGGAACATTGCCGAGCTTATATCCTCTTTTTCTTTAAATCCCACTTTGGTCAGCCTGAATTGTCTCTTGGTCCCTAGATATACGTAGCTCGATGCGTATTTCTTTGTGAATCTTAATGTACAAGGGACACTAAAGAAAGCACAGCCCAGAGCTGGGACAGAGAAAAAAGTCCCCTCTTGCTACCTTTGTGTCTCTGGTGTAATTTAGAGAACCCCAAGACGTCCCTGTTCCAATCAACAGAAGCTTTTCAGTGCTGCAAGGAGGAGAAGCCCTATCCATTGCAGAACAGGATAATTTCTGAGACACGACATATCTGATTTGTTTGCCAAGACTTCTGTGATATCTTGGCTTAAGGGCTTGATCTCACAGCCCTGTCAGGAGTAAGTTTGTTCAGCAATTTACTGAGGCCACTCCTTTCCTGAGTCTTTCGATGATAACCATCACCACAGCATATGGACGCTTCATTATCCTCAATAGATATAATCTTACAACCCCTGCGTCGATACTTACATTTTAAAAACGGCAACTGGGGAATAGATTAACTAAGGGCTGGAGTGGACTTCAGTACGAATCCTCTGGTTGTTGCTTTGTTGAAATTTAAGCCTCTAAATGTCAAAAGATACAATCCTGTCACCCGGTTTAGGTCCAAACTTTGACACTGACTTTTTCCACATTTGGCCTGTGGTGGTTTGGTATGTCTCAAATAACCAGCTAAATTCTCTGTACTGCTTCTGAAAAGTCAGATCTGGTCTGCCTAATGGTGGTGCTTCCCTATTTTTGTTGACTAGGCACATCTGCAGGGCAAACTAGCCTGGCTTTCTACTGCCAAGAGTATAAGGAATTGGTATGAAACATTGGGTGTTTTGGGATGCAATTTACCTAATCCCCTTTAAGGGATGGAAATATGATTTCCTTCTATTTCTGTAATGGTGAAGTGGGAGATCTGAATTCCAGGTGCTAAGCATCCTGAGGGGGATTAAGCTCATGTCTTTCAGGCTGTGAGTACTTTAATTGCCAGGCTATGCAGTACCTTTGCTTAGGTACTTGAGGAGGAGAGAGTATGAAATCAGCGGAGTTATACAGTAAAAAGGTTAGAGGAAGGCTAACTCAGGCTGGTAGCTAGGGTATTGAGCTAAGAAGGGGCCATAATTCTGAAAAAACTCCCCAAAATGCATGTGCCTTTGACATTAGACCTTCAGGGATTAGTAAACAAATGTAGTCCTGGACACAGGACCCTGGAGTACTTTACGCTTCCCTAAGCTGAATGTCTTCAGTATTTAAAAGACAGAAGTATCACTTTCGCACCACAGTCTAGCTGGTAGATCACTGCCTGGCTATGATGTCCCATGTTTCAGGCACCTTCCAAAAAGACTTGAGTAACATTCAGATGCTGTTCTGCATAAACCTAGATTATGATGTCTGTCTCCAAGGCAGACATTTCCAGCTATGTATGGGTAACTAAAGCAACCTTGAACTTTCAGTGGAGCAGGAAGGCATTTAAGAACATTTAGGATTAGGCAGTCCTGAAAACTAAGCAAACTCTGTCACTGTCAAGGGCTTAAGGACTTTTGGCTTAGAACCTAATTTAGGCAGAACTGAAGGTGAATGAGTTCCACACCAAATTCCTCTTTCCCAAGTCTTCTTTATGCCTTCTGTTCAACATGCACAGAAATGAGTTCTGCAGAGAGCAAGAAGGCCCATCTAAGCTCTAAATACAACATGAAGGTGTAGATCTATCTCCACTGACTACAGCGGAACCCTGGGCCAATTTCATCCCAATCCAAAGCAGTTCAGTTAGATGGGATGAAACCAGGTGCACATATAAACCAGATTGGGATTCACAAAATAGACAATTCTATTGATCTAACTGCTTGTCCCAGTCAGTGGGGGTGGGATTCACCTGACTTAATGTTAATCACGCATCCTACCTTCTCCTTACAGACAATGAAAAAAATCCCTTCTGATATTTCTAGAGCTTGATTCATTTCATACTACACAAAATACCCAAAAGAGCACAGAAGAATCATACCCAATGTCTATGAAGTGGAACAGGTTAAAAAAATACTTCTAATTATTTAGTCAGGACATTTTCTGAGAGCTGAAAATCCCTTGAAATTAAAAATGCCTGAGAAGAAAGATATGTCAGTCTGCAGATGAGATTTAGACAGCTGCCTCCTAAGATTGAAGCCCAAGATCACAAATCCCCAGTGACTGTCCAAACTCTGTTTTTTTGTGAATTTTATTTTCAGGAATGTCCATAGTGTAGAATGAAAGTCTAATGACATAATTCCAAACTTTGGATTGAAGTGGAATGCAAAATATGTAGAACAGGGTGTTGCGTTGCCTAAATGCAGAACTCCCAAGGTCACATTATAAATATCCAGCAGATTAAAGGTACTTGTAGGGCCTCCTAAATCCCAGAATAATTATTTATGGACCATATTCCTCAAGTAAAAAATACTCAAGTTCCCATGTGTTTGTAGGACCTTGCCTCCAAAATAGAAAAAAAAACAAATTAGTTTGGATGGGCACAGAACATAAAGGTGAACAAAACCTTCTGGACTTGGCTGTTCATTCTCACTGTATCCATTAAGTGGTTTTAAATTACAGGGTAGACTGTCTTCATTCTGGCCTCACAAGTTCATCCAGACCACTGAAATCAATGAGCAGGCCAAGAGAAAGTATTGGACTTTTCAGGGTGGAAAGAAGTTCTGCCTATTCACCTTGTGAATGCTACAAAACCTGAACACACAAACACTCATCCATTTTGACTCCCCAGTGTATAAATTATCACTTCGCAGTCTTGCTCGACGCAACATTGCTCTCAGTTCTTCCCAGTGGGAATTTCTACTGACATTAGCAGAGTTTCTCCAAGTTTATGCCACTCCCAAAGAGAATATATTTTGACTGTTCAGTTTGCTGCAAGCCTGCATGTTTAGGCGGTGGTCTTGTGTGCCCCAGCAAAGAAGCAAGCAGATGAGAGGGAAACCATGAAAGGTAGATTGCTGTGGGGTCATGTATTTGCCCATCGTCACATCCCAAGACAACAAAATTCAAGCTTGTCCACACTGTTTGGAAGCTTTGAGCAATCCCTACTGAAGAAAAAATTGCTTATTTAGCCCTCTCCTCAGTGATCATAAACAAAAAATGAATAAAAAATAAAAATAAAAAAATGAAAAAAAAATAAAAAAAAAATCACTCCAGCATTTTTATAACAGCAGTAAATGTGTAGCATTTCTATGTATCTTCTAACTGAAAAAAAGAAGAGATTAGTATCATTTTTGGATCTATGCTTTTCTCTGAATAGTGTGTAAAAGTAGCGTGCATGTGTGCATGAGCAAGATTTGACTCTGAAACAGCATCTTTCCATTTGAGAAATTAAAGGATAACATCATGCTGGCAAGATATTTACTCAGAATATACCTCCAAAAAGCAGAATATGCTATATTCCAAATGTATGCACATGTTTAAAAAGTTAATGTTTTAAGCTTTCTGCCTTCTAGCCAAGTATATCTAATCTAATTAGTGCTTTCCAGCCAAACATGGCCATAAGCAGGCCCAGAGTACACTGACGACTCAAAAGACACTGCTCACCTCAGGCTTTTCCTGCTCCTCAGTCTATCCTAAAATTTTGAAGGTACCTTGCAAAATACGACTTAGTTTTATGAGTTTGTTATTGTTTAACTTCATGTTGCTACAAGTGAACTCAAAATGTCCAGACTTTATCTCTTCATTTTTGTATCAATTGTCCTATACCAATGTGAGCAAATAGAGCATCAGGTGTCCTAGCATGGAGGCAATCCAAAATATTTGGTAGCATTTTTTGTCACTAAAGCATAAAGCAAGAAAGATTAAGATGGTGTTTTGCATTTTATCCCTAATGTAGTAACAGTTAAATTTATGTCCACTCTGTGGTTCATAAGCTTTTAACCATCCTGCTTCAGCAGTACTAAAGACAATGCCATGAGCCTCAGAAGGCTACGTTGTACAGCCATTTCTTGAGAACTGGATTCGTTTTAGCTCAGGTCTATACAAAGCTGTATCTGTTGGTTGCACTGTGGAGGTACCCCGGAGGGAAACGTGGTGTAGGAACAAAGGGCTTGTATGTGACTGAAGAAATTTTGACTCTGAAGAAGTAACTGAATATACCACGGACTTCTTTGCATGACTTTGAGTTCTCATGCCCTCTCCTCACAAGGTCACCCGCCAACAGAATAAGATGGCAACACTCACTTTATCTGGTTACTTCTATAGCTAGCTGGATCACATTATAGTGACCCTCGTCACATGTATGCACATCACCTACCGGAGTATCACCTCTTCTCAGCAGACCCAAGCAACCCTGTAATGCCAGTAACAGCAGCAATAGCAAAAATATAAGCAAATGTTTATTCTAATCATGACCATCTGTATAATAGAGAAGTAATTTAAAAAATGTTTTCACCGTAAAATGAACCCTGTGAATCTCCCAGACAATGAAGGAGAAATCAGAACCAAGTGTTCACTTTTATCCCCGTTTCAGCCTCCTGGAAGATCGGACAAACATAAAAACTCAAAGATGCACACCAGCCAGTCCCTGAAAACATTTCTTTTGGGGGTATGAAAAGATTATTATGAAGTAGAAAAATAAAAGATGAAGTGTGGACATTCGTGGCTTGGAAAAGAAAGAGAAGAAGTGGTCAGAAAAGTTGCAATTCACCTAATCTAACTTCAGACACCTTTAAGCAATTCACCCTTTTAGATACTTATTTATGATGATGAGTTGCACACCAACAGTTCCAATAGACTACATAGATTCACTAGCCCAAATATAGCTATCTACACTGTAAACATGTGCAGTTATTTGTGGTAAGTACTTTTATGCCAAGAACCCCACTGAATTTAATTTTGAGAACTAACTTTTAGACACATGAGGTTAAGTGAGGTAAATGCTGTGTCACATGTCCTTTAAATATGTACACTGAAGATAAACTGGCTGTTGCTTCTCCAGGCAAGCTTTGTTCTCAAAATCATAAAACATCGATACAGAGAAAGTAAAGGCATCATAGTTCTGCAGCTACAAAGAAAAAATTCTTTGGTAGTTTGAAATTTGTTATATTGACATTTCCATAGCTTTGGGAAGTAAAAGCAAAATATTTAGTTAACAGAAACAAGATACTGTGTAGACTTAGTTTACTCCCACTCCAGAAGGACTTAGTGGCAAACTACGGACTCCACTATTGCCACTTTTTGTAGTCCAGCTTGGACTACAGAGAAAAAAAATATTCCTTTCAATTGAAAGAATATAAACTAAGTGTTTTCAGTGTTTTCTGATGTGATCTGGGGAGAGGGGAGGAGGTGGAAGGGGAGGAGTTTTACCTTTCGTCCAGCTAGGAAACTTTTTTACATAAATGCATAAATGTACATACTAGTTGAATAATGCAAGGATGACCAAATGGACCTGATGTCTGCCCAGGGCCAAAGAAAATTGTACATATCCACTCTGGGATTATCAGGGACTTGTTGCCATAAGCCTTCATTCATGCATTTTGGATGAACCTCAGCCAATTTTGGGATCCATGTGCTGTGAGTTATGATTTTCAGAAGTGATTAAGGCTTGGGATGCAAATTTTTGAGTTCTTATGACAGCTTGATCTGCCAAGAGGTGATCTATACTTCTGAAAAATCAAATAGTAAAGCATATCAGGATTATTGCCCATGAAGTTGCTGGGGGTGGGGTGGGGAAATCTGGCAAGAGATCAGAAGAAAATAACAGGCGAAACTTGAACTTTGAGCCAAACATACCAAGCATTTGAAATCAGAAAATGTTTAAAAAAACCTTTTACTTTTGTTAACACCCCCCAATCTCAGGTTAAATATAGCTTTTGTATAAATCATAGCTTCAAACTTAATGTTTTTCTTTAGCTGTTAGTACCTTTTCTGAGGCTTTTGTTCTGTCATCCAAAATTGTGTTTGAGAATGTCAAATCAATAACAAAAGCAGAATCATTAGTGGATATTATTAATTTTCATTCCATCTTCCCATTTAATCAGTAGAGGTCTAAAACCAGAAGGGAAACAGTTGTTATGACTACCATGTCAGTACCTACAGGTTCCAGGCAGGGATCAGGTTTTGTTTTTCTTCATATTTTGAATGCACAGTATTTTGTCTTCCTCCATTTCTTTATTTTGGTTTAACTAAGATGAAGAACTAAGAAATATTTCTCATCCCATAATCAGACAATCATGCAGAAGTTTATATGATTATCAGTGCCCCGTATAACTACTTCATTTTTTAATGGCTGTAATTCTGTCCCTTTTTATTCTACTGTTTTCTAGCTTGTTTTTCTGACTACCTGTGTCTTAGCTGAAGCTGTTCTTCACCTCATTGATAACATTCTGATGTCTGAAACACCTAGCTAGGGAAGTGGCTGTAATGGATCTTCAAATTTCTTAGGAAGTTTAAAAAACTGCAAAACATTCTTTAGTATATTGAAAAGTCATATGGATCTATTTGGAATTGAATAAGGCATTTTACACTGATAAAATTAAATTATGTGGCTTTGAATCCAACAATTGACAACTTTTCATTTTTTTTTCACATTTTAAAGAAAAATAAAATAAAAAAATTAAAAACTGTCTCAACCAAAACTCAAGGAAGAGAGATCTCTATTAAAAAAATATAAATATTTCTAGAAGTGGAGCTTTTATCTATCTTAAAAAAAATTGCTAAACATTTTTCACTCTCCCAAAGAAAGATCTCAGTAAAATCAAGAGGCCTTTGAGAGATTTCAGTGTCTGAATTTTCAGTTTATATCAATTACATGAATGAAAGAACCTCACCCTGCCACGTGAAGGAAACTGCAGAATTATCCAATGAATGTTCCTTGATCTCTTCCCTGATCGTTTCACTGACATCAAGAGATGGATGTATATAGAGAGAAGAGGATCCATTAATGTCTGGGCTGAAAGTCAATGAATAGTCAAGGAGGTTACTGGTGAGACAGTCTGGTTACTAGACTAGATGATGCTAGGAGAGAAGGAAAAGAAGAAATCCAGAGGTGTCCAGTGTTAGAAAGGACACAAGTGGGAAGGGGCTGCTATGCAGGTCAGGGGTATTCATTTATTTCTACAGGTATCCTGGGGTCACCACACCAATCTTCCCCTAGTACTTACTTGTGATTCACTAATATCAGGTAATCACTAGCTTCCACTCACCAGGGTGTTTATTTTTCCTAGGGAGGACATTAATTGCAATATTCTCCCAACTTAAGTATGGTGCTGTTAAACAGCAGTAACAGTAAGAAAGCCAAGAGAAGCCTGCGGACAATGCCATCCTTACAACGATTCTTTTCCATCACCAAGCACTTTGGCATTCTTACATCCCTAAAAATTAAAACCCACAAAATTAATCGTTTCCCTTAGACAGCTAGATAAATCTTTGCCTGCAAGATCTTTGTGCTGGAGGTGTTCCTTAATGCCATATAAATACTTAGCCATGGGCTTGCCTAGGTAATCATGCCTAAACTCTGCCCTGAAGGCAATCATCCTCGGTGCTGATCAGCTACTGGAAGGACCATATTGCATGTTTAGATTAAATATAAGTTGGAGACCTTTCCCCTAAATTCTCTGTGTTTCCTTGGAATTATCTGCTCCAAGAGGTACTGTTTGGGTCTATTTCTGTTTTATTCGAATCGAAAAATGAGGTCCATTATTTGCTATAGGTGCTGGCTGTACCAGATGGATCTTTAGTATAAAAAGATTAGATTTCTAGCATTGGTAATTATAAACCTTTTCCAAAAAACTTTGAGCCTACTCACACACCTTAGGCTGGATAATGAATTATGTTTTGTGGTGTGCTGGCAAAGACCTTGGAATATTTTTCACCTTCTTTTATTGCACTGAAAAAAAACATCAGGCAAACATTTGCTGCACAAAAGATTTCCTGGGCAGGGATATTGGGGGACTATCAATCCCTCTTATCTTCAAAGTTACTTTCAATGTATTTTGATTTTCTTTTAGGAACGTGTAACTGCATTCCAACTAAACAAGAGAAAACAAATTGTATGTGACTTTTGCCCTGTATTCTCCGAGAAGGAATTCTGTCCTATAGGATACCCATATAGGGTACAGATTAGCCATTAAAGAACTAATTCTATATTTTCACTTCTTCATGCATTTGATACAAAGGAAGCCCTTAAAAATTCTCATCTCTTATACCCTTTGCCCAGACGAAAATTCTCCGCACTTTTGTCCATGTAAACACAGAATTAGTCTCCTGCAAGTTTAGGTGGTGGCAGTTCCTGAACACAGTCATATTTTGCAGATAACAGGATTAGCTTGGATGTGGGTAATAAGTTGGTGAATCTCCCCCTGGCCATTTCTCAACACTGTGAGAGCACTAATCCTTTATGCTTTGATGTCTTCTAGTTTTCCATCAGGTGCAGCTCGGCACTTTTGTCCTGGGGCAGTCAGCGCTCTTATAAGATCTCATAGTGTCCTCATTAGCTGCGCCTATTTACCCAGCCAGCCTGTTGAACCCAATTTATAGTTTATGTGATTAATTCCCAAAGTACAGTAAACCCTAGCTTTAAGGCTCTCTATTATAGGACTGCATCTCATATAAGGGCAAACACTAGCTACTGCTCTTTTGTTATATGGCTTCACTATATATAAAACTGTAATAATTTTGCTCTCAACTACACATTAAACATCATTATATATATCTCCTTTCAGACATACAGCCTATAAAAATGTTGCACGTTGGATCATAAAGAAACATGCATGCACAAGAGTAATTTCTTGGTTCTTTTCTATTTTTATTTTAAAAATCTATGTCTTTAACATTTTGTATTACAGTTATTGATATTGTTGAGTAAGTCTAACAAGGCACATAATTTAGAACTGTTTATCCATGGAATTGCAGGTGACAAAGACTTAGCAGTCAAAGTAGCAGCCTATAACCACTGGCACATTTTTTTTTTTAAACATGCAGGGTTTGTAGATAAAAGACTTACGTTGTGAATTTTTATGCAGTCATTTAAGTCAACTGATGACATCTGTCAGCTCTGCTGTATTTCCTCCTATTGGGATATGAACTATGTGAGTTGGATCTCTGGTAATTTGCATCTGAAAGAATGTTGTATCTTTTTTTAAATAGATGATCATTTCCAGCTATCTCTCCTCAAGGGTTCATTGGGAGAGGCATCCTGCAGGTCTTTTTTTTACATTTTCCATCCTTCTAGTTTCAAAAAAACCCACAGCTCCTTGGAAGTCTCAGTTACACTGGATGATCCCCATCACAGAAGCAAAGCACAAAATCAGAAAATCTCAGAGTATTTTGACTAAGATGCTAAAAGTACTGAGCAGAGGCGATAACAGAAAAGCTCTGTTGAATGGGATCATTCAGTGTAAGCACAGGTCGCCAAAGCTGTTTGTTTAAACAAAGAGATGCATCTTGCCATACAAAGACCATATTAGAATCAGTTATGATACCTGCAAAAAAACCCGTGCAAATATCATAGGGCTAAATCGTTATTTTAAAGCACTTTGTAAAAATGGCAAAAATATAGCTCTGGCCACTGAAAATCTCATTTTGATTTTAAATGAGGTTTGGTCTGTTGTTTTGTTTGGTAGTCTGAGTCCTGTCTGATAACTGGTATGAGATCCCAACTAGCCATGAAATATCCTACTTTACTGAAAACCCTAGGGAAGGTAGGCTGTAGCTCTGTGACCTTCCCTTAAGCTACATAATCAATAAATCTTGAACTTGACCTGGAGTGATGAACCACCTGGAAGGGCAAGAGAATTATTTAAACTTTATGCCCTTTTGGCCTTTAGTATTTCCAATGAGACCTATCTACAATGATATCTATCTACAAAGGTGTGGTCTGGGACAACCAACATGCATATGCTCACACACGTTTATATGAATATAGAAGTTGATAACTAATATTCACGTATACACATGTATATATATTTGCATAAAATGAAACAAACAAAAAAAGAGAGATGCTATGGCATTTCATAGGGATTAAAAGGCTTTATGCATCTTTCTTTCCCAATTCACCTTTTTTCTGCAAAAAAGTAGAGGTAAGTCCCTTTGACTGAACATTAGGCCCAAGATGTACATGTTTGGGCACAAGAAGTTTTAATAGAAAAAGAGTTGATCAATATTCTGGCATATTAGTGAGGCAAATTCTGACTTTTTTTGCTGAGCTACTGTACATTTGTGCTTCTCTCAGCAGATACTTCTTTTCTTCCCACTGCAGTTTTCTTTCATTGGAATGTGAAGATCTGGTGAATTTTTTTGAATGATCCTCTCAACAATGAATGTGACAGATGTCCCAGCAGCTCAGTCAGAGACTGCAATACGTAAGAGCTGGAAGTCCTAAGCATATCCAATGACCACAGGCAAATGAAGTCTACAGGTCTTGGTCAGATGTCTCAGACATGGCCATGTACAATGGAACAATGGTATGTGCTGAATATTTCAGCTGTTCCTGCTTACTAAGTCTAACATGTCCTAAAAGCATTTGACCCATAGGTTGCTTATGTGCATTTATTTCTGCACAGAGAGTTCTGGAGAGGATCTGTTTCTTCTCAAAATCTTTCTAACATTTTTTTTTAAATGTAGAAAAACAATTTCATATCATTATGTTTATGTAGGTACATATAAATTACATAAATCTAGTTGAAACTTTTAATATATTTTTAACTTTATAGGATAAGACAGCATACATTACTACAGAAGAAACTCTTCTATTAACATTTTGAACAAGTACGAAAAAACCAACCTGAATCAGGTGCTAACCTGTCTGGCAGTAACATGGTATGGGTTAATTTTTGTTGTCCTAGTGACCTTATGCTAAAAAATTTCTTTTTCCTTTATTGAGTTGAAAATCTTTATAGGACATATGCAAGAAACTATGATACTTGAGCTGTTTCAGTGTACATTAAGCTATTTTTTGGAGATACTGAATAATTGCCACTTAGAAATTGTGAACACCAGCAATTCTGAAGTTCAAAAGCTGACCTATCACAGCACTGCGCAATAAGCATGCTTTCCTTCCTCCGCTAATGTTACATTTTGCATTGTCTGCTCTGAAGGATACAGGATGTCTTTGAATATATTCAGCAAAATTAATAAGTCCAATAAAAGAAGCAGATAACCTTATCAGTATTTCCTTGTGTCGGATTGTAGACTGAGGAAATGAGCATTTGTATGAGCTTTTATAAAACTCTGTTTCTTCAATAATATTGCTGAGTATATAATGGGAAATGAAAAAAGGAGATTGCACATGTAATGGAAATTTTCTGATTTGTATTCAAAATGCATGTTCATAGATACTTTGTAATATTTACCAGTTCTAGTGAGCAGCACCTTGTCTTTCAATACTCTGTAAACAAATGACCCACAAACAGCTCACAATAACTTAATGATCCATAAATAAGAAAGGTGTTGCAGTTTTTGTGAAAGTTTTAACTGAGATTTTTCAAAACTAAATGAAAAATTTAAGGTTTTAAACATTTGCTTAGGCACCATAGGGAGTGCATTCTTTGTTTTTATAGTAAGCAAGTGTCCTGTTGGTCCTGGTGATGTTAAAAACATGTCCCTGTGTGTACGGTGTTAAAGCACTGGCACTGAAAAATATGTGGTATTGCAATAAAATTATTTGTAGTCTTGGTACTGCAGGTGCTATGAGTAGAAAATTTAGTGTGAATGGCAGCAAGGATTATTGACACAACAATAATGAAAGAAGAAGAGTACTCTTCATATTTGTAATGGTTTTCACCCAGTGTCCTCTTAGGGCTTTATAAAAGAATTTGGATGCCAATGGCACTACCCAAAATAAACAGAAGTAGCAGCATTATTCAAGAAAACACAATGAGTTGTTTTGGAACCAGGAATAAAGGAACAATTCTCCTGTCTGTATGTCCCATAGTATTGCAGATTGCACTGCTAGATCTGAGAGAATAAACTACCCGTTAAAATTTATTTCTTTCAGGGAAAAATCTTCAGGATAACTTGCCCTTAAAAAATTTATTTTCACTGGTATTTTACAGATCCTTCCTGGAAATTTCAGATTCTGGTATAGATACTAGATGTCATGGTCTTTCTGAATTATAGCATGTACCTGTGCTCACTTCCAGTGGTTATTTAAAATCTATCTAAGCTAGGCTCTTCAGGTCAAGTTTACCCAAGTAGGCTGTACTAAAAATGTACCATGTATTCGTTGTCCAAAGGTAATCAAAATAAACTTTTTCTTCAAAGGAAAAGACAGATCTTTCCCTTCTGAAACCACAAGGCTATTGCTCATTCTTTGGTCCATAATGATTAGTTATGAAATATTTTTGGAGAGCTCGTCTGAATCCGTTTACGCATTCTGACAAATTTCAAAAGCCTCAATTGGTCCAGGACAATCTCAATTTCAAATTTTTCCAAAGCAATTCTCTTCATTTATGGCCTACATATCTTTCCAGCCCATGAAAGGGGATGATGTAATGATTTCTAAGTCACACCTCTTCCTTTCTCCCAAATTCTTTCTATTTGATATGAGGAAATGAATATTAAAAAAATCCTTATGGTTTGCTATGACACCTTAGGGCCAGATATTGTCAGTTTAATTTGCCCAGGGAATGTTCACAACGTCCACTGGTTAAAGCGGGTGGTATTCTCTATGCTTAGATTACATGTCTGGACTTTTTTCACTATCGATGGAAAGCCATAGTTACCTCCATAAAAGAACTTTTAATTTTGATGACTAAGTGGACTACACATATCCACGAGCAAATAGACTTCTACTCCTCGAAAAGCCTCTTTCATGGATCCACATGGGGTTACTTATGAGGGAAGAGCAAACTCAATATAAAGAAGAAGGATGATAGAATTTGCACAAGGTATAAATAATATCCAGTAATTTCCCAAAGTAGTTCACAGAAGTATTTCTTACTTTTAACTTCCTACTTCCCCAGGGCAAATGTATAGTGGTTATTCCAGTTTACATTTCTCCCTTGCAACATACACAGAACACAAACATGCAGAATGATAAAAAGGAAGGAGGTTTGCATAGCTTGCACATGTACGTTGTGGTCAGCCCAAGCTTATGCCAATAAATTTCCATGTAGTCTCATCAAGTGCATAGATACAAACTAATAGAATGAAGTATAGCAATAGCAGCTGACAAGGAAACAGAAATAGAAGACTCCAAAAATATTTTAGTGCATTGAGATGGCTTTGGAGGACAGTGGAAATGAGTTGCATGGTGGTTGTTAAGGAAGTGACAGCTCCACTTCTGTTAGAACCAGTATCAACATATGCAGCATCAGTCATTTTTCAGTCATCCTCATGATACCCATGTTGATGGTTTTTATTCCTGGAGGGTTGGTGGTTAATCTGTCCTATCCATTGTGGATAGTTCCTATAAATGATTTTAACAGTTTCTCTATGACTTATAATACATGGAAAAGCAATGGATTTCTATTTAAATTTCTGTTTAGATTTCTGTTAAAAAGTGTTCATTTTAAGTGAAATTAAAGAATCTCTGTATACCTGTTTGACTGAATCACAGTCTCAGGAGATCATCTATTCCAACAACCTGCTGAAAGTTGGGTCATCTAGAGCACATTGCCCAGGACTGTGTCCAGTCGCATCTTGAATATCTCCAAGCATGGAGACGACACAATCTCTCCGGCTATCCAATTCCAGCGTTCAATTACCCATGTTCCATTGGCCCATTTCTCCAGCTTGTCAAAGTCCCTCTGAATGGCAGCACAACCTCTCCTTCCACTTTTATATCGTTTGCAGACTTGCACTCTGTCTCATCGTCTTGGTCATTAAAGATGTTAAACGGTATTGGCTCCACTAGTGACCCCTGGGGTACACTGTTAGTGACTGGCCTCCATCTGGACTTTTTGCCCCCAGTCACAACCCTCTGAGGCTGGCAGATCAGGCAGCTTTCAATCCATCTCACTGCCCACTTACCTAGACCATACTTGATCTACTTGTCTATGATGATGTTATGCCAGACAGCATCCAAAGCTTTTTCAAAGATAAACAATATCCACTTCTCTCCCCTTGTGGACTGACCTAGTCGCTTCATTGCAGAAGACTATCAGGTTGAGGAGAAATGTTTTGCCTTTCATAAAAGCATGTTCACTATACCCAGTCACCTTCTTGTCCGTCATATGTTTGGAAGTGGTTTCCAGAATGATTTGCTCCATCACCTTTGCAGGGATCCAGGACTGGCTGACCAACCTCTACTTCCCTGGATTCTCTTTCTGGCCCTTTCTGGAAGATAAAAGTGACCTTTGCTTTCTTCCAGTCCTCAGGGATCTCTCTCAATGGCCTTGACCTTTCAGAGGTAGTTGAGAGTGACCTCACAGTGACATCAACCAGCTCCTCTGAACTCATGGGACACCTTGTCAGGGCTCATGGACTTGAGTATGTCCAGTTTGTTTAAATGTTCCCTAACCTCATCCTCCTCCGCTGATGGTGAGTCTTGCTCCAGATTTTCCTTTTGATCTCTGAGACCTGTGGCTGCTGAAGGCAAATCTTAACCAGTAAAAACCAAGGCAAAGGTGACATGGAGTTTCCCCAGCTTTTCCTGTGTCACTCGTCACCAGGTCCCATGGCCAATTCAGCAGCAGGCCCACTTTTTTCCCTAGTCTTCCTTTTGCTGCTGATGTACCTGTAGGAGTCCTTCTTGCTGGCCTTCATGTCCTTTGTCAAAATCAACTTCCACGTCGTCTCCTAACCCTGATTCCTGCATGCTCTGACAGTGCCTCTATATTCCTTCTGGGTACCCATATATGCAAACTGATGACAACTATCATTTGTACCCTTCTATTTTACTTATTTTCATAAATTCAGACTATATCAGGTCTATGAATATGTAACATTGTTTTTATCATGATTTGTTAGGATACTGACGTCATAAGCAGCCCTGGGCAAGAACTGGTTATTCTGCTTTGCACAGTTAGTTCTTTTTGCTTCTTCTGAAATGGTTTTTCTGTTAAGTGAAACTGTAAAAAATAATGTTACGAGGACATCAAAAAAAGCTATCACAGAAAAAATTCTTTATTTTGTCTTTCTTATATTTAATATTGTTCTTCATGACATTGTTTTCTTTCTAGAAAGCAATCTCAAATAAGAAGATGGAAATAGTCTATTCTGAGAGATTAGGAAAATAAAAAGTCATTGAAATTGACAGTTTAAAAAAATGTGTTAATTTTTGATGCTAATGGTATTGTCTCTTTAATGTATATGTATAACCAATTCCCAACCTGAGGCAAGAATGACTTAAGAAGAAAGTCCATGACTGTAATACCTGTGTTCCAAACCATAATTTAAGACTAACATCAGCAGGCTCTTCTTCAGGTCCCTAATAAGCCCTTCTCTTTTTTTCATAAACATTTCAATCCCTTTGAAGAAGGTTTACAGTACAATACTAAAGCACACTGCAGTAATTTACTTCCATATATACACTGGTATAGGTACACAGGGATATAAACATCAGTACGCTAGCAGTTCTAGGTATAAATATAGATAAAGGTATATGTATAGTCTTTTCTTATTGAAAAGAAGGATTTTTGCAAACTACTAAATCATTGTCCTCTAACCTATTTCCTGAAATACTGTAAAGCATAATAGACAAGGTTCTGTGCCTGTAGTGAGAAATTCTTTTCATCCCAACTTTCCATGCCTTCCTAGGGCATGTTGTCTTCCACCTCAGAAACTTTCCTTGACTCTTCCAGTTTTCTTCTCCTCATTTGTGCTTAATTCATTTCTCATCTGTACTATACCCCTATGGCACTTATTCTGCTTCCATCACAGAGGTTTGGAAGTCATAGTCTTTAAGTAACTGTTTTTCTAAGCCATGCCCATGCAACTGACATGTCCTGCTTGGGGGAATATTTCTTCCTTGCCTGTTTTATAACAACACACAGTTTCAAAGATTTTGCCATTTTGCAGGCTTTTGCCAAGCGCTCTGTCTTTCCCGGTTCTGTTACTTGCTCTGTTTGTCAGATTGGTTCAAAATAAAAAAAGGATTTTGGGGGCCATCCCAGATTCTAATTACTGGTGCCAAGAAAGGCTGTTTCCTTACTCTTCTCAGTGCAACTTTAATTTCATCTTTCATGACTGAATCAGAAACAAAGGTGTACCTTTTGATGTTTGTGTTTATTGAATTGTCCTATTGATTTCAGTTTAAGAGCACCATGAACTATTTTCCATGTAAGGGTACCAGAATGTCCTTGATATGTCGCAGTAAATTGAAGACAAAATAAACAGACTGTGGTATAGACCACATTTGTATACAAAAATAAAGAACCAGTCGCTAAAAGCTTTGCTCATTTTCTGTATTTGGGAGTTATTCTGAAAAATTTGCACAGAAGTTAAAATTAGGTTGGCTAAAGAGTACAAGTGAAAAGGATATAAAGCTGTTTCAGTGGTTCCCAACCTGTAACACATGCCTCCCTGGCAAGGTGTGAACATATTACAGATAAGACTCAGTGCAGAACCTCAGAGGATGACACTTCTCGTCCTCTGTGATCCTGGCTTGAGTGACAGTGTTAGATTTACTGTTGGACTCGATGCTCTTAAAGGTCCTTTCCAACCTAAATGATTCTGTGATTCTATGACTGCACCATGCTCCTCAAACCTGGAGCTCAGGGGAGCATTGGTACAGGCTCCGAAAACCATCAGCCAGGTTCAGGCAGATTTATTATTTCTGTTCCAATGTTGTATATGCTACAGCAGATCATCTACCCTTCACAAGCATCAGCAACAACAGCACAGGAATGAGGAGCATGGAAAAGTAAACAGGAAAATGAGAGGATCTGGCACTATAAATGCCATTTTTTTTCCCACAAGGATCTCAGCTACAAAACCACTGAGGATCTCATCAAAGTATACCTTTCTGTGGTGTTTCCTAGCCTTTGCTGAGCCCAGTTTGGGTCCAGCAGTTGGGAACTTCAAGCTACCAGCATTAGTTTCTGCAATGTTATTATACCCTGATAGGTCACATCAAGATGAAAGTGTTCCTGCTTTTAGCTTACTGTTGTTAGTCATCCTGTTGTATCTCATGAGTGCTATCTGTATACCTCAAAACATTGATATGTCATTCTTTGTAATTACTTTCTAAAATACTGAATGCACTGCTTTTCTTGGCTGTGCACCTGTTGGTTTAATTAAAAAAAAAATATCTTTTGTCTTTCAAATATGCCTATGGAAAACACAGATCAAGTTGTTCTAAGATGCTCATGAACTCAGATATCTATGTACTGGTATCTAAAGAAACTAACCTCAGGGACCCAAGTCAATCTCTTTAGAATCCTTGTATGAACATTTAATGAATAAAAACATTTTAGCAGGCAACTGAAGGCAGGAGGTTAACTTAGATGCTCTGAATTGGCTGTTTTCCTGTGGCTAGAGATACATTAGTAAACTAAAGTGGGCCCTAGGTGTGGAGTTTGATATTGTCTTATGAGTATCCATACTGTGGAGCTGCTAGTCCAGTCTCTAAAACAGCTAACCAGAGCAACGCTCTTCCAGGTAACACACAGGCAAAGTTCAATGCGATAGTGTGTGCCAGGGACAACTGCTGATGTTAGTATCCAGTCACCCTGTTTTGAAGGTCAAGAGAGTACGGAGGGGTCTCTCAGTAGAGAAAAGGAGAGCACAGTGTAACCCAGTTCCTACCTTAACTACCAGAGATCCTTGCAGTTCAGCGTGATGACTCCAGGACAGTATCTGAAGGCATTGTGCCAGTAATGTAGTAACTAAAAGGAAACTATTGACTATTTGTCTCAAGTTCCCTCCTAACCTCTGAAATAGTGTCTTAGTACTAGCATGCAAATAACCCCGAATTTTCCATCTATATAGGCAGTGCTTTTTTTATTTTCTAAGCTTGACACACACCTGTTCCCTAAGTCATTGCAGACAAAGTAAAAATGAGACGTTCAAAACTGCTCAAAGTCATTTGCATTTATTTAGTGTTAATTACGTCCCACAAAATAGGTTCACCTAAGGTCCCTTTTGTGTCTGAACCTTTGTGTCCAAACCTTTCTGTCCGAAGATGCTGATCTCTTCCATTACATTTGAGAGTTGAGCATTTAGCAAAAGGTCAAAAGGCTGCTCAAGCCTCCTAGGTCAATCCATTAGCTAGTGTGGACAAGATTTCTGTAGCTAACAAAACACAAAGGAATGAGCTGACACTGTCTCTGTCTGCTTTTGAATCCACCGACCAGATACCACCAAGCTTTTACATTTGGGTCAAAGGAGGGTGAGATTGAAATGAATTCTTCCACATCTGTAGCAGAATGAACTTTTTCTCACCTTGAGATTTAAATGTATGGCATTCTTTAAGTACATAAATCTTTGCAGACCATAGACTGAGAACACCATTACACTACGGCAGTTTTCCCAGCAGCTCAGGAGACAGGAAAATGGAAGGTAAGAGTTCAGTTGATGTCTTGATAAAGCTGTCTTTGACACTGTGCCCCCTAGAGACTATGACTTTCCATCATCAAATATGAGCAACGGGTGGCGAAACAACCATCAGCCAATGTTTATGCAGTCCTTTGAAGTTGGGAAATGCTTCTCCATGCTTCTTTTTCTTTTTTTTCTCCCCAACTTCTGGCAGGCATATAAATGGGACATTTTTACCCAAAGCACTATTTTAGCCTTTTATTTTACAGAGATAAATTAGACATTTTATTCCATTCTCTAAAAAATAATAATTAAAAGAATAAAAAAGTCTGATTTGATTCCTAATATGCAGTGAAAGCTTAAGCTGGCTAATAATCACTAATATACTACTTAAGGCTTCCTCTGACTCACAGCCAACTGCAGAGGGCAAGTCAAAACAGCCTTGGATAAATAATTAAAGCATTTAAAGATGTTAGGCTTATATTTTGATCCTAATCTTTAGCTGGTATAAATCTGCCCAGCTCAACGGAACGAGTGGAGTTGAAGCAACTGAAGACTAAGTCTTATTTTCAAGACTTCCCTAGGTCATAAGTGAGTAGAATTTATTTTTGTCAATATTTCTAAATTCAGTTATTTATTTCTCACTGACTGATAGCTTCTGAAACATTTTTTTGAATGGGAATAAACATAGATTATTACTCTCTCGCAGATTATGTGCCAACTGCAGAAGTGAATTCAGGTAGTGCTGGAATAAACATAATTTTATTTTTAAACATGGATCCATCTTAAATAACGTTGGCTGTCTGCTAGGCTGACATACACATCTGAGCTAGTCACCCTGGGCTCCTTTTAGGATCAGTTGTGATGAAAAGATGCTTCAAAGATTTAATTCACTTTTCTTCTGGTAAACATCTAAAATACTTCAGATGATCTGAGATCTAGAAGTGTCTGTTTCTGCCTACTAACTATAAATGAGAGAATATAGCTAATTCACACATTATTATCTAGATTATTGACTATAAATTAAGGTGAGATTAATCTTTTGCCATCTAACAATCTTGTCAGGTAAATGCACTCTGGTTTACACAGAGCCTCTGCACAAAAGGGTGTAACTCAAATGAAACTTCACAGTTCACCAGAAGAGAGAGACAACTGATGCAAAACTCTTCTGCGCAGTAATAAATTCCTCTCTCAAACTGACTACGCAACAGGCATGTTGCAACTTTCACCTCCTTCTGTTTGCTTTCCTTCTTCCAAAGTTAATTTTTCTCTGTTCAATCAAAATTAACATAGTCTTCCCCACATTTATCGGGTACCCTGAACACCAGTGAGGATTCCCTGAGCCCTGTAATAACATAAGGATCTGTAGGGACAGTGGTCAAGTGAGCAGGATGCGGACCAGACTAGGACCAGTGACAATGTCATTCCATTATCCCATAATTATTTCCTCATCAACAGAAATAACAGAATCTGGCAATGGCCAGACTCCCTGTTTTGTCTTGCTTGCAAATCTTGTCTGGCTATTATCATTACTGTCTGGGGCGGGTGGATAAAAGAACTGCTGCTCATAGGACTGACCTTTTTAGTGGTCACCACCATTTGGGTAGAAGCAGGATCAGAAAACTCAGTTCTCCAGGGCTTTTCATCCTATCTTCCCTCTTCCTGTGTTGCCTGAAAAACCCTTTACAGAGGCAACATTCAGTTTTTCCTGCAGTCCTCTGAGTGTTTGAGCTACTTGTGCTCTGATAGCCTTAAGGAGAATGTATCAGCTGCCAAATGGAGCTGTTTTTGCTTTAGGGCTCCACACACTCCTGTTGCTTAAATTGTGGTCTGCAAGGAGAATTCAGAGAAAAAATAAAATGAGATATGGCTGCTATATTACTGGAAAGTTGAGATGCCTTGAGATAGTGGATTCTAGGGTCAGAACACTGTCTTTGAAGAATGAGCATTCTTCCACACTTAGTACATTTATTACGTAAGAGACACAAAATCAAAGTACCTTAGGAAGAAGGCCAACATAATTTGGTCAATATAACTGTAGGTTTAACCAAAATACAGTGAACCTTTTGTACTAGTTGTGGAGATCACAGTTATAACATATAGGAATAATCAAAATGACAAATCTTTTCTTTTTGTGCAAACACATATATCACCCCTCCCAGACATCTGAATGCCACTGTCCACCTAAGCACATAAAAACATGCACACAGGGCTTGCACCAGTTCTGAATGGGTATTCTCCCAGGCGACTAGATCCAGCAAAGCACATCTGGATCTGAACCCAGATATGTATGTCAGTCTACCAGACAACCCAAGTTATATGAGATGGATCCAAATTAGAAAACATAGTCCTATCTACTCTGGCACTACCTGAATTCACCTCTGCAGCAGGCACAGAAATAAGAGTGTATAATGGAAACATTATACTCATATGTAACAAATCCTTTGGACAGAGCTACATACACCCACCATTAGTAAAGATCCTCAATGAAAACTCAGAGGCATTTAATGTCAACTTTCGCCAAGTATTTACTGTAGAAATTGTAAATAAAAAGGATTCTGAAATTTTCAGAATTACAGTTTCTGAAATATCAGTTTTATGAAAATCTCTCAAACATGGTGTTTTTTTCCCCACATCTCAGTGTTTGCAACCCTAGTACGTATGTAGGAGTCCCATGAAGTGGATTGGGAGCCAGCCCTAGACACAGACCCATGGAGCTCTGTGTCTATCTGTAGGCATCTCCGTAAGTACCAGCTATCTAAGCTTCCATTATAGTCAGTGGAGATCTCATTCATATCTAAGTCAAAGGAGACCAGAAATTGGTTCAGCTTACTCTTAAGCAATCAATTCCATTTGGTCAACTGAATCTCTATTTCTAAACTCAAGGAATTGCATTGGTTAGATTGCCACTGAGTATTGTGAAACCTTGCTCTCTTGTGGACTCCTACAGATGTACACCTGGGGCTCAAGTCTCGTTTCTAAACATAGGCATCTACTGCCATCTTAGATGTGACATTTGCCCAGACATAACAGGCATGACACAGGACCTAAGGACAACTGGCAGCTGGAATGCAGGTAGAATATCCTAGGACATCTCAAATAGCACTGAACGCCGATGTTTAAGCGTCTGAATCATAGGTCTATATTTAGTGGTAGTCAAGCTGTAGATGAGTTCCATTCTTACCATTGTCACTTTAACCACCCAGAGCAGAAAAGCCACAGTGAATTGTACCTATAAAGAAAAGACAGAGACAAGAGGGACAAAATAGACTGGAGAAAAGACTGACAAAGACATAATTATAGTCTTCAAATACCTAGAAGAAAAAGAAAACTGTTCCCCATATTCGATGAGTATGGGAAAAATAATTATGAACATACACTGCAATAGGGACATCTTTCTAACGAAATGGATCATTGCAAAACAGAGTGGATCGTCTGGAAAGGCTGTAGAGTGTCCATGCCTGGAAGCTTTGGTGAGCAGGTAAAGGGCATGGACTGGGTTTCCTCCCGAGGTCTCTTCCAGCCTCACTTCTAATGATTTTATGACTGTATTTTTCTGTGCTAGGGAATTGGAAAATGATCTCTGTGGGTGGAAATGGACTTACCCCCATCACATAGGCCTCCTGACACCACCAACAGAATTTTAAATGAGGAGCTAGACGGTCTGTAGTTCTTTAATAGGGCTTTGCTGCCAAGGGGCCCAACATATTTCCCATAATGAGGCAAGGGTAGGAGGAGAGAAGAGGGAAATTCCTCCATTCTTTATATTTCCATAGTATTTTGTAATTAATTTGATGCTTTTACAGAAAATTAATTGGTTTTTGATAATGAAATAGAAAGGACTAGCCAGACACTGGCAAATTAAAAAAAAAAATCACAGCCTAATAGTCCCCCACGTCAGACTGATAATGCTGTCTCCCTCAGGTGCTTAAGAAAAAAATAGCCCAAGAGGAGACACTGTGAAAGTACTTGTCAATTGAAGGGTTAATCTGCCTTCCTTCCCCACTCCCCTGCTCCCTCACAACTAAAGCTAAGCAGATTAATTAAAACTTAAAAGGATTCTGATTTAGTTATGAGTAAGAAAGTGAAGTGCTGCAGCCTCACGCCTATAATTCACCATTGCAGAGTAACACTCGGACAGGCCGAGCTGTAATTAGCTTATGATGTACTATGTTCCCTGCAATTCTTCACAAAACCTCTCTTTTAGGTTTTTCCCTGCCTTACCTCCTCTCGCTTCTCATCCTTCCCGAGATGAAGGCATTTAAAAGTGGTAAATATTAATTTGTAGGAAGATGACAGCTGTGGGTCAAACAGGAGGCTGATGAATCGGCTCCATAAACTCAACAGGTGTCCTCTCCACTTCATCTGTCATCCGCTGGTGAAACAGAAAGCCGTTCTATAATATTTCTACTTAATATTTCATTTTTTCCCAATATATTATCAGTGGAAAAGCAGTGAGAGGGGGGAAAAAAAAGATATCCACAGTCATGAGTATCTCTCCCTTCCCCTCAAAGTACTATGAAGTGGAGCAAGTTATTAATTTTCCACACATAGCTGTTAAATTCCCACATTATCTGCTACAGGAAATAATGAATTTCTGTTGTCATACCTTTCAGTCGTCAAGCCCACAAACCATAAGTACAATTCATCCTGCGTGGAGATCTGGTACAAAAGCTATACAACTAGTAGAATATCCTTAAAAATATGAGGATGAAAATGCTTAACATGTTATGATAGCTCTTTGCATAGAGATGATATTCAAGCTATGAAGCTAATCCTGCCTTTTGGATTTTGGTAACGAGCTCCAGTGGGAGATTTCCTATAGGAGGCATACTTGAATAACACCTGTGATGGCATCCATAATACTAACTGGACAGATCGGTCTCTACTGTGGGATGGAACATACTGCTCTTTTATTTTGAGAAGGTAGAAGCTTGGTAGCCATATGGTGTTGAAAATAACCACCTAGAAACTCAAAAAAAAAAAATAGAGGCAGTGTTATTTCATGTGTTATACCTTAGTGGCCAAAATATTCACTGAGGCTTTGTAGGATGCTGATTTATTCCTTCCTTTGTTGGAGGGAACACCTGTATGCTGCATAAATTCCACTTTAGGGTTGGGGGTCTGGGGACACCCAGATATGGAACTAGATCCCTTGGCAGTGGGATCACCTCTAAACTTTAAGTGACCCTTATGCCTGTCTTTAGGTACCCACCTTCAAAAGGTTTGCTACAGGCTTGCAGCAGCTGGTAGAAGCAACAAAGAGGAATTTCAATGGAAGTCTAATGGAGCAAATCCCAGTTCTTTTAAACTTACACCCAGTTCTTTTAAAATTACAACACATGACTTACAGCGGTCTGTGCAATTCCTGAGTAAAGCAGCAGAATCCAGGCACCCTTGGATGACTCAGGTGCACCAAACACCTACGTGACGGCAACTGCATTAAACCCGCGAAAGGAATAATAAATGAATAAATAAATAAATGAATAAATAAATAAATAAATCAGGACAGCTGGGCTCCTGATGCCTTTCTGACTATCAAGGAGAATTAGGCATTTGTCTGTAAATCTCTCAAAGCACTCAGTTCAGCTTACGATGCCATTTGATATGCAGCAACGCCCAACTGCTGCTCCAGAGGTGGTAAGGTCTCCCCAAAGTCCTGAGTTAGCTCTAGCTGCCCCTGCAGATGTTCGGGATACCTTTGGCATCTCAAATTACACCTTGATGTCTCCATGAGGCACCTGAACGGAGTCTGGAGTGCTTCTCAGTGACCAAAAGACCTTTGTAAATCAACTCAGGCTGCATAATTCAAGTACAAAGCGAGGGGCTGAACAAGCAAATTCCCTCACTGCTATTTTAAGGTGGATTCAGAGATTTCAGCTCATATAGTCAATGATAAATTAAAAAAAAAAGCTTTCCAACAGGAAGAGATTTTAAGATGAATCAGGAGACAACAAAAACAGAAAGTATGGATACTTTCTATTCCTCTTCTAGAATCCAGTGAGATTCCAGAAACATTACAATGCATTTGTCAGTGCAAATGAAGACCCTTAGCCTCCCCATTTCCTAACAAGAGACCAGCAGAGTTTTTGAAATTGAAAAGCCCAGTACAGGGGAAAAAAACATGGACAGATCTGGAGTGGTGTAGGCATCGCACAAAGTTAACAGAGACTTTAGGGGAGCTGGGTGCTTTGTCCAAACTGCCTGGGTATATGTAATATTTGTGCTCTCCTACCCCAGGTCTAAGCCCATTGCCAGGATTCCCGTTGGACCCTTAGCTCTATGTGTAAAAACACATTATCAGTAAGCACAGATTTTTCCAATTTTGTGCCTGGGATCATGTGGAGATTGGCTGTATGAGAACAGAGATGTATATATGCTTAGTGTATTTAATACTGCATGTCTATAGGTCTGCTTCATAAGCTTTTCTGCTAATTTGTTATACACCATTTCCTATGTGGCTGGTGGTGGGTCCTTCCAAATTCCTTTTTAGCAACTGTTTATGAGACCAATTATTGATTTTCCCTTTTTAATAGCTTTGGAAGGCAGAGTTGTTGCTGGGGTTTATTTTTTTTATCCTCAACCTTTTCTTCCTATAATGAATGAAATCTGTTTCTTATGATTTCTAGATTTCTTATTTACAGTCACACAGTTTACATCACTGGAATATTAGAAATTTCTATTTAGGTCTCTAAATAACAAGAGCAAAAAAGAAAAACAATAAAAAAATCTTGTATATATGTCCAGTTTTTACAGTATAATTTCTGCCAGTTGCAAGGAATCATTCCTACATTTAAAATTTACTCTCTGCATAATATTTGGGAAAATGCATCTGTTTTGGTTCTCTTATAAGAATTGTGATCACTTTTTGAGGCAGTTCCTAGGGCTGTGAACTTTGTCAGGGAATGTCCCAGGTGTCAAGACGGTGCCTTTTGCCAATATCATAGAGGTTACTCAGATTTGATGGATTTATATACTTTCAGAATTTTTTATTTGCCTACTGTGCCTTGTGTTTCTACATCTGTGCCAGAATGAAAGATGCTTATGCAAGTTCATTCTTTACTATTGTGCCTATCTAGCTGGAAAACATTTTAAACTATTAGTATTATTGTTACTTCACTCTGGGCAACTGTGCGTGCCCAGGGAAAAAGTGATCGACATCAGACTGTGAAATCACAAGTACTCTCAGGGGCTGTGAGTCTTTCTCCATATAAGCCCATCACTAACCAGTAATGACATCAGGGTATAACTGCTTATGACTGCGAGCAGGTTTTGTACAGGTCAAATCAACACACGGATAATTTTTATTTTTATTTTTTTTAAACCAAGGATTTCTTCTAGGTCCCTGACATCTCATAAATTAAAATCTTTTTGTTGTTGTTCTTTTTTGTTGTTGTTTTATTTAAGAAGCATTTAATAGAAGTGCACAGTGATGGGTGCATAACACGATGGATATGCAACCCTCATTTTGCCTTTTCTAGATGATGGAGATGAAAGAATTTCCAACAGGACCACTTCTGGTGGCTGCAGTTCCAAGTTCTTCTGACAGGAAAGATCTTCCTAAATTATCACAAACATCTGACATGTTCCTCATCCTGTGCCCCAGAACAGTGCTGTCTAGCACTGCAGAAAGGATGAACCCACAGGGGTTTGTACTAGATCTACAGCACCGCATGAAAACACAGGAGATGTTTATAATTTAAAAAATATTTCCTTTTACTCTAGGGCTAAAATTTTTAGACTAATTCTCAACTGCTTTGTAAAAGAAGATGTATTCAGTAAGGCCAAAGACTTTATAGACAGTTTTTTGATCTCCAGCAATGGTCAGTAATGACTTGCCTGTTGGGAAGGAGCATAAAAAGGAAAATACACATTGAAGTTCCCACATCTTAGCTTCCCAGCTTCCTGCAATCTGTGGCTATGCAGTTTCCTGATAGGGGAGTTATTTCTTTGTCTGTTGTAGTCTATGAAGGGTTTTCCTTCCATGTTTGTATCTAATTGCTTTTTGAACCCGTGAAAACTTATGACATTCACAACATCCCGTGGCAATGAGTTTCGCAGTTTAATTATGTGCTGCGTGAAAAAGTACTTTCCTTTAATCATTTTGAGCCCACTTTATATAACTTTATTTGATACCTCCTAGATTTTGTATTACAAGAAATAGCAGATAATTGTTCTTTCTTCACGTCCTCCATGATTGTCATGATTTCATAGACTTCGGTCACATCCTGAAACAATTACTCTTTCCGGGCTGAAGAGTTTTATTTTAGTTTATCTCCTTTTACATGGAATCCATTTCATACCTTTAAGCATTTTTGTTGTCCTTTCTTTATTTTACCAATTTTTCTATATTTATACTAGATGTATCATACAGTTATTTACTCCTGCTAAAAATGATAGCATCATTTTATCATTCTAATACAGGAACATTTTACACCCACTTTTGAATACAAAGATGTGAGACTGTGGAGAGTTAGCTTCTCCACATTCAATAAATATTAACCAGTTTCAAATAATCGGGGAAAAAATCCATTCGAACTTGTGATGAATTCTGGATTCCATTTTTTTTTAAAGTATTTATTTAATATTTGTTTTGATTATTCCATCTGATGTTCTCCAATCTGGTGGAGAGAAAGCAATATGTTCTGCTAATGACTATGTTTTTAATGTCTGATGAATTTTCTTCTGTGAGAGAAGGACACAGCTCTTTCAAACTCAGCAGCTGAATAGATCTATACACCCTCCGGCAGAATGTTGCCAGGATAATGACACAGCTAATGTAATTAATTAACCCTTTTGAAGTCTTAATGTTTCAAAATTTCAGGTAATGGTATTTAGGTAGCAATTTTATTTTATTTTGTTTTATCTGGACTTATGTAAGATTGCAATTTGATACCTAAGGAAAAAGCACCCCCCCCCCCCCAAAGAAAAAAGAAAGAGAAAAAAGCCTCATCACTCTAAATGAAAAAACAGGATAAATTAAGTAAACAGAGAATTGTTAAGCTATATAATTTTTAAAACTGCATTTTCCACGTCATATGCTAACCATAAAAAACCCCCAACACAAATGTTTTGCTTTGTAAAAAAAAATAATATTAATAAAAAATATTGCTTTGGTTGTGAAGCGTGAAACATGGGTTCAAAACCTAGACGTGCTATGGATTGCAAATCACAATGTGACCTTGGCTGCAACACTTAATTGCTGTGTGCTTCATTCCATGATCTTTAAAAAAGGGGACAATATCATTTCCTTATGCCTGATTTTTATCTACCTCATTTATTCAGGCTGCAAATAGGGCAGGATCTGGCCTTTTTTTTATGGTAGGAACAGTGAAGTTCTGAACTTGATGTAAACATTTTGTTACCGAGTCCTGCGGATGAGATGACAGTCGGCGTTGATAAATATGTCTAGGCAACTAAGTAATTTGAAGTTGCATTTTAATTCTATTCAAGCAAGATGACTGAAATCGTGGTTTGATTTATATCGGTGAAAATCTGGAATAATTCTGTTGAGCTCTCGGGGTTCTTTCTCATTTACATTGAGGTGACAAAAACTTGCATTAATTGCTTTTATTTTTATCTTGGAACTGAAATTAAAGCATGTCTGTTACTTTAAGATTATATTTGGTGTCTTTTTTAATCCATGGAAAAAGCAGTTTCAGTGTTGCCACTTTTTACAAGGGCCTGTAGTGATAGGAGAAGGGGAAATGGCTTTAAACTGAAAGAGGGTGGATTTGGATGAGATGTAAGGAAGAAATTCTTCCCTGTGAGGGTGGTGAGGCACTGGAACAGGTTGCCCAGAGAAGTTGTGGCTGCCCCATCCCTGGCAGTGTCCAAGGCCAGGCTGGATGGGGCTTGGAGCAACCTGGTCTAGTGGAAGGTGTCCCTGCCCATGGCAGGAGTTTTGGAACTAAATGATCTTTAAGGTCCTTTCCAACCCAAACCATTTTACATTTCTATGATTCTATGCAGGTGATGTTCTCTGTCAAATAATCCAGTGAATTCCGTCATGTAGAAAAGAAAACTTTGGTCTGCTCTTTTAGAGAGCTGTATCCCCTTCTCTGCACGTTTCAACTAGGTATTTCAGTTCGGAAACTACAGGTGTTTACAGTTGTGATTGTCCAGGTCCTGAACACTAAATCTCCGTGAAGGCACCTGCTATGCTTAAATCTTCTCCGTCTCTCTATTAATGCCTTCTGTAAATGCAGCAGCAGAACTAGCAGCATAACTGGGAAAGATAAATCCTTTAGCTCTCTTTTCATTTTACAATTTTGAAATTATGTTTTCTCCCTCAGAATAAGGTTATATTTTTAAAAGGTTAATTTATTTTGATAATGCTAAGGTGTATGACTTTAACTTTTTTTTCCATGTAAAATGAAGAGAAACTTAACGAAGAAATTCCATAATAAAGATCAGTCAGATTATAGGTTTTTAATTATTCAGGATAGACATTTTAATTTCAGTTTATTTTGCTAAAAAAAAAAAAATCAACAATAGGTAAAATCAGGATGTAGGAAAAAACATAATGATGCTGCCAAACTTGTTGACTACATTGGAGGGATGTCAGCTCACTCTGCTGTTAACCTGTGTTGCTATTGCACTTCTGTGATCGGCAACGGGTATGTAAATGCTGTAAGGAGAGTCCCTCCACCTGCTATAATTTTTATTTCTGGAGGTATTCGTACTCCCAATTTTCCAGGCGAGCTCAGGAACCATTCAAGACAGAGATGGTGCAAACACATGGTAAGACACAGTCCTTGGAAAGTTTATGAGCTGTCTGAACAAATGTTGTGTAGAGCCAACGCTGTGGCGCGCTGGGCTCAGGTAATGTCAAAGTGACACGAAATTCCTGTGGCAATGACAAGAAATACCCTCAGAGCTCCTCAGCATCTGTGCCTTGACTCCGAACCCTTCTCGATGCTGGACAATGAATACGACTCAACACGGTTTTATGTGTTCGTCCCTTGTAATGCAAGCTCTGTTAAGTATCTGAGCTGATGGAAACAAGGCAGTTGCTCTGAGGGACTCATGTCTTCATTTTACACACCACAGCTGTTTTCTTGCATTTTTTTTCATCCCCAGTGATTTTTGGGCTTGTTGCTCCCTCCTCTCCAGGAAGATTTGATCCACTATTGAGGATATTCATGGTAATACAATATTTTATCTCTTCTTTTTTTTTTTTTTAATTGTATATATTTATTCTCCAGTAAGATGTTATATCCTAATACAGCATATCTCTGCAAGCATCAAGCCCTGTCTTTATTGGCCCTTGCAAAGAGTAACTCAGAGCAGCGTAGAAAGTGCCGTATTTTACAAGGCTGCCTGTGGTTCCAGGAATCATGTCCCAGATGAGCATTAGTGCAGCTGATTTTCAAGCTATATTAAGGGAAAAGCTGACATAAGAGCCAGGTACACTGGTTTTACACCAGCTGAGAGATTCCCTGTGCCAAGGCAGCACAAAGATCCAGTCCTTTGGCTGATGCTTGCAGCATCTTGGAAAGAATCCTATTTCCATGCCCCTTTTTTTTCTGGAAATGAGCATTCCAGTGAGTGTGCATTCAGTAGTATGTGCACACTTTAGTAGCCCAGAACGCTGGCACTAATCCCTTTTTGATCCTGGTGGCAATATCAGAGTATTAACAGAGGCTTTTTAATTGTGAGCTTTTAAAGAGCCATATTAAAAAAAAAAAAAAAAAAAGATATGCAATATAATCTTGCCCAAATGTTATTTCAATGCCAATAAAAACCAATGAATAGACTGAAGACCTTAGTAAATAAAACCCCGTTATTTTACTTCAGGGATTGTGATTGTTGGCCAGACTCAGGATTTTCACTGAAAATGAGATTGGTGGTTTTATTTTAGCCTGAGTAGATAATTCACATTGAAAAATAGTTTGATAATTATTCTCATTAGTCAACTAGGACAGAGTAAGATGTAATGGATTTAAGCTGCAGCAGGGAAATTTAGGTTAAATTTTAGTAGTTAAAAAGAGAGAGAGAAGAAGAGATGGTAAAGAAAAGAAAAAAAATGCAACAATTCAGGGAACAAAATAAGTAGCAATAAGAAGACATGATGTGAAATGCTGAAGGCTGAGAAATGACAAACCTTACCAAGGACTTTTCTTGATTAAGTAAAGCATTCCTTAAGTCCTCTGAACACATAGGAGCATATTTCCTTTATTTACACATTTTTGTTTTTATTTCTATAAAGTGTTTTGCTCAAGAAGCAAGTCCTGTTTTGGTATATAGTCCTAATAAATTCAGTGGCGCTACACATGATACGCAGGAGTAATCAACAAACTCGATCCCAGTTTAGCCATTAACAAATTAGGAGCCTAGCCTTAGTTAGATATCTAGTCTCCTGCAGTCAGACAGACACATCCAGAGAAGCATGTCAACTCTGATGTCTTAATCACCTCTTGTAGGTAGGATTCAGGGATCTCCAGGAATTCATGTGTCTCCCCATTCCTTAAGGAAGGAACCTACACCAGCAGCTCAGATGGCAGACCTAACTTTTTCAGCTAAGGTAGGTGTGAGTCAAAAGGGATAAAAGGGACTATCTCAGGTAAGTGCCTACAGAAAATAAGTATTATTCAATAAAAATCACTTTTCTGAGATTCCCAATGCTCTGAGACAAAACAAGGAAGACGGAAAATGAGTTTGGAAACTGGTCCATGACATTACACCTGTAAAACTGTTATTATACTAAGTTGAAATTACTACAATGACAAGAAAGCTTTCAAGGCTTCCTGTACCATGTAATCAAGCAATTAATCCCTTGACCCATCTCATTGAACTGCAGTTTTCTAGAAATAATGTTCCTTGACTAAGTTAGCCGTCAGGACATACCCCAATGGTCAGCAAGGAGAGACTAGATCCCAGGGAGAATAACTCATCTCATCATAAAATTAGTGTCTCTTTTAGTTGGAATTGTTTTCTGTCTTGACATATCTATCTCCTTCTAACTCTAGCAGGAGCATAGTCAACTGGCTCAGACCAAATGCCTGATTTTGATATTGGAAAAGTTAGGTAAGATGACCTTTGCCTAGAATGGAAATGCAAAATGAATTCTTTGCTAAGGACCTAAAATAGCTGTTACTGTACTGAATCAACTAGCAGTGATTGATGACTCTTCTTGGACTTATATGAATGTGTCATAGGAACAATATTTTATTTACATCTGAGAACATGACCTTTCTGAATTGCAGCTGTAATTCAGAGGGAAATAGAATAAGGAGAGAGCTCTGAACAACATGAGTGAAGCACCTACACGTCTGTGCCAGGAGTCTTGGGATTGGGGTACAAAGCCTGAAAGCTGCATGAACATGCCTGCTGAGTGTGGTGGCACCGAGAGGGCATAAAACTAGTGTGAAAAGGTTAAAACTATACTTTAGACTGTTCCTAGTAACTAAATTAGGAATTACTGTTGAACCTTTTGGTCTAATAATGAAACCAGTTTTCATCTTTTGCGATCTAGTAAATTTTCCCAGAGTAACAGAAGGTTACAGGTGTTCATCAAAGGCTACAAACAATAGATTTTAAATGCTAGGAGGCTGACAGTGTATCAGATGTACCCAAAATCTACTGGGGATAAATGTAGCATAATTCACAGAGGGACTGTATATTGGTCAGCTCCAAAATCCAGCTCTTCCCCCAGAGAATTTTTTTTTTTCTATGAGAATGAAACTGTGTAGATATTTTTTAGAGTTTTTTCCCTATTTTAATCCAGCTTTACTCAACAGCTCCTAGTAGTCAGTTGGGTATCTTTAGTCTACACATAAACAACAAAAATCTTTGAAGATTAGACTTTTTCTGACAGGGCCCCATAAACTTCCAAATTTAATTGGGAGAAACAGTGTAAATATGGCTGAAGTAAACTTTCTATTGACTTCTGTGCTGTTTGCATTAGTTGTCCATAACTACAGCTGCTCTTGGCACATTCGAAATACTGTTCTACATCATGAGAGAAAGAAAATGTGTGTTCAGAAATGTGGAAGTCCTTTGGAGCAGGGCCACAGCAGCTGAAATTCAGAAGCAGTTCACTGCTGTTAATTAGTCTATACCAATGTATAACTCACAAAAGCAAGAGCTTGATGTGCTGTTGCATTCATTCTGTTTATAAAATGTTTATATGCATAGTCTTCAGAATATTTCATTAATTTGCCTTGTTAGTATTTTTAACATATATCTATGGGTTTTCAAGGTAATTGCTTAAGTACATTTCTTGCAACACCGCAGTGAACAAAATTTGAAATGGACCTTAAAACTAGTTTTAATTCCCAAATGGAGATAGCTGAGGGTACATCTGCATGAGTAAACGAAACACTGCTGGAAATGGACACAGGCACTAAAATGTGGCTGTTCATACTGTGATACATCCAGAGCAGTCGTCAGCGTGGTTTTGTTCCAGACCAGCTAGTGTTCTCCCAAGTGATTTCACCGCATATTTGGGGTCTCACTGTGGGCCAAGGACAATTCCTCTTAGGCAATTTGGATGCATTCACGCTGTTTTGGAGGCTGAGGCAGTTTAGTAGTACGCACACAACCAGTCTGAGCCTATTGCCCTCAGGAACAGGGAACAGGTCTTGGCAGTATTCGTTTCACTAATAAACAGTTACCTGAAATACTCTACCTTCTAAAGGTTGGTCCTGATTCTTCAGATTTAGAGATGTTCAATATCCTGACTGCATCCACCTTTCCTGTCTTGAAACTCTAAGTCCTATATTGGAAAAGACCTGTAAAACCGGAGGAAGAGCTGCAATATATATCTAAGAAGAGAGATGTCCCCAGTTACATTTTTGCTCTCTTGCACAACAGCGAGGAATTTACAAAACATGGCAGCAAGTTTTGCTGCTTTTTGCACCATTTTAAACAGAACATTGCCACAAAAGCAGCGTTCCAGGATGCGTATGCCTTTTATCTCTGTTAGTTTGTGATTCATCAGGGACAGGGATGTTGTTTGGACTTCAGGATTTCCCCTCCCCTTGCGCAGTAATTGTTCTCTGCCAGCGGTACTGAGACGTAACTTGGACTAGTTTGTGATTAAACTTAGGAGCACTGTGAAATACCTTTCTACACCAGGCAAGAGTAGAATATCAAACGGAGAACAAGCATCATTAGCATCCACTTTGAACTGAAGAACAAATTTGATAATGTCTGCACTAATTTGGCATCTCCCTTTACTCTGAACACTCTTTGTAACACAAGGCAATCATTCCTGTGGCTTGTTTGTTCCTAGCAATCATATAACAATTTTAAATCAGTAAAGTGCAGTGCATCTTAAGTGAATACTTTATACCCATACAATAATTTGCAGTTTATTTTGACACAACTATGGTTTTGAAGCTTTTAGGGGATGTGAAAATCATTATTGCTACATACAAGAAAAGTCTGGGTAAAACTGTGGTATGTGGTTAACTTTTTCCTAATCCAAACTGTTCACTCAATTTTAACTGCAGTAGAAGAAAAATATATTTTTATTTTTCTAGCACTAAAAAATTCTGTTGCTTGTCCATGGGAATGATAAAGTAGCATTTTCCTAAGTAGTCTTTAAGAATGAGTAGAGGGTATGTATCATTGTAAAAGAAGGAGAGAGATTTTTCAACACATGGACTGTACTGTCTTTCTTTCCCAACATTTCAATAATGTCAATCCAGAAGTTTAGATAATAAATTTCAACTACAGTATTCCCGCCCCACACTTTTTCACCCTTCTGTTTTTTTTTTTTTTTTTAACATTTGGAAACCTCCTACATCTCTGAAAATGTTAATAGGCTAATTATCACCAAGTTAATTTGCAAGTCATATTCCCTCCTGCCCCCACATTAAAAAAAAAATCTCCTCCCCCATTTTATTTTTCGGCAAGTAAAAAAAAAAAAAAAAAAAGGCGAGTGAACTTAGCCACAAAATAAGTCAAGGGAAAAATGAAGTACTAATTAAGAAAGCTGGGGTTTTATGCAAATGACTTCTTCACCGAAGACAGTCTAATGAATGTGCCCTGAGTCGATCCGTGTGCGTTTTCGCCAAGCTGACAGCTGGCTCGGAGGAAGGTCAGACAGAATCAAGCGTGCACAGAGCATAATCCTTCAGATTGGCAGCTCTGCCCCCTGGTCACTGTTTGATTATCTCCCAAATTGCTGTATTTCACAGAGATAATGATTTTTTATGGTCACAGATTTGAAGACAACTGCTGTATCCTGAGGGTTGTCGTTCTGCAAGGAGACACTGCTGCTTCCTTCAGAGGAGAAGAAGGGGGGAAAAAAAAAGTTGCGTTCTCTTTTTTCCTTCTCTCCCCCACTCTCCTTTCCCCATCTCTCCTTCCTCTAGTTATTTATTTAATTTATTTAATTTATTTATATTTCTTGTAGTCAAGAAGAGCTCCCATTCCTACCAATTAGGCAACTTGTCCCATTGCAGAGTCTCTGGGAGGAGGGCAGTGGGCTGCTGCAGACATTCCCGCGCTAAGCCCGGCCACATCTCGTGGAGATAACACAATTCTCCAATGAAGTATGAAAGAGCAAACATTCAGGAGCGGAGAAATTGAGGGGGGGGTGGGTGGGGGTGGACTCTGAAGGAATTCTCTGCACATGGTTGCTGTTCATCACTGCTTGGTGGCTTGCTGTCCTGATGGCCAGATATGCTGGGCCTCGGGGGGTTGTAAAAAAAAAAAAAATCGCCGGCCAGGAAAGGGGATAAGTGCCAGAAGCGGCAGTGGTGGAGATGGTTTTCAAAACAGGCCAGGTGCAGATGTACAAACAACACAGCGTCTCACACTCTTCACATCCCTCACATTGGCACCTGTGGATGGATTTCCCCTTTGAAGCTCAATGCTCAAAGGGGCAAATGCTTCTAAAAACATGGGTACTCCAGAAAAAATGGCATTTAGTGCTCCAGGAGGGATTCAGGCAGAAAATACAAACTGCTTGTGTCCCAAAGAGCTGGTCATGCATTACCAGATGAAATGTTTTTTTCCTTGGAAAAATGTTCTCAAAAGTGAGCTTTGCAAAAGAAGATGTTTGCCAAGATAGACAAGGATAGAACTTCTGGCAAAAAAGAAAAACATTCTCGGGTGTAAACAAAACATTGTCCTCCTATGTCTCAAACCATATCAAAATAGCCAATAACTTGGTGATTTGATCACTCAAGGGGCAGATTGAGGGACGCAAGTATGTATTTATCAATCTATTTATTTATTAATCTATTATTGAATATTTAATTGAGCTGTCCATTTATGAATTTAGTCATTTGAATTTTCTTACATACCAGTAGAGAGAGAAGGATATTTTATGAGTGCTGATGGATGGTGACTCCCAGAGCAACAGCTCTCATGCGAGATGAGGTGTCTTTCCAATAAGTGGAAATAATAATAATAACCAGTGTATTATGAACTACATATAAAAACAGGAAGCTGTGTCAAATCTTTCCTCTGGATCAGGGAAAGAAGCAGCTAATTTTCTATACACCCACTCTATCCCCAAATGTTTCGTCTGGAAAGCAGGAGCAAATTGGAGAATAAGCAGCAAGTTTCGGAAGACTCTCCTTGAGTACGAAGGAAGTGTTTTGATCCCTATACTTGGACAGGAATAACTTTGAGGGGCCTGCGACAAATAGAGTCTTTCTGGAAGAGCAACAAATTGTGATCGGGATGTCCTAAGGGAAGAGAAGATAAAGTTGCCTGATGTCTGTACACTTGGTAAGTGGAAAGATTGGCTGGGTATCCCTGAGGCAAAAAAGCAAGCCTGTAGATCAACTGACCAGTAGGGAGGTCCTTGCTTCGCACCTGTAAATCTAGCATAGGGTAAGAGTTTCTTTTCCTGAGGGAAAGAAGCAAGCAAGACATAGATTGAGTCAGCTCCAATGTGGATGTTTGTTCCTTTGGAGCAGGCCCTGTTTCACAACTGGTCTGACAATATTGAACTCTCCTTCAGTCCCCACAAGGGTTTCGCTTTGTGTCTCGTGACCGCTTCTGATCAGACACCTACCTGAGCATCCAAAATGTCCTAGGCTGTGTGCGCTGGCCTGCTGCTGTAGGAATTCAGCGTGCTGCTTGGGGAGTTCAGCTAAATTGCTCTAGCACTGACTGATGCGCCTCGAGTCACAGTGAAGGCAGTAGAAGCAAAAATGAGAAAAAGTGCTTTAGTGATGAGTAGTACAGCGCCAAATTTAGATGTCTGGAAAACCTGGAGTAGGTGCTTAGAACTGCCATGGAAGCTTCATCTTTATCCCAGTCCTCATATCCAGACCTCTAACGTATACACTGAACTGTGTCCTATTACTGGAGAAATATGGCATCTAGCTAAAATCACAGAAGGAGGAATCACTCTTGCTTCTACAAGCACATGAAATAAAATGCACAGTGAACTATTCATGATTCAGAGCATTCCTTTCCTGTACATACTGACAGGAACTAGAGCACAGATTGACTTGATCTTTTTAGCCTCTGTCTATACTTGCTTGAATAGGTTTCTTCCTTTATTATCCTCAATATGTTTAAAGGCTTACAGGGAAATAATGCAAGAGCCCTCCTGTGGCTGATTTTAACACCTACCTTTCATATTATAGCTGTAAGAGACTAATAGTCAAGTGGCTAGAAGTATCTGCTTTTAATAATGCACAATATCCTCTGAGTTATGGATGGAAAAAGCTGATTATGCTAAACTATCTCCAAGCGTGTATAGAGTTACTTCCTACAGTCAATTCACACTTGTTTTTCTAGGCACCATTCTAGCATTTTTTAAATTCCCGCACACTGTTGTTCACAATACTATTATAAGCAAATAGCTAACCCTCTAAACAAGTTTATCTAGAAATTCACCCACAATTTCACATGGGAAAAGGGGATCTAACTAAACCCTCTCCTAGTACCTCACATGTTTGTTTTCAGTCTTTAATGCTTGCAATCTTCCAATGTCTGTAGACTATTGCTTCCCCTCAGGGCTGTATGCAGTGCTTTTAATCCCTTCTTTTAAACTGATCCCTCACAAGTCCCCACTCTTCTCCAGATGCATTTGCTCTTTTTTTTTTTCAGTCATAAAGAAGTATCCAGATGGATGAGGTACTCCCAATAAGTTGCATCAGAGCTCACTATTGAAGAATTGCTCCTCTGCTTAAATATGTAAGGACATTGTGTTGGCAGCGTTAGGTCACACTGACCTCGTGGTGACATTTTCTTGACCCAGTATTCATTTAGGTTTTACATTCAGGTAAGTTTCCAAAAGTTTCTTCATTATTAATTTTTAGTTGTGAGGTATCATGTTCTTTGGTTGCTGCAGGATTTGGTGCCTTTAAATCATTCTATGCATTAAGAGAAGAATAACTTCCCAAGCAAGGTAAGCTCAGTGATGTTCACAGAGGGCTGAGCTGCCTTAAATAGGTAGCACAGGAACCTCAGAGTAGCTAAAGTTGTCTCAAAACTCCAGCCTGCATTGCCAACCAGTAACTTGTTCATCTAGCCAAGGTCTCAGGAACAGAGGCCAGCTGAGAAACTGTAGTGTGATTACTAGACTCCACCAAAAACCAGAAGATACAAAATAAGATTTGTAATCAAACAGAACAAAAAGAGTGTAAGACTCTAAAGTGTAAAAGAGGATGTATTTATTTCTTCATCTGAATCAGTCATGGTTATTCTGGCTGCCTGCCTACCTGCCAAAAACTGGAGAAGAAATCACACTGTGATAGGATCCTGGAAGAAAATAAAATCCCTCAGGCTATTGGAAGAGTTAGCATTAGCCCTTAAGAAAAAAATCATTCTTTTGCTAACTAATAAAGTGTATGAAGAACAGTATGAGCCCTGGATAGCTATGGTGGAAGAGATTAAGATTCAAGTTAGCGCTGTCTTTCACACAGACTAGGGATTTTTACTGCACTTTTTCACATCACAGATGACTGCCCCAAGCACTAAGCCAAAAGATCTTTCAAAGTGGGTGATCAGCAATTCTTTTCCTGATGCAAGAAACTGCTTCTGCTGCTTCTGTAAGAACAGGTGCATACATTACCTGACAAAATTAATTTTGACAAAATAAAATTTTTCTACCTATAATGAGGAAACTCTTGACTTCCTCTAATGACCTGTCCTTTTGTATCATTGACTTGATGAAAAATCTGAAGTCTAGAGGAAAAGTGAACTCTGTTGCCTATCCTATTTCAGATCTAAGACACAGTTTTTCAAGAACTGCATAAGGAGTTGTACATATTTTCAGTGAAAAGAATTCAAGACAATGACTTGCATTTTGGAAAATATAGAAGAAATGCAACAAACTCCATAATCTGAATGAATCTGTAAGCATCAGCAGACAATGTTCAACACAATTATTTGACAACAGCACTACTAGATTAGATGAACTCTTCAGAGAAGCAGGGAATAACGCTGCAGGACATGATGAATAGA
This sequence comes from Haliaeetus albicilla, assembly GCF_947461875.1. Taxonomy (NCBI): domain Eukaryota; kingdom Metazoa; phylum Chordata; class Aves; order Accipitriformes; family Accipitridae; genus Haliaeetus; species Haliaeetus albicilla. Next base: position 4,634,831 of record NC_091500.1, on the reverse strand, counting down.
TTATCAGTCCAAAAGGACTTCTCACTGGTACAAAACTGGTACAGAGCCAAAGTGGTAGTGGAAACACTGCACTTTTTAAATGCTTTTAGGATTTTTCAAACAGGTAAAATTCGGAGCTCATGTCTGAGTATATCTCACTAAGACTAAATAAATCAGAAAGAAACTAAAACTGTTATGGGGTGAAAAATGTTGGTCTCGTCTGTAGAGTACATTCATTGATACAATTAGTAATCTTAATGTGTGGAAATTTATTGTCCTCATTAATGCCTAGTAACTCAGTTGAAACAGTTTATTGATGGCTTCCAAAGGCAAAGAATTTCACAAACAGAATAGTGAAGGAGTCCAACCCTTCCATCCCCTGTGTTAAGGAAATATGATTTTACCTTAAGACAAAAATTAAAAGGGAAAAGGTATAGATGCACAGTTCTGGGATCATGATAGAACATCTTCCCAACTGCGTGTAGCTAAGGCTCCCGGGTCAGACATGCCATAGTCCCTCACGCTGCCTACCAACTAGGTCTAGGTTGGTCCCAGCTCAGCCAGTGGGAGCACTGAGATTTATTTCCACCATCCCAGTACAGTCAATGCAGAAAATCATATACAACTCATTCAGGGGCTTTGGTATTTTCTTCAGAGACAGCACACCCTTCCTTTAACTGAGTCTAAATTTATAGGCTACCTGAACAGTCTTTGTAAATGTCCAAAGTAGGAAATCTGATTACGATGCAATGTTTCTTCTAGAAGAAGCTGACGTGGTCATCCCTACCACTAACCTTCCCTGTGCAAAGACTTTGTCAGCTGAGCTGCACTTATTTCAATGCTCTGTATTATAAAAACCATACATCATTATGGTTTATAGATTTTAAAATATCCCTTCTTTCTGGCAACAAAATGAAGGCATTTCTAATCTTGGCTGTGTTCAGAAGATGCTCGCGTTGGTCACCTTTATTTTTACGCAGACTGTGTAAAGAAAACATAAACTTCTTTGGAAAAGCTGTAAGTGAGGGATCAAACTGCAACTGGGTGGGGGGAAGGGAAAGAAGGGAGGGCAGGGAGATCTATCCCAACCAATTAGGAATACCCTGTGAATTAGGCAGACATCAGTTGCAGAACTTCACCCATCCTCCCCAGCCATGCCCCTGGATAAAAGAGAGAACCACAATGGTAGTTAAAACAATTATCATCCAGTGGAGCTTGATTCTAAACTGCTCTGCTAGGAAGTGGCAAGGAGCAGTCAGATCCTAACGCAGCAAGCAATCGCTTTTTCCTCCCCTTGGGTAGAGAAGCTCCTGGCTTTTTAAGCAATTCTGTACCTCTGAACTAGTCCTTGCAGGGCTTTGGGGTAGCATGCCAGTGGCACTGCATCCCATTATCATCATTGCATGTCACTGGAGGCAACAACAGGAAAGAGATGCAGAAAGGACTGGGAATGAGAGGAGACATTAATAACAGTGTACTGCTCTGTGCTGACAGAAGCAGGAGAAGGTATTGGGAGGGCTGCTAGAGCAACAGAAGGAGGAGAGGTGGAAACAAAGGACACAGACATTAACTAATACAAGATAGGACCAGCTTTGTAATAACCTTCGTTAGAAAAGTAGTAGTGGTTAAATAGCAGGCATAATTACATGTCATGGCCCGTGCCATTTTTTGATGCTGGTTAAATCACTTAGGGCCAGATTTGCAGAAAATAGCTGTGTGTCTCAAAGACAGAGAAATAAAAAAGTTGAACTTAAAGAAGTTCCTAAGCAAACTAGGAGCCTGTCCCACTTTTAGGGGGACCTAAAAATATGCAGCATAAAAAGCACAAATGCTGTGTCTTTTCTGGCATATTGAATGCTACTACCATTCCTCGGCCTCTAGGTCAACTGGCACAGCCTAACTGCATCCACACTCTTAAACCCTCATTAATCCTCTTAAACATCGAACTCAAATCTAGACAGCTACATCTAGCCTTCTAAATTTGACCTCTTAAATTGTAGGCTGACTTCCTTACCAGCCACTCTTGCTGATATTATCTCCAGTTGTACACTTCTTCAAGAAAGAAAACCTCAATGCTAATAATTTAGGAAAAAAATCACCTAACAAATCTCCATCATTTCTTGCAGTGCCCTAGATTTCTCTTCCACTAAGTCATTCAGCCTTCTGTCAATTTACCATAACCATACAGCCAAAAGCTGTAACGCTGCTGTAGCATTCTTCAAAAATCCAAGTAAAAGAAAGGAAACATGGAATGAGGTTCACTTTCCACCACTTTCAGGATCTTGCTGCCCTGTCATCTTCCTTATTCAGCTTTGGCTGTCAGTGAAGAAAGTGAAACTATTAGATTACAACTCATGCGATCCAATTCAGACTTTTTGAAGAGATAAATTGCACCCTCAACCTGTTTCTCTCCTTTGACTTGATGGGAGTCCAGACAGTCACTCCAGATACAGACAGTTGTGTAATAGACTTCCAGACTCACTCTGATGATTCTCACTTTGACATACAACCCTCTAGGACCTTGCTATTTCACGAAACATAAGGATTGTCTTATTTCCAAATCTTTGTTACCATCATTGATCTCTACATATAAAATTGATTAATTTCCATCAGCCAGTTCCAATTATATCCTAATGATAGGCAGCTCTTAGATATTTTAAATCAAAGGGGATCATTATGATATTAGTCTGTCATAGCACAGAAAGTAAATGTCATCCATTTGGTCTGGTTTTGAGTCCCATAAACAACCTTTCAGTTTGAGCAGCATCAATTTAGTAATGGCTGCTGCCCAAGCTGAACATCAGGGACTATATATGTCTGCATTGCTTTCTAATGGCTCTATCTAAATGCTCCATTCTTCACTCTCCAACCATCTTGTATTCCCAGAGCTAACGTGAATGTAAAATATTGCAGAACAGGTAGTTTCTGGCTGAAAGATGGGATCTTTAAAGTATCTTGATGTTATTACCATGGCATTTCCAGGCTTTTTTAGAAGGCTGTTGTGATGCAAGTGTTCATCATTGGCATGGCCATGAGCCTTGAACTCATTTCTAGGTGAGATTTACCATTTTGTTCTACTGCATAGATCCTATCTGCATTTCTTTACATGAATATATCTTTGCAGAATGAAATGGCCCTTGCAAAGGTCTTGGAAAACGATGCTATTCTGTCTTCTTTCTCCTAATCTGAGACATTCTTATGAAAGGTGGGAGCGAGGGGCGACCTCATTGCTATCTACAGCTTCCTGAGAAGGGGAAGTGGAGAGGGAAGTGCTAACTCTTCTCTCTGGTATCCAATGATGCAAAACATGGGAAAGGTTCAAAGCTGCACCAGGGGAGGTTCAGACTGGCCATCAGGAAGCATTTCTTTACCGAAAAGGTGGTCAAACACTGGAACAGGCTTCCTAGAGAGGTGAGAAAATGGAGAAAAAAATACCCTTAATTTATTCCTGCCACAGACAATTTACAGCATGGACCAGGCCATAATATCCAAAAGCAGCATTACACCAGCAACCCAGAACACTCCATAAATCTCAGGACCAGTTAAGGCTTCGATTAACTTTGCCATTGCCTCCACCAGACTGTGTGCAGCTTAACAGCAGACTCAGCTAAGTATGTAGGTATCTAATCTCCAGTACATATCACATACATGTATGCCTGAGCAGACATGGAGGGAGCATCTCGAGAATATTTTTTCCATCATTAGCATCAACAGTTTTTCCTTATGAATATTTGCAATAAATAATGCTTGATACGGGTACGCTTGTAACAGGGAACAGGGAAGGGTAGGGGGAGGGTTACGTCCTCATTTCTTGGCAGAAATAAAAAAAAACACTATTCAGATTTAGCTCTGTTTGGAATAAATAAAAAACAAACAAACATCTCAATGCACCCAAAGGCTTTGTATAGCTGGAAGCTTTATTGATTCATATACCACCCACATAATCTGCCAAAACGCACTACACTTTTTTTATTTTTTTTAAATCTTCTTCACAGGAAAGTCTAACCCTCCAAGCTCATTTATTTGAGGGAAAAGAATTAAATAAATCCTTTAAACACTACTAAGTCTGCTCTGGAAAAAGCTTTTGGTTGTGACGCAAAGGAAATGCATTCTCTTGTCCTGTGGGAGCTGCATGAATTTTTTGGGAGCACCATGCCCAGCCCATAGAGAAGTGATGACTTTTGTCTGTCATAACTGACAGCAAAACAGAGGTTGTTAGATGGGGTTCTTAGAAAGGGAAAAGTTCATATCAGGTCACTAAATTTCAGCATACTCCCTGGAAACCATGACACTAAAATCCCCAAAAGCTGACAGTTGTATTAGAAATGCAGCCTGATCTTTTGGAAGAATTGCCGTGACTTCTGTTTTGAGTGGGAACAGAAAGAGGAAATATCCCCGCAGATGCGCTATGTGTAGCAGCATGTAACCTTGTGGGGGGCTCACTGGGAAGTGACGAATGGTAAAAGCAGGATTAAGTATGTGAGGCTGCATGACTTGTGTGCGTTATACCCAAATTACACGTGGTTGTCTGGTGCCAGCTGAGTTCAAAGTGTCCACCCAAATCTTGGGTCAACCCGCGACATTTCTCTACTCCTGGGGCAAATTGGCACAAAAAAGTTTGTACCTATACCATTTTTTTTAATTTTTTTTTTTTTTTTTCAAAACTGGATGGATGCATCCAGACTGCTTTCTGGGAATATTCCCTAGTGCTAGATCATGAGCAGGGTCTGAGAGATGTTTCACAGATTGTTTTTGTTGTACAGGAAAAAAGCATGCTATGCCACTCAAGCATTTAAGAGTATGTGCAATTGAATTCCAGTGCCAGAGCTTTCATAGGCCACTATAAACGTAGTTGGAGGTATTTAATTCCTCTAGTTTTAGATAGCTAGAAAGTTCATCTAAGCTAGTTACAATGCTGTTTGTCGTCCACCAAGAGAAAGAGACATTTTTAGGACATAATATATGGCATTTTAAACAAAACCTCCCAGATACATCAGATGACTTGACCCCAGGGTGTTCGTTTCTATGAAAGGACCCCAACGCAGCTAGCTCAAATATAAACTTTTGCACTGTAGTCATGTACCATTAAATAAGAATGAGTTCAACTCAGCTGGCCCTGCATCGCAGGCTTTCTTTTTCTGCTTGGCACTTCTTTCTCACCATCTGTAGATCCCTCCACCCCAAAAGAGGGAACATGAGAAATGTGCAGTGCAAAAGTGACTCTGCTGAATGCAGAATTATTTCTCCTTTCCCACCCACAGGAATAAAGACCTACCTGGTGAGAAACAGCTCAAGGGCTTTGGTTCATTTTCCTGCAGTTCAGAAGCCAAGGCCAAAGTAGAAAAGAAACTGAGATGACATAAATCCCAGCCACGTGTATTAAACAGAAGATCATCCTTCAGACTGGCTAAATTAGTTCATCAATAAGATGCTTGAAGGGCAAGATTTCATACTTGCAGTCTGTTGCCAGCAAAATATAAAAGTGAACGAGGCATTTATGGAATTGTATATTTCTTGGATGGCAGCTTAAAAATTAGACGTAATTGAAGGGCTAAAAAGAAAGCAGTTTCATTGTTAGGAATGAAGGGTTTAAAAAAGAATTAAAGAAATTTTCAACTTGGGTGTAGGGCATAATTACAAAAACATTAAAGCAAATAATTGGTAGCACTGTAATTTTTTCCTCCCCAGGTAACTACCATATGTATTACACAGTGAATCATTGACTCTGTCCCTCCTATCATTAATTACTGTGATGCATAAATAATTGGAAAATTATATGTTCCAAAAATGATTTAGTAATACATTTTATGCATCTAATAAGCACAGGCTTTTAATCATCACTAGACATGTTATGATAAATTTTACTCTCCGTCTCAACTATTCCGTTATCTCTTACTTATACGGCTGCCATCTCCTTGCATGCAAATACCACTAAGCCACTTCACATCACATACTTCCTAGTGGATGCCTTTTACTGGGCTTTATTCTGCTAGACATTTTTGGTGTTGATATTTTGGCTTGAAATTCATTTAAGGGTGTTCTTAGCCTCACAGAAACACATTAAACTATTTATCCTAAAACCATAAACTATTGTTTAATTTAAATGGAAATGTCTTAATCTGTTTTTTTCATCCATTTAAACCAGTATGTACCTTTTGTTTTGCACAGCGGGGACATTTCAAAGCTGTTGCTATATATTGAACTGAAATATCTGAAAATCTACTCTTTTTAATTAGAAATAGTAAAACATATTTTAACATGTGCTGATCATCATGGTATCTCTTGTTTTCTTTCTTCAGGTTTAACGCATTGTGTTTGACACTTGATCATCAAGTTATATGACTCAACACCTTAAGGAACGACTCAGCCTGGAAAAGCACAAGAACCACTGATATGTCAAGACATTATTTCAAGTTCAACCCAAGCAACACAACCTGTCAAAACTGCTCAAATTAAATTTGCCACTCTGCAGCTAATCATCCATGCTTACTTCTAGTGCTGTTTACAGTCGTACAGCTTACAGAACTTGCAGCTTTTGCACACAAGACAGAAGTCTAGGTTTGTGACTGGCTAAGTAAAGGTGATAATGAAGTTGTTTGGCTCAGCAAACTGTCTTCAAATAAGCGTAGACTTTGCAGCAATTTTGTCCAATTGTATTTCAGATATACACTTGCATACCAATTGACTACACAAAATATTTAAAATGGTTATTTATTTCTAAGCCAAGCAATACACAGTAGGCTCTGTCTTTGAAGAGCCTATTGATATTGTCTTGAATCTTCTAACTCTCCTTAGTCATGTAAATAAATAAAAAAAATGTTACCCATTTATTCATAGCTACTAGACAGACCATTTAAGTATGTCTCAAGTTCCAAAGATTTATCGATGTAATAACATTTATAATATCTTGAGCCTGGGTTACTGTATAGCTCAGGTTAATACAGCACAATGAGTAGCCAAGCAGAAGACAAGGTCTTTTGTTGATTCACTGAATATGCAAATTCTTAAGAATTTAACCCTACTCTCTCAGGACATGTAAGTCCATCTCAAACCAACCGCTGCTTTCACGAGGCTGAAGGGGGCTGCAGAAGTAGAATCAGACTTAGTGACTACCGTAAGTATGAGAGGGGCTTCAGTCTATCTCAGCGTATGAAATACCACGTGTCATACTTACTCCACGTATTTAGAAGGTGGCTGCCATCTTGGGGTCCTCCGCAATTCAGGGACTGGCTAACAGAGAGGTTTTCCTCTTAGAGGATCCCCTGGCCGCAAAGTTTCATTCTGAGTTCCTGCTAAATATCCTGTCCCCGTTCTGAGGAGGAGAGGCTGCACTTGGAAACTCAGCTCTACCCCTTTGGAAAATGTCACATGCTTCAAGCAGCCCCCTCTGATTCTGCCAAACTGCTTCTGCTACCCCCAGACAAGGGGCTTACGGAGGACGACTGCTAGGAGCTCCAGGGGAGATTCCAGGAAAGCCTTTGTATAAAATAACATGTCCTGACCTTATGGAAGCAATTCATAGATGGAAATCTGGATTGCTTCTGGGAGGAAAGGCTCAGCCATTGAAGTCGACAAGACAAATCACTGCCAAGAGTTTCTGTGCCTGCAGAGAACGCATGCCAGGAAAGGAGTGCAAAGATGTCTTGTTAATTCTGTTGTGATCCAAATCATGACAGAAAGCAATGCAGGAAGTTAGGGGACTCATTCACAATGAAGTGTATTAACACTTGAAATAATCTCTGGCAAAAGCGTGATATCAGAAAGTTTGACTTAACCATGGCAACATTCACCCTACTCGATTCCCCTCATTGAAAGTGTTATGAAAACAGGTGCTGGAGAGGTGTGGAGCATAGAAGGTGGAAATGTGAGAATTGAAATCCCTTCCCCGCTTCCCCCCACACAACAACCTGCTTTGGCTCTCACATGTGCAAATCCCTCAAAGCAGCTTGTCTTCCATGGGAAGGAGGTGCAGTTGGCTGTGGCAATATCCACTTTGTCTCCTCACAGCAGTTTGATATGATGAACAGGTGGAACTGGTATCCGACTGTCCTGTAAAAAGAGCATGGAATCTGCAGCTTGGTTCAGTTCTTATAATTCATTTCAAGACAGTGATTTTCAACTTTGAAATCTAGTTGTGACAAGTCACTAGTAATTAGCTTTATTCTGGAGTTCCTAAATCTCTAGAGTTCTGTTCTTAACCAAGTCTCCCTACTAGGTTTGGTTAGTTTTAAAAAAATATATTTTTGTCTGCAATATGCATAGCTGCTGACCTTCTATCTGGAATAGCTATCAAAGGAATTTCTGAAAAGAAACCTGAGCTTTTAGCCTATATCTGTAACTGTATAAGTGCCAGGTCCTGTTCTACAACCTGGAGGCCATCTGGCATAGGCTAGCCACCTCCACACTATTAAACTCTCTTAGTCTCCAAAATGGTTGGTTGCATCCAAACTGTTTATTGTGAAAGGCTGTGCTAACTCCCAAAGCCCACTGAGGAGTTGAGCTGGAAGCCAAAAGCATTGCGAGGAACCCTTTAACAATTTAGCAACACGGAAGGTAGAGTTCGAGAGCCTATGCCCATATCCTGCCACTGCTTAGTTTACTAGTCTAGACTATAGTGGACTGGAATCACAATAGAAGGGAATACCAGGAGGCAATGCCAGGTCAGTGATATTTTTGAGGGAGTTCCAGGTCTGAAAAGGCTAATATGCCTACTAGATACCGCCTATCTCCATAGGGAAATAGTAAGGAAGAGGAAAAAGAGTCTACAATACAGGTGTTCTCATGTCCTTAATAGTAGAAAAATACACTGGAAAATTGCTCCCACGTAGGTGGGAGAAAACATCTTATCATCAGAGACCTGAAGAGCCCAGACTTATCAAAAAGAAAATGAAGACATAGCAGCGCTACTTTTTCAAGGAGAAACTACCCTGAACTAACAGGCTATTTAATCAGGCAGGTAAAGGCATAACAAAATCCAAAGGCTGAAAGCTGGAAGCAGAGAAATTGGAATGAAGAATTAGACACACATTTTAAACTGTGAGGGCAATGTAGAACTGGAACATATTGCCAGGGCAAGGGATGGAGTTTCCAACATTCAGTATCTTCAGATTAGGTGTAGATAACCTTCTGAAGAAGCTTTAATCAAGATACCAGTCATTAAACTGAAAACAAAGCAAAATGTGAATGCCTTCCAAGGGTGTTCATACAATTAAAGTGGATTAGACAACCTAATGCATCTTTGTGGCATGAGGACCTGCAAATTCTTCACTCTTGTCCCAGTGGGGTCAAGTATGAAAGTGGCCCTTCAGCAGCCTTGGTGAGATGGGTAAGGCAGAGCCAAGGCAGGAGGGATTCAGGGGAAAGGAAAAGAGTGACAATTGAGGATCACAGAGATTCAGGCTTTATCTGAAGGATCAGCGTCTCCCTTTCTTTCCCATGACTGCTTACTTATACTATCCTTGGCAAAACACTTGGAGGAGGGGATGCTTGTGATGTATCTTAGTAAACTAAACAGCTTCAGGAAATATTCCCAAGCACTGAAACTTGATAATCTATACCATTAAACTGTGCGAATTGGAGGTTATTTGGCTCTGGGCCCCTAGCCCTCACCCAAACCATCTGCAAATTAGGAAAAGCCAAGGACCCATGCCAGTAGGCACTTCAGATGCAGCCTCCTTACTCTAGAAGCTAAGGGAATTCAAGAGTATGGATGTCGGCCATTCTGTGCCAGCTGGCCTCAGTGATGGAGAATTAGTCTAGGCATGTTTAATTTACTGGTATAGACATAATTCTTTTTTCCCTAAGCCATGGTAGTTATCCAAGGAGATAGGAACTAGTTTGAGTTCACTTATAGTAGACCTCACAGTTCTCAGGACAAGATAGAGGACTGAAAATAAAGGTCTAAGGATTTTGCTTTTGTTTAGTATTTTCCCTAGCACTCTGAAGATATGTATTATACTGTAGTTTTTATCTGAAAGTCATCTGAACAATTTTGCAAGAGTTCACAGTCTTGCTGCGTGCAGCTCTTGGAGTGAATCCACCGAAGCAGGAATCTCCCACTTTTTCCACGTGGAAAAAAATGTGTATTACTGTTGTAAGGCCCTTTCTCAAGGTGACACAGTAGTAAATCCAGGGAGGAAAACCAAGATTCATTTCTTCCATGTCAGGTGCTCTCTAACTTTGAGCTATCCTTATCTGTGCTCATCCATGTGAGAAAAGGAGGTGATCCATGGGGACTATTCATGTGAGGTAGGGCCATATTACTGAACTTTCCCTTTGAGAGACTTTCTGATTCCTTCCCTCCCTTCCCCAGATCAAATCCATTTACTACTTTCAGGCGGGGGTAGAGTCTCCAGTGTCACATTAGACAGAGTTTTCATTGACCAGCAGCCAATATATGAAGCCAGTATATATTGCTTCAATGAGTCTGTCTAAATGACCTCAAGGAATGGATTTCAGGTCATATCATGGACTGGCACTGTCCAAACAAGACAGATCAAGACAAGGTTTTTGGAGTGTCAGAAGTGGTTTTAATTTAGATTGAGACATGACAAGTTGTCAAAGGAATGCCATCAAACATTAGTGTTTCTTTTCTTAAAAATACAATATGGTGTATTTCTACCATAAGGCTTGTATAAAACAAGAACCAACACCCCCCAACTTTATTTTGAGCCTTTGTTGAAAAGAGAATTCAGAAGTATTCCTACTAGTACATAGAGTAAGACTGACTTATTAGCAATAAAGTACAAGAATGAACATTTTATTGTTCTATTATATTTTTGAGAACACAAGAAAGAATTGACAATGTATTTATCGGCTTTCAGCTACAGATATTTGAACCCAGACTTTCCAAATTATTGTCTAATCAATGGGCCATGAAATCACCCATTGTAAGACAATTCTCACTCTTGCTTGTGTAAAGATTTGAAAACAATAGTTGTTCTCCATTTATGACATTCAGAGAAAGAATTACACATTGGTTAATTCTGTCCACTTCCCAAAGAATTAGGTGTTGAATGCAAACTTACTGCTAGCCCCAAATGAATAACCTGTCAGTCATTTGTCTCAGCTGAGGTGGTGAGAACCATTTTGCTGAACTACCTCTCCGTAATGACCTGTTAAAATCAAGCTCCTTCTCCATTACAGTACACAGGCTAGTTTAAATCATGACCATTACAAACTGACTTCTCCAGCTGACAGTGAGAGAAGAAATACTCATCTCAAATAGACCACTCTCTGTGATACTTCAGAGACCTTGCTATTCCTGCCAGCTCAGAAAGCTGCTTCTTTTAGCTCACACTCTGGAGAACATTGCATTACCTCTGGAGTTCACCAATCTGATGCTCAGAGGCTGGAACGGTCGTTCACAAATGAAAGAAAATAAAAGAAGGATAGGGTCTGGAAAACTCTTATGGTGATCCAAACTGTCTCTGTGACAATACTGGGCATGGCATCCGCTCTCCTTCATGGAGCAGGGATTCAACCTTCAACTGCAATCTCACGCGTCCCACCACAAGACCTGTGTCCACATGTCTCTTCCATAATCTTATATGTCAAATGCAGTTGTTCTATGATCTTCTGTCTCTTTGTACGATCTTGCACGCCAGATGCGTTTGCTCACTGCCAAATCCCTTGGATCCCTAAAGAGGATAATTGAGAAAACCTCACACTTCAGATGAGGAAGTCTCACCTCCCAGCAATGCCCTACATCCCAGAGCTCCTGCTTAAACTAGCACATTTATATGTACTTTTTTTCCCCCAACACTTCCATCAGGAGTTAAAGTACTTGACCCTTTCCTTAAAAGCTCAGCCTGCATCGTCATGTTCCATAGCAAGTTGTTTCCATAGTAATTAATCTTTTAAAAGTGAGAAAGTCTCTGAAATGGCTCAGGTCTTTGTGAGACTGGCATTTTCTTCAAAACAAAATCTCGAATGGGAAAATGTTAGCCAAAAACTGAGAAAGCGGGAGAAGGAAGGCAAGAGATTGGAAAGAGAGTGTGATGAATTGCTGGCACGTGATGGTTATTGTTGAGTTAAGGATATATTTGCCTCCTCTAGCTGTTGCAGTACATTTAGTTTCATCATGTTTATTGGGAATCTTCTAAAATTTATTATTTATGAGACATGGACAGACTCAGTAGCATCCATCAGGCCAGCATCGGTCCCTTTACCTGCAGTCAGGTGAGTGACCCTGGTTTCTCTCTCCCCAGCTCCTCACATCACTGACCTCTTCCCTTTCCTACCCCATCGCTCCTGCTCCCCTGCACCACTTCTTTGGGCATCAACAAAAAGGCAACTCTGCTATGTTATCAGCTCAGCTGTGACGGAGTAAATTGGGAGGCTTCCCTTAATCACTCTAGGTGCAGGTTTACTGAAAAATTTATCTCTGACTACAGGCCAGGTCTGCAGCCTCCCAAGTGGGAGAAACCTTCTGCTAATTTGAATTTGTCAGAGTGGAGCTGTCTGGTTGCTTTTATAGCTGGGGAGGACAAAGTAATGATTTTTTATTTTTATTTTACTGTAAGCAGACAAATATATTAAACAAAATTGGGTTCCTCAAACAGCGCCTGGGAATGAGGTTTTCTTTGCTGTTACAGGAGCTGGAATTGTCGAGCATTAATTCAGAGCTAATATTTTGAAGCAGGAGGTTTTTCAAACTGAGCTGTATTGCTTGCAGGTCAGACTTAGCCTCCTGAGATTTTCTTTTTCTTTTTCTTTTTCTTTTTCTTTTTCTTTTTCTTTTTCTTTTTCTTTTTCTTTTTCTTTTTCTTTTTCTTTTTCTTTTTCTTTTTCTTTTTCTTTTTCTTTTTCTTTTTTTTCTTTTTCTTTTTCTTTTTCTTTTTCTTTTTCTTCTTCTTTTTCTTCTTCTTCTTTCTTCTTCTTTTTCTTCTTCTTTTTCTTTTTCTTTTTCTTTTTCTTTTTCTTTTTCTTTTTCTTCTTCTTCTTTCTTCTTCTTTTTCTTCTTCTTTTTCTTTTTCTTTTTCTTTTTCTTTTTCTTTTTCTTTTTCTTTTTCTTTTTCTTTTTCTTTTTCTTCTTCTTTTTCTTCTTCTTTTTCTTTTTCTTTTTCTTTTTCTTTTTCTTTTTCTTTTTCTTTTTCTTTTTCTTCTTCTTTTTCTTCTTCTTTCTTCTTCTTTTTCTTCTTCTTTTTCTTTTTCTTTTTCTTTTTCTTTTTCTTTTTCTTCTTCTTTTTCTTTTTCTTTTTCTTCTTCTTCTTCTTCTTCTTCTTCTTTTTCTTCTTCTTTTTTCCTTCTTCTTTTCAAGTTTTCCTTTTGCTTTCTTACACACAACACAGAAAAAGTGGGAACTATTGTTATGACCTTTCCTACTGTAGAATTTAGAAGGAACCCATGGGCTGCTCTAAAGAAATATTATTGCAGTTCCTTCTCTGGAGTGGCTGGAATGCAGAGCATGTAGGTTTGTGCACACAGCCACATGCGTGTGTGTGTATGAACAAGCATTGTGAGTAGTTACTACACGTCAACCTCCATGTTCTGTGTGAGGGCAGATTGGAAATTTTTCAAGACGATCATCCCCATAGTATCTGAGTGGTAGAGCTAGTCAAAATCTTTCAGACAAATATTATTCTTTAAAAAGGAACATAGTTTCTTTACCCCCCCCCGCGTAAAGTCCTTAAAAATTACTGTGGTTCCATCATTTACATTGATTAAAACTGTAGGGATGTGGTGAATACATATATATGATGGCTTGAAGGAAAATACAAAAAATTATTCCAAAAGGCAAGTGGAAGTTTTCAACAATTCCTAACAATTTTGGAGGTGGGAGGATTATTATTTTAGATTTTTTCCCCCAGCTCTATTGAGCATCTATTGTCTGAACTGTAACTGACTGATCAGAAGATCCAAAAGCCATAGCAGACAAGCTCAGATACAACCTGGCAGATACTTGACTGTGAACTTTTGCCAGCACCTTCATGGAAAAACCCAGCGTGGTGAATCCTGTGTCTTTACAAGCCATCAAAGTGCCCTTCATTCAAGAGGAGAGAAACCACGCCACATCCATGCTGTATCCAGCACATGTTGCATGATCATTGTTGTTCAACCTTGAGGTATGAGACCTTCGTCTGGGTTGCTGAAGAGTTCACATCCTGTTAGAAGAAGCTGCAGTGTGTGTTATCTCACAGATGGTTCTCGGTAACCTGGCTCCTGGAACATATTCACCAAATGTCTCATCACCCATGAACCACAGCACTGATGGAAACATCACAAGATTAAAAAAAAACCAAAAAACCCCAACAAAAATCCAAGGTTTTTTTTAAATATCTTTTTTTAATAATTCTGAAAATAAAACAGGCAAATTTTTCTATTTTCTTTTTTTCTGGGTATTGCTCTCTGTGTTGAAGCTTAGTATAACAAAGTACTTAAGCATTTGTTTAATAGTATGGGAATTTTCACGGACTGTAATAGGTCACATTCAAAGTGAACACTTGATAGGAGCATGCATACAGATTCCTACTGAACAGAGACTACTAGCAAGGACAAATCTGATTTTGATAGAACGAAAGGCAATTTCTCAACTGCAACAAAAAAAGTGAGCTGAGGAACTTGAAATTACACATTGGTTTGAGATGCTGTTTTATGGAGCCACTCTCAGAAGCAAGACTCTGTTAAATGAGTTCAAAAAGAAAAAAAAAGCAAATGAAGAAGAAAAAAATCTTTAGGAAATTCTGTTTTGCTTTCTGAGAATGAGTGATTAAAATATTTGTCTAAATAATTGATGTGATTTTCTTTGATGTGGCAACATTGTGCTCTTACTGCTCCAATTCTTACTGCACAGGAGTGTCTGAAGGATATATTAGTTAACATTTGTAAAGAGCTTTGCAGATAAAAGCTCTGTGTAAGTGTGATTACTACACTTCCAGTTGAGGAAATATGCTTTTCTTCCTCTGTTGTTGTCCATTCTGATTACTTTTTTTTTTCTTTTCAAAGAATAATCTTTTTTTTTTTTTTTTTTTTTAAATGTTAAAAGAGAGGTCCGTGGATGATTTATCTGTCACGGTGGACTCCAATTTTTTTTGTATGATCACCAAATATGTCTGTTTGCTTTTGCAAATGGATTGTGTTTTAACATGATACTGAAGTATTTTGTATCACAATGCCAATTACATTCTAGATGGCTAAAGACATAAAAATACAAGTGCACACTGAATATCTTTCTTGTTTGAAAGAGTACCAAAAGAAAACCGTTCATATGAAGAAATGTGTCATACAGACTATTTTACCTCCAGTGTTTGTGATTAGAGTTCTAATGCTGTACTGCTTTTAAGCGTGACAATTTCTTTTCTACATTGCAATGACTTCAGTCAATGATGAGGAGAGAAAGAAAAAAAAAACCCCAAACCACCAACGAGATACCCTGATTATTTAACAACAGAAAAATTAAAATAATCGGCTCTATCTCAAGAAAGAAAAAAGGCACACAGGCTAAGACAGTATTATACTGGAAGTGCAAGCTTTTTATTATTATTATTTTTAAATAACAAACAAAATAGCAAAACATTTTTTCTCCATCATAAAAAACTGACTTTGATCCCCAGTACAGCCATTGAGTGGAAAATTGAACCACACTATAATTGCTTTCCCTGTGACCGATAAAGTGGTGTAACAAATTTTGTGTTTGAATGATAAAATCAGCAATTGGCCCCTAGCAATTCCTTCTACCATTCCTCCAAGGACACCAGCGTCCCATCAGGCTCCAGGGCTAGAGCAAAGGCTGAAGAACTGTAAATCTACTCCAAGTTGTTGTTGTTGGATACTCGCTTTCTCTGATGCTCTTTTTTTTAAAAAAAAAAAAAGAAAAAGAGAGAGAATGCTATGTGAAAAACGTTTATGTGTTTATTTGCTTGATTTTTAAATGACTGGGGTAAGTACTTCTAGATCACCTAAAAAATACAAATAAAATGGAAGCATTAGGTGGAAGGTTATTGTAGCTATATAAACTAAAACTATCTCAAATAAAATATATTTTACTCCAGAGTAAAATCTTGTTAGAAGGAGAAAATTGCTTTCCTCATAAGCACAGATAAGTCCCAGAGCTTGTAGATGCAGAAAACACCTAAGAAGAATTTCCTCCCAGGAAGGGAGGAGGGTTATGTTTAAGCTCATTTTGATGAGGTTTTAAGGTAAGAAGCAAATCTTTATCTCACAACCAGTGAAGCAGCAATTAAAGGAGTTTGAAACAAATGGAAATTTTAAACGCAAAGAAACAATCATATTTATCTCTATTTATTTGTAAGTCTAATTAAAGAAAAGAGAGTGTGAACTGAGTGTTATTTGAATTTACACCTTTAAGCTGATTATAGACTCAGAAACTTCTTGCTAGTCCCCTCTTTTAAAAGTTACTTCTCTTTGTTTACTTTTCTTATGCAGCAGATAGGAATTTTAGTCCAAATCTCCAAAGGTGTTTTTAGTTTCTCTTGCAGATATTCCCATGAGCTCTACCCCAGGTGGTACCCATCTGAGCAGTACCCACCTGCCTTTGCAGGTCTGGGTTTCTTGGAACTAATGAATTTCACTTTTGCAAGGCACAGTCACCCTTGTTTTATAATCATCTACTCTATTGCAACTATGTGAGTGGGTGGGAAAGAATAAATTATTTCTTATTTTCTCTCTCCCTGTTTTTTTTAATAGTTTTCTCTCTACTGCTATTTTTATACTTTCTGCTTTACCCATCCTTAATGAAAGTGCCAGGTTGCTACCTCCAGGTGAACTAAAGGCACAGAGGTGAGTGCTCAGCTGGTGAAAACTGTCATTGCTTCTTGTTTCCTTGGTGACAACGTAGATGCAATATCCCATTCCACATTTGCCTCAGTTTAGGTCATATGCTAGATTATTTAGCGTTCCCTACTGTTAGGATAAAATAATGATCAGGAAGCAACCTTGAGATTTAAATGCACGGTGCCTTCACTTTGAAATAAATAAATTAATGCAAGCAAATGACTAATGCCGTGTCCTGCTGTCTTTATTTCCCCTGCTGTCATTTCAGTGATATGGTTTGCAACATAACACACAAATAATTTTAATGGCAGAACTGGTGGTAGGCAAGAGAGTAGATGGCAGTATGGGGAAGATGGGAATGAGTAGCCAGGTTCAGGACCTCAGACTGGATTGCTGTGAAAAGCAAAAAAGTGCATAAGAAAATGTATAATAAGCTGTACCCTTAGTCAGGCCATAAATATGGGCTTTGAGAGAATTAATATTTAAACTCTGTGACTACATCTATAATAGCAAATTAAATAGTTATGGGCCACGGGCATAGAGACTAAACATTGTAATTGTCCTGGTGTAGTCCAGTTAGCATTGCCCTGAATGATATCCTGACAGTGTGGGACTTGACACAGTCCAGAGACCATTCCCAATAGGTCGTTTGGATGCATCCGTTCAGTTTTGGAGGTCCAGACAGTTTAATAGTATGGATATAGACCATCCCATGCCACCTGGCTCTAGTGTTAAATGGGCCTGGCACTATTTAATTTATTAATACAGAACTAATTGTTCTCCACATTTATTAATACAGGAGTAATTGTGGCTCCGCATCACCTATACAGGCAGAGCTTGAGGGAGTCTCCTTCCTTACCTAAAGCAAAACTACTATGACCTCTGAAGATTGGCTCCCACTCAGCTATACTGGTTTAAGGCTATATTTGGCTTACCATCAAACCAGCTCTGCGAAACAGCCAACTTAAGACCAAGCTCACAAGCAGAAAAAAAAAAAAAAAATAATTTAAAGGTCTTTGGAGGAAAGCATTATTTAAAACCAGATTATTTCACTGATCCAGCACTAGATATCAACCCTCCAAACAGCTGATTTAACACAATTAAAGGGATATTAATCTTTAGGGAAAAGAGAGACTGCAATGAGTCTCTATCAATGGGATCTGGGAGTGGAAATGTTTTAAACTGGCTCTGGTGATTTGCAATATGGAGCCGTGAGTGCAGGCATGTGCAGTCAAGTCCCTGCTACCTGCTATGCCCTCTCTTCTGACATGCATGGCTACTGGGATGTGATGCAGCAATATGTTGTTGCCGGATGCCCTGTCGTCCTCCTCAGTGCTCAGTTACGGCTGACTAGACAATGTTAACAGGTACATATGGACTCATTTTACACGCCTTCTCCCATGTCTTTCTTCCCATATATAAGACAAAATGGTTACCTGTCACACCCATGCAGACCACTTCTTAAACTTCGGGTCATCTGACAAGGAAGGGGTCATAAATCAGAACTTTTATCACCTTGTAGGATCCTTTGAAGCATACAGCTTTCGAGGGTGGCATTCCCTCACCCCAGCACATCATGACAGTCTCCCTCTGACTCTAGGAGCCCACCCGACCGTGGGCAGCAGCTCCTGTGGTCCACTGGGCACTGCAGCAAACTGAGGAATCACGGAGCAGGAGGAGGTTTGTGGCACCACAGTCATAACCGGTTCACGCAGCTGAGATTTGGGGCAAACTATGAGGAACCATGAAGCAGAAGCTGTGTTTTCTGCCCAGCACATGTGGATCATCAAGTCCACCTTTGCCTGCTTACAAGGGGAGCGTATTGGAGAAATGGACCCAAATTATTTTAACTGTGTTAGTTACTTTGCTGTACATATGAAATCCTTTGCCTGCCTCAGTTCCAGTAAACACTGAAGCAATAGGCTGCAGAAGGGTATTTCTTACAGCACTTGCTGTGCTTTGCTGCTCCTTTTCGCTTTCTGGACTAAACTACTGCAACTTGTTACGTTGCGAAGTTCCAGACCCACCACCAGCACGACTGGGCTCCATCAACACCCACAAAGGGAATGGTGAAACTCAAATGTACTTATCTTTTAATTAAAAAAAAAAGGATGTCTTGGGCAAAGTTGTCTGAAATGGATGTCCACAATGTCTTAAAAGCTTCCTTAGACACTTTGAAACCTGACCTGTCATTTCAGAAAGTCAGTAATTTAGCTAAAATCAGGGCTCTAAAAATTAAGAAAGATATGGCCAATATAAATCTCCAGTTATAAATAGTGGTATCCCTTTTTGTCTTTATCTAATGTTTTTTTGTGAAATCAATACTAAAACCAGCTACCAGTGGGTACTGGTATGCTGGAAACCAATACAAGCACTCTAAAGCTGGCCACATGTGTTGCTCTACAGAAGTGCTTGCTCTTCTGAACAGATTTGAGATGTAAGGTTATTTGAGCTCAGCCCAGCTGGGTACCCCTGTGGAAGCATGGCCCATGCAGAACTATATTCCACGTGCAAGGCTTTTTTGTGAACTTTGGAAAACACCAGTTAGATACAATGTCCTAGGTTGATCCAAGAAGTCTCCTGCTGGTTCTTTGTGAGGTGGGACAGAGAGAGTCCGTCTTTAAGGATGACAGTTGCATTGGCCCACTTTCTTTTGGGCAAGATGGGTTCAATCTGTGGCAGCTCATCTGCCCACTCCCACGGCCTGATTCAATTCCTGGCTGGTTTGGGCAGTCCTGATTTGAACTATCGCAAGCACAATTAGATGAAATCAGAAAACACTGCAGGTGTTAACTTTGCAGAGCAGGCTTGTACAAAAAACACATTGGAGGATTTTATGTATTGATTAAGTGGAGTAATATTAATATATCTTTTGCCTCCAGTCAGTTTCCCTCTCTTCAGAACATCCCCAGTTGGGAACCAAGATATTTTCCCTTATTCCAGCTGAATACTAATGCCATAAACTTTGGTGTGACTGTTTGACCTGTGCCTCTTCTTTCTCCTGTATTTTATTTTATATTATTTATTTTGTTTTATCTGGCTCTCCAGAGATAATAATTTCACTATTTTTTTTCCATTCTCCCTCTCACGTGTCCTCCCATCCCACCACTGACGCAGTGACTGATGGTAGGCAGCTCTGTCTCCCTTGACCTCGTCAACATCAGAAAGCATTTTCAAACCTCAGTCATCTCTGACAGCCTTTGAGCAGAGAAATGAGACAGTCTCCCTGACACAAAGGCTTCTGGCCTGGGGTAAAAAAACTCCTTTTGAAACAACAACAACAAAAAAATCCCTCCGAATACTCCCCACACCACACAGCTTTTCATTCATCTTGCTATGCAGCCCCTGTATACCGTATTAGTTTTCAGAGTTTACAGTCTTTTTGTTTATTGTTGGCCAACCACCATACCTAAGATACTTTGCTGTTCTGCTCTGCAGTTTTGTAAGAAAGCAAGCCAATAGTTTACATACAGCAATTGTAATGCCTGAGTCTGTGTAGATAATTGGCCCTAAGCTTGGTTTCAAAGGTTGCTTCTGCATACAGAGACCGATAAAAGCATATCCTGAAGAAACATGGGAGGCTCTTCTGGAGAATAACATACAAATTTCTGTTCAATGGAGAAACTGAGGCACTGGGAGGATTGTGTAAACTGCTCAAATCTCCTCTTTCCCACCTACTACTTCTGTTTTGTGAGATCACACAGAGTACAAGCCTCTTGTAAAAGTATTAGCTCTCCAGCTCCTTAGGACAACACCTACAGTTAGGTTAACGTCCTACTTTTCCAGTTCCCACCGACTCTAATGGAGAGCTGCTTGCCTGGATGCAAAATTCATCACTTAGCATTCCAAAATATACCCCTATGAATTTCATTGTTATTGATGCCTGGCTTCATAGAGATGGAAATTATGGGCACACCAGTAGGGAGGGGAAGGCAAGTGAATGTCTGAAGTCCCGCAATGCTGGCTGAGATGGGACAGCTCAGTTGTTGATTCCCACAGCCCCCAACCTCCTGCAGTAATGTGTAACTATTGTTCCCTGCTTTTTATCAAAACAGACACGTTTGCTGGGGTTTTGCATCTTGCCACATGGAAGGGACAGATGCTTTTGCTCATAACGTGCAAGAATTCCCTTCTATTCTTCTCGACAGTGGTCCGCTGAAGATTTGTGCTAGAATGAGCTGTTTCTCAGACGTTCTGCTGAGCTGCCTCCATTACACAAATCCACCCTGGCTTTGTATTTGAAGAGTTTAGGCAGTCATCAGCTCCCAAAAGCAGCCCAAATTGAAGGGGGGATCTGAATATCTCACAGTAAGAGCACAGCCCCTCGATGTTCTTTCTGTTGGAGCAATTGTTTATGACAAGAGCACCGAGGGAAAACACCGTGATCCTGATTCCTTATGTTTTCATCATTTTGGACTCAGATCTGTTCTGATAAGACCAACAGCAGCATTTGACTCCAGTCTTAATCCAGTCAGACTGCTGGGGAGCAAACCCAGGAGGTTCAAGTACAGCGAGAGCACTTATGGCATGGTATGGCATGCCTCATCGCTGAGCCAGTGCAGCATATGCAAGCTAGTTGCAAGGTCTGACTTTAATCCCCAGCTGTGACTTGGTATTTCTTTCTCATTAAAGGCTGCAGAGCTATCAAAGTTGGGTGAATGGTTGCAGATAAATGTCCAGACTCACCCTCCTAAGGAATGTGCACGTCTTTACTGAAAAAGAAGGAATCCTTGCTGAGGGAAGAAATGGAAAGTCCCATTCAAAATGAAATGGGAACTTCATGCCACAGATGGGACAAATCAGACTTCCCTTGTCAATGTTTCCATTTTTCACTATGAAATAATAATAAATAATTATTATTACAAAGTTCCCCATGTTTTGGTTTTTTTTTCTTTTTCTTATCCCCCTCCATTTATCATACAGCAAGACTACCAGTATTTATGGATCTTGTATTGCTAATGGTGAGTTTGGATTTTGTTTTGTAGGTCCGGATCAATCTGAATTTCTGGCACTGTTTTCATGGAACATTAAGTGGCAAGATTGCTAGATAAGTGCCTGTAAAATAGAAATGAAATAAATAAATAGAAGTATAGCTGCAATAGCCCAATTTGCATCTTTTCAAGACTTCATCTGATAAAGGAATAAAAACTCAGTTTAAAGTGAAACACTAGGGGATTTTTTTCTTGTCTAAAAAAACAATAGTAAAAGTGAGAGAGGCAGAATTAAAAAAGTTCTGAAAGTCTGAAAGGGACATTTTTTGTTATACCTGGTTGTTAACCATCAAAAGTATATTTTTTATATAAAATACGATTTATTTTACCAACCAATGCTTCAAGAGAAAGACAAGATCTTCTAACAGTTCCAAAGATGTAGTTTAAAAACAAGCTTTTGAGCATACAAACCCATCTTTACAGTTTTTCTTCGTAACTTTCCTCTACTATCAGAAGCAAAGAGAATTCCAGTGGCCAAACAGCCAGAAGTTACTTGTCAGGTATTTACAACTTGACATTTTCATCATTCCTTGATGAGAAGATTGTTTACTTGCTTATTTTTTAGTTTATCTCTTTTCACTACTTCAAAGAAAGCTAGTAAATGTGCTTTGGGACAACTTTCAGCAGGTATTCAATGTCTTTATTTTCCAAGGATCATTCCTAAAAAGAAGAACTTTTATGTTGTCCTGTAGCTTCAAATAAGGATGGTAGTCACACTCATTCTTCAACTTGAATATGTGAATAATTTCATTGGACTAAGCTTAATGATGTTCTTAGGGACTTTATTAAGATGGGGTTCAATATAGAAGTCTTACAGCACTGACAACAGCTGATTAAAAAAAAAAATCTCATCTATCTGACGGCGTATTAAAAAAATGGTTTCTTACCTGGCCTTGCCATAGGCAAGTCAAATATTTTTGATCTGAAGAGGTCTAAGGAAGGATTAGCTCCCCTCTCTATTCCTCCTGCTTAGGTGGTTCTTGGTCAACTGGTGTGATTGTTACAGTTTTGGGTTGGGTTTGTTGTTGTTTTTATTTAGAGAGTTAACTACCTTAGCAGGCATCACCTACATGCAAAGTTATTTGCCTAAGCCACAGATGACAGCAAATAATATTTAGCTAGAGCTGCTTTCCTCTTTCCTTCATGTTTCTACTTACTGAAGAATTTTTTACTCTGGGGGGAAAGAAAAAAGGCAAACACATGGTCCTTTTCTAACAGTCCAGGCAAAGAAGCCAATGCAGAACAACAACTAGGGTATGATTTATTGATCAAACTTCATTCTCTGAGCAGTATTTAGCATCCATGCACTAATAAAAAGAAACAGACAGCTCTGCTTGCCTCCTCAAATCCTGGAGCTTGCTGTTAATTCTTCTGAATACATTACCTGAATCAAACGCACAAGGCTGCTCTTGGCTTTGTCCCTTTTTAAGCCCCAAGGTATGATTTCCATGGACCAGCACTGAAAAATACCTAAATATTTCTCCCTGCTGCCATCTCTCCAGCCACTCCCAGCAGTTGAATCACAGTGTCTTGACTGTATTAGGCTCCAGGGGGTAAGCTTGTTCAGTAATAGCCCTGACCTTTTCCTAGTGTTGTCATTCCAAATGACATTTATGGCATAAACAAGCAGTGACACAAAACTGACAGGCCAAGTTGCCATCTGAGAGAAGAAGCACAAAATAGAAAGAAAAAGACTTCTAAAATCATTCCCTAAATTTAAAAAAGAAAAAATCTCCCTCCAGCTTCCAAACATTCATCCCTTAGGTGGCAAAAATTATTTTACTGTTTGATAAACCTTTTGTAACCCTTATTCTGCAGAAAGTGCCATTGTTTTGATTCTGCAGTCAGACTTTAATCATTCTGTCTTTAAAAAATGCAGTTGGGAGAGAATTGTTAAGGATTCATGCTAATATCATTAAAAAAAAAAATTAGCCCACAAACCTAAATGGAAAGATTCATTCCCCACGTTTTATCTGTCTAAGAGTGCCTCATCCATGCTTATCTGTCTCTGGTTAGTAGACGGAGATAAGTCACTGCATGGTCTGAGTCATCCCGCCTTTGCATGAGAAGAATCTGTTTAGATTGCCTACATCTCTAAATCAACTATGCAAAAAGATGGCTAGTTTAGACAAGGTATCTGAATTGTAGGTGTTTAAAGTCAGAAGAGATGAATCCTATCCCATATTACTATTCAGATTACATTCACAATTTGCAAAGGGTCCTAAGATTATTTATTAAAATAATAGTCCTAATTCCAAAGAGCCTCTTTTAACACCTCAGTTGGGGCTAGGCTTGGGTTGATGATATAGTACAGTATAGGGATTTACTCTGGATCCAGGCAAGCAGGAATGCCATGAATTGTTCCTGTAGGACTTCCATTCCCAATGAGCAGGTCTCTCCAAAATTAGTGCTAGCGACACCATCTTGTGTGGCAGGACTTTTTGGAGATCATGCTGAGAAAACATGACCTCTTCCAGGAATCCTTAAGCATGAAGATACTGATATTCCCTACAAAATTAGAGGGGTGAGAATTCACGTCTGCTGACTTTTATTCTTCTGATCAGATGACAGTACTTAATGTCTGTCAGCACTGAGCTTAGCCAGCTATGTGAGTGAGAGCCGTGAAGGAGTAGGGCGGCAAAGAAGGCGGTCTGGAGGCATGTGTATATACTATTTATAGGCACAATGCAAAATACAATGTATGTGCACTACACTAGCTGTATCTGCCAAAAAGCGTGCCCTTGTATGTGGTATTTATCTTTCAGATTTTAAAGCAACCTGCTTCCTTTAAAATGTGTCGCATGAACTCATTGTGCTAGGTTGCCCTCCAAATTGACGGTGGATGGCAATTCTCCATGTATGCAGGGATGCCATCCATATCGGGTGTCCAGCCGCATCAGATCACATGTCTTCCCACTCATTCCTCCAAGCAGCCACTTCTCTGCAAAGGAATGGTAGGTTACCTACCCAAACGTGAAACGCCTCCTCAAGAACCATGCTCATTTATCTCCTCATCCATGTAATATTGATGGTCTATTATTTAACAAACTGAACCTAATTGAAACAATCTTTTTTGGGGGGATAGGGAAGAAGGCAGTAAGTCATTAATTGAAAACCTCCAGAGGGA